>NC_140504.1:30569873-31957373 GCF_964339955.1 Pipistrellus hanaki
CACCATCATCACATCCATGTACTGCAACAGGGAAAGTAAAAGGATAAACAATTCCTATTTTGAGGATAATGCCTAAAAGTTGCAAAAATAAATTGTGACTTCTCAATGAACAAAGCGTAACATAATCGAACCCTAATTCTAACATGCACACAAGTTAGCTAAATGTGGAGAGTGCTAGCACTGGAAGAAAGAGGAGACAATTTATATTAGTAGACAGAAGTCTCTGCCACAGTCCTCTTCTGATTCCTGCATTTTTTTCCACATCATTGCAGGAGGAAGGGGGGAGGGTACAATCTCAGAAAGAAATGGCTGTGCCTATACAGACCGAATACCAGGTTCAATGGTTCTCAGATAGAGGGTTTCTGTACCCCAATCATGGCAAGGAAGCAGCAGAGCCAAAGTACATCAATGCGCTATTTTGGCTTGGATCATGAACACTTAACAAGAGTATGGAGTAAAGTAGAGAAGGCTGTGAGTATAAGATGCCTAATGTGACTGAGATGGAAATAAATGCCATAGAATCACTGATACTGAAACCCAGCTGGGTTGATAAAATCTCATTTAGGTTGAAATAAATAAAAAGAGCCAAGGCCGGTTTGGCTCAATGGATAGAGAGTCGGCTTGGGGACTGAAAGGTCCAGGGTTCGATTCCAGTCAAGGGCATGTGCCTTGGTTGTGGGCATATTCCCAGTGGGGGGTGTGCAAGAGGCAGCTGATCGATGACTCTCTCTCATCGATGTTTCTAACTCTGTATCTCTCTCCCTTCCTCTCTGTACAAAGTCAATAAAATATATTAAAAAAAAGAAATAAAAAAAAGAAACAATTACAAGTTTTCTTTCAACCCAGACTTTTCCTTGCAACCCAGTTGCAAATGAATACCCATTACAATGGTCAATATCTTCTCTGGGAGGTTGATTATATTGAGCACACACTTGCCTTGGAACACAATATTTTTGTTGGATATCTTTTGCAGGGTCCTCTGCAGGTGAGTGTGCCTGAAAAGTTAACTTATTGGCTAACTTTTCTTTGAATGTTAAAAGAAGAAAGAAGGTATGTAAAAAGAAATGGCTTCCTTTCAACTGGTAAGAGTTCTACTCTCAAAGAACTGCCAGAAGTTCTGCTAAAAATTCTATTCAATCATCAACTATCCATACATTGAATATCAACTATATGAACTTATCACTCTATTATTCTACTAGAGGCTTGCAGGGCTCAGGCCAAAACCAGCTCTCTGACATCCCCTGAGGGGTCCCAGATTGTGAGAGGGCACAGGCCAGGCTGAGGGACCCCACTGGTACATGAATCTGTGCATTGGGCTTTTAGTATTTATATAAGATCTTTCATTAATATCTTCCCACCCTCCCCCGTTTTCATTTCCTCTGAAATTCATCAGTCTGTTCCTTCATTCCATGCCTGTGCATTAAGAGTCTGCCCCCTGGTGGTCAGTATGCATCATAGCTACTGGTGGAATGGTTGAACAGTCACTTAGGCTTTTATATATAGAGATATCCTGCTTCATTTATTTTATCAAGATTTTTACTATCTCTCCCTCTCTTAAAAAAAAAAAATCCCTCTTATATTCTCTGAAAAATATTTTCTAGTCCTAAGAATTGTGAACTCACAGTCAGGTTTAGGATAAACCCTGCTTCTTCTCAGACCATTTTAGCCCTGCTCCTGAATCTCTTAGTGTTGTGTCATGACTGATAATGCTGCCTAGTACCAGATATGGGAGGCCTGGGAAAACCTGGGGAGGTATTAGAGAGTTCCCTATATTTTATCAACCTAATAGAGAGATTCATTTTATAATAAATGCTGCTAATATTTTACTGCCTAGAATATACTGTGTTTCCCCAAAAATAAGACATCCTCTGAAAATAAGACCTACTTACAGGTTTCCTTCTGAGTGAAATATAAGGCATCCCCCCGAAAATAAGCCCCCCCCCCTAGGCTAAACATGAGAGATTTGGTCCACTGATTCTGAAAGAAATGGAGTCACAAGAAATTCAGGAATTGGATTGTTATGATGATGTTCCAGAAGATGATGACATGATTGTCATTGAATAAATGAGTAAATTCTTGATACTGTAGGATTCACAGTTTGTCTGGTTTGTGTTGACAACTACTGTACTACCGTACTGTATACAGGTAATAAATTTCCTTTATTTTCATTTAACAATAAATGTGTACCATATTCTTCTTCGTGGAAAAATAAGACATCCTCTGAAAATAAGACCTAGCGCATCTTTGGGAGCAAAAATTAATATAAGACACTGTCTTATTTTCGGGGAAACAGGGTAGTAGATTCTAACAAATATTTGCTGACTACACAATGGGAGCTACATAGGTATATATAAAATTGATTGACAGTTATTTTAAACTAGAGGTCCGGCGCATGAAATTGTGCACAGGTACAATCCCTAGGCCTACTTCTGATTAGGGCCATTCTCCTCCCCCACCCCCACCCCCCCACACACACACTCCAGTTCCTCATTCCCCATCTAGTGATGGGAGCCTGACAGCCTGGGGAGGGACCAAGATGTTGGCCGTTCCCACCTACTTGCCAGCCCCACCCCTCTGACAGTCACCCTCTGTGTGTGGGCAGCTGGTGAGGTGGGAGCCTTGGATTGGGACCACCCACATCCTCCACCACCCACCCTGGTCCTCGTTTGCCATTGGCGATCAGAGCCTGCTTGCCAGAGAAAGGGATCAAGAGGTGATCAGAATAACTCATAGTGACTAGTCAGTGGTTGTTCTGATTGTTCTGCCATTATGGTTGCTGGGCTTTTATTATATAGGATTCTTGACTTTAATAATAATAGCTTACAGAGGCTTACTGGTATAAGACCTCATTCTACCAATAAACATTTTACATGCTTTAACTTATTTAACCTTCAAAACAATCAAATGATGTAGGTGTTATCATTTTCTCCATTTCCCTGATGATTCAGAGAGATTATGTTATTAACCTCAGGTCACAAGTGGCAGAGCTGGAAATCAATCCAGGCAGACTGGCTCCAGAGCCCATACACTTAGCCATGACATGAGCCCAAGGAACATAAAATCTATACCCTTTTCAGAAAGAAAGCCATTCTATTATAATATGATTGTCTCCCATGTTAGTTAGGTATTCCAAGTTATATTCTACAGTGTGGCATTTGTTAAATAATTAAATGTATGTGTTTGTATTGAGGACATTTGAGGAACTGACCTCTGTAGGGAATCTTTAATCCTTTTGGAAAATCCTTTGTTAAGATGTCTATTTAGTGATTGATTTTTGTAATTTGGGTAATACAGATTTGCAAAACAAATTGGTTTCATTTTCAGGTGTGAAAACTCCCTGGGAATTGGTAGCTTTCCCTTGATGTAGAAAATATCTTGATCGCAAAGCCAAAGATTTCAAATAGCATCTCTGCTTTCACAATAAGGGGGCTTTATTTTATAAATCCAATAAGATATAATTACATCAGAGGTGTTATTAAAAAAATTAATTTATGTTGCACAAGGCTGTGGAGAATTTTACACTGGAGTATCAATACACAGGACTTTAAGCAGAAATATGACACAATCCCAAAAGTTGGATACCATAAAACCTTATGGCATGATGATGAGTAATAGTTTCATCACATATCTTAAGAAATCAACAAAGAAAGCATTCCACCTTTGGCTTTATCTTGCAGCCATTGTAATTTTCTAGATACAGCATAGGCCCCTAGAGAATGCATTCAAAATCCTGCATTGATGCCCTATTGGTGCTGTAATAAATCACCACAAACTTAGTGGCAACAATGCAAATTTATTATCTTACGGTTCTGGAAGTTAAAGTCCAAAATCTGTCTCACTAGTCTAAAGTCAAGATGTCAGCAGGGCTGGTTCTAATAGAGGTTCTGGGGGAATCCATTCTTTGCTTCTTCCAGCATCTAGAAGCTATTGGCATTATCTTATGACTGCATCATCCCAATTTCTGCTTTGATCATGTTGACATCTTTCTTTTTCCCCCCTTAAATTATTATCTGTGTACATATTTTAACATTGCCCCCCCTATACATACCCTCCCTTCCCAGAGTTTTGTGTCCATTGGTTGTACTTATATGCATGTATACAAGTCCTTCAGTTGATCTCTTATTTCCCCCAGATCTCCCTACCCTCCCTGCTGTAATTTGACAGTCTGCTTGTTGCTTTACTGTCTTTATATCTGTCTTTTGGTTCATCAGTTTATAATGTTCTTTAATATCCATAAGTGAGTGAGGTGGCTTATTGACTGGCTTATTTCACTCAGCATGATGTTCTCCAATTCTATCCAGGTTGCTGCAAATGATGAGAATTCCTTCTTTTTACGGCAGCATAGTATTCCATTGTGTAGATGTACCATGGTTTTTTGATCCAATCATCTGCTGATGGGCACCTAGGCTGTTTCCAAATTCTAGCTATTGTAGATTGTGCTGCTATGAAGTTAGGGGTGCATATATCCTTTCTGATTGGTGTTTCTAGTTTCTTGGGATATATTCCTAGGAGTGGGATTACTGGGCATGTTGACATCTTTCACTTTGAAACTGTTGTCTTCCTCTAAAAAAGGCCTGTGATGATATTGGACAGATGATAATAATCCAGATGAAATCGTCATGTCAAAGTCTTTAGTTTAATCACATTTGCAAAATCTGTTCTGCCATCTATATACATATATATATATATATATGTATGTATATGTATGTATGTATGTATGTATATGTATATATATATATAGAGAAAGCAATCGACCAGAATGCTGTAATGACCAGAACAACCTGTCACTATGACACCCACTGCGACCAGCCAACCTCCCGCAACTCCTCCCCCTAGCCGTCCCACCCCTGATTGGCCTCTCAGACCCCGATAGAGCAGTGTTTTTCAACCTTTTTTGGGCAAAGGCACACTTGTTTCATGAAAAAAATCACGAGGCACACCACCATTAGAAAATGTTAAAAAAATTTAACTCTGTGCCTATATTGACTATATATAAAGTAATTCTCTTGAATAGGAATCAAATAAACACAAAGAAAGTATTTTATAATTACTTTATTATGAAATATTAAGTAAACAAAATAGTGAAAAATTATAAAATTCTTGTCTTGTCTGCACCTACGGCACACCAGGCAACATCTCGCGGCACACTAGTGTGCCGCGGAACAGCGGTTGAAAAACGCTGCGATAGAGGGTGGGATGAATGGCCAACTTCCCTCACGGTCCTTCCACTTGGCTGGCCCTACCCTAATTGGCCTGAAGTCCCTCTCCCCAGGTGGCACCTCCCATGATTGCCCTCCACCCCAATAGGGGTGGGGCCAGCCAGCCAACCTCCTGCAGCCCCTCCCCCAGGCCAGCTCCACCCCAGATGGGCCTCCACCACCTAGATCAGAGGCAGGCCCCACTGGCCAACTCCCTGTGGCCTCTCCCCACATCCTGCCCCACTCCCATCCAGCCCCCCTACCCCAACTGGGGGCAGGGCCCACTGGCCAATCACCCACAGCCCCTCCTCCCAGCCTGCCTGGCCCTGATCAGGCCCTGATCAGGGGCAGGCCCCAGTTGGCCAACCTCCTGCCATCTCCTCCTCCTGACAGGCATGACCCTGATCCACCGATTGGGGCTGAGCTAGCCAGACCCCACCTATGCACATATTCATGCACTGGGCCTCTAGTATAAGATAACCTATTCACAGATTCAGGGATTAGAATGTTGATGTCATTTTCAGGTCATTATTCAGCCTACCACAAACCCTACCCTGTTACTTGTATTTTATTTCACTCCATCTTATTTTATTAAATCCTTCATTTCACCAATTGAATAATTTTATTGTAAAAAAATACTAAAAATATTTTTAAAATTTAAATTAATTAATCAGTTAAATCAATTCATCCAACTTGTACAAATTTTTAGTATGGCCCAGGAAGTTAATAGGCTTTTTCCACTTTATTGCATTTTCTTCCTTGCAACTATTTTCTATAGCAAGAATTGGATGAACAGACTTATTTTTAAGCTTAAAAAGTAGTATAAAATACTTATCTGTAATTATCTGGCATCCATCTCTCCTTTTCTAGAGGCTGCATGTTTATACATTTACTTAACTTTAACAAGAGTCCCTAGTTAATAGATTTTGAATGTATATAAGTAAGTAATAACTTTAAAAGGTGCCAGAGCAAAAGCATAAAGGAGTTTAAGAACTAAATAGAAAGAAAAATTTAAAAAAAAAAAACAACAACCCACAATTCAGCTAATATATTGCTCAAATGAAAGAAAAGTGGCAGGGAGGAGTGGACTGTGGAATGATTACCACCCTGATGAGCTGCTCAAGGAAGAACAGCTGGCAGAGGCATTATGAGCTGATGTGTCAGGAATGAGTGCGAGTCGAGGCTCATGCCATCTGAATGCCCATTAATAAAAACTAAGATCAACTTCTTCTTTTTGCCATAATATTACAGAGGAAAAGAATGAGTAATTTTGTTTATTCACAATGGAACAACCTATGACAATGAGTAATGCTCTACAAAGGGACACTGGTACAGAGGGGGCAGAATACGTACCTGGTTTTTTTTTTTTGTTGTTGTTTGTTTGTTTGTTTGTTTTTTCAGGAAAAAATCTTGACAAAAATAAATGGGTTGGCTATTGTTACATAATCTTCAGGTACTAAAGGTTTTATTTGTTTTGGAGGTGGCGATAGTATTGTGAACACTAAGTGATCTTCCTGGGAATTATAAAAGAATGTGCCTATAATTACCAACAAAGTAGGAGGAAAAGGGTCCTTGGTAAATTAGTGATTCCATTGAGTCCTACTTTCTAGCCATTGTTCTTAAAAATAAACAGTTAAGAAGAGAGGATAATGAGTAAATGTTGAGAAGGGGTCAGAAATAATTAAATTAATTCATACAATTATGTATTGTGTGCTTGATGTTCAAACAAAAACTAATTGACAATTTGAATGAAGAGCTCAAGTTTGGATCAAATAAATAACATTTTGGACATATATTTAAATTCACTAAAAAAAATCATTTATTGTGTACTTATGTGACGGGCACTCTGCAAATCCTAAGTCAACTAAAATTAAGACCTGCCTTTCTGGAGTTTATAATACATTAGAAAAAGACAGACATAGCCTATATAATATGCAAATCGACCAAACAGCGGAAAAACCAGTCAATATGATGTGCACTGACCACCAGGGGGCAGATGTTCAATACAGGAACTGCCCCCTGGTGGTCAGTGCCCTCCCACAGGGGGAGCGCCACTTAGCCAGAAGCTAAGCTCGTGGTTTGCGGCTGGTGAGCGCAGTGGTGGTGATAGTGGTGGGAGCTTCTCTCCACTTGCCTCTGCTACAGGCAGGTGATAAGGAGGAAGGGGTCCCAGATTATGAGAGCCCTGGACTGCGAGAGGGATATCTGGCTGCTGGATTAGGCTCGATATCTCTGAGGATCCGGCCTAAGCCAGCAGGCAGACATCCTCCAACAGGTCCCAGACTGCGAGAGGGTGCAGGGGCTGGGCTGAGGGACCCCCTCTCCCCCGCCACACCCAGTGCACACATTCTTACACTGGGCCTCTATGAAAGAAATGAGTGCTGTTCTGTTAAAAGAATGGGTTGAAATTTCATCATAGAATTTCTCCCCTTCTTTAACACCTCACAATATGGGAAAATGTACACTGTAACAGGAAGAAAATAATTAACAACAAAGAAATAAGGAAAAGTGTATAAACTAAAACAAGTTCAAAAACTGGCATCCGCCGAAACCAGTTTGGCTCAGTGGTAGAGCGTCGGTCTGCAGACTGAAGGGTCCCGGGTTCGATTCTGGTCAAGGGCATGTACATTGGTTGCGGGCACACCCCCGGTAGGGGGTGTGCAAGATGCAGCTGGTCGATGTTTCTCTCTCATCGATGTTTCTAGCTCTCTATCTCTCTCCCTTTCTCTCTGTAAAAAATCAATAAAATATATATATATAAAAATTGGCATCCATGGAAATAAATAAGGTCTGGAATGAGATAAAAAGATTTACTAAGGTCCTGAAAAATATAGGTAGTGTTGAATTATGGATTTTTCATCAATACCCCCAAAGTTGGGGAGAAGCACATAAATGAGTGCCTATATATTTTTATTTTTATTATTAAAGCATAATAAAAACATTTGGGGAGAAATAAGTAGAAATGAGATATTGGTTGCTTTGCCTATTTCTTACGTAAATAAAAGCTCCACGAGTACACACACAGTTAAAGAAATAATTCGAAACACCGGATGCTCTCTGAAGCAAGTAGGTGGAGTGAGCTGTAAAATAATATATTGTACATAACAGACTTTAGAAAGGATGTAATCCAGCAGAGTACAAATCTATTTGAGCTGAGCTTTATTCCCCTCTCCTGTGAAATTACACAATTGTTGATGATACCAGAACTTCCCAGCCCTGGAAGCTTCCTAACTGACAGCAATGTGCACCTGGGATGAAGAACCATTGGTCCAAGGGAAAGAAAATGTAAACCAGACCCATCTCTCAGCAGATGAGAGAACTCAGGAGAATTTAGCCACTCCTGAATCCAAAGAGCCACAAGGAGAAGCTTTGGAAAATCTGTGTGTACTCACTGACATAGATGATTACTGAGGCATTGCAAAATAAATGACCCCCAAGCTTCAAAAAGGTGATGATCACAAAAGACAAAGACTGAGGATCTGTGAAAGATTAAAGGAGAGTAAGATGGCATAGCAACCAAATGTAATGAATGATCTTGAATTATTCCTGAGTCAGAAGAAACAGTAGTGGGACAATTGGTAATATTTGAATGAAGTCTGGAGATATTGCATCCACCTTAATGTCCTGATTTTAATAATTGCAGTGTTTACATACAAAAATATCCTTGCTTTTAGGAAATGCACACTGAAGAATTTAGAGGTCAAGCAAGATTATGTCTGTAATACTCCCCGAAAAGTTTCAGAAAAAACAAACAACTAAATAGATAAAGTAATTGAGGAAGCGTAAGATAAAACAATATTTGAGGAGTCTAGATACAAAGTAAAAGGAAACTACTTGTAATGCTTTTGCTATTTTTTATAGATTGGAAATTACATTAAATTTTTTTTTGAAAAAAAAAAGTGAATAGTAAAATCACAACATTATAAAATTAATAATGTAATTAAAAATAGAAAAGAAGCCATGGCCTCTGTGACTCAGTTGGTTGGAGCATTGTCCTGTACATCAAAAGGTGGCAGGTTCCATTCCCAGGCAGGGCACATGCCCAGATTGCCAGTTGGATCCCTGATCAGCACATGTGAGGAAAGCAGCAATCAGTGTGACCAGTGTTTCTTGCTCTCGGTGGTTGTGCCAATTTGAATTTCCACCAACAGTGTACTGTGGTTACTTTTCTCCACATACTTACCAGCACTTGTTTTTTGATTTATTGATGACAGCCATTCTGGCAGATGTGGGGAGGTACCTCATTGTAGTTTTAATTTTCATTTTTCTGATGATTGGTGACATTGAACATTTCTTTTTCATGTCTCTTGGCCACTTGTATGTCTTCTTTGAAGAAGTGTCTATTCAGGTCTTCTGCCCATTTTAATTGGGCTTTTTTCCTTCCTTTTGTTGAACATCAATAGATGAATGGATTAAAAAATTGCAGTACAAAGGGAAAAAATAAAATAAAAAATAAGAAAACAAAAAAAGGAAAAGAAATAAAAATTAAAAAAAAACAAAAACAAAAAAAATATTTACACTGTACAGATGTATAAGAGAAGGATCTCTTACCCTTTGAGGAAGCATGGAGGGACCTGGAAAGTATTATGCTTAGTGAAATAAGCCAGTCATAGGAAGACAAGTCTCATATGATCCCACTCATATGTGGAATCTAATGAACAAAAGAAACTGATGAACAAAAAAGATTCAGAGACACTGAAGCATGCAACAGACTGATGTATTTCAGAGGAAAGGGGTGGAGTGGAAAGAGATTAACCACTGAATTATATGCATAAATGCATAGCCCATGCACAGACAATAGTGAGGGGAAGGCCTGGGGAGGGAAAAGGAGTGGGATGAGGTAGAGGGGACCAATAGGGTGGTGGGGGGAGGGAGACATCTGTAATACTTTCAACAATAAAGATAAATTTAAAAGATAAATATATATACCAAATACAAGAAAACATGTCCTTCATCTTCCCTCAAATGGTGGGGAGGAAAGGGAAAGCTATTCTTAGTATAGGGCTCTAGTAGGGTGTGAAAGAAGGGAAAAAGCTTTGACATTTTCTGCTTTCTGTCTGTCCTACTTGAGGATTAGATGCTGAAAAGATTATGAGTATTTTGACAAGTTCTTGACACTTCTTTCCCCAAACCTCAACATGTGAAAACCATATCTTAGGACCATGAAAAGCTGAGGGAAACATTTCAGTGGAGAAGTGTCAGGGCCAGATCGGCAGTTTAGAATCATTACTCTGGCAGAAATGAGAAAGCCTCTATGTTTTACAGAAATAATATTGAGGGTACAAAACAGAAGATTATTGCAACAAGAAGATGGGGGCATGAAATGGAGAAATCACTCCAGAAATATTTGCTAAGTGAATGAATGAATACATGGGTGAATGAGAGCCTGGACTGAGGGAATGGGAAGGAGCATATTCAAATGCAAGGCTGAGGTATATAGAAGGGGCAGGCAACAGGTGTGTTCAGCCTGGATGATGAGAAAAAAACAAAAACAAAGGAGAGCATCTGGGTAATGCCTAGGTCTCTGGCCAGGGTCACAGAGCATCATAAGGATGTCTTCTTTCTCTCTTCCCTCCCTCCCTCCCTCCCTCCCTCCCTCCCTCCCTCCCTCCCTCCCTCCCTCCCTCCCTCCCTCCCTCCCTCCCTCCCTTCCTTCCTTCCTTCCTTCCTTCCTTCCTCTCTTTCTTCTCTCTCTCTCTCTCTCTCTCTCTCTCTCTCTCTCTCTCTCTCTCTCTAGGTAAATAGAGAAGGAAAGGTGATATATTTTGTTCTGGATAAATCGTTTTTGAACTGAGTATGTGATATTTGGATAGAGATGTTGAGTAGGATCTATAGAGAGAAAGGAGGGAGCCATCTAGACTGAAAAGAAAAGCATAGGACTCACCAGCATTGAGGGGTAATTGAAACCAATACAGGGGGGAAATTGCTCTGAGATAATACGTAGTGGGAAGAGGAGGAAAGTGCTGCAGAAAACCAATTTTTAGGGAGAAGTTGAGGATGAGAAGCCAACAAAAGAGAGAGCAGTGATTGCTGAGGTAACATATCCTACTCTGCTCTTATTCTGTGTATTTGTGTATCCTTTCCTTTGTAAGGGGAAGCATTTCATGCTTTACTCCAAAAACCTAAAATAGGGCAAATAGTAGATGATAAGTAAATTTTGCCTCAGTGGATACATATGTTTTCCTTACATTATGTATTTTTGATGACTTTATACAACTTATTTCCCTATGTATTTGGTGGCTATCCACGATTATAACTTAGTGAAGTTATCCATATTTGTGTAGCACTTTTATTAACAGTAATTATTACTCCTACATAATTGTAGCCAGAGAAACATTAGCCTACCATGGTTGAATTTTAGGAACATTGGCCCCAAACAGTAGGGGCAAATAACTTGAGACAGCATGCACACAATAATAATAATGCTCACAGATTGTTTTCCTGCTTTTATAAATCTACAGGAAGCCAAGGTATCTCAGCAACAACGACTTGACTACAGATGTAAAATACAGAGCAGAGAATAGGAAAAAAAAATTTCCTTCTGTCAAGTTATTTAACATTCTGCACCACTCTTATAAATTAATTTGTAGTTGGAGGTAATTGCATTTCTACATATGTATTTTGCATTTATGCGAATCCAGGTCTAATATTCAGGAAAACCATTGTATATTGTGAATATTATTTCTAGCTATACACTGTCTGGCTGGCATGAAGTGCCTCCAGGGGTGATTGCAGAAGAACTTAAGAGCCCTCTGCCCCCTCGAATATAGTCCTCATCTGCTCTCTGACTCTTCTGATTTCCTTATCCCGTGAGATGGTTATTAGATTTAAGGATTACAATCCCAATACCCATTATAGAGGGCATAGCAACTTGATTTTTAAATCACTAGCAAATCTGAAATTTGGAAAATAGAACAACCATACACTTGAGTATTGTTTTTGGAGGACATGGTTAGTTCTCATAACATAATTAACCCTTGTCAATTATAGCAAAAAATATAGCCATTTGATCAATTGTTACAGCCTCTTGCTATTGATTCTCTAAATCTCTAAAAAAACAAAAAAAAAACAAAACAAAAACAGTCCTGGTCATTACATTGAAAGCTTTTTGAGGGTAGAAACTGCCTCTAAGTCATCTTTGTCACTAGCAGCTAACAAGGACGTGCATAATGAGAAAAAAGGGAGCTGATAAATATGTCACTATCATGAAGATATGTCCCATGAGTAGGCAATGGGTAAAGACAAAGCAATCAGAGAACACCAAAAATAATTGGCCCATAAAAATATGTTATAACATGAAACAATATATGGTGAAATTTTAAAACAGAGGTTTTCTTCCTTTGGGAGACTGTGTCTAGGCACTCTTCAGGAAGGAGGCTTTGTCACAGACAGGATGTTTTCCCCATAAGGCACAGGAGAGCAGCAGACAATGGAAGGAGAAGCCCGAAGGAGACTTAAACCTGATGTTAGGTTTATGCCTGCTGTTTTTTAGCCAAAATAACATCATTTTGCACTCCCAGCTTTGGGAAAAATTGATAGAACTAAAAGTATATTTAACACATTAATTATTCAAGGAAATTAATCCTGGAGTTACAGTACTCTGGAGTTACTTGCAAGCTAAAGTCTTAATACCAACTGAGGGGAGAAGTTTTTTGTTTTGTTTGTTTGTTTGTTTTTGATAAATGGTTTCAGGGAGAATTGAGAGGCTGTCTTTTTGCAAATAAAATTGAGTATATTGCATCTAACCGAAACAAATATTTTAAAAGTGTTTTTATTTTAAGTAAAAATAAATACTTAAAAATAAATAGAAACACAATGTTTGAACATGGCCAGAGTCTGATCCCCATCAAAAAGTGATCACATACACCCAGTTCTACCAATATTTTTAAAAAGGTGTCATTTTTAACACACTAGACATGGATAACAGAAGAGTGTACTTCCCAAGTGAGGACTAAGGCATCTCAGTAAATACTAAGACATATATAAATCCTTATTTCAAATGTGTAAGGTAGACATGAATATGTAAATTAGGGTTTTATTTAAAGAAAAAAATTAAAGTGCTAATATTAAATGTGAGTATCATTTTATATTCCAAGGTATATGAGTTGTAAAATAATGCATGTTACAGTATTTGTCTTCTTGAAATTTCACAAATGTCCTGCTGTTGGATTCACCAGTAGGTGGCAATATATTTTTTTATCTCCCAAAATGAGTTGAATATTGCACAAAATTGAATATAAATGTGCAATGGACATATAAAATATTTTTCTTATATGAACTCAATTTTATAAGCAAAATATTAGAATATAGTTATGAAAACTTTAAATTTGCGTATTGGAAACAAATAGCAAATAGAGCATTTTCCCCCAGCATAAGGTAGTGCTCCGAACATTAACATTTAAATTGCATGAATTTTAATGTCTCCAAGCAACGTGTTTTTAGGCATTTATTCAAGAACTGAGTAGCGTACACTAATGCTCATTTTGGTCAAAAGTTTTCTGGGAACTTTTCTTGCCCTGTGTGCTTACTAGTAAGCCTTCTGAAAGCTCAAATAATACGCTGAAATCAAGCACTGAGTATTAGCCCACCCTAAATTGGTATCTTTTTACTTAATATAGTATATGTACATAAATGTGAATGTTAATATAGAGCTTGATGAATTTTCAGAAACTTAAACCTATGTAACTACACAGACTCAGCATAGCACCCTTAAAACCTCCCATACTTTTGTCAAGTCACTGCACCGCCCCCCATCACCACCTCCCAAGGATAACCACTATCCTGATTTCTAACAGTGTAGTTTAGTTTGGTTTATTTTTATATTTTATATAAATAGAGCCACACAATATGCATTGTTTTCTGTTCATCTTCTTTTGCCTAACATGGTTTGAGAGTACATATTATAACTTCTAATTGCATGCTATTTATTCTTATTGTTAAATAACATTCTTTTTCATAAATATATCACATTTTAGTCAACTGTTAACAATTTTTTGTAGTTTCTTGTTTAAAGCTGTTATGAATAGTGCTGCTATGAACATTCTAATACTTATCTTTTGGTGAGCATATGTGTGCATTTGTTCAGTACGTATATACCTAGGGCTGGAATTGCTGGGTCACAAGCTATGTCTTTAGCTTTAGTACAATAGATACTGCCAAATCACTTTCCAAAGTGGTTGCACCAAACCTTGACTTGTAATCAAAAGCTAAAGTATGTTATCTACACGGAATCTTTCTATTTACTACATTCCTGACTCAACCTGAAATCATAAGCAAACCCCCAATTATTTCATACCAAATTCTTTGAGACCATTTCATTCAGATCAAAGTAAATTCCTACAGAATAAATAAATTAAATAACTACTTCATCCCAGCATGCTTCCTGCCTCCTTATCTTGGTGTGTCTCTTATCCACATAAATGGAATGAAATAGTATGTCTAAAGAAATGATGATCACACACAACTACTACTATACTGAGTATATGTTACATTTTTCTCAGTACTTTTAAAAATTATCTTTATTGTTTAAAGTATTATAGATATCCCCTTTATTAAGCCCCTCCTTCTTTTCTCAATACTATATATATATATATATATATATATATATATATATATAATTGTTTTTTCACAAAGAGGAAGGGAGAGAGATAGAGAACTAGAAACATCGATGAGAGAGAGACATCGACCAGCTGCCTCCTGCACACCCCCCACCGGGGATATGCCCGCAACCAAGGCACATGCCCTCAATGGGAATCGAACCCGGGACCTTTCAGTCTTCAGGCCGACGCTCTATCCACTGAGCCAAACCAGTTTTGGTTCTCAATACTTTTTTTACAGGAGTCTCAGGTATTATTATCCTCATGGTGCATGTGAGAAAATCGAGTCTCAGAGAGCTTAAGGCACTGCCCAAGATGGAAGAGTTAGTGAAGGATGGTGCTGGGATCCAATACAATTCTTTTCTGATTCCAAAATCCATACATTCCACTCTGTGAAGTGCTTCTCACAACTATTCTACCTGATGATGCCTTTTCATGCTGCCTGAGCCCAATACCAGCCCCTCCTGCACATAGAGTTAAATGTGAAACTCATTGTGGATTGATTCTGCTACATTAATTAATTCAGAGTATTGCTTTCTGATAGATTGTTTCCTATTGACTTCCACAATTAAACCATATGCTATATGAAAAATCATTTGAAATGTTTCACCATCTTTTCTCCATATTAATACTTATATAGTGATACGATAGTCCAGAAACAGACACAAAAACAAGGCTGTTTTGATCTTTGTCTTTCTAGTAATGGTCATAGTTTCATATTTTCAAGTATCACAAGTAGAAATGCTAATCCTGTATCTTCAAGATCCCTCCCTCTTTTTGGAGGATATAAGCAAAAGACACCTGCTATATAACACAAAAGGCTGTTTTTTCTTCTCTAAGGCATTGAAGCTGCATATTAGTTTACAACTGGAGTCACTAGTCACAGACACCTTTACAAAAGGCCATTTTATTTCTCCACATAATTTTATCATTTTTCTCAAAATATACCATTTCCCTTGTACTTACCATATGCCAAGTTGCTTATGCATTTTAAGTGTTTCTACTGTATGCCAGCTCTTCATTTCACCATACAGCTATGGCCCGATTACCCATCCTTTGCCCCACAAAACTTCTAGATTTGTTGAAGTAAATTACATTAGTAGAATCCAATGTCAATACTCTGCTTTCATCCCATGACCTCTGAGTTGGTGATCCTCTCTTGCTATTTAGTGCTAATTATGACTTTAAGTGATGCTGGTGAGATGGTCAAATAATTAGATGTGATTAATATAATATGAAAGATCCAAATCTCTCATGAACACAAAGTAGATTATACAGTATCTTCATTCCATATGCCTTTACTTTGGTCTGAAATAATTTCTTCTACATTTTCAATTTTATCATAATTAAGAAATTATGCTGAATGGCTACATTTGCTTTAAGAATGAATAGAATTAAATCACTGTGCTGTCATTCTCCTCAAAGAACAAATCTTTGCTTGAAAAGGTATCCATCACAGCATTTTGTCCTTAGCCCTGTGCTAGTCAGTACTGTCTGCAAGGTTGGATGAAAGAATGGGAGGAATGCTTATTAAATTTTCATGACACTAGAAAGTATAGTAAAATCAGTAATTCAGGATTCAGACTTAAACTTATTCCAGAAGGCTAGGATACTTCACCAAAAACAAATGGAATAAAATTTTAAAATAGAAATAGGGACAGCTATGATTTTAAACATAAAGAATTAACTGTATATGTAGAAGACATGGATTCCTGCCTGAAGGAGATTTCTATAAAAACTTGGAGGATTTAAGCATAAAAATCTGGAGTTAAGTATTAGTCAACAACCTGTATCTGGCATTTTACTATCCAATTTTACATGTTAGCTTCTGAAGAAAATAAAAACACCTTACATCTTGCTTAAAACTAAGAGCATATCACATAGAAGTGATTAAGTGATCATTATTTCATTAGGGAGTTAAACTAATGTATTCTAGAGATTTTTCTGGACATTGAATAAATATAGGAATAGAATACAGAACTATGAGTGTTCATTAATTATTTCTTTAACTATGCCCCCTTAGATTCCATTTGTTCCAGTCATGGTTTTAGCAATCTTAGTTTATTTTAGCATTTTCTGACACATCTGAAATGCCAATGACTTATATTTTTAAAGAAACATTCCTAATTTCAACTGTATTTATTGTAGAAACATTTCTATATATTTGTACAGATATATTCGGGGAATATATTTTTTCCTGCAAAAAGAGTTTTGCTTTTGTTTAAGCACATAAGCTCTTTGTCAAGTGTTTGTTGAAAACTCTGGGGTTATGAACCAAAAAAATAATAAAATACATGATTCTAATTTGGATATGTTGTTAATAGCTATTACTCATCTGCTCCCCCATCTGTAAAAAGAGTTGATTGTTGTCTCTGTCAAACTTTAAAGTATGAATAGAAGTGCACCTGGTGAATATGTCATTATGAGTTTCCTTCAAAATATACCTCCAAGGTAGTGAATAAAGTTATCCATGGCACATTGGAGAGACTCTTTCAACTGTGGCTGGGACCACCATTGATCAGTGATGCTATGGAAGTGATTCTTATCTTGGATCACAAATGATACAGAGTGAGGTCTTCAATCTCAGAAAGGACACGATTCAATGTATCTGAGCCACTTCTAAACATGATGAAACGCTAATTACTTAAGGTCAACATAAGGATAGCTTAATAATATGCTGATTTCTATGCACACATGTTGATCCAACAAAACATAAATTGAGTATATTACTACAACCAGTAACATATTTGAGCACTTCAGTGAAATTGTGTTTTGATGAATGGCAAATGTGAAAAAGAATGAATTCTTAAAATGAGAAACTTCATGTTCAATAAATATTCTAAGGCGTGTCTTGTTCTCTTATCCAAGGAAATGGGATTTTTGTATGCATCTTACAAACTGTCTGAGGTTGGCCCTTAGGGTTGAGTAAATTCAAACCATCTTTGGACAGTTTTTTAGGTGGATTCACAAAGCCACCAAAATTATTCAAAATTGATTTTCTGCACTGTTACATGGACATTTATGAAGAGTGATACCGGAAATACATTTTTATTGAATTATATCCCTCTTGAATAGTCTTTAAATTGCATGCAGCAACTGTATCTTCCTTCTGGAATATATAGATAAGAAGGGTTGCCATTCTCATCTCTTAGGAATCAAAAATGTGTTTCCATAAAGGAATATTGAGTGAAAGTTAGAGACTTTCATGTACCTTAAGAGGCTGCAGGTGAGAGATTAAATTCACCTTTAGTTCAGGAGACCAGGGCAAACAATGGTCAGATACTGAAGGTGCTGTATGTGAAAACACACCGAGGCAAGACCTTTCGAATTGAGGACCCATGAGAACAGAAGCAGTTTAAGAGTTTGTAGCCACATGCAGGTATCAGTATTTTTTAAAAATATATCTTCATTGTTGAAAGTAATGCAGATGTACTTTGTTTACCCCATTGACCCCTTTTAGAAGGTCTCCTCCTCCTGCCCCAGGCTTTACCACACTATTGTCTGTGTCTATGGGTTATGCATATATACATACAAGTTCTTGGTTAATTTCTTTCCATTCACCCACTCACTCCAACCTTCCCTCTGATTCATCAGTCTATTTCATGTTTCTATGTTTCTGGATCTGCTTTCTTCATCAGTTTATTTTATTCTTTAGATTCTGCATATGAGTGAGATCATGTGATACTTGTCTTTCTTTAGCTTATTTCGCTTACCATAATAATCTCCAGGTCTCTACATGCTATCTCAAAGGGTAAGAGATCCTTCTTTTCCTTCTTCTTCTTCTTCTTCTTCTTCTTCTTCTTCTTCTTCTTCTTCTTCTTCTTCTTCTTCTTCTTCTTCTTCTTCTTCTTCTTCTTTTTTTACAACAACCATGATGTGAATGTATCACAGATTTTTTTATCTACTCATCTACTGATGGGCACTTGGGCTGTTTCCAGATCTTAGCTATTTTGTAAATTGTGCTGCTATGAACATAGGAGTGCATAAGTTCTTTCTGGTTAGTGTTTTGGGTTTCTTAGCATATATTCCTAGAAGTGTGACCACTGGGTCAAATGGCAGTTCCATTTTTAGCTTTTTGAGGAAACACTATACTGTTTTCCACAGTGGCTGCACCAGTCTGCATTCCCAACAGCAGTACACTAGAGTCCCCTAAACTCCACATCCTCGTCAGCATTGGTCATTTATTGATTTTTTTTAAGACAGCCATTCTTACAGGTGTGAGATGATACCTCTTTGTAGTTTTCATTTGCATCTCTCTGATGATTATTGACTTTGAACATTTTTTTCATATGTCTTTTGGACATCTGTATGTCTACTTTGGAGAAGTGTCTATATAGGTATTTTGCTCATTTTTTAATTGGATTGCTTATCTTCCCTTAAAGGCCCCCAAATAGCCTCAGCACCCTTGATAAAGAAGAAAAAATACTAGGAGGGATCACAATACCAGATACCAAGTTATATGACAAAGTCACTGTAATCAAAACAGCTGCTACTCAACAAGAACAGGAATATTGATCAATGGGACATAACAGAGATCCAAGAAATTGAACCATACCATTATGCTCTACTAATATTTGACAGAAAAGGCAAGAGCATTGAATAGAGTCAAGAAAGTCTCTTTAATAAATAGTGTTGGGAAAATTGGACAGGAAAATGCAAAAAAAAAAAAAAAATGAAACCAGACCACCAACTTACACCATACACAAGAATAGACTCAAAATGGATAAAAGACATTGTAAGTCATGAAATCATAAAAATTCTAGAAGAAAACAGAGGCAACAAAATCTCAGATATCTCTCATAGCAATATGTTTGCTGATATATCCCCAAGTGCAAGGGAAAAAAGGAGAAAATAAACCCGTGTGACTACATAAAAATAAAAAGCTTATGTACAGCAAAAAAACCACCAACAAAATGAAAAGGGAGCCCACTGAATAGGCGAACATATTTTCCAGTGATACACCTGATAAGAGGTTAATATCCAAAATATATAAGGTATTAATGTTTTTGGAAGACTGAGAGCAGAGTACTTTTTCTATGGGCATTCTGCTTTCCCTTACAAAACAGCCATACATTTCTTTTTTCTCCTCCGATATGAGTTGCTCATTAAAAACATTTTTTAATATTTCTGGTAAATACCATCTCATGCCCACTTTAAATTTTGTTTGCTATTATTTTTTTTCTTACTTCAAATTTAAAACTTTGAGTTCCATTGTAAATAAATTTCAGAAAAGAAAACAATGACATTTTTGTCAGATAAATTTATACCTTCCTTTAGACCGCTTTCACTTTGGAAAAATATTGTCTACAAAATTTATGATATGGAAGTATTTGAAGTTATGTGTTAAATAGATTCTTTTTTCATGTGTTGTCACACTCGTTATAAAAATAAATAGTTTTTACTTTTTCTTAGCAAAATTATATATTCCAGCATCCTGGAATCAAGGGCCCTTAGGCTTGGAAGGAACATTAAACATTATATAGCTCATTTACTCTCATATTACTGAATCTACAGTATTTCTGCCAACTATCAGTGTGGTCTGAATCAATACTTTAGTGAGTGGGAATATAAAACTTTTGGAGGTGGTCTATCTTTCTTTGGCGAGTCTGATCTATTAGAAAATTTTTGTTATTAAAATCTCTCTCTGACAAAATTGGGAACTTATTATAAGACAAGTGTAGTCTCTTCTTTTCTCTTCATATATTTACAAGTTGAAAACATGATCTCTACCTTTGATCTGTTGAGTTTTTTCTTCTTCATGTCTTTCTGGCATCTATAGATTTTTCAAATGAATATTATTTTGATTTTTTTCACTATTTTTATTATTCTCTTCTGGTCACTCTTTTTAAAATTTATTTTATTTTATTGATTTTTTTTTACAGAAATGGAGAGGGATAGAGAGTTAGGAACATCAATGAGAGAGAAACATCCATCAGCTGAGAGAGAAACATCAATCAAGTACCTCCTGTACACCCCCTACTGGGAATGTGCCTAAAACCAAGGTAGATGCCCTTGACCAGAATCGAACCTGGGACTCTTCAGTCCACAGGCCGATACTCTATCCACTGAGCCAAACCAGGTAGGGCTCCTCTGGTCACTCTTGTTTATGTATATTCTGTTTTAAATGTGACAGTTATACTTGATTATGATTGTCCAAAATAAAATAGAAAGGAACTGCCAATTCATTGATTCTATTAGAATAGCCTAAAATATTATTAGACTCTTTAGTGTCCATATTTACTGCTCCCTTTAATTGTGTTGTTTATTAAAATCCTTCAACTTTTATATAACTTCCAGTTTCTAAGGCACAGCTCTTATCCTCTACTTTGGTGCTCAAGCAAAAATCTGCCACAAATTGCTATTCAGCAGGCAATTTGTGACTATTAAATAATCTTTCCTCCTTTCATACAGTTACTCTTACAGGTTATTATAACCATATTGAAGGTTGGAGGCACAGAAAAAATAATTCACTTCATTTGTTATTTTTTGAAATTTTATCTCTTAGCTTTTGATTCTATGTGATGAGTTAGAAAATTTTAAAGAAAAGCTAAAATGAGGTCACTGAAATACAAATAAAATGTGCTATGCATTTGAAAAAGTACCTTTAGGTAGATATATATGCCTAATTTGAACTAAAATTATAGCTTTTTTGGCATTTCTATGAAGTGAAAATTTTGAGGAACCTTCATATCTTTTACTTTTTGAGCTTTCCTTTACGACTCATATAAAGACAGGCCTAAAAATAGTGACTATTATAGGATAAATGTAACTTGAAAGTTTGAGTTCTAGCTCTCTCTCATTCTGGCTCCTAACTGGAAAAAAACATGTAATATATTTTATTTGGTTTTGCTCTTTTCATAATAAAAAGCTCTTATTTGAATCTTATATGCTTTCTCTTTTATTTTGGGGTATTAATTTTGTAAGCCCCAGCCCAAGGATAATTCTAACATATTCATGTATGCTAATTCAGTCTATACATACAATCAAAATAAAGTTAATAGTTTTAAAGCCAATGGAATAATCAAGTGAAAGGAATCACTCTTGGTGATTGTGATCTTTCCAAGATTTGTCAGGTAGTTTAGAAACTTAAATTATCTAAAATATTTCCCATTTTGGCTCAGAAACATAAGAACTATTAAACATGAAACTCAATTCATATCATGTTCTTGCTCTGGCCCACTGGAATCAATAGCAACTGGCAAAAATATAGTACATATCAGTCATCAGTGTGAAAGCCAGATATGAGGAAAAACTTATTTTTAAGAATATGTATTCATGAAGAAAATATTAAGCATCTATATATATAAAAGCCTAAGTGACTGTCAGACCATTTAACCATCTGACCGGTAGCCATGATGCCCAATGATGACCAGGGGGCAGACGCTCTGACCAGTAGCTATTACATGCACTGATCATCAGGGGGTAGACGCTCAATGCAGGAGCTGCCGAGCTGCAGTGACTTGGCAGCTGTGGTTCTCGGGTGACATACCTGTAACCAGAGAGGAAGGAGCCCAATTCTGGGGTGCATCATCTGAGAATTGCCATCTCGGACCCCTCAGGGGATGTTGGAGAGTCTATTTCAGCCTGATCCCTGCAGGCCAGACTGAGGGACCCCACTGGTGCATGAATCCATGCACCAGGTTCCTAGTTACAAATGATAGCCAAATGCAAGAGATGTTTTCTATTATATGTAACATACACATATTATTCCTCAGAGCCACACATAAGTAATAATATTATTCTAGTAAAGTAGTAGCAACTAATAACAGCATTTATCATTTGACTAAACAAAATATTGCTTTGTTTTGACAGAACAGGTAAAAATATTACATCATACATGTATTAAATTTAGACAAAATCAACTATATAGTAAGTTAAAAGAAGGAAAGACTTTAAAAATTGGGTGACATTGTTTAATAAGGTTATATAGGTTTCAAATATAACTGCTATTGATTCCAGTTTAAAAGCTATATAGGTTATACAGATTTCTCTTCTTATAAAAATACTTCTATGATACATAATCTGTATATTGCATTGTATGCATACCACCTAAAGTCAAATCATCTTCTATTGCCATGTATTTGGCCCCCTTTACATTCACTACCCCCTGTCCTTATCTCAGGAGAATGGGAAGGCCCTAGGCCTGTGTAGAAGAAGTTGTCAGGGGTACACAGAGGTATGGTGAGGGAGAGGTAGTCCCCAAAGATGTTCCAATGGGACTGGTAGATCTGGAAGATGGTGATCTAGGTGTGGAGTACAGTCACCCAGAAGAGAAAGTACACAGCTAAGAGTCAGACATAGAGTTTGGTTTGGCTCTGCTCTGTGAATGCTGGGACAAGGAAAGCTTCTTGGAAAAACCAGAAGATGTTGACCAGCCAGGGAAAAAGCAGGAAAGAAACCCATCCAGGCAGTACTTCTGACATAGGTTCAACTTCTACTGTTGGATACCCACTCCAAGTTCATAGCTTCTCTGGAGCTGGATAGTCAGGAAGGTCTCTGTGCTTTCTTTTCTTATAAAAATACTAATCCAATTATGAAGGCCCCACCCTTATGACCTTATATAAATGTATTTATTTCCCAAAGAGGCTTCAGCACAGGGATTTTGATGGAACACACTTTCAACCATAGCAATGGTAGATTACCAACTTTGAGGTCATGGACCATGTTTTCAACCTTTGTATCTTCAAAACTTCTACAGCAGGGCTTTGAATATTCAAATTAAGACTGCATGTCTAAAACTAATCATAATAACCAGCATTAATCATTTCCTTTTATTGCTTTTTTGACCATATTGTAAAATTCTTTTAGTTGGGGGTGCCATAACAAAATACCACAAATTTTGTGGCTTTGACATCAGAAGTTAGTTTTCTCACAATCCAGGAAGCTAGATGTCCAAGATTAAGATGGAAATTGGCAGGTTTGCTTTCTCTGGAGATCTCTCTCCTTGGATTTCTTCTCTCTGTGCCTTCTCACTGTATCCTTAACATGGCCTTTCCTCTGTGCACACATACTCTGTGTTTCCTCTTCTTATACTTCTATGGAATTAGAGTTTCATCCTTAAGACATCATTTAACCTCCATTAACTCCTTAGATGTCTTATCTCCAAACATAATCAAATTGGGAATTAGAGTTTCACCTTATGAATTGTGTGGAGGAGTGTGTGTGTGTGTGTGTGTGTGTGTGTGTGGTGTGTGTGTGTGGGGGGGGGGTAGGGTGGTGATGCATTTTAGTCCAAAAGCTCTCACAAGCTAACTCTCTTTACATTCTTATCTCATGACTTTAACCTAATATAGTCACCGTGCCATAACTAATTTGAAAAATAGACAGGGAATTGTAGTCTTTATTCAGAGTGGCCACATGCCCTGGTAAAAATTAAGGAATGAAGTAGATATTTCTAGGAAAATAAGAAATTTAGAGGCACATATGGCTCCTGTGATTTATACATAAGGTCGAATATAAGAAAATTACATGTTTATATACACAGTGTAAATGACAAAAAAATAATTTTTCTTGAATATTGCAAAGCATCTCATATTTGTAAAAGAGGCTAGTTGAAATTCACTAAGTATTTTAATGTAACAGTTGAAAACTAACAGTCATATTTAGAAAAAATAACTCTTCCATTTATTTAATTTAAGAAAATGGTTTCAATATCATGTGTTTTTGTTTTTTTTAATGTTTCAAGAATTCAAGGTAGCATTTGTATGGCAGTGGTTAAAACCATTTTTTTTTTTTATATTTTAACATCATTTAGTCTCCCAGTGTTCCATGCATGTTATGAATGTCAAGTGGAGAGACGGGGGCAGGGGGGAAGAGAGAGAGAGAGATTTTCTTCAAGTTAGTAAAAAATAAAAACAAGATAATTTAATTCATGTATTCATCTAAGGTCATTTTAGTAAAAGAATGACACTCTCTTGTTCTCTTGTTTAAAACCATTTATATCTGTGGTGTAGGTCACATAGGCAACATAAAAAATCTAAGATGAGTCACTGCAAAATTTTAATACTGAGTTTTACAGAAACTGGTAACACTTTGACAGTATGTATTTTTAAAAGCATCTTTTTACAAAAGTCTCAAAGCACTTTACATTTGAAACACTGAAGTCTCAAAAGAAAGAAAATAGAAATCTGAAGCCGTGGGAAGCATAGATCAATTTGGGAATAATTACTTCAATTATTTCTAATAAAGTCATTTTGTATTAAGTGAAAATAGACTTAAGTTTTAAACATTTTTTTAGGATTAAGAATGGCAGGCTTTAGCCTTTATCCTCTTATAAAAAATATGAGCCCCATTATTCTATGTTGTTAATGGACCTTTGTGGGTTACTTTTTAGATAAATGAAAGTATATAATTGCTTAGAATAATCAAGAGGGCCAGCCAAATCTATTTTTCTTAAGTTCAGTCACATGTCAATAATAGAAAACTAAAAATATGGATGAAGGATTTCTTTCAATGGTCATAAATTTTGCATGTGATTCAACCCAAAATTTTTATTCCCATTGTAATATTGTCTATGCCAACTTACTTGGGAATGATCCATAGACTTCTAGTGATTAAGAACACAGACTCTGGAGTTGGTTTTAAATCCCAATTCAAAAATTATTAAGCTATGTGACCTTGAATAACTCAAACTTTCTGTGCCTTAATTTCGATCTCTATATAATTAATAGGAATGATAATAGTACCTACCCTATTGTGTTGTCAGTATCAAAGAAATCAATATATTGAAAGTCTATATTACAGCATCTGTCCAATAATTAGTGCTGAAGTACCTGTCATTTTTGGTTCTTTCCAACTCTAATGTTTTATGATTCTGTGATCTCTATAGATACTTTTTAAAAATTAATTATGTTTAAAGTATTATATATATCTTCTTTTTGACACTTTCTGTTTTAATGCATTTTTTTTATAAGCATTGACAACATGATGCGAATAATGTATGTTTATAATTTGTAATTTGTTGTACATGCAGTAAGAAATTTGTCTTAATAGAGAACCTTCTGGAAAGGGTATTGCTTAACTGAAAATCTGCTTTTGGACTCGCAATAGTCAGGTAGGATCCATAAGTCTGCACATGTTTCTGTGACAAATGGATTCTTTCCCTCCAACTTTTCATGTATATATTTTATATACATGCCCATATACATATACACTATTCAATGATGTGTTGATAGAATTTTCTAGTTCCTCCTCAATGAGAAACTGGTGAAGATCTTTAACCAGGGGAGGAAGACAGAACTATCTCTCTCTTCTGAAATAGCCTAAGTGTCTCAATCTGTTGGAGACTTCTTCTATTTGTGGGAAGTCCTGGTTTTAGTAATAATTTTGTATTGTTTCCTCTTGTGCATGTGTAAGCTGAGTATCTTGGTACTTGCAAAGCAAGACATTTTCCTAAATACTAGAAAAACTTTTTAAGCATTCAATATGACATTGTTCAATGTTAAACATTTAATACAGAAATTTTATTAATTTTGTTTGTTATTCTGGATATTTCTATATTTGAGAAGGTTCCATTTCCCCTAATGTACTCCCTAAAGAATTGGGATAGTCTTTTTTCCTCCTTAGTTAGAATAACAGAATACAGAACAGGGTAATTTTATTTTGATTTTGAAGCATTCAAATATATCATATATTCAAACATATGTAATCAATAATTTAAAAATACAAAAAGAAATAAATATTAAATACAGTATCAACAAAAACCCTGTCCACTCAGAGTTTTATATTTAACTATTTCATCCTCACTGTCCTGTAATTCAAACTACCATCAGTATATTCCCAAATTAAAAACTTTTAAATTTCTTTGTGCAATGTGAACCTTTCTTAACTTCCACAAGATATGATATTATAAATCAACTGAGTACTTACTCTACAGTATAAAAGCACAATGTGATCTTCCATTCAGTGGTAGTAAAATTTGAAGAATGCCAAATTCCCTCACAATGAAAAATAGATCCCCATGAGGCTGACACAATGTCTGAAAATCTCACCGTTAACATTGCCCCTTGAGGGCTTTGTGGAGACAAGCAATTTAATTAGGTTTAGGCATTATATTTCCTGGGTAAATCATTTGCTACCCAAACACAATAGCATGCATTTTTCCATCTTATTAAAAGTCATTAACACACAGCAGAACCCCAAGGAAATGACATGAGATATGTTTCAGAGAAATGAAGAGGTAGAGAAAGGTCAGATTCATGAGAGTTTGTTAGGTTCCAGTAAGCATTTCTAGATCAAAATAGAGTGTCATGAAGTTGCAGAAATCTTTTATAGTTTTTTTCTAAATTCTTTACCATATTATTTGGGTGAGAACTTTTTGTTGTTGTTGTTATTCTCCACTTTTGTTTTGTTGCGTTTAATAACCAACAAACCAATCTTTAAGACAAGCACTGTTCACATTTGATGTGAGCTTGTATTGCCTCTCAGCTGATTAGCCATGATTCCAAATTGTCATTTTATTCTGGTACTACAATAAGATATGTGTTTCTCACACATGTCTGCAAGTTTCCTGGGACTGTTTATTTTAAAAAACAAACCAAAACAAATAAACAGTAGGCAAGCTGGTAATGGCACAGCCATGCATGGTACCCTGAGCATCAAAGATAAACAAATAACTTTTATTATTATTTTTTTATGAATGTGAAAGTGACATAGAATCCAATTTTTAGTCATTATCCTAAAAATCTCCCAATTTTAAACAAATAAAATAAATACCATAAAATACCTCAAGAAATTAAAGATCAAATAAAATAAACAAAAACACACACCCAGACATTGTGGACAAAAAGGGACCACATACTAACCTAACTCAGGAAAGGCCTGCGCGGTGGCCTTGTAAGTTCAAGAGACCTAAAGTAACCTTAAAGGATGGTCTGAAATTAAAACTTTTAATTAAAAAGAAGTTCATAACCCTAACCAGTTTGGCTCAGTGGATAGAGCGTCTGCCTGTGGACTGAAAGGTCCCAGGTTTGATTCTGGTCAAGGGCATGTACCTTGGTTGCAGGCACATCCCCAGTAGGAGGTGTATAGGAGGCAACTGATCAATGTTTCTCTCTCATCAATGTTTCTAACTCTCTATCCCTCTCCCTTCCTCTCTGTAAAAAATCAAGAAAATACATTAAAAAAAGAAGTTTATAGTGAGTAGTCATGTCCTAGGCCAGTATCTTCCCTGACAAAGATTAACTTCAATCTTTACTGAGTCTATTGTCTTTTTGTATCTAAAATAATATACCCATGGAGTGTCAGGATAACTTCTCTTTTTCCAGACCCTCTCAAAGCACAGCCCTGGTGCCCTGGAAGAGACCACAAATTCCCTCATTGTTATGGTTATCCTATTATGTGTTGACAGTTAACTATCCTCTACCTACCTGTGTAAAAGAAGCATGTGTCTATCATTTTACTTTTTATCCAATACCAGAGGTCCCCCACCCACCCCTGCCCACTTTGCTTTCTCCCTCCTCCCTGTTCTATCACCAATGAATTTCACTTATCTTTCCTCCTTTGATTGTAATATATATTTTAAAAAAAAAGGTGGAAAAATGCCATTCTCCAGAGCACTATCGCAATATATTGAGATTCTGCTTACTGGCAATTGTCAACAGTTTGGCTCAAGTAAACTCACAGAAATTCTTTACAGGTTTGAATGTTTTTTACCTTAACAACATCCTATATAAAAGCCTAATATGCTAAGTGTCTGTTCACCTATTTGTTCATTCAACCAATAAAGAGCAATATGCCAATGATATGCTAAGGCCACTCAACCACTTGATATGACATGCACTGACCACCAGGGGGCGGACAGTTCACTGGTTGACCTGTCATTATGACATGTCTTCATCACCAGGGGGCAGACCCTCTGACCAGTAGATTAGCTTGGTGCTGGGGTCCGGTAGATGGGGACTGAACAAGAGCGGCTAGACACAACCTGAAGCCCTCCTGCAGTCCCTCCCCAACTGGCCAACCTCCCATATCCCTCCCTGTGCACCAGTGGGGTCCCTCAGTCTGGTCTGTGCCCTCTAGCAATCTGGATTGAGGGACCTCTCCCCCTCTGCCTGATTGCATGAATTTTGTGTACCAGGCCTCCAGTAATAATAAAAATGGCTAAAATCTAGAGGGATAAATTAATTCTAGAACTGCAAAACTCTTGAGGGAACTTTGTAACTTGTAAAATAAGAAAGTTGCATTGTAATAACAATACAATATGAGACAAGTCCTTGGTTCCATGTAATATGAGAATTGGAAGTGAGTTCTTTGTTTGAAGTGAAAATTTTAATGAGTTTTAAATTTAGTAAAAGAATAGACTAGTCAAAAAGGTAAGAAGACAATGAAAATTCTCTATCTTGGTTTGGAATCAAAATGAAAAAAAAATTATCTTGTAAAATGTTAACTGAAGGCCAACTCTCATTCAGGTTTGGACTTCAACATTATGCTATTTATATAATTCTTGGTTTCCTGGGTCTAGGAATTAGGGTGGTGAGGGATTTAATTGGAAAAGTGACAGGGAGTTTTTATAAGATGATGTAATATACTATATCTTTTTAAAAATATATTTTATTGATTTTTTACAAAGAGGAAGGGAGAGGGATAGAGAGTTAGAAACATCGATCAGCTGCCTCCTGCGGGATGTACCCGCAACCAAGGTACATGCTCTTGACCCAAATCGAACCTGGGACCCTTCAGTCTGCAGGCCAATGCTCTATCCACTGAGCCAAACCGGTTTTGGCATCTATATCTTGATTTTGGCGGTGTTTACATGAGTACATAAACTTCGCACATATATACTTAAAATAGGTTCATTTTATTGACTGTAAACCACATGGCCATAAATTTATTTAAAATAAATAAATTAATGAATAAAGGAATAAATAAAAAAATCTGATGGCTTGTCGTAGTTTAGGTTCTTACAAGGGTATTTCTTAGATCACATAATCTCACACATATAGAGGAAATAATGAACAGCATAACTGATGAACAAAAACAGACCCAGAGAAAGAGAAGCAGCAATCAGACTCTCAAACCTCAGAGGCAAAGTAGGTAAGGGGAAGAGATCAACCAAAGGACTTGTGTGCATGGAAGTGGTCATGGACAACAGGGGGGTGGGGGCATATGTAGGGAGGGGTTTGGGATGGGAATAGGGGGATGAGGACAATTATGTGATACCATAATCAATAAAAAAATAAATTAATTTTAAAAATCTGAAGCAATACAATTCCTGAAGATGTATAATTGAAAACAATTTCCAAGATAATAATGGACCAAAGCACATTCATAATGTATTCAATAACATATTCAAAAATTAAATTTAAAAAATTAAATAAAAATCCAAGTGGGATACATTTTTGGGAGACATAGAGTTAATAATTCTATACAAAAGATCAAGAACTGATGGCCATGAAAGTCAGAATCTTGGTTAGAGTGTATGGAAGATGTAGACAGGGCAGGTAGAAAAAGTTACGGGGTTTTATATTTCTCATAGTAAACATAAAAGATAATATTAATTGAGTGTTTACAATATACAATGAGACATGTATTATCTTATTGAATTATTAAAAAGCAAACAAATAAACAAACAAAAAACATGATCTCTTTTTACAAATGAGAAAACAAAGCTTAAAGAGTTAAATTTTTCAAATTTTCCCAGTCAGAAAAAAGTTTAGACTAACTATGCCTCAAATCCAAGTCTGACTCCAAAGCCATCATCTTAAGTACCGTGCTATACTACTTTTTTCTGATAATAGAAAACATAAAAGTTTATCTAGTGAGACAAATTCTTTCCTGTCCCTGAATTCCAGAAGAAATTTATCATGTGGATATTGAGTAACAATGATGGATAATGTCTTCAACCCATGTTTTACAGAAAATACAGTAACGTTTTTTAAATGGCCATTTCTTGTATCAGCCTTTGATAACAGCTCAGTTCATAACATTGAAGCATTACTTGGTGTAGGTATTTCTATGGACAACAAGCTGAGACAGCTCAGATATGTTGTTATCTACGATCAACTTGTTTGGGGATGTATCGTATGTCCATTATAGGGAGGGCCATAGAGAGTCAGAAGGAAGGGCTTAATTTTAAGGAATACCAGGAAAATGGCAGATTCTATTATAGAGGAAAAGATGTCATGCAGAAAAGTCACCGTGAGTAAGTGGTTATTTGTCCTCAAAATAACCAAGATGGTTCCCTAAAGGAAGGCCAAAGCTGAGAAATGAAGCTGGTTGATTACTTGTTCTCTGCATGTGAGCCTTTGAGTCATGTGGAGACAAACTCAGTGCCAAGTCAAAAAACGTCGGAAGGATTGAAGGGCTTCAGAACCCTAATTCACTACGTAATCTGAACTCATAAAGTGCTGGCATAACACACGTGTTAGATACACATTTATCAATAAAAAATTCATGATTGCATGGAAGGAAAAAAATGAATGATTTCCTAAGAACACAATTTTTTTTAAAAAACTAAAACTATGTATTTTTTGGAATCATATTAAAAATGTTTGACCACATGTGAAGATTTAATTTTCTTTTAATTTTTGTTAATAACTTTAATTTATAGAAGTTTTTACTTCAATTAATAATGTAATAATTATATACAAGTACTGTACTAAATTGTTCCTTGTGATAATTTCAAAAAGTATGAGTCAAAGCCATATGTTAGATACTATTTGTTCCTTTTCGCAGATGAATAAAATAAAGGCTCAGAGAGGTTAAGCATCTTGTCCAAGATTGTTCAGCTGTGAGATTCTAGGATTTTTGCCTTAACATTCCCAGCCTATGCCCTTTATGATCCTCTATACCAAACATGAAGCCACATTTTCTCTATTTTACCCTTTTGAGAAATGCTTGTTAGAAAAGCTTCAAATTATTCTGAGGGTTATAGAGTATTGGGTTTCTCCTGAGGTGCCTCTGGGATTGGAACAGGAAAGGAGGGTAGGCTAAGTAGTTCAGGTCCAAGCTACTCTTCCTTTTCCTCAATTTGGGAAACATCATTTTTATGTTTTTATGTAGTAGATTTTTGAGGGGGGAAAAAACTTGAAAAACAACTGTAATGGATCAATTATAGAATATTTCAAAACTATCAGGCCTATGAAGATGACTCATTGGAACAAAGAGAAATGTATGTGCAATGAGCAGAAGAGACTTTTTCTTAGAATAAATACTACTTGTCAGTTTTATGGGAATGAGCAATGAGACCATTTTTAAAAAAAGAGGATACCATGGTGACCCAAGATGTATTAATTATTGTGACAAACCTCTGAATTTTATAGTGACTCATCAATTTTCTGAGTCTATAGACAAAAATTACTGTCAGATCACCTCTCATGTTCTTAGAATTTTGAAGTTCAAGGAACTTTAAAGTATATCAATGCCGATTTCACAAAGTAACTCAATTTTAAAATAACCTGGAGAATTTGATGTCCCAAAAGGAGAAGCTTTTTTTCCCAGACACAAACCACTGAAACTCATTTGCCAGCTCAAGTTGGAGTCTCAGAACCTTTTTGTAATGCTGAGATTAAAAACCAGATGCCTTCAATCAAGATCAATTCCAGCAAATGCTGGCCCAGTTTACATTTAAAAAAATGCTCAGAACTTTTGTACTAAACTCCTCTATTCATGGTGACTTAAAATTAGAAGGAAAGGGGTCTTAGAAATGATTTAGAATTCATTTTGTGTTACTCAAAAATCTTCTTGTGACATCACTTGCTTATTTACCCAGGAAGTAGGAATAATTAAAGATGGATTTATAGAGATGGTGATTTTACAGGGTCTCTAATTTCCGCTGGAAGCCTTGTGAGTGGCAAGTGCTTTATCAATGAAGGCTAATAGGCATGTTGCAGAAGCAGTGTGTTTTCTCCCTTATATCCAAGTACCTTTCTGATGATACAGCCTGGAAGCGTCCAATCGGAATAATGGGATTTTCTACGTGGCAGATAAAGAGCCCTTCCTATCTTTCAAATAATCAATGCAAAAGCAAATCATAGAGAAAAAGTCTCAGATGAAAGTTTTAGGACCTAGGCATAGAGACAGGCCAATAGCAATATGGGCAAACAATGACATTAAAGGAAACAACAGTAAACAAAAAGTTCAGGGAAATTAACAAGAGTGGAACAATTTCACAGGACAGAAATACTATAATAAGAGATGGACTATTTAGTTAGCAAGTTCAGTGTCGATGTTAGGCTTAGGGTGAGAATGTTGGCCCAAAAAGTGAAGGATAGACTGAGACAAAGACCTGGTCTCCAGACCAAAAAACTATTTCCATTTCTCTAGGGTAGAAGAAAGGATGGTCAAAATGGTCTTAAAATTGTATAATTATCTTATCTATATTTGTAATGAGATTGGGTACATTTGATTTAATTGCTTCATTTCATTATAATTTATCAATAATTCAGTGACTGATTCCTAAATCATTCACTTTTATCTAAGCCATATTGAAGAATACTAAAATATGTATTTGTTTTTAAGGATGTCACCATGCTGCTGTTAATAACTTTTCTGTTTATAATAGAAACTAGAGGCCCAGTGAGCAAAATTCATGCACTGGCGGGGGGTGAGGGGGGAAGGAGTCCCTCAGCCCAGCCTGCACCCTCTCCAATCTGGGACCCCTTGGGGGATATCCCACATCCCCCTCATAATCCAGGACTGCTGGCTCCCAACTGCTTGCCTGCCTATCACTCCCATGATAACTCTTCCTCTGATAACCCCCTAACCCCTCCCAGCCTGATAACCCCATAATCACTCCCCTGCGAGTCTGATCGATGCCTAACTGCTCCCCTGCTGGCCTGATTGCCCCTAACTTCCCTCCCCTGCTGGTCCAATTGCCACCAACTGCCATCCCCAGGTGGTCTTGTTGCCCCCAACTGCCCTTTCCTGCTGGCCTAGTTGCCCCTAACTGCCTTCCCCTGCTAGCCATCTTGTGGTAGCCATCTTTGACTACATGGGGGTGGCCATCTTGTGTGATGGTGTGAGGGTCAATTTGCATATTATCTCTTTATTATGTAGGATGAATGGATACTGTTGGGTCCAAGTTTTTTCTAGGCTCTAGAGCAGGGGTCTTCAAACTACGGCCCGCGGGCCACATGCGGCCCGCAGAGGAGTCTGATCCGGCCTGCCAGGTTTTTTGGGCAGTGAGCGCAGCCGAGGTGTTACAGTAGGAATTAGTAGTTCATATAGTCCGGCCCTCCAGCTCTCTGAGGGACAGTGATCTGGCCCCCACTTTAAAAAGTTTGAGGACCCCTGCTCTAGAGTATTGACTTTTTATAGAGGTGAATTTTGCCTCAGTCTATCAAAGAAATTAGGCTATTTTATGTAGTAATTTTCTTTATTGGTTCTTGGAATCTACTGAACACTCAATAAATATTTGTTGATTGAATGAAAGTGATTCATTTCTTAACTACCTTCAACTTTTCTATACTATAAATTAAAAATTGATACTTAAGGTATCACCAAAAGATTACTAAACTTAAATAAATATAGTGCTTTTCTTCCTGAGATGGTTTTCTAGTCTAGAAACTGAACTGGTTCACTTTTGTGTGAATTAAATAAGCTAAAAAAAAGTTCTTTCTGCATTTTTATAATTTTATACTATTTCCAATATTTATTTTTTATTCTGTTCTTCCTTTTTTTATCTTTATCTTTATTACAGATTTCCCTCTTCCCCACCCCCCCCCATAGCTCCTCTCCACCCAGTTCCCACCACACCCCAGGCCCTTGCCACCCTATTGTCTGTGTCCATAGGTACTGCATACATGCATATAAGATCTTTGTCTAATCTCTTCCTTTATCCCCTGAATCCCCCTTCCCTCTGAGAATCATCAGTCTGTTCCATTTCCATGCCCCTGATTCTATTCCATTCACCAGTTTATTCTGTTCATCAGATTTTTTAATTAATTTTATTTTTAGATTCACTTGTTCATAGATATGTATTTGTTGTCACTTTGTTGTTCATAATTTTGTATCTTTACATTTTTCATCAAAAATACCCTTTAGCATTTCATATAATACTGGTTTGGAGGTGATGAATTCCTTTAGCTTTTCTTGTCTGTGAAGCTTTTTATCTGACCTGCAATTCTAAATGATAGCTTTGCTGGGTAGAACATTCTTGGTTGTAGATTCTTGCTATTCATCACACTGAATATTTATTGCCACTCCCTTCTGGCCTGCATAATTTCTGTTGAGAAATCAGCTGATAATCATATGGATACTCCCTTGTAGGCAACTACCTGTTTTTTTTCTTGCTGCTTTTAAGATTCCAATATTTCTTTTAATTGAATTGACTAGTCAAAAACAAAATGATGTTTGGCTTAAGTTAACATGATATTCTTGATTAAAAAAATAAATGTAGTCAAACTAGCACAATTGATTATAACTATAGGCATAGCTGATAACTGCAGAGTTTAAGGTCTAAAATACAATTTGCAAATGGTTTAGAACAAAAGTGGAAAAAAAGTAGTTTTGTTTTAAAAGTAATGCAATTTCTCAAATGTTGCTTCACCTATTCATTTAGACAATTAAGAAGTAGTGATTCTCTCATTGTGTTAGGTGTTCAGGTAAATATAGTTTTCTGTGGTCTAGGGACAGTGTAATAAGTTGACATAATCTTTGCAGAATGTCAATAAAATTGTGTTCCATAAAGGTAAACTTAAAAAAGGCACTAGTAAGCAAGACAGTGTCTTCAGTCTGGCCAACCTCAAAGTGGCAATCTCTCACATCAGTCAGCTCCAACCACAGAAGACAATCTACAATGAAGGACCTACCACTTCTTCACCACCAACACAGTGCTCTTACATTGGCTTCAAATATTATTCCACTCTGAAATACCCATATTTGTTGGCTTTTCTACCCGTGGGCAAGAACTTTCCTCAGCATGCATAAGAGTGGGTGTCAGTCAGGAGACATATTGTCAAACTTTCCCCCAGTTTCCTGTTAGGACCCAATTCAATTCACCCTCTTCAAATATCATTATCATAAGGTTGGAAATATCTCTACTTTGAACAAAGCCAGAGCCTGGCACAGGTGCCTTTGTTGATGCTTTACTCAGCTTTCAGCCCTCGTGACTATTTTAATTAGAGGCATAAATTTAGGTGCAAAAACCTTAAAGCAAAATCTAAACTACCTGGCAGCGTGGAAGCTCCTCTTACCCAGTGCACCCTCTGCACGGCTCTAAACTGATCTTGAGCTCTCTGTATAATAAATTAATATTTTTTCATTACCTAACATATTGGTGTTTTATGATGGTGCTAATTCTAAGATAATTAAAATCACATTGTTGTGTTTAATTATGACCAGAGGCTTATGAACAGACTCATTATTTGGCATTAAATAATGAATTAATTCATTAGTACCAATTTTCTGTCGTTCTTATCAATCAATCATTTGTGAATCACTCCACTAATAGGTCTTATTTTTGCATAAGGGATCATTATGGGAAATAAAAAAGATGTTTACTATATGCATTCTATCCTCAAGGAATTTACAATATAATGGGTAGATGGATAAAATAAACTAACAAAATACAAGCACTGAATGGAGAGACCAAAAATGTGAAAGAGAAGAAATTATACCTGTTTCAAGGTTTCAAGTGTCAATGTCTCAAAAAATGAAGCTTTAACAAAAACAGACATATCAATAGAAGGAACTGATTTAGTGGGAAAGGATAAGAGGATGAGTTTGGTATTGAATATGTTAAACTTTGAGTGTGAGTGACACATCAAGATGAAGATATCCAGTTGAAAAATCAGTAATGTTTTCATGAATCAAAGTGGCAATGTTTGAATTGCTCTGAAGGAATGGTTATCAAGTTTTTTGGTTTTAGTACTCCTTTGCATGCTTTAAAATTTTTGAAGTCTCCAAAGAGGACATTTCTTTTTAAAAATTAAATTTATTGGGTTGACTTTGGTTAATAAAATTTATTGGTCTCAAGTGTACAATTCTTTGATACATGATTATATTGCACTGTGTGCCCAGCACTCAAAGACAAATCATCTACTGTTACCATATATTTGGCCCCCTTTAACTTTTACTACCCCCACCCTTCTTCCCTCTGGTAACCACCATACTATTGTCAGTGCCTATGTGTTTTTTTTTGTTTGTTTGTTTGTTTGTTTGCCTTTTTAATATATTTTTATTGTTTCAGAGAGGGAGGGAGAAGGAGAGAGAGACAGAAACAGCAAGGATGAGAGAGAATCATTGATGGGCCTCCTACACACCCCACACTGAGGATGGAGCCCTACAACCCGAAAATGTGCCCTGACCAAGAATCAGGAACTGTGACCTCCTGGTTCATAGGGCAAAACTCAACCACTGAGCCATGCTGGCTGTGCTGGGTTTTGTTTGTTTTTCTTGTTTGTTCTTTTGTTGCTTCCAGTTTTATATCCCACACAAAGAGAGCCTTTTTATCTTATATGAGTTATATCTATCAATATTTACAATGTTAGAAATTAAAACTGAGACATTTTAGAATCTGTGTTAAACAATTAAAAACAATTTAAGTCTTTTATATCAATATATTTTGTGAAAAAGTAACCATAATTCAAAAAATATTAGTGAGCAGAGTGGTATAGTTTTAAATTTTGAAAATACATGAAATGTATGACAAGAAAAAAGCAGTTGGATTTTCATAACTGCTTCTGAATTCAATCTGTTGTGATATCACACATCATGTAGATTTGGGAAAACTCCACCATAAGCACATGAGAGAATGAGAGTGAAGAAAACCAAATAATACCTAACTGTAATTACAGAAACAGTCTGATTTTAGTCAGAGAACATGTTTTGTATGACTTGAGTCCTTCAAATGCTTTGATTACCTCTTTTACTGCTCAGGATGTGATATATATTTTATAAAACTTCCATATGCATTTTATTTATTTTTTTTTAAATATATTTTATTGATTTTTTCACAGAGAGGAAGAGAGAGGGATAGAGAGTTAGAAACGTCGATGAGAGAGAATCAACGACCAGCTGCCTCTTGCACACCCCCTTCTGGGGATGCGCCCAAAACCAAGATACATGCCCTTGACCGGAATCGAACCCGGGACCTTTCAGCCCACAGGCCGACGCTCTATCCACTGAGCCAAACTGGTGCCGGCAAAACTTCCATATGCATTTTAAAAGAATGTGTACTCTGCTGTATTTGTGTGAAATTTTCTATCAATGCCAACTAGGTCAAGATGGTTGATAGCATTGCTTTTCTATAATTATTCCCTTAATTATAGTGATAGCGTTATTAAAATATCTGACTATAATTGTAGATTTATTTTTTCTGTAATTCTATACATTTTTGCCTTATATATTTTGAAGCTCTGTGACTGTGTATGCATTCAGGACTGTTAAATTATCTCAATAAATTGAAAGCTTTATTATTATGAAATGACTTTTTTGTATCTGCTATTCTTTGGTTTAAATATTATTTCATGTTAATATAACCACTCCAGGCCATTTTTTTTTTTTTTTTTTTTTTTTTTTAGTGTTAGCATGGTATCATTTCCCCCCACCTTTTAAATTTTAACCCATTTTTTCTTAGATTTAAAGTGTGTTTCCTTATAAGTGGAGTTGCTTTATATTGAATCTGACAGTCTCTCTTTTTTATTTGGAGTGTTTAGATAACTGGCCTTAAATGCATAGATTTGATTCATACTGTTAGGTTTAAATCTATCATTTGCAATTGTTTATTTGTCTAATGTGTCCTTTGTCCTCTTTGTATTCATTTTCTCCTTTTATGGTTTACCAGGGGCACAGCGCATGAATTTGTGCACCTTGAAACAAACTTTGGGATGCAAGACTGTGGTGGGCACAGAGCTGGGTCTCAGCTCATCCTCTGTACCCCCACCCAGCCCCTCCCACCAAGGCCCTTAGTCCCCTGTCTGCCAGCAGCCATGTTCCCGTTCCTACAGCTGAAGGTGCCAGTCCAGCTTACACCCACTGACAACATGGAGCAATTGGGCCAGTGCCAGCAGCAGATGAGAGTGACAGCTACTTCCCCAATGACCCCTCAGGAACAGGGGGAAGTGGAGACGCCCTAAGGGGTGATCAGAGCTGGCAATGGGTATGAGCAGCAGCTCTGGCGCTGGTTGTGGGTGTGAGTGGGGCCGACACTGGCAGTGGGTGCAAAAGGGGCCATTGCCAACAGCGGGTGTGAGTGGAGCCAGCACTGACAGCAGGTGTGAGGATAGGGGTTCATGGCAGCAAAGAATTTTCAATAACTATCAGAGACTCACCCCGATGACAGTGACCGGCACCCTGCCTTGATCTGGCACCCTCGCTCACCTGCTCCACCATCCCACTGAGACCAATGCCCACCATGTTCCACACACCCTCTGGTGGTCAGGGCATACAATAGCAACTGGTTGTTCAATTGTTAGGTTGTTCTGCTGTTTGATCGATTTGCATATTATGGTTTTATATATATAGCTTAGATGCCCAGAGCATGAAAATTCTTAACACTGGCAGGGGTCCCTTATCCTGACCTGCCCCCTCTCACAGTCTGGGAGCCCTCAGGGGATCTCCTCCTAAACCGCAGTCTGGCCTCCCTCTGTGGGAGGCCACCAGACTGATCAGGGAAAGGCACTGCCCCCATCACCCTGCTGCTGCTGCCACTGGGCCTTGCAGTTGCTAGAGCTCATGACTGCCTGAGCCCTGAGCCTCACAGCTGCCTGAGCCCACAGCTGCCATGATCCCCGGGCCTTGAAGCTGCTATGGCTTTGTCAGGATGGATGTCCTGAAGAAGTCTGCCCTTATCAACATATTACCGTTATATTAGTATAGATTGTATACTCTCATGATCATATTTTAACTTCTTTTGTGTATTATTATCCATAATTCTTTATGTGTTTTTTTTTAATGCTAGTGGTTGTTTTAAATTTTAACAGTATACAGCTTTAGCTTATCACAATCTAACTGTTAAGGGACATTATATCACTTATAATACTTCAATTTCTTCCCTTCTAACCTTTATGTTGTTAGCATAATTTTAGTTTTACATATGGGGGTGACAAAAGTTTATAGTTGTTGAGTATGAGAAACAGAGTTTATTCTTCATTATTATTTATCATTATATTACTAGAGGCCTGGTGCATGAAATTTGTGCACTGGGGTGGGGAGAGTGTTCCTCAGCCCAGCCTCTCAGATCTGGGACCCCTGTAGGGTGTCCAACTGCCAGTTTAGGCTTGATCCCTAAAGGATCTTCTCACAATCAGGACTGCTGTCTCCTAACCACTTGCCTGCCTGGCTATCTGATTGACCCTAAATTGCTTCTCTGCCAGCCTGATTGACACCTAACTGCTCCCCTGCCAGCCCAATCACCCCAACTAGTCTCTCCTGCAGGCCTTATCACCCTCAACTGCCCTCCCCTGCCTGCTATGTTGTGACAATGTTGGAGTGGCCATCTTGTGGCGGCCATCTTGTGATGATGTGGGGGTAGCCATCTTGTGATGACATGTGAGGGCCACGTAGTGACATGAGAGAGTGAGGGTCAATTTGCAAATTATCTCCTTATTATATAGGTTTTTCCATAAGAACAACTGTAAACCTACTTTGCTCCACCTTATCTGTTATAAACCACTCACTACATTATCTTTGTTTAAACAATTTCATTTTAAAGAAATTTACATAAAACAAAAATATTTTATAGATTTATTCATATAGCTATCACTTAGTGCTTCTCATTCCTGTGTATAGATCCAGATTGCCACACAGTATCCTTTTCTTTTATAGAAAGACTGCCCTTTGCATTCCTTGCAGTATGAATTTGCAGATGATATAAACCTTCAGTTTTTGTACATCAGGAAAAGTTATTATTCCTCCTTAATCTTAATTATTTACTTATTTATTTAAATATATTTTTATTGATTTCAGAGAGGAAGTGGGGAAAGAGATAGAGAGAGAGAGAGGGAGAGAAACATCAATGATGAGAGAGAATCATTGCTCAGCTGCCTTCAGCACGCCCCACACTGGGGATTGAGCCTGTAACCCAGGCATATGCCCATGACCAGAATCGAACCTGGGACCCTTCAGTTCACAGGCTGACACTTTATCCACTGAGCCACACCGGTTAGGGCAGCCTCCTTCAATTTTAAAAGGTATTTTCATTGATTATAGAAATCTTGGTTAATGGTTTATTTCTTTCAGTAATTTAAATATATTCCTCTTTTGTTTTCTTGCTTGAATTGTTTCAAACAAAAAAATCACTGCCTTACTTATCTTTGTTCCTCTATACATAATGTGTTCTTTTTCTCAGTGACATGGTGACTGGCAAGGTGAAGTATAAATAATTTAAAAACAAAACAAAACAAAACAAAACAAAAAAAAACAAAACAGTAAATACAGTTGTTGTGAAGAAAACCTTTTTTTTCAGATGGATTTTTTATACCTGTTGATTGACCCTTGCATGCATTATAACAATAACATAAAACTGTCCTCCTTACCATCTGCAAAGGTCTTCTCTGCTCTTCAAGAGGTCAGGGTCAACAGACCTGCTAGGAAATAATACTAAGATGAGAAATAAGCTTAACAGTTGCTCGTAAGTCACACAAGATGTGTTTACTCAAATGTAAAAATATTTTTCTCTTTTGGGAGAGTATCCTAACTGATTCAACTGAGTAATTAACATATCAATTCAAACATAATAACCATATAGTGACATTGTGTTGAGGGGAAAAAAAGGAAGAATATATTTTCCTTAAAATAATTATGAACACTAAAAATATATTTGGGGATTCACTACATGAAAAAAGCTAAAAGTGAGGAAGTTTTTCTCTCTCACTATCTTTTTCTTTTCTTTGTGTCAGAATCAAACTATTCTTCTCTCAACTAGTACGGAATTTCAAAGCAAGGGCAATGATAAAATTGGAGCTAGAACTGGTCAGGGAAGGGACAATTGGGAAATTTATTATACCTCTGTTTGCCATGAACTTTCTCACAATATCCCTGTTATATATTTCTAGGTTTCCAAGTTTGATCCTATTCATTATCTGCCTTTTACCATTTTTTCTTATTATTATACATAATAACAAAATATTATTGTCTTTCAAGTTTTGTTTTTTTTTTATAACCTGGTGGGGATTTTTTGAGCTTTTAAAGCAAAATTTATTGGGGCTACTCTACACTAATAAAAGGGTAATATGCTAATTAGACTGGACATCTTCCAGATGTCCTTCTGGGCAAAGTCACCGGGGCTGCGATGGCCAAGGACTGGTGGTGTGGGAGAGCTGGCGGCTGCGAGAGGCTGAGGCCAGGAAGAGCCTGCACTGTGTAAGAGGCTGAGGCTGTGTGAGAGCCAGTGCCACACCACACGAGAGGCTAAGGCCTAGGCCCCTTTTGCAGAGGAGGCACAGTCCAGCACCGCTGGTGGCAGTGGCTACACCAGTGGGGTGATGGGGGCAGTGCTTTCCCCTATTGGCCTGATCGCCTCTCCCAAAGAGAGGCCAGACTACGGCTTAGTCAATAGGCTATCCCCTGAGAGCTCCTGGACTGTGAGAGGGGGCAGGCTGGGCTGAGGGCCCCCCTCCAATGAATGAATTTTCATGCACCAGACCTCTAGTTGGTTAGTAAAAATATATAAGTTTAAGGTGTTATTGATGGGTAAACTATGTTCACTGTTCTTTCTTTCTCCATGTGCCTTCCTTCCCTCTTACACAAACATTAGACTTTGTCCATGGTTTTATGCTCTCAAATCTCTTCTCTCTCCATAATTTCTAGCATCATTTTACTTTTCTCAAATTTACCTAAGTCTTGAACAAGTTATTATTTTTAAGGCATGATGTATGTGAAACATTATATACATATACCTACGGGAAAAAAGCACTGCTGCAAAGAAATAGCTATACTCTAATTTCATTGCAGTCAATATTTGGAAACAACCTAAGTTGTGTGTGTGTGTGTGTGTGTGTGTGTGTGTGTATGTGTATGTGTGTGTGTGTATGTGTGTGTATTTAGGCCATATCAAAAAAGGAAATTCTGCCGAAACCGGTGTGGCTCAATGGATAGAGCATCGGCTTGGGGACTGAAAGGTCCCGGGTTCGGTTCTGGTCAAGGGCATGTACCTTGGTTGCGGGCATATCCCTGGTGGGGGGTGTGCAAGAGGCAGCTGATCGATGACTCTCTCTCATTGATGTTTCCAACTCTCTATCTCTCTCCCTTCCTCTCTGTACAAAATTAATAAAATATATATTTTTTTAAAATAAAGGAAATTCTGTCACTTGTAATCATATGGACTGAACCTAGAATATATTAAGTAAAATAAATTATATACAGAAAGATAAATACTGGATGCACTCATATGTGGAATCTAAACAAATCAAACTCATGGAATCAGAGAGTAGTATAATAGTTGCTGGAAGCTGGAGGTCAGGACATAGGAATTGGGGAGATACTGGTCAAAGGGTACAGACTTTCAATATAAATTCTGAGAATCTGATATAGAGCATGGTGACTATAATTAATAATTAATAATGCTGTATAGTATATTTGAAATATCCTAAAAGGGTAAATCCTAACTGCTCTTACCACACAAATAATGTACCTATATGAGCTGATAGATATATTAATTAGCTTGATTGTGGTAATTATGTCACAAAGTATATGTTTATCAAATCACCACATCAACACATTGTACACAATGGAATACCATTTTTGCTTGTCAGTTATACTTAAATAAAGCTGGAGAAAAGAAAATATGTAAGAATCCTAGTATTTATGAGCACAAACCTTAAGCAGTATTACAAATAACTGGTACTTCAGTGTGACAAGTTGTGTGTTTTATACCTTTTCACAAAAATATTGACTCAAATCATGCATTTTATACATCGCTAAAAATATGACATGAATAAAGATCACATAAAATTCTTATATGTGCCCATAATGGATCTTTGACAACAAAATGGTTAATGTATATCATTTCCAAGAATATTTAAGATTAGTTGTAGCACAAGAAAATTTTAAATGTTCTCAATTCTTATAGCTCTTAAATAAAAATAAAAAAACTGAGTGAGACTTTCCCAATTTAAAAACAATCCTAAAAATTTATATGACATTACTCATAATAAATTGTGAAACCGAAAAAGATTTTGTAAAAGGTCAATAAGTGAAACTTTTGCATCAATAATTTTAAAGGAAAGATTGAATTATCTTTAAAGTTTCTCTATAAAAAATATTGCATAATTGTAATTTAAGAAGGCAATCAAAGTGTTTTCAGCTAGAAAATATTCATACAGAAATATTTCAAGCAGATAATTAATTGATGATGAGTCAATTTAATATTATTTTCTTGAATTTCATGATAACTTGCGGTAATTGTTGGCATTTTAAAAATTATAATTTATTTTTATTTTCATTCTAAAAAAATATACCAATTTATACTTTTAGAAAAGGAAATCTTTGCCAACCCCAAATTCATGATGTTATTTTCCTATAATTTTGAGTATGAGTTTTATGATCCTAGCTTTTCATTAGACCTATGATTTACCTCAAAATATTTTATGCATGCAGACTAAAATAGAGATTGAAGTTCATGTTGCATTTCATATAAATATCCAATTGTTCAAGCACCCCTAGTTAAAACAAAACATTTTTTTTCTAACTGAAGTAATGGTATATTTCACAAAATTTTGGCTACCAAATGTGTGTGAATTTTACTATTTTTCTCTATTCCAATAAGGTGATCTTTATCTTTACACTAATTCTACATTTTTATGATTACTATACCTCCATACACTGTTTTAATTTCATGATTTGTATACCTTCCCATTGTTTAATTCTTTATGTAATCTTTTGTGCTTCTGTATAACTTTGAGTTTGCTTGTCAACTTATGCAAAAATTCATGCTGAAATTTTGACTGGGATAGCATTGGATTTGTAGACCAATTGGAGAGAATCATCATCTTCCTAAAACCAAGACTTCCAACACAGTCACATGCTGCTCAATGATAGGAACGTGTTTGGAGAAATGAATGATTAGGCAATTTTGTTTTGCACGAACATTATGTATAGAGTGCATAAAGTCTAAATGGTATAGTCTACTATAGACATAAGCTCTATGGTATAGCCTATTGCTCCTACGCTACAAACCTGTACAATATGATACTGTGCTGAATGCTCTAGGCAATTATAACATAATGCAGCTTTTTGTATATCAAAACATAAGAAGGTACGGTAAAAATATGATATAAATGTTTAAAAATAGTACACCTGTATAGGGCACATGCCATGAATGGAGTTTGCAGGACAGGAAGTTGCTCTGGGGAGTCAGTAAGTGAGCGGGAGTGAATACAAAGGCCTCTAATATTATTGTAGTCTAAAGTAGCCTTAATAAATGCTGTACACGTAGGCTTCATATACATATTATATTCTATATCTTCATATGTATATTGCATTCTATATCTCTACATCTATACCTAGCATGCTCACTCTTTCCTACCTTCTTAAAAATATTTAATTATATTATTTTAATATCTTTTTCTATGAATTTTATTATCAGGATAGTTTCATAGTCTGTTTCTATTGTGTGATTACTGCTTTCACTGTAGGTTATATTTTCTTGGCTTGGCAGACATTGCAGATTTTATTTTTTTTTTTGTTTATTTGATATTTTGCATTCCCATAAATATTCCTGAGTTTTGTCTTGTTTTTCCTTTGGAGAACAGTTAAATGATCAGGACGCAGTTTGATCCTTCCTTTTAAGCTTTGTCAGACGGGACCAAAAGAACTTTCAGTTAGAGTTCACTTTGTCCCACAACTGAATAAACACCATTTTGAGTACTTTACTTAATGCCCCATTAATTCTGAGGCTTTTTACTTTCTGATGGGAACATAAACTATTCCTGACTTGTGTTAGTGCCAAAGATTGTTCTGCCTATTCCTTGATTTTGCTTTTTTCCTCAGGCCTTAGGTCATTTTCTCATAACACACATGCTCATTAGTACTCAGCCGAAGACTCTGTAGTTATTGGAGCTCTTTCTCTGTGCAGCTCTCTGCTCTAGCTGCCTTGGTCTTCTTTATTTCCCACTTCCCTCTTCTCACACAGAGATCTCCACTTCCTACACCGCAACCTGGGAACTTTCTCCTGGAAGCAACCTGAGAAACTGTTTTCTCTCTCTCTCAGTGGTTACACTGCTGCACTGCCTGCCGCCCAGCAGCTGACATTTACTGTTTTATATTTGTATAATTCATTAATCTTTTTGGGAGGGAATGAAATGCTGGAAACCAATTACTGTTCCACTAATAGAGAGATGTAGACAGGAAGCCAGGAAGGCTGTCAACAACATTAATTGCTCTAACCACTCACCCTTTAGTTGAGACATTGTTAGCTGAAGCAGCCTCCACCTCTGTTTGTCCTATGTAAATTTCTGTTATTTCCTGCCTAAGGGCTATGGGTGTTTCCCCCATAGCCTCAACAAAAGGGATAGCAGAGCCAGAGCAATGAGTAGTTCTCCCACTAGAGTTGGACTACCGCCTGGCCCCCCATATCTCCAAATTAAATTTCTTCTAGTCTCTTTTCATTTGTGTGGGGCCCTTCTCCAGAACCCAAACCCTGAACTGGGACCCTGAATCACGCAGGGACGTGAAAGGGGATCCCACATTGAAATATGATTTATGTTACTTCATCTTGGACAGAAGAGAGGAATTTTTTGCTGTCTCATTTTTATGTCCTACTGGTGCTTCCCATTGGCTGAACTCAAGCAAAAGGTATCAGAGAGGAGAAATGGCTGATGTAGACAATTGACGTCGGTCTTATGGGATATAGAGCATGGTGGGGAAGATCAGAGAGAGTATCTGAGAGGGAACATAGCGGATGTCCAACATAATTTATCAATATGATTTTTATTTTAGCAACTTAAGAAAAGTTATTCTGATGAGTAAAATGGACTCAGTTCTTTGGCTTCATTCTCCATTCTAAACATCTAAAGACTCTACAACATAAGGTAAATTCAACCATCTGCAGCATAGGATAGACTAAACCATCCTCGAGCTCCGTACTTCTGAAAATACAGAAGTGTCTTGATTTACACATGTTTTTATTCCAGTATATATTTTTGAGTATATAGTCATTTTGACTATTTGTTCATATATATATATATATATATATATATATATATATATATATGAACAAATATATATAAACATATATATATGAACAAATATATATAAAATATATATATATTTTTTTAATAGAAGAAAACATTTTATAAATTCAGAAGTTAAGAGTTTAGCCTTTTATTTTTATTTAGCAATTCCTCAGAATATACAATCAAGTTCAATGTATGTATTCAATATATTCAAATAATAATAATAGGTATGGTTTATTGAGGAATGTGTTTGTATAGATACATAGTATTCCACTCTACAGGTAATTTTCTTTTTTAACCTTTGTAATGTTATTATATACAGTCATTGTTTTTGTAACTAATTTCTAGATGAGAAAAATGAAATTAAATGGTTAAGAATATTCATAAGGATCATATAAAAAGTCAGTGAAGTAGGGCTCTGGGCTTTCTAACTTGAAAGCTTGCTTTGTTGTTGCCTCTTTCTGCCTTGATAAAAGAACAAGAAACAAGTAACATAAGTTCAAAGACTGTCTTCATTGTCAGAATTCAGAAAAAAAATGATGAAAAATTATTCACATTTTTAATTCCAATATGAAGGTTAACCCAAGTGTCCCTTTCGGCAACTTGTGCAGCCTTTACTGTTTCTCCCTGTAACTGGTTCTTTCATTCTTTGGGCACCGCTCTCATATTGAATGACGAGTCCACTTTCAACATTTCTCTTTTAATGAAAGAGAGAATATTGAGCTCTAAGCCTTTTATTTAGTTACAATTATTGAAATATTTTAAGAAATAAAGGCTGTAAAAATGTACTCAAAAAGGAATTGCTAAACATTTCAAAATGGTACCATCTATCTAAAGCTAAGAACATGCTATTTACAAATCTTCCTTAAGATAAATGCATATGATATTTCAAGGATTTTTTTTCATCTCTAAAATAGAAATGGTTATACGTGTTATCTGTCTATATGCCTGGGTTGTGGGCTCTATCCTTTGTAGGGGGCATGCAGGAGCAGCCCATCAATGATTCTCTCTCTTCGTTAACAGCTGGTTAATACCTGTTAATATAACATCTCTGTGATATATCAGCTGCAGTGGTTTTCCACTGGTGTGCCACAAGAATTTTTTTAAAAAAATATGCAACACCTGACTATTTAGTCAGGGGCCCTGAGCATTTTCCCCTTAGATTGTTAAAAAAAAAATCACAACAGCCAACACAACAGTGACCATCCAATATGAATGAATCAAAAGTATACCTTTTTTTTTTTTTGTCAGATTGGCAAAAAATATAAGATATTATTTTGGTGTGCCTCAGAATTTAAGTAATTAGTTTATGTGTGCTATGAAAGGGGGAAAGTTGAAAATTTCTGTACTATATAAGGAGTGACAAAAAATAAAATAAGGGTGAATCAGCTCTGTCTGGTCATGCATTGCTATGCACTGTTGGATAGAAGCCAGTGGTTTCCATATTAGCAATATATGACCTTACTGACCTATTCACTGGTGCACAACAGTTTCTATCTATCTGCTGCAAAGAATCTTTGTGTGTGTTGGAAAATAAGAAATAAAAGGAAAATAACAGTGTAGATGATAAATTAGAGGGGAAAAAACAACACTCTTTTGTAGGGGATCTATAATTACAGGGCAAGGAGAAGAAGAGAGGCCTTCCATTGTCTTTCAGAAAAATACTTAACAGTTATCATTATCTGCAACTGACATCAAAACAAATGTCTTGAATAAGTCATAGGACCTCATGCCAGCAAACAAGCACATAGATGTCATGTATTAATGAATTCTTTGTAATGAGAGATGTTCTAGAGAAAGATCACTTTGGAGAGGTATTGATTATATTGTACCAAAGTAGAGGCTTGCTGGTACTTACAGATCCATTACAACTCTGATATTTTATGATACTACTAGTTACATGGGTTAATAAGTAATTCCATCTACATTACCATAAATTTGTGATGCTGAGAGAAATTTAACTGTCACCAAGAAAACAGCATGAGTACATGGTATATTTCTAGCCTTTCTGTTGCAATTCATTAGAACTGTGATATTCAAGTAAAAAAAAATATTCAACAATTCATCTTACAGATGAGAAAACAAGAGACTCAGAGCTGTGACTTGATACAGTAAAGTTCCTAGAGCTATCTAGTGTTATACCTGGTATTCAACCATGGGGATTTAATCCAGTGCTCTATCTTATACATTCTAAAAGATATAGTGCACAAGAAAGGGCTGAAGTTTACTACTCTTAGAACATCTCTGTGATATGTCAGCTGTTAATATTGTACACATTTCATTGCTCCATCAATATAGTGGCTAAACTAATATCTTTTTCCTAGAAGGAATATAAATGCTGTTCCATATTTGTAATTTTGAAATGTTCATGTGAAATGTACTGCATACATTTCTACTATTTTATATTTTCATACATCAAGAAAAAGAGAAAACAGATAATTTTCAAAAACAAGACATGGACTTACAGAAAACTTTGTTTACTTGTACATCTGATAGGTTATACTACTAATCTTATCTAATAAAAGAGTAATACGCAAATTGGCCATCACTCCAACACATAAGATGGCTGCCCCCATGTGGTCAAAGATATCTGCCACAAGATAGCCAGCAGGGGAGGGAAGCTGGGAGGGACCAGACCTGCAGGGGAGAGCAGTTGGGGGGACCAGGCCTGTAGGGGAGGGCAGTTAGGGGTAATCAGGCTGGCAGGTGAGTGGTTAGGGGGTGATCAGGCTGGCAGGCAGAAGTGGTTAAAGATAATCAGGAAGGCAGGCAGGCGAGCAGTTGGGAGCCAGCAGTCCTGGATTGTGAGAGGGATGTCTGACTGCCCATTTAGGCCCAATCTTACCAGGATCTGCCCTAAATGGGCAGTCAGATATTCCTTAAGGGGTCCCAGGTTAAAGAGGGTGCAGACTGGGCAGTGGGACACTGCCCACACCCATGCATGAATTTCATACATCGGGCCTCTAGTAATGAATAAAGTATGAAAAATGTACATTATCTGGTTATCTCTAAATACCCTGCATTGATATGTTTCAAACCTTCCTAGCTATAGACTTGGTTACCTGAAGCAAGGCTTGCTTTCTGAGCCATCCTGATAATGCATGATAATTCTACACTGTCATGTCAGCTGAAGGCAGGCCTTCTGCTCCTTGGAGTTCTATGTAGAACCCAAAAGACCTCAAAGGGCTCAAGCTGGTTTTGCTCAGTGGATAGAGCATCAGCCTATGGACTGAAGGGTCCTTGGTTCAATTCCAATGAAGGGGATATGCCTGAGTTGTGGGCTCTATCCTCAGTATGGAGCATTCAGGGGACAGCCCATCAGTGATTATCTCTCTTCATTGATGTTTCTATTGCTCTCTGCCTCTTCCTTTCTCTCTGAAATCAATAAAAATATATTAAAAAAAGAAATATATTAAAAATAAAGAGGACCTCAAAGGTTCACATCCTCATGACCTCTTTATCAGTCAATCTCCTGCTTCCACATGGTACTGTCTTACAAAATGCAAAGCACGGATATGAGGGTGATCTGGCTGTGACATCTGTCTGCCCATGATCGCACATCTGTCACCCCATTGATCACCAGGGTTGATTTGACTGATCTGGCTAGCTAGGTGTGTCCCTCCTGAAGCTGCGGCTAGATCAAGAGGAGTACCTTCCTCCAGAGAAGAAGACCAGTCTTCGATCAAGGTTATATGCGTAGATGCGCTCCCCTGCTAGAATCTTCAAACAAGCTCTCTCAAAATGCAATTCACTTGCCAATTTTCACTTACAACCATTACAATTGCCTGCAACATCTAGTCCTCATAAAATATCCATCACTATGGCATGACTAAGATAGTAATTTTCTGAAGTGCTGAAGGACCCCCCGAGGAATAGAAAATTAGAAGTGGTCTCTACCTATCATGTGGCGACACTTTTAAGATTGAAACTAGAAGTCTCCTTTCTGTACTCCTGTGGGTTCTTCCCCTGGCTCCCTCCCCATTATTACTTCCTTCTCAGGTTTCTCTCTTCACTGCCTCCCATTTCTTCCTTGCCTTCTTTTCCCCTTATTTCCTTGAAGGGAAATAATACAATCTTTCCTGTCCCCAAACAAAGAAGTTCCATCATTTCCTTTGAAGTGTTTGAAATACCTTTGATATCATGTAGATCAAACATTTATGGTAATTTTTTGTAACCTAAACAAGGGCAAAAATTACCTAAATAAAGGTACTTTTTTTGTGTGACCTAAATTTCTAAAAATTCTGGGATAAATTTTAAGATGAACATTTATTTGCCACTTCTCCAGTTCTAAAGTAAATATAGAGAGAGGCAACAAGGAGGCTAGATATCTAGAAACAGTTTATAAAAACAACAACACAACAAATTACTGGGAGGCTATATTGGAGCAAATTATGAGCCTCCTGATCTAGATAGAAAAGATAAAGTAAGGTGAGCAAATGTCCAGTTTTCTCCTTGAATGGCATTAATAGTACAATTTTATTGAGACTATTGTGTTTAATAATTTTAACTTAATGATTATAATAATGAACATTGATATTCTCATAAGTGTGTAGCATTTCATAGTTGCTAAATTATTTTATATCCATTATTCCACTTGAGCTTCACAGACAAGTCAGTGAGGAAATATCATTTGTTAGGTTTTGTAGATGCCAAGAGAGTAAGTGATTTTTAGAAGTGGGATTTCAACTTACATAAATCCTTCCATATTTAGCTACTCAAACTGAACTAATTTCTGTATATTAACTGCCACTACTTCCTAAATGGTGACCTCCCTCCTACCTTGAGTTTCTTCAATTCAATCTCCCTTTGCAACCAAAGGGATATTTTAAGAATCCAAATTTGCTCACTTCGTATCCTATATTAAATTGCTTTAGTGCCTCCTCATTGCTTGTAAGATTAAACATTTTAACATGGTATATAAGGTCTTACATGTTCTGTTTCTGAGTCTCTCTTCTCAGTATTATAAGCCGTGTAAAATTTTTCTGATTCCTTAATTATACCAAACTCTAGGGCCTTTATACAGGTTGTTCTCTCTCCCTAGAAAGTCTTCACCTCTAACCCCCACCTCCTTCTATTAATAATTTTGTCACAAATTGGCTCTCTTTTGAAGTTTAAGTATAGCAAACTGTACTACATCATAGCATTGAACACACTAACTGCTTTTTTATTCATCTGTTTCTGCTAGTAGATTGTAAGGTGTACAAGAGCAGAGGCCATATTGCCTAAAATTACTTGTTGAACTAATTAATTCAGGTGTCAGCAAGTGATTCCTGTGGGCCAGATCCAGTCCACTAGCTAAGAGGTTTTTAAATTTTAAAAGATGGAAAAGAGAAGGAAAAACAAGGAGGAGGAGGAGGAGGAGGAGGAGGAGGAGGAGGAGGAGGAGGAGGAAGACATTCATGGACCTCAATGGTTAAAAAAAATACACACAACACAATTGTTATGTCCCTTTACAGGAAAAGTTTTTTGACCTCTGAATTAAAAAATGAAACAAAGAAGAGATTTTTATTTCAAATACCTTTAGAATATTTTTATTATAAGAAGAAAGTCACCAGGCCTATTATATGCACATTCTAAATGTCAGTTCACCTCATTGATTAATCCTATATACTAAAAGGCTAATATGCAAATTGTCCCCTCAATGGGGAGTTCAACCAGGGAGCTGGACCAGCCCACCAACTGCCCTTGGCCACTCTCCCTGGCCGTCCCCGCCCAGTCAGCCCTGATTGCTCTGAATAGGGTGGGTCAGCTGGATTCCACCTGTGATGAATTCATGTACAGGGCCCCAGTACAATAATAAAAGCCTCTGATGTGTATCGGCAGGTAACAGTAGCTGCTAGTGGCATGAACCAACTTCAAATGAGGAGCCTTATATCTGCTAAAGTATGATCAGCTTTTCTATACACAAAAAACATAGAAAAAATGATTTTAAAGAACAAAATCAACCTGGTAATTTTCTTATGCTTTGCTTCCCAAAATATTTTTTCCATCAATTGAGAATCCTGTGTGAAAGAGAAGAAACAAAGCTTTCATTTTAGTTGGTGGCACATCCTCTACTGTTTTTACAAGAAAAGTATGATCTAGGTAGTTTTCAAAGGAGGAAAGCAGGTTTTTATTTTTTTTTTATTTCTGCTGCTTTTTAATGTTTTCAAAGTTGTTACTTAAATAGCTTGCATTGTCAAAGTTTATTATGCATTCAACCACATGCAATTTTATGCATTTTTTCCGTGGCAACCATAGTTTCATTCTTGTCTGCATCAAAATAAAGATATTTAAGTAAAGATTTTCACTTTTCCATTTTTCTCTCCACTTAACAAGTTTGCTGCATGCTTGCTAATGTTTAAAATATCAATTGACAGGTATGTTGATTAAATAAAATAGGCTTTTATTGGTAATTGATGACCCATTTTTAAATTGAACTTATTGGGGTGACATTGGTTAATAAAAGTATGCAGGCTATAGATTTACAATTTTATAATACATCATCTATATATTATATTATGTGTTTACTACCCAAAGTCAAATCTCCTTCCCTCATCATTAATCTCCTCTTTCCCTTCTTCTACCTCCCTTACCTTCCTTCCTTCTGGCAATTTTCATACTACTGTGTCCATGAGTCCTTTTTTTTCTTTCTTTGCTTAGTTCCTTCACTCTTCTCACCCAGCCCCTAGTTCCCTCCCCTCTGACAGCTGTTGATCTATTTTGAAAAAGATTGGCCCTGGTGTTTTTTAGAAAATCCCATAGAGATAAATTAGTGTACATGGCCTTTTCATGACAAAGCGTTTTAATAATATTGGTCAATAAACTATGTAAGTTTTCTTGTTTACTTTTTATGATATTTATAAGTTTATTTACATAATTAATGTCATTGGAAAACTATGGCTTGACAATTTTAGAGTGCAATTATTGTATATGTATCATTTTTATCACTGGGTTGTTTATTGAAAATCTGTTAGTTTTCAGGTAGTATTTATTCTCTGTCAAGAAAGCATATGACTGTTTAAACTAATGGACAGCAACCCAGTCAAATCTGTGCTGTCAAGATTAGTAGGGGCAGCGGGGACTAAGGTCTTTGAAAACAAGGATGAAGTAGACTATGTTGAAAACCAACAGTGGGATAATTAAAATATTGGCTGCCCATAGTCTTAACACATAGAGTCCGCTAATAAGAGAAACATTTATTTGTTTAAATTTTATTTATCTAAATTGCCATTTAATTTATAAACATTACTTGCAATAAGTGGTATGTTAGTCTAGCCCCATGCCATGGTCAGACTTTACTAGGAAAGTCACAGAATATGGTTTAGTTCTGAGAACACAAATTATAGATTCACCAATCAGGTATTCTGTACAGATAGGGCTCAAACACAGTATTTTTTAAAATGATTCTCACTCCTTTACTTAAGCATATAGCATTTTGGAACACTTAATACATATAGGATATTTTGATATAAATAAGACTAATATCTTCTCTAAAGGAAAAGTTTAATTGGGGGTAGCAACCTACAAATATTATTATTATAAAGTGTTAAAATAAAAATATAAAAACTGGACCATAAAAACGAAGACCAGGCAGGAAATAAGCATATCTAGTGGATTTTTTATAAAGTTCATATTGTCAAGCTTTATGTTAAACTCTGCTGTTTTATATATATTTTCATTAAAACAATATGATGAGCAAGATATTGTTATCACTACTTTATTGATGATGACACCAAAGCATACAGATGTAAAGTAACTTCAGGGGGCAGATAAACAAGGTTTTGGTAGATGGGAGAGCTGGGATGTAAACCCAATTTCAACTGACGCAAAGGTATATTTTGATCACTGTATTTTACATAAGGAAAGGTAAAATAAAGCTCAGCATGCTTATATCAGAAAAGTTAATAGCAAAGGGCATTGGCCCAGGTTAATCTATATATATAAAACTATATATATAAAAGCCTCAGTGACCAAATGACTGAACGACCAGCCGACTGCTTGCTATGATGTGCACTGACAACCAGGGGGCAGACACTCAATACAGGAGCTACCTCTCTGGTGGTCAGTGCAATCCCACAGCCAACCTCCTGCAGCTGGCCAACCTCTTGCAGCCTCTCCCCACAGCCAGAATCACTGGCCAGGCTAAGGGACCCCACCCATGCCCAGATTTATGCACTAGGCCTCTAGTATAGTAGGTGTACTAGTTAATAATGAGGATTTTTTTTCAATAGATGAATTACGCATATGTTGATATATATGCAATGTGATATGTATGCTATTTTATTGTATTGACAACAAATTTCAAAACTTCATAAGTCAAATTTGCTGAAGGTGTTAACATCACACATATTTTTACACTTAAAAATGTTTGCAGGAAGTTATAATTCATTATTTTAAAGAAAAGTGCTGCTGAATACTTCAGGAAGCTTATGGTAAACATGCTCTATCTCAAGATACTGTGAATGCTGGTTTAAATGCTTTAAAAGTGATGATTTCCATGTGAAATAAAAGAATATCCAGGTCAACCAAAAAAGTTTGAAGACCAACAATTACAGCAAGCATTATTGGATGAAAATGCATGTCAAACTCAAAAACAACTTGCAAAAAGATTAAACATTGCTCAGCAAACAATTTCAGATTGTTTATAAGCAATGCGAAAGATTTTAAAGGAAGGAAAAAGGGTGCTACATCAACTGAACAAAAGACAAATGGAAAACCGAAAAGTCATCAGTAAAATGTTGCTTCAATGGCATGGTGATGAAAAGTGGATTTTTTTAATTTTTTTTTTAGAATCTCAAATGCACAAATCATGGGTTGATCCAGGTCAACCATCAACATTGACTGCAAGGCCAAATCACTTTGAAAAAAATACAATGCTCTGCGTTTGGTGGGATCAGGAAGGTGTGGTGTGTTATGAGCTTCTAAAACCAGGTGACACTGTTAATACTGATAGCTACCGAAAACAAATAATCAATTTGAACCATGCTTTGATTGTGAAGGGACCAGAATATTCCAGAAGACACGGCAAAGTAATTTTGCTTCATGATGACATATCATCACACACTTCAAAACCAGTTAGTTAAAGACATGTTAAAAGATATTGCCTGGAAAGTATTAACTCACCGGCTGTATTCACCAGACCTTGCTCCTTCAGATTACCACTTGTTCTGATGGATGGCACATGCACTTTCTGAGCAGCACTTCAAAATGTGTGAAGAAGTGGAAAATTGGGTCTCTGAAACAAGAGAAGTTCTATTGGGACAGTATCCATAAATTACCTGAAAGATGGGAGAAATGTGTAGCTAGCAATGGACATTACTTTGAATAAAGCACTTTTGATGTTTCTCTTGAAATTATTGTGTTTTCTTTGATTACAAAATCTGTCATTATTAACCGGTATACATAGTACTACAATTTGCGCATAGTCATTCATGTATGTTTATGATGATAAAAAAATTCAAGATCTTTTGTGTTTTCCCTGAGGTGTTGACCTGCTGAATTCCATTGTACAGTTTTGCTCTCTTTATGTACTCATTTTGAACTTGTGTCAAACCAGGAAATAGTAATTTCAGGATAAAGTGAAAATGTAGGAGGTGAGACAAACCAAGATGAAGATTGATGAACAATAATTAAATGGTAGATATAAAATATTTGTTGGTTAGATGATACACTTATAAAGTCAAAGATAGTAGATAATAGTCATTCTTTCAGTTTCTTAGAAAATTTTGCATATGAATTATTGTACAGTGTTACAAACTTGGGTGAATTTGGAACTTTAACTTTCCTTTTTCTCATACATGTCCCTTAAACTATTTTTAGGGGACCGTGTGCTCTTAACACCCTCCCTCGTTCTACCATGAACTTTGATTGTACCACTGCCCCCATGTGACCCATTATATCAGTATGATCACTTCAGTATTCCTGTTTTGCCTGAACAACCTCGCAGGACTCAGAAACCTAGTTTTACATTTTCATCAAAATCTAAATTTTAATTATAGTATCTGTGTTAGTTTTCTATTGCTGCCATAACAATTGCCACACATTTGTTTGATTCAAATAACACAAATGTATTATTATACACTTCTGGAGGTCACAAATCTAAAACATGGCTAAAATCAAGGTATCAGAAGAGTTGTATTCCTTCTGGCTGCACTAGAGGAGTGTGTGTCATTGCCTTTTCCAGCTACAATGGGCCACCTGCATTCCTTGGCTCATGGTGACATCACTCAGCCCCCAAGTTTTGTTGTCACACCTGCTTCCTGACTCTGCCTCTCCTGCCCCTCTTTGTCCTATAGAAGGACCATTGTAATTACACTGGACCTGTGGGATCCCTTAACACGACCCAGGTTGTTCAGGGCCCACTCAGGGTCCGGTTTCTGGAGATGTTTCGGTTCCCGGCATGGACCCACTTGGCTATTGCAGGAGAAACTATCTCAAGATCTTTAACTTAATTACATCTGCAGTCTCTTTTCCATGTAAGAAATCAGGTTTCAGGAGTGAAGCTGTGGACATCCCTTGGGGGACCATTACTCTATCACAGTATCTTTTATTTGGGATCACGTGGCCCTAAGAACTATGTGGTAAAACTTACAAGAAAAGTAATGTCTGCAATTTGCAAAATAAGAGCAACATTCTTTTTCGGTTATAATTGACTCAAAGCAATCATTCAACTCCTATGATTCTTTCTATTCTCTTCTTTCTTTGTTTCAAATGTTTGGAATAAAATAACTGAACGTGAGAATACAAGCCAAGTAACTTTACATAGTAAAATTTTATGTGTTGTTTTTTTTTTCCTTCCTTCTGTTTAAGTGCTTTTTTATTCACCAATGAAAACTGCTTCAGAGCCATCATGACTAAGAGAGGATGTACTGTGGCATGGATACTAATTATATGTCTATATTACATGTGTCTCAGGAATTACTCTGACATCGTGGTCCAGAGAATGGCACCCAGCAAGTTAGGTCTTGCTTTCTATCTGCCTTTCATTTTTTTTAAGAAAGAAATCCCTCTGTTCTTGAGTGTAGCTCTTGAATGGTTGTTTTGGTCTTCCCAAGCATCCCTCCCAGTTGTTTGTATTAAAGCTGGTGTTCACTGAGATTTTAAGATCTGTTCAGTGCTTGACCAGAGATGACTTCGGTCCTTTAACAGACAGTGCATAAAAGCAGATGAATGGATTTATACTCTCGGCGACGTTCCTAAATTCTGATTATGAAACAGAACTTGAGCTGGAAGATTTTGAGGTGGGAGTTATCAGCATAATAAAATCTATGGCGCGGAACAATGTGCAACTTAAGAAATGACCTGTCCCCTCGGTAAACACCTATTTCTGCACAGAAAACACAGAACAAGGAAAGCTTGTTTCAGGTTGCGTGGTGGTTTAATATTTGCTTCACTGAAAGTTTGTGAAATGTAACCTCATAAATCCCTATTTTTATTTTCACAAGGAATCATTGACATGTAAACATGGGAAATAGTGAGGAACTTTTTATTCTTAAAAATATCACAAAAAAAATCACAAAAACATATTTTACTTTCATATTTTTAAATGAAATGATGACATCTGTGAACAATGTTATTTATTTCATTTAAAAAGGTAAAAGCTAATCTAGTTTCTTTCCATGAGCTGTTGTGCTAATGAGTCCTTATCAACTGAACACTATGAAACCTGATACTTATGTTGTCTAGATTTATCATAAAAAAACCCTTCAACATTTATTTAGTCAGGCTTGACCAACAGACACTCAGTGCCTACTGTGCATTAGGCATTACATTATACTCTAGTACTTCAAATATAAATAAGTTATAGGCATTGCCTGTAAGATTTTTCTATTCCAGCGCAGCATTCAAATTCTATTCAAATATAAGAATAGCACTCTTGCCCAATGGTGACACCAAAATAAATAAGTTTGGTCCTTGTCCTGGGGAGCCCAGAAACTGATGTGGAAGGCAGACAGGTGAATAAGGAATGCAGCATAGTGTGAAGGAGTGTGTGTTAAGTGGAAGAACTTCTGCATGCACGGGGTCATCAGCCGAGAGGTCTATAGGGTTGATGGTATGAGCCCACTTACTCTACTCCAGAGTGTATTGGTCACCCTTATAGGTCTAGAAACTGGACACTATCTGTGCAGTCAAAGGAGATGATCAACCTCTCAATCAAGGAAATAATGACCAAGTCCTGGATACTGATAAATCACTGAAGATGTTCTTTTGCTATGATCAGAATATTCACATTAACTTTCTAAGTCACTCCCCTTTTGAATTATCTGTAATAATAATAGAGTAATATACTAATTAGACCAGACATCCTCCCAGACATCCTTCCGGATGACCTTCCATACGAAGCCGGGGCTGTGAGGGAAGCCCAGGTCCTGGGTGCCAGAGAGAAGCTGGTGCCAGCAGCCGGGGGAAGGAAGGCCTACTCTTGCACGAATTTCATGCATCAGGCTTCTAGTCATAATAATATTGAAGACTTACATTGAGCTTAGTATGGGTTATATGTTTAATTCTTAACACAAGTTTGTGAGGCAGGCAATATTCTCAGTTTATATAGTTAGGGAAAATGAAACATAGAAAGGTTAAGTAACCAGGATTTGATTCTAAAGTTGACACGTTTGTAATTTCTATGCTACACTGCTTAAAGAGTCTTCAGAAAAAAACAGATTTAAATAATTCTCTCCTTGTACAGGTTATTTTTACTGATTAAACTGCAACTAACTATTTTAGGGAGACGTAACTCCTCAAAGTATATGTTTTTTAAATAGCCTAAATGTTCAGAGGGAAACGCTATTTCTCTGGGTCTTATTTCTTGTACTTCCAAATATGCCTTGAGTAAAAAGCAGAATAATAAAGCTGTAAACCAGCTTTAGATACAAAGAAATGTGAACATTGTTTTAAGGTCATATCAATAGATATGTGAGTTAATGAATATCTTATCTTTATTATTTCAGTATAGCTTGTAGTAAATGCCTCCAAGGGATGGAGGTGATAACATATATTGACAAAAACATATTTAATTTTTCTCATCTCAGGATTTATCTGAAAGATCTCTCAGTGTCATCCAGCTTAAAAAAAAAATTATGATTTCATAAAGAACCTTTCCATTTCCTTATCTATATAAAGTTTTTGTCTTAATTGCAGACTTAATGTTATTTCCCATTGTAGCTATTAGTGTTAATCTCTATGTACAATTTGCTTATTGCAGTAAAGCTGGCTATCTGGAGACCAGGCATCCTTAAACTTCAGGCTTTGGTCCAAATCAGAAGACAACTGGAGAAAACATGCACGCATACTATCAGCTCTGTCCATTTCCTTCCATTTATCATGGGGAATTGTTCCCTGCAAATACTTGAAATAAACAAATGAACAAGCCTGAATAAAATGAAGACCCCAAAGTCACAGCCCCATGATATAACTGATTACTTCTACAAGAGGAGAAAAGGAAGAATAAAGCATAGAGAAATGGAATTATTTTGTGTGAGAAAGAGTGACATGTGTTATATTAAGGGAAACAAATGGACAAGAAAGGAGGAAAGAGAAATAGAAACCGAGAGCATCTTTTCTCTCTGTGATTTTGGGGAAAATGAGGTTGAGGAGAGGCATGGTCAGTAATTGATTCCTGAAATTCTAATTAAAACTATAATAAGGCCAGAGGCGCAAGCTAACCCAGAAAATCTTCAGTACAAAAGATCTAGATGCTGGAGATGAGTGGTGAAGTAGGAAAAATGCTGTTTCCAAGAATCAGAGGCCAAGATCAAAATCCGTATGAATACCAGTAATGGAACCAGAGAGCAAGGTGGAGTACAAACTGAGACCTAAGGAAACAGAGGGGAGAGTTCTGGGTGATAGTCTGTAACTTGGGCTTTTGGGGTTTTCTCTTGAGTCTTCAGGAAGTTTTTGTAGTGGAGGGTAAGTAAGTTTTAAAGAGTCAGTGATGGGTTTGCTTATAACCACAGTAGTGATTACATATTAATGAAGTAATTAAAAGCTGTGAACAGCAGATAGTCAAACAGTGGTGAGCAGAGCTACAATAAAAAGACAATACAATGGGATACTTCCTAAATCTCAGATTTCCATTTCCAAACAATATAGCATATTACTGTGTGTGTGTGTGTGCGTGTGTGTGTGTGTGTGTGTGTGTGTGTGTGTGTGTTAACAGCATCCATACATCAATAACATAAACTTCCTGACATCATTGACATCAATGCAAGTTGCCTTGAAATTACTCTCTCTCCATTATACTATTGAAACTACCACTGACCCAAAGAGGTGTGAGATCACATATTTCATAACTGAGGCTTAAGTCCACTGCTTTGCTAGCTGTGAAGAGCCACAAGTCCTCTTTGATTTGTCAGCCACGTCATTACCCATATTCATCCTGTAGTCAATCATTATACTACTCCTGTGTACATGTTTGATTCCATTAGATTCTCTCTCTTCATTATGGCAAAACTACCACCCTGATAAATCCAACTCTTACCAATTCCATGCCTGTCTCTATATAGCTGAATGTGGTTAAAGAAAACACATAGCCACACTGTGTTAAGCTCATGACCAGAAACCTCAGGTGAGTCCTTAATACCATGACACAACAATATTATACTTCCATAATTTAATTACTTTCTCACTCTTCCAAAGTGAAAGTCATTTAAATTCCTGCTATTCAAAGCATGGCAACGGGACTGCAGCATCTTTGTTACCTGGCTAGAAAAACAGAATTTCAGCTGTCATGCCACATTTACTAAAGCTGACACTGCATTTTTTCATTTTTCTTTTTAGAGAGAGTGGAAGGGAGGGGGAGAGACAGAGAAAGACAAAGATCAATGTGAGAGAGGCACAGCGATTGGTTGCCTCCCACATGTGCCCTGACAAGGGCTGGGGATCGAGCCTGCACCCTAGGTCTATACCCTTGATTAGAATCAAACCCAGAACCCTTCAGTCCATAGTCTGACACTCTATCCACTGAGCCAAACTGCCTAGGGCTGATACTGCATTTTAATAAGATCTTCAGGCAATGTGTATGCACATTAAAGTTAGAGAAGTTCTGATTTTCCGATGTCTCATTTCCTCATTCTGCTTAACCACATGGCTTCTGGCTCTTCCTAAAATAGAACCAGGCACATGCCTGTTTAGTGACTGCAATGGTTGTTCCCTCTGCCTGGAATGATCCTCTCTCAAGTATCCACGTGGCTAATCCTATCATTTCCTTTAAACTTTGCTCAAATATCACTATCTCATTGAGTCCTAACCTGACCCTGCGCCATTCTAACCCATTCTTCTTGTCACACGGGACCACTACTTTTATTCTCTGTGTTTTTCATTTCCATTGCACCTGTCACTTTGTAACACACTATGCTATGCTCTTATTTATGTATAGCTGCTTGTTTATTTTCTGCCTTACCTCTCTTAAACATAAACACCCTAAGAGTAGGGCTCTTTGTTGGTTTAGTTCAGTGATGTATTTCAATCACTTATAACAAGTCCAGGGTTATAGCAGACACTCAATACATATTTGTCAAATAAGTAAGGGGCGAAATGAAAAGAAAATGTCTGGACCTAAGCCCCAAACTTGAGGCCTTCGATTGGGCTGCAGTTGAATTTGGTCCCTTGTAGGTTAAAGTATCCTCCATTGTCCAAGACAGCAATAGGGTGAAATCTCCATTCCCAACTTTGCTGTTTTTGTCTAGTACAAGTATCTTTCACCTACTTTTTTTTCACACATAAACTATGTAAAATTGTGTAATTCTTCCCTGACCTAATTTTTCCTTAATTCCCTCTCTTTCCTGAGCCCCTAGGACTCCATGATCAAAATATCCCTTTATGTTCTGCACCTTTTTAGAATACTATCTCGACTTTCTTTTCCTAACTTAAAATTGGCTACCCCCCAAGGACAACACACGCTCCACAGAACTCTCACTTGGGAGAAGTTTATACTTTCATAACCCACTAAACTCAGGTGGTGCTAGTGTCTTCTTTGCTCCTATTAGCTGCCTCCAGGCCATTCTGCCGAACTCCTTGTTCCTATGAGATCTCATTTTCTCCCCCCTGCGTAGTTGTTATTAAGCTCCTGATTATTCCTTCTCACTATGCAGTGGTAATGGCCGGGATCACTGAGCAAGTCCAGGCAGACTTCAGTACTCCACTCTCCAAGCCTCAGGGAACTCAGTGATGCTCTCCATCTCTCCACCTCAGGCACCCAATTTCCATGGTCACAGTCTTGATTGGTATTCCCCCAGACTGGTCCATCTGTGAATTACCTAATTCAAGCATTGCACTTTCGAATGACAACTTCCTAAATTCAAATTATCTGCTCATCTGCTTCCATTATAAGCTTTCTAGTCTCATCAGGACTTTCAGACAATGCCTCTCTCAGCATTCCTGTCAGTCATCTATTGTTGTTCATTTCATCTGTATCTAACCAGGAGTACATGGTCCATAATTTTAATCACCCTTTTCTCAATATTCTGAACCCCTTTGCCACTTTCTTGGACAATCTGCAAACCTGAATGAACACAATAAAAAACTTCACTTTTTCTAGTTTCTTGAATCCTTGAGAAAACCATGCAATTAAGATTTTTTTTTTCTCACTGTGAATTCATGTTCATCAGTACTGTCTGGGAGTTCTACTATCATTTACAGTCAGATCTCCTTCCATTACCTTCCATAATTATTTCAATTCTCTGACTCTTCCCTGTTCTCGACCTGGAGCTTAATACTGCCTCCCAATTTGTTAAGAAAAAGAGAAGATCAAGTTTGGCTTTCTCAGGAGGGCTTCTGTGACTCTCTGCTCTGCCTCAGATGAAGTTATCTACTGTTATTATATGCTTTCAAATCACCCTTTCTTCTGTTCCTATTTTTTTATTCATACAATTTATTAAAAAATCATGTAGTTTTTCTTATCTCAATGCCCCATACTGTCTTATGACCTTTATATTGCTCATTGTTGCTATATCAATATAATCTATTAGTCTTTGGCATAAATGATAGGCACTCAGTGAAGAGTGGATGAATGGCCATTTTATTGTATACTATAGTGCAATAATAGCCACTCTATTTGTTGTAATAGCATCACATGATTTGTGCCCATTACTTCCCTGCCAGCCCAACAGATACATATTATTGTTCCTGTGTTATAGACAAATGAGTAAAGACTGAGAAGTTTAGTGTCAGGTGTATATATAAATATGGTGGACGTGCGGTGGAGGTGGTGCACCAAGCCATCTGCTTCTCAACACACTGTCCTGAAAGCCTTCAGTCTGTCAGCCTTGGGCCCGAGGAACTAAGCAACACCACCTCCTGTCTTCAGAAGCTCATAACCTGCTAGAACGATCCAACTATATAATTACAATAACATGGGATAACAGGGAAGACATACTTAGAGAAAGCCTGCTAAAGGATCACACATAGGGAGCACCCTGCCTGATTCACTGGAAGAGGGGTAATTAATAATCAAGGAAGGAATCCCCTTGTGGGTGAAGACTCTTTGGTGACAAGCTAAGCCATTATCTATTAGAGTAAGCCTCTTTCTCTCATGAAATGCTCTGTGCACAAGTGGCATGTCAGTCAGGTTTCTCAGAGAATTACGGTAATTCTACCTCAACAATCACAAAGGAAAAAAAAAATAACTGAAACGTAAGAAGGTTGTGCTGATTTTGAAACCAAACAAGAGAAAAGCAAAATAAGGGAAGAAAACCTGTGCACACATTTAAAATGGTGGCTGTAAACACCCAATGGCAGGGAGGCAATGGCCATGTGTGACAGTGAGGAAGAGCAGGTCAGCTCAGAGAGCCAGACAGAACTAGTTCTAATCTCAGCCCTACAGTGTGTGACTTCTTTTGGATCTCTAAGTTACCTATTGAAAAATGGCAACAATAGTAAATGCTTAATAATATTTCCAATCTCATATGATCACTATGAGAATTAAAATGATATGCTAGCATGTACTTTGCTTATCAAATGTTTAATAAGTGGTGTCTATTATTTTTAATCTCTTGTAGATGTTTAGGACTGTAGTTCTCTATCAGAAGCACTTGATAAGCATGAGCTCTGAGTCAATGTAGATCTGGGATGGAAAGCAGGCATTTGTATTTTTTAAAAAGCTCTGCAGAGGATGCTGATGCATAGCCACAGTAGAGCTATTAATGGAGCCTTCATGTGCACGATGATTTTCAACTTTGTGCATAAGGATGACCTGGTTAGCACAATGAAAATGCAGGTCCTCAGGCCCCATTCCACAAAGCTTGTGATCCATGGATCTGAAGAGGGATCTGGACCACACTTTGAAATACTCTGGCACCAGTCATACTGCATATTAACGGTTCTCTGTGAGCAATTTGAAGGTCTGGCCCAAACTCACTGGAAAGGTGAAATATTTTTATGGATACATGTTGAACCCATTGATGCATAGTCGATTTCTGTTAACTATGTGAATGTCAAAATAATATTTGAATGATTCATACCCATTGCTCAGAAGTCAGATTTTGTTCTTCCGAATCACCCAGGAAAGTTTGACACTAAGACTGTGACATTCTCTTTCTCACAGGAATCTCTGCCTACTGTCCGCAGAAAGTGAGCACAGAAAGCTGAGCAGCAACACCCTGGTAACTGAGGCTGGACGCAGTATCAGGTGTTGTGGGCAAGCAATTTGGATTCCGGTTTTCTGTTCAGACAGGGAGCCTTTGTGGGGTGGGCTCAAAGGAGAAGCTTTTGTTGAACAGAGATGGACCAGACTGCCATCTTTCTGCCAGAGAGCTAATAAGCTGGCCTCTTACAGCTGCAGCACAGTACAGAAGGGGCCAGAAGGAGTCAGAAGGCACAGAACGCAGAGAACATGTCACACAGAAAGACCATTCCCAGGCACTAAGTGGCTGAGATGGGCATATTTCAGAGCTTTTGGAAGAAGAGTGCATTATAAATCTCAGAATTATGCAGACAATGGAATAGCTACAGGTTATAGAAAGACCACAGATAAAACCTCCAAAGTGTCCGAATGTAAGGCAGCTCCATCCAGGGAGTTTTGAGAGCTTCTATGAAAATTAATAACCTTGGCTCTGATTTAATACAGGACATACAGAGTGTGGAATGCAGAAGAGGTCAGCAGATGGCAGCACTGGACGATGAGGAGGAGAATGCCAAAGACCTGAGACAGAACTATTTCCTTTAACTGGCCTCCCCCTCCTCTTCACAAAGGGTTTCAAGAGGAGGGCACATGTACAATGCAACTATTTGTGGTTTTTATAAACATTCATACATCGATCACTTTTTGAAAGGAAATGGACCCTCTTGGTATGTAATAATTGCTTTAAAATACCATAAGCTCATGGATAATTGTTATAAGACAGTATTGCTCTAGAACTTTCAATCCTGGAAGCATTTTTGAGAATCTTGGTGGTTGTTCAAGCAAAAGCTGAAAGTCCCTATGATGAGGGCAGGGTTGTGATGAAAAGAAAAATCATGCGTCATTTTATCAAATGTTCAACAGAGGGAAATGACCAGAGGTCCATGGGTGACAGCAGCAAAGAAGAGTGGTACCAAATATTACCTACCCATCAAATCAGGAAAAAGTTTGCAGTCAAGAGAAAAAGTAAAATATCTGGAGTTAGCAATGTTGAGCTAAGAGATTGCCAAAATGCCTGTTGCTCTCTTAGGTCATGGAACCAGGGCATATGAGTATAAACAGGCAGTACTTGACAGGGCTTTAAGGGAAGTTATGCCCCTACTTGGTTTTGTTAGTGTAGGAAGTTTAAGAAGGCATTAAAAGATAAGTATATCTGCCACAGAACTAGAGTTCTTGAGAGCATTGGGATAGATGGACAGGAAAATCAACTTAAGAACAAAAGTCAAAAGGAAGAAATCACAAAGTTGTGTGTGGATTGACACAGTAGTTCCCAACAGAGGCTTGCATTTACCACTTTCAAGGATGAAAGTGGTAAGTGACATAGTTGTAATAGTAGTGTTTGAAGCTGTCATCTCAGAAAGAGATAAGTCTGTTAGATTCAGCATACAGATAGGATGTTCCTCAACTTGTCTGTTGTTTTTGTTTGGTGTGGTTGGTTTAAGATTTTTGGGTTTTTTTGAGGGGTATGTTTTTTATGGTGAATTCTTTATAGGCGATAGCAGGAAAATATTTGGCTCTTGAGATTTTAACCTCCAGGTGTAATTCTAGTTACTCAATACTCTGCACAAGCTCTTGAGGGCATTGAACTTGGATAAAAATAGTCTTTAATTACAGTTCATTAGAGGTCCTTTTAGACATTCGTTTGCTCCTGAATTCTTATCTCATTATTTAACTTAATTCCTAAACAATGCAGCATTGTTAGAGATAATAATGCATTTGAATGATGATGTTACAATAACCATTTCAGCAGGAGACAAGTGCGGTATGCCTTAACCTCTTGTTATCGGGAGGAAGGGTGGGGAGGAGTCACTGGGCCTGGAGTTCTGTTCAGGGTCAGGCTGAGGGGACAGTCTGAGAAATGTGTGGCCTGTGGTCGGTCATGTCAGCAGTAGCACAGCATCCTCTTCTGGCAGTGATCAGGCTTCGATGACCCAAGAACACACTTTTCTCAAAATGCTCTAGTACATTTTATAAATGATGAGGGATATTTTATTGTCACGTTCATCATAGAACACATAAACTTGGATGAGTCTGCAGGCTGATAAGAAGGTAGATGATCATTGCATCATTGATATTAAAATTATTGATCATTAAAAAAAATAATGATAGTAAAAGCCTAAAGGTTTATTCTACAACAACTGTGAAGAAGGTGATTGCCTGGAGAGTGAGAACAACATTATTTGGCAAAACTTGCATGGCTTTTGATTTGATAGATAAGTTTAAGTTATTTTGCCCAGGAAGTCACCCAACTTTATGTACTATTATATTTTTATTTAAAAAACAAACAAACAAACAAAAAACAAACAGAGCCCAGCTAGCATGGCTCAGTGGTTGAACATCGATCTATGAACCAGCTGGTTGATTTAATTCCTGGTCAGGACACATGCCCAGGTTGCAGGCTGGACCGCCAGTAAGAGGCATGTAAGAGGCAGCTGATCAATGATTCTGTGTTATCATTGATGTTTCTCTCTTTCTCTCTCCCTCTCCTTTCCCCTCTGAAATCAATAAAAATATATTTTAAAAAAACAACAACAAACAAACAAATAAAAAAAAAAAAACAAGCAAAAGATATAAACCACGTTGTTGCAGGGGGAAGTTGCCAGTAAGCTGGGAGACGTATCTCTGGCAGCATCTATAGTGTGAAGTAGAGGGGCAATATTTTTCTATCCATCTCCCAGCTGCAATGGGTCTTCAGCTGTGCTCTGGGGTGACAGTTTGCTGCCCTTCCTCCAGTGATCGGGGCTTCCTGCTTTCCCCACAGAAAGGACATTTTCTTCCTTCAGGCCCGCACCACTGAGAGAAGCTTCCTCTAGCCACCAGCCCTGCCAGCTATCTTTCTCATTAGCATCCTCTGGAAGCCTGTAGAGAGGGGCCTGTAAGTGGGTGAGGATTCCCGTTGTGTCTGTGGCTCTCAGGGAGTCTTTTCTCTCACAATTTGCCTGAACATTTTAGCTGAATTCTTTCTGCTTGTGTGCATCTGGCATCCATCTCTCCCTCTCCTCACACTATCAAACACGGGTGGAGTGTGTTCATGCCCTGTCTCTGCTTGGAAGGACCCTTTTCCATGGGATTCATCCCACTAATTACTCTGTGAACTTAGCTCTCTGGTAGATTAAAGAGAGGTTCTAATTTTGCAATTTCTCAGGCTTTTTCTTGTTCTCAGGGTAGGCGCAATGCTCCATATGTTGAAGCTCAGGCAGAAGCACCTGGTGCTGTAACTTTTTAAAAAATATTTATTTTCTTGCTCTTTTCCTGCTATGTTTGGGGTGAGATCCTCAATATGATCTCTGAATTTACAATCTGGAGGTTTTTTTAAAAAAAAATTGTTATTTTTTAGTATTTATAATTGTTTGCAGGACTACTTATTTTCATATTTTTCTATTCTTGATTTATAGCTGTTGATTTTTAATTCCTATTTTTTATTTTTTAAGAGTATCATTTCTTATTCTATCTCTGATGATGTTAAGTATACTTATGGTAAGATGATTTTTAGACTGCTGTGCTATTTTTAACTCATTGGGAGTGAATTTGTCTTTGGATTGTAGTTTTTGTTAATTGATTTTCTCAACAATTCAACAATATTTATTGATTATACTTTAGGGTGCTAACTTGCAGCCTTTTTTTTATTAGAAGTTGATTTCTGAGTGTGTGTGCCCATCACCTTTCTCTAGTAATTTTATTGGTTCCTCTATCCTGGGTCCCAAGTTCAGAACAAGATCTTATTTTTGTAACTTGGAGCTCTTAATACACATATAACAATATTGCACAACTCATCTCCAACCCAGTGATGGCTTTGCCCATGTTCAGATTGCACAGCTGCCCCTTGCCCTGCTCATAAGAGAAGACCTAGGTAGGTAGGGGTCACTATTTTTATTAGTTCTAATCCCTGATGGTACAAAAGAACCAGTCTCTTGTCCTTGGCTATATAGTAATGTTTTAGTCCCTCTTATTTGCAGGACCTGACTTCCTGATGTCTGCTTAAGTTCTTCCAGATCTAGAAGCCAACAGGCCTGTGACCTTAACTCTCCTTACCACTGTATTTTTCTTTTCTATTTTGGGCCAGTGGAGATGTGTTATCAGTCTTTGTTTTGGGATTCTCAGAGAAACATAACCAATAGAATGTGTGTGTGTGTGTGTGTGTGTGTGTGTGTGTGTGTGTGTGTATTTTCTATGCATATAAATATATAGTCTGTTGGCTGTTTCTGTATATATACTTACAGCATATATGTATTATTATTATTATTATGTATAGTTATTATAAGAAATTGACTCATGATTATGAAAACCGACAAGCCCTAAAATCTGTAGTTTGTGAACGGGAGACTGAGGAGGTTTGGTGGAAGAGTTTCAATCTGAGCTTGAAGGCCTACGAAGCAGAGAAGCTGATGGTGTAAGTTCTAGTCCAAGTCAGAGTCTGAAAAAAGGAGAAGACTAATGTTTCAGCTCAAAGAGTGTTAGGCAAAGAGATAATTCTCTCTTACTCTTCTTTTTTGTTCCATCCAGGCCTTCAGTAGATTGAAACCCATGTACATTTGGGAGGGTTATCTGCTTTACTCAGTCTACTGATACAAATGTTTATTGTATGTGGAAACATCTACATAGACATATCCAAAATTATGTTTAGACAAATATTTAAGCATTCTATGGCCCAGTCAAGTTGACACAAAATTAACTGCTCTGCTTGATTTTATTTAAAATATGGATTTTGCTGTTGATCTAAGTTTGGTGTGTGAAGAGCACTTAAACGTAAACCTATGTTTATTGACCAGAAATCTAGATGAGATCAATTTTACACTTCCATTTAGTAACAAAACTTGGACAAATGTACATAGTATACAGCATATGGTTAATGACACAAATAAATACTTTAGCCAGTACTATAAGTTGGATAATCATACATAGTAAGTAGTGCATGAAATTGTACCACAGAGTTAATAAGAATAGATAGATGATAGATAGATAGATAGATAGATAGATAGATAGATAGATAAATAGATAGATGATAGCTAGATATGGATATAGATATAGATCCTAGTCCTAACAATTCTCCCTCAGTGGGAATTCATGATTCCTCAAATTCTTTCAAGTTCTTTAAGCTCAGTGTCTAAATCTCCTTGGCTATATTGTGGAGATAGTAAATAACACTTTTTCATATGATTGTAAAGGTCATATAAAGAAAATGGTGTCTGACTCATAGAAAGCTCTTAATAGATGTTGTCTATTGTTGTTGCTATTATTTTTATTTATGTGTATATGCAAAATTAAATAGCATGTGTGTCTTTGCTTGCATTCAGTTATTTATTCCTGGAGGAAAGCAGTCATAGACTTGTATTTTTTTGTCCTGTACCTTTACTTCTTTATACAGTATACATTAGGCTCTTCCCATTAACCTTACCATCCTAAATCCATAAAATGGTCAAGTCTGTTCTCACACACATAAAGAGAACTTTACATGTGGCTGTTAATGACATTATATTTAGTTTTTAGTTTTATTGACTATTAAACATATGTATTTATGCTGTTTAAAATACTGTGTGTCGGCACTTCTAATTTTCAACATCCCTCTACACTGAATCTTATGTCAATACACAAACGGAAGCCATCAGGCAGAAGCTCCTTTAATTTTCCATCAAATTTACAAGTTTACCTGGATCTGTACTTGTCTCCCCTCTCTTAGCTTTAGTTTCATGGCCATTCTACCTCCTCAAGAACCTTATCAACCTTCTCTCTGTTACCATTAACCTGACCTTCTCTACTTGTTGTTTTCCCATCAACATTTCAAGATCAATCTCTCCAATAATAAAAACAAAAAAGTAAAACAAAAACACCTTCTTTGACCTAGTTTCACTCTTTGGCCACAAATTTATCTCTATCCTCCTCTTTACAATCAAATTTCTTGAATGAATTTTCCATGGTTGCTGTTTTTATTTTCTCTCTTCTGACCAGTAAGCCCACTTCAGTGTGGTGTTGGTATATTTTTTGTAAAGGAAACAAGAAATGACTTAAATATATTAATATTCAAGTTGGAGGTAATTGTCCTCTCATATTTTTTTCTCATTTTCTCTGTTTCAGAGAGATGAAAGGACTTATTTGATACCTAAAATAGTAATTTCAATTTTTAAATTCATAAACCAGATTGCAAGCCTAAAGTAGCAGGTTCACATTTATTCTAGCGTCCTCACAATGGAAAATAGATCAGAACTCTAAATTTGTGATGTAAATATGAAAAGGAATCTTTTAGATTTTACCTTAAATCTATATGCTTCTATGCTGAGATCTCTATGTATGTAACAGCCACTTAGAGCAAATTATAGCATTTTGATCACTAGAAGTATTAACTATTTGTTCCTACAGGTACAGAGAGGTAATGTGAAGCTTAGAAGGCTTCCCTAAGAGAAATTTCCTCTTGTAAACATTGCATGGGGAGGGAAGAACCAGGTAAACTGTAACTCTAAAGTTGTTACACTTGATGGGAAATGTACCCTGAAGGGCCATTTTGTCATTCTGAGTCAAAGCTAATTTTTGCAGAGTCCAGAGAGATCTCCTTTTCTTTACTTTTTCTCCCCCTCACCACCCTCCCCCGCCCCCCAATTTGGTAAGAATTTCAAATATGGTCCTACTTCTGTATGTTCCTAATAAACTGCAGTGTACAGAGGGGAGGGGACTTGGAAACTATGCACTCCCATGAATTTTGCTAAGCATTTATTTCTCAGCTTATCTTCTCCTGAACACTTACTAGCACCCTGCCTGATGCGCAGGTTCAATGATTTGCATTCTGGCACCCTACAAGTCTTACTTCATGTTTTCTCTTCCCAGAGCATTCCCTTTCCATGCACTTCCTCCCCTTTATATTTCCCAACCAGGCATTCTCAAACACATGTAGAGTTCAGCTCAAACATCCCCTCTTCCATGAAACTTCCTCCCTCCCCTGTCCCCTTTGCTCCACAGGGGTCCTCAAACTTTTTAAAGTGGGGGCCAGATCACGGTCCCTCAGAGAGCTGGAGGGCCGGACTATATGAACTACTAATTCCTACTGTAACACCTCGGCTGCGCTCACTGCCCAAAAAACCTGGCGGGCCCATCAGACTCCTCTGCGGGCCGCATGTGGCCCGCGGGCTGTAGTTTGAAGACCCCTGCATGAAAGTAATATTTTTTTCTACTGAACTGCTCTGGCATTTCATGTTATACTCTTGTAGCAGACATTACTATTTGATTCATAATGATTTTATGCATTCCTCATCTACCTATTTGTAAAATGATATATAGTTTTATTTTATTTTTTAAAAAATTTGTTAGAGTCCCTGGCACCTGGGTTATCTTGCACATGCAAATTCTTCCTAAATATTTTTTAGTAGATGAATAAATGAAAAATAAAAACAGGCATGCCTCAGAGATATTGCAGGTTCAGTTCCAGACCATCGCAATAAAGTGAGTTAATCTTTTTGATGATGGAGGGGTCTTGACTTCCATTTGTAACAAATGCAACATCTGTGGAGCACAATAAAGTGCAATAAAACAAGGTCTGCCTGTACATTAGAAAGAAGAGTAGTTAAGAGGGTATTGCTGTCATTCAGAGCTGCTCACACCCTCATACCAGGATGAGGCTAGTACAGACTAGGGTTGTGACAGTGGAAATGGATGTAAGTGGAAAATTGTGAAAGCTATTCAGGTAATAGAATTGATAGGGCATGGTGAGAAAAGTGAGAAAAAGGGAGCATTCAAGATCATCTCCAGATTTCTAGCTTGAGAAAATGAGTAGTAGGTGATTGTACCTATCATTGAATTCTAAAGATAGAGCAGTTTAGGGGAAAAATAATTCATTTTATTTGGATATGTTGAATTTTAAGTACCTGTGAAGTTCAAGTGGATAAAACCAACTAGGCGGGTGATTATGGGTTGGAAGTCCAGGAAAGCAGTGTGGATATATATTTTGGAATTGTCAGCACATGAATGGTAACTGAAGTTGTACAAGTGACTGGGAGAGATCGTTAGGGACAGTTTGTAAATAGGGAAGAGAACAGGCCTGGAACCAGAAGGAGAATAGCATTTTTGAGTTTAGATAAAAAAAGAATCTATATAGAATGATAGTGGCTGGGGGAAGGACTGGTGAAAACATCAAACACTGGTGAGAGGGAGCAGAACGAGAACTGGACAGTGTCCAAGGAGGACATTGGTGGCCTCCCTCCGTGAAAAGATTCACTAAGGCATATCCTATAACATTTTATTATTATTATTTTTAATCTATTTAAGTTTTTTTTTCCCTTAAAATATTTAGCATTGAGACTTCATTTATTTTCTGGATCTTGTTCTCCTCACCTTTTCTGAACCTAAATATTAGCTCTAGCAGGATTCTTCTTAATGAATTTAATATATCCCACTTCATGTCTCTCTTCTTCAAACATCGAAGTTCTCCTCTAAATAAATACAAAACAAAACAAATAAACAAACAAAAAACATATTGTTTTTTTACTACACTGCCTTATTGAATTAAAAACCTAACCTTCCTTCCGTTATGGGTGATTTAAATTTTATGTGCTTTATGGATTTGTTCACTTACATCAATTTACTCAGTTGTTCATCTATTCATTCAAAACAAATAAGCACTGAATTTCAATTACTTAAGAGCCATTTCCTTCTTATAAAAGACTTTACTGATGTCAATTTCCCCCTCTCCTCAGCCCTTGATCCTTTCCTTCTCTGAATCTCCATTACTCTTTTTTTTTTTAATATATTTTATTTTGATTTTTTACAGAGAGGAAGAGACTAGGATAGAGAGTTAGAAACATCGATGAGAGAGAATCATCTATCAGCTGCCTCTTGCACACCCCCTACTGGGGATGTGCCCGCAACCAAGGTACATGCCCTTGACCGGAATCGAACCCGGGACTTTTCAGTCCGCAGACCGACGCTCTACCACTGAGCCAAACCGGTTTCGGCGCATTACTCTTTATTCACTGTTTTGTTTCATACTTTGGTCATCTGTGTATTGTTCCTTTTAACTTTCTAAGTAAAAGCTCTGTGAGGGTAGTAACTCTGTCTGTGCATCTTCTTGTCTCCTGAATGTGTAATGAATTACCTAAGCTATACCCCTTTCGATGACCATTCATTAAGCATCGAATATGTGCAATGAGGTCATTTCTAGAATTTATATTTCATCAGGCAGGTTGAGAGAAGGAACTCAAAATAGCTTAAGCAAACTGAACAAAGACTCAGAGGTGAAAAAGCACAAGATGTGGTTTCACAACCTATAATTTCCTTTTGCTAGATAGAAGGAACTGGGAAGGAGTGAATGGGACAAACACTGGGAGCAGCATGTGGCAAACCGAATTATGGCTGGAAGTTAAGTCTGCCCAGGAAGTTTTTCACCTCTCTTTTTCTGGTAACTACCCTAGGCTTTTACTACATCAGCCTCCACTGTTTGTGTAAATCTTGATGGGCCCCCTTATCTAGTGCAGAGGTATATCATGTGCCCTGGGCCTGGGAAACCGAGTGAACTCTGTCTCTAGTCACAGTGATTCAAGCGAAATAATTTCAAGTCCTCCATAGGATTTCTTTTTCTGGAGTTCACAAAGTAATTTTCCCTGGGGATGTTGGTAGAAGGGCTGTTGGAGTTGCTGACAGTCATTATGCTCCGGACCTGAAGAGAGACTGCCTGAAAAAGCTGAGACACGCTGAGGAAGGAAGACAAGGAAAGAGGAAAAAATGACCTCCGTTAGGCCTCTGAATATAGTCATGACGAGTGCTCAGTGCCTCCTAAACTTCTTAGTTCCACAACCCACTACATTATATTTTTGCTTTTTTAAGAGTTGCTTGTTTCATTTTATGGGGCTTGAGCTTGTTTTAGTCAGTTACATTATAAACAGTGACGATGTTGAAAGGTAGTCTTTGTTTTTACCGAAAAGATGGAAGACTATTGATGATTTTGAGAAAAGCATTATGTAATAAAAATTATATCACCTTGAAACAGGAATTTTAGGGGAATATAGGCAGGTTGAGGGAATTTTTAGAATTGGAGTCCTTGGAAAAAAACATAGGGCTGATGAGGAAAATAAGACATATTTTGGGGGGAGGAGACCAGCAGCCTGACTCTGTACCTAGTTAATCAGTATCCCTAATGCACATTCTTGTCACTCGATAGTCTAGTCACTGCCCCTTCCTTAATTAACTGGTCATGCAAGACCTGTTTACCTAAATACTCATATTTTACAGAGGCCATAAACCATGAACAATACACAACCCCTGGAGGGGGTTATCAGCCAGGGCAGGCCTTTAGGTGTGGTCTCATGGCCCCCTATCCCAAGACATGGGGCTTTTGCAAAGCCAGAGAAAGGTCCAGAAGTCTGATCCATATATGGGGGACAAAGAAACCAAAGGGTATAAAGAGAAAGCTTCCTCCATATTGATTTGCTCAGCATTTGGAAACAGGCTCCCCTGAGTCACAATACTTGCACATCTGGAAATAAATGTTTTTTTCCTGTATCTCCAGGTACTCCTGTGTATTTTTGTTGTTGTTGTTGTTGTTGCCTGGTAAATTCTGAAACAGGGCTATAGATTGGGAGAAGGTACATCTCCATAACACAAGGAAGCCAGGTGCAGGGAGCAGCAACAGTTGCATTTACATAAGACAAGGGAGCTGGAAGTAGCCAAAAAAGTCTCTATCCTAATATGCAATTTGTCCCCTCCAGAGTTTGACTGACCAAGAGTTAGACTGCTTGCTATGATGTGCACTGACCACCGGGGGGGGGGGGGGGGGGGGGGGGGGGGGGGGGGGGGGCGGGGGGGGGTGCAGAACGAAGGAAAGCGCTGGTCTGGCAGCTGGCAGCCTGGGAATGAAGGCCCTGATCAGCCGGATCACAGGCCAGACTTAGGGACCCTACCTGTGCATGGTTTCCATGCAGTGGGCCTCTAGTTTACAAAATAGAGAAGAAGGAAGAAAGCCCAGAAAGAAAAGAAAAATGAGGGAGGAGGGCAGCACATGTCCCATGTAGTGTTTTACCTTTGAGTTTAGGAATCATTAATAGTAACCAATTCGAAAGGGAATACTGATCAATCAGAGGGAATATCAAGACACAGGGACTACAGCCTTTATAAACTATGCAAATAGGAAGTTGGTGGGACCCTTCCCCCCTCACCATGTGGAAGATTATATTTGTTGTTCAATAAATCTCCACCTTTGCTATACCACCTTCTATCCATGAATTTATTCTTCGACTCCAGCAGACAAAGAATACGGGTTCCAGTCCAACAATTTCGTATCAACCTTTCATTTAGTCTTCTCAACCAAATGGTATTCCTCTTCTACTCAAAACATTTTCCTGCCAAAATTTTGCTAGATTCAATGGCTCTTTCTCTGTTTGTATTTTCCTTAAATTCAGTACAGTGTGTGATGATATTAATAATTTATTTCTTTCAAGATCGTCTAGGACTAAAATTAACTTTGCAGCATATTTTAGTTTGAATCCAGCTTTACTATGTTAGGTGTGTGATCTTAATTCACTTAAATGTGGGACTTCAGTTTCTTTATCTATAAAATGGGGTTAGTAAATCTATCTCCTACTCTTGTTGTAAAAATTAAGAAAGATAATGAATAGGGAGTGACTGAAATAAATTGCTCAGTGTGGGGTAGGTCTATGGTATAAAAATTAAAAGTGTACTTTCTCACTCTCTTCTAGTGTGTTAAAGTTATCATCATAATTAGCTAATTATTAATATCAATAATAGAAAAGAGAGCAAAGGGGAGGCCAGACATTGCAAGCATGGACAACTGGGCAGCTTCACCAGGAAGCTATAGCTTCATGCTCCCCAGGGAACCAGTGCTCCATTCCCTGCAGGTCACTGGGGGAAGGGAGCAGACAAAGGGGTAGATGGGCGCATGTGCAGTGAGGTCAGGGTGACTTAGGGAAAGGAGTTTGCCTAGAAAAAAAAAATAATTTCTGATGGGTGGATCCCATCAGAAACTCATGAAATCTTGGAAGGTAAAATCCCCAGACGAAGGATTCTCTTACTCTCTTTCCTTTTGGTTCCCTTTAAGCCATCCTGCTCCATGACTCCCTCCCCTTTCATGAGACCTTAAGCTGCCACAGGGCCCATGGCCATGCAGACCCCATGACCAAAGGGCTGCAGTTGGGAACACAAGGTAAGCTAGCCAGATGCTGAACTACACTGGACTTTAATATGGAACAGAAATTCTGTGCAATGGCCTTAATGCTGGCCCTACTGAAGACAAGATTGTACTTCTTCCCTGGTGAGCAGAGATGGGACCTTGGAGAGGAGCCCCCTTAATTTTACATCTCCAGTAAAACTCTTCTCCCATGGGGGCCTCAGGAAATTATCTTCCCCAGGTCACCCCAAGAGCTCCACTTCCACTGACAGCATCAACACTGATAAAGTATTTTGGGTGAATGTTTTCCTATCATAAGTTTACATTCATGTGTAGTACTTTTAATTTTTTCTTTTATTAGTGAATAATATTATAAAAAATAGTTGCTTCTTTTGAAATCTTTCAGAGGAAATCTTCTCTTTCCATGCCAGTTGGTAACATAAGGTTTGACCTTATGACCTGAACAGATTTCATAGTACATATGTTTCCTTTTCTAGTCTTTCTGAAGCATTGCTTTATTTAGTTATTTTTAATTTACATTCTTTATTATATAAGATATTACATGAGTCTCCTTTTCCCCCCATTGACCTTTCCCAGTCACCCTAAACCCCTCGTACATGCCCTCACACCCCTACTGTCTGTGTACATTGGTTATACTCATACGCATGCATACAAGTCCTTTGTTTGATCTCTCATCCCCCTCACCCTCCTCTTTCCCTCATAGATTGAACAGTCTGTTCTATACTTCTATGTCTCTATTTCTATTTTTCTTCATCAGTTTATATTGTTCATTATATTCCACAAATGAGTGAGATCATGCGTTATTTATCTTTCTCTGACTGCCTATTTCACTTAGCATAATGCTCTCCAGTTCCATCCATGCTGTTGCAAATGGAAAGAGTTCTTTCTTTCTTACAGCATAGTATTCCATTGTGTAGATATATCACAGTTTTCTAATCCACTCATCTGCTGATGGGCACTTAACGGTGTTTCTAAATCTTAGCTATTCCAAATCTTAGCTATGTGCTGCTATGAACAGAGGGGTGAATATATTCTTTCTAACTGGTGTTTCTAGTTTCTCTGGATATATTCCTAGAAGTGGGATTACTGGGTCAAATGGAAATTCCACTTTTAATTTTTTGAGGAAACACCAAACTGCTTTCCACAGTGGTTGCACCTGTCTGCATTCCCAACAGCAGTGCAAGAGAGTTCCTTTTTCTCTGCATCCTCACCAGCACTTGTTGTTTGTTGATTTGTTGATGATAGCCATTCTGACTGGCAAGGCATTGCTTTTTCCCCCTATAAATAAGAACTTACATATTTTTTTCCACTATATGTCACACTATTAGTAAGTACAAGTTCATTTGCCTCATTTGCAAATTCTTCCAAAAGATTTCACAACACTAGCTTTTCAGCTATATACCATCTTTTTATTTTTATTTAGCTCTATTAGGTATAGTTTTCATATAATGAATTTCAACCATATTAAGTGTACAGTTGGATGAATTTTGGCAATTGCAGGTTTGGAACCACCACAAAAACTAAGACATAGAAATCTCCACGAGTCTCAAAAGCTCCCTCCTGACCTTTGGCCATTATAGGCTACACAATCAGGCCCTAGGCAACCACTGATCTTCATTCTATTTTTTAATTTTGCATTTTCTAGAATTTTATATCAATGGAATCATGAAGCAAGAAGTCTTTTGTGTTGGACTTCTTTCACTTAGCATATATTTTTGTGATTTGTTTTTATAGTGTGCCTTTCGATATTAAATGTTCTTTTTTTTTTTTGTTGCTGATTAGTATCCCAAAGTATATATGTGATACAATTTGTTCATCCATTCACCAATCAATGAACATTCAGTTTGGGGCCATTAAGAGACAGTTTGCACAAAAATCTTTGTGCAGATCCTATCATTCATTTCTTGTGATAAATATTTATGAGTGAAATTGCTAGGTTCTCTGACAAATATGTTTATTGTGATAAGAAACCCCTCAACAATTTTCCAAACAAGATGCATCATTTTGCATATTATCAGCAATATATGATAGTTCAAGCTATCATTTATTCTTCAAACATTTCTTGGCCATTTTGTTGTTCTCCTTTTGGAAATATTTTTATATTGTCTCTTTATTTTTCTTTAGATTTTTCTTTGTTCTTTACACTGGATAATATTTATTGTTCTATCTACAAATTTCATGACTCACTTCTCAGTCATTTCCATTGTTTCAATTTTAAGCTCAGCAAGTGAATTTTTCTTATTTCATATATATTATTTTTCAGTTCTAGAATGTCCTTTGGTTCTTTTTATTATTTATTGACCTGTTTAATTATTTTTAACTCACAGTCTTTGACTTCAGTGAGGATAGTTACAATGGCTGTTTTAAAATCCCGGTTGGCTCATTCCAACATACAGATAGTCTAGGTTTTGGTCTCAGTTGATTTTCCCTTTTTTTATTGAGAACATATCCTATTTTCCTGAATTTTTGCATCTCAGGTAATTTTGCATTACATCTTGAATGTTATATTATTAGATTATGGAGACTATGAATTATATTGTTTTTCCTCTAAAGAGTAATATTTCTTTTATTTTTGCAAAAAGTTATCTTGGTTACATTACATTTCAGGTGCAAACTATTTGAACAATAATTCCAATGCTAACTGAGATCTGTTTTCTTTTTAGCTGATTAATTACTTTTTTATTGTTTAAAGTAATATATATATTGTTATTGTTTAAAGTTATATATATATATATATATATATATATATATATATATATCTGTGTGTGGATTCCCTATGAGAACCTGCATGTCTCTGTTTACTATAATTTATTTGGCTGTTTTTTTGTGTGTTATGTCCAGAGCTTACAGTTGTAGTTTTTATGAAGGTTAGCCTAATAGGATCTTATTCAGCCATTATCAGAAGCCAGTTCTTAATATTTCTTAAAATAATGTTTATCTAGAAGACAAGTTTATTCAGAACATGAGCTCTTTATCTTTCCTCCACATATTTAAGTATAATTAATCCTGTAAGTCTAACTAAAAATTCAATCTTCCATTGAGTTTTTCTCCAGCTCCTTGGATTGGTTCTCTCTCTCCTGATCTCTCTTTTTTGTACTTATTGAAGTTATAGACAGTTGGACTTATTTTTTTTAAAGCAATGTAGAATAATTAAACTTCAGACATTTACTAGTAATCTTCAACTCAAATAGTTTTCTCTTAAACTCCTATTAAGTACAAACTTGTAACAACTAATATTTGAAAGTCATATTCTCATATTTGCTCATACTTTTAGCTCAAGAGGATAATGTGTAATAGTGGTAAGTTAATTGAATTTGGAGTCACAGGACATAGTTTGAAGTTTACACTGTTATGCTTAGATCTAGTAATTTTACCCCTGAGTCTCAATTTCTCCATCTGTAAAATAGGTATCCTAAAAATCCCTACTTCATAAAGAAGACATGATTGACAATACCATTAATCCAATTGCTCCAGCTCAAAAACAAGATAAAAATCTTTTAAAATTGCTTCTCCTATTCCATAGCCAATCAATTACCAATTGTTGTGTTAATTCACCCATCTTAATTTCTTTTTCTTGTTGTCACTATGTAGGCCAAACATTTGCATCTCTTTTGTATTCCACAGCAACAATTTCTAACTGGCTTCCTGCCTTTGGGTTTACCTCTCCTCCTAATGCACTTCCCATGGACAGTTTTTTCTAAAAGGCAAGTATATTGCTCCACTTCCTTGCTGAAAGCCCTTCACTGGCCCTGCCAAGGAGCCAAGTCCAAATTTCATTGCCTGACACACATGTCCCCTCACTATCCAACCCATTTTACTCATTTTTTACTAGTCCCCTATGTTCCTCCCTGGCTCCAGCTGAACTGAGCTACTTGCTTTTAATAACATTTTGCATACTATCGAGCCCATTCCTTTACATATGTTGCTTCTTTGCTGGAATGTCCTTCTTTGGAAATTCTTTTTCTATTGTGCACGAAGGCATCTCATTGTCTAGGTATGATCTTACCCGAAGGATACTGTACACATGGCAAAAGGACCATGCCTCATAGTTGTTTTGATCCTTCAATAATGAGGTAACAGGAAAAGATAGACATTCAAAGGATTGGTGAGTGAGAGGTCATTCATTGAATAATATAAAGCAATCTTGACTCAAGAACTAAATTCATAGTATATTATAAATGTGATTTCAGGCTTTTATAACTGCTCCTATAAATTTCATATTTTAAAATAGTAATGAAAAAAATAATTTCAGAACATAAGAAAAGAACATTACTTAGATACACTACTTAAAATAGCAAAACTCTGGGAAATGAGCAAATGCAGAATCTAAGTCATATGTAATAAAGTGCCATTGGCTCTTAAATGAATAAAATGTCTTAGGAAGTATGGTATCGTTGCTTTATGAACACATTTAGGGCTAATTTATGTCCATTCCAAACATTATCTCAAAAAAGTGGGACCTATGTCCTGTAATTATGGCTTTAATGCATTTTAAGTAAGACATACATTTTTAAGAAATGTCTTCAAGAACATCTCAGCAAATTCCTAGGCCTTTATGTTCAATCGTTGGCTGAAGTTAAAGGAAGTCTATAATCATGCCGCCAATATTGCTATTAGTGAGTCAGATTTACTTCATTCCTTCCTTCATTCATTCATTCAGCTATGTATAGAGAACCACAATGAGTCAGGCATATTTCTAGGAGTCTAGGTGCTTGGCCTTCAGCAGTACACTCAACAGACTAAGTCTCTCATTTCCTGGCACTTACCTTCTGGGGAGAAGCATATATAAAAATTAATATAATCAGGTTATAATAAGTACTCTGGAGCAAATATAAGAGTTAAGGAGACAAAGTGGAAGGGAGGAGAATGCTACTTGTGAGAGTAGTCAGTGAAGACATCTTTTGTAGGAGAAACATCTAAGTAGAAACTTATGTGAAAGCAGGAGGGAGTCAGTCCTACCTCCATGGGGAGGTAGAGATGAGTAGGCAGAGGGAACAGTGAGTGCAAAGGTCCTGGGAAAATGTGGTACTGAATTCTTTCTAAGAAGAAGGAATGATATCTCATATTTAAGATTGTTTGAAAAATCAGATCACCTATATTGGAACCTGGGCTTCTTATGTATCATTAACTGCAATCTAAGTGTTATTTCAAAATTCCTTCTTTTCCTGGAATTAAAGGGTGTGTTAAGAAAAAAAAAAAAAAAAAAAAAAAAAGAACACTTATCTAGACCAAGTGTCACTGAAATACCCTAACTTAATGATTTCCTACTGATGGATATTTTTCGTAGTTGTTTTGATGATTACACATTGCCATCCATTAACTTAATGGCCCTGTCCCCCAACTCACTTATTTAAAACACTCACACAGAGAAGCTTAGCTTGTAGGAAGTGGATAGGTGAAACAATGTGGTCTAGTGAGTCACACCCGTCATAAAAGCCAGCGCCTCCCATTAGCTGTGATGAATTTTTAACAATCGCCCATCCAGCAGCAGAAGATGTGGGCGCAGCCAGAGGCAAGAGGCCAGAGGCAGTGGCCTTGCCTTTATACTACTCCTACCAAAGGGACTAAAACAGGCGCTACAATTCGGAGCTGCTTCTGCCTCTAGCTGGTGGAAACCGTGAAGGTGGTGGTGGTGGGAGTTTGGTGGCAAGAGATCTACCAAGCGGCAGGGGAAAAAAAAAAAATCCCTAGGAGGCTCAGTTGAAGGCTGCTGCCTCCAACTCCACTTGTCAGCCTCCCAGACGAGGACGCCTGGAAAGAGCACAAAGACGCCGAGAACCGAGAAACCCATCGCGGCTCGGCGGCGGTGCGGGCTCACTCCCGCTCCCCTCGGAGCGGCTCGGTGTGAACGTCACAAGTGACGCCCGGGGGCCTTCACCCCTCCGGCCGCCCCGGGCGCTGCGGGCGGAGGGTGCAGGATCGCTGTGGGAGGAGGGCGAAACTTGTCAAAGCAGGGACCACCACCAGCATCAAGCACCCCGGACCCGCGTCCCTGCAACCTATGCCGCCCACCCCCACTGCGATCGCGGCTCCTGCCCGGCCGGGGCGGGGTGGGTTGGATAGTGGGGAGGAGGCGGGCAGGGGGGAGGAGGAGAGGATGCTGTGCCCTAAACCCGGCCAGGAGGGGGCGGCGGGGGAGGAAACCGTGGCTCTGAGGGGGCAGGACGCGGTCTGAAGTGTGGGTCTAGCTGGATTCAGACTCCTGCACCCGGCAGCGCCGCGGAGGGGGGCGGGGGAGGAGAGGAGGTTGTGCTGTGTGTGTGCGCGCGTGTGTGCGCGTGTGTGCGCGTGTCTACAGGTAGCAGCGGCGGCGGCGGCGGCGGCGGCGGCGGCGGGGACCGGAGCCGGGGACGCGTCTGCAGCCACCTCCCTCCCCGCCTGCGATGCTCCGAGGCGATTGCTCACTTGGCTGACGGATCTGTACCCTCGGGAAGGGCGATCATCTCATCCTCTCCGTATCCACGCGTCTCAGCCTTCTTCCAGTTCCAAGTGTGTGTGTGCGCGCGTGTGTGTTTTGGGGGTATTTTATTTTTAATTTTTATTTCCCCCTTCTCCCTCTCCATCTCGGGGATTCTGCACATGGAAGCAGGTGGCTCCTGAAAAGAAATCTTTGGATACATTGGGTTTGCCAAGTTTTTTTTTCTTTTTTTCCCTCCTCTCTCTCTTTCTGCCCGTCCCCTCTGTCTTTCAGAGGCATCTGTGGTGCTTTTTTGCTTTTTTGGATTTCTATGCAGAAAACGTCTCTATGTTTATATACCGACCGCATCCCATCTAAATACATAGATAAGCGTGCCCGGGCACTTGGTTTTTCTCGTCTCTCTCTTCCCGACAAAGCGGAATGCGTTGGCGCCGATGGATAACGAGAGCAGCCTGGACATTCTGTTGAGCCCATTTTCTCCAAAAAGGAGGGAGCGTGAAGGATGGTTTAACGTTCGGCCATCGCTCGGCTGCACACTGAGCATCTCCAAGTATTTATGGTTGCAGATCAGGTGCAAACGGGACTTAGCGAGAAAGGTAAGGAGCTTCCCTGCTGTCTGCCGCCGAGCTCCGGCGTTTGTCTTCATTCCGGAATCGCTAGAACTTCCGACTCCCTGCCTCTCCCTCTCCCTCTCCCACCTTCCACCGCCCCTGCCCGGCTCGGTCTCCGGCGTTCGCCGAACCTTTTTCCAGTTCCAGTGGGAGGCAGGGGGGTGGGGGTGCTGGAGCTTCATCGTCTGGTGGAGTTTAAATACTTCTCCCTCTCTTCCTCCCCTCTCCCCGACCCCCAAGCCCAGGAGCTGAGTTTCCCAGTCCCCTCTGAGCTGTTTTAGGAAACCCATTTGTCTTAAAAAAAAAAATGCTACCTAAATAGCTGTTTTAAACATCTCTTGGTGCCCACCCCTCACCTCTATCCTCTGACAAAAATAAAAATCATTAAAAAAAGAAAAACTTGAATGAACTGGGTGGTTTCTTTAGCACTGGGGTTCATGGAACTCCCCCAAACGCTTATTTTCCTGTAACACCAAACCGGTACCCCGGGAGGAGTCCACCGGGGAGGACACTCAGCGTTGGTGTCTGCAGGAAGCCGATCCCCTTCCTTCGGAGGAGGGTCATTTGCCCGAGTTCAGCGCCATGGAGTGAGCCTGGCGCAGGGACCGCTGCTGCCACTTCGTTTCTTGTTAAAACCTCCTCCCTTTACGGTGTGCACGGCGTGGCCAGCTCCCGTGTCCCTCCCTAGTCCAGGAGACGCGTTTTCAGGCTCGACCTTTCGGGGAGATGGGGGGAAACTTGCCTTATGTTTCTCTTCTCTCTCTCCACCCTCCTTCCTCCTCCTCCGATCACCACCTCTCGCCCTCGGCAGTTTGCAAATTGTCCGTTTTGCCCACCACCCCTCCTGGTGGGCGCTACCCGCTCGTCGCCGCTCCTGCCCTCTCTTGTCCTCTCTCTCTCTCTCTCTCTCTCTCTCTCTCTCTCTCTCTCTCTCTCTCTCTCTCTCTCGGGCGCTTTCCGAGCAGATGCATCTTCTCTTCTTGGTCTTGGGCTTCCCCTCCCCACCGCGTCCCCACGCCGGCGCCCCTGCACCCCCACCTGCCCCCGACTCTCCGCGCCCCTCCTCCCGCCTCCCCGCGGCGCCCTGACCCTTCAGTCTCGCGCGCATCGGTCTCCGGGCGCTCGGGGAGCGTCTGTCCCGGAGCCGATGAGGTCCGGGCGGCCGGCGCCTGGCCGGCAGAGCTGGGGAGAGGAGGGATCGCGGGGAAGGCGAGCGGGAGGAGTCGTGGCCCGGAGGCCGGGAGAGCCCGTCTGAGCCGGGGGAGACCCGAGAGCAGGGAGCAAGGAGCGAGCGGGTGGGAGGCGCGCGCGGATGAGTGCATTCGCCTCCAGCGCCTTCGAGCGGCGCCCCAGCCCCTGCAGCCGGTCACCCTAGAGCTGTGCCCGGGGACCGCCGAGACCGCGAGCCCAGCTTCGGCAGAGAGAGGTACCAAAGAAACCAGGAGAGGAGAGAGTGGGAGGGTTTCCCGGGAGATGCGGAGGCTGAGCCGATGGAGGAACAATGCCGCCTCCGGGAGAAAAACCCTCGCCCCCAGCCCGGGCGGAGCGCGGGCGGGCCGCCTCCAGCCGCCCGCTCTCTCCCGCGGCCCACGGGGTGGTTCCCGGGGGTGGCTCTTATTCCCAGTTTGGCTGGGATAAGAAAGTTGTTCTTCCCCACATTTGCTGCCTAATGGTTTTCAGATCTGCACGGGTTCGAGCCCAGATGTCACTCCCTTAAGATCCCCCTCTGTGAGCAGCGACTAGATGACGCCTTATTGGGCGATAAACCCCTTGGGGGAGAGGAGGTAGTCTGAACATTTAAAAGGCTTTCCACTGGCTCCTGACTGTGCAGCCAGGTGCTTTGTGAGCAGACAGGAAAACCACCTGCAGGGAATTTAAAATTGGGAATAATCGATTCCAGGGGTGGTTGTTAGTGCCTTACAGAGATGAGGGAAGTTGTGTGTCTAAAATTTGATTCATTTGTGATTATTCTAAATCACAAACAGTTGGCCTTCACAAAGGTATTTATACTATTCTTTTTTTTTCTTTTTTCTTTCATTTCCAGGGCCACATAAGACTTAGGGACTGTAAATTTAGAAAGCTAGCTAACCTGGTGTCTAGTCTCTGCATTTTTTTACTTAATATACTAATTTTTGTTCTTTCTATACTGACACTACAGTAGTCTATTTTCTCTATATAAGTTCTCATACTGTACATAAAATATACTAGGTCATAATGTATTTCTCAAAAACCTATTGTGCTTGATTACAAATAGGATCGCATATAGAGATGTATCACTAGGGAAAGGCAGGGAGGGGTACATGTGTTTGAGTGTAAAAACCTATAGAATGTCTTGGCATTTCAATCAGCCATGACAACTAGCAGAACACTAGCTTTCCGAAATGAGCTCAGCAGCAAGGGCCAAGCACGGATTTTAAATATTAAATGTTAAGTACGAAAACATTGTTTACTGTGCCCTTGGCAGAGAATGAATCTAAGTCTATCCGCACTGCTGAGTGATTGAGTGATTCACAGAGAAAGTGGAAGTTAATCATTACGCAGGCCCTCTGATTACATGGTTTGATTAAAAGAAGTAACTGTTTTCTGTAAGCCTGCTATTCTACAGTTAGCCTTTCCAATCCTCTTAACACAAGCAGAAATTGAGGGAGTTCCTGCAGTGAGGGGCAGAGAGAGTCCTCTTTAGCTCCTCCTTTTCTCAGCCTCCCTTCTTCCACCCCCAAGGTACTCTCTGTCAGTCTTACCTTTATTTCCTTGGCAGTGGCAGTGTTTTAGTTTGTAAACATTTTCCTTTAATACTTAGATGTAAAGTATTTTCAAATATAAATGTCTGGGTCGATTTGAAGTTGAAGATGGAATATAAACTCACAGAAGGCAGGCTGAGAACTTCAGGGGCTGCAGGTGGAGTGTTAGAGGCTTGATGACTTTGAATGCCCTGGAGACTTCCCTTTCTCAAGTCTCTTCCCACCTGGAACTTCTCATATGATACTCCCCTTCTATTACTTCCACATTATTATTATTCCCTTAAATTAGTTCTTTAGGGTTGTTTTTTTTTTTAAAAAAAACAGGATAATTAACTATAACTAGAGAATACATATATAAATCTTAGCTCAGATGAAAAAGAACATTTTTTAAGCAAAGCTTACTTTCAGAATTCTGTTTAAAATTTTTATACAAAGGGATTATTTTATGAATTACCTAACAAACACTAATTTGTAGTTTTTGTAAGCAAAGCATAATTGGAATTGACAGTGAGATCTGAAACCACAGCAATTCAACAGTACGCTTTTGTACATGTTAAAGTCTTTTGAAGTGAAGATTGTTTATTTTCATCTTATTATATTGTAAATGGGAAGATTCTTATTTGAATTGCTGTGATTCCTCGGTTATATTTCAGTTATTTTGTAAAAGGAGTCCAGTTCAGCAAACTTATTTTTTGTTTTCTTAAAACATGGATCTGGCCTTGCAGATCTCTTATTAATGATGGCCAGGGGTTCCTTATATCTGGGATGCTAAAGTCCAGAATACTGATGGCATTCAACTACTTTCAGTACTTACTCCCCAATTTTACTTTTTAGATTTAAACACATTGCACTTGGAACTCCTCCCTAGTATATTCATTATTTCATTCACAAGACTCTTATTTACTACTTTCCTGAATAGTACATGCTTTGCTTATGCTAACATTTCTTTATGAATTATTTCCCACTGCCCCTTCCAGTCCCCCCCAAAAAACACTCAGCAACTGTAGGACTAGAGTACATTTTGTTTTCTTAGAATAGTCTTTCTCCATCACCCCGCTTCCTTCCTGTATGCTTACTCAGAGCTTTCAAAAGACATGATTCATACCAGGAGTAGCCTACTTTTCATACTTCTTGATGGTTGGCACCCTCCCTGGATAGCAAGTTCCCAGAGGCCAAAAACCATACCTGATTTATCATTTCATTCAGAATGCTTAGCCCATGTCTGAACATAAAGTAGGCCACAAATGAATATTAAATGCATTATTTAAAAATGCATTTGGTTATGAGGCAATAGAACATGACTAACAGTGGATTAAGCACATAAGGGTTTACCTTACATCATAAAAACTCAGGAGACAGTTGCTTAATCATTTAGGAATCAGCTTGTTTTTATCATTTTGGAACTTCTCATGGTCATGAAATTGCTGTTGTGCCTTTAGCATCATGTCTGCTTTCTAGGTCCCCCAAGGATAACAAAGACTACTCTGGGACAAGATTTCCCAACCTTGGCACTATTGTCATTTGGGGCCAGATAAGTTTGTTCCATGGGGGAGTATCTTATACGTTGTAGGATGTTTAATAACACCTGTGGTCTCCACTGACTAGATACCAGTAGCATGTCCCATTCATTCCTCTGCTTATGACAACAGGGAATATTCTAGACATTGCCAAATGTCTTTTAAAGGTAAATCATCCTGGGTTGACAATAACTACTCTTTCTTCAAAGGAAGGCAATCCCTGTTTCCTTCTCTCTCTCTCTCTCTCTCTCTCTCTCTCTCTCTCTCTCTCTCTCTCTCTCTCTCTTTGCATTGGAGTGATGGTGGGATCTCTTTCTTTGTTATTGTTGTTTGTTTAACAAATGGAAAAGAACTCTATGAAATTGTTAAAAAAAAAAAAAAAATTAAGAAAGGACAGGAAAGGGCCAAACAAGCTTTTTCTTTCTTTGAGCATTTGGTCCTTTTTTTGTGATGTGGACGTTCTCCCCATAGACTTCCATTCTCATATTCTTCCCAGAGCTGTGTCAGAGGGCCACCTCCAACTACAAGAGAAATTGGGAACTATAGTTTTAGTGTGGTATACCATTACCTCGGAGAAAATCAGAATCTGAAAAAAGAATGAGAAATGAATTTGTGTTTGAAAACTAGAAGTGTTTGCCTCTATTATAGGATAAATTAATATGTAAACTTCACTAAATATTTTTAGAAAGAGAAAAAGTAAAGAGAGTAGATATACTTTTCACATACTAAATATTTATAAAACAACTAGGATAATACTGATATCCCCCCCCCCCCCGATGATATTTTACTTGGAAAATAACTGTGCAGAATGGCGGCATTTTGCTCTCTATATATGGTAGATGGCACCTCATTTCCTGTAGTCCAGTGAATAAAGCAGTAGTTTGCTATTTATGCCTATGAATTAAATAGTGGCCAATCACGAGAAATGTTGTCAAAGGAGATAAAAAATGCAGATCTGTTGTTTTTATAGTCCTTTCTAAAGCTTGTATTTAGAAAGATAGCACTCCCTAGTGATGGCATTAGGTTAAATAATGGTTTCTTGCACAGATGTGTTATCATGGGCTATAGTAATTTTAAATTGGGTTGCTCAATTATTTATCTAAGTGTGGTAAAAAAAAAAAAAAGAATTCTACTTTACAAAGATTCCTATGACTGTGATGGTAAATGATCTTGTCTGGTTGAGTACAAAGTTGTTTTTTAATTTCTTACCCTTGTCTTTCATTCTTTATGAATTTGTTGAATGCCAATTGTGCTCATTTATGAGTAGAATATAGAAATACAAGATATGCTATCTATTAAGAAACTTTGGCTGAAACCAATTTGGCTCAGTGGATAGAGCGTCAGCCTCCGGTCAAGGGCATGTACCTTGGGTGTGGGAACATCCCCAATAGAGGGTTGCAAGAGGTAGCTGGTCAATGTTTTTAACTCTCTATCTCTCTCCCTTCCTATCTGTAAAAAAAAAACAATAAAATATATTTTAAAAAAAGAAAGAAACTTTGGCTTGCAGGTAACAGAATGCCCAATTACAGTCCTATACAGCAAACACTTCCGTTATCTTGCAGAACAAGGATTCTGGAGGTATGCTGGTCCAGGGTTAGCTACCTCAGCAATTCCAGGATGCAGGGCTCTGAGACAATCTTACTGGAATTCTGTAGGCTCTCCATCTTGGGAAGAAGGTAATATGTTTACCATAGAGTCAAATGTCACCTCTTCAAATAGTCCCACTCGAAGCAAAAAGATAAGAGGCAGGCTTCTCATGGCAATGGGAGGAAAATGTTCCAAAACTATCAGCAGATTTCCTTTATTCTTGATGAACGCTATGACTCTTTCCACTTCTAATCACAGGCAAAGAAAAAATGCCTCCCATGACTGGTTTTGACAATGATGGTTCTTCCCCTGGGCTGGAGGGCAGGTCTGCTTTCTCTGGACACAATGATGTCACACAAACAAAATCAGGACTCTTGCTCACTGGAGAAAGGAGGCAATAGCTGTAATTAGGGTATCTATAAGGTGTGCCATAAATATTATGTCCTCATCAAATTTCCTAGAATATGGAATGCCTATGTTATAATTAAACTAGAGGGTGGGGTCCCTTGGTGTGGCCTGTGGGGATCAGACCAAAACTGGGAGTCCAAAGTTGCCTGCTGCTCCTGCTCATCCAGCCCCCACTATACCTGTCCCCTCCTGTTGGTAGGCTCACTGCTGCTCCACTGTGGTATCCGGAATGCAGTGGCCAGCCTTAAGCCCTGTGTCTGGCTGAGCAGTGCTCCAGCTGTGGAAGCGCACTGACCACCAGGGGCAGCTTCTGCATTGAGGGTCTGTCCCCTGGTGCAGTGTGCATCATAGTGACCAGTCAAATGGTTGAATGGTTGCTTAGGTTTTTATATATAGAGATGTCTGAGCATGCACACGCATTGAATGGTCTTTGAATCCATGGACCTAAACTGTATACATGTCAGGCTGCATGCTTCTGGTGTAGACCGGTTGCTTTCATGGTGTCCCATAGATAATTTAAAATATAATATTATCTAGAGAATCATAAAATCTGTAAATCACCCTTAGAAAGAATCATTACTGACACAATTATGTTACCTTACATGTCTAAATCCAAAGTCCTACAATTTCAACTTATAACTACATCATGGAACAACCATAGGTAAACCAGAATATGTCCTCCTTACTAACTTAGTAGATCATCTGTGTTTGCCATGTGCTCCTACAATAATGATTGAGGAATAATGTGAAAAATGACTGAACTGTTTTGCCAATTACTGTCATGAAGAAGTACTTATTCTCCTTTATGCCCAAATTAAGATGGTCACCCTGCTTTTGTCCCTTAGATCTTCCAACTGCTTACTTGGTGGATCTAAGGGACAGATCTAGTTTTTAGCTCACATGGCAGTGACTATCTCTCATAGAAAATTATAAGTCTTTATTTTCATTACTTTGAAAATATAAATTCACGGAAGCGCAGCCAATTTTGTATTCAATTGAAAACCATCTCCTTTTACCCTGCTTCCTTATTTGAATCCATTTTTAACTTAAACTTTGCTTCAAGATTTGATTATATTTAGGATTTTTATCATAAGCAGCTTCAAATTATTTTTGGAAGGAGAAAGAATGCACACATTCATATATATATGCATGTGCAAACAAATGAAGGCTGTCATATATCACTCAGTAAATGTCATTTTCCTGAATGAATATATGTTCAGAAATTAGACAATGTTGTGTGCAATAAACTGCTGAATTATGTTCTCATCAGCATGTACAATGGTATTTCAGGGGAAAAAGGTACCAGTGGTCCTTGAATCATTTTGATGGAGATCCATATTGTAATTTGCAGGCAGATGGAATCTAAGGGAAGGAAGGTGTAGAAAAAGTTTAAATAAGATTGTATAATAATAAGAATTCATTTTACATATTTTGCACTATGATCAGACAGCAATTGGTTTTTTTTTAAAGTATATTTTATTGATTTTGTACAGAGAGGAAGAGAGAAGGATAGAGAGTTAGAAACATCGATGAAAGAGAGTCATCGATCAGCTACCTCTTGCACACTCCCTACTGGAGATATGCCTGCAACCAAGGTACATGCCCTTTATCGGAATCGAATTCGGGACCTTTCAGTCCCCAAGCCGATGCTCTATCCATTGAGCCAAACCGGTTTCGGCCAATTGTGTTTTTTTTTAACCTTTTTCCTCTCTAGCATTTCAGTAACTTCATTTTTATACCTTAATTATTATTATTTTTAATTTATTGATTTTAGAGAATGAGTAAGAGAGAGGGAGAGGGAGAGGGAGAGGGAGAGGGAGAGGGAGAGGGAGAGGGAGAGGGAGAGGGAGAGGGAAAGAGAAAGGGAAACATCAATTTGTTGTTTCACCTATTTATTCATTCATTGGTTGATTCTTATATGTGCCCTGACCTGGGATCAAATTGACAACCTTGGCTTATCTGGATGATGCTATAACAAGTCAAGCTACCTGGTACCTGGCCTGGACTGTAACCTCATTTCTACTCAACAACTTTCTACCCAGTATAAAGGGGCAAATAAGCTTTAACAATGAAGCATATTGTGAAAGACCCAGGACTAGAAAGAATGAATTTGATATCTTATTTTCTCAATGCAAAATTTTTGTCTCAAAACAAATGCTTACTATCAGCATTTTTTTTTTTTTAAATTTATCTTATTGTTGAAAGTATTGGTGATGTCCCCTTTTCCCCCTCCCATTGATGCCCTCCTCTCCACTCCTTCCCCTCTTCTCCTCCTCCTTTCCCCCTAGCCCAGACCTTCACCACACTGTAGTATCCATGGGTTTTGCATATATGAATGTACATTCTTTGGTTAATCTTTTCCTGACCCACCCCATCTCCATCCTCCCCTCTGAGATTCGTCATTTTGTTGAATACTTCCATGCCTCTGGATCTATTTTGCTTATCAGTTTCATTTGCTTATTTGATTCCATATATGAGTGAGATCATGTCTTTCTCTGACTTATTTCACTTAGCATGATACTCTCCAGGTCAAAGGGTAAGAGACTCTTCTTTTTTACTGCTGTATAGTATTCCACAGTGTAATTGTACCACAGTGTTTTTAGCCACTCATCTACTGATGGGCACTTCCAGATTTTAGCTATTGTAAATAGTGCTGCTATGAGCAAATGGGTGCCTATCTTCTTTCTTTCTGATTGGTGCTTCTTAGAATATACTTCTAGAAGTGGGATCACTGGATCAAATGGCAGCACCATACTTAATATTTTGAGAAAACTCTACACTGTTTTCCATAGAATGCCTTTTCAGAGTATCTCATCTTCCCATCTATCCTGTTCTCCTTTTTCAGGCTCCATGCCTGAAGTTGTTTGCATCTCAGAAACCACTTTGACCTGAACTCCTTGCCTCCAGTGTGTGTGTGTGTGTGTGTGTGTGTGTGTGTGTGTGTGTGTGTGTGACTGATTTCTGAATCAAACTTAAAATCTTAAAATTATAATTAGTAACTCTATCTGTGTGTAGGGTCAGAAACAGATGCCTCCCCTTTTTGTTTTAATGGATGTATTTGAAAGTGGAAATGGGGAAGTTGGGTTTGAAATAGATTCACAGTTTGGGGGGCACTCTTGTATGAAGTGAAGAACACCAGGGGAGAATGTTTACTAAGCGCCTTCTGAATTTCTTTCTTCTGGACCTATCCAGTAGCTTGTATTCAGCAATGCACTGTGAAATGATTAAGGTTCGCAGCATTCACACTAGGAGTTGCAAGTTCCCAAAGCCCCTCTCAGGGAATAGAATATTTAATTATATATTTAATATATCATATTTACCCCCAAACTAAGGAACCACTGGATTACAGGATGCATCATTATTTTATATATACTTTAGAAAGAAGACACACCCCAACTAAATCATTTAGAATTTGCATTTTTTCATATAATAAAAAACTGCTTAGACTTAAGCAGATGTAGATTTTATAAAATATCAATATTTTATAGGTATAAAAAATATAATAGCAACAAGTACATTACTTTAAGAATTCCAAAAACTGTGCTCGCCTCACCACATGAATATTGTATTTGCTCTGTCAGCAATGCAGAAAGTTCAACAGAACTGTTAGGATTAAGGCCCCTTCTCCTGGATGAGAAAGAGCGCTGAAGAAATCAAAGGCCAACAAAGGATGCAAAAGTGAGAAGAGGCAAGGAGAGAATGCATTTTTCCATCTCCCACAAGGAATTAAGTATCACTATATATCAACGTTCTGCTTAAAAAGAGGATCTTCAGCAAGAGACAATTGGCAGATAGAAATGAAGATTTTGTTGTGTTTTGTTTTAACATTACCCAACCACATACTATTGATTAAAAAAAAAATGAATAAAAGGAAGAGGGGTCTGGGGTTGGATCAGTCAGAGGCTAGTATTTGTGGATATAGCTTGACAGTTCTTACTGTGCCGTTCCACAGACAACAGTGTTTCTTTCCTGTATTGTATTTGAAAATTGCCACTGCTCTTAAGTGGCCAGAAAGCTGGGTACTTACTTTCTGATGAATAACAAGCTCTCCAGAGGTATGCCACTCGCCTTTCCCTTATTGTAGCTGCAGTCGCCACAAAGAAAACACTGTGTTCCCTCTCACCTACCTATTTTCCCAAAAAGCAAGGTGATTTGTAGAGCATGAAAAATACCTTTCCTCGTTCGACTATATATTCTTGAAGCTCTCTCTTAATACAACTAAAGTATAGAAATGCACATATAATATTGCTGCAAGTAAGCAGAGTTTCACTGAATGATTGATTAAATTATTTTAATCCTATACTTAGGTCACTTTCTCCATAAATAGAAAACTATTCAAGATATTAGAATTTAAAATAGAAAAGATAATTTAATGGCTTAGAGTCTTAGACCATTAATTAGGTTGTTGAGGTTATATTCACATTGCAATCACATTTTTTTTTATGAATGACTAAAGATGGAAATCACAATTTTTGATTCCAGATGATCTGTAAAACATGTTGCAAAAAGAAATAATTCACTTAAATTTCCCCCCAAAAAATATCCAATGGCGTTTCAAGCTGGGAAGTTGAAAGGGTCATAAATGGCTTTTTAGGCAACAATTGTCTACCTTCTCAGTTTGCAGGGGACAGAACTGAGACTGAGATAAAGCATCACTTGCTTGGTATACAATGATAAGACTTGGACAGACTATCCTGATCTTCATGTAACGCCTTCATGTAATGCCTTAATTTTACATACAGGGCAGTAATACATATATCAGCACCCTATGTGATGTATATCTGTGACTATAGAATTATTAGTTTAGAAGTGCAGGCAAGAATTGCCAGGACTCATAGAGAATGAAGTTTTATTTTTAGGCAGATTTAGTGAAAAAAGTGTCTCTTTTTAAAAAAAAATTAAATTCTTTATTGTTGAAAGTATTACATATGCCTACCCCCTCCATTGACCTCTCCCTGGCCACTCCCCCGCCGCCACCCTCCCCCCCGCCCCAGCACAGGCCCTCACACCCCTACTGTCCACTAGTTATATTTATATGCATGCATATAAGTCTTTTGGTTGATCTCTTACTGCCCCCCCCCTCACCCTCCCTTGAAGAAGACTGGGTTATGTCTAAATGGAGAAGTGAAAGCAAAGCATTGCTTGAACTAAATAAAATTTAAGACTAGGACATGTAGCAGAGGCAATTGGTCATTCTAGACTTTTTTGAAAGTAAAAATAAATAAAAAAACCCTCACATTGAGAAATACTACTATAGAAAAAAATGGTGTTTATTAAAACATAGATATCTTTCTGGGCTGAATAGTTTGGCTTACGACCTCTGCAGATCATAAATATTAATTGTATATTCACTCTGAGATAAACAAGTCCTTGGAAAAACTGGTTTATATCACTCATATCAGGAAAACTCATTTCTAAGAGAAAACAAATTAATTTATTCCAAATGAAAAATAGAACTTTCTGAGCATATGTCTATTAATGTCACTGGCTGGTACCAAATCAATTTGAGATTGCTTGGTTGTTTGTCATCCAATGAGGAGATTCTCCTTATCATAGCCTGGGCAAATACTGCTTTCTAACATGGGTGCCTTCTCCCCAGGAAGTACCGGAAACACTGCCGCTCCAAACATATCTTCTTGCCCATCCTCCCTTTCACAGGACATTTGTGATCAAAATGTCTCGTTTGCTTAAGGGAGACAGGCCCTGGTTGGTGCTAATCTGTCTTTTAACATCCAGCGACCATCCTCATCACTTAAGAAACAACAACCGTGTAACATTTTTCCAAGGCCTAAGAGGTGCAGTTTCCAGTGAGATATATCCCTCTGTTTCTACTAAATTGCACATGAAATCAATATGTCCCTCCTGACTCTCCTTGAATCCACTCTCTGTAAAAAACAGCAGCTCGTTTGGGGAGTCAGTGGCTAGAATAACCAGCAACCTGGGAACAGGGAAGGAATCTGAGCATGTTTTCTATGGAACTCCATAAACATGGTCGTAATTTCTCACGAATCGGATCATGATGGCTCAGCCAGTCAGAAATACACTGGGAATAGTCCTGGTATTCAGTTTAGAATGCCGTTACCTCACCAAAGAAGCACGAGACTTCACAGAACCAACTCTCTGTTTGGGACCCTCTATCTACCACGCGGCCCTGAAAGTAAAGGAGAGTGAGGTGATGATGGTGCTTTAGGACAGAAAGAAGGCACAGTCCCTGGAGTGGAATAATCTATCGGGAAGATACAGAGAGCATAAAGAGTATCTTTAAGTTTGCAATATCCCTTAAATTTCTTACTATACTTAAACTTGCAAAGCCATAATGTGTCTGGGTGTGTATATGTGTGTATCTGTGTGTGTGTGTGTGTGTGTGTGTGTGTGTGTGTGTGTGTATGTATATGTGTGTCTACTCTATCAATCTATCCATCTGTGTGATTTAATTGAAAGTTGTGGGTAAAAGGCACATATGAGAAAGCATGGGAAGAAACAACTACTTTTCTTTGGAAGGTTATTCATATTTCATAGACTGTTTAGATGAGAAACGGGAAAGACGCTAGGAAATGTGTTCTTGGTCACCAGGAAAATCAGTCCAGCATAAAGTTTTCTTACTTTCATGAATATGATTTATTTCCCTTCATCCCCATGCCTCCTGATCCCTGCAGTCTCTTCCATGGCTCCCTTTCTGTATAAAAAATGTCCGTGGGATTATTGCAAAAGCCTCCTAACTCTGAGTGTCAGGAGCCAACACTCCAGTTACGTATACATTTGTATGAATTTCGCCTCATTCCATGTGATACTCAGCTAAAATGAATGAAAGGCCAGTAAGATCAGTTTAAACCAGGTCTATTACCAGTGAAAGGAAGCTTTGTTTCCCTCCAGAAGGATGCTTTAGGGCCGGCCCTACAGGCAGGCCAAGAGCCAACCCCTGGGGCGATTAGAGGATTGAGAAACTGGAATGTGGGAAAGGGGCCACAAAAATTGACAAGACCCTGCAAACAAACTTCTACCTCATTTTAAAAAAATATATTTCATTGATTTTTTACAGAGAGGAATAGAGAGGAATAGAGAGCTAGAAACATCGATGAGAGAGAATCATCAATCAGCTGCCTCCTGCACACCCCCCACTGGGATGTGCCCGCAACCAAGGTACATGCCCTTGACCGGAATCGAACCCAGTACCTTTGAGTCCACAGTCCAATGCTCTATCCATTGAGCCAAACTGGTTTCGGCTTCTGCCTCATTCTTTAGCCCAAACTTTGATCCTGTTGTTATGTTAGTATTAAAATGTGTGATTCTGTGTAGTCCTCATCCTTTCTTTGATTTAGCTTATGTATATGTCTAATAGGGTTGATAATGTCAACCTCATAGGGCTGTTGTGGGATTAAATTAAATAATGTATTGTAGCACCTTGGCCTGGCACACAAAGAATGTCCAAAAGTGTTCTTATTGCTATGCTAACCCTTCACGTGGATACACCAACACACTCTGCTCACTCAATCTCAGGCATTTATCACACCCCCTTTAGGTACGAGGTCAGGGATGGCGCTAAATACAGTGGAGAAGAAAGGGATAAATCCAACCATGTCTGAGATTCTGGGAATTCTTTGGAGCCTTTGAAATGAGAGTATTCTGCATCCCAGTTCTGGGTAATGCAAGAAAGATAGGGGTAGCCGAAGCGAGTTTGGCTCAATGGATACAGCGTCGGCCTGTGGACTGAAAGGTCCCGGGTTCGGTTCAGATCAAGGGCATGTACCTTGGTTGCGGGACATCCCCAGTAGGGGGTGTGCAAGAGGTAGCTGATGGATGATTCTCTCTCATCGATGTTTCTAACTCTCTATCCCTCTCTCTTCCTCTCTGTAAAAAAATCAATAAAAATATATTTTAAAAAAAGAAAGATAGGGGTAGTTTACTCACACATGAAGGAAGTATACAGCATTTAGAAATGGTGAAATTGACAGCTTTAAGAAATTGAAGGGCTCTGTCAGCATTAGGATGTGAAAACATCTGAGTCATGGGCTTGCTGGGGAGGGAGTGTTTAATAGGTGCCTTTGTAAAATCTCCAAACTACGCTGTATCGTTTCCTATACATGCTTAAATCTCTTAATTACAAAAACAGCTTTAATTATACCTAAAGTATGTGCCTCTTCAATCATGTTTTAATCACACTTGAAAAAAATTAAATTTATCCCAAAGTTATTTTCTGCATTTCAATTCTGATTTTTAAACTCTGGCATATTTCGAACCAAAAAAAAAAAAAAATTTGCATTAAGTTAATGTTTATGCTTGCACATAATCCCACACTTTCAAGGCAACACTTAAAATATTCAGAAGAGCTTCACAAGAGGGAGTAGTTTAATTCTGTTGTTGACTCAGAGCCATTGTTCTTCACAGTTACAGCTCCACTGGCATCGGCTACATATGGTCACTTGTTTTCTCAGTGTACAGAGTGATAATGCATTAACATTCTGGCTGCTGGTGGAGGCGATGCTGTGCTTTAGAGAAATGTACCAGGGAGGACATGCTGCCTCTTGGGCGGGAAGGAGGACAACATCAACAGGGGAGAACCTGAAGACTGCCTTAGACTACTAATCACTGGAGTGACCTTCCCAGAAGCCTACTTTTCAAACTTTGGCCGTTGGTGGGTGGAACCGATATTGAAAAGAGTGGTCATCAGCGTCAATGATGAATCACTGCCATGCAGATTTTGTCAAAGTGGAGTCCTGGGTTGCTGACTGATGGCCATGTGGAGGTCCATTAGAAGTACTTAAATAGTTTTTTGGGGCATCAGTCTTTTCAGCAACAAGAATGTGAGACTCTGACCAAGGTTCGGCGAGCATGACCTTTCTGTTACCTTCTGCAGTTCCTTCCCATTGGTGTATATGAAACGAAGGGGGAAAAAAGCCAATGAAGAACTCACGTCTGTTCTCATATCACAACAGATGTTACCCTCATGTATTTTTATTCCAAGTGGAATTCTATCCCAGGAGACACTTCTAGTAATACAGGCCCCGCGGGCTTCTACTTACCTTTCCAAGACAATCTGGTTCACATCTATGTTTGTGAATAAAAAAAAACTAATACTAGTAGCAGCACCAGAGGGAGCCACTTACACAGTTTTGTCTCCAGCCTCAGCAGAGCCGACAATAAGGTCTGAAATGCAGAACTATTAAGATTTTATTGTATGTTCTTAAAAAAAAAAAAAAAAAAAAGAATGGTGGAAAAGTTGATATGGAAAATCTGCTAGCAGCAATTCCATATTATGGAACTAATAGCAACCATTTCATTTCTCCCACTTGAAATATTTGTGAATGGCAGTTGCCTGCCTGAAATCCAAAAAGTAAATCATATTTCAAAATGTAAAATTCTATTTGGAGCAAGGGGTATTCCCTCTGATCCTGCTATTGTCCCTTTTTAGAATACTATTGGCAAGTTTTGATGTTTGAAACCTGTGCCAGTGTACTGTTTTTTTGTAATGTAAGTGATGCTACAAGAAATAATAAAACTATTTAGATGAACATGCTGGTGCGCTCTCTCTCTCTCTCTCTCTCTCTCTCTCTCTCTCTCTCTCTCTCTCCTTGTCTCTCTATTATACACACACATATGCGTACACGTCTTTTCTTTGCACTCGTGATTTTGTTATAAGGACATCAGGTAAGCTAGTCTTTGAGTTCCATGGTGGGAAGAGATAATCAGTACACCACAGGAGAAATAGAAGTCGCATATCTTTATTAGCACAGTGACCTTTTCAATGAAGAAACAGCCAAAGGCCTATGGTTTTTAGGATACTCTCAGTACCACACTGACAAAAATATTTCAAGAAAATGTATTGATTCCAACTGTCTGGTGTTGGAGGGGAAGTTTCACTGGCCTAGATTTAGTGAACATGAGTAGATTTTCTGTTTTATCTTCACACATTCTTACCTAAATCATAAGGACATTGGAAAGGCAGAATAGCTATAGATCCTCTTGAAAAAAAAAAAAAAAAAAGAAAGAAAAAAAGGACCTCATTCTTCTTTTTTAGAAATCCTCATGTGAGAATATGTTTTTATTGATTAATTTTTTTTTCTTTTTTTTTCTTTTTTTTTTTTTTTTAGAGAGAGAGACACCAGTGTGAGAGAGAAGCATCAATTAGTTGCCTCCCGGTGTACTCCCTATCCTCAGATCAAACTTGCAATTTACTGATGTACAGGACAACATTCCAACCAACTGGGCCACCCAGGCACCCAGGCAGTATAGGTTTGAGAACATCAGGTAAATCTCATTACACACAATCACAAGAAAGAATAATTCTATAAGATAAAATAATATCCACTGGTTAATAATAGTGGCACTTTGTTGACCTGATTATAATAAATAAAATAAAACAATAAAGTTTGCAGTGTATGATGTTGGTGACAAGTGGTTTCTTAGGTTTCTTTCCATGTAATAGTCATTCTCCTCAAGAAAGTACTTTTATATTCATGGTCTGTGCTAAAGGATAAAATGAGGAGGAAGACTAGTTGTACTTGACTTCTTGGTAGTATTTATCTTCTTTCTTTATAAATAGTCTTTCATTCTTTTCTTGCATTGCCACTCTAGCCAAGCTGCTTCCTTGACAAACTGCCCATATCTAATCCACAGGGAAATGCAATGGGACTCTCATTAAATGTCTTTCTGTTCATGTGACTTTAGGAAATACAATTTGACTCTGAGGCAAAGAGCACAAAGTATTTATTTTTTTGGTTCATATCTATCTATCTATCTATCTATCTATCTATCTATCTATCTATCATCTATCTATTCAATTATCCACCCATGCTACTGTTTCATTTGAATTTTTCAAATAACGTATTTTCCGGCGTATAAGACGAACCCCCTAATTTTACAATTAAAACATAGGTTTAAGCCTATATTCGCTGTATAAGACTACCCCCCACTTCCGAGGCAACACCAGTTCTTATTTTTAATAGCCTGCCTCTTTGACTCTGGCCAATCTGAGCAGGCTTTTTTTTCATTTCAAAAGTCGTCTTATACGCCGGAAAATACGGTAGTACTTATCAGTCTAGTAAAAGAGACCACTGCAGAGGAAAAGATCCACAGTAATTTTACCAACTTCAGGAGTCTGGCAGACATTGATGGATTAGTACTTCCTCAGGAACTCTTAGGCCTCAAGATGTCTAGGGAAGTTCTAGGCTGAGGTGGTGGGTCAAGTGGGAAGCTCTGGATCTAAAGACAGGTGATCTGCCCATCTCATGGGCAAGAAGATAGAATGGAACCTTTTCTTCCTGGGAAGAGGATGAGGGAGAAGCAGCAGTGATGGCAGAGGAGTTGGCATGAGTTTTGCACAGACAGGTTGCATGAGTGGCATCTCCTTGCTTGGACTGAATTGTATCATGGGAGCTGTGTCACTGGCTGAAGAGAAAGAAAAGGAATGCCCAAATATTCATCTGAATATGACAAAGGAGGTATTTATATATAGTACTTGTCAGTTCATTCAGGCTATTATAACTAAAATAGCATATATTTTTATATGACAAAAATCAACTTAAACTAATTTTTCCCCTCATACTTTTAGAGGCTGGAAAGCCCAAGTTCAAGGCAAATTTGGTGTCTGATGAGGCCCAACTTCCTGCTTCATAGACAGCTCTCTTCTCACCATGTAAGGACACAGCAGAATGGGGAGGGAACCTCCGTGGGGTCTCTTTTATAAAGGCACTAATCTCATACATGAGGGCCCCATCCTCATGACCCACACAAATCCCAAGAGTTCCACTTCCAAGTATCATCACACTGAGGATTAGGCTTCAACATATGAATTGTGGAGGTGGGGGGGTGGACACAAGCATTCAGTCTATAACAGTATTCTTAGTGGTAGTATACAAAATGCTGGGCAAGGGCAGGGAGCAGATGAGTGGGTACCCAATTCCCTGCCCAGGAATGATTAAATGACTTCATATTATTTAGGAGAGACATATGGAGGCTTCAGTTTGCTACCTCAGATGGAAATCAGGAGCTTTAGATATGAAGTGAGAAGGACACTCTGGTTGTGTAACTGCTCTAAGGTGAGTTCTGTCCTCCCACTTCTGATGTCTCTCTTGTGGTTAGCAGTAAAACCCTTGAAAGGAAAAGGACCAGCACAATGATGCCTTTGGAGGGAGCGAGGAAGGAGGATTTAGGGAGCAACATCTCATTTTGAAGTCAGGTTTGCTGGAGCTGAACCACAAGGGGATGGAGTGAGTGGTGTGGAGAAGGCTGAGGATGTAGTATCTAAACAACCAACAGGAAACAGGAAGTCTGACATGGGTTTCAGGTGGTTGGAGAGGCAGATATGAGAAGCTCCATCAAAGAAGTCCACCTGAAACCCTAAGCAAATGAATTGAAATAAAAACTCACGATGACACATAGAAGGAAACTGGGTGCTGAAGGAGGAAACTGGTCTCTCTGGTTTTTGGTTCAGTGTTTATTAGGCAAAATCAGAACATTTGGAGTATCTTGGAAACCATATTTCTTTTTCAAGCTTATTGTGATTAAAGGGTGATTTCAAATATTTAGGTTTAACATCCCTCCAACTAATTATAGTAGCTCAATGGTATGGGTTAAATTCTGGATCTTCAAGCAATGCTTTAAGCAAAAATATCCTTTGCCAAGTGCAAAATAGGCAAATTTACAGCTCCCTATTATAGGAGGATTGCTGTTTAAATCTAATGAGATGGCAGGGGGTAGGTGGGGGTGATAATTTAAGGCAATTGACAAGCATTATATATCTTTCTCTGATACTTATTATTTTTACTTCTCAAGTCATTTAGCAGTATGAAGACAAATCCTGCTTGTTCTGAGGAGAAGTAGGATGGAAAGAGTTTGATGCAGTAGATAGTGCACTGGACTTGAAGTTGGATGATATGCATATAGGTTCTAACTTTGTCATGTATTAATTGATTGGTGGAAGCTACTTAATCTGGCTGACTCTCAACGATTTTCCTATATAAAATACCATAGGAAAGGACATATATTTGCCTGTTTCATAGAGTAGTTCCAAGGATCAAATGAGCCACAGGCTGAAAGGGAATTTATATATTATTAAGCTCTACACGAATAGAGGATACTGTTGAGTATACCAGAGCAGAAGCACCATTCTATAGTGGAGTCATTCAGCGCATAGGCCTCATGGTCAGATGGGCCTATATATGAATTCCAGCTCTACATCAGGCTATTTGGCATCACTGCCTCAATTTCTTCATTCATAAAGGAATATAAGAACCACTTTACTTTTGGAGCATTTCAAGGAGTAAAGAAAAATGTATATGAAGTGCTTGGCTCAGAGCCTGATATGGAAGGTGTGTAAATGAAATAAATATTCAGCATTACTAGGTGTGATAATTGTAGTTGACTCAACTGAGTTTATCTTAGAAACAACAAACCCATGGCATTCACAGAAAGGGATCTCAAAGCCCAAGTATGTAGTTTGTATTGAAGGACTGAAATCTTTATATTTTACTGCTAACAATGTATAAAAAGTAAGTTAGTTTTTTGTTTTGTTTTTTTTCATTTGGGAAACTTGGTGACTCAAATTTTGGCATTGTATTATTGTAACATCTATCTATCTATCTATCTATCTATCTATCTATCTATCTATCTATCATCTATCTACCTATCATCTATCTATCATCTATCAGTCATCTATTTCTGTGGATTGCTCCATCTGTCAACAGTCATCTGTTGTGTCACCTTGTCCATACAGTGATTGAACATCATTTTGAATATACAGACCTGTCTGGCCAAAATGAAGAATCCTGAGTGAGAATCCCTATTCTATCGCCTCGCCCATATTCACTACAGAGGTAGCAAAATTCAGTGGTTCACCGATAGTTATAAAAGAAAGGGCAGAGGTGTTTCCTTTTTTTTTTTTTTTTTTTTACTTTTTGCTTTTATCCTTTCTATTGTTCTCTTGTTATTTTTTGTTGTTGTTGTTGTTCTCCTATCCTTTGATTGGACCTGTTCACATTTTTCCTAGTCTTTCTCCTCTTTTTTCTTTATCATTAGCATATCACTGATTGGCCAGATTATTATGCTCTCTGAATGCATAATAATCTGGCCACTCAGTGTATATATATATATATATTTTTTTTTTTTCAAGACCCACTATGACAATTATATATACTATATTTTGAATACTTACAATCTTTTACCGATTAGTCAGTTTTTCTCCCTTACACTTACTTATGGCTTGTCAGGTTTGCAAACAAATACTTAGAAGTATAATTAATGCAAAAACTATTTTTTTTTTTTACCCTTATCTTTGTTGGCCCCTCCTAATTCCCAGCCTCTGCAGTTCTTTCTCAAAGATAATATCAATGGAGCAATAGTGTCAGCTATAGCTAGAGTAAGATCCCACCTTTCTTCCTAAGAGCACCAGGGTATAAAATAGGTTCTTGCGGAGTCTGGAATTTGGAGATGCAATAAGTTGGTGATAATTTGATTTCTGCTTGGCTTCTGAGGCCTTGCCCATTTGTTTCCTGTTGTTCTCCATTTGGTAAATGGGTATCTGCTGGGTTCCTTTCAAATAGACCCAGAAGAGGGCCCTCACCTAATCAACCTTGGCATCCTGATCTCAGACTTCCAGCCCTCAGACTGTGAGAAATTTTCATTATTTATAAGCCACCCAGCCTGTATTTTGTTACAGCAGTCTGGATGGACTGGGATGGGAGTACTTGTGGATTTTATCTCGGTATTCCTAATATCAAGCAGATTGAGAGTTTAACCCTACTGAGTTCTCAGTGAGTGTTTGGAGGACTGCTGGCCTCCCTCAGTGGTTTGTTGCCATGTTTCTGGAAGACTTCCTCCTAACCTCTGCTGGTAGATTTACATAGACAGGGTAGTTAATGCTATCTGATGATGATCAGTGATACTGTGACAGTTCTAAATTCTAAAGAGGAGTAGGATTATACCACTTACTGGCGTCTTGGAATGAGCTATTCAAATAAAGGCATAGCTTTTGCTGAGCCTGTAGGTAGTATGGTATGACAATCCTCACCTGCATCACCCCTCTTCCCCCCAGTTATCTTTGTTATTCGGCTCCAAAATCTCCTGCTTTGACCTATAGCAGAGAAAAGCTATTGCTTTCTGAACTCATGAGTGAGCCTTAGAATCAAGTAGGAATATTCTAATCCATTCTCTGTTTCTGGCCATTTCATGAGCTCAATTAAGTTAACTAACCTCTATGAGCATCAATATGTTGCTAAGTGCCCAATATGTTGATGTAGGATGAGCTCAATAAAGGTTCATTGCTTTTCATTCTCAACTCAGCTTTTCCTGGACAAATATTGACTTGCTTTCTCAGAGGGTTTGTTATCCTTTCACTAGCAGCTTGATAGGTTAAATATTTCAGGTGACTTCTACTTTGCACCTTTTATTCTTATGTTCTATCCTTTTGTTGAGATTTTCTTCATGCTCCAAATTTTGAAACATTAATTTCATGGACATACATTTTTGTTGAGCATTTGTAAATTGTTTTTTCTGGTCTTTCTTTGCATTTATCCTTCACTCCACAATTGTTTCACCAGATTTTTTTCCCCATACGTTACCATGTTGTTTTGCTGATTTTGTTCCTCTAGTCATGTATTCTTATTTCTAACAGTAGTATAACAAATTTAGATATAAAGATATTTCTGTCTGGAAAGACTGCTGATGCAAATTCAGTGGAGGATAAACATATTTTCATGTTATGATTCCAGATTAGTTAAGACCTGGCATGGTTTTATGGAGATTCCATTGCAACTGAACAATTATAGATGTTTATAGAATTTCTAATGAATCCAGGGGTATTTAATCTAACGGTAAAATGCTCCTTAATGAGAAACAAACAAAGAGATAGGGAAAGTTTGGTGAGATAGGATTAATAGTCAAAGTTGACTAGAATATAATGTTATATTGAGTCATTCATTTTGTCAAAGATATCCTATATAATAAAAGGCTAATATGCAAATAGACCAAATGGCAGAACGACTAGTCACTATGACATGCACTGACCACAGGGGCAGACACTCAATGCAGGAGCTACCCCCTGGTAGTCAGTGTTCTCCCACAGGAGGAGGGCTACTCAGCCAGAAGGTAGGCTCATAGCTGGTGAGCATAGCAGTGGTGGTGGGAGCCTCTCTCACCTCTGCAGCAGCACTAAGAATGTTCAACTGTCAGCTTAGGCCCACTCCATATGGGCCTAAATTGATTATATCAATTTCATATACCAGGCCTCTAGTTTATAATGCTAGGCTCAATTTTAGGCTCTTAGGTTATAATAGTGAATGAAATAGACATAAATTACCATGTTCATAGAGCTCACATCCTACTTTAGGGGTCATTGACTATAAAAAATAAATAAATAAAAAATTTGTATAATGCATTTAAAGATGTTAAGTGCCATGAAAAAAATAAACACAAAACAATAAATCAGAGAGGATGTGTGAGGGATTTTGGGGAGGGAAGGTATCATTTAAATTAAAAATTCAATGGTCAAAATAAATTCCGCTAAGAAGGCAATAGTTGGAAAAAACTTGAAGCAAGTAAGGGAGCAAGTTGTATATCAGGGGGAAAAAGCTCTTCAGGAGGGGGGAATAGTCTGTGTATAATTCCTACAGTGAGTGCATACCTGGTGGGAACATCCAGGAAGCAACCAAGGCTGGAGTTAGGGGAGTGAGTGGGAGGATATTAGGAGATGAGGTCATGGAGGTAAGGGATATGGTGCAGATCATGTAGGGTCTTCCAGACCCTGGTAAAGACTTCGTTTTTTACTTTGATTAAGATGACTCCATTGAAGGGTTGTGATCAGAAGAATTATATAGTCTTGCATTTTAAAAAGATAATTCTGGATTTTGGATCAACTTTTTAAGTGAAGAAGCTAGTTACAACACTATTGAAATAATTTAATGTCTTTTACCAGGAGGATGATACAGAGGTGGTAAAAATGTGGTTCCAGTTTGGAAATATTTTGACAATAGAGCCTATAGGATTTCTTACAGATTTGAAGTAAGTCATGAGACTTGAGTCCAGGATGGACTGTAAGGTTTTTGGCATGAGAAAATAGAAAGATGAAGTTGCCATCAACTGTGATGGAAAAGGCCTAGGGTGGAGCAGGCTTTAAGAGATGAATATCAATCGTTCAATTTTGGACATGTTGAGTTTGAATAGTCTTTTAGGAATCTAAGTAGAGATATCTTATGGAAAAATGAGTCCAGAGTCAGGGAAAGGTCCAATCTTGATAGATATAGATTTTGGAGTGTTGACATACAATACAAATGGTATTTAAGCCACAAGACTGCATTAGATCACCAAAGGAGTAAGCAAAGGTAAATGCCCACGGTATGCATTCTGTTCTCCAAACTTATGAATTACATAACCTTATCCCTCTGAGTCTTATTTTTGTATTTGTAAAAGGGAAATAATATTTTCTTCAGATTAAGTGAGATAGTGTGTATAGATTACATGACACCTCATTGGATTGATTCCATTCTGTTCTTTCCGTGATTACCCCACCTCCAGAAATGGTATTGAAAGGCCAAAGGTAAATCAGGGCGTAAAGAAACAACTTCTTCCTCTGCATGAACTCTTTTTCTTAACTCACATTTCTTCGGTTTTTCCAATTTCTAAGGAACTGCTTTAATTAGAAAATAATGCCCTTGAGCATAAAGTAGACCCATGTCAAGTTTACTCCTGAGACTTTGCCTAGTAAAAGCAATGTAAAAAGTTGCATGCAAACTGTGTTCATCCCTCTTTTGGATATCAATTCAAAATATGAAGGAATTAAGCTTGGAAATGAGGGGTGATGAGATACATGGTTGCAAATAATCTTGTATTCTCTAGAATTTAATATGACCAAATGGAGGTGGCATAGTTCAAGCACAACAATTATATCACTTTAAAATGCCTAGTTGAAGTGAATCTAATGTAGAGTAATAGAGATAAGAAAACTCAAGTGTTTATTTTGAAGTCTATAGTGTTTATGAAATTGTTATAAACTAAGTCCTTTTGTTATCATGGAATGAATTGTAGCATTTTACCTATCTATTTTAATTCAACATTAATGTTCAATAATATCAGTATATGCTCTTATAATTGTAAAATCAAAACTTCTTATGAGTACAAGCTGATGACCTTGGGAATCCATTATTTGGAATTAGTAATTTGTGTTTGCTTGTACATAAAAAGTGATCTACCTTTTTGTATTAGGTATTACATTTGGCGTGTTCTTCCATGTTACAAGGTATTTCCTGTGTCTACACAAATTATATTTGTTTTAGTTATTCATGTCATCTATATAAATAAAAGCCTAAGCACTGAAAGACTGAATGACCGAATGACCAGTCAACTGGTAGCAATGATGCATACTGACCACCAGGGGACAGATGCTCAATACACAGGATTTGGCTCCCTTCTGTCTGCATTGGGCCTGCGGGGATCAGGCATGTGGGGCTTGGGCTCCCTCTAGTCTGGATCAGGCCTGTGGGGATTGGGCCAAAACCAGCTATCTGACATCCCCTGAGGAGTCCCAAATTGCCAGAGGGCGTAGGCCAGGCCAAGGGACCCCACTGGTGCACAAACCCATGCACTGGGCCTCTAGTTAAATTTAAATGTCCATGAGAATTTATGTCAGTGAAAATAACTTAAAAAAATTTTTTCTGACGACTTAAAAAAAATTGTCTTTTTTAATTTTAAGACTACAAAATCAGATAATCATTTAAAAGTTCACTAATTAATATTATTTAAAGTAGTTCTTGAATTGCTACTTCAATTCTCTAAGTAATCTATTTTCATTTAAAATGAATGTTTTCCTATCTTGCTTAATTATTGGAATAATATAAGCATTTCTAATTCATGGAAACAATCATTCCCTTTATAAGATTAGTAATTCATATTTTATCATTATGTGACTTTACATTCTCTCAGAAAATAGGTATCAAATACCAATGTTAATTCTTTTGGGTTGCTTAGTTTTATATCACATACCACAAAGAAATATGAAAATCAATAACAGATTGCTTGCAACAATGACTTGCAATTTTAAAGATGTGATGTTGGCTATGAGTTATACAATTGTTCTATAACTTAATACTTCTGCTACATGTAAATCAGATAGCAAATACTACAATACAGAATAAAGGGAATGCACAATATAAAAATTAAATTAATAGCATTCTTTAAATGTTTTATTTCTTCTATAACTAAACTTATTCTGTACATTTTCCTCATCTTTATCATTTTTCAGATTGTTTTTCTCACAACTTTTTATAGCTTTTATTGCTTTAAATATTAAATACATGTTTATTTTTTAATAATTAGAAAAGGAATAGTTGCGCATATAGACAAATACTAAAATCTTATCCTAAGACTAGAGGCCTGGTGCACAAAATTCATACATGGGGGTGTGTGTCTCTCAGCCCAGCCTGCACCCTCTCCAATCTTGGATCCCTTTCACAATCCAGGACTGCTGGCTCTCAACTGCATGCCTGCCTGCTTTCCCAATTGCCCCTAACTATTTCTGCCTGCCAGCCTGATCACCCCCTAACCACTCCCCTGCCAGTCTGATTGATGCCTAACTGCTCCCCTGCAAGCCTGTTTTCCCCTAACTTTTCTCCCCTGCAGGTCTGGTCATCCCTAACTGCTCTCCCCTGCAGGCTTGATCACTCCCAACTGCCCTCCCTTGAAGGCCTGATTCCTCCCAACTTCCCTCCCCTGCTGGCTCGATTGCTCACAACTGCCCTCCCTTGCAGGCCTGGTGCCTCCCAACTGCCCTCCCCTGCTGGCCATCTTGTGGCGGCCATCTTATATCCACATGGGGGCAGCCATCTTGTGTGTTGGAGTGATGGTCAATTTGCATATTACTCTTATTAGATAGGATAGAGGCCTGGTGCACGGGTGGGGGCCAGCTGGTTTGCCCTGAAGGGTATTTCTGATCAAGATGGGGTTCCTTTGGGATGTGGGGTGGCCTGGGCAAGGGGCCTGTTGTGGTTTGAAGGCCATCCATGCTCTGTGGTGACCCAAGCAGAGGCCCTGGTATCAAGTATTTGTTTATCTTCTATAATTGAAACTTTATATCCTTGAATGGAGGCCTGGGCCCAACAGCATCTGAGAAAAGCTTGGCTTCCTCCATTGCTGGGGAAACCCAAGCCTCTTATTCTCTCTGTGGCCGCAACAATCTTGGTTGGGTTAATTTGCATACTCACTCCTGATTGGCTGATGGGCACGGCTTGTTGGTATAGCAGAGTGATGGTTAATTTGCATGTCACTCTTTTATTAGATAGGATAACTATCCATCTACTCTTTTTTTTTTTTTTTTATTCTTTTAGTCTTTAATTTTCTCCCTCTGATACTGCATGCACACTATTTTTGAAAGTGTGTGTGTATATACACACTCACATACCTTAAAATACAAAAATGATTCCTGGCCAGTCTGATTCAGTTGGTAGGGTGTCATCCTATGCACAGAAGGGTTGCTGATTCCATTCCTGGACAGGGCACATGCCCAGGGTGAAGGCTGGTTCCCCAGTAGATGATGGCACATGTGGTGCAGGAGGCAGCCAATCAATGCTTCACTCTCACATCAATGTTTCTCTTCCTCTCCTCCCTTTCTCTTTCTCTAAAAATCTATCTATCATCATCTATCTGTCATCTATCATCTATGTATCTAGTTATCTAAAGCTAAAAGGAAGAAATAAAGTAAATAAGTACAAAAATGCTCTGTTAAAGCTGTCATGCATTTATTTATTATATTTATAGGTGAAGTTATTAGTTCATTGCTTTAATGATATAATTAAAAACCTATTATGGATTTAAAAAATTTTTCTTTTTTTCCTGTTATCAACAACAGGCATTGCATATACATTGCAGAGTTATTTGATTATGTTCTTAGGGTAAATTCTTGATGGGAATTTTTTTTTGGATGAGGGATATGTACATTTTTGATCCTCTTAATGTGTATTCTCTTCTTAATGTCCCCTTCCTAATGGTGATGGCCATATTTAATCACTCTTTCAAAAGTTCACTATCTTCAACCCTGCACATTGCATTCCTTTTAATACTTGACAATCCAGTAGGAGTGATCTTTCTCATTGCCTAAATTTTCAAAACTAATAATTTTAACATTTTAAAATATACTTAATGCTAATTTAATTCCATCTGTGAGATTTACCCATTTTCCTAACATATTGTCTCTTTATTCTGTTTATGGGAATGTAGATCTCCTTTATGGTTTCTTTGACATCAAGTTTAGATTTAGTGACACCAAATTATTTATATATATATATTGATATATATATATATATAAATATATTTTTAGGTACCTTTATGTTTTGAGTTTTTTACAATTGCATTTTTGTTTTATTCAGAACTTGTTTTGTTGTGAAATACAAGGATCTAAATAGCAATATTGAAGAGCCCATCTTTCCATACTAATTTTATTTTTTATTTTTATTTTTTAAATATATTTTATTGATTTTGTACAGAGAGGAAGGGAGAGAGATAGAGAGCTAGAAACATCGATGAGAGAGAGTCATCGATCAGCTGCCTCTTGCACACCCCCCACCGGGGATATGCCTGCAACCAAGGCACGTGCCCTTGACCGGAATCAAACCCGGGTCCCCTCAGTCCCCAAGCCGACGCTCCATCCATTGAGCCAAACCGGTTTTGGCTCCATACTAATTTTAAATGTGCTCATTATCATGCACAAAATATTTACATGTGCCTGCATTCTTTGAACTTTTTCTTAATTTTTAAAAATTTGTTTATTAGGAAAAATGATACATTTTTTCCTAAATATTATATACCGGAGGCTTGGTGCAGAAAATCAGTGCACTGGTGCGGTCCCTAGGCCTGGCCGGCAATCAAAGCACAAGTGTCTGGCGTGGAAGGAGGAAGGGCAGGCCCCAGCTGACCTCTGGGCTCTAGGCAGCACCTGGGCCTCCTGGCCCCTGTGTGCCCCCCTCTGCCTGAGCCACAATGCCTGAGGAGTCCCCACGTGGGTGTAGTCCCCACTGCCAGCACTGTGTTGGAGATGTGTTGAGTGTGGCGGGACGCTATGAGTCAGTGCACAGCATGGGCCTTTGGGCCACTCAGTGGTGCTGCATGGAAGCCGGGTTGGCAGCACATTCTCTCCCAGATGGCCTTACAGACTGGTTACTGCGTGAACCCATAGGGAGCCCGACTGGCCCCTGTGTACTGGTGATTGTGGCCCTGCTCACCTAGGCTGTGGGCTCCTCAAGGGTGCCTGGCACCTGAGCACAGGGGCTTCCCTGGTGTACAAGCCCTGGTGTCCTGGAGGAGGGTAGCAGGGGGAGTGAGAGCGAGCTTGGTGGACACCCCGCACTGTCACTGCATCTCCATTCCCATTATCCCCGCTCCCAGGTAGCCAGTGAGAGTTTGCAGTCCCCTTCCACCTCCTCCCAGGTGCTGCGGGAATTTGGTCGCTGCCACCCACTCTCAGTTCCCTGTCCCAGCTTGGTGTCAGTCCTGATTGGGCAGGCGACCAGGGCCTACTACCCACTAGTTGCACCTTGGCTTGGTCACACCTGCTCACCTGCTCCACCATCCTGTTGTTGTCCCACTCTCTTTGGGGCCCAGTGGAGCCTGCAATGCCTCCACTGTCACCCACTGCCAGCACTGTGTTGCAGATGCCCACTATGTTCCATGTCGCCCCCTGGTGGTCAGCTCATGTCATAGAGAGCATTTGAACTCCAGGTGAAACTCCTGGTGGGGAAGCAAATTTGCATATTAGGCTTCTATTAATTAGGATTTCTAATAATTTTATAATATTAAGTAATATAAGTTGGTTGTATTACTGTTCTTTTTTCAAATACTTTTTTACTATCTTGTCCACTCTTCCAGGTGGATTGTGAGATATTTGTTAAGTTAAAAATATTATTAGAATTTTATTAACTTAACCAAGTACACTTTAAGATATCTTTAAACTATTGAAATTTCAGAAGCAGAATCCCAGTCTATCAAATTTTCAAAGCATTTAAACTTTAAAAAATATTTTTTTAAATTGATTTCAGAAAGGAAGGGAAAGGGAGAGAGATAGAAACATCAATGATAAGAGAACCATTGACCGGCTGCCTCCTGCATGGCCCACACAGGGGACCTAGCCTGCAAACCAGGCATATTTCCTTGACTGGAATTGAACCTGTGATCCTTCAGTCCGCAGGCCGATGCTCTATCCAGTGAACCAAGCCAGCTAGGATAGCATTTTAAATTTTATATTACTTTTTATTTTGAAACAACCTTCAACTTACAAAAATTTCAAGCAGAGTACAAATACCTATTGTACTTGTAAGTTGTCCATCTCCCCTTCAGATACTTTAGTGTGCATGTCCTAAACATATATTTATTACTCCATCTAGTTCTCACATCCTGTTAGTTTTGTCAGGTGTTTTAATAATATTCTTTGTAACAAAATAATCCAGTTTACAGTCATGTTTTGTATTTAGTTGTCACATCTCTTTAGCCTTTCTCATTCAATCTGATACAGTTTCTCAATCTTTCTTTGACTTTACAACCTTGACATTTTAAGGGTTATAGGGGCAGTTGTTCTCCAATCAATTAGTTTGGTTTCGATGTTGGGTTTTTTTGTTGTTGTTTGTTTGTTTTTGTTTTTGTTTTTCATGATTAGCTCTAGAGCTTGCATCTTTGGGAGGAATATTACCGAAGTGATGCTATGTACTTCTCGCTGCACCCTCTCAAGTGGGGTTTAAAGTGATGCTTGCTGGTCCTCTTCCCTGTAAAGCCATTCTTTTCCCCCTTTTAATTAATACTTTGAAGGAGATACCTGATCACTGTGTAAATATCCCATTTCCAGCTGACTCAATGAACTATTTTTAATCAGGATGTACTCCTCATATTTACGTTTACTTATTGGGTTATAACAAGTTGCTCCATTTTTCTTTCTATGCTCCCATTTCCCATGTTAGACCAGTCAGAGCAATGCAGGGCAGATCTTGTGCCCTTTTGACATGTCCATGTCATGTTGGAGTAGTGCCTTGCTTTTGGCACAGTAAGATGCTTCCAGATCATCTTGTGCTTTCCCTTCCCAGGCCTGGGAGCAGGCATTTCTCCAGGGTGCCCTCTTTCTTTTCAATTCTTTTCTTTCTTTCTTTCTTTCTTTCTTTCTTTCTTTCTTTCTTTCTTTCTTTCTTTCTTTCTTTCTTTCTTTCTGGGTGCCCTCTTTCTTTCTTTCTTTCTTTCTTTCTTTCTTTCTTTCTTTCTTTCTTTCTTTCTTTCTTTCTTTCTTTCTTTCTTTCTGGGTGCCCTCTTTCTTTCTTTCTATCTATCTTTCTCTCTTTCTCTCTCTCTTTCTTTCTTTCTTTCTTTCTTTCTTTCTTTCTTTCTTTCTTTCTTTCTTTCTTTCTTTCTTTCTTTCTTTCTGGGTGCCCTCTTTCTTTCTTTCTTTCTTTCTTTCTTTCTTTCTTTCTTTCTTTCTTTCTTTCTTTCTTTCTTTCTTCCTTCCTTCCTTCCTTCCTTCCTTCCTTCCTTCCTTCCTTCCTTCCTTCCTCCCTCCCTCTGTCCCCCCCCCCCTTTTTTTAATTTATCATTTACACTTCATCTTGTTCCTCTCGGGAGAAGAGCAGTTAGGAAGAATAAGTAGGAAGTCAATTCCTCTTTTCAGTCATGCTAATTATAAAATTAATACAATATACAAAATATTTATTTCCTACATATGCATAGAAGTGTTCTTATTTGTATGGTATATTTAGTGACAAATCTAATTAAGTCAATATCTTTAAGTATTTTTTCTATTTTGGTAATTAATGTTTTTTGCATGATATATTTTTGGATATGAAACAGACTTTCATTTTGAGAGCAGTTTTTAGATTCAACACAAAATTAAGGAGAAGGTACAGAGATTTCTCATATGCATTCCCACTCCACTCCCCCCTGCCCCACATATGTATCCTCTCCCATCATAAACATTCCCTCAACAGAGTGGAACATTTGTTAAAAATGAATGAACCTTTGTGAACACATTATCCCCCCAAATCTATAGTTTACATTATGGTTAATGCAGGGTGTTGTACATTCTATGGACCTTGACAAATGTATAATGTTTTCTATTCACCATTGTAGTATCATACCCAATATAGTTTTAAGGCCCTAAAAATTCTCTGTGCTCTATTTATCCCTCCCTCCCCTGCCAAACTCTGACAACCACTAATGTTTTGCGATTTCTATAGTTTTGTCCTTTCCAGAATGTCGTATTTTTGGAATCATACACTATGCAGCATTTTTAGATTTTCACTCAGTGATATGCACTTAAATTTCCTCCATGTTTCGATAGCTCATTTCTTTTTAGTGCTGAATAATATTTAATTGTCTGAATGTAGCATAGTTTATTTATCCATCCTTCTACTGGTTGTTGTTTGCTACCAAGTCTTGGCAAGTATGACCAAGGCTGCTATAAACATCCACATGCAGGTTTATGTGTAGACATAAGTTTTCAGGTCCTTTGGTTAAATATCAAGAGGCGTGATTGCTGGATCGTATACTAGGAGTATGGTTAGTTTGGCCAGAAACTGCTAAACTGTCTTCCAAAATGGCTGTACCATTTTGCATTCTAACCAGTGATGAAAGAGAGTTCCTGCTGCTGCCCGTCCTTTCCAGCAGGTGGTGCTGTCAGTGCTGTGCTTGGCCATTGTCACGGGTGTCTAGTGGTACCTCATTGTCTTCCTTTGTGTTTTCCTGATGACACAGGAGCATCTTTTTATGTGTTTATTTTCCTGGTAGAGTGCCTGTCAAGGCCTTTTGGCCCATTTTTTCTTTTTCCCCAATCTGGTTGTTTTCTTATTGTTGAGTTTTAAGAGTCCTTTGTATATTTTAGATAACAGCCCTTTATCAGAAGTGTCTTTTGTAACCATTTTCTCCCAGTCTGTAGCTTGTCTTCTCAGTCTCTTGACAGGGTCTTTTGCAGAGCAGAAGTTTTTAATTTTAATGAAGTCCTACTTATCAATTATTTCTTCTGTGGGTCGTGCCTTTGGTATTGTATCTAAAAAGTCATTGCCATTCTGAAGGTCATCTAGATTCTTCTCTTAGATTATCTTCTAGGAGTGACTGTTTCCTTTTAGAGGAAAATAATATTTAAAAGCCGACTATTAGAGTGTCCCTCTTTCTAGGTCTCAGTGAGCAGAGCTGGGAAATGTAAGTCACACCAATATGTCTGTAACTTCCTACCCATCTATTTAAAACAATGAGTTTACATCAATGCTTCAAGTTCGAATCAGACACCGCAGAATTCATTTTGGGTTTCTCCCTTTTCAGATTTGCAAATCGCTTACCTGTTAGTGAGGAACATGGTGTACAGTGTTGTTAAGATTTCATCAGTTCCCTTGAATGAAGCCCATTGCTGTTAGTGCCTTGTCCTCTGAAAGATGCCACCCTCAGCTCACCTGGGCCCTGACAGCACCTTCCTCATCCCATTTGGGCTCCAACAACCTATGTCTGTGATTGCCCTTCTATTGAGGCCTCCTCACCTTGCTAGTGCTCTGACTCCCCACACTGGCTGCTTTCCTGTGTGAAACCCCTGTCCCCACCAGGGTCATGCTCTACTCTATGAGGATGCTGTCCATACTCTGCCTGACTCAATTACTTGGTCTTAATTACTTAGTAAAGAAAAAATAAGGGGGAGGAAAGAAAGCCTGATCTCTTGCTGGTATGTCCCCCAGTAAAATTTGGATTTCTTGTTAGATTTCTAGCTATCTTTTTTTTAATTGTTTAAAGTATTACTTATCTCCTTTTTTCCCTGATTAATCTCCCCCACTTCCACTCCCAAGGGCAAGACCCTACTGCCCCAGTGTCTGTGTCCATTGGTCATGCTAGTTAATATACATGCATATAAGTACTTTGTTTGATCTCTAATCCTTCCCCTCCCATGCCTTCTCCCTGAGGTTGGACAGTCTGCTCAGTGCCACCTTGTCTCTGGATCTATATTGTTCATCAGTTTATGTTGATCATTATATCCCACAAATGAGTGAGATCTTGTTATATTTATCTTTCTCCACTGGCTTATATTGCTCAGCATAATGATCTCCAGTTCCATCCATTCTATTGCAAAGGGTAAAATTTCCTTTTTTAATAGCAGCGTAGTATTCCACTGTGTAGATGTACCACAGTTATTGTTTTTTTAATCCACTCATCTGCTGATGGGCACTTAGGCTGTTTCCAAATCTTATCTATGGTGAATTGTGCTGCTATGAACATAAGGGTGCATGTATCCTTTCTGATTGGTGTGTCTGTTTTCTTGGGATATATTCCTAGACATGGGATCACTGGATCAAATGGGAGTTCCATTTTTAGTTTTTTTTGAGGAAACTCCATACTGTTCTCCACAGTGGCTGTACCAGTCTGCATTCTGACCAGCAGTGCACGAGGGTTCCTTTTTCTCTGCATCCTCTCCAGCATTTGTCATTTGTTGATTTGTTAATGACAGCCATTCTGACAGGTGTGAGATGGTACCTCATTGTTGTTTTGATTTGAATCTCTCAGATGATTAGTGACTTTGAGTAATTTCTAGCTATCTTATATTTTTATTTGTGTTATGAACATTTAAAAATATTTTCACCATATTTTTGGTATACTGAAAAGTTGTATTTATATGTTGAGTGTTAAATTTATAACTAGCCAAGTTCTTGAGCTATTAGGAATTATAATTTCATCTCCAAAAAATGTTCATTTTGCTTAATTTTCATATGTATTTAATCAGACTTTTCCTATAACATTAGTTTTCATATCATTGTGTGCATAATGGATGTTTTATTAAACAGGTAAAAAGTTCTTAGTGGTTGGGAAGCTCTTAGCTTAGGTTGTATAATTTGTGTTTGTAGAAAAAAATTATAGAAATAAAAATGTAAAATTTATTGCTTAGCATTAACATTTATTTCTGATTTATATTCTTTTAATATATAATAGTCAGATATACAAAACTATGAAATTTAAAGGAGTGAGAGACTTTTAAATATATTTAAGAATCAGGTAACATACTGGTTGATCTTTTACCTAACATTTTTTTTTCCCTTTCCAGACTATAGTAATAGAATTGATTACATGATTACACAGAATTCTAAAATCCACTTTACCCAGAAAGTGGGGGACAGGTGGGATGGGGAATTATGAAGTGAAAACAATTTATTAAGGTTGATTTATCTTTGACACTTTTAGTTCCTATTGAATTACTCAAAATATTCTTCCTTAGGTGTTCACTTATTTCCTAAAATCTTCTAAAGGTATCTAGTTTTAATATTCTTGCTCTTGAAATAATATAGGAGCTCTTTAAAGCAGTGGTTTTTCATGTGTAACATGCATGTGAATTACCTATGTAAGGGGGTTGGGAATCTGCATTTTAAACAGACACTCCAGGTCAAGCATGTCAAGCTCATACCCCACAGGCCACATGCCTCGTTTATTTGGCCCGTGTTAGCCTTTGAGTTTGACATGCTTGCTCCAGGTGATTGCAGACCCATGGGCTCACCTGAGAAACATCGAGTTACGTGAGACAATGGTTAGACACTATTTCAACTAGTACACTTAGGTTTCAAGTGGAGACAAGTATTTTTTCTGGTGAGGATATTAGAGTTCGGGGAACAGAGGGCATCATGTAGCTGGAGTCAACTGCTTTCTGTGTAACTACAAAACGGGCTGTTGGTGTTCACCATCTCTCTGGGACCAAGAGTTAAGTTTCTCGAATGTTCCTATACTTTCTTAGGTTTTTAGTAAAACGGCAATGTAAATATAGTCTAAAAGGATCTGCAAATACGCTGTAGTTTTTCCTTATTTATCCCATTTAAGAAGCTTTCTTCCAGATAAGAGTAAGTTCAACATTCTCTGTGAATAGCCACAACATAATGGTTGTTGCTTGAAAACTCGTAAGCATAGCACATATTTGGAAGGACAGTATTTGGTCATGTGGCCTAATGTAAAAACAGAAAAAGTGGCCTGAAGTTCGCCCAGCAATTCAAACTATGATGTTCGGTTCCGTGTAACTAATGCTCAGCTTTTCTGTTGGTCCCTTTGCTTTCTATCACTTCTGAGGATCAGAGCTGTGAAGCTTGAGGCCACTCAGGTTCCAATTTTGTGACAAATCCCCCGGGCTCGCTGGAGTGGCAGTAAGTTCTCACAGTTTGATTTCCTTTCAACCACTGAAGTGTTAGAAAAGTCTCAACAAAGGCTCCCAGGGAAAACAGCAACTCTGACTATCCTCCATAGTAATGACTTACCTCTTTTGTTCCACTGATTTTTTTTTTGTTGTTGTTGTTGAATAATTTTAATGCTTTTCTCCATAGAATATATGGTATGGTTTTCACAAATTGGCATAATCCTTAACCATGTTTTGAATGTAGCCGCTATGTCTCACTTTCATACTCACTCTATTCCCATCATTTGCCATACAACAGTTAATTTTGTTTTTTAAAATTTCTTTAGCCTTTTAAGCTGTTATTTTCACTTGAAATATATGCTGTCTTTATGTTATAAAGTTAGAGCCTCTTTTAATAGTATAGATATTTATAAACACCTCATGTTCACCAAAACATTATTTTGTGATATTTGGCATCAGTTCAATAAGAGAAATTAATTTTAAGGGGGAAAATGTAGTGTAGTTTATGCCACACATTTAGTCAAGAAAGAAGACTAATGTTTTTATTGAAGAAGGGATATTATGAGGAGGAAATAATGGCTTCTGATTCTGACAGAAATACCCATACCAAACGGACTCTGCTTTTTGTACCTATATCCAGAAACTAACTCACTCACCTTTATTTTATTTTTTACTTTTATTTTTTTTTATTTTCCCCCCTGTGCAACCTGCTTCAGTGCCTGCAGCCTATGGGCAGAGGCATGGGGCATATAAGAGACCCAGGGGGACAGGCCTGCCATCCATCTATCCGAACCTGTGCTGTAACTCACTCACCTTTAAAGTCAGGATGAAATCAAACAACACATGATCCACATGAATAGCAGTTTTGTTCCGACTTTCCAGCATGTCTGAAATTCTCTTTTAAATTAATTCACCAAACACTAAATGAACCCAGCACTTGCTGAAAAACAAAACAAACAAAACAAAAAAACCCCACAAGAAACACAACAGAAACAACTGCTCTTCAGCTTTGCTAAGATATTAAGAAATCAGTTTTAAATGACATACATTAAAATAAAAATATTTTTAAGTGCTACTATTCAAATATGTTCATAAGAGATATTATAGATATTTTTTCCTAATAACAAAATTATTTAAGAGTATTTAGAAATAAAAATATTGCTGCTTCTCACACGCTAGAGGCCTGGTACATGAAATTTGTGCACTCAGGGGTGGGGGATCCCTCAGCCCAGCCTGTGCCCTCCCTCAAGTCTGGGAGCCCATGGGAAGGGGGCCTAAGCCTTCGTGCTGCTGTGGAGATGGGAGAGGCTCCTGCCAATGTGACTGTGCTTGTCAGCTGTAAGCTGGGCTTCTGGCTGAGTGGTGCTGCCTTTGTGGGAGCACACTGACCACCAGGGGGCAGCTCCTGCATTGAGCAGGATCAGGCCAAAACAGGCTCTCTGACATTCCCCAGATTGCCAAAGGGCACAGGCCATACAGAGGGATCCCACTGGGGCACAGTCAGGGTTGGGGAGCAATGCAGGAAGTTGGCCAGCCAGGGAAGAACTGCCTGAGAGCTTCAGGGCATGTGTGGCTTATCTCACTAAGTTCCAATCGGCCAGACCCCAGAAGCAAGCTAACCTACTAGCTGGAGCATCTGCCCCCTGGTGGTTAGTGCATGTCATAATGGTTGAGCGGCCTTAGCATATCATTAGCACACTACACTTTGATTGGTTGACCAGTGGACCGGACACTCAGCATATTAGGCATTTATTATATAGGATTTTCTGTTTGCTCCAGTTAGTGGCTCCCATTCTTTGTCAGATAATGCATAGAACACACAGATGTTCTGGAATATATTTTAATAACTCTGAATGTTTTATCACTAATGACCCATCTCATAATTTGGGCACCCTTTGCTATACACAAGTCAAATGGGGATGATTCTATACTTGTGTCCAAGAGAGTTGATTTCCAGGTATGGTTTAATTATGCATCCCATTGATATTATAAGATATCTACTGGTTATTATCTCTTTGTGACCCCATCTCACCCAGATCCATGTTCTGTTCTTTTCTGCTTTGTTTGATGCCCTAGGAGGCTGATCTTGACCTCTATGAATTGCATTTACCTAGGTTTCTTTAATAGCTGCTTCTGTTTAAATCCCATAGATGCCAATCAATGGCAGAATGGGATTTGGTTTGAGAGAGAGTTTGGGTTATTATCCATTTCCCCATTTTTCTCCTCCATGGGTCATGGTTTCTAGCAGTGACTGCATCCTTCCATGACCATCACCCTTGCTGTGTGTTCCCTTGTCCATGCCCCAGCTCTAATGTATTCCAGTAACACTGGTAGCTCTGTTTTTCTTGTCCCAGGCCAAGAATACCTTCCTTCAGCTGGTATTATCTGGGTGATGTAATATCTTCATTGGTTCCCTTCACATCTCTGTTAATTATCTTTTATTAAAATCCCCCGAGTTGCACTCTGATTCTTGCATGATTGAGACACAGTATGACACACTACATATCGTATTTGATTGTCAAAATTCCATTCTTGGATATAGAAATAAGATAGGAAAGCTAAAGCCGATATTTAAGACATGATCTGCTTGGAAAGTATTTACATTCAAAATAGCTTGACTACTGTTCCTTCTGCTTCTGTGCTTTCTCTGTTACTGCAACCAGCTCCTCAGCGACTAATCTTACCCCACACCCCAATGCCACTGTGCCTACTGTGTCAATGGCTACTGCCTTCACCTTCACTCCTACTGCCCAGACCCATCACTTATATTGACCAGAGCCATTTCAGGTGGGATGAGGGAAGATGAGGCTTTTATAGGAACATTAGTAAGAGACAGTTAAAGCTTAAATAAAACATATATTGGAAGGTATCCAGCATTCCTCGACATGAACTTAAAAGGAATTAGAATTATTCAGTGGAGAGAGAAAAAAAATGAAGGTGCTTTTGTCTTCTGGATGGGGGCAGTTAATAGATCTTGAATGTAAGAAGCAGGATCAGTTGTACATGTTAGTAAGGGAAGTACAATAAAAAACATTAATGTTATGTGAATATTTTTAGAATTCTCTCTTCTGAAGTTCTTCAAAAATAGACTTGGAAAATTTTTTCAACATTTACAAATTATATTCAGTAGAAACATAGATATTATTTTTCTAAAATTTCCTTGGTCAAAGATACTTGGGAAAATGTTGCATATTATGTTCCCTTCTTAGTTACTAGAAATATACATTAGCATGTTGCAGGCTCTAAGAATTGGACAGAAAAGAACTTGCTGAAGTAGGTTTAATGCCTAGCCAACAACGCGTATTTGCCCAAGGGGAGAATTATTTCTCTCATAGCACACATCACATTCTTTAGTTTCCTCTTGACAGTTGTTTAGGAAACAGTGGTTTAAAGCCTGGAGGATGAATTCCTACACCTGTTGAGGCTCACTGCTGACTTCTAAGATTACATTAAGAAATCGTTAATGTTGTGGGCTCGAACCCTGGGTTCAAAATAAGACCCCCGGAGGCTGATGATTAATTAATAAGCAGGCAAAGATGTATTGAAATAACTGGCCAGACAGACGCGAGAGCACCACTCGCAGGTGGTCTCCACACGACTGCACCGTTTCAGGGGTAGGAAGTCCCTTTGAAAGGTTCAAACCACAGGAATTTTCCTTTGTTCTAAATTTTAAATCCTAAAGACTACATTCTAAAGACTGGGGTCAGCCCAGCAGGGTCGTTGCTAGTCACATCCTGCTGGACATTGGAATGTGGCCCTATCTTGCGATAGCCTATAACATAGAAGCAGAGCTCAGAGGTTATCTATAGTTTCTGTCTCTGAAGGTTACTGAGTCAGTGGGAATTACTCTCCTGTGCTCCTGGTCCCAGGCAAGGGAAAATTGCTTTAGCCTCCAAGTCTCCACCTGAAAGCTAAGGTAAATAGCTTTTCCCCCCCTTGTTTAATCAGGTGCAAGAGCCAAACTAGAATTCAAACAACAGTTTTTACCAAAGTATGGTTGCCACTATATTTCAGTTGTGGATCTGTGGAATTTAATCCCAAGGATGAATGGGAGTTAAATAAGAAATATGTAGAAAAAATATACAAAGGAGTTACCTTGAGATTGAGTAAAATGCTTCATGCTTCTATCCGCATGAACTCTGTGCACCAAGATGGAGAACACAAGGGGAAAATATGTTAGGTTCACATATTTAGAGGAGCCCACGTTTATTTTATGCTGTTAAGAGCATTTTTGTTGCACCTCCAAAATAATGTGTTTGAAGTCCATACTAAATCTATTAACCCCCAGGCCATGATGTAAATGTCTGGATAGCTTTTGCATTACATATTCTAATTTCAGTATAATATATTGTTTTTGTTGTTGTTGTTGTTAATCCTCACCTGAGGATATATTTTTTTTTCATTGGTTTTTAGGGAGAGTAGAAGAGAAAAGGAAAGACAGAGAGGAATATCGATGTGAGAGAAACACATCAATTGGTTGTCTCCTGCAGGAGCCCTGACCAGGGCCCGGGCTGTGGAGGAGCCTGCAACCAAAGTACACGCCCTTGACCAAAATCAAACCCAGGATCTTTCGGTCCGCAGGCCAATGCTCTATCCAGTGAGCCAAACTGGCTAGGGCTAATTTCAGTATTTTGAAATAAACCTCAAGAAGTATTTATTATAAAAAAGTTGAGGTGCAATATAAGCCCTTTTAACTTCAAAATTATGACACACACATTCAAATTATGTAAAAATATGTGAAAACAGCAATTAAATCTAGAGGAATGAATGTGTCCTGGTAGGTTGGAAAATGCCAACAATATTTGGGAGGTTAATTCTGTTACCTAATTTCCTCCATGCAGTGATTTATGTTGAATATATTATCAATTTACTCTTGGTTTTAAAATCATTAAACATTGAAAATTGTAATGCTATAAAGAACTAGAAATGATTTTGAATGAATGAATGAGTGAATGAAGACTATTGAATTGTATTTAAAATCTGTTGAATGGTTATTTTTTCCCTTTTGAAATACTAATCCTATTTCCCATCTAATTCTTTCTGATTATTTTCTTTTTAGGGTTAATTTGGTTTAGTCCCTCTTTTGAAAAAAAAAGTAGATAATATTTTACTGTATGACATTCAAAGTATCTAATATATCCCCCAAGGAAGGAGAGACTAATTTTTGTAACTTTACTTTGTTACCACATAAATAACTTTGTACAGATATCTTTGTTAAAGGATTTATATTTTACTTGTTTTCTTATATTTTCAGTAATTAATGAATCTTAACATTAGACTAGAAACAACTATAAAATATTATTTTCATGACTATATTAAAACTTTAAAAAAGTACAAACAGTATGGAGCTCCCTCAAAAAATTAAATATGGAACTGCCATTTGACCCAGTGATTGCACTTCTAGGAATATATTATAAGAACCCAAAACACTAATCATAAAGAATATATGCACCCCTATGTTCATAGCAGCACAATTTACAATAACTATGATCTGGAAATGGCTTAAATGCCCATCAGTAGATGAGTGGATAAAAAGGTTGTGGTACATTTATACCATGGAATACTATGCAGGAGTTGAAAAGAATGATCCTTGCCCTTTGAGACAGCATGGAGGGACATGAAAAGTAATATGCTAAGAAAATAAACCAGTTAGAGAAAGGCAAGTATCATATGATCTCACTCATATGTGTATTCTAAAGAACAAAATAAACTGATGATTAAAATAGATCCAGAGACATAGAAGCATGGAACAGGCTGCCAAATCTCAGAGGGAAGGTGGGGGTGGATAAGTGCGTGGGAAGAGATTAACCAAAGAACCTGTATGCATATATGCATAACCCATGGACATGGACCCTAGTGTGGTGAAGGCCTGGGATGGGGGGATGGGTGCAGGATGGAGGAAATCAATAGGGGAGAAATGGGACCATCTGTAATACTCAACAATAAAGATTTAATAAAAAAGAACCTGAAAAAAATTACATTCTTTTTGAAAGGTGCTTAACTCATTGTATTAAAGTTTTGTAAGATTTCATGATAAACACTGGGAGACAATATTTCCTATGGTTTCTGAATTAAAAGATATTAATAACCTGTCTACTATTAATAGTAATTAGCTATAAATCTTGTAAAACTGACACTTTGCCTGATTAAAATAGTATGACCTTGTCTAACAACTATATATATATATTTTCCTTAACTATTAACAAAATATAATACAACTTTATTACCACTGCATAAGGAATGGCAGAGAGGTTTTGAAGCCAATTGGTGTAATAAAGCATTTGTACTACTACTAATCTTTCTCAGGGAGGCAATTAGCTGTATATTTTAAAGTGGAAACACAAAACTTAAAATTCAATGCCAAATTTTTATTTTTTCCTTTGATAACATATATATTCATAAAAGGATAACTTAAAGACTTTGTGACTAAATTATTATTATTTTTTTGGAAATGTACTTTACTCCTGATACTGTTTTACACAATGTCATCAATTATTTTTATGTTGACTTGATATCGTCTACAAAAATGCTTCCTAAATATGAAAACATTTAATGAGAAGGAAGAAAGGGGTAAACAACATATAGTTGTGTTTGCATTATAGATAAGATTTGGCCACAGATCTCTATAGATCATATGGTTGTCTGTGTAGAACTGCTATATAATTGATGGCCCACAGCTGATCTGTTAAATTGCCTTTCAGGCTTCATATTTGGATATTTAATTCCCAACTTCCAGTAATACTACTTTTCTGGCAACTTATGAATTCTCATCCCTTTAGAAGGAAAAAAAAGTGTAAATAATACTGTGAAGCTGGAATTTTTTCTAGAGAATGATTTCATTGTATTTTCTCAGTAGAAAGACTATTATGCAAGTTAAACCCATACACATTAAGTACTGAATATTGTAATGCTATAAAGAACTAGAAGGGATCAAGTTCTTTCAAGGTAATGCAATTTTGAAATAGATCATTTATACCTACTTACAGTTATTTATTGATAGCAATCCACTCTGTAAATCATCACTTACTTAACTGAACAGTGAACACACTTTTTTGGGGGGGGTTTAATAAGCTATATATGGTCATACTGACACTATGGATTTATTTGCTCATAATTTATGTTCCACTCTATTTTTGGTGATATCTAGATATAATTTTAGCATGAAAAAATCTGCAAATAATACAGTTTAAAAGTATAGCACACCACCACCGGTGTGGTTGAGCATTGACCCATGAACTAGGAGGTCAGGGTTCAATTACCAGTCAGGGCACAAGCCCGGGTTATAGACTCCGTGGGGTGTGGGGGGCTGAAGGTGGGTGTGCAGGAGGCAGCTGATCAATGATTTTCTCTCATCATTGATATTTCTTTCCCTCTCTCCTTCTCCCTTCCTCTCTGTAACAAATAAAAACTTTTTTTTTTTTTTAAAGTACAGCACATACTGAGCACTTTTTAAAAATTTTGGCAGTGTTACTAAGTAAATTCTTAGGTTATGGAAATTCAGAATTATAGCCTTGTTCATAAAACTCTGATTTCCAACGTCTTTTCCAAAAGTTCAATGTCTGCTTTTTTAAGGTTATAATAAAATCTATTTCATATTTGATACTATGCTGTATGCCTAGATGAAGTGATTGATAGATCTCTGTGGCTACCTGTCTGTGTAGCAGGAGAGCAGGTAATGCTGCTCATCATAATGGATAGGCTCTAATATCCATAAAGTGGAAGATAAAACTTAGGCTTCTGCCTGGATTAAATGAGCCACTCCTGTAATTTCATGCAAGTTTGGTATACATTTATTCCACATTTACTTCCGCCATTCTCTTCTTTCACATTGACAAGGTAACTTTTGCATAGTTGATTGATTACCTAGGTATTACCACTGTTACTTTTAAGTACAAATGTGTAGAATTTGGCCTTTAAAAACTGCCTGCCCTGATTCTTATCATTTTGTAAAAGTGAAATCAAAAGCCCAAAATATTGGCTGCCTTGACGAAAATGGGTAATAATAAAAAAGGTTAACGTTTGATAACGGTTTTAACATGTTAATTTCTATACTTTCTGGTTTCATAGGCTAGATGTTCACAATTATGCACTGCAGGATAATCCTGAATAATTAATCCATTTTTCATGTGTATACACATATACAGGGTGTCCCAAAAATGTATGTACACTTTAATAATAGCTGATAGCTCAATTTTGAAAATGTGTTTTAATAATCGCTTTTATAATTACTCAAAGTGTGTGTATACACTTTTTGCACCACCTACATTATATTTTATGGCTCTTTAAAATGATAACAATATTCTCTTTGTTGTTTTGCTCTGCTTCAGAAAACAAAACTGCAAAGAAACACATAACAAACTGACTCATGTGAAGGACTATCATGTTTTCCTGTCCATCAATGCTATTCTTTAGCTGATCTTATGATAGAATGAAGTCATTCCATAGGTATGACATTCCCAGGTTAATGAAGGCTGAATTCCCAGTCTCAAAACAACTCTTCAAGGAAGGCATGCATGTTTCATATAACAGAAGCAAAACCGGAGACATGGAGAGATTAGGTAATTGGCCAATGATCACACAGCTAGTCAATGGCTGAACTGACACCAACTGTGAGCTTGTTGCCTTCTTCATGAGGTGAGCTCAGTTGTTGCCTTCCACACCAATACACTAAAGCTTTTAGTACCTGCTGAGGTATGTTGGACAGTTTTCTTCCACACTTAATGGCTTCAGGTTGCTAAACCTTTGGAGCCATTGCCCTTTTAATAGATCAACGGCCTTCTTCCCCATTCTGGGTTGACTCCACTAGGGTTTATTTTCTTTGTGCTTGCACCAGCACCACGGAGCACTGCTGGAAGAAATCAGAAAACAGGAAAGCTTGGGAACCCTTTTAAATTCCCACTGACCAACTATAGCTGAGCCCTCAGCATAGCTTAGCAATTCTATTTGCCTTCTCTGGTCTCCTTTTGTGTAATGCGGATTTCAGAACTGCTCTGCCTTCAGCAGACATTTGATTACCCACCTGGCAACTGACTGTGAGCAGATGACTCCTCGGTCTGCTTTTCAGAGAAAGAAAATGCTATCAGAAATTATGTCAACTTTCTTTGCAGTATTCATTCTACATATTGCTGCGTTAAAATGCAAGTCAATTGTGTTAAGATCTTAAGATATGTACATTTTATTCTGCACATTGTATGTATAGATATGGACCAGGGTAACTTATTTCCTGGTCTCATGGAGTTATCATTCTATGGTAGAGACAGACAGTAAAGTGTTATAAAATTTGATATAAATGATAATTAAAAAATAAGTTCCTGAAAGAGAATAAAGGAGGTGGTATGAAATAGTGACTGGGGTGGGAGAAGGCAGTGTTTACAAGGGTGGCAAGGAAAGATGCTCTTTGAGAAGCAATATGGCACAAACTGAGATCCAGCTACACCATGTATTGGCTGGGTAACCTTGAGCAAGGTGCTTAAATTATCTGTTTCTGAGTTTCCTCATTTGTAAAGTCAGAGCCTTCGCAGGAGTTTTCTAATGTGAAGATTAAATATATGTAATGTTTTCGAATAGTGCCTGGATTATAGGTAACTATTGAATCTATCAAAGATCAATTGTCATACTTAAAAGAGTTCATCTGAAGAGAGTTTAAGCAAGGGACCATTTACAGAGCTGTAGGATTAGCTAAGGAAACCAGCAGGAGATGGAATACCATCCAGGTAATAATAATAATACTGGGAAGACAAAACTACCTTTAAGCCTAGAAGAGAATAAATGGTGTTATTTACCAGAACCAGGTGGGAGGGAGCAGTAGCCAAGAGCTGGGGTCATGGAGAAACTTGGCCACTGTCAAGTCACCATTCAGTCTTCTGGTTCTACTTATTGTCAGGCCACAGCCAGAATTCAGGGATCAGGGAGTTTAAGGCGGGGCAGTCAGTGGAGGTCATCCTTCCTAGGCACAGAGCAAGAAAGCAAAGGTGGGAAATAAATTGAGGAACACAGTAGGCAATCAACTCTCATCATTATCACCACCACCATCATCCTTGTCATTAATATGGATATTTGAGTTGAGAAATCAGCCATTCAGGGGGACAATCCTAGGAAGAGAAGTGTCAGTGCCCTGAAGCAGGGCTGGTGCCTGTGATTGTGCAGATTTTGTAGTATACAACTCTAGGGGCTAGTATTCATGGAGGCTGTGTTCCCAAAGCAGATGGATGGGAATGAACGGTGCAACTGGAGAGATAGGCAGGCAGGGCCAGGTTCTCAAGGCTCTTATAGGTCAATCGTCGGCAAACTGCGGTTTGCCACCCACATGTGGCTCACCAGCTGAGGTGTAGCTCACAAGCCTAGGTTTGCCACTTTGTTGACTAATGAGTTTGCAGACCACTGGGATAGGGGCTTAATCACAAGGAACACAACAACCTATAATTATTGGAATCAGGAGTCTATAGGTCAAACTAAGGAGTCTGAATTGTATTTTACACAATAGAAAGGCCCTTGAGGATTTAAATGAGACAGAGGCTTGATCTGATCTCTACTTATAAAAGACAACTTTGGGTGCTACCTGGAGATTGAAAACTAGTCTCAGAGCTGATGGTGGCTCAGTCTAGAGTGGAGGCAATGGACACAGAAGTGGACTGAATCTGGATATATGGGAAGTATAGCCAATAATGCTTTTTGATTGGTTGAATATGAGGGTAGTTAGGGATGATTTAAAAAGAGGAATCAAAGATGATTCTAGGTCTTTGGTGTAAGCAACTAATTGGTTGAGATTGGCATTTACCAAGAGTTAAAGCCTAAAAATAGAAGAGATAAAGTATTTTGCATGTGTGTTGGGGGTTGAGGGCAGTGGGTGGCAAGTAGTAATTGCATAATCAAGAATTCTGAGGTATGAAGCAAACCAGTAGACATATTAAGGACATGCTCTAGCAGTCAGTGGTGAATTATGGCTTAAAATATACATATAGGAGTCATCAACATGTTGATGGTGTTTAGAGCTATGGAAAGTATATCTAAAGAAGAGGATTGGGTCATTCTCAATATTGAGAGATCCAACCAAGGCATATATAGTGTTACAGAAGACCAGAGAAGAACCAAGCTACGCTTAGAGAGATGGAATTATACTTTATTATTAATCATGAGAGAAACTGTATTTCAAATTCTGACCCCAAAATGGAGGAACTTTCCCTATTTATATGTTTTTACCTTCTTTGTTTCCCAAATATGGGGTGTTTTCAGCCCCCTTTGCAAGTTCTTAAGATCCTTATGTGCTGGGGCTTTGAGACCTCAGCCAAAGGCCTGGCCTGGTGCCAGCACTGATAACTTCATCTGGACAAGGTTTATGACCTCTCTGGAGTGGTCTTCTTTTCCTTATTATTTAACAAGCAAGCATTTACAGAAGTCAAAATAGCAGGGTTAAAATTTCAAACAGAAGTTTTTATATAAGATGGATTCTTCAGTAGAACAGGAGAATAAGAAGAAACTAGCAGTGAGGTAGGAGGGAAACCAGGAGTTTTTATGACATGAAAGTAAAGAAAAAGCATATGTACTAAGAAGGATGGAGTGGTTTCCTGTGTCCCTGGAAGTTAGACATCCTACCTCCTTTCAGTCTCAGGTAGCTTAACCTAAAGATGTTTTTTTTTCTCTTTTATATCATTTATCTTCTTCTCTGTATTGTATCCTTTGTATAGTCACCTGAATACACTCAAATATTTTCTCTCAAAAATTAAAAACCAAACCATACCAAAAGAAAAAACATACAAATCTCTCCCTAAACTCTTGTTCCAACAATTTCCCCATCCCTCAATGTTTCACTCACTCTGAAGAGCAGTCTTTAAATCACCCAAGCAATAATATATATATATATATATATATATATATATTTGATTTCAGAAAAGAAGGGAGAGGGAGAGAAATATAGAAACATAAATGATGAGAATCATTGATTGGATGCCTCCTGCATGCCCCCTACTGGGGATTGAGCCCATAACCTGGCCATGTGCCCTGACCATGAACCACTGAGCCATGCCACCCAGGCCACCCAAGCAATTTTTAATCTACTTATTGAGTTGTGATTATTTTGATAGCAACTTGCTAAATGCCCACCTAAAAGTAACGTTAAAATGAGTATTTTTCTATGTAAGAAAGATGCTGCATATTTAACAATTCAGAGATGTTGAAGCTTTGTGATTTTCTGACTTTCTCTCATAGTTAAAAAGTACCTGCAGCAGTTCTAAGGATACTTACTCACACAGAACATGATTTTATCTCTAACTCTTTTACATTTTACTGAGGAAGAAAAACCTTTCAGGAAACAAACAGCAGTGGTCACTCAGGTTGCACTGGCCAACACAGAAACATTCTGTAGCTGCAAGAGAGGCTAATAAAGCAAAGCTCTAGCATCTTTAGCCTCAGTTGTGAGAGATTGGCTCTGTCAAGAAGCAAAAAACAAAAACTGACAATGGCTGTTGGATAGTCTATAGAATGCTGCCTGCCACACTACTTTGTTATTGCTTCTACCAGATCCTGCCACCACATAGCTCTTATAATTTTGTGAATAATAGTTATATTGTAGTTTTTAGTTTTATTTCACTTGACTTTCTTTCTTATTGAAAAAAAAAGGCTTTTTGTTTGAATTCAGGGACACTATACTCTTCTGGAGTCCTTCCTTATATATCTATTTTTTCTAATGGCTTTCCATTGTTCTTCGGATAGATCCAAATCACTATCTTAACCTACTAACCTATGCATTTTTCATGGCTAGATCCCCTGCCATTCCAACTCTGCCAAACACCACATTATCCTGTGGTCTCTGCCCTCCAGCCACAAGTATTTGCTTTCAGACAACTGAACTGTGCCCTGTGCCTTAGTGACTTCCTATATGATGTTTGGCTTTCCCCCCCTTGAAGTTCTTCCCTTCCCTTTACCTAGTTTATGCCTGTCTATCTTCCAATTTTAATTCAAAAGTCATTTCAGCCGAAACCGGTTTGTTCAGTGGTAGAGCATCGGTCTGCGGACTGAAAGGTCCCGGGTTCAATTCTGGTCAAGGGCATGTACATTGGTTGCGAGCACATCCCCGGTAGGGGGTGTGCAAGAGGCAGCTGGTCGATGTTTCTCTCTCATTGATGTTTCTAGCTCTCTATCCCTCTCTCCTCCTCTCTGTAAAAAAATCAATTATATATATAGTCATTTCATTAGGGAAGTATTTTTATAGTTTCCTCCACCTGACTTGCCTGCCTCTTTCAATCTTATAGTTTCCCTGTACTTTTCCTTTTGTTGCATTCATTAATTAAAAAACAACAATAACAACACACTACAAAACTATTAATTTCAGAGAGAGGAAGGGAGAGAGAGAGAGAGAGAAACAAAAACATCAATGATGATAATCATTGATTGGCTGCTTCTTATTATACATGTCCCCTACCGGGGATTGAGCCTACAACTCAGACATGTGCTCTGACCAGGAATTGAACTGTGACCTCCTGGTTCATCGATTGATGCTCAGCCACTGAGCCACACAAGTTGGGCACATTCATTCATTTGTATATTTATTAGATTACCAATGAATGCCTGTCTCCTTCACTAAACTACTTGATTCCTTAATACTCAGCTCATTGCTTAACTCAGTTCATTAAAATGTAATTGTTTAATAAGTGAATGAATTTCAATGTCTTCAATTAGTCACACCCACAATTATAATTTTCTATTCCTGCTTTGCTGAGAATTAAACAAATCCCCCAATCCTTCAGATGTGTGTGTTTGTGTGTGTGCATGCACACATGTGCATGTGTGGAAGTCATAGCAAATAGTCTTGGAAAGAATCTCTGAAAACGCTCTTAAAACTAATACACAAATGCTGTGACATTATTTGCTTAATCAGAGGTCTCACATGCTAATTTTCTGGTTCTTTAATTTGTTATGGTAAGTAGAGATTGACAAATAGGTGGCTTCTTAATGAATGGGTCAATACTTAATTTCTTATTGAAAATAAGATCATGGGAAATTATGGCAGATTTTTTCTTATGCTCACTTTTTTTTTCTAATAACAAATAATCTGAAGAAATTAATGTCTGATTGCACTTAAAGAAGAAAAATAAAACTATTACTGAAACTGTACTTATGATAATTTTATGCTCTAAGTAGAAACCATAAACAGACCCTTCTCAAGAGAGTCCTTGCAATAGGTTTGACTGAGAGGCAAGTCCTAAATAATTTGGATTTAAATACTATAATAGCACTTTTTATAAGCAGGTCACATACATCTTTTTAGTTTATTTAAAAAGAAATTATAATCATGGACTTTATTTATAAACTTGTTATTCAGGGTTATTGGGGATTTTTGAGCTTTAATTTAAAATTAAAATAATAATGAGAAGCAATTATTTTTCTAGGAAATGTGAATGAAAGTGGGCAGTGCAGAATTATTTTTTGTTGCAATGAGAATTCTTAGTACATATCCTAAACAATAATTTTAAAAATTAATATTTATTAACTAACATGTTAACACATATTTAAAGAGCTACTAATGTAGGTTAGGCATTGTGGTAAGTGAGAGTTGATTACAAATTTCAGAGTTGGAATATATATTTTTAAAAATCCATGTAGGAATTTTTATGTGCTGTAATTGCTCTTTGGACAGTGTATTTTAGGTTTTCTTAGTTATTTGGGAAATCCTCTTAAGCTAGCTAAAAGCAGTCCACAAGAACAAAAGAAACTATTAAATTAAATGAGGCAACATTTTCATAACTAAGACAACCAACCAACATGACCTCCGGAGCATTATACACCTCAAGGGGCTTAGCGTTTAGTTGTGGAGATTAGAAATATATAAGATGATAAATAACTGGAATAGTGAAATGAAGCTATTTTCTGTCTCTATTGTTTTTCAAACACTGACATCCCTTCTTCCTGTAATAGTTCAACCAGCTATGATTGAACTATTCAAATGTTGGATGTTATGACCCAAATATTACCTCAGAGCAAAAGAACTCAAGGCATGTTTTATTGGCTTTTCCTGGGAACCAGCAAGGGTAGAAGTGCCATTCAGTAGGGTCAGCCATTGATTATTTGAATTATTTATATTGTTTGCCAAAAGTTATATGTGGTCTCTGTGCAGAATTTCTATTTCCCTGGCATGGACAGAAGTTGGATCTACAAAGAGTAAAGAAATTTTAACTTGGCTATAATCATTTCTTGGTAGCTCTATGACAATAAAAAGAGGTTTTTAGAAATAAATCTATCTTTAGGGTTAGACATTGGTCCCAGGTGACTCTGATACATCCACAGTGTCAAGAACTGACTGAGAATTCTCTCTCTCCAGCCCAGTTCTGTCCATTCTGCAACCTTTTTAGAGTTAGGTTTGACAGGAACTTATGCTGTTTCCTCAGAGACATCTAGACAGCTCCTCACAGAAGAATGAATCAGAGAGAAAGACAGGAGTATGGAGAGACAGCAGTTTACACTGGAAATTATTGAGTGCCAGGGAGGTCCATTACAAGAAAGTTAGATACATCTCTCAGTCAACTCCAAGCAATTAGCACCTATATAAGCTTTGATGTAAGGAAATCAATCAAACAGATTGAACTGTCTATGCATGGCTGAAATCCATGATTCTGAATTAAAAGGGTGGTAAAGTACCAAATTTAGTTAGAGCTTTTAGCGAGCACTTGGGGAATTTTACACTCTAGCTAACCATATGGTTATACAGTCCTCTTGGGAATATATAGACTCCTGAGTACACTTGTTCCTCCCACCTCATTTATTTCTATTTCTATTTTAATTTTTTTTTTTTTTTTTTTTTAGCTCTTGCCTTAGTCAGACATTGTGCTGAGTTTTACGAGGACCACATCATTAATTCTCAAATGGAGAAGATTCTGTGATCATGACCATTATATACTGATGTGGAAACTGAGGCTTCACATCACTATAGAAAAGTGCCCGTCTTTCAGCATAGCACTATGTTATGCAGGTGGTAGGCCTATATTACATATTTGAGGAAGAGAACAAAAGTCAACATTGAGATCATTTTTAAATTTTCAAATTGGTTTTAGTGTTGTTTTATAAAAACATGTGATTTAGTCCAGAAAAGAAACTAGAAAGATTCTCTTCCTATGGGATACTTTCTTTACACCTTGAGAATAAACTGTAATATCCTATGGAAAATCTCCTTTGCTTGCTGTTCCTTCCTTCTCTTCACCCATTGTTTTAGGCTGATTTTCGCACCACTTACTAGTTGTGTGAGTTTGCTCACTGCCTCAATTCTTCACCTCTAAAATCAGTGTAGGAATAGTTTTCAGAAATAGAGCAGATAAAGCATGCAAAGTTATGCTCTCAGACTGTCAGTGGTGACAGGCCATTTTTGGAAGGACCATTTTCCTTAAGGAAAAGTTAAATGAAAAATCAAATGAAGTTTTGATGATTAGAATCCAAAGATGATATAACTATGTAAAATTTTTATAAATATTTCTCAAGGCTACTCATATTTCTCTACTTGTCTCATTGCAAACTGATAGGGAATAGTTCACCAAATGGCAGTAGTCCACTGGTTCTGTTTTGACTGACCCCGATTTCAAGCCCCTAACAGAGTAGTATCTCATTTATATTAAACTAGAAGCCCAATGCATGAAGATTTGTACAGAATGGGCCTTCCTTTCACTGGCTGCTGGCATCGCTTTTCTCTTTATCCCGGAGCCACCTCTTTCCCCTCTGGCCCCACCTTCCCACGCTGCTCAGAGGCCCTGCCCCAGCCACTAGGCACCCATCTTTGTTGGGTTAATTTGCATACTCACTCCTGATTGGCTGGTGGGGGGGCATAACGAAGGTATGATCAATTTGCATCTTTCTCTTTTATTAGTATAGATGCTTAATAATTATTTGTTTTTCAAGTGAAAACAAGCAAGGTACTGGTGATACAATTAGAACTGTTCTTGCCCTTTTAACTGCCCTTCAAGCTACTCTATTTTTGCTTAATTTTTTCTCTTAGGGTTTTGTCACTTTTTCTGTTTTCCTCAACACCTTTATTGCTTTTTCTAATTTGTATTAAATGTTCTTTAAAATTTAACCCTTGGACTCTAATTATTAATAATCTCTCTCTCTTTTTCTCTCTCTCATATGCATTTCACTAGAAGATCACTTCTAAATCTAAGTCACCAAGGCTCTTCTCTCTGCTACCACATCTTCCCATGGTTTTGTGTCTTCCCAGAACCACTCTCTAGTTCAGGTAATTCTGCCTCCAAGGTTACTTTAACCTTGCTATTGCACTCCCAGATTAAGACAAAAGCCTTCTACTGCTCTCTCTACCATAAGATTTACTTCTATTTCAAATTATTTTATATCCAGTGATTAGTATTCACCATTTTATTATCCCCTTTCTACTTCAAATGATTGCTACTCATTTGTTTTCTTTTTAAATTTTCACCAGGAGTTGCTAACTTAGTATTTCCAAGCAAACTCAAAACAGATGTTTATTTTCTCTTGATGTTTTTATTTTTAACTCCAATGATAAGTCTCCTTCCTATCTATTCAGAATTCAAACTTAGTCCTTACTTAGCTTCCTTTATCCATCTATCCATCATTCATCCCCCACATCTTCTGTGAAGATTTTTTTTTATAATTCAGAGAGGCATGACCTCCATCTTGTCCTAATCCCTCTGAGACACTCTTTGCTCAAATCTAGCTCTGTGAAGAGCTTTTGTTCCCTAACCATGGTCTGAAGATCCTTGGAGAATGATTGAATTTTTGCATGTGATCTATGACTCTATGATTACCCACAAACATCAGTATTATTGACTATTCTGAATAATTAAAACTCCACTTTCATTAGTAAGGATCGTCTTGCTTAAAAAGCACCAGTAGAACATCATTCATTCTAAATAATTTGAAAACAATCAATACAAAATATAAATCCAAGTGTGCTTATTCCCAATTGCATTCAGAAGTTTTTACATACCATCTGTTCTCTTCCTTTGAAACACTCAATTTATCTCCACTTTTTTCTCAGTTCTCTTCCGTACTAAATCTATTACTTTTGCTCACCTAGTCTTCTCATGGTATTTTATATTGGGTACATTCATTTCCATATTCCAACCTTAATCAGAGATGTTAACATTGCCTAGGGCAGGTGTCGGCAACCTGTGGCTCCGGAGCCGCATGCCGCTCTTTTGAAGCATTGCAGGGCCAATAGCAGGGGCGGGGCGGGGCAGGGAGCTGTATCACTTACCTCCACCGCCACCTGCGCTCCCGGTGCTCTGTGTGGCAGGTTGCCAGCTACTTAGCGTCGCTAGGCAACCACAGCGTCCCTGTCCTGGCCCAGCCTCCTCCCTCACATCACAGCATGAGGGGAAAGAGAGGTGCTGACAGAGGGGACACTGAATAATAATAATAATAATAAAGAAATAAAGAGAAAAAAGGGAGAAGGAAAAAGAAGACAGAGAGGACAGAGAGGACTGGAGAAAGAGAAAGAGAGGGCTTGCAGTGTGACTGTCACTGGGAGTCGGGCCTGTACAGTGAGTGGAAAGCATATATTCTGACCTGCTGCTCCACAACACGGTCCGGTGGCTGTTCAGAGGTGAAACGCTTTGTCGTATGTTTGGAAGAAGTAAAAACTTTCCTGTCCAGCAAAGAGCTCACCTTTGCTGAGCTGGAACAACCAGAGTGGCTGGAAAAATTACATTTTATGGTAGACATGACAACACATCTAAACACACTAAATATAACCCGTCAGGGGAAAGGAGGCACAGCCCTGCACATGCTGGAGGAGGTTTTGGCATTCGAGTGCAAGTTGACAGTGTTTGTCAAAGATTTACAGAGAGGTACACTGTCTCACTTTCCCTCTTTGAGAGAGTTCAAACAAAGTCATGATACGATAAATTTGGAATATTTGAAGTCTGCAATCACCATAATGCAAAGTTCGTTTGGGAAACGATTCTGTGAGTTCAGAGAGGAAAAAACCACATTATCCTTTCCTGTCACTCCCCTGGCGATCGATCCATTCCTATTGAATATGACTGCATTTGCAGGTGTAAGTCAACCTGATCTTGAGATGGAACTGTCCGATATAGCCGACAAAGATATATGGGTGTCCAAGTTCAAATGCTTGACTGCTACTCTTGAGGATGTTGCCCGTCAGAAGGCCATTCTGGCTCAGAATCATAAATGGAGTGATATTGAAAATCTTTCCAAATAGGACAAACTTGTATTTGAAACATGGAATGCCATCCCCAACACTAATATAAACATGAAAAAGTATGCATTTGGAGTCCTGTCGATCTTCGGCTCCACATATGTATGTGAGCAGGTCTTCTCCAACATGAACTATATTAAAAACAAACATCAGTCATGCCTCACAGATGACAACTTGCAAGCCTGTGTGAAAATGAAGGTAACATCTTACAGTCCTGATGTGCAGACACTGTGCACTGAGGTTCAGGAGCAAAAATCCCATTAACCAGGTAAATTAAATATTTTAATTAGCTATTAATTTGCAAAAATATATTTTACATTGTTAAGTGAAAAAGTCTTTTTTTTCTTCAGATTGACTGCACGATCTGGTATATAGCATTAAAGTAAGAAACAATATATGCAGTGTTATATTTGTTTTAAATGTCGCAATGGTTTTGCGGCTCCCAGGTGTTTTTTTTTCCTTCGAAAACGGGTCCAAGTGGCTCTTTATGTCTTAAAGGTTGCCGACCCCTGGCCTAGGATATTGTCTTGTAGCTTTTCTGCCAGTTTAGAATGAACTTATTATTGTTACCCTATGCATCTTCATCATCATTTAATTGACATGACTTATTTCCTTTGAGAAACTATAATATCTTGACTAACTTTAGACAAAGGATATCAATGCTTGATACCCTTTCATCTATGTATCTGTGTGGGCCCAGGATTTCTTCTAATATGTTAAGCAAAACTACATATCACAACAGATTAAATGCAGAAGCAGATATGGCAATCCAGATGTATTAATTGAAGACAGCATTAAAGACATTTGCAAAAGTGTAAACCAGTACTACTCTTCCAATTGATGTATTTTGTTTTTGAAAATATCATTAATTTGTATAAAATATATTGCTAATATTAATATGTAATGGATCCATTATTGTTATTTGCAGGTTAAACAATGAATATTTTAAATATTCCTTTATGGTAAATATTTGTAGATATGTCTTAAATATAGGAAAACAGTCTTTGAAATACTCCATGGTTTTTAAGAATCTAAAAACCAAAAAGTTTAGAGACCAAAAATTTTGAAAACTATTGCTTTAGGCATAAATCTAGGGTGCATTTTGTTACTATATATCTGCTCAGTCTCTCAGGCTTCATAATCAATAACATTATCTATCGATCGTCTATTATAAAGAGGCATGTTGTATACTGTACATTATATCTAATTCACACAAGAACCCTATAAATTAGCTTTCTTATTCTAATTTTATAACTATGGAAAATGGGATTTAGGAAAATTAAAGAATCCTCCAAATTTTCCAAAAAACTAAATGATAGAGTCAAGTTCTGATGCTATCATTACAATTCTATACACAAGTAATTAATGAACAAAGTGATTACTGAATAGATATGGACAGCCATTTTTTCAGAAGCCTTTAATGGCAAAAGTTAATCTTCAAATGACCTATTTGGATTTAGAACTATGTTTTTTTTCTAAATTATCTTCAGTTCTGAATTGCCTGCTATAGGCAGCAAGATGTTGGTTTTGAAATCATTAGGCTTCAAAGAATGAACACAGTTTCATTCTTCTACTTAAGGTAAGCTTTCAAAGCTTAATTTTATATTAATTCACCCCTAGATGCTTCACTTGATGTGGAAATATTTCATAATTCCATTTCCTGATAATATGCTTAGTCATTTTTAAGCAGAGAAATTAAGAGTTTTCAAAGTTATCAGGCCATGATTAAGCTTTGTTCAGTTTACAGACCTGCTGGCATGCTTACAGGGTGCTGTGTCCTGTAACTCAGAACACAGCATCTCACAAGATGCTGGCTCCAGTAATGATCAAAGAATGCTTTCTTTCCTCCTCCCCCCAAATGAATAATTGATTTTATTTGTTCCTGAGAACTGTAGAAAGGAGCTGTATAAGACAACTGAATCATCTTGTAGCAACCTTAACCAAACTTTGTGCTGGGAGAGGTCCTGCTAGGTTACCCTACTAGGACAGCAGGGAGAAGAGGAAGACCCCAGCCTGGCATGAAAACACACAGGAGCTATCTGAGGGAAAAAGTTTGTTTTAGCAAATTTGACGAAAAGCCTAGACTTTCAATGGACATGTCAAGTAGGCAGTTATAAATCTCTGACTGAAGTTAGGGACAGAACGGGATGAAAAAAAATTTTTTATTGTTATTTCAAGTTACATATATCTCCTTTGTCCTTATTTGACCTCCCCAACCATTCCCCACCCCTGGCAAGCCCCCACTGCCCCAGTGTCTGTGTCCATTGGTTATGTGTAGGGTGAAATTTATAGAAGTAAATGTTTTGGATTAGAGGTGAAGCCACTCCCCACCCCCCCTTTTTTTTAGTTGAAATCACAAAGGCACAAGGTTAAAGGGATGATTGCTAAACCTCGTATAAATCCCAGGTAAGACTGAAAGATAAAGAAATTAAGAAGGTAAAAATGGCAACAACAAAAAATGTGGTAGAATATGAAAATGCCGTCAAGGTTTAGTGATATAGGAGTTTTAGGAAAGAAAATTTTGTCAATCATACAAAATTTTCTAGAGAAAGGGGAATAAAGAGAGGAAAAGAATATTGTGTTTGTGAATAAGGAGGTCATTGGTGATGTAGGAGCTAGACCTGCCAGTAAACATGAGCATGGAAGTAAGATGATTGCTTAAGGGACTAATAGAAAGACAACAATTATAAGTCAATCGACAAATATAAACATACAAGGTTTTAGAGAAGATGGGTAGATAAAGTTAGGGTGATGCCTAGATAACTTGAGAGAAAAGTTTCACCATCTTTAGCTTGTCTAGTAAATATGTATACTCATTGAGCTGCTTAGACTATACCATTGAACACTTGAACCCAACATCTCTACACTCTGGCCCAAATATTTTTTTGAATTTTCAAAAAGCCCCTGACCTCCTTGAGCTAATTAAGCATCATGAGAAGAATCATGTTGTATACATGCAGTGGTGTACTAGTAACTTAAATATATATATATATATATATATATATATATAGCCCTAATGTAGTATTTGAGGACTTGCTAGGTGAAAATATTTGCATGATGGCCAATTTCTAGGTAAGGAAAGATATCATTGATATAGAGGTGGGGAAGAAGTACAGAATGGCTGCCATAAGCCAGTATGAGCCAGCCCCAGCACCCCACTGGCCTGGTTTGTCTTGCTCTGTGTTCTAGGTGTATTACCATATATCTGCCTTTTCTTGATTTATCTGTAAGTTGGGAAAATATTTCTCAGTTATTATGAGAAGGGAGTTTATTGTTGAAAAGTTTTGATGGAACTAAAAGCAGTAGACTACCAAAAAAAAATCACCATAAGTCACATATATTTATATTTGAAAACATTTTTAAATTTAGATGTGAAAAACAACAGATAATTGAAAAATAAACTCACAGATGGTAGACAACTTTTAGAAATACTGTAATAACACCTCACTTATCTAGCATCATCAGGGAATGAGCTGTTTCACATAAGTGAATTTTTCAATTAAATAGAACTTACAGATTTAAGCACCAGCAGTTTTCAATTTTAATCAACTTTATGTGGAAACTTTTCAAAAATGGGTTAGACAACTTCCTGTCTTCTTTATTTTTGTAATGTATCTTTTGATTTTAAAAATAATGCAAGATCAATATATAGCATTTTAAAATAAAGATTATATATAAAGGAGAAAAGTCCTAATTCATGATCTATAAATAATTAATATTAGTATGTTACTTTATTTTCTTTTCATCTTATTTGTATTCATACTTTTTAAAGTTGAAATATTTTGTATTTAGTATATGTCATGAATTGTGAACATTTTCGCACATTATAAACTATTATTGGAACATGTGATTTTTAATGGTTGTATAATATTTCATCAAATGGAAATTAGAACTATTTTAGATGTGTACATACTGTTAATCACATAGATTGTTTCAAATTTTTCGCAATTATAATCTCATAAAACTGTAAATCTATGACAATTTCTAATAATAGATTTTTGGAAGTAGAATTAGTGGGTCAAAAGATAAGTTGGTTATGGCTTCAGACTTTTATTGGAATTAGTACAAATTTAGCACAATTTAATCAAACTTTGACTTCAGAAAGAGTATCAGAGTTAATACTTTTACAAGAAATATATGAAAATACCCATCTCCCTGTGTTCTTGCCATTAACAAGTATTAATATATTTGCCATTGTTTTCAAACCATGTTCTCTACATCATGATGACTCAGAGTCTTCACCATGTATATAAATGAGATAATGTAAAGAAAGCACCTAAAACACCTCCTGGCATATAGTTACTATTTAGTAAATAGTTACATAGCTCTTAGTTGGGGGTTATTAACATAATGCTTATTTTTCATTCACATTTCAGTATGTGTCAATGAGGCTTATGCTCCATGAGGTCTTTCAGAGATCCAGGCTTCTTCCATCTATTGGCTGTATCATCACTTAGGATAAGGTCAGTTCAGTCAGGATGGCAGAAAGGAAGTTTAGTGCAGAGGCAGGCTGTTTAGTGGCACAGAGGTAGAGGCAGGCAGTCTAGCGCAGTCTGCAAAGTGCACTTTGCATGAGAGGCCCTTGTGCAGAAATGACTGCTAGGTTCTTCCCCCAGACCCACTGCAGTTAGCCACTAGGAGCCAATTTTTTTCCTCTTAGGGTTCATACTCTTATATGTCAAGATCCAATGAAGACCCCCTTTCCCCCCCTTCCTCTTTTTTCTTTCTACAGAGTAATCTGCAAACTGCTTTGCTGGGCATTTAGTGAGCTCACACTTTGTCTTCTATCTCCTGCCCCACTTCAGCCACCACTATTCCCTAATCTGTCATCAGCTTCATCCATACCAGACTGCTTCTGATCACCTGTGCCTTGCATCATTTTCCTGGGGAATTCTTTCTCCAGAAATAGTCACCTCTTAATCTCCTTGTCAAATTCATCCATGGCTCAGCTTAAATATATACTTTTGTTTTGGCTTCTCTGACCTTTTCCCCTACCCCTAACATGACAGCATTTGTGACCCAGAGACTAGGGCGTGGATTTGTCTAGTTGAATCCTGGCTCTGTCACTTTTCAGTGTACACATTTGATTAGTTCTCTTCTCTTCTTCTGCTGCTCACTGGTAAGGTAAGAGGAACAGTGGTACTCGCCTCTTGAAGCTGTTTTAGGATCAAATGAGATAACAGTTCTAAGTGCCTACAATCTATGGAAAAATAGTATGCTCTCAATAACATGTTAACTACAGTTTTTGTAGGACAGATCAGTTTATTTCAATTACTTGTCAGTTTCCTATATCAGAATATGATCTTTTTTTGTGGTTAAAACCCTTTTTTATTATCTATCTTCATATCTACAGCATAGTCTTCAGTAGAGTTTACTCTTAAATAATAATGATGGTAATTCTACAGGTAATGCCTTTTTTAGATGGAATAGATTATAAGAAGTATGTAAAAATGATACAACATTAACCAAAGGTGAAATCTGTACTGAAGAGTCTTCAGCTCATAACTGCTTGTGTAATCTGCAATGAACAAACAAGAATTCTATTTTTTTTCCCTAAGAAGAAATGAAAGAATATGTTGATCTCCAAAATAAAATACAATAAAAGCCCTTGCCATTTCAGAAATTTATTGAAGGAAGACATTGCACTTTGGTATGCTTCTATAGGTTCAGAAATGTGAATGAGACAGACTACAAAGGAACACATCCATTAGAATACAAACTCACAAGAAGCCAAGAGTATTTCAGAATCAGATCAGTGCCAGGGTCAAAATTTATTATAGATGTATCTAGTTTTTTCTTGGGCTTCTATCACAGGCATGATGAATGAGATGGCTTAAACAACAGACATTTACTAGTATTGTCCTAGTTCTGGAGGTTGGAAGTCTGGGACCAATGTGTCAGCAGGGTTGATTCCTTCTGAAGGTTGTGAGAAAAAAAATCTCCCATTTTCTCTAGCTTCTGGTGGTTTGCTGGCAGTCTTCAGAGTTCCTTACTTTTGAGTTGCACCACCTCGATCTCTGCCTTTATGTTCTCATGATATTCTTCCTTTAGGCCAGTGTTTCCCAAACTTTTGACATATGTGTACCCCTTCTATAATTTTCGTAACGCTGAGTACCCCTCGTACTCATGAGAACGTAGAATTAGGCGCAGCTAAGCACGGTGCAGTGCATATCCCCACCAAACTCCAGTGCAACACGTACCCCCACCAAACTCTTCCCAAACCCCTGGGGTTACGCGTATCACACTTTGGGAAACACTGCTGTAGGCAAATCTGTACCTATAATTCCCGCTTATAAAGACACAAATCATCAAATCATACTGGATTAGACGCCAAATCTACTCTAGTATGACTTCATCTTAATTACATCTGCAAAGCTCCTTTTTTCAAATAAGCTCACATTCTGGGATACTTGGGATGAGGACTTCAACATACAAATTTGGAGGGACATCATCCACTCATAACAACAGATGTTAAAAGTTTGTTAAAAGCAAAATTGCAATGTATGTGATCTTGTTCTTTTACTGGTTCTCAGGAGACACTGTTTTTGAGTTTACTTTTCAGAATTTAAGTGGTCAGAGTAAACAGACTTAATATTTCTAAAACCATGTCTATGAGACCTAGTATTCTTGTGCAACAGAGAAATTTTCTTTCCTAATAGATAGGTTTATGGTTACTTAGAGATTATGAAACCATACTTTGCTGAAGCAGGCAGATTTGCAAATTTTAGCAGTGTTGACATTCCAAGAAAAAAGGTAATGAATTCCAGCTTCCAGAAATTCAAATCTGATGATTACTTTAGAATTGTTTTGGGGTAATATAAAACTCACCAGAAGTAAAATATTTAGAGAGACTGTGAAGATACCACAGAATTTTGGGACTTGGGGAACAGGCCGTTTTTCTCTTAAGATAATTATATTCAAAATCAAGAATACAGTATTCTCAGTCCCTAAACACAGAAACAGGATGTTGGTTATTTTACAGTATAAGATAAAATTGAAAATACTTAGCTTTTTATTGCACCCAGTGGTAACATCTCTTAAAATTTGACCATAAAGTTAAAATTGTCTTTCTTTTTCCTTTTTCCTACAGAAAAATCTCATGTATCATTTATATATTTCATCTTTATTTATGTCATTATAGATAATTTCATTGTTTTGCCCCCTTAAATCTTGCCTTATATAGAAAGCTTATGTGAGCCTTATAGAAAATTATATTCCTTGCCCCAAAAGATATTTCTTGAGTAAAATTTACAGTCAGGAATTATATTAAAGTAGAGGCCCAGTGCACAAAATTTGTGCATGGGTAGGGTCTCTAGCAGCTAGTGCTGGGGTACCTCCCCCCACAACAGCCTACTGCCATGGCTGCCACTGGCCCCGCCCCCTGGTGGAACTCCTGTTTAAGGGGACAATTTACATATTAGGCTTTTATTATATAGAATAGGATAGCTAAAATGAAGAATAGCTTCAGTTAGCAAATTGTCTTTGAGTTAACTTTGAGACATTCCTAGTATGTAAGTATTGCACCTTGAGTAGAAGGAATTTATTAGTATCGCCAATCCTCTTGGATATATTAAAATTATATTCTAGTTAATAATTTAGGTTAAAAATTAATATTTTGCTATTTTATTATCTATACTAATAAATGAGTAAGATGCAAATTGACTGTATCTTTGTGACACCCACCAGCCAATCAGGAATGAGTATGTAAACTAACCCAACTAAGATGGCGGGTTAATTTGCATACACAGGTGCCAAGAGGCTGGGGGTGGGACGGGAGCTTGTGTTGTCGCCCTGGTGATGATGCAGGCGCTCCACACTGCCCTAGCCACTCTGGGCCTCCGGGCAGCTTGGAAAGGTGGAAAGATGGTTTTGGCTGGAGCAAAGGCAGTGCTGGCAGCCAGGGACAGGAAGGCCCATTCTTGCATGAATCTTCGTGCATCAGGCCTCTAGTTACTAATGAAAGAAATAGTCTTACCTGGAATATGAACATATAAAAAATGTCAGAAGGATACAGCTTCTTGGAGAATTTCATTCCTGTAGCTACAGTATCTTGTTCTTAGCATTTTTTAGTTGTTACCTTAAGACCTATTGTTTTTACAGTGTTAAGGCATTTTGGTTCAACTCTGAGTATTTGACCCAAATAGCATAGCATGTTGATTTTACCTGTCTTCTCAGGAAGCTTTTGTCTTGATGGATCTCTTATCGTGAATAATTAAACAATGTTGGATTATAACTTCCATTGAAAACACAGTATCTCAGAGTTACATATTTATTTCACAAAAGACAGATATACCGAGGTAGCAAATCTGCCAATTCTAAATAAAGCTTATTTTCAAATGTTTAATGTGAGAAATTTCCCATGTAATGAGAAATCAAGATTGTTTATAGCCAGGGGTCCTCAAACTTTTTAAAGTGGGGGCCAGATCACGGTCCCTCAGAGAGCTGGAGGGCCGGACTATATGAACTACTAATTCCTACTGTAACACCTTGGCTGCGCTCACTGCCCAAAAAACCTGGTGGGCAGGATCAGACTCCCCTGGGGGCTGCATGTGGCCCGCAGGCCGTAGTTTGAAGACCCCTGTTTATAGCCATGGAGTTAGTAAGCATACAACAGAAATCCCTGGGAGGTCCATTGTCTTTTCTCACATTCAGATTTTCTATGAACAATTTAAATATTTTCTCTAAGTTTGCAAATTTAAACTGTTATAAAATAAAAGAAATATTAAAAGTTGTCTTGGTAAATTGAGAATCAGTACTGTCCCAGTAAGAGTACCTGGCATTTCAAGAATAATGAAACAAACTTCAAAGAAGACATTATTTTTTCTGTTCATTTTGAATGTTGGCGATTGAGTTAAAAGTGGAATTAATTCCCCATTGTGGAAAATGAGCCTTGGAATTCTGCAAATGCTGATTTGCAGAAAATATGTTCAGAATGAATTCAACTTTATCTGCTTTAACCTTTCAATGTGGACTTGTATTCTAGAGAGAGAGAAAAAAAATTATAAATATGGAACTTTAGTGAAATAATTGCCACTTCGGAAATTTGAACCTAGAGTACTATTTCTCTCAGATAATGATGCAACATGTTCTCTTCCTGAAAACTGTCACTCCTCCTCTTCAGTTTCCCCCACTTCCAATTGTTTGTTTGTAAGCAGAAATGTTATATAATAAAACAGTGGCTTTCTTTCTGCATTGGGCATTAATTTCTACTTTAACATGTGTGTTTCCTATTCAGTTTCCAAAGAAACATTCTGAAGTCATCTTCTCAGCATCTTTAAACTGGTCAGGAGGACAGAACTGCTCTGTACTCTACAGCTGCCTGCATGCCAGTGGACTAATAACACAAAACCCCCTTTAAGGAGGTGGCAGGTTTCCTACCTGTGAAAGTCAAGAGTGTTGGTCTTTGGTCTTTTGGCACAGGATTGCCTTTACCTTGAAAAAATTCTTTTGGTAGCAGCAGCAGAAGTGTCACTGTTAGCTTCAAATTTAGATCAAATTGGAGGTAAAATGTGTTGTTAACCTAGGCCAGGTTTCTAGTGAAGTTTATAGTCCTGTGTGTTATTTATCTTCTTTTCTTTCTTCCCTACTTCTCCTTCTTCATCTTCTTCCTTTGAAATGTAGTCTATCTTTGGAAATCTGAAAACTACCCTCATCTATCATGAGGTAGGATATTTAGTACTTTATAAAAAAACAAAAACAAACTAGAGGCCTGCTGCATGAAATTCGTGAACTTGGGGGTGGGTCCCTCAGCCCAGCCTGTGCCCTCTTGCAGTCCAGAAGCCCCTGGAGATCCTTAGCACTGCCACAGAAGCGGGAGAGGCTCCCACCATCACCACTGTCACCCCACTGCACTCGCCAGCGGTGAGCCTGGCTTCTGGCTGAGTGGTGCTCTCCCTGTTGGAGCACAGTGACCACCAGGGGATAGCTCCTTCCTTGAGCATCTTCATTGAGCTTCCTTGAGCTCCTTTGTTGACTGCCAGGGGTGGGGCCCAAACTGGCAGTCAGACATCTCCTGAGGGGTCCCTGGCTGAGGGACCCAACCCCTGTGCTGAATTTCGTGTACTGGGCTCCTAGTACATACTATAAGTGACATGTATATAATGCTGTAAACTTTTTCCTAAATTAATCATTCTATTGTTTTCTGATTAATTAATATAATGCCTTATATTAGGTAACTCTAATCTCTGCACATATACATGTATACATGCTTACATATATATACATATGTACTTACATATATTCATTACTTAGCATCTGATTTATCAGCTCTCTTACATGACAGTTAAATATGTAGAGTTATTTGGTATTTATGCTAGTGGCCCAGTGCAAAAAATTCATGCACATTAAAAGGGAATTAATTAGACAATATATTTTAACATTGCTATTTGCCCTTTCTTTATAATAGAAGTGTCAGAGATGAAAGAAAATTAGTAAAATTTATATGAAAATCTTCCTCCTGTCAGAGTCTGGGGTGCGCCATGGAATCAGTCAAGTTTTTGCCCACCCATGTGTGCCTCAAAATTGCGTGAGTTCCCAACTCAGCAGCCCTGCCCTATGGGGTTACATCCTATCTTGGTCAGTCCCACCCCCTTCAAGCTCTGCAGGGAAGTAGATGTAGCCACCTGTGAAGCCTTGCTGGGCATGGGGCATGGCCTGAGGTTCCCCAGCTTGGTGCCTGGGCAGGGGGCATGGTCTGAGGTCTCTTGTCAAGCCCCACCAGATGTGGGGCACAGTTTCGGATCCTCTGCCCTGGCCCAGAGCCATGCAGCCTCAGGTCCCTGCTGATTGCTTGTTAAGGCTCATTACAGGAACTAGGCCTCTGCTGTGGGCGCAGCCATCTTGTATTATGGAATCCCTGCCTCTGCTATGGGTGCAGCATCTTGTTACAGCATGATGGTCAATTTTCGTATTCCCTCTTTATTAGATATGATTTTCTAATCTCCAACAATATGTAGGAATTAGAAGCAGTGAACCAAAAACATTACATATGGTATGCTAATTCATGCTTACAAGTTTTACTGCATATGAAAACCAACTTTTTTTTTTTTTTTTTGGAACAAATACTACATCTTACCTACCATTGAATCCTCAGATTTTTATAAGATGACTGAAAGATATATGGCAGGAATTTGACAAATATTTATAGCATTCATAAATGAATGATTGATTTACTTAATGAACAGCAATTATTACTAATCATTCTTGAAGTGTATGTTTCATCTATTTTGAATAAGCACTTCACTTTTAGCAAGATTTATAAAATTTGGAAATGATGTAAATACTTTAATCTTTGCATCTGAAACAGTTTCTGAAAGAGACCAACAGCAGAATGCCTTTAGACATTAGTTAATTTGAGTCCATTTATTAACTGAACAAGCATTGTGCTTTAAAAGAATTGGTGTTCAGTGCAGCTAATGGGACAAAAGGAAGGAAGGGAATCATTTTCTCCAATGAGAAATCAGTGAAGCCAATATGGTGTTATGATATTTTATGACTGTAGTACTTTGCCTCCAGTGTCTCATAAATATTGATCACTTGATAGTAGAGTGAGATAAGCTGGAGAATTAGCTGAGAAGAAGGCCAAGAAGAGAACAAAAACCCTATGTTGCCAGAAGACATAAGTCAACGTAGAAGCAAGCTGATCTCTTCCTTTGTACAGCAGAGTACGGCCCGAGCAGGAACTTTGTCCTCTGGCGATGGTAGTCATGGTATAAGTTGAAGATAGATTTTAGGGAGGTATTAGAAAAAGTCAAAACTTTATATAAGATGTATAACAATGATTTTTCTTCGTTTAATCTGTATGTGGAAGAAGGGATTAGATAAGCTTAATATTGTAGTTTATAATAGTTAAAACATTAGGCAAAATAACTACATTTATAATTATAAATCTATTATCTGTTTTAAAAATGGCTCTAAAAATTTCTGGGATTTTTTTTCTTTCCATATACTAGCCTGCTTGACATTGGAGTGGGAGTTCAAGGAAGAACAAACAGGACATTAGAGGCTTAGAGGCACAAGATAACATGGAGTGTTTAAGAAACTGTTGTAAGACGTCATAGATGATGGAAGTAAAACTGAAGGAGTAAGAAGGGCCAGATGATGAAAGGTCCTTAGGTGCTAAGGTAAAGAATCTGTGCCTTGTCAACCATTTTAGTGGTGTAAAAGATTAAAGTTGCATTTGAAGAGTCACTCTGGCATTTCTCTGGAGGGTAAGTGGAATGGGCTTTGCCAGCAATAGGAAAAGTAATAAAATATTTCAGTGTGGAGAAGAGGTAGAATATTCATTTACATGTAGAAGGTAGAGTAAATAAGTATTAATTATGGATTGATTTTGAGTTGAAGAAAGAGGGAGGAATCTAAGATGTTATCTGAGCCATCGTGGGAGCTATAAATGGTGGTGACTTTGACCAAGATAAGGAAGTGGGTAGGGAGAACTAAGTGGTTGTGACAAATTCATGTTTTGATTTGTTTATATTAAGATGTCTATGTAACATCTAGTGGAATGAGCATTGACAGCCAGTTGGATTTATTGCTCAGAATCCAGGAGAGAGATCTGGACTAGAAATGTGGACATGGATATTAATTACCAGGTGGTCAGTGAAAACAAGGAAAGTGAGATGAGGCCAAGAATGATAACAATTTGAGGGATGAGCATGGAAAGGGATCTCCAGAAGGGACCTGTGATTGAATAATGAAAGAGGAAAAGCAAAGAGAATAGAAGCATGGAAATCAAAGGTGTTGTAAATTTCAAGGAATTAATAATCAACGATGTCATGTGTTGCAGATAGGCCAAGTAAAACATGGACAGAAAAGTGCAAATTGAATTTGGAAATAGTATGTCAACACAGTAAACAGGATTGAAACCAGCTGATGAAGTGAAAGAAACAAATGTAGACTATCCTTTCAAAAAGATGTCTGTTGTTTGTTATGCGAAAAATACTGTGATGGCATGCAGTAGAAAAAAAAAATGCTGAATAGAAAGGCATCATTTGAAGATAGAGAAAATAAAGGCTAAGATGAAATGATTTGGAGAGTGTGAGTTTCTGAGTATATGAAATGATTCATAACACAGATGGTGGTGTATTTGCCATTGGGCAAGAGTGAAGATGAAGGAAGTAAGAAAATGAAGGAAGGAGGAAGAGGAGGAGTGGAAGAGAAGGAGATGGGGCTGATACATACTATAAAATCACAACCCAAAGTTTTACAAGAAAAAGTATTTATTAGCCCTCATACTTGTGTTGTTCTGGGCTGGAACTGCCTTCCATAGACGTAGGTACTGGATTTGGTTCAGAGGGATTGGATTATATTCCAGGGCAGCCAGTGAGTTTAGGCAATTCCTCTTCTCTTACCCTCCATTATTTTCTTTTTTTATTTGTACAAATGAAATATGCAAAGCATGTGAACATCAGAGCTGGCCACAAACTAGACATTGCATTATGAATTTGCAGACTCAGAATCAGATGAATGACATTAAACTGATATAGGAAACAAGTATTATACATGACTTCTAGGAAAAGAAATGAAGAATGGGTTTTCATTTGAAATTAATATATAATGTTCACTGAACAGAAAATGTAAAATAAACCAAAGCCCACTTTCCTCTCTCCAGCTTTGAAATATTTTAAAGATGAACCTGATATTCTGCACACATGCAATGCAGATTTGAATAAACTGATGAAGAATATAAGAAAAGAATCAATCCAAGATGTTAACCAATGGGCATGGATAGATACTAAGACAGATTTATAGCAGTTACTTTCTGTATCTCATTACTTAATTACCCAGTCAAGGACACCAACAAGATTTAACTTGATTAAATTGGTAGTAAATTTTTAATTTATCAATAGAAAATCTAGATAATTTAGCTAGTGATAGTTCTTGCTTTTTAATTATTCTATTTAAGTAGATACTTATCTAAGCTCTTTCAATAAATGTTACTTGAGTTTAGTAACAGTAGAGTCTTTGAAACTACCTAAACTGTGGTCAGATTGCAAACTGTTGAGTTCATTTGTTTATCACAAGAGAAGTAAAATAAGATTAATTGAGTATTAAGTAATTAGTGTTGCATGAACACAATGAGCTCCTATGTGTGTTCCCAAATCCTTATACTGTATCTATTACATGCCAGGCACTCTTCTAGATGCTTCACATATATTAACTCATTTGAATATTCACAAACATACCTTGAGATGGATATAATATTGCTATTATTATTAGTCTAATGATAATATTTCAATTTTTCAGATGAGGAAATTGGGACATAGATAGCTCACATTCACACCAAGTCACCCTGGCTCCAGAATAATTATGCCCTCAATATATGCCATTTTTTAAAGAGGTTTTACTTTAAGAACTTTTATTTTTTTCTAGAATTTGATAAGATTTGGTAGTGATTTATAACAACTAAAGAAATATTTTTAGTGGCAGGTCCTCCAATTTTAAAATGATGTTCATCATTATCTATATCTATATCTATATCTATATCTATATCTATATCTATATCTATCTATCTATCTATCTATCTATCTATCTATCTAAAGGCTAAGTGACTGACTGTACGTCTTCCAACCGACCTACCAGCCAGTACATATGACACCCACTGGCAATTTAAAAATAAATGTTGACTCGCGCATGCGTGATATATATAAAGCATCAGTGCCAATCACACACGATGCCAGAATGTATCTGAAGACCAACTATTGGCACTATGTACCTCTGAAGTTGAAAGAAAAGAGCATCATTGACAGAATATTATTTATTTATTAATCAATTTATATATTATTTTCATATACATTTTACTAATTTTTTTCATCTTTGAAACTTCTATTTAGAGAAAGGTAAAATAGTGATATTAAAATATTTTGTATTTTAATTTTATATATATATATGTTTATATCTATCTCTCTTTTTTCCTCTCTCTCTTAAAATCAATAAAAATATATTTAAAAAAAATAAATGCTTACATAGGCTATACCATGAGATTTTAATATATTCTGATTATCGCATTCTATCCTTTATAATGCTGTATTTTATTTAATGTACTGTATCCTATACAATAAAAGCCCAGTGACCAAATGGCGAAATGACCAGAACAACCGGTTTACCAGTCACTATGATGCACATTGACCACCAGAGGCCGCCGCTCAATGCAGGAGCTGCCCCTTGGTGATCAGTGTGCTCCCACAGTGGGAGCACTGCTTGGCTGACCAGGATGAGAGTTCTCCCACAGTGGGCCAATTCCAACAGACCAGACCCCCACTAGTGCATGAATCCCGTGCGCTGGGCCTCGAGTTTATAAATATTTTGAGATGAGATTTATAGGTGTCATCAGACTGTCAAAGAGGTTCATGGCACACACAAAAAAGCTTTAGGTTTTTAGAACTTTAGATTGTAATTATTGGTTAGGGACTTGGACCAAAAGTTGTGGATAAAAGACTTGATGAAGCTTGTTAGTTTCCCTTCTACTTTTTATCCCTCTCCTTGCATGTAGCTCTATACCACCCTTATGTACTCCTTGGGTACATGAACAAGAACTCTGAGTCACCACAGCTCTTAAAACAGGCATTATTTAGCTCAAGGCAAAGGCAGGAGAGAAGCAAGAGTCTAATTCTAATTATTCTTTACTAATTGTTCTAATATTTCCATCCCACACTCATGGCTGACCTTTTATTCAAGGTGCATACCTAAGCAAAACAGTCCTCTTCAGTTTCAGACATTCTGCTTTCTGTTTCTTTCGAAATAATCAGCTTTTCCATTACTTATTCTTTCTATTGTAACTAATTTGTTACTATGTTACATTTTAATGATTTTAAAATTGTCAAATTCAATGTTTGTTTTTGTCAATTCTCCTAAAATTCCTCAAGGTTTTAAAATATGTTCTGTAACAATGCTATTGGGAACAGCTGAAATATTATTAGATCTTCCCAGTGAATTGTTCTCTTTTTTATCACTATGTAATTACTGGTTTTACCTGCAATTCTACTTTTTGTCATGCAGTGCATTTTCTTTTAAATCAATAAAACTATACCAGTTTTTCTCTCTGAGTATTTGCCTAATTTCTCCCTTTTTATGTCTTTATTTTATACTTCCTCTACTATTATGTTTCAGTTTTTTTTTAAACAACATACAGATGTCATTTTTAATGTGTTCTAAGAGTTTCTGTCTCTGAACTGAGTTTAGTGTATATTCATTGTGTTTACTGATCAACTTGAATTTCTTTTTTATCTTATTATGTGCATCATATAATTACTATTATTTGTTTTATTGTTTTTCCTGTTTTTGTAAGATTTTATTTTAATTTTTTTCTATTCTGTTTTTCTATTTTTATTGTTTTAGGATCATATTTAAATATTTATACATTCTTATTTGCAAAAAAAAATCTAACATTAAACAGTAATTATTTATTTTCCTTCTACAATATTGGAATTAAGTACTATTTAACTTTACTAATTTTATACATTATTATTTTAATTTATAGTAGAATTTCAACTTATTTTGCTATATGTATACATCTTATGAGTCAATGGAGCAATATTTGAATGCAGTTATAAATAACTAGAGGCCTAGTGCATGAATTCATGCATGTGTGGGGTCCAGCTGGCCTGCCCTGATTGAGGTTGATCAAGCCAGGCAGGCTGGGGGAAGGGGCCAAAGGTGGTTGGTGGGCTGGCCCCGACCCTGATTGGGGTAAGGGCCCTTGGGTGGTTGGCAGGGCAGTTCAGCCCCCTGATGGAACTCATGGTTGAACTCCTGGTTAAAGGGGACAATTTGCATATTAACGTTTTATTATATAGAATAGTATTTTTAACCTTAGGGTTTCTTGTAGATGTGGATATTTTCTAGACAAGGTTAAAATTAGTGTACATATATGTTGTTCATGTGTTTATTAAAAGTATAAAGTTATAAAGAGATTAGACTAGTAATGAATAAGTAAAAATTACATAATATAATCGGCAATGGAAGATAGTTTAAAACATATTAAATAAGAATCCATTGCAAATACAATAATTCACTGCATCAGAGGACCACAGAAAAGGTTGGTAGAACATCAAAGAATAAAGGGACCATCAATCTATGATTTAATTATTTGCATTGAATTATTAAAGAACATGATAAAGTGAGTATGTTGGTTTTCAGATAATGAGCAACTAGACAATAAAAATGGTATCTTTTGGAATTTGCTGTAACCCTGTTTCCCTGAAAATAAGACAGTGCCTTATATTAATTTTTTCTCCCAAAGTTGCGCTAGGTCTTATTTTCAGGGGATGTCTTATCTTTCCATGCGCTAGGTCTTATTTTCGGGGAAACATGGTAGTAGTAAAATACATGAACCTTTAAAAATATGCTCATGACTCTCAAGATATATATACTTCATTTTTAAATTTTAGAGAGGAAAATAAATTACCTAAGAAGATGATATCATTCAAAGTAATAAAATACTCAAATAATATATACATATAAACTATAGAATGTAACCATAATACTTTCATATGCTCAGAATTTTTTTCAATCATTCCATATTTCTCTCTGTGGATTACTTATAGCCTTTTAAAAAATATTTTTTTATTCTTTAATGTATTACATAAGTCTCCTTTTTTCCCCATTGACTTCTCTTCAGCCACCCTCCAACCCTCAGAACATTTCCTCTCCCCACTCCCCTACCCCAATCTGTGTCCATTGGTTCTACTTATATGCATGCATACAAGTCCTTTGGTTGATCTCTCATGCCCCGCCTCCCTCATCCTTCCTGTCTTCCCTCTGAGGATTGGTAGTTTGTTTGATGCTTTATGATTCTGGACAATTTTGTTTGTAAGTTTATGTTGTTCATTATATTCCACAAATGAGTGAGATCATATGACATTTATCTTTCTCCAACTGGCTTATTTCGCTTAGCATAATGCTTTCCAGGACCATCCATGATGTTGTGAATGCTAAGAGTTCTGTTTTTTTTAAAGCAGCATAGAATTCCATTGTGTAGATGTACCATTGCTTTTTAACCCACTCATCTGCTGATGGGCACCTAGGCTGTTTCCAAATCTTAGCTATGGTAAATTGTGCTGCTATGAACATAGGGGTGCATATATCCTTTCTGATTGGTGTTTCTGTTTTATTGTGATATATTCTTAGGAGTGGGATTACTGGGTCAAATGGGAGTTCCATTTTTAGTTTTTTAAGGAAACTCCATACTCTTCTCCACAGTGGCTACACCAGTCTGCATTCCCATCAGTAGTGCACAAGGGTTCCTTTTTCTCCGCATCCTTGCCAGCACTTGTTGTTTGTTGATGACAGCCATTCTAACGGTGTGAGATGGTACCTCATTGTTGTTTGGATTTGCATCTCTCGAATGTTTAGTGACTTTGAGCATGTTTCATATGTCTCTTGGTCTTCTGTATGTCCTCTTTTGAAAGGTGTCTATTTAGGTCCTTTGCCCATTTTTTGATTGGGTTGTTTATCTTCTTTTGTTAAGTTGTATGAGTTCCCTGTTAATGTTGGGAGATTCAACCCTTATTGGAGATAACATTGGCAAATGTGTACTCCCATGCTGTAGCCTTTCTTGTTGTTTTGTTGATGATTTCTTTTGCTGTGAAGAAGCTTTTTATTGCGATGTAGTCACATTTGTTTATTTTCCCCTTAGTTCCCATTGTCCTAGGAACTATATTCGTAAAGATATTGCTACCACAAATGTCTGCTATTTTGCTGCCAAAGTCTTCTTCTAAGATTTTTATGGTTTCCCACCTTACGTTTAAGTCCTTTATCCATTTTGAGTTATTTTTGTATATGGTGTAAGTTGGTGGTCTAGTTTCATTTTTTTGCATGTATCCATCCAATTTTCCCAACACCATTTATTGAAGAGATTGTCTTGACTCAATTGTATGTTCTATGGTAGCAGGATACAATATTAACATCCAGAAATCTATGGTTGTTTTTTTTATACACCAATAATAAACTCACAGAAAGAGAAACTAAAAACAAAAACAAAAAAACACACACACCAACAATCTCATTTACCATTGTAACACAAAAATTAAGTTACTTATAGCCTTTTGATTTGTTTTATAAAAATAACGTAGTAAAAGTACAAATACAATAATATTCTCCATATCTGGAATCTAAATTGTGACAGTGCAACCCTCTGGTTTGGGTTTAAAATTTGGAATACTGATGTTCTAACATGGCAAATATGAGTATCTTACTAAGAATAATGGTAGAAGGAATTTTCTGGATCTTTTAGCCTATCCTCCAGTAACAAGTCCCTGAGACATAGAATTATTAGATTTTCATAAATATTTTTCAAGTAGTAAAAAGCATGAGAGCTCCATTTATTGAGTTTATATTATATGCCATACTCTGTACTAAAAGTTTTACATATGGTAAATTTTATTTATTCCCCAATATATGTCTATGGGGTATTATTAACTTAATTTTACAAATGAAAAAAAAATTAAAGGTCATCAACCTTAAATATCATTCCCCAGGTCACATAGCTATTGAGTCACTTGTCTCAGAATTCAATCCAGGCATGTGTATGAGGCATGAACCACAGTATCTGCTTACTCGTTATGTACCATATTTTGCCTAAATAGTCAAGGGATTTATTTTTACCTGCTCCTGTTCCAAAGAATATGTAATAGCATCATCTCAGCATCTAGTAACAATCTATAATTTGTGATAATCAGTTGAACTTGCTAAAAAAAATGGGATCATTTACTCAACAACTTCAGTGTATACTCTTTTCTGTTGCAAATGTATATGTAGTGTATCATGCACATGAGTTAATGCATATTTGATAATATTATAATGACTAACATTTTAAAGTATTTACCTTGTGCTAGGCAAAGTTACAAGTGTTTTACAGGCATACATTCATTCAATCCTTACAACTACACCAACATGTTACACTTATTACTTGTAATTTACAGATTAGGAAATTGAGGCACGCTGAAGTTAATTATCTTGTCCAGATCCACACAACCAGTAACTGAAAAACTAAAATTAATACTCAGGCAGTGAAGCACAAGTATTTAGATACTCAACCATACTCTATAAAATAAGTCCACATAGAAAAATATTTAACCTATACATAGTGAGTGATTTAATTCAAATATATAAAAATATTATTTTCTCAGGACTTACATTTTTATTTTTAAAGATTTTTGAAAATTTATAAACATTTATAAAAGTTGAAAGAAAACTATCATAAACTTCCATATGGTTATTAAATAGATAAATCTTTTTATTCAAACATGGGAAAATCTGAGATACATTGACTTTATGAGCAGTGCAGAGACTAAGGATGGATTCTGCAATCAGGGAACATTCATATCCAGTCTCTCTGATGTTAACTTACCACAACTGACAGATGCTTGGTTATGAGTATGGAATATTAATGCACGTAGCTGATGGAGAGAAATAGAGGATTTTTCTTACAGAGACTATACTTAGATGGTTATAGCTGATTAATATTGCTTATATTGGGTCGGCAACTAAGTAATTGCGGGTTTTAAAAAGAAAATCAAAGACAATTTTTTCATGGAACTAAATAACTTTATTCTGTAATGTATTGCCCATTTTGATCAATGACCTTTTGCCATCTTTCAGGCAGCATCATAATCCCACGTTCAAAAAACTTCTGGTTTTTATTAGCAAAAAACTGAATCAGGTACGATTTGACATCATCATCATTATTGAAATTTTTACCATTCAAGGAGTTTTGTAAAGATCAAAACAAAAAGTAATCAGATAGTGCAAGGTCAGGACTATATGGTGGATGTGGCAAAACATCCCAACCAAGCTCCATTAATTTTTGCCGAGTGACCAAAGATGTGTGTGGCCTTGCATTGTCATGATGGAATACAACACCTTTTCGATTTGTCAATTCGGGCCACTTTTCTTCAACTGCACTGTTTAATTTCGTTAGTTGTTCAATGTAGACATCAGAATTGATCGTTCGGTTGGGTGGTAAGAGTTCAAAGTAGACAATTCCTTTGTAATCCCACCAAACTGATAACAAAACCTTCTTTTGATGAATATCAGCTTTTGATGTTGTTTGAGTTGGTTCACCTGGCCTGCTCCACGATCTTTTCTGCTTGATATTGTTGTAAACAACCCATTTTTCATCGCCAGTTATCAGTTGTTTTAAAAATGGATCATTTTCATTACGTTTCTTTAGCAAATCGCAGCTGCTAATGCGTTGCGTTAACTGTGATTCTTTCAGTTCGTGAGGAACCCATGTATCGAGTTTTTGAACATAGCCAAGTTGTTTTAAGTGATTTTCAATGCATGTATGTGATACATGAAGCTTCTCTGCAATCTCACGTGTTGTACTGTGACAGTCCGAATTGATTATTGCTTTGATTAGGGCGTCATCAACTTCAACTGGACGACCAGAGCGTTTTTCATCTTTGAGTAAAAAATCACCAGAACGAAATTTGGCAGACCAATTTTGACACTGCTGTTCTTTTAAGGCTTCGTCACCATAAACAGCACATAACTTTTTATGAGCTTGCGATGCGTTTTTCCCTTTGCGGAAATAAAAAAGCAAAATATGACGAAAATGTTCCTTTTGATTTTCCATTTTTCAACGAACGCCAAACGAAAATTACAAAACAGATCAAAAAACTTTTTTTACTGATTAACAGCTGAATAGCCAACTATCAAATAACAAAGTGTGTTTTACATTTGTACTGCGTCTGCAAACCTAAAAATTCAACTGAAGCCATATATGTGTGAAACCCGCAATTACTTAGCTGCCGACCCAATATTTAAACAGTACTCTAAATTAGAGTGAGTTTTAAAGAAATATGACTTACTATTTTAACTGGATTTCTTACTAAGTCTTTATTAATTACTTAATCCCTTCTTAATCCATCTCTGAGGTTTGGAAGCTATGGGGTTTATGCTACTTTACCAGCAGTTTTTTTCAGCCTTTCTCACTCTATTCTTTAATCCCTTTAATAATGAGTACCAATTACCTTTAAAATGGCAAGAAAATAAATGTATGCAGCAGTGTGAGGACATCATTTTTAATGAATCATCATGAATACGTTTTCTCTAGGCAAAATATTTTTGTTTTCTGACTTTGTTGTTTTTGTCTTCAGAAAGCCATATTCATGTCCTCTTCTAAACTTGTATAGATATCCAGTAGTATCGACTCACAAGATAACTGAGACACTTCTTTCTATGAAAATCTTGAGATTAAAGTTATACACATAGTTAAACAAAACAAAAAAGTTATTTAACAGTTAAAAAGTAATAATGGGCTTTGTAAGCTACAGAATCTGCCTTCAAGTTCTTCCTGACCTTGAAAACCAGATGAAAACCTGGTTAAAAATTTTGACAATTTATAAATTGATATTATCTTAAAACTCAATCATAAAATGAACATTTATATTAGAAAAAATAAATGTATATTCATAAAGCCCAAGTAAGCCTAGGCTGTGCTTAATGTTTGCCTTAAAATAATGATTGTTATTGATTATGGCACTAGTTTTATTTTCGATGTAAAAAAAAAAATAACCTACATAAATAATTCTGTAATAAATATCTTTATACATATATCATAATATATTTGGTCATTTTTATAATGAAAAACTCTTTGTTGATCAGAAGATAAAACCTTAGTTATGATTAACAACTTTCTCACTTCAAATTTGCACTCATTTACATTCCTACCTGCAGGCTGGTAAATTTCATTTCTCCAAATCCTATCCCAAAACTGATTAGGGTCATTCTTTTATTTTAAATTTTTTTCTTTATTGTTGAAAGAGTTATAGATGTCCCTTTCCCTCCTCACTGAACTCTTCCTATCCACTCCTGCCCCCTCCCCAGGCCTTTACCCCATTGTCTGTGTCCATGGGTTATGCATATATGTGTAAAAGTTCTTTGTTAAGCTCTTCTCTCCATTCCACCACTTCCTTAAAAAAAAAAAAACCACACACACAAATGCACACACACACACACACACACACACACACACACACACATATATATATATAGTTGATTTTTTACAGAGAAGAAAGGAGGATAGAATTATAAACATCGATGAGAAACATATATCAACTGTCTCCTCTACACCCCCTACTGGGTATGTGCCTGCAACCGAGGTACATTCCCTTGATCAGAATCTAACCTGGGACCCTTCCGTCCACAGGCCGACACTCTATCCACTGAGCCAAACTGGTTAGGGCCACCCCTTCCCTTTGAGATTAGTCAGTCTGTTCATGCTTCCATGTATGTGGATCTATTTTGTTTATATAAATTTATTTTGTTCACTAGATTCCACATATAAGTGAGATCATGTGATATATGTCTTTCTCTGACTGGTTTATATCACTTAACACAATGCTCTCCAAGTCCTTCCATGTTATCTCAAAGAGTAAGAGATCCTTCTTTCCTTATGGGTGCATGGTATTCCATTTTGTAAATGTACTATAGGTTTTTTTGTTTTGTTTTGTTTTGTTTTGTTTTAATTTACTCTGCTACTACTCCTTTAAATAGTTCAAGGAGAGCCTTTTCTAACTCCCCAGCCTGTGGTGTCACTCCTCTTGCTACTAGCTCCCAGGATATGCTTGGCTTTTACTTTCCTAATCATAGCATCCAGGACACGGAAGAGTATCACTTGACCATTGTCTCTATTTCTTGCTATATTTTGAGTCTTTAGAAAGCCTGAATCAGGTGCTTCTTGTGTATCTACACATCAATCGCAAAGCCTAGTGCATAGTTGACACTAAAGGAAATGCTGCTGGCTTTCAAAGAAAATGTAATGGCTGTGCATCTGTACCTTCCAAGCTGACAGCCACCATGGTTGTTTATCTCTACTAATAAGATACTTAGGGTTGTAAACAGAAAGTCAGATGACCTCTGAAGGCTCAGCCCTCAAACTTTCACAGGTTCTAGTAGCAATTCTTTTGTAAAAACCTAGAAAATATTTTTAAAAGAGGCAAAAGATAAACAAAACAAAACCTAAAGTTCAGAATTGGAGGGGACTTTCCCTACCTAGTTCTCACTTAGAAATTCTCCTTGACCATACTCATACTACAATAGTCCAGTTATCTATGTACCATTTATGTTATCACTGTTACTAGTGATTTTTGGGTGACATATTTTGTCCAATTTTGAGAAACAGGATATTATGGAATCGAAGAAAATTCCAAATATACTAAAACTAGAGGCCTGGCGCATGAATTCGTGTACCAGTGGGATGCCTCAGTCTGGCCTGTGGGATGGGGCCAAAAACAACTCTCTGACATCCTTAGAGGGGTCCCGGATTGTGAAAGGACACAGGCCAGCCAAGGGATCCCACTGTTGCACAATCAGGACTAGGGAGGAATGCAGGAGGTTGGCCAACTGGGGAGGGAGCATGAGAAAACTCCAGGGTGTATCTGGCCTGTCTTGCTCAGTCCCAATCAGCCAACCCCCCAACAGCAAGCTAACCTACCAGTCAGAACATCTGCCCCCTGGTGGTCAGTGCACACCATAGTGAGCAGTTGAGTGAGTGGCCTTAGCATATGATTAGCATGTTACTCTTTGATTAGTTGAATGGACAACTGGATGACCAGACACTTAGCATATTAGGCTTTTATTATATAGGACCTGTGTCCTAGTACACAAAATTTGTGCACGGGGTTTGGGCGTCTCTCAGCCCAGCCTGCACACTCTCTAATCTGGGACACCTCGGACACCCCTCTCACAATCCAGGACCCTTGGCTTCTAAACACTCACCTGTCTGATCACTCCTAACCATTCTGCCTGCTGGCCTGATTGCCCCCAACTGCACATCACCCCTGCCGGCCTGCTAATGCCCAGCTGCCTCCCCCTGCCGGCTTGATCACCCCCAACTGCCCTCCTCTCCTGTCCTGATTGCCTCTAACCACCTCTGCCTCAGCCCCGCCACCATGGCTTTGTCTGGAAGGATGTATGGAAGGTCTCCTGGTCTAATTAGGATATTACTCTTTTATTAGTATAGAGGATTTTATTTTTATATTCAGTACATCTCACAAAATACTTCATACTGTAAAGAATAAATATAGATAAAACATTTCATCAAAAGAAAATGGTTTTCTTCATGGTTTGTTAAATAAATGATGAACAATGATTTAATGTTGGATGTACATCCAGGGCATCCACATACCTTAGTGCAGTCATGGCCCTGTGGTAATAGATAGTGTCTGAGTACACACAGATCACAAGTCAATAGCAGATCCTAACATTATATCCCCTCACTTGTACTTGATTTAGTAGTACCTGTCATGACCTAGACTTTCAGGTGGCTAGACACAATTTTATATCTTAACTCATATTGTAGTAATATTTCCTACAAATATTTTTGCAAGTTTAAACGTTTTAAGTGGTAAGTAGTTCATTTTCTAAAGCAATCAAACTCTATTATTACAAGTGGATTTCTTTTCCTCAGGGTTAGAAGTGATTATTAATTTTTTTGGACATAAACATTAAACTCTAGTTCTTGGCAGTTTTCCTGGAGACTTGGGAAGTGAGGATCTTATGTTTCAAAATCTCTAAAGTATATAAATGAATCTCCGGATCTAAAGGAGCCATATCATGAGATATCTTTATTCATGCGTGAACTCTTAGATGACACAAATTAAGTTGATTTGAGATTTGTGCCATGTAAAGTCATGTCTTTAACAAATGCTTCCTGAGAATGTGAACTCCTGGTCTGATGTTGCTACAATTCCCATTTTCTCATAAGAGGACTCTATGCTTTTATAGCTAATGTTTTCCTCATATGCACACATATGCTCATTTGTATGTGTGTACTTGTGGATTTTGCTCAAAATTTCAGTATATTTTTCATATATGTATGGTTTTTTAACATATAAAATCAGTTTCCTGCAGAAAGGGTATTAATAATTTGGTGCAGCATATCTAAACTAAGTGTAGAAGAACTGGGGAAGAGAAGTAGCAAATGGCACACATCACTGAATTTTAATTGACACCTTCTCCCTGGCAGTACTTATAACTTTCTCTATGACCTTCACAAAGGGGTTTCATGTTAAAACATTTAGATGAAGTAATGATCAAGCGAGCAGCAAGCCAAAAGGCATTTTTTAAGTCTTGGAGCCTACTTATACTTGAATTTCTCTTTGTTGTAATTATATAAACTAAAGCTAAATTATATATGAATTACATTACATTTATGAATTATATACAACTTTATAGATTTTTTACAACTTTTGAAGATTTATCATGGAGAGCTCACCTTTTCCTCTACAATTAACATGGGAGAAGATGTGTGTGTGTATATATATTTATATATATGATGTGTGTATACACACACACACACACACACACACACACACACACACACACACAATACTAGAGGCCCAGTGCACGGATTCATGCACTGATGGGGTCCCTCGGCCTGGCCTGTGAGGATCGGGCTGAAACCACCTCTCCGACATCCCTCGAGGAATTTTGGGTTACAAGAGGGCACAGGCCAGACTGAGGGACCCCACTAGTGAACGATCAGGGCTGGGGAGGGACCATGGGAGGGATCGTAGGAGGGTTCCAGGGTGTGTCTGGCCTGCCTCGTCCAGTCACAACTGGTCAGACCCCAGCAACAAGCTAACCTACAGGTTGGAGTTCCCACCCCCTGGTGGCCAGTGTGCATCATAGCGACTGGTCAAACTGTCAAATGGACAGTTGGTCACTTAGCATATTGGGCTTTTATTGTATAGGATATGCATATGTATGTGTACATAAGGTGTCCCCTAATGTGTACACACACTTTAAATAGTTATAAAGGCTGTATTAAAATACATTTCATTTTCAAAATTAAGCTATCAGCTGTTAAAGGGTATATACATTTTGGGGGGACATTCTGTACATAATTAACCCTATTTTACAAATGCGGAAATTGAAACTTAAAGAGATCAAATGACTATGCTGAGGCATCACAGATATTAGTTTCTATGCACAACAACTTGGGTACTTAGATTATTCTACTAAGTAACTATATAAAAATTAAGCAATATGACAACAAATATAGAACACATGTATTAGCAGATATTTTCTGAGTTCCTTCTGTGTGCAAAGCATCACCGACACCTCATTTTTTTATTCCTAAGTGGTACTTTCTGCACCCCTTGGCTGTTGTATAGTTGCAGCTTCCATCATTATAAAGGCATGACCCTCTCCTGGGCTTCAAGCCAAATACTGAACAGCATGAGATAATGTGCAAAGCCGTATTCTTGTCATCTGATAATTTGTAAAAGCAAAATTGTCCACAAGGAAGATTTCTATATATATGTTTTATACAAAATCATTTACAAAAAATTATAGTTTTTGAATTAAATTATTTGTTTTCACTTATATTTTAAGATTGTTGATCAATTCGGCCAACTAAGTTGTTACAGAACCAACTATTCCTGGTGCCTGCTGTTCTCCCTGAGAATGCTGTCACTTTGTAGGAGCCCCATTATCTTTTTGAAGCCACCTGGGGATAGTTTATTAATTTGTTGGTTTACCAGTCTCTAATTATCCTGAAAGACTTAATGTCACTTCCAAAGGTGCTACAGAGAGCAGCACTGTAAATCTGATACTTGGTAATTTTCACTTTATGATACCTTTCATGGGAAATTCTGAATGCATATCTGAAGAGAGCCCTGACTGGGTTCTTTCTCCTTCACTTATTATCCCCCACTGATGGCACTTTGTTTCCTTTGCTCACTGAAGAGAAGAAATAACACATGAGTTATTAGCAACAAAATAGGAAAACAGAAACATCAGAAATGTGGTAATTAGGAGGTCTATAATGGCACATATGTGTCATAAACTGCCAATTAATCTTGATGATATGAAAGGTAGTCAGCTTTAGTTACCAGTAATTCCTCCTCCCAGAAGATCTTGACAACCATGAATGATCTGTGCAGGTTCTAACTTTGCTTCTGTTTCATTAGACCACTATGAACACATCTTTTTACTTCAGAGTTTAAATCTGTGGACTATAGGGAATATTGTTCAAGTTATTGATTTGCTTATTTATAAATTATACACAACATATGTACAAAGCATTTGGTGAATTTATATAAAAAAAGACACAAAAACAGACAGCTGGAATACACTTTGAGATTTTTACACTGATAGTTCATATGTGTTTTAGCATTTCCAGAAAGAGGTAATGTTTTTATTTTCTTTACATCCCATTTATTTTAAATTTACTTTTCACCAACATCAATAATTCAGAATATAGCTGGAAATAAGGAAAAAGAGTTTGCAAATCTTACATATCTTATGGTTCAAATGTTCTGATAGTATGATGATCCTAGAACTCTCTATTTCACATTTGATTTCCACACTAGTCTACTGCCATTCACAGCACGAGGTTAGCAAAGACCTGTTTACACCCAAGATTTCCATGTTCCCAACTGCCCTTCACACTTCAAACCATTGGCTTCACATCAGCTCCACCAAAACAGATATGATCAGACTTAAGGTCACCAAACACCATCTCTCATTTTTGGACCCCATTGGCCATATTTCCTCTTTGTATTGTTGTTTCTTTCTATCATTTTCATTTCTTCTTTCAGAAATCCTTTCAGGAATATCCTCTTAAATATAACTTTTTAGTGTTAGAGTTCCTCAAGATCATGACCCCTACCTAGATATATGGGCAAGACTCCAATTCTGAGCAGCCGGTCCAGAGACTCAAGAGCCTGCTTTACATCTCCAGTTGGATATTTCTTAGATATGTCAAGTTCAACAAGTCTACAACTAAACAAATTGTACCCCCTCCTCATATTCCTCCATACCCAGACTTTCTTTTGCTATGTGTCTCAGTAAATGGTATCCCTCTTTAAACATTGCTCACCTCAGAAAACAGGGAATCATGATGGGCATTTGTCTTTCTTTCATCCCCTTTACCTAGTTATCACTTAATTTCTGAGTCCTCTTTAAACTGTATTTCCAGTTTCCACTGTCATAGCCTGAGCTTGAGTTTCCTTCATCTCTTGCCTGGCTTAGGATCTGTACTGGCAGGTCCTCATGGAGCTCCAGAAATCTCATCTAGTCACCACATTGCAATCAAAATGAAGCTTTAAGGACGTAGATCTGATCTCACTCATTTGTGGATTATAATGAACATAAACCAACGAACAAAAATAGATCCAGAGACAGAGAAACGTAGATCAGATGCTCAAATCTCAGAGGGAAGGCAGGGGAGGGTGTGGGTAAGGGGAGGAGATCAACCAAAGGACTTGTATGCATGCATATAAGCATAACCAATGGACGCAGACACCAGGGGGTGAGGGCATGAATGGGAGAAGGGTGTGTGTGTGTGGGGGTGGGTGGGTAGGAGGATAAGGACACATATATAATACCTTAATCAATAAAGAAAAAAAAGAGAATGTAGATCTATAATGTCACTGCATTACTTAAAATGCTGCATTGGCTTCCTATAGATTTTGGGATAATGATCAAGTGTTTAATATAGTCCATAATGCTACCTCTTCAGCAATACTCTGCCATTCTCTTCCTTGGTGTCTTTCAATATACCAAGCTCTTTTCTGTCTCAGGACTTTGGCACATTCCATTCTCTCCATCTTGAAAGCTCTGCACCATTAAACCCTATTTAACCTACCTACCCTCAGTGAATAAGTACATATTTATTCTTCAAAGCTCAGTGAATATGTCAGTTCTCAAAAGCCTTTCCTGACCATTTTTGATCCTCTTATTATACCGTAGAGTCTCATTGGCAGTCTCTTCCTCTCTGCTGTTTGAAATTATTAAATAATGGTATAAACAACTACTTGTTTGAAGTCTTTTTGGCCTGCTATAAGTTTTATGGAATAAACAACTTTATTTATATTGTTCACTGCTGCCCAACACTCAACAAATAGCTTGCTCATAAAGGCAGTTTTATGTATGATCAAACAAAGTGTGATCTAACAAAGAATAATTTAAATAGGTAATATTATGTATTTCTAAAACAACTGGGACACACATGCAGACACACACACATATAATTTATAAATGTTTATAAATAAATCCATGAATATAATAAAAAAACACACGTTTTGCTTAAATAAAGTTGCTCCTGGTAAACATTGAATCCTAACCAGATGAACTATATACCTTTTATTATCAAAATTATATTTATTATCTTTTGATTTGATAAAGAGATTTTTTTTGATGCTCTTGAAAGAGAAGATAACTTGGAATGCTTGGACATCAACCTATTAAAGGGGATAGTTATTGTCTTGCTTGGAAATTTCTTCCTTCTGGGAAAAGGACTTCAGATTTTGCCAGATTGCCAAGGATTTCATCTCACAAAAATGTAAATAACTCATGAATTATGCTATTTATTAGCTGTGCCATGCATTGTGTTTAGTGTTCATTAAAAAAAAACTCTTTAGAAGATTCTAATCTTGTAAAGAAGAGTGAAATTGAAAAAGAATGCCACTGGTCTTACTTTCTACTCAGTTGTTGAGTCTTTGGTTTTTCAAACTGTTTTGTAAGTTTCTTGCTTTAACATGCAGTTTTCTTTTCTGTCCCTATCCTGCTTTGTACCCAAACTCTACACTCACCTCAGGCTGAAAGGGAGGTTTCGAATTAGAGTTGGGTCCTTGAACACTCGCTGCGTCACACTTCTCTGCAGGGAAGTAATTCCTTTTACTTAACAGTTTTACTACCACTGTAGGGAGTGAATACATGTTTTCTGCTGATGAAAAAGAATTAACCTCAGGCTCTATTTCTGGGCCACCCAAATATGTGCTTCTGAATGAAAGGAGATTGCAAGAGCATCCTTATCATTTTGTCACACTGAGATTGGAGGAGTTGGTTGAGAAATCCTTTCAGGGTTGGCAAGGGACAATAAAATTCACCCAATTAAGATGGAAAAAATGAAAGCACATCGCTTTTCTTTTTGAAAAACTAGTCTTTGTTGTCGTTTGAATGCTATTTTTTATTTCAGATGGTCATTACTATTCTCCAATAAGAGAATAGTAATGTATTTGAATTCTATGATTGTCCTGAAAATATAGTTCTACTCAATATTTCCACCATGGGATAATGCTCTTAAGCAAACTAACATTTAACCATTTATTTTAATGAATTTCCCAGGTAATTGATTATTTTTGCAAATGTAGAAATTTTATTGCATGTTTTATTGATGAAAGTATTTCTAAATGTATTATACCTTTCCTTGCTTTTATAAACAGTGTGTATGCAGAGTGGCCCGATTATTATAATCTCTGAAAGCATAATAATCTCGTGGCTCAGTCTGTGTGTGTATGTGTGTGTGTGCGCGTGTGTGTGCATATTAGAAGCCCAGTGCATGAATTCGTGCATGGGTGGGGTCCAGCCAGCATGCCTAGGGGGAGGGGACATGGCCGGTTGGCTGACCTGCCTTATGGTCGAACTCCTGGTTGAGAGGACAATTTGCATATTAGCCTTTTATTATGTAGGGTATACACTGAGTAGCCAGATTATTATGGGTTCTGTTTCTATAAATTCTAAAATGATTTAAATGTTACCATAAATAGGGCATTCTTTTCATTATGATTCACATTTCCTGACATTTTCATATTACTAATAATGAGAGCAAGTGTTGTTATAGTGAAGGGTATCGGCTTAGAAGCAAGACATGTGCGCTTGATTTCTGTCTTTTCTGTTTAACCTGCAGTTTTGTTACCACATGCAATTGATTTAGTCACAGCTCAGTTTACTCAACTGTAAAAAGAGGGTATAAATACTACCTCATTAATTGAATGAAATAGTGGATGCTCATTGAGAGGTACATATGTGCTACCTCATAAATGACAGTTCACGTAATTAGTGTGCTGTAAAATTCTGCCTTCAGGACAATGGAATATGTTGTTTGTTTTTCCTATATGAAAGATCTATTCTAGTGTTCTTTTGTCTATTTTTAGTGGCTAACTTATCACTGTTGAAAGATTATTTGTACTTTGGCATTCTTTCTTTTTTCTTTTCTTTTGCTTTGGCTTTTTCTTCCTCTCTGTAATTTTGGTTAATGATTTTTAGTGTCATGATTATAAGTTATTTCCTTTTATATAAACAGGGTTCATCTATGCATATGCTACCTCTATTTGATCAATAAACCAATGAGTCTTATTATGATGCATGCGATTATTTTTTTTCCTCACAGATCTTATTATCTCTTGGGTGATTTTATGTTGTCTAGAGGCTTTTCTTTTTCTTTTCTATTTGCCCTGTTTTGAGATGGTGGGAATTAACGTGAATAAGCAAATGCAACTCAGGGCTGTTTCCTATGTTATCTTCCATGTCTCCTAGATTTTTCGGGTCATACATTGAAGGGGACATCACTTACCTTTAGAAATGCCAGAGATTGGACAGAGGTATATTAATTTTTCCTGTAGAGATGCCTTTAGTTGTACAGTTCTATGGAGAACACTACTCTCCTACTTTCCCCCTGCTCCTCTATGAGTCGGAACATGGGACATTTGTCAGTCCTCAGTTATATATCCCACTGCTCTTGTCCTGCTCATTAAGAAAGAAGTCTCAGCTCTTCAGTTTGCTCCCCGAGGAATACAGTTCTCCAATCATACCAAACTCTCCTCTCCAGCACAGAAAAACCAGGCAAGGTTGGCAGAGGCAGGTTGGGTCCTGGTGGGGCTGAGCCCGGCCTAAGCTCCAGGTTTGGATGACTGCACATTCTGATGCCCTGACATTGCTGCTCCAGCTCAACCAGCCCATCCCCACCAGATGTCTTTTCACTCATTTCCTCAGTTTTTCCTGAGAGCCTTGCAGTCTTCCTGACATTCTCAAATTGCAGAAAGATGGTGATTCTTTCAAGTCCTTTCCCACAGGGCTCATATTTAAGACTATTTGGGGACAGAAAGTCAATTAAATATTTTCTACTAGTTAGAAGGTGTCCTTCCTTTTCCTGGCCTCCACACCGAACAAGGCACAAAGTAAAATATTAATATAACTGAGCCAAAACATGCTGTTACAAAAGTAAGTTCTCAATATTTACATATTTTAAGAGATTTTAAAAACATTTTATTTCATTTGAAACAATTTCTACACATTGTTCCTATTACCCTGTCTTTATTTATTTGCTTTTATTTTTTTAGTCCAAATTTTGCTATCAAAACCATTCAAATTATAAATAGTATTTCTGTATTCATGGATTTTTCAGATTTTTCTCTTCACTAGCAATCAACATCAGAATGTCTAATTAAACATCACAGCTGTGTTATCCGGTTCTAAAAATGTTAGGTAAATTTATAGAAATTAGAAATTATACTTCAGATGAAAATATAAGGTTCACATAATACATTTTTTTTGTCTTTAACTATACTATTGTATAACTCCGTTCTTTCTGAACTCATGAACTGATTGTGTTGATGTATTTTTCATTAATTTTAGCTCCTTTATTTATTGAATAATGTGATGATTGGTATCACTCACATGTCATTTAAGTTGATACACTACTCTTGGCAAGAGCTTATTCTCCCTCAGGTTCAGTGGGTGATATCATCACTGTCCACATGATTAAATGACACTTAATAATAATATGGATTTGCCAAACGGTGTAATATCTTCCTACTATGTCCTCACTATCTCCATTTTATAGCCAGAACCCTGGCAAATTTGGCTCTCCAGTGAAGGTTTCAGATAGGTAAATACAAAAGGGGAGGTTTTAATTTGGCTCTGACATTGTTTAACATTCATGAAATATTGTTTTATTGTTGGAAATTTATTAATTATTATATTGGCTCTTGAGCCTGGTTCTTGCAAGAACTATAGTAGATGCCAGAAGCTAAATAACCCTTTGTCATTTTTCTGAATAAAGGATTGTTTGTGCTCTCCAGTTGATGAATTATCTCTGTGCCTTGTCGTTATAAAAAGAAACTCATCTTGTTCACTGGCCTGGCAGGAGATGAGAAGGCCCTAGAGAGAGCACAGAGAGTTTTCCTTCCACAAATCACATGCATGATGGATGCTGTGGGTCTTCTCTGGAAATGAATGTGTAAAGAACCCAGGACAAAGCATAAAAGTTTCATTGTCACCACCACTTGAAATATGATAGATTATTACAATTTTATAGGAGTTTTGCTTTTATCCATACTAAATTATTTTAAATCTAGGATGGACAAATATACTTTTGTGTATTCTATGGAAATAAAGGTAAATTTTATAGATTTAAATGAAGCTAAGATAATATTAATACTTTTATGATTATTCTATTAGTTTATGTCAAATTTATGGGAAGTTTTGAAAGCAAAGCATATGATGGTATATCTAAGAGAAAAGCTAAGTTACTCCTTAAAACCACTGTGTTTCTACTAAATAAAAGGTATCGCACTTGGTATTGGATTATCTTGCTATTTTCTTTTATTTTAAATTAATGAGTAAGACTTTATGTTCTTAGAGCAGTTTTAGATTTGTAGTTAAGTTGACCACACAGTACAGAGAAGTCCAATTTTACTCCTGTTTCTGCAAATGCATAGCTTCACCTACTGTTGGTATCCTACACCCCAGTGGTACCTTTGTTATAATCAATGCACCTACACTAACACACTATTATCGCCCAAAGTCCACTTTTTACATTTGAATTCACTTTGCATTGTGCATTCTATGTGTTTGAACAAATGTATAATGGCATGGATGCATTATTATAATCCTATCTAATAAAAGAGTAATATGCCAATTGCCCGTACCTCCACTACAAACACTAGCCAATCAGGAGCGAGTATGCAAATTAACTCAACTAAGATGACTGCGGCCATGGAGCTGCAGCAAGTGGGAGGCTTGGATTTCTCCAGCAATGGAGGAAGCCAAGCTTCCCTGCTGCCCAGGCTGGCCCAGGCTTACACTCAGGGCTACAAAGTTTCAATTATAGAAGATAAATAAATACAACAACAACAAAAAAATGGAGGCAGCATGGAACTGGAGAGAGCAGGAGATTTGAGTTTCCCCAGCAATGGAGGAAGCCAAGTTCCTTCAGCCTTGGCCTGCCTTGGCTTCCATTACAAAGTTTTAATTATAGAGCATAAATGAATACCAACAAAAATGGCTGTGGCCAGGGAGTGAGCAAGAGGGTTGGCTCTGCTCAAGGCTACAAAGTTTCAATTATAAAAGATAAATAAACCAGATACCAGGGTCTTCACTTGGGTTGTGGGGTAGCATGGCAGGCCTGCAAACCACCACAGGCCTCTTGCCCAGGCATCCCCAACACTCCAAGGGAACCCCCACCCTGATCTGGGACACCCTTCAAGGCAAACTGGGTAGCCCCCACCTGTGCACCAGCCCTCTATTCTATCTAATAAATAAAAGAGTAATATGCAGATTGACCATCACTCCAACACACAAGATGGCTGCCCCCATGTGGACATAAAATGGCTGCGACAAGGTGGCTAGCAGTGGAGGGAAGTTGGGAGGGTCCAGAACCTGTAAGGGAGGGCAGTTGGGTGTGATCAAGCCTGCAGAGGAGAGCACTTAGGGATGACCATGCTGGCAGAGGAGGGAAGTTGGAGGTGACTGGGCCTTCAGGGAAGGGTATTTGGGGGGGACCCAGGCCAGTAGTGGAAAGCAGTTAGGTGGGACTAGGCCTGCAGAGGAGGGCAGTTAGGGGTGACCAGACCTATAGGGGATAGCAGTTGGGGCAAACAGGCTGGCAGGGGAGCAGTTAGGTATCAATCAGGTTGGCAGGGCAGTGATTAGGGGTGATCAGGCTGGCAGGCAGAAGCAGTTAAGGGAAATCAGGAAGGCAAGCAGGCAAGCAGTTGGGAGCCAGCAATCCTCGATTGTGAGAGTGATGTCCAGTTGTCCATTTAGGCCCAATCCAGGTAGTCAGACATCCCTTGAAGGGTCTCAGATTGGAGAGGGTGCAGGCTGGGCTGAGGGAAATACACCCCTATGCACAAATTTCATGCACTGTTGCCTTTAGTATCATATAAAATAGTTTTATTGCTCTATACCCACTGTGCTCTGATTTTCATGCCTCCCTCCCTATTCCCAACCACTGGCAACCACTAATCTTTTTATTGTCTTCATGGTTTCTCCTTTTTCAGTGTCATGTAGTTGGAATCATGCAGTGTATAACCTTTCCAATTTTGCTTCTTTCACTTAGTAATATGAATTTACATTTCCTCCATGTCTTTTTAAGACTTGGCAGCTCATTTCTCACTGTCTGGGTGTACCACAATTTACTTTTTCATTCACGTACTGAAGGACATTTTGGTTGCTTCCAAATTTTAGCAAGTATGAATAAAGCTGCTATAAATATTCATGTGCAAGTTTTTGTGTGGACATAAATTTTCAATTCCTTTGGGTAAATACCAAGGGGCACAATTGTGGATCATATGGTAAGAGTATGTTTAATCCTATCTAATAAAAGAGTAATATGCAGATTGATCATCACTCCAACACACAAGATGGCTGCCCACGTGTGGTCAAAGATCCTGCCCCCATGTGGACTCAAGATGGCTAAGACAAGATGGCCAGCAGGGGAAGGCAGTTGGGAAGGACCAGGCCTGCAAGGAAGCGCAGTTGGGGGTGATCAAGCCTGCAGGGGAGGACAGTTAGGGGTGACCAGGCTGGCAGAGGAGGGAAGTTGGAGGTGACTGGGCTTGCAGGAAAGGGCAGTTGGGGGAAACTTAGGCCTGCAGGGGAGGGAAGTTAGGAGTGACCAGGCCTACAGGGGATGGCAGTTAGGGGAAAACAGGTTGACAGGGGAGCAGTTAGGCATCAATTCGGTTGGCAGAGGAGTGGTAAGGGGTGATCAGGCTGGCAGGCAGAAGCGGTTAGGGTCAATCAGGAAGGCAGGCAGGCAAGCAGTGGGGAGCCAGCAATCCTGGATTGTGAGAGGGATGTCCAACTGCCCATTTAGGTCCGATTCCACCTAAATGGTAAGTCAGACGTCCCTCTAGGGGTCCCAGATTGGAGAGTGTGTAGGCTGGGCTGGGGGACCTCCCCACTCCATGCATGATTTTTGTGCACTGGGCCTCTAGTTTTATAATAAATTGTCAGCTGTCTTGAAAAGTGGCTATACCATTTTGTATTTTCACCAACAATAAATGAGAGTTCCTGTTAGTCCACATTCTTTTTAACATTTGTTGTCATTGTTCTCCTTTTAGCCTTTTTTAGAAGCTTATTAATTTTTATTCTATCAAAGTACCAATTTGTGGTTTTCTTGATTTTCTTTATAGTTAAAAAATGATCTGTTTTTTATAAATATTTCCTATTGTTCTTTTTTTTCTAGTTCTTAAGAGGGATTTTAGATTTTACATCTTTCTTCTTTTAAATATATGTATTCACTGCTATAAATTTTCCTGTGAGCACTGCTTTTGTTGCATTCCACAAACTTTGATAAATTATAGTATCATTTTCATTTAGTTCAAAATTTTAAAATATTTTCTTGAGATTGATTTCTTTGGGTCATGTGTTATCTAGAAATGTATTGCTCCAAGTATGTAGGGTTTTCCAGCTATCATTCTCTTATTGAGTTTCAATTAAATTCCATTGTGGCCTGGCAGCAAACATCGTGTGATTTCTAATTTTTTTTACATTTTAAAGTATGTTTTATGGCACAGAATGTGGTCTGTCTTCATAAACGTTCCATGTGATCTTAAGAAAATGTGTAACTTGCTCTTATTGGGTGAACTAGTCTAAATATGTCAATTAATTGATGGTATTGTTGAGTACAACTATACTATTCTTACTGATTATCTGCCTGCTGGATCTGTTCATTTCTGATAGAGGGGTGTTTGAGTCTCCAACTATAAATAGGTGATGCATGTATTTCTGGTTGCAGTTTTATCCGTGTGTGTGTTGAATATTTTGAAGCGGTATTGTTAGGCATATATATGTGTACACACTAAAATTGTATGTCTTCTTGAAGTATTGACCTCTTTATTATGTATGAGACTTTTTTATCCCCTATAATTTTCATTGCTCTTCAACTATGAGCTCATGATGCTTAAATGAAATGGCAAGGAAGGAATGTAGGAGTTAGAGTAGGAGAGTTATGGAGGCTTTAGTTGGAGAAATACAGGACAAACTCTTCTCACTACTCTCATTTATTCTCTAAGCAAATGCAATTATAAATTTTGCACACATATCTCAGTGATGAAATTGCTTGTTTCAAATCCAGTGAACTAAATTTGTCTTTATCTTATTTGTTTCCTAAACTATATTTAACACATACAGGGTAATTCTCCCCTCACCCTTTAAAAATATTCTCTTTTTGGTCTCTTGATACTACAGTTTCCTTATTCTCTAACTTGTCTTTCTGCTTTTTTTGTTCCTGATATTTCTCTCTTACCCCATAAGCCATGGTTCTCTTTATGACATTACTTTAAAGTCTCTTCTTTTCTCCCTTTGTGCACTTTCCTGGAGCAGCCATGTCTACTTCCATAGCTTAAATTTCAACTTTTGTTGTTATGACTCCCACATCCATACCTCCAGCTTAGGTCAATCTCCATAAAGCTTCAGACCAACAAATTCAAGTGCTTACTGGACAGCTCCATTGAGAAATCTTTCAGACATCCTGCAGTTTATGTATAAAAACTGGATTCAAAGATTTTATCCATAACTCTAGTCTTTTTTTTTTTATATTTCTTATCCTAATGAATGACATTAATCACTGTACCATGTTGCTCTAGCAGAAAAAAATTTTTGGAATAATTTTAACTCTCTTTCATCTCAAGTGCCCAGTGAATCATCAAATCTTGTGTATTTGAACTCTAAAAAAATATCTTCAATATACTCAAATTTCCCTACCTTTTCCAATTCAGAGAATGTGTTGGGACCATTATCTCCTAATTGGCCTTTCTCTCCTCAGTTTTTCTACTTTCGAATAGTTATCCTTTATCAAACTCTGTATAAGCCCTTGATGAAGTTTCAACCTCTAGACTTCTCTTAAACAGGGCTTTGGGTTCACTCTTTCGTCTATTCACTCAGGTTGTTTTTCTTGAATGGAACTCGTTCTCATAACCAATTCCCTCCTACTCATCTTTCTTGTGTAGCTTAAATGTTACTTCCTCTGGAAATCACTATATGGACATCCAAAGTGTGTGTGAGGCCCATCTTCTATAAGCTCTCATTTCCTCCTGTGTATTACGTAGTATAAGACTTATCACTCTGATCCATTACCACCTCATTAACTGTCTCCTCCATTAGACTTTCAGCTCCAGGAAAGCACAGACGTTGGTGCTTCTCACTGTTGTGTCTCTGGAATCCAACACAGTGTCCGACATGGTATAGGTTGTTAAAAACTATTTTCCTAATGGAGGAATAAAAACTAAGACAGCAGACAGAAACAATATAAATAATTACAGGGATAATTTTTTTTGCACTTTTGCAGTTCTTTCCCAAAATGATTAATGATATTTAAATAGAGAAAAAGAGAAGTGACATTTGAAGATTCTTGGAAGAAAAAGAAGGAAAGGGAGCAGCAAGAGAATGCTTCTTAGAAAGAAGTAGAGAGAAGGGATGTCTTTAAAAATATTTTTTGTCTATTTGCAGTAGCCAAAATATATCTATGGTACAAAATTCAAATGTACGCTAGGAACTACAGTGAAAATTTAATGTCCTGAGTCTTCTGACACCCAGACATCTTTTTTTCCATCCTGGGGACAATCACTGTGATCAGCTTTCCTTTTATCCTTCATGCACAGTCTATATGCTTCTAAGCTTGATTATATGTACATGATTTTAAATGTACATGATTTTAAAATGTATTTCATAGAGTCAACAGTTTAACACACACTTTTCTCTTCTGTACTTTTCTTCTGCAGTTATCTATCTATCTATCTATCTATCTATCTATCTATCATCTATATCTATCAACCTATCATCTATCTATCTATCTATCTATCTATCTATCTATTATATATCTATCATCAATATATGTTCTCATCAGTAATAAAGCATTATCTTTTTTTCAAATCCTCTTAGAGTCACATTATATAGATCGGCCATATTTTATTTAATCTGATCCACAGAGATGGATTATTAGACTGTGCTTTGTCTTCTACATGTAACAATAGACCTCTATACAAGCATTACTTTGCTCATATGGGAGTAAATAGTTAAAATTGGGAATGTTATCAAAGAGTACATATATCTTTTTATGTTGAAAGTTCTTATTAAACCGTCTTCATTGGGAGCTGCACTGGTTATAGTCTCACCTGCTGCATCTTTACCTGTCTTTACAGGCACTGCCCTCAGTGTTGCCAGGCAAGTTTATTTTTTCCAAACTAATGGGTTTAAAAAAAAATCTCATTTTAGTTTTAATTAATTTTTGGCAAATGTGACTGAAATACACTGTCTTCGTATATGTTTAAGAGTCCTCTGTAGTTCATTTTTTCTTTTGAGTTAAATAACTCTGCTCATTTTCTAAGCAGACTGTGGAATTTGATGATTTATTTCAAATAAATTTGATGTTTTATTTCAAATTTGTACTGTGATAAATATTTATATATAACATATAATTAACTTCATTTAATAAGTATTTTCATTGGTATATGTAACATATATGTATGTGTGTGTGTGTTTATACTTACATAGCACAAATTGTGGATATATATGTGTGTTATATATATGTGTGTACGTGTGTATGATATGAGTTGAAAATATTATCCCCATATAAATGTTGTCTCTGACTTTGGCCATGGAGTATTTTTCTCCCTTTGGAGACTTTCAACTTTATGAAGTCAGATTTATCAGTTTTTTTAATTGCTTCTGAGTATTGTGTAAATCAGAAAGTCATTTCTTATCCTAAATTATGTTTTAAATTTTATCTGAGTTATTTATTTTTTATACATCTAAATCTTTAATTCATCAGAACTTATTTTATTGTAAATAAGTGTTTTTTTTCCAGATACTTTCTCAGATTGTCACAAAATGCTGTTCACTGTACATCTTTCTTCCCTGACATGAAATATCATTTGTTTAATATAGGCCACTGATCATTTGCTAAGTTTTCATATGTGATTTATTTATAGATTTTCATTTCTATTTTGTTTTATTTCTCTCTCTTTCTACTTGTCCACCAGGAAAAGTCTTAATTATTATAGTCTTTTACAGGTAATATATTTTTATATCTAATAAAAATAGTTCTTTCTCATTACTCTTTATTTTTTTTCTAGCTATTGCTTTTATTGCTTTTTTTATTCTATGTGGTATTTAGAATAGTCTGTAGTTTTAAAACATCTGTTGAATTTTTTTTATTAAAACATATTACTTATAAGCATTAAGTTATTCCTAGATCTTTGGTATTTTATTGCTGTTTAAGTAGAGTATTTTATTTCATTTATTAGCATAACTGGTTTTTGTGTGCATTTATGTAAGTTATTGATTTTTGTCTATTAATTTTTTAGTCATTGATTTCTTTGGTTTCCAGATAAAATAATTATATCAATATCTAATGATATGTTCACAATCTTCCTTCTAATATGTGTTTCTTTTCCTTATCTAATTGTGTTACTTTCCTACCTATGACAAAAATAATCTGTCCAGAGGATATTGAGATCTTCTTTCTGACATTAATTGGGGTGTTCCTGGTATAAACTCATTAATCTCATGTTGTAGGCTTATAATTTCAGGTAATTATACTTTAGTATATTTATATTGTAATTCCTTATTATTAAGAACTACAATTATTATTCAGAAAGGATTTTGATTTACATAAAATTTTGAATGCTATAAACAATTTTTAGACAATAATCATGATTTTTCACTTCTTTATTATGGCAAATTATACTAATATATTTCTTAATGTTTAAGTTTCCTCACATATCTGGAAAAATTATTACTTGGTCTTTTAATATGTACTGAATTATCTTGTACTCAGATCAATAAGATAGAAAAATGCAAAATTATGTTGAGATGGTAAGAGCAAATGTGGAAGCTTATTATTAATAGCACTGGTCATTTCGCTGAAGAAAAATAATAGTCTTATTTACTAGTCATTTTTAAAGCCCATGCTAGAAGCAAAACACTGTGCCTAATCCTGGGGTTAAGAAGATGGATAGGACATTATTTCTACCATCACAGCCCAACACGTAGCCAGATGGGTCAGAAAAACATTCAACAAATTGTAATGTAGTGTTGCCAATGCTGATACAGTGATAACAACCATAGACATTCAGGGCCAGATAATCTGGGATGTTTGGTGGAGCTGGGAAAGGCATCATAGATAGTGACATATGATCTGGTTTGGAAAGCCAAGTTTAAGTTCGCCATGAGAGGTAGAGGGAAAGAAATGCAAAGCAGCATATGGCACATGGGCTGTCCAGGAGTCCCGATGATGGGCTGGAGTCTGAAAGTTTGATGCGACATACAGTAGGAGCAGCAACTGGGCATGGTTTGCTAGGATATAAAACAGAGATGGTTTCAGGTAACACATATATAGAAAGAAGTGCCAACTTGAGTTTAGAACATATGCTTTCATGAAGTGAAATTTGCACCTAAACTATTGAATATAAAAGCTGAGAGAAAACTTAGAACTCATTTTATTTATATAGCCACGTTGGTTGATCACACCTGTCTCTGGCCTCAGAGGATGGTACTAGAAGCAACCAGGTGTAACAAGGCATGATAAAAATCAATGTGCACAAGAGCTGAATGAGGTCCAAGGCCATCATGGGCATTTATCCAGGAGATGGGTACGGCTTACTCATGTAAAGAGAGAGGTATTGGGAATAAGCACATTCTGATGGTGTGAGACATAGAAAAAAAAAAGATTAGTAAAGGTGACTATGTAGCTAGTATATAGCCACCACATGCTGAATGTGTGCCAGACACTGTATATATACTATCCCCAAAGCTCAAAGCAATCCTGAGAGTTAGGAATTTCACAAGTAAAAAGTCAGATACTCTACACAGAATGTGTTCAAGTCACGAGGGTGGTAAATGACAGAGCCAGGATCAGAACGCATATCTGTCTGTTTCTGGAGTAAGTGAGAAAACAGAAGCATCCAACACAACACCACAGACCTGAGTGATGATGTAATGTCACAGTCCTGTGTATGACCAGGCCAGAGAGCAGCATGGAGAAGCAGTGAGATCTCCTTGGGACTCACTTTCCATCCCTATACCTTATATCTGAAAACCCCCAGATCCCCTTCTTGTGGCCACCCAGTGCCTACAAGTATTGAACACCCCCACATGTGACAATGACTCCAAAACAGGGTGGAAATTCCTAGAGTCAGCACTGTTCTTCTGGTCTGGTCTCTTGTTCTTCACTACAGTTTAAGGTTATGCAATCTTGGCTACCTTTTTGATCCTCCTGGTTGTATCCTCTCTCATAGAATATTTGACTTATAACATTATATGCAAAGTCCTACACATTAGGTCTTTGTTATTTCCAGAACTCCCTAGCTCACTTAGGAATGCTGAGCCTAATAATAAGAATAATGATGACAATAATGATAATAATATTTACATAACATTTATTTTTACTTGATAGTATTCAAAGCACTTTACCTATTTTAACTGATTTAATCATCTCAACATTGCTATGCAGTAAGTACTGATTGTATCATCAGGAATTGAGTCACAGAGCTTCTAATGGCAGAGCAGGATTTGGACTCAGATCTTAACAATAAAATTAATGTATTGAGTAGTAGGTTCTAGATGCATAGTTGCTTTAACTGCACTACTCGCTCTAATTCTCCTGATAACTCTGTGAGGCAGGTACTATTATCCCTCCCCATTTGGTAAATGAGGGAAGTCAGCATTCTAGCAGTTAAATGGCTTGCTGATAAGTGGTGGATCTGAGATCATTTAAGCCCAGGCTCTTTGACTTCAAAGTCCAGACTATCTCACACCATGTCTGCCTGCAGCCTACCCCTTACTCCGAACTGGCTCTGCTCATCCACTGTGTGTTATGAGAGAGGGGAAGGGATAAAGGATACTGATGGGTTCAATGTGCTGTCATCCTGGATAATAAAAAGAGACAGTGGGGAGATGAATGGAACAGAAGCTAAACTCACCTAAGGAAGAAATATTCTCTGCTGGGCAGTAGCAGATACTACCCTTACAAACGAAAGCCATTCGTGAGAGTATTCCAAAGGTGTGCTTAGTTGGATTAGTTCTAGACATTTAGCAATCGGACTTAATTACGAATTTCAATCATCTTTGCTTAATATAGCACTTTTGCTGGTGTTGGTCACTTTTATCAGCAGAGAAAACTTTATTGAGTTAATTGTCACTTAACGTGTTAATCTGCTGGGTCTTTATTTTCTTACCTTTCTACTCATAAATTTGATTTGATGCTAAGCAAATGCCTGCTCTTTTGTATTAATTCTGATGATAGAGTCTAAACAATTACTTCATAGACTATTTCTTTTTATGTCATCACATTACTTTTGTCAGTTGCTTAGTGTAGAATTATATTTAAACTATTCTTTAGTTTCAGTTAAAATTCTATTCATTGCTTGATGCACTTTGGCAATAATCAGTTTTTTAAGTATTTTTATTGTCTTGGGCTTTGCTCTAATTGACATAGCTTTCCAGTTCTCCAGTTTTTTGAACCTTTCAAAATATTTTTCTTCCCAAATCCTTGCTTATTTTTGGTATTATGTGGCCTATACTTCTTTTCACTTTTAACATACACAATTGCTCTGTGAGAAAAGACATGCTAATCTATTGTGACTCTTAATTTTCTTAAAACTAATATACATTTAATAAATTTATATTTAAACATATAAATCTAAAATATTATTAGACTTTTTGCCTTTATTACTTTTTTAGTGATATTGTTATTTTTCCAAATATATTGATGTCAAGATATATGTGGAAAAACAGGTGAGAATATATAGTTCTTGGAGACCTTGATTTTTTTAAATGTTGAAGTTTGGTATAAACTTGGGAAAATACCTTATAAGCAAAATAACATGGCATGATGATAATTATTGCAAAAACTTTTTCTGGAATTTTATATTATTGCTTATTCTCTAGGATGTTTAAACATACAAGTCTTGTCCTAACTGGTTTGGCTCAGTGGATAGAGCGTCAGCCTGCGGACTGAAGGGTTCCAGGTTCGATTCTGGTCAAGGGCATGTACCTTGGTTGCTGGCATATCCCCAGTAGGGGGTGTGCAGGAAACAACTGATCAATGTTTCTCTCTCATTGATTTTTCTAATTCTCTATCCCTCTCTCTTCCTCTCTATAAAAAAAAATCAATAAAGTATTTTTTAAAAAATAAAATAAATGTATTTTAAGTCTTTTTTGTTTGTCTGTTTAACCCTCACCTGAAGATATTTTTTTCCAGTGATTTTTAGAGAGTGGAAGGGAGAGGGGCAAAGAGAGAGAGAAAGAGAAACATAAATACGTGAGAGAAACATGGGTTGGTTGCCTCCTGCATATGCCATGACCGGGGTTAGGGAATCAAACCCGCAACCCTTAGTGTATGTGATGACGCTCTGATCACTAAGCAATACTGGCCAGGGCCATAAGTCTTTACAGTGCTCCATTTTAAGAAAAAATTCAAATTTTTAAAAACTTTCTTTCACTTCATGTGATTTTGGTTTTGCTAAAAATTATTCATTTTGAGCTGTATGAAAAAAATACATACACATTCTATAGAAATCATGTTATTAGTCAGTCAAGTTCTCATTTTCTTTATACCAGCTAAACTGCCAACTACCTATAAATCCCATCTTCCTTTCATTCAAAGTCAAGATAACCAATTATTTAAACTTGTAATTCTCAATAGATCAAATATCTCACCTTTGATTGGTAGCCAGTTTAAAGCTCTACCTTACATTTTATTCCTTTAAGCCTCCACATAGGGCATTTGATCCTTATCTAAATCCTCTGCTCTTTTTTGCCCTCATGTCACTCATCTCCTTGTAAAATCCTGCATTTCATTATTAGCTTCGCACAGAACCACAAATGGCTGTTTTTCTCTTCTAAGCTTCCCTGGGCTTTTGAGTCAAAATGGAGCTCTATTAATTTGGTCCCTTAACTCATGAATTCACCAAAGCTATACTTTCAAATGTCACTAATAATCATTTCTTGTTAAAAACCCAAAGCTTTCGCTCTGTTCTTGCATTTCTTTTACTCTTGATTACTTTAGACATATTTAAAACTTTTTGTGACATTTTTTTCTCACCCCAAGACCCTATGAGTAGTAGGTGTTTGATGTTATCTCTTTCAAATGTGTCTTTCAAACTTAAAAAAAATTATTTATATATTTAGTATCTTGAGGACCAACTGTGAATATTTCAAGGTAGCTAAGCATTCTACTCTTCTATTTTCAGAAACTGGCAAAGAGAAGGATAATTGGAACTACATATATATTCCTAATATTCTGTGCTTCTTTTGTTCTGTATTTTCACACTGCCCAGAGGCTATCTCTACTGTGATAATCCATTGACTTCTTAAACCAACTCTCTCCTATTTCTAAGCCACTTGTCCCACTGTGTGTTCCTTGAGAAAACTTTAGCAATTAATTAAATAGTATATATTGTCCCTATCACTATAATAAGCAGTTTGCTGTGTTCAGTACAGTAGTTGCTTAGCTACATGTGGCTATTAAGCACTGGTGATTAATTTCACACGTTTCTTTTTCATTTTCAAATGCAAATGAGTTTATTTTTGTGTATGGAGTATGTTGGCATACTTTCTATCTATTGGGTTAAATAAAACATTAGTAAAACTAATTTCACCTGTGCCTTTTTGCATTTTTAAATGTGGCTACTAGAAAACTTAAAATTACAAATGTGACTTACATTTTATTTTATTGGACAGCTGGGCTAGGTTATGCTACAGTTATAACCATAAATTCTTAGTGATCTATAACTGCAATGGTTTAATTCCCCTTCATGCTACATGTCTGTTGCATGTTGACTAAAACTTATGCTCTCTATCCCATCAGTTCATATCCCAAGTTGACGTAACAGCCACTATTTCAAGTCTGCCAGTCAGTGGCATAGAGAGAAAGAGAGCTCTAGGGAACTTGAACAAATAATGAGATGCTCTGGCCTGGAAGTGACTTACGTCATAACTCTGTTCTTGATTCATTGACCAGCATAAGTCACATGGTCCAACAAAGCAACAGGAGTGAAGAAAGTACAGCACTCCAATGTGTCTAGAGGATGGAAAGTCAAAAGCACATGACAAATGACAGAAATACTATAAGACCTTTTGGAAAGTTCTTTCTATTATTTTTCTGTCCATTGATTATAGCCCCTTTTATGCAAAATGGCTTCAATTGCCAGTTTTCCTATAGTTGACCATTTGAAAATGCTATTTGTCAATCATACCATTTTTAATAGTTTAATGATTAGAGCACAGTCATTGTTGGGCAAATCACATATACCTGTTGTAGTTCAAATTAAATAGGTATTAGAAAATTTGGAAAAACAAACATTGGATGGTTATCACTTATTATGGTTACTTTTTGCTTATATAATATTTTATTTATATTTTTACCCAATTGAAGGACTTTTTGCATGCATTCTTCAGAGTGATACAGAGATGTGTTTCTAGTGTAGCAGAGACTTTAGAGCAGTTAACACTAGAAGTACAGAAAATAATGAGCTACTTGTTATCTCATGAGTAGGGGGTGGGGGGCAACTAATCTTTTTTTGAGATACTGCTGGTGTTGGTGTCACCTGATTCTTTTGGAAAATAAGACCCACAATCTTATTTATTCAAGTTGACCTAATGCCTCTTTCAGAGAATTCATGTAAATTTCTACATGGGGAGCCCCAAGTGAAAATTACGCAACCACGTTTTTGGCACCATCATCAAACAGATCCTATGAGACATGATTGTGCAGAGAGGTGAAGGCTGATGGTGAAGATCACAGGCTTTGGATCTTGGACTTTGTAGCCAGGAAGCAGCTCCATTCCACCATTTACTAAGTGACTTTCATCAAAGTATTTAAGCTTATTAAGTCATTTGCTCTAGAAAATAGGGATAGTTTTTACCTTGTAGAATTGTTATGTGCATAACAGACTCCTGGCATTAATTCTACAGTAAATGCCAGTTGTTATGAGAAGAGTTATAATGTAGCTTTATATCCTAATTGGTGGCAACATAAAGAACATATTACTTTTCATAGATGGATTCCTCTTGCAAAAGAAGTATTCTTGTGATTAGTTTCTTCTTGATAGCCTTTCCCCCCATTTTACTTCTAAGTCATGCAGTCTGTTCCAACTTGGCCTTCAACCCTGAGACTTGACGTACCTTGACTTTGTCCTCAAATATCTTAGGTAGCTCTTTGTTCTTCAAGTAGCCCCACTGTGGTGTCTCTGACTTTGATCATTTCTTTCTCTGCTGCCCTCTCTCATACCACTTTACTTATGCCACTTCCAGGGCATTTTCTGCATTCATCTTTCAACTATAATCTTGCATATATTACTTATTGCTGTATAAATTTTAGGCCTATTAGGGAAGGAGCTACAATAGTCAGTGTCAACTAAAAGTGAATGGAAAACATTCTGTACTCAATTCTCTAATGTCTTTATCTCTTTAAATATATAAAGGACACAGCCGAAACCAGTTTGGCTCAATGGATAGAGCGTCGGACTGCGGACTGAAAGGTCCCGGGTTCGATTCTGGTCAAGGGCATGTACCTTGGTTGCGGGCACATCCCCAGTAGGGGGTGTGCAAGAGGCAGCTGTTTGATGATTCTCTCTCATCGATGTTTCTAACTCTCTATCCCTCTCTCTTCCTCTCTGTAAAAAATCAATAAAATATATTTAAAAAATAAATATATAAAGGACACAAACTGGTAGATGCTATGTTATTCCTATTTTATAGATGAAAGGAAATTAACGTTAAGTACCCAAGGTGATGCCAATTGGAAGCTTTCAAATCCAAGTTGGCCTCTATCTGAAACTGGAGTTCCGAATCACTGCCCATATTCCCTGCCCACACTTCTGTTCAACTCCTGTGGAACTCTCCATCCTCTGTCAACATAGTGCCTTGATTCATGCTTTCACTTGATTAATAAATAAATTCAATTTTTAAAACATCATTACTTTTATTAGTGCACAATTCACATTCACAAACACAGGAGGTATCTAAAGCATTAATAACTTAATAACACTGAAACTAATACATGTATCTTCAATGATTTTATTCATTCATTCATTTGTTAATCCTCACCTGGAGGATAATTTTCCATTGATTTATTTTATTTTATTTTATTTTATTTTATTTTATTTTTTTTAGAGAGTGGAAGGGAGCGGAAGGGACACACAGAGAAACATCGATGTGAGAGAGACACATTGATTGGTTGCTTCTCACACGCACCCCAACCAGGGCTGTGATGGAGCCTGCAATCAAGGTATGTGCCATTGATCAGAATCGAACTGGGGACCCTTCAGTCCACAGGTCAACGCTCTATCCACTGAGCAAAACTGGCTAGGGCTCTATCTTTCATTATTTTAGTGAAAGAAGACTAATCACAGACCAAGCTGAGAGGGTCTGTTTCAAGGGGGCTGGAGCTAACTTCCCAGCATTAGCGCCACAGTTTTGAGCTGCCTTCACAGTGTACTGCTCATCTATAGAGCAGTTTTATCTCTCTCACTTCATTCATACTTATTACTTAAATTTTTTTTTAGCCTGGCTATGCTGTGAGGTAGCTTGCAAAAAATGTAATTCTTACTCATTGTTATGGTTGATATACATTTAATGCTTTACTCTGGTGTAACAAAGTTGAAGAATGGATAACTCTCTCTCCTTGAGTCACCATAGTAACTCCTTATGGCTCAAGCATCCTTTCTAACTGGGGATCTGCAAATAATTAATCCCTAATGACTTAGGGCATCTATTACATTAATGAATTACCTTTCTTCTTATGTCACTCTTATGAAATTAGTTATGTACCAACATCTGGATAATGGAGAAAATAATCACTCAGTTTTCTCTCTTCTGAGCTTCAGAGGAAGAACCTCATTAAGAAGAATTAGAATCATTTCATTGAGCTTATCAATTTGGCATTCTCATCCATTAACAAAGAAATGATGTTTATATTATTTAAGACAAATTAGAGGTTTGCTATGTCTTTGGATGCTTGGTAAAATGTCTTATTATTAAAGAAAATCTTGCATGTGCTGGAAAAAATAAAATATCATTCTTCAACTAACTTCTGCTGCTGTGAAAAGCAACTCTAAAATTGCAGTGGCTCATAATAGTGAAGGCTTATTGCTTGCTTCCACTGTATGTCTACTCCGAATTGTGTGGAAGCCAGTTCTGAAGCATGTATACTTATTCTGGGCCTCAGGCTGATGATCAGCCACCGAAGTTTCTGATTAATGTTACAGAGAAAAAGAGGGAAGGTGGTGAATTGTACACTGGTCTTTAAGTGTGACACATGTCATGGGCTATGACTAGTAATACAGTTCCATGAAGTCCTACCAGATCAAGAAGTGCAGTCTTGCCATGTTCTCAGAGGGCAAAGGACTGGGAATAGTTGGTGAATTGCACTGATAATTACTAGTTATATTGAAAAGTAAGTGCTTCTTGCTAAAGTCCCTCTCCCACGCCCTGTGCCCAAATGACAACCACTTCTGTTTCTGTGTTTAGCTCTTCTGGTGCATATTTTAAAATTATATGTGGATATTTCTTATTAAAATATATTTATGTATTACTTATTGACTTTCTGCTATGAAAGAAAGGGTTAGTTCATTTATCCCATCAACCTTCCCTCTACCTCCTACCCATTCCCCTTTCCTCACTATCTTGCCTTCTTAGGAAGTCAACTGAAGAGGTGTTATAGTAAGAAGCAGGTATACCAAAATAAATGAATACTTGATATCAGGAAAGGGTGGGTCTAGCTGAGAAGTATAGTGGCATGTTGTCTCATCATGGCAACTGTACTTCTGGCTTATAGAGCAGTAAAACAACAAAAGACTTTGAATGGAAGACTGTGGAAAATAGGACTCTCTAAAATATAAAGAATGATTAGCAATCTGTACAAAATTGAGAATATGGTAATGATACTTGGTTTAGGATTTAAAAAGAAGAATTCACTGTAAATGACTTAGAAAGGTATTTTCCTTATGAAAAAATAAGAGACATTAGACTTACAGGAGATGAAATATAATCCTAGTATATGACTGAAGGTTGTACAGACTATATTTGGGGCATCATTATCATAGTAATAATACTTATTAGGCTTGAAATTTTGAACTAATCTTACTATATAAATATAAAAGTAAGTTTAAAGTTTGTCAGAGCTTGGTTAGAAGAATAAAAGAGGACAAGGAGAGGTGGGTATCATTAATATCCTTCTTGATACCACAGAATGGGGAGTCAGTCCATACTGCCTGATTTCTGACTTTTGATAAGGTTTAGCTACACTGCTGGAATTGCAAATGGGGGAACTGGTGGCAGTGATTTAATTAAATGTGCATTGGAAGATTAACTTTCTGAGACAGGAAGGAGGAAAGTAAACATTCTGGCTGTTTACATACCAAAAATGTTTTTATTATGCTCTCATACTCAGTTGGTAGTTTCACTTTACATAGGAATCTTTGTTTATATTCCATTATATTGAAGGTTTTGTTTTTATTTGTTTCCCTACTTCCTCTATTACTATAATCTAGTCTGATTCTTGTTTCTTCATCCATAACGTATTTTATTCTCTTTAAAAGAATCTGTGATCTCATTCTTGAACTTGATATTGTTAATTTTTCTAAACATGTATCTAGATGTGTGTTTTTGTTTGTTTTGTTTTGTCATTTTTGGTCTTTTCACAGGGCACTTCAGGGGCCCTTTCAATTGAAAAGTTGTGTTCTGCTGCCCTGGGAAAGTCTCCTAATATTTCTCTATTTCTCCGATAATTTTTTCTTTTATCCTCCTCCTCCCCCTATTTTCTCATTGTTCTACTTTGGTTAATTAGGCAATGGACTTCCTTTCTTGATCTCTTGCATTATATTTTTTTCTCTTATTTATTTCATCTTTTAAATATATTTTTACTCTTTTCAGAATATTTTTTATATGTGACTTGAGTTCTTTTATAGACTTCTATTTTGAAAATTTTATTTTCCATTTCTAAGAGTTCTTTTCTTGTCCTTTAATTGCTCCATTTGTGTTTTATTCACTTTTTATTTTCTATGCATGCCATGTTTTCCTATATTTTCTCGTATAGTAATGAAAGCGTTTTTAAAAGTTTTATTTTGTTCACTTTTTCTTTCCTGTCTCTTTTGGAGTTGATTTTTATGTTCATTTAGTTTGTCCTTTTAATCATTGTTTACTTTTAATGATTAGAAATAAGGTAAGTAAATATTTCCTATAAGCTTTTTAGCTGTGAAAAATTTGATCATTGCCCTAACCAGTTTGGCTCAGTGGATAGAGCATTGGCCTGTGGACTCAAGGGTCCCAGGTTTGATTCAGGTCAAGGGCATGTACCTGGGTTGCAACACATACCCAGTGGGGAGTGTGCATGAGGCAGCTGGCAGCTGACCAATGTTTCTCTCTCATCAATGTTTCTAACTTTCTATCCCTCTCTCTTCCTCTCTGTGAAAAATCAATTTATATATATATATATATATATATATATATATATATATATATATTGATCATTAGCTTTTTTTTTTTAATGGTGAATTGGCAATAAGCCAGCCTTTATATGGGGATTGTGAATATGAGATACTGAGTTTTCTTCCTATATTTTCTTTAGAGAAGAAGCATTTGTTTTGTTTTAGTTATTTAGGTATTTTTTTGTTTGTTTGTTGACCTGGAATAAGTGATGGACTACTAGAAATTTTTGCTTCTATTTAAAGAATGCTATTTGTTTTCTTTTTTTTTTTTTTCCCACTTTCATGTCTTATCCCTAACTCTAGTGTTATTGTGTACAGTTTTCCTTCATATTTAAAGATGCTGTTGTTACAGATGCCAGTTATTACTATAAGAGTTATTAGAACATAAGCCACATCTTTATTGTTTGTTCTATTCCAATAGCTATGGATTACATCCCTTTGTCTAAATAGATATAGTTGGTGATATTTTTCTCTAGTGTTCTGAGCATTTCCTTTAACTTTACTACACTACCATGTTCACATGACCTGTCATCAACTTTTAATTTGTAGAGGTGATTTAGCAGAATGTATTGAGGAAAACTCACTGTTTATTTACAGCATTCTATCTAGTCCTCTTGCTTCCCTGGTTTTACCCAACTCCGATAAGCATACTACCTAGCTTAATTTTGTTCAATTTTTAAATTATGCTTGAGACATCCATTACTGGTTATGTTTTTTTTAACATTAAAATGTCAGGAATGATGTCTTTGAATCAGAACTTTTAATTCAGAACAAAAATATTCTTGTTTATATAGCTTTCAACTAATTTCATAGTGTATATTCTGATTTTCTACTTCTGTTTATTAGCATAACACCTAACAATGTTCTAAAAGGTAGCAAAAATGATATACTACAAATGAAATCTGTCACTTGAATGTAGGGCTTCCCTGGCACAATTTAGTAAAGAACTTTGAGCCTCTTCAAGATAATGATTCATTCCCAGCACTATTCTGCCTTTCCAAAGCAGTACATCAACTCCTGATATATATTTATGAGCATATCGGATAAGATAAAACCAGTTCTTGAATAATTGTGTTGAAGATTTTTGGTGACTTTGGCAATATCCATTGAGTGGAAAGTTTATCAGAAGATAGCAAATATAGTCTAATATTATTTTCTGAAACATCACTAAAATAGATTATAGAAAGTAAGATATCATAAGTGAAATTCTTATAAGTGTAACCAAAGACCCTTGGATTTATGAAAATAAGGTATTGATAAGACTGATAATTATGATTCAAGCAATTACATGTGCAATTAAATATGTTTACTGAGCTCAAAGTTTGTTTCAATCACTATGTTAGAAGCTAGAAATAAAATGGTAAAAACAAAACAACAAATGCAGTCCTTGCCTTCATGAAGCTCAGACAGAGACAAGTAAAGAGAGAATTGTGATACAATGTGGTAAATGCAATAAAATATTATTTGTCCTGAGGACATAGCTGAGTGGCAGTAAACAAAGACATGAATAGTGGTCATGGAAATCTTCCCAGAATAATAGCTTAGCTGAAATATAAATGATGTATAGAAGTTAACCATAAAGAAGAGGCTCAAAATAGGTGTTTTAGAGAAAATGTATGTGGGTAAATCTGAGATATGGTGTGATTGAGTAACAGAATGACGTTTTGAGTGACTGAACTATTATTTTAAATTGGATGTGAGAATGGGATAAGGTTGTCATTACTCTGGCTTTTATGAAGAGTAGTTTAGAGAGAAGCATTACGGGAAGGGAGAGAGTCGCAGAACTCTGCATTTATTTGTATGAGAGATAAAGAAGTGGCAATCAGAGCAGAAAGAAGCTATATGCTACAGAATTTGTATGTTGCAGTATTGTATTGGATGTAATGAATGAAGAAAAAAGACACAGGGAGTATTATAACTTTTGCTTGGTAGCTAAGTGGTTATTAGTATCATTCTCTGAAAAAGACAAGATGCATAGGAAGGAATGGGTTTGTAGAAATCTCTTGAGACAAGATATATTGACTATGAAGTTCATGGGGAATATCCAAATAGAGGTATGCAGTAAGTAGTTCAAAAAACAGGTTTAAAACATATTTTATCTAGTATATACATTTGGAAATTTTCATGACATAGATGACAAATGAAGCCATAGAGTTCACACACAATTCAGAAAGAGAGTAGCACGAACAGGCAAAGGGTCCATAAGATAAAACTGAGAAACCTCAACATTGAAGAGATCAAAGAACATGAAGACCCTAGAATTTCTAAAAAGAACAGGAAATAGTAATATCACAGAGCAGAGGAAAGAAAGTGAAACAAGAGGGAGGGAAAGAATAATCAAGAACGTGAAATGACACTACATATCCTGTGAGATGTGAAATTAAGAGTGTGCATGATCTCTTAGATTTAGCTACAAGAAGGCCACTGGTGACTTCACAAAGTTGTTTTTGTTTTGTTTTGTTTTTTGTCAAAGATGAACAGAAGCCTCAGCGGCAGTGTAAAGGCAGAGATAGAAACAGATGTACATTCTAGAAGACTTATAACTCTAAGAATGTGTGTGAAAATTGGTGCTCTTTGAAGCCCTGCCAGGGAAGAAGAGATAGATTAAGCTAGGTTGATAAATAGATCTGTTCTAAGTAAAATTTGAGACTTTCTCACTAGAGTAAGCATAAAAGAAAAATGCACATGAATTAGATTTCCCTGTATCTCTAAGGTCCCTTGATTCCATTATATTTCTTCTCTGTCATTATGTATGTGCTTGATAAACCTTGGCAGTTGGGGGTTGTGCTTTCCTATCTCTGCATTATTGTTGAGCTGACAACGAAATGATAGCAAATGACAAATATCATTCATTTACATATGCCTTTAGTTGAACATGTACATTGACCAGTATACACAAATCTGCAAACAAAAATTTGTTTTGCATCTTGAATAAAGAAGAAAATAATTAAATATCTTACCTCTGTTAACATAATGAACAATACTATTCTAAAATTAATTTATGCATATGCTTAAAAAATAAAACAGTGCAAAATTAAAAAGATATAAAGTAAAAAATGTAATCCCTTACCATAACCCCCTGGCTTACTCTCTGGAGAGAAAGATCTTTTCAGATTATTTCCTAGAACCTATAGGTAAGATACCTTTCAGGGGAGGCTTATCCATTTGGGGGCACCAGCTAATTGAATTTGGGGCAAGAGTGACTTGTATTATTTAAATCGTTCTTGGGCACAATTACTAGTTTCTCTTGCCACTGTCTCAGTGAATGTCAGTCTGAATTTCCCCAAATCCCTCCTTATTTTCATACCAGAGGCCCACCATTAGCTGCCATTTGATTTCTCTCTTTCATTCTGAACTACACAGTCTTGTAAATCTTTTATTCACTCAACAGAATTATAGCTCCATACTTTGAAAGAAGTACTTCATTCTAATTAGTTCCACAGGTGCCTTTCTTTCATAAAGGAAATAGTTTCCACACTGTCTCCAGAAGAATATTTTTGGGTCATTATCCCTGTGATAGATGAACTCATTGCTGAGCCGAAGTTTTCCTGAAGGGTCTCTGTGATGCACAGAAATGCTGCGTTGTAACTTTTGATCCATGATTGCCCCAATTTTGGCAATTTATCCAATATTATATCCAGATATGCAGTCCCAGATCTCCAATGAACCACCTTGGTGCTTCCTTGTTGATTTTATGTCCTTATTTTTCCTCAGGTTGCTACTAAACATAAGTTCTTCTCTTCATAGTAGGTATTATGTGTCAGCTTTTACAGAATTGAGTTGTTTATGGAATTGGTATGAGAATAAAGTACAGAAAATGGATTAGTGGCTTGAATTCTTCCCAGACTATGAGTAATCAAAAGTTTTTAATACTCTCTTTGGGGTATATAAAATGAAGGTGGTCTAAATACAATTCCAGGCCAGCATGGAGGAGCATGATGTCTATTACAGAGAGCAGAATAGAAGTCTTTGTAAGGAGGCCAGATGATTCTTTGAATGGCTTATAAGGCAAAACCTGTACATGTTTTAATTTTCCCTCCAAAGCTCTTTCCCTGATTAAAAAAAAAAATCCATTCCCTCCTACCAATCATTTCTTCACCCTTAGTAATTAATAAATTTATTTACTGACTCATTTAATGTTTTCTCCAAGACACAAACACTCAAAAAGTTTTGAGATTTTAAAATAAAATTTCTATATCCCTTGATTCAAACTGATACCCACCAAACACATCTTTGGCCCCTCACTTAACATCAGCAGCCACCGTGTTACTGAAATTTTTCGGGACATCAGAGCTTATCATCTTATTAGATGGGGGCTGTGAATCTCTCTTGCTTCTCTAAAATCAATTGTTGGTTCAGACTGCCTGCTTAGGCCCGATCCTTGTGGGCATCCGTGTGGACATCCCTCTCACAATCTGGGACTGCTGGCTCCCATTCACTCGCCTGCCTGCCTGCCCAGTTGCCCCCAACTGCCCTTCCCTGCCAGCCTTGTCCCCCCCAAATGCCATCCCCTGCAGGCCCAGTCCCTCCCAATTGCCCTCTTTTCCTGGTCCAGTCACCACTAACTGTCCTCCCCTGCCAGTCTGGTATCCCCTAACTGCCTTCCCCTGCTAGCCATCTTGTGGTGGCCATCTTATAACAACATGGGGATGGCCATCTTGCGTGAGGGAGTGATGGTCAATTTGCATATTACCTCTAGTATAATATAATATCCTAGAGACCCAGTGCATGAAATTCTTGCATGAAGTGGGGGGGAGGGTGGTGTCCCTCAGCTCAGCCTGCACCCTTTCCAATCTGGGACCCCTTGAGGGCACTCGGACATCCCTCTAATAATTCAGGCCTGCTGGCTCCCAACTGCTCATCTGCCTGCCTTCTTGATTGTCCCTAACCTCTTCTGCCTGCCAGTCTGATCACCCACTAACCACTTCCCTTCCCACCTGATTGATGCCTAACTGCTGCCCTGCCAGCCTGTTTGCCTCTAACTGCCCTCTGCAGGCCTAATCCCATCCATCTGCTCTTCCCTGCAGGCATGGTTCTCCCCCTACCCCCATCTGCCCTTCCCTGTAGGACTGGTCACCCCTTGCAGGCCTGGTCCTTCCCAATTGCCCTCCCTGTTGGCCATCTTGTGTTCACATGAGGGCAGCCATCTTTGACCACATGGGGGCAGCCATCTTGTGTGTTGGAGTGATGGTCAATCTGCATATTACTCTTTATTATTAGATAGGATAGAGGCCTGGTGCATGGGTGGGGGCCAGCGGGTTTGCCCTTAAGGATGTCCTGGATCAGGGTGGGGGTTCCCTTGGGGCATGGGGCAACCTGGGTGAGGGACCTATGGTGGTTTGCAGGCTGGCCATGCCCCCTGGCAACCCAAGTGGAGGCCCTGGTATCTGGGGTTTATTTATCTTCTACAATTGAAACTTTGTAACCTGGAGCGAAGCCTTCTGCTTGCTTCGTGATGGCAGCCATTTCTGTTGGAATTTATGTACCTTCTATAATTGAAACTTTGTACCTTAAGCAGAGGTCTGGGCTGGCCAGGGTCTGCAGAAAGCTTGGCTTCCTCCATTGCCAGGGGAAACCTTAGCCTCCTGCTCTTTCCAGCTCTGTGGCTGCCACCATTTCTGTTTGGGTTTATGTATTTTCTATCATTGAAACTTTGTAGCGTTGAGTGGAGGCCTAGGTTGGCAAGGGCAGGCAGAAAGCTTGGCTTTCTCCATTGCCAGGGAAACCCAAGCCTACCTCCTGCTCTCTGTGGCTGTAGCCATCTTGGTTAGGTTTATTTGCATATTTTCTCCTGATTGGCCGGTGGGTGTGGCTTGTGGGCATGGCTTGTGGGTGTAGCGGAGTGATGGTTAATTTTCATATTACTATTTTATTAGATAGGAAGGTGTGTAATGACCTGCAGTGTATTCTACCGTGTTTCCCCCAAAATAAGACATCCTCCGAAAATAAGACTTAGCGCATGGAAAGAAAAGACATCCCCTGAAAATAAGACCTAGCGCAACTTTGGGAGAAAAAATTAATATAAGACACTGTCTTATTTTCGGGGAAACAGGGTATTTTCTTCCATTCTACTGTTACCATTAAAAATACCTGGTCATATGTTATTAGACTTATTTTATGCTCAATGAAATGATCATAAATTGCATTTTAAAAAACACTGATCTATTGTGACTCCTTGAAAATTGTGAATATATATTCCTATATTATACCCTTCCTAGCACAATTGCTTTTACCTCAGAAAAAGATTTGTGATATGACATGTTTATGCACTGGGGATTTTTTAAAACTACTAACTCTGAATTTTTGTTAGATTAAAGGTACCATACTTTATGAGTTAAGACAATAAATATACGTATTCACCATCATTATGGATCAAAATAATCTGTGACTTTACCCCTTTCACCTAACTAGATAGTAAATCCAGATAAACCGTGTGTTTAAAAGGAGCATCAATATTTTTTCTTTTAACTCATACTTATCTGCTTCCTGAGTAAATGAAAGACTGCTTCCTAGAGTATTACTCCCTCCTATTTATAAGCTCTAAATATTATTTAGCAGAAGACAAGAAAACATTTCAAAATTTGGTTAAGCAAACAAAGTGATTGTATATAATACCTTTTACATTGTTTATCTATTTTAATATAGTTACAAGGTTTCAGTGAGCGTAACAGTTTCCCCCCCCCCCCCCCCCCCTTGTTTGCTGGTACATACTCTTGTGTCAATAAAAATGTTGCCTCTCATTTTATACTAAAATTTACTTTCTCCCTGAATGAAAACAACACTTCCTCTTTTTTTATTAGATTAAATTATTTACAGGAGGTATGCTAAATCATGCAATGCTTGTTATAAAAATTGTTTGAGCCGGTTCTTTATGATGCTAGATTATTGGTGGAAGATGACTGTGCATGTTTCTGGAACAAATTTAGCCAGCAGACAGTGTTAACCCTTAGGACTTAGAGGACAAACCAAACCTTTGTAAATTATGTTCATATTTCCAGTGCTTCCAAGTAATCCAACTTTGTTGAGTCTATTCTAAAAGTCTTTGCATATAGTTTCTCCTAAAAGCTAACCTTTCCAATGGACTGTTTTTGGTGACATGACCTTACCTTCTGCCTCAATGGTGAATTACACAGGTCACTTGGAAGATGGTGGTTTTCAAATGCAGAAGGTGATAAAGGAATGATGAGGCACTTGAGTTAGACTCTGAAAGCTGGGAAGGAATCATGAATCCTGTTGTTGGCTCAGGCAAGATTTGTCTTTTAATCTCTCAATTGAACTTATCATCCATTTTGCCTGTCTTGTGCAGTGTTGAAGTTTGTTGTAAATTATTTTAGCAATCTTGCAGATTTTTTTTTCCAAGTGAATGAGAATTATGTTCAGATAATTAAGAAATTTTTAATTTTAATAAATATATAAAGAGGTTTAGAACAAATAGCCATAATATCTTCTGCCCTTGATTGGGTATGGGATCCAATACATGTGTTGTTTTGATAAGTAGCATGCTTAAGCACACATGCATGGTTTCATGGTATCCTCTACAAGTCTTCACAAAGGGTTAAAGTTCAGGGAAAGCAGGAAAATAAAGAAAAGGACCTAAATGAGTTCATCAATAAGAATTATGATAGGTAATTACCTTACATTTTCAACACACTCATCACACAAAATTTGCAAGTGACCTGAGAGTCATCATACGGCCACATGCTATTACATATATTCTCTAAAACTATTGGAGAAGATATTGAAAGTATTTGCTATACTCAAAGTCTACAAACCACATTTGAAACCTGGAATATCTTTGTGAGATCATTTTGCTATTGCTTAGTGAAGCTAATTTTACTAACATAAACTTTATGTTATGTTATGACAGACCAGTGACTTTAACAATAGAGCAAACACTAGGATCCTACCATGAAACATCTAATACATTGAGTTCACTAAAACATACCCCTTGATTTAGACACTTGCAGCTATATCCTATACAGGAATACATTTTTTTTATTTAAATTCCCTGACAGTCTTATAGATTTCTTTACCCTGCAAATATGACATCTTGTTTTTTCTCATCTCAAACATTTCTATAAATAGAAGCAGCTTACTTTATCTGAAAAAAGTTATTCTGGTTCTTCTAATCACCTCCACTCTATCTCACCCTCTTCTGTGACGTTTACTGCAGAGAAGTCACAGGCTGAGTTGGGCTGGAATTGTGGACTTGAAGTGAGGTGATAACTACAGAAAGTTAAAGAAAGGCAGTGACAGGCAGTTCAATTTTCAGGTTCTTACCAAAAGTTTTTACAAAAAATAAGAAGCAAAAATGGAAGGAATTGAAATGAAGGATCCTCATATTTGGAAAACAAAGCACAAAGCTCAGCAGCCAACTCAGGGCTAACTTTAAATATGAGCTGTTGGTTCTGCTCATGTCTATATTATCAATTCATTTAAATTGGTTGGATATTCCTTGCCACTTAGCTAATATGTGAGATTTAAATAGCTTAAATGCTGTAGTAATTGTTTTGCATTTTTAAAAGCATTGCTTTTGACATAAATTCTTTTTAATGATCTTTGATCCGAAGAAGACTTATATTTATGCCCTGAGGATACTCCACATTTAAAAAGATCCTTTTGTCTTTTACATGTTCTTTGAATCCAGTTTGGTGTAATCTCTCATTTTAAAGATGATTTTAATTACCTTCTCAAACAGAAAACCTTTTTTGCATTAATTTAAAACTTCTTCCAAAGGCAGGCAGGGTTGCACTGTGATCTTGGTTCCAAAGTCATCTGGCTCCAAACCCAGCTTAGCCATTTACTACTCAAGTGACCCCAACCAAGCTATTTCACACCCTTGAACTTCCGTTTCTTCATCAATATAATGGTACCAATTATACTTACTTACTCATAATTCTGGAAGTGTGAACAATAACAGGGTTGTGCATAAGATAGGCACTCAATAAATAATAGTAATAGTTGTTTTGTTGTTGTTATTAATAAGAGCTATTATGTAGTTTTCAGTCATTATAGTAAGTTAGCAATAATTATAATTTATATAGTCATAAATTGTAGTAATCCCTTTTAGTAAATTAGTACAAAACTAAGTAAAACAAACATATCCAAAATGATAGAGAATCCTCTTTGTAAGGCAGTCCTGAGATGATACACTCTTCAGCAATGGGTGATTCTTTCTCTGGAGAAGAGAAAATAACCTATTCCATGTTGAAATAGACTCACTGTGGAGAATTCATGCTGTAACACATGAGAAAATTTCTGTACCTAATCCCCTGGATAATAAATTCATTTTCACCTTTGTGAAAATGTGGGAAAGTCTTTTTGATGGCAAAAGTGAGAACTGGTCACCAGGGAGGAAAAAAAGTCAGCCTCTGGAAACACACTCTTAATTAACTGGTACAGGGTCAGAGAAGTTATGCTGGTTTTAATTACAGCACAATTTTAGAGTGATTACTGGCCTCTAAATAATCGGAGATAATTTGAGATTATATTTTTTCCCTAGATCAAAGCATCCACGTATCAGATAATAATTGTTATCAGTGGTAACGAGTGTGATTCGTCTAATTTTTCTACAAATTTGAGGCCATTGAATAAAACAGCATTACTTGTTTATATATATATGCTAGTGTTAATGTTTTGCCTTAACTATATGTTTATATAAAATACAATGGTGTAGAAAAGCATGCCATATGTTTGAAATTTAATGAAATCTAAGAGATTCTATTGAGACCTAGATCCTCAATGTGATCTATGGAGCAGCAGTAAGAAAGATTGTATGGAGATCTGTGGAGCAGCAGTAAGAGAGTATGCGTTTTAACGCATACTCTCAGGCTCTACCTCAGAACTACTGAATCAGATGTTGTGTTTTAATAAGATTGCAGGTAATTCAATGCATATTAAAATATGAGAGGCATTGGGTTAGCTGACAAAGCTATTCCTGATTTTGGAGTTCCTTATACATCCAAATTCTAAATACTTAGAGGATTAGCCTTACAAATTCAAATTTCCAAAGTAATGGGGATCACCACAGCTAACTAGTTCATTGAGAAATAAATCTAAATATAAAGAGCAATAATTGCATGTAAATATGTGTGAAAAGAAACTTATATTGTTTACCACAACCATCAAAGTCCAAAGAAATGACAAAAGGCTCTAACTATATGAATGGTTGACCCCTAGAATAGGAACTGAAATTACTCCATGTAGGTGCAAAGAGAATTACTGGGAGCAATGAATAGAAATTATGGGAAAAGTGATTTTTTTTGTGTGCCAGATAATTGTATTGTGCATATGTGCAGTGCATTTCCTCATAAAGGATGCCTATTTATCTCTCTTGCATAAGCAGGAGTTACCAGATTATCTGTCAAGATCTTAGTTAAAAGAGTCCCTTAGGCAAAATATTTAAATGAAAGACCTCAGAGGAACGGCCTTGGAAGTGACTTTCAACTCTAAAATTCTAGGATTTGTCCACTAAAGTACTAAAATTGCCTGTGAATAACTGGATGCATGTGACAAGTGAAAAGAGAACTGTTTGAATAAACATAAGTAGTAGTTAGGTTTAACAACTAATAAGAATAATCAGCCACACTGCCTGTGCAGATTTAAGAGGCAAATTACATGTTTAACAAAGCCTACTAACAGAGGTGCTCTTAGCTATTTTGTGAGGACTTAGAAATACTCCCATTAAGCCCTCTGCTGGCTGATAAGCAGGGCCGAAATAGTTTTTAACTATGGAAGGAGACTAAACATCCCCACACCTGAGCAGAATGTTAGTATTTTTGCATGAAGGAGAGGTAGTGAGAAAGAGCAGTATTAGGATGTTGATTAGGATGATTCATGTTAGTTGCAACTTGGTTGACTCTTGGAAATTTACAATTATATTTGTAATAACATTTGACTCAGTTGCTGTTGGACATGTGCATGCATAAGAAACCAATCTTTATTTTTATCAACAACAGGATTTTAAACACATTATTATAATATTCCAGCTTACCCTTTTTTGTATGAAGTACTATTGTTTCACATATATCATCATGTTTACCAGTCTAATCTCTCATGAAAAAGTTATAAAGCTGACAGGAATTCATAAGGAAAATCAGTTTTTTCCCCATTCAATTAATATGTAATAACCCCCTCTTTTTTTCTGGATTTTAGGACTATAGTGATAAGCAAAATTTTCCTGTCTTCATAGAGCTTACAGTCTAGGAGAAGTTGGAGACAAGTGTTGGGCAGAAGGGCTTATGGAACCGCCAACCTGTCCAAAGGGGAACCCATCCCAGGATGATGAGGATGAGGGCTACAAAGAGTGCAGGGCAAAGTTGGGGGGAATGTGAAGGTGGGTGACAACCAACGTAAGGCTGGGAAGGCAGTGGAGAACCAGGAGAACTCAGACCTGGAAAGTGGCCCTGAGATGGCAGAAAGTCATTGAAGAATACAGAGGGCAGCCACCTCCGGGTCCCTTGGGAAGACTGAATAGGGTAAAATGGACAGATGGATACTAAAGTGGTTATGGAGGTGAAAGCAAATATTTTTTCAGTGGGGAAACTTGGAAATGGGAAAAGGGAATTTGCCTGCAAGTGACTAGAATCTCTTGGGCAGCAGATTAGCAAAATAATACTTTTCAAACTCTACTATTGTAAATCTCAGTACTCAGGCTGCTGAATTTCCATCTGTTCCCCCTTGCTGAAACCAGGAAAAGAGCTAGAGTGCATTTTGAAACCTTGCACCTACTTCTAACAATCATGACATGTCTAGGGAAGGGTAAGTACTAAAAGAGGGTGGAAGAAAGACACTTCTCTAGAGAGATAGGAATTTTCCCCTAGGGAAAAACAGGGAAGTTGTAAGATAGTACCTGCCACCACAGAGAAAGAAGGAGTAGTTCCAGAAGCTTGGTTTTGAGAAATGGCCCTTCAGTTTTTAGGTGATATGAATTACCACATAAAGATAAACTGATTTATACTACCACCAAAGGTGCTTTGACAGAAATATTCTGACAAACCTGACAATTTAAAATTCAGCAGAATTAATTGGAGTGAAGATGAAACAGATGTTACAATGTAAATTTTATTAAGATTATAACTGTATGTATTGAGCAACACTTTCTTTGAATGAAAGAAAATATCATTTAAAGCTGTTTTAGGCATATAAAAGTTCAGTGAATTAAATTTATTTTTCCATTAAATACTTCCATTAATCCCTCACTATGTTCATCCTCTTCAAAATCAAAGCAAACAGAGACTGATTCATAGAGAAAGAATAATTGCTGAGCATAGTGGGATTATGTGAAGAATGACCTATAAGGTGTGAGGTTTGAAGCTTATAATTAATGGCACTTAGAATGGCTGATGTCTGGGAGTTATTACACAATAATACTTTATTATTTCAAATTAACCTAAAGAGAGCTTAAAAATACCCACCAGCATTTCTGGTTGGCAAATGGATTAATTGATCCTCAAATTTCACGCATCATGATTCCAATGGGAAATAGCTTCAGGATGGAAATTGAAGCTACAGATCTCAGCTTCTCCCCTCAGCTTTTAATTGTTAGGCATTGTTCTTGACTTTTCCTAACCTCAACTTCAACAGCATTTAGACAAATTGGTTAATGATATGGGTTACTAGGTCAACAAAATATGCATAACTGAACAAACTATATGCAAATCAAGGCAAAATTATTTGGGAATTAAATGATGCTTTCAAAATTGGATTATTTAGTGACATTCATTAATAAAGTTCTATGAAATCCTTAAATTTGGAAAAATAATTTAGTTTCTAAAATATTATCACTCTCTGCCCAATCTTATATCTCATTAACTGCTCATTTCCCATACTTAGACTTTATCAACTTTCTTCAACTTCCAGTTTACCCTTATCCCAGGAATGATTAAACATTTTCTTATCTGTGTGATATTGATATCTCCGCTTGTTATCACAATGACTCATACCTCTTCATTTATTTGTGTGTCTCCTTTCACAGACTGCAGATCTTTTAAGGATGGACTGTATCTTAGGCATTCCCATTACTTGGTAGACTGCCAAATACATAATATGTCTTCAAATTTTATTGTGTTGAAAAAAAGGAATGAATAAATGAAATGTAAAGAAAACTTTCCTGCATTTTGAAAACTAAAACTTCCCCCTTGTAAGTTAAATATATAATGAATTATCCTAATATCAAATGGCATCATGAATTGTCACTAATATAGAAGAAAGAGTTGGAAATTATTTTGATTCTATGCTCCTGTGGGACATTAGGAAATTCATTTATCTCATTTATTCTTATCTATTTAGAAAGGCTGATAATACCTATACTACCTATTTATCTTATCTACTATAACCTTGCTTTATGGTTAAGATAACTGAATAATTGTGTGCGTATGTGTGCATGTGTATGTGTATGTGTGTGTATGTGTATACTCTGGAAATTGTAAAGTGATATACATATAAATTTCCATTGCTACATTAATATGGCCACCCTCTAAAAAAAAAGGTCAGTTAGAGAAGACATATTCATCAATTTCACAGCCTGTTCCCCATTTGATGTTAGGTTTGAGTATATGAATCATACATACATTTTTCTAACAATTGGATACTTTTTTATGAGTATCTCAATCTCAATAAGTTTGAGATATTGATGGCCAAGATAGAAAATACTGATGTTTTTCTTCCTATTGTTTTTTCCTAAACTTTTATTACCCTAACTTCATTAAAATAAATAGAAATAAAGGAGGTACTTCTCATTCAAGTAAATTAATATTTTTATGTTCTACTCCAAAATTCTTCAAATTCAAATATTTATGTTTTAATATAATTAAAATCAGAACACAATTTTAATTTTGAAAAAAAAAATTTTATTTTAGTAATTTTGCTCTTGAGTATTTTTCCATGTTATTACACAACTCCTAGTGATGTTTATCAAGCATATTACCATGTTTTACTTAAATATTTACCTAAGAATTAGTTAAATATACTTACATAGAACTAATTTTGGAGGATTTTATTGCTCCTAATTCTGCTATTATAGCAGTCAATTACATTGCAAGGAGTGTCTTTCTAGGTTTTCTGTCTTTGTGTGTTAAAAATGTGGGTGTCCTAGCTTAGGCTCCAGAGATTCTGATTTAATTGGTTTGTGGGGACAGAGAGGCAGGCCCATGCACTGCCATTTTTAATCTGCCCTCTGAAGGGATTCTAGTGGGCAACCATGGGGAAAATCACCAATTCTGGTAATAACCAGAAATGTGATTTTAAAAAGATTTATTTCATAAAAATATTATTTTGATGTCAGTGTGAGGAATGGAGGACAATTAGATGAGAAGAGGGGAGTGAAGAGGTTGGCTGGCACAGCCAGGCAGCAGCCAAGAACTGATGTGGGTTCCTGTCAGGAATTCGGGAATTTCTGTACCTCCTGCAATTCCTGAATAAAGACTCATTGCTACCAGGTCCTCTGTAGTCTCAGTCTCTGACAGTACTTGGCTCTTCTGCTGTCACGTTTGCTCTGATCATACTTCACTGTACACCAAGCTACAGCTTTCAGTGTTGGTTCTATGGTTTCTAGCCAGTACTATTTCCCAGATAATCAGGGAAACCAACTCTTTTACTAGCAACCCAGAGTGTCTGCTGAGTGTTTTCTTTCATCTGAGTAGTAAAGAGGATTTTGCTAACTGCTTCCAAGTTGAATGCTTGTCATTACACTCTGGATGTAGTTCCTCGCTTCAGTACATAGTTCAGATTTCCTAAAGGATGAAATCAGCATACCTCAAGCCAGGGGCACCCTCACCCTCTATTGATCTACAAAACAGCAGCATTGGTTCTACCTGACACAGGTGGATAGAGGCTAACCACATCCTGGCATTATCCCTGTCTCTTGAGAAATGCATGGGACATTCCTTTACCCAAAAGCGATCCCCTTTGTTTTGGGGGGAGATATCCCAACTGACCATTTAATTTTAATTTAAAAAAATATATTTTATTGATTTTTTACAGAGAGGAAGGGAGAGAGATAGAGAGTTAGAAACATTGATGAGAGAGAGTTATCTATCAGCTGCCTCCGACACACTCTCCACTGGGGACGTGCTCAACCAAGATATATGCCCTTGACCGGAATCGAACCTGGAACCTTTCAGTTCTTAGGCCGACGCTTATCCACTGAGCCAAACCGGTTTTGGCTGACCATTTAATTTTTATTAACTTCTGAGCACTACGTCTTTCCTTCAGTATCCATACTCTACAGCTCTGAGTTCACCACCCTTCACAGTGAACAAGGACAAGAGGCTTGGATTTACACTAGGTTACAATCTCTGTGTAATTGGGTAGTGGCAGCAAGTTATTTGGGGTTTTAGTTGACTGAGCTGTAAAAATAGGAAAAATTAAATGTACTCTTCAAATAGGAAAAATACATATAAGAACTGAGTACAGAGGATGCACTCAACAAATGAGAGTTAACATTATTTTTGTTATTGTGACTATTAAATATTCGAAACTCCAAGAAAGCTGACAGAGCAAAGGAGTAGGTAAAAATGTTAGACTAACATTCTTTGGAACAGCCATATGAAATTCATATTTTAGGTATATTGAATTATACATATATTAAATAAATATGTATGTTAAATAGTATAAATAATTATACATTATATATCTTGTATTACATATTTAAAAAAGGGAGGTGGAAGAGGAAATGAGCAGAGAGAGCATGAAAAAATGAGAGAGAGAGTTTGTAGTGAGACTTTTCTTTTCTATTATTATTGTTGTTATTATTATTTTGTCTATTATATTACTTCCTAATCTACCTTTTGATATGTTTGGGAAGAGAGAGGATAGAGAAAGATTGGGCCCAGATTAGAAGTAAAAAAAATGAAAAAACATAACCATTGCATTAAAAAAGTTCATTTGAAATATAGATAGCCAAACTTAAGATTGATATTGAGTTGTATTTTAATTGATTTGTTTTAAATTTGGATTATTTTTAAAGCTGTTATGAAAGTCACCCAAAGTTCTTTCTAATTCAGTTAAGTACTGTAAATAAGTAATATCTTTCAATAAAATATGGTTGATTAATTAAATAGTAATAATCACATTATATCAGTGAATAAACCAAAAATAGGATCTTGATTTCCATTTTGCCATAGAGGACACAGAAATAAATTAGATTTAAATTTTGGTTAAATTTAATTAAAATTCAATTTAAAATCTAATCTAAAAATAATTTATTATAAAACTCCTTAACGGTTTTAAAAAGCATGATTGAAAAACATAATTCCCAAAACAGTTTATGATTTTAAATAATCTATTTAAAAGTCTATGATGTAAGGCAACCTCCTACTTAAGTTTCTCATTCATACCCACCATTAGATTAATTTGCTTAATGACAGACCTAGTTACAAAACAAATTCCTTTAGATATTTTAATTCTTAAGAAAAGGAAAAGAGAAGAGCACATCAAAGAACATTCATTGAATGCTACAGGATGATTGTTCAACTTTCAAAGGATCTGCTCTACTACAGTATAATTCAGCCCCATACTTCATAATTTTGTCCAGGAGAAAATTATGAGTGTTTTTTATAAAAAGGCTTTGGATGAAGGAAACATAAACATTTCAAACCACATGTTTGATCTTCCACTCTAGTAATGCTAATAAAAAAAGATTGTATTCTGATTTGACATAAACATAATGAACACATGCGAGTGGGCATGAGTTTTAGAATTCCTGTTGTCAAGAATAGTAAACTTCTGGAATCCTGTTTGAAAAACAGTACTATTACAATTTTTATGGCACTTCTCCAAGATAACTCAAAGACAGTAGGTACTAGTTCCAAGAACACATCTTCAAGTATTTTTATTACCCTTTAGGTAATGGACTTGGACCTGGGATCCTAAAGCAAATTTAAATTACTTTCAGGGTTTCTTACCATTTCCTCACTATCATATTCTTCTCCAATTGAAATACCATTCTTCTCTCTGAAGAAATTGGAAGCCAGGGTTTTAATAGTTGTGCTTTTCTCTTGGTCATATTACAATACATAGTTGGCCCCAAACAATGATATTCTTTTCCTGTCCTTGGCTGTATTTTTTTTCCTCTGAAAATACAAAAAAAAAACAAAACAAAAACAAAAACCACCATTTTTTCTATTATTATTAGCATTTTTCTAGATTCTGTCTCATTAGGTAATCAGACTGTCCCTTTCATGTTATTTTTTTTTTTTGTTCCCTTTCTGATGCTTTTAAATGAAGTTATCAGAAAATTGGCCAGACAATCATCCTGCTTTATTTTTTTTAGGTGCTTTTGTGGTTTTTAAATCTAGATTGTTACAGATAAAAGAATATTAGAATCATTCATACAAAACATATGAATTTTTCTTTTTAATTTGTTTCTTACACTTTCCAGCTGCATTATACAATGTGGCAATCAATAGCCATCTGTGGCTGTTGAGCTGTTGAAAAGGAATTATCCAAATTGAGATGTGCTCTAGACACCAGATATCCAATATGCACTCTAGATTTTTGTAACATTTGTATGGAAAAAAATTACAAAATATCTTGTTATTAATTTTTGATAGCAATTATATGCCAAAATGATAATATTTTTATACATTGGACTAAATAATATATAGTATTAAGTTTAATTTCACCCAACTCTTCTTAAAGTATATGCCAGAAAATTTTAAATTGCTTAGATAGCATACATTATGTTTCTATTGGGAATCATTGATAATTCCCAGAATACTTTAAATATTTTTAATTAAGTACATTAGCCTATTGCTGTAATAATCACAAATTTAGTGGCTTAAAACAATACAAATTTACAAATTTGCAGTTCTGAGAATCAGAAGCCTAATATGGGTTAGCAAGGGCAGCATTCTTTTTGGAGGCTCTATGGCAGAACCCATTTTCTTGCCATCTCCAACTCCTAGAGGCCACCTGCAGTCCTTGGCTTATAGCCATGTCTTCCACCTTTTAAGCCAACTGGGTCGCATCTTCAAATCTCTCTCTTCATCTATCTCTGCTTCTGTTATCACATTTCTTACTCTGATTCTGACTCTTATAAGGATCCTTGTGATTAGTCCCATCTCAAGATTTTTAACGTAAGCTCATCAGCAAAGTCTCTGTGCCATGTAAGATAACGTATTTACAGATTCCAGGGACATTTTTTATTCTGCTCACTGGATTAAGGATATTTAATGTTGTCAATTTTTAATGCGTTAATTTTAATTTTTAAAATTTGGCTTTGGTCAAATACTTTAAGAACAATGACACTTTTATACCAACAACCAAACCTAAAAGGATCAAGTTGGAAGTGAAATGGTGCAATACCTTCTCATGTAGTGATGGACTGAACTCTGTGTGATCTTATTAAATCAATCACTTGCTTTCTTGTTTTTCGGTGGTTTTTTAAATTTTATTCTTTCTGTTTAGCAAAAGGAAGTCTTTGGAATTCATACAAGAACTATAAAAGTGCAATTCTTTGAGCCGTAGTTCAAATATACTCTATTTGTTTTAACTATTAGTTTGAACCTACTAAAAACTAATTTCAGCTTTAAGGTATTTCTCATATTTTTATCAAACTTGTTAATAGTGAAAGTGTAACTTGTGAAGTGATTTAATTTATTGGATATAGCAAAAAATTATACTCCCTTTCCATCATATAATAGGTAAACTTTCTGTTATCAATGTTGTGACATAAATCTTGCTTTGAACTTCTGTGATATTACCTTTTCTGTGTAATCTACTTAAGCAACTGCTTTTAAAAATTACTATTTTCTTCTCTCCTAATATAACTTAGAAATAAAGGGTCACATTTTCATTTTTGAAAAAAATAACAAAATACTATTTATTAGCTTGTTTATCTCTAGGGAGATTTTAGACATATTTAGAGCCAAAACCATTTTGGCTCAGTGGATAGAGCATTGGTCTGCAGACTGAAGGGTCCCAGGTTCGATTCCGGACAAGGGCATGTACATTGGTTGTGGGCATATCCCCTGTGGGAGGTGTGCAGGAGGCAGCTGATTGATGTTTCTCTCTCATTGATGTTCCTAGCTCTCTATCCCTCTCCCTCCCTCTCTGTAAAAAAATCAATAAAATATATTTAAAAAAAGAAATATTTAGAAAAAAAGCCACAATACTTAGACTGAGGCTTATGATTTTTATAATGGATGGTTGGGAGGTTGAACAAATTCTTATGCATTAAATATAACATAGTCTTATCATTTTATAGTTTATGCTTAGATAATCAGAAATGGTTTTACTTACACGATGAAAAAGCAAGCTCTAAAACCAAGTACAAGGGAAATTCATTTTATTGAAACATTTGTGACATAGTTCTCAATTTGATGCAAATAATCACAATTTAAAGAGGTGATCAAAGGTCCTGAAAGAAAAATAAAAGACAGACATACCACAAACGTTCATACACACACACACACACACACAAACACACACACATACACACACACAAACACACACACACACACATATAGATCCACATAGATGCACATAGATCCATTCCTTTTGGATATGTCATTTAAAGATCTCCTTTATTTTATGTTTAGGAAATATGGAAGTAAATATTTTGGGACATGTAAATGTTTATTAAGTCATTAATCGAACAATAATGAAAATTCACGATAGTGTTTATTATTAGTTTATTATTAGTTGTACAACCAGCATGGAATCTTATCTAGAGGAGTAGCAAACCTGTGTCTGAGTCAGTAAGATGGTAATGACATTGGGATAACACTAAAAATTTCTTTTTCCAGATTTAACTACAGAACATTAATTTTCATGTGTTTTTTCCATAATTGTATGAGATTTTACAATATATTTTGCTAATACTAGGAACAGACTAAAACGAATATACAATGAATTTTAATGGATGGTATACAAGAGGATGGTTTTCTGTTTGTATTTATTCAGTACTAAGATTGTTTTCATAATTTACCTCATTCTAGACTAAGTGAAATGAACTAAAATCAATCATGGTAGGATGAAGTCAAAAGTAACTAACATGTCAACAGAATTTTCTATGAAATTACAGCCTTAGACGTTCAGTAAAATACTGTTAAATCTCACAGATATATAAAAACCTATATTTCAAAATAAGTAAAATATTCATAAAATAATAATGTGGTAAGCTATTAATAGCTAAAATATTTGGGGTTGAATATTTATATATTTTAAGTAAATAAATATTTAGCAATTAAGTATAATTGTAAATTATAGATGTAAAAAAAAAGAAAAATAAACCTATTCAGGCAGAAACAAAAGAATTCAAATGGCACCAATATTTGAAATTTTTTTAACAGTTAAAAATGATTTGAGATTATTTTTGAAATATGGATTTATTTCTGACTTAAGCTCCTAACTTAAAAAAAAAAAAAGTTTCAGTATCTCAAAACCAACCTTATTGCAAAAGCCCCGTTTCTCTCTGACAGTTTAATCCTAAAGTATCTAGTCTTAATCATTACTCCCTTGGTTTCCATTACAAGTCTTCAAAACATGAAATATAAAGATGTATCCGGTAAATTTAGCATTCAGGCAGGTGCTTTTTCCCAGCACATACCTGAAATACTCAGTACCGGTCAGGTGTTTTAAGCAGTCTTTTCTAATTAAGGAGGATTGTGTGAGCAGATTCTTCCCTGTGGAAAGAACCTCTTTGTAAACAGACACCTTTGCAGCAGGTAGGCCTTGCAACACTTTTTATTTTCATAATTCCCAATTGTCATTCATTTAGATTCAAGTCTGAGCACTTAAACTGAGGTTATATCAGGGGAGTTCTGGAGATGGTAGAGGGATATATTTCTCTAGGATTTGTTTTAGAAATCTGCTTTACAATAATTTTACATTATTTTTAATTTTTTTTCAGACATAAAACACCAGTCTTTCATGACACCCTAAAAATATTTACTACCAGATAACAGTTAATTGATTTGAACTGGTCATTAAAGATGTGCTCTTGTGTCAATTATCCCACTCCCCCCCAAAAATCATAACTCTCTTTTCATAAGACTTTTTTTGCACCAAAGACAGTAATTAAATACTTTTCTCATCTAGGTTTCAGTAGGTCCATGCCATTTCTTTACAATGATCCATTGGTATTAATTAATCTTTATTTTTGTTTGTTCAAAGCATACACACACACACACACACACACACACACACACACACACAAAATGGGGTGTGTAATCCTGCTTTCAGGTTTCACACAGCTAAGATTTTAGTGAAATAATCAAATTGGAATCTCATATCTCAAGTTTGCCAATCTTGGTCTTTTATTTCTCATTATTGTTAGTCATAACATTTTTTTTTTTACTTACATCCTCTATTAATTTCATTCTCTGAAAAGAGATTAGCAAGGCCATCAAAAAAAGATAATTTTTTTTCATGTGGCAACTAGTTTCACTCTTTGATTGTCATTCATTTATTAATCATTTGTACTTTGAGGGACACAAAGATTAAGAAATTTACTATCCTCTATGTAAAGTAAATCACCAAGGGAATGCATGAGCTTGATTCATATTTCATATTTATTCTCCTACTTCTCCTTCTTTTACTCTTATTCCTTCATCGACTACCTTAACCTTCAAACCAATTTGTACTTAAATACACTGAAAATGAATCTTCAGTTCTGTATTAGCATCAATCTTTTTTAAAAAATATATATTTTATTGATTTTTTTTACAGAGAGGAAGGGAGAGAGAGAGAGAGCTAGAAACGTCAATGAGAGAGAAACATCCACCAGCTGCCTCTTGCACACCCCCTATCGGGGATGTGCCCGCAACCAACCTACATGCCCTTGACCGGAATCGAACCTGGGACCCTTCAGTCCGCAGACCAACGCTCTACCACTGAGCCAAACCGGTTTCGGCTAGCATCAATCTTTTAAAAACATATATTTTAGCCGAGACTGGTTTGGCTCAATGGATAGAGCGTCGGCTTGGGGACTGAAAGGTCCCGGGTTCGATTCCGGTCAAGGGCATGTACCTTGGTTGCGGGCACATCCCCAGTAGGGGGTGTGCAGGAGGCAGCTGATAGGTGATTCTCTCTCATCGATGTTTCTAACTCTCTATCCCTCTCCCTTCCTCTCTGTAAAAAATCAATAAAATATATATTAAAAAATATTTTATTGATTTTTTTTTTTTTTACAGAGAGGAAGGGAGAGGGATAGAGAGTTAGAAACATCGATGAGAGAGAAACATCAATCAGCTGCCTCTTGCACACCCTCTACTGGGGATGTACCTGTAACCAAGGTACACGCCCTTGCCCAGAATCAAACCTGGGACCCTTGAGTCCACAGGCTGATGCACTATCCACTGAGTCAAACCGGTTAGGGCTCTAATTTCCAATCTTTAGTATGGATAGTAAAATGCCAATTCAAAGTAACTACTAACTATTTATAATCAACAAATTAACTTATTTAATGGCAAAATAAGGGTTTATAGTGGTGGTTTTAAAGCCAGCTCTCCTAGGAATTACTTTGTGCTTTGCCCAGGAGGTGGTTTTCAATAGTAGTTGTTGAAAGAATGTCAACTTCTCCAAAAATTTGGAAGTATTACATCTACTTCTCCCCCTTTGTCTACTCTATCATCAAAGGAAATTAAATTGTCCTCTGACTCTATCACAAAGCTGCTTTGGTTATTGCTCAGGAGCACTGTTCAGAATGATTGAAAATGGGTTGTGTGACTATTTGTCCAGGCATCTTGCCTGAGTTCAGCATGCTTTGGGTGTTATTACCTACTAATCTATTTTATTTCTGAGATTGGACTCTAAAACAGAATTATACTTAAATATTTGGTATGTGTTCCTATTTTTCTTTAATTATAAAACATAGTATTTAGTGAATTTAGAGATTCCCAGTTTTCATATTTTATATAAACAAAGCCTCCCCATTTGCATTTTAAATATTCTGGAAGAGTTATTTGTGTTGTAGTTTGGCTTAGGGCTATTCTGGCTTTTGGTGGTCTCTATTCTGGCAGGGAAGTCTCTGAACATGGTCAGAACTGAGCATAATCGGTGCATTGCCTATTTTACAAATCCAGAGGCCCTGCTGTCACTATACATGAGTTATTATATGTGAGATCAAAGGATAAATACAAGATGGAGCAAATTGAGGGTTACATTTTACCCCCTATTTCGATCACATTTTTCTCATTTTGGTGGTGATTTTTGCTTGCTAGCTGAATATTTTTATATCCATTTTAGAAATAAAAAAGCATCTACCCATTTCTACTTCAGATTTTTAAAATCTCTGTATTGAAGTCACATCATGATTTTCCCAAATTCCTTACTGTTTTCTTCACTTCTTCATATACTTACTCTAATTAAGAAAAAAATTCTAAGAGGATAAGGGCTCACAGAAATCATTTGGCTTAAATATTTCATTTCAATGAAATAATTCAGGCATACAAACAATTTATATATAATATTATAAACCTCTGTGCACTCAAGATTCAGCCTGAAAAATAAAGCACTGAAAATTTGGCTCAAAAAAATCACTGTGATGCCTTCTCAATTTCATTAGACTCTATTCTTCCCAGACATAACTTCTACCCTGAACTTCATGTTATTATTATGATGCATGTGTATACACTTTAGCCACATGTACAAATGCTCAAAATAATACATATAATTATTTTGTATGTTTTTAAAACACAATTTACCTTTTCTGCAACCTGCTTTTGTTGTCGCTGCTTCACATTACCTTTTCGAGATGAATCTGCTTTCACTCAAGTAGCTTTAGTGTGTTCTTTTTTCTTATTATTGCATTTACTGCATTGTTACAGTGTGCGAATAGTCTATAAATTACTTACTTTTTAAACCAAAGGCATTTCAATTATTTCCTTTTTTTGTTTGCTTGCTTGTTTTCCCAATAATTCTGTAATGGGTATTTTCTTTTCTTTTAAAAAAATATATTTTATTGATTTTTTACAGAGAGGAAGGGAGAGGGAAAGAGAGTTAGAAACATCAACGAGAGAGAAACATCCATCAGCTGCCTCATGCACACCCCCTACAGGGGATGTAATAGATACCAAGGTACATGCTTTTGACTGGAGTTGTACCTCGAACCTTTCAGTCAGCAGGCCAATGCGTTACCCACTGATAAATCAGTTAGGGCTGTAATGGGTATTTTCTATACATGGCTGGAGATGTATACAAGTGTAGAGAGACTGGACTTTAGGGTATGCAAATCTTCAAATATCACTAAATTGTTTTCTGAAGTTGTTCCTATTATATACTCTCCATGGATACTCCACATCCTCATCAATATTTTGTATTATTGGACTTACCAAACTTTTGCCAATTTCATAGTTGTGACATGATATCCCATCATTTTAAATAGCATTTCTCTAACAACTAGGGAAATTAAATACCTTTTTCGTATGTCTACTGGACATTGCGAATTTTCTTCTATCAATTGACTGTTCTTCTTTTCGGCTCATTTTTTCTCCCTATTATTTTTTTTTGTAGATTTATAAGAAAGCTTTATGTACTAACCGTTCTTTGGTTGTACGTATAACAAATATCCTCTCTCAATCTATGCATTGATTTCTTTGATGTAAATGAATTTTTCATCTTTTAAAAAAATTTATACTAACACTGTAGCACCTATTTCAAAAGATTTCAGTATATCTCCACATCAGAGATTTTGCAATAGGGATTTGCTGTAACTGATGAATATATTACTTCCCTCAGGTTCCAGTGAGAGAAAAGAGCTGTAGATTACTGATTTAGAAAGAAATTACCACATTAGGTAAATTCTAGGATTTTTTTTTTTTACATTTTAACACTACTAAAATTGGGATGCACCTTAATATTAATAGTGTCAGATTTTATGAAAGACAGTAATGCTCAAGAAAAATAACAATTGGTTCTCTCTCTCTCTCTCTCTCTCTCTTTCTATCTTTGATTTTAATATATATAAAATTTGGGGTCCTGCTTTAATTACTTAATTTTACTATATTAATGTTGTTTAGCCCTGAGCTTATACTTACTCTCCTCTTTGAAATACTCACTCTCCTCTTTGGAATAGTCTGAAATTGGGATATTTACTTTACAGAGACTATCAAAGTGGTGTACCACTTTTCATCTTAATATGTCACATTTAATATTTTTTTTTCTTTATGGACTTCACTTTTTATGTCTTAATGTTTAATAGACCCTTCTCTTCCAATCTGCCCCCAATCATTAGTTATCTTTTTAAAAATGTTGTTAAACTTTTCTCTGCATCTTTGAGTTTTATTCTACCACAAATACATATTAAGTGTGAAGTGGGGAGAGCTAGTATTATAATATTTTATATATCTAACTTATTGTGTGAATAATTATTTGCACTGTTCCCTAATGCCACCTATTTATCAAGTTTCTATAAATTCATCAATATATTGCTGAGCCCATTATTGTAATAAGCCGTTTTGTATTTCTGAAGCAAGGCTACATTGCTTCAATTGCTATTATTTTATAATAAGCCTTAATAGTTCATATGGAAATTCCCTATAACATGTTCTTTAAAATTGTATTGACAAGTTTTGATCCTTTGCTTTTGCAAACATTTTAGAATTAACTTCCAAGTTCTATGAAAAATTATAGTGGTATTTTTATAATATTACATTCATTTTATAGATTAACTTACAGTATTGAGTCTCCCATCTAGAAACAGGTATGTTTGTTCATTTATTTGGGTTTACTCTTTGATTTCAATAATTAAGTATGGGCTCAAAACTGCTATCACATAACTAGTTAATAGCGAAACTAGTAGTAAAAGGAATGTCTTTTGACTCCTTAACAGCTCCCACACTCAAAAGGCTTAATTACTTAGTCAGTTAAGTAAAAGACCTTGGAATCCTTGCAGTTTCTGCGCCCACCAGTGTGAAAAAGGATCCAACTTGCCGAGTTTACTAGGCCCTTGATGATCAGAGTGCGGTCAGAGGACTTGTTAGAAATGCAGAATCTCTTTCCTTCCTTGGTCCTACACAACCATAATCCTCATTATTAAAAGATTCATGGGTTATCGGTAGGTACAGTAAGTCTGGGAAGTATAACTTACCAAAAAAAAAGAGGCCTAAAATGTATTGTATAGGCTCATTTTATCTAAAACCTGTCAAAATGGTAGTACCCTGTTTCCCTGAAAATAAGACTGTCATATTAATTTTTTCTCCCAAAGTTGCGCTAGGTCTTATTTTTAGGGGATGTCTTATCTTTCCATGCGCTAGGTCTTATTTTCGGAGGATGTCTTTTTTTCGGGGAAACACGGTAGTAAGCTTGAGGTCCTTGATTTGCAAAGGGTTCAGGCAAGAAACACTGAGGCCCATATAATGACCCTTGGCCAATGCTCTTCCACCACAGGCTCACAGCAGCCATAATCTGTTTTGCTGAATGAACATCTAAAGTCCAAAATGAGAAGTGTTGGTGTAACACACACACACACACACACACACACACACACACACACACACACACACTTCTTTGTTTCCTTTAAAGAAAGATACATATTTCTTTTTTTATTGTTTGAAGAATTACAAATAGTAGTACATATGTCTCCTTTTTCCCCCTATTGACCTACCCCCGGCTCCCCGCCCCCCCCCATATGCCTTCACCTGCCCACCCTCTTGTATCCATTGTTGTATCCATTGGTTTTGTTTATATGCATGCATACAGGTCCTACCCTTGATCTCTTTTCAGCAGCCCCCCAACCTCCCTTGCCTTCCCGCTATAGTTTGACAGTCTGTTCAATGGTTCTTTATAACTATTTTCTCCCCATTACTTTGTGAAAAAATCTTGCAAGATACATATTTCTTTAAAGGAAACAAAATGTTGAGTTTTTCTAGGAGTAGTATATTCAGGAAAACTGAAGCTTCTTTGGATATCTAGTTATTCAAGAAACAAATGCACTTGCTTTGAAATCAGTGGCTGTCCCATTGGGGAAAATTATGTAGAAAAAAAGATACTGGGGAGGAGACAAGCACAGAAAATTCAGTCTTTAAAGTAAAACAAAAAAGATCAGACGATTTTTTTTTCAAGTAATCATATACTATTCATGTTAATCTTCATTCAGCCTTCTTGTTTAGCTATAGCAGTCAGTTATATACAAGGCGGGGTGGGGTGGGGGGGATGATGAAAAAAAAAAAAGGTGAGGAGAGGGGATTGGGAAAGTGAGAGATCCCTGCAATATCCCATCGAGCCACTAGGGGTATCTTTGTACCATTTTTCATCGGCACTGATTTGAAGTAGAAACCTATATTAGGGGAAAACCAGGGTCCTCGGCATTTTTTGCGAGCAGTGCACCCAGAATCCAAAAAAGATTTTTTAAAAAGAAGAAAGAACGAAAGAAAGAGACCACAGTTCTTTCGGTCACCCGCACAGGGCTACGAATCTCTCTCCTCTGTTGGACATCAGACCCGGGGATTCATTTTTTTGAGGTCAATTTCCAATCGAGATAAATCTATTGGATTTAGTAGGATTATCTGATTGCAGCTGAAAGAAGAAGTAACGCTGTTTGATCATTTGTGTCTCTTGCCTGATGGTCGGATTTCCATGGAGGCGGCTTTGGGTCCCCAGGATTCCGGATCCCCGTTGCAGCTGGAGAGAAAAAAGGATCAATCGGCACGTTTTGGAAGTGTCCGTGGGTGAATAAAAAAAAAAAGAGAGAGAAAAGAAAAAAAGAAAGAAAAAGAAAAAAAGGAGGGTAGAGGGGCGCGATCCTGGGGTTGCGGCTGCTTAAAGAAGAAAAAAAAAATATATAAAGGAAGCATCTTGAATTCTGAAACAATATTTCTGAATATTTCGGAGGGGGGGTGGTGGTGTGCGTTTGCTTCAAGATTCCAAAACAAAAAGGGGGACTGGAAACTGGTAAATACTTTGACGGATTCCAGCCTGGATTGGAAGGCGAAGTGCTGTAGAAACTGCCTCCTTGAAGGATCGGAAGGGGACTGGGGGAGAGGAGGGGTCCCCCTCTGTGGCTGTATCTGGCTGAGGGTAAGTCTGGGGCTCTTTTCCTAGGAGGGGGCTGCCGGGGCGGTGAGCTCGCTCTGCGCGGAGGGAGGAAGGTGCTGCGGACGCGGCGCCTGTGACATGGGGAAGGGATGCGGGAGGGGGGGGGGGGGGCGTGCAAAGCCGCCTCCCGCATCTCAGGATGGATAGAGCTCAAACACCCCGTTTTGTGGCGCCGGTGGGGAAGCCGAGCCGCCCCTCCAAGCTCTCAACTTTTCATGGAAAACCTTTCCGCTGGGAGATCCCTTTTGGATGCTGCGCGTTCTCCTAGCGATACTTTCAGGAGGAGAGGAGGCTGGGGAGCCTTGGAAAACCTGCATGTGGAGGGGGGAAGCCCAGGTGACAATTGCGGCTGGCTCCCGGGTTTCCACGGTTGTTTGTGGCTTCTCAGGGAATGTTGCAGATGGAATTGGCCCTTTTTCGCATTGTGTCTCTCCCGCCCCCCCCCTCCCCCTTCCCCTTTCTTCCTCCCCCATCACTCAGCCTACCACCACCAAAGGGTTACAGGGTCGCTGCATGGGATAGAGACAGAAGTGAGTGGCTGGCCACACAGGCTGTCTTGTAATTCACTGGCACGACTTTGCAGATGAGGGTCCGGGGTAACTTTCTGGAGTCGGAGGAGCCCTGGAAGGCGCTGCAGCCTGCCTGCCTGGGGCCCCGGCTGGGAGTGCGCCAGGAGGCAGCTGCATTTCTGATGCATCCCTCCCTGCCCTGCCGGCCTGGCCGCTGCCTGGCTCTCCTTCCTCAAGGAGCGCAGCGCAGCGCTCCATCCCATTTTCTTGCAGCAGAATCCAGGGCAGTTTCTCTTTTTAAAGCATTATTTTGCACCTCGAGAAGTAGAAGTAGCTCGTTTTTATTTGCAGAAGGAAAATGCGTTTTAGCAGATATCATTCAAATTCATCACTCAAGGGAGTGAATATTAATTGAGTTTGGAAACTAAAAGTTGGCTTTGGAATCAGGGAAAGCAATATTATTCTAAACCAGTTTTGGAAGCCACATAGGTTTGGAACAATAACATAAAAAAACAACAACAAAAAAACAAACACCCAGATCCATTTAAAATATGTACCTGGCTATAGAGAGATGCAAATAGGTTAATGGATATGTTAAGGATCACCCCCATCCTTCTGACAGGAAGCAATATAATTTTAGTTGGCTTTTTTTTTAATGGAAGGGCAATTTACATTTTAAACCTTCAGACTTTCACATGCATTAGAATAAAACGGAGAGAAATACTCCTTAAACTATAAAATAATGTGCTATGTATATTTTAATCTTTTGAAGAAAAGCATCAGATATCTTTTTCAGGGGTTTCTGTCTACAGATTATGAAATGTACGTAGATACATTTATGGCTTTAGCACGGAAGCCTCTCCATTATTTGTGAACTCATTAGAAGGCAACTCCTCAATGTCATCTGAAGCATTCATCCTGCCAGTACTTACCTCAGGCATTCCAGGTGCACCCTGCCTTCTGGCATTAAGAGGGGAGCCTCGCCAAACTTTCTTCCTGGATATGTGTGTGTTTGTGTTTCTTAAATCTAAATCTTGAGACAAGAACATGTTATTTCTTTTTCTCTTCTTTTTAAGATGAAATAGCAAAATATATAACTTGCCTCCCAAGGATTTGGCTGGGGAAGTTAGTTTTTTTATTTCTGCAGACTTTGTGTAAGCTTGTCTCCAAATGATAGAAATAGCAAGAAATCGTTTCTGCAAGCCCAGGGGTTAGTTTGAAGGAGGTATCTGAGTGGCTAGGTTTGCCTTTTATTTTGCACAGCTGAGTCACATGATTTCTTGTGCAGTGTGAGCCAGAAGAAAGGATGTTCTGTGTATTGGTACATTTCTAGCTGCTGATTCTAGCTACACAGTCCATTAAAATTTAACACCTTTCAGAAAAATTAAATCAATAAAACAAGGCAGCTAGTAAATAACATATTGAATGATAATGTTAAATAAATAGTGAAGGTGAATAGGAGAGAGTCTGGGATTTCTCTTTTTAGGCCAAAAGATAATGTAATGTTGATATGAAAGTAGATGAAGAATGTGTAACATGAAAAAGGAGGTCCTTTTCAAAGTTAATTTGCATACTTTGCAATCTTTGAGCCAGGGATCATGGCATGTCCTAGAGTGCTAAAGAAGAAAATTCAGCTTCAAATGCCTTTTCTTGTTCGAACAATATTTTTCTCTCTCAAGAACAGTCAGTACTTCCTACTCCCTCACTCTATTCTCTTTTGGCAGAGGGAATGAAAAGGGGGAAACTTTGGCCTACCCTTTGATTTTTGCAAACAGTTTCTATGCAAAACTTTGGTGAACTTTGTAGGTGGTAAATTCACTTTGGAAGGTCAATAGCAATGGAAATAAACAAAACTACACGCCATAAAAGTTTTTAAAACTGCAGCCAGTAAGCAAAGAGCAAGGTGCCCCTTTACATAAAGGTTCTCCATGAATAGAGGAGAGAACATTTGCATTGAAAACCTTGCAGTTTTCAGTGCAGAGAACTATTGAGAAACCTGAAGAGTTCACTTAGAAAATTACGTTTTGCTCTACAATATGCATATTTTTGTTCATGATTATTAAAAAAAAAACAACCAACCAACCAAACAAAAAAAAAAACATGTTGGCTTTTAGCTGACCCAATTTTGCTACACCTAGCACTGAATGTGGTAGTTTGGAGTAAAGGCATGGAAGCTCTCAATGAGCCCTCAAAACTGCAAGCACAGTTTCTAATGTATGTGACAAGAAATGGCATTGGATTCCCCAAAACTGGAGAAATGAGTGTTTGATTTACTGGAGCTTCACTTGACAGCTGCACCTGTCCCTCAAAAGCCTCCCATGTGTTCCAAGTGGCCTAACATTCAGGGGGAGATAACACATTTGCTGTAGCTTCCTTTGACTTTGAGCTGATTACGTACAGTTACATGCTATTCTACATGAACTATTTTTTAAAAAATTAAATTACTGCACAATCCACTGAAAGCAAAATGAAAAAGGCAGTCTTTTTTTTTTTTTTTTAAACGATTTGTAGATGTTTAACAAATGGCATCCTCCATGCAAACCTCTCATCTCTTTTGCTCTGTTGAGAATGCAAAAAAGTTCAGCTTTCAGTTCACTTAAAATTTTAACTTTATGAATATCTCAAATTTGCAAAGCCCATAAAAACGGAAAACAACAAAATAGTGAGCGCTCATGATGAATCCGGGAGTGTCATTGTTAATGCATTTTTCAAAGATAATTTGAAATATTCTGAGGGAGCTAACCGCTTAATCTTATGGGATGGCAACATTCTCCAGTATTTCTAAGAATGATTCCTTAACAGTAACAGGTTTGGCTACTTTTGCTTTGTTGTTAAAGAAATCACATTGCCAATGTCAACTACAGCTCTGATGCTATGAATTAACCCTGCCTTTAAGATTCCCCTCGCCCCCCTGCCCCCAAACCTATACCTTTTTGGCAGCAAACCTCTGTGAAAGGAAGATTGCCCACTCTACACTTCACTGAAGTCAGAGAAAACTAGTAAATCACTCCAGACATTTGAAATGATTAAACATTAAACTTTTGGAGGGGGGTTTACACGAATTCTTTTTATGACAGTCAATATAATCTCTTCTGTGCCCATTTCCATTGCATGTAAGAGAAATTCTAGTCAATGGCAAAACGCTTTACTGCTGCCATTACTGCAGACTTTATGGATCAGAGATGTGTCAGCATGTTAGCTTTCTCAGTAATGCCTCTTTTGTGTGAAACCTTATGGCCCTTGCAGGCACTCTCATTCTGACACTCATAAAACGCTCAAGTCCCCGTATTTATTATTTAATTTTCTTCCTATAGATAGCAACAGAGCACTTCAGTCAGTTTATGAATGTGTAGCCAAAAATTGACAGGCGAGCGTGAATGGGACTAACGAGTTTCGATAATACACATATTAGGAACCTCTAAAGGAAGTTTAATTAAGAAAAACAAGTTGAGCATGAAATTCATTTTGGAACAAATAGAATCTAAGTTACCCGCTACAGATGTAAAATAAAAAACAAAACAAAACAAAAAAACACAGTGATGCATCCCAGGAAATAAAGTTCCAGGCTGAGACTCAGATCTACTCAACACAGTTGACATCTTAGGACCCGACTTTAACTTGAGGAGCTTGGGTTAGACTTATGAAATAGAAGGACATATTTTTTTTATAGTGTTTTCACTTTTATCTGCTTCTGTAGCAATTTTTGTTTAGTATTTTAACTATATATCTAGTCACACGTTTTGTACATAAACTTGTTCCCTTGAGACCAGCCAGACAGGAACCTCTTCTTTCTCTATAGTCTGCCTTTCTAATACCACCTGTGTCTGCAGTTAGAGCGACCTGCTGAAGCCCATGTCATTGCTTTGAGTGTGCTGTAAAGGGTGTTTCAATAAGAAACGGGTTTATCTATCTTTTACCTGCATCTATAATTCTGTTTAATTTTTGGCATAATCAAGTCGGTTTATTTATATTCGTTTGCTTGCTTATTCATTTGGTAGTGGCAATGTGTTTAGAGGGGCAAAGGTAGAGAGGGGATAGAATACCAAGAAAATAGTTTCCTAGAATGTGTTTTTTTTTGTTTGTTTGTTTGTTTGTTTTTTTAACATTTTTGTCTGTATCTAAATAACATAGTAAATTCCAAAAAAGAATGAAAAAGTCGGAATAATATGGAGGTCTTTAGTACATGTTTTCAAACTCTGCCTTTTCAGAAACATCCAACTGATGTACAACTTATTCCTGATGCAGATGTTTGGCATTACTTATGTGTACCAGTAGTTTTTACTCCCTTGACACACCCACTGAATGTTGAGTCTTCAGAAAAAACAACAACACAGGTTAATTTTAATATTTCAGCATGAATTGAAAATTCTTGTGGCCTTAAAAATGTTTTGATGAATATATTTTTATTGTCATAGGAGGTACTTACTATTCTTAGAAATTCAACAAGGTCATGTATGAAATCAATGGGCATTGATTTGATAAAAATTAACTTGGCCTTGTAACTATAATTTCCCGCATAGGACAATCACTTCTCTTATGACAGAACCGACAGTGATTAGTACATATGACATGGACCAACAGTTTTCACAAAATGTGTACCTGAAAGTGATATGTGAGTCATTTAATAGTTAACCATAACACTGGAAGGAATAAAGATTCACTTCAGTAACCATTATGTTTCAAGTAACTGCATCTGCCATTTTTAATTTACATCTATATTACTTAGCTGTCCAAAACTTTACATACAGGTGACAATGTTATCTATCCTTTTTCTTGGGTAAAGAAAGTCACCAGTTTCATTACCTCTTTAACTGTGCCAAGTGTTCTAATCTAATGTATATGCTACTATGATACTGATAACGAAAGTGCCTATTATTTAAAGCTGTGGTCTTTAAATAACATCTGAATATTAAATGAATATACAATGGTAAAATATTGTATGTAATGAAACAATATTGTAGTAGCAATGATGGCAGGGATTTCTGTCGGGTTTCTCAGAGCTGTGTGTTTCTCACTAGCAGGTAGAACAGTGACTGGCACATTCCTGGTGACCAAATAAATACTTGTTAAATGAATCAAGAGACCTGGCTCTAGCCTTGCTGCTTGTTACCCTTTTGCTTAATAATTGGTTTCTTCATTTCTGCTTTTAACTTTTTTTCTTAAATAAATGATTTCTTATTTGAATTGATAAACATTTTGAAGTTTTGTGCAAAACCCCCAAAGTAGAAAGGAATATATTTAAAAGATTGCATTTTAACCAGACAAATAACAATTAACATTTTTAGTGAGCTTTGTACAAAGTTTATTTACCTTATTTAGATAGATTATTTTATCAAGACTTACAAGTGTAATATAATTATTTCTGGTCATAATTTACCATTAGAATTATTTTCTGTCATGAAAAAATGTGATATTTCAAGGAATTTGGAAACACTAAAAATTATTTCAAATACTTAGAACTTGGACAGTAAGATCTAAAATATAATGAAGGTTGCTATTTTGATCATTATTTGTGACTTAAAAATATTTTTGAAACACTTTATGATTCCCAACTCTCTATTCGTTAATTTTATTTAAATGGTGAATTCATCTAGCAATTCATATCCCATGTGTATATTAAATCCTTGTGAATAACTATTCATTGGTGTTCCGTTACACAAATGGCCCGTGAATAGAACATTGTTTTGAACCTTGCCAGTATTAGCACTGGTAGAACTGTAATATGAACGGCAATAAGAACGTGGATATCTGAGGAAGATTACCAGTGCAATATTCTTTAGCCTTTGGGGCACTGGTTGCGCTCTAAGCCATGTCAGGAATGCCAGGAAGCCATTATTGTTGTTTGGTGCCTTATGTGAAAGGAGTTGGTGGTTTTAGTCCAATTCCTAGTAGACACTTACTTCTTAAACAATAGCCACTATAGTATTTGCCAATTCCAGCAGAAGCCTGGGAGTGAATGGACACAAAAGTGTAACTACCATGTCTCTGCTAATCATCCTCCAAGGGGTCAAGATTGACACACCCTGGCATAGGGCCATACTGAGAAACTTAGCACTGCTTCTGCCAAAGCTGTAGCTATTCTCTGGCAATAAGGGATTTTTTAAAAAGAGGACTTAAATTAAGCAGGGCGCCAGGATCAGTGATTCTCCACTATTCCCAGGCACAGCAACTCACTAGAAACAAAAATAAACTTAAATAGTAGACACTTACTTCTTAAACAAAATTGAGAGTTTAGAACTGCTGTTAGGTTGTGCTATCTTCTCTATAAAGACACTGGCAGACATATTCAAGTTGCCTCTGCAACTTGTGACCCAAAGGTTGCCCCTTTCAGACCAAAAGCATCAATTTAACATCAAGGGAAATAATCAACTCTACCTGGCTGTTGCTCCTAAGCTCTTGAGTGATTCTTCGTTTTCTTCTGGGGGATCACAAGGATGCCGATTGGTTTTCAAAATGCTTCCTGCAGTAGTTTACACATACAGTAAAACTCTTGCCCAAGTTTTTTAAAAAATAACATAAAAATTCAACTTTCTGTTTTCTTGATTCCTGCCCCTCACCCGGTTTCACCTTCTTAATCCTTGGCAGTCAAGACTTCTAAGTACAGTCAAGATTGAACAATTCATATTTGGAGATTCTATCTGAGGGTAGGTTCATAGTCAATGAAAAGTAAACCTTATTGCATATAGTTAAATGTTAAATGACTTTTCAGCTGCTCCCTGAGAACAAAACAAATAAGACACTCTGATTTTTAGCCTGTTACAGAATTTACCAGGTGACTGAAAAATACACAGAAGTACCGGAAGTTACAGGAAAACCCCATTTATTTCCAGATATGCTAGTACCGTGACTCAGGGGAGCCTGTTTCCAAATCCTGAGCCAACCAATATGGAGGAAGCTTTCTCTTTATAGCCTTTGGTTTCTTTGTCCCCAAAATATGGATCAGACTTCCAGACCTTTCTCTGGCTTTGCAAAAAGCCCTGTGTGTTGGGATGGGGGATGTGAGACCTCACCTAAAGGCCTGGCCTGGCATCAGAGCTAATAACCCCCTCCAGGGATTGTGTATTATTCAGTTTTATGGCCTCTATAAAATGTGAGTAGGTAAATAGGTAACACAAGACCAGACAATTAAGGAAGGGGCAGTGACTAGCTAGACTATAGGCTAATAGGAATGTGCATTAGGGATACTGATTAACTAGGTGCAGAGTCAGGCTGTTGGTCCCCCCCCGCCCCCCCCTCCCAAAAAAAAAATGTTTTATTTTCCTCATCAAGCTTGCCATTAGTTGTAATGATGGTCATAGTAGAAATTCACTTGTGGAATGTAAAAGGAAAGGCTATCACTTTGGTATGTTTTCCTTGCATTGTGTAAAAAGCTGTCATGGTATCTTAAAATCTTACTTTTTTTTTTTTTTTTTTTTTTTTTTTTTTTTTTTTTTTGCCAAACAATAATGGCATTAGCTGCCAATCTATATGGATACCCACGCACACCCCTGTGTGAAGAGTTTTCAGTGTACTTTAATTTGTTTCCCCTGTTTCAGCCCCTCTTGCTCCGACTCTAATTAAGATAATACCATCGTCACAGAGGTCAGTCATCACAAGTATAGTTTTAAAAATCCAAGGGTAGGTTTATTTGACGAAAAGTAATAATGAATAAATGAAATGTTTCCACTTATTTGTATCAAGAAATATTTCCTGATGACCTCCTACAATGTAATGATTTATTCTGGGGAAGGTTACTCAAAATCAACAGTTCAAAAGTGATAGCCTCTTTTTTTTGAAGAGAGAGGCTAATTTGATCATGTAATCTTTATGATTATAATTCTTCTCAGACTTGGGATGTGATCTCACATTTTCCCTAAAATGGCATAGAAATTATTGACTTGTCCTCTCCTCTCCAACCTGTTGTCCACTCTTCTTTCAAGTCACACTGGTCTCTTTGTTGTTGGAAAGTCTCTGGTTTCACAGTATCTGGGTCTTCCCCTGCCTCTGTCTGGCTCACTCCATCCTCTGGTCCTTACCTGCCAATTCCTACTCAACTTTCAGAACCCAGTGTATAGATCACTTCTTCAGGATCACATTCTCACTACAGATCCATTAAATCTTCCCTCAGAGCACCCTGCATTATCCTTTTTGGCAAAGCATTTATGACCAGATAGTTATTTGTGTAATTGACTTACATAAAGTTTGTCTTCCCCATTGAACTCCAGTATCCATGCAAATTAGCACTATTCCTTTGTTATTCTTAAGTTGCTTCCTACTAAATAGTGTAAGGATGAAGAGGGAAGCTGAGTGTATATGTTGCTGCGATTAAAAACTAAGATAGGTTCAGTTACAGGAGCAGTAACACATGCTTTAGGATCTTGGGGAATCTGGAAAGCATGTACTGATCTTTGAGTCAGGCCTTGAGGAATCCTCACTGGCAAAAACCGAGCCTGGAAAGCATGTTTTCCAGGAAGGAAGATCTTGGTAAACAAGTTGGGCCCAATTCACTGACCACTGCTCCCAATGCTGTGTGCTGCCTTCCATTAGTATTGTTTTTGCTTGTTTTTCCCCACGAAGATAGATTGCCACCAGCTAGAACCTCTGCATATACTCAGGATTTTCCCCCTAGATATTTAAAATATTTAGTTGGTAATTTTTTTTTCTCCTCTATTGCTGTCAAATTTTAGTGTGCTGTTTCTCTTTAGCATTCTACTTTTTCTTATTTTCTCACATGTTTGGAGAGGTGCATTTAGAGTAGAAGTAACCCAAGGAGAAAGAGAACAAGTAGAATTGTTTTTTTTTGTTTTTTGGTTTTTTTTTGTTTTTTTTCCACAGGAGGAGGGAATGGGATGTAACTGGAAAACTATTGAGGCTTGCCTACCTTTTATCCTAGAAGAAGGCTACAGACAAAATTGAGAATGAGGCAGGGTTATCTGTAGAGTCTATTGATTCTTCCGCCTTATCTCTTTCTACTTGTTGGAATTCAATACATTCACAAAACTGGGTTGTTTTATTGAAAAGTGTTTCAGTGGATTTGTATTTCAGATCTTCAATGTAATGAACAATTACACTGAGACAATAATGATCTCTACTTTATGGTATTTAGAGACATTAAATGAGAATATGCAGTTAGCTCACTGGATCTACTTCATGCTTATTTGGTGCTAGCCATTAATCAAGTAATTACTTAATAATGGTCATGGCAGGATATATTTGCCACTACATTAGTTCTCAATAGCTACATATTGATATGGCCACAACATGGGCCATGGTACCCCTTGGACTTCTATGTAATCAAGGTCTATAACTTGGATATTCCCATCTCAGAGTAGACCCTTTGTAATCATTGATTCTAAGGATGTGGGTTTATTTCTGGGCTCCCTATTCCATTGCATTGAGCTATATGTTTTTATGCCAGTGTCATGATATTTTGATTATTATGGCCTTGTAATATCGTTTGATATTAAATAGCAATTCCTCCAACTTTATCCTTTTTTAAAAAATCAAGATTGCTGTGGCAATGTGGGGCCTTTTGCTGTTCCATATACATTTGTAGAATATTTACTCTAGTTCTGTGAACCAGACCATTGAAATCTTGGTAAGAATTGCATTAAATCTATAGATTGCCTTGAGGAGTATTGGCCTTTTAATTATGTTAATTCTTCCTATCCATGAATATGGTATATGCTTCTTCTTATTTGTATCTTCTTCGATTTCTTTGTCCAGTGTCTTATAAATTTCCTACTACAGGTCTTTTACATCCTTGGTTAAATTTATTACCAGATACTTTTTAAAAAGCAATTGTAAACGGGGTTGTTTTCTTAGTTTCCCTTTCTGATAGTTCATTATTACTGTATAAAAAGCAACTGGTTTCTGGATATTTATTTTGTATCCTACTACTTTATTTAATTCATTTATCATTTCTAGTCATTTTTTTGTGGTATCTATTAATTCTATCTATATAGTATCATGTTATCTACAAATAATGACATTTTACTTCTTCCTTTACAATTTGGATGCCTTTTATTTATTTATTTTTCCTTGGTTTGTTTCCTTGGTTAGCTGTAGCTAAAACTTCCAGTACTATATTGAATAAGCATGATGAAAGCAGACTGCCTTGCCTTGTTCCTGATCTTAAGGAAAATGTTTTTAGTTTTTGCCCATTGAGTATTATGTTGGCTGTGGGTTTATCATACATGCCTTTTATTACATTGTGTATGTTCCCTCCATTCCCACCTTGCTGAGTTTTGCTTTTTTTTTTTTTTTTTTTTTTAATAAATGGGTGCTCTATTCTATCAAATGCCTTTTCTACAACTAGTTATATGATTATATAATTTTATCCTTCTTTTTTGTTACTTGATGTATCACATTTATTGATTTCTGGTTATTTTACTACCCTTGCATCCCTTAGATAAATCCCACTTGATCATGGTATATGATCTTTCTAAAGTATTACTGATAATTTTAGCATGAATTTTTAAGAATTTTAGCATATAGGTTTATCATGGATATAGGCCTATAATTTCTTTATTGCTTTGTGGTATCTTTATCTAGTTTTGTAATTAGGCTAATGTTGGATTATAGAATGAACTTGAATTTCCTCCTCCTGAATTTTTTTTGAATGGTTTCAGAAGAACAGATATTCATTCTTCTTTGAATGTTTGGTAAAATAACCTCTGAATCCATGTGGTCTAGAACTTTTGTTTGTTGTCTAGTGTTCTCCAGATCTATAGATTCAAACTTGGTGCTAGTGCTGGGTTTGAGGTCACTCAGCATATGTCCCAGTGCATACAAAGGTTAGCTGCCCTCCCTCTGGGTGCTCACACACCTTTGTGGTTGGGCAGGGTCTCAGGCAATCAGCAGGGTGAGGCCAGCAGAGTTTATCCTACCCAAACAGAGCAGTATTTGACTATGTGAAGGGAAGGCTCTGCACCTGTGTGGCATTTGAGGGAAAACTGTTCCCTGTCCTGGAGCCACACAACTCAGTCTGTCTAGATTTTGCCTGAGCTCGATCACAATAGGATGGGGCCACCAGGAGTTGGATGGATGGACTAGCATACCTCCCTTGAGGGGAAGGTATAGGTCAGTCTTGAGGGAAGGTTGAGAGAGTTGCCCTTGCCACTGAGCCTCCAAGACAGTCTGTTCCATATTCTGGCCAGACCTGAGCAAGGCAGAGCCACCAAAAATTGGGAGGTTGGGGCCACTAGGAGTGTGGAGAATGGGGTAAGGAGTCTCTGGTGAGGGGAGAGACCAGTCGAGTTTGGTCTAGGGAGTCTCTGGTGAGGGGAGAGACCAGTCAAGTCCATGGGGAAGTAGGGGGATTGGTCCCCACCCCAAAGTCATACAACTCAATCACTGATACTCCCTGAGTCCTCCCAGAACTTTACACCTTGGGCCAGGCAGCTGATTCCTCAGCAGAGCACAAGCTCCGCAAGATGGGGTGACAGGGTGTCCAAAGGGTGGGGTGATTGCTTTTCCCCAGCCTGATGCCATTTTAGGCGAGTGCACCACACATGAAAGATGGCATCTGTGGTGTGGGAGAGGAACTTAGCTCAGGGATCCTGGAGGCTGTTCCTTCAGCTCTCTCCAGAGCCACACATCCCCGTCTCTCCTCATGCTTTTCAATATTTTTGTCTGAAGTTATTATAGAGGATTAAACAGACCTTGTTTTGAGTCTTGCAATGTAGCTGAAGAAGAGCTTGTACTAGAAGTAGGAGTTTCATTTTTCCTTGTTTCTTTTTCTTATGATTGTATTGCTAGTATTTCCCTTAATCCACATTTATCTTGTGGGAAAAACAATCCAGTAGTGTGCTCTGTGAAGATCACTTCAATTAAAACATGATGAAATGTATAAATCCACCTGTCCAACGATGCAAACTCCAATACATCACTAAACCTTGAAAAAGAACCATAACAATGATAAAATGCCACTGCTGGCAAGCCTACCACTTTATAGAACTTCACACCTTCCCAAGTATATCTCTAGTGCCTTATGTATCACACAACAAACCGTGTGAAGGCACTTGCATTGCACCATATATTCATATTAGCAAAGCACAATATCTTACTCGTTTTGCTTTATGCTTTATATAAAATATTATGATACACAGAAGTTCAACAATTTGCTTCCTTTTGGTCTTCTGGTGGCATATGAGCACACTGCTTTGGAGATCCCTTCTCCACAGTATTGCTAGTTTAACTTTTTTGTGAGTTGATTTAATGATACTCTTCCCCTGCTAGGAATATGTAATGGCTTTTCAACATCCAGTGAATAAAATCCAAATTATTTAGCCTTTTAATGAAGTGCTTACTTGATTTGGCTGTAACCTGACTTTCCTGTCTCATTCAATGCTGAACCTCATTTATTCTGTATTCTGGCCAAACTAAACTAAACCACCCTCAAATGTCGCTGCTCCTGTCCTTTCTGTCATAGGTTACATTTCTCAGGGAAAATATAAAGGCTCTGGGATGGAAATGTGCCAGCAGGAAGTCTATTGGGGCATGCCCTGGGACAAAACATCTGCCAAGTAGGAAGAGACTCACAGGCAACTCCTCCCTCTGCTCCTTCCCACATTGGGCCTTGGGTCAGGGATGGCCCTGTAAAGTTGAAATGCATTGAGGCAAGAAGGACAGGTCTTTCTACACTGGTGTGGACTAGTCATTGGCATGTGAGTTAGGTCCAAGCACTCTGAGCACCACAGTAAACACTACTGTTTCTGGAATGTGCCTGAGGTCTCTTCCATGACCTTCAATGTTTCTTCCAATCTTATTCATTCTTTGAGGCCCCACTTAAATTCCCCCTGATTCATGAACTCTTTCCGATTCTTTTACCTCAAGGTAGACCCTTCTCTTCTTTTATTTTATTATTTTATTTTTATTTATTTATTTTTAAAAATAATTTCTTTTTTTTTTAATATATTTTATTGAGTTTTTACAGAGAGGAAGAGAGAGGGATAGAAAGTTAGAAACATCGATGAGAGAGAAACATCGATCAGCTGCCTCTTGTATACCCCCTACTGGGAATGTGCCCGCAACCAAGGTACATGCCCTTTGACTGGAATCGAACCTGGGACCCCTCAGTCCACAGGCCGACACTCTATCCACTGAGCCAAACCAGTTTTGGCTCCGTCTCTTTTTTTAAAGATTAACAATATTTTGTGTAATTGCGATCATTTGCTTATTCCCATTTTAAAGTACTTACTAGGTGAATGAATTACACATTACTTACTTCCGTGTTCAGTAACTGAAAGGACTCACAGGACTTAAAATATTTTATACTCACTGGACAGCTTTGTTACAGGCAAAGGCTATAATACAGCAACAGCAGGAGAAGGGTAGGTATTGAATGGGGTCTGGAAATCTCAGACTCAGCCTTTGTTCTCCCATTGCTGGGTCTCACAGGATGCTCCTTGTCTCCAGGTCATGAACCACCACCAGTGTGCATGTGAAACATACTGGTAGAGAAAGCCCAAAATCTGTTGGTGGTCATGATTTCTTATAATGGGGCTGGTAGCAAAGGTTCATTTTAGTTACATAGCTAGATTGGGCCATTGAATATCACCACACTCCACTGAAGCCAGCTATGATTAAATGCAAGTATTATTAAATTATTATTATTAAGCCCAATGCTTAAATCAAATATTATTACTAAGCACCATTGACAGGCTGATGTATTCTGAACTCAAAACAACTCATAAACTCATAGGTATAAAACATTATTTAGCTTTAGTTAATACAGTCAGTCTTTATTATTCCTAGATCTGTATTTTCAAATTTTCCTGTTCACTAAAATGTATTTGTAACTCCTAAATCAATACTCATGGTGCTTTCACAGTTATTCACGGACATGAGCAAAACAATACATAATTTCAGTTATCTTATGAGCACATTTCCAGCTGAAGTTGAATAAGGTGATACTTTGCCTGCTTGTTTCAGCTCTCAGACAAAGCTGAACAGAGGACAGGGATGGTAGTGAGATAGTGCAGGATAGTCCTACAAACTCTTGGCAAGTTGTAGAGGATTTTGAGTTCCAACTCTGGCCTATTAGTGGTCTCAGACAAGTCACTTAACACATCAGAACTTCATTGTCTCTTTTATAAGATAAATAAAATAAAATCTACTAAGATAAATTGTTTTTAGGATTTAAGATTATAAGTTATAACTGTGTGTGTGTGTGTGTGTGTGTGTGTGTATGTGTATGTGTATGTGTATGTGTGTGTGTGTGTGTATTTACCTAGGGGAAATGGATCTATGTTCCCTAATTCAGTGTTTAAAATGACTCAGTAGAACATTACTACAGAATTGGCCAGACTCTACATTGCTCAGTGATAAGCATGCATTCAACACAGATCAGCTGAAATTTACCGAGGCCTATACTATGTAAAGGATTTTCATATAGATTTTATGATGAATATAAAGATATTATTTAAAAAACACACACACAACAACACAAACTCCTTACCCTTGAATAAGAAATTCGGTGGGGTGGGGATGGGGGATAAGTTCAACAATAAAACAAAAACAAAGCAAGGTAGGAGAAAACAGGTGACATATTGTAGGCTTCCTGCTGGATCCTACCTCCCACTCGTCATGTATTGATTGAGCATGTCACCTTCCAACCTGCATTAGAGCCATTTTTTATGTTATTTATTTATTTACGTGACTTATTTTTATGTGGTCTATCTATCTATCATCTATCTATCTATCTATCTATCTATCTATCTATCTAGCTAGCTAGCTATCTATCTAAAAAACAAACAGAAATATGCTAATTAACTGGCACGTTGTAATGGGTTGACTGGACAGGAGGAGATTGCACACTCAGCATCAGGGACAGTGCGGCAGGGGTCTCCCTGTGCCTGCGCTGGAGGAGGGCCTGATTAGCAGCAGCCACAGCAGCTTCAAGGGCCAGAGAATTGTGCGCTGGGCTACTAGTTTCTTTACAATATTATAGCTGTTTGGGAGCAATGACTGGATTGTACTTCTCTCTGCTCTCTCTGTAATCATCCCTTTGGTCTGGGTCACTCAGGCACAAACTAGTGGATAAACCAGTTATTTTGATAAATCAGTGAAGGTGACATAATATATTCTCATTTATGTCTCTTTAAGTTTTATTCACTTTTAATATTATTTCTCTCAGTACAATAACACAAGCTTTAACCCAAGGGGAGAAATAATCGAGGAATTTGTGAGCTAGTATCTTCACTAACTTCAAAGCCAGATGAAGTAAGTCCTGTATGGATTGATAAGCTCAACTACTTGCCTTCTCTGCTGAGTAAAGCTTTCCTGATCTCATTATTTTAATATATTTATTATAAAATATTTCAAACATACAGGAAAATACAGAAAATTCCATAAAAAAGGTGTGTGTATATGTGTGTGTGTGTGTGTATGTGTGTGTGTGTGTGAGTGTATTATCACCCACCACTATCAAATGCTAAGATATGTAAAACTTAATTAATTGCTGTTTTTTTAAGGCCTCACCACAGGTTATCCATCTTAGGTGCCAATTAATTAATTATGTGAATTAATTAATAACTAGAAGTAATTTCATTCTCTTTTCTTTTTACTCAGGGATGACGCATGTTTTGTTAATATGTATTTATGTATACATGAATAACATATGGCATTATTTTACTTATCTTAAGCTTTATTTATTTAATAGCATTTTACTCTCCTAATCTTCTGCAACTTACTTTATTAAAATTCTTGATATTTATTTATGTTGATATACTTAGTTGAAGTCCTTTACTTTCCCTGAAATACAGAATTTCAATTTATGAATCTATCATAATTCATTTATGAATATCTATTAGTGGACATTTAGGCTATTTGAATTTGGGATTTTTTTTTTGGTTACCCATTATTTTAACATGAACAACCTATCGTGGTTTTCAATGTAAAAGTAAAAAGGTAAAAAAATGTAACAATAAAATATAAACTTTCAATAAGAACAGGGCATGGTATTTACATTTCTCTGTTTCTATAGCATTGTCAGAGTTTTTACCTAGACTATCTTCTGAAGGAACATAAATACTCTTACAATTCAATTTTAAATGTACTAGGATCAATTTTTTAAAGTGCTAATTGTGGAATGAAAGACTATATCATGTACAATGATCAAGAGAATGGCCTTTCAATCAGACTGGGCTCCTGAATCTGCTATTGATCAGGAAATCAGTTGAGAAACCTTGGCCAAGATATTTAACCTCTTTAACTCTCAGTTTCTCATGAGTAAAAAGAGGATGATTGTTGAGCCATATTATAGGATTGTTGTAAATGAGTTGTAAACACATAAAACTTAAGGGTTTGGCATATACTAAAAGAGAACCAATAAATAGGGAAATATCTATATCTATATCTATCTATCTATATTTTAATTTTAGTTATTCAAACCAGCCATATTTTCACATTACACTTGGGTGACTGTTAATATAATAGCAACTTTTAAAAAATCTTTGGAGTCAACACTCTAGTTCTCCATACATTGAACCCATGAGAAATGGGATAATTTTGTAACCTGAGAAGCTAAGCATTATTAGAATTTGAAAATTTACTATCATGTGCAGAATTTGAATCCTTCACAGTTTAGGTTAAGTAGAACATCAGTGGGAAATGGGAGCCCCTTTATTTGAACACATTTAAAGATTTATAAATACAAAAAGAAGTATTATTTGTTTATTTTTTAAATAATATTTCAGAATATAGTTTATTGATTTCAGAGAGGAACGGAGAGGGAGAGATAGAAACATCAATGATGATCGGCTGCCTCCTGCATGCCCCCAATAGGAGGCTGAGCCTGAAATCCAAGTGGCATGTTTCTGACTGGGAATGGAACCGTGACCTCTTGGTTCATAGGTCAATGCTAAACTACTGAGCTACACCAGCTGGGCCTGTTATTTTGTTAATAACCAAACAAATACTTTGTATTGTTAATGAAATACCAAGTGTGCAAAGAAGAACTCTTGGGAATGGTTGGACTTGAAAATTAGACTGAACAGAAAATAGTGACAGTGACTTTTAAAGCCTAACCACAGGTTCTTTATTTTAGGGATAAAAGGTTGCTTTTTAACACCGACATGTTACTGGGAAAGACAGCCATGCTGGGGCCCACCCGGATTCCGCACAAGAATAAGCATAATATACTCCAAACAAAAATGAATTTGTTTAGCTAAGTCTTCAATACATGCTAAAGTACTGGGACGGAAATGGATGGGTCTAAGCCCGTCTTTTGTATGTAAATACGCTTTCACAGCAGAGGTATGTGAATTAACACGGACGGGAGTATTTTTGAAGAAAGACATTTATCTCCTTATTGCCTTCTGTGATGCGCTAAAGGAACACGAGGCCTGAACCAAATCTCTTGCTGACCTCTATGGTTTTTGCAATCTCCTTTTCCAGAGCAGTCAGGGCAGCCTCCCTGCCAGAGCAGCACTTCTTCAGGAATCCTCTCATAACAGGACAGAAGCCTCTGTCATACATATCAACACTATTATTTTCAAAGTAAGCTCTTTAAAAGGTGGCTTGAATAATAAGAAAAAACAGATTTGCCAAGTTGTATGCTCTTTTGCAGTGAAAGTGAGATTACAGGGTGAATGGCACTGCACGGAATGTTACCTTTTATTCGGATGCATTTTAAGTTGAACTGGGGTAGACAGTGTTAGATGTTTGATTAGTGTTCGTATGCAAGATGCAATGATTAGAGATGATTGTTCTTTTAAACTCCGAAGCAGTCTTTTCTTTTTTAATTCTTTCTTTGATTTCTAACGGATAGTGATAACAAAATTTGTAATTTAAAATAGATTGGCTTTGACTCAGAAATTAATTTTCACCTTGCAAGTTTACGGATATTTACACTGTATAGCTAGATGGTAAGAAAACTGTAAAAAAAAAAAATTATGCCAACTCTGTTTCTCTTTGTAATGATTTTATGCAGGCTTTTGCTAAACAGCCAAGAGGTTTACGTTCTTAGGTAGTTGTACTTAAATGATTGTACGTCAACTCATAGTAGTTTTCTTTTTATAACATTGGCTTTCTGTGTTTCTTCCATAATATAGATTGGAGACCACTTTTTGTTTGTTTTTTAATATATACAATTATTCTAGCAGATCCTGTTTATGTCCTACTTATTCTCTATCAATATTTATGTTTTTCAATAAGGTTTTCTGTTACTGAGTTCTAATTTTGAGCATGTTTGCTGATTAATTGTGTTGTTTCTTGAAGTGACTGAAGACTATCAATAAAGGGAAAATTTCACACATCATTTTTATTTGAAAAATACTACACTGTGAAATGCTCTTGAAACTGTATGTTTTGACAATGCCTGCTTCCACTTAAAAGTGTCTAAAGTTGGCAGGCAAGTCTCTCAATCTAATAGGTATTTCACTTGTCATGTCATGTCAAACCGAAATTTTCCTATGGTAATATTCGACTTACTTGGCTCTAGCCACTATTAATGCTTCCTGGAGCTTGTAAAACATCTAGTTGTCACTCTGCCCATTTTAGCTTGTTTGTGCTAATGATTTATTTTCATTTTCTCTAGGATAGAGACCTGCAGCTAAGTGGATTTGATTTATAAGAGGGAATCTACAGTCAATGGCCTCTCTCCCCACGTAGCTACGATGGAAAACAGAGTGGTCAATAGGATTTGGCCTGAAAAATAGTGATGACTGAAGATGCCACTTCAGTGCATGTGAAGTCGATGGGAGATGCTAGCTGCAGGAAGAGCTTTCTGAGCTGTTCTCAACAAGTTCACCTTTAAGAAATAGGAGGTGTATTCTACCCTTATAAGGTATTTCTCAAGTGGATACAGATACTTTGGCCTCACTGTAACCGGACAACTAGACAACCGATGTGGGACCATGGCACTGCCCAGATGTCTGTGGCCAAACTATGTTTGGAGAGCAGTGATGGCATGCCTGTTGCACAGGGGGCTGGGTGCCTCGTTGACTCTCTGTGTGCTGGCATGTTTGCTTCAGGCTGCCCATGTTCTCTCCCAAAAACTGGATGATGCAGATCCACTGGTGACTACCAACTTCGGCAAGATAAGAGGGGTTAAGAAAGAACTCAATAATGAAATCTTGGGGCCTGTTATTCAGTTTCTTGGGGTTCCATATGCAGCACCGCCAACAGGGGAGCATCGTTTTCAGCCTCCAGAGCCACCATCTCCCTGGTCAGATACCAGGAATGCCACTCAGTTTGCTCCTGTGTGTCCCCAGAATATCATCGATGGCCGATTGCCGGAAGTCATGCTTCCTGTGTGGTTTACGAATAACTTGGATGTGGTTTCATCGTATGTACAAGACCAGAGTGAAGACTGCCTGTATTTAAACATATATGTCCCAACTGAGGATGGTGAGTTTACTGCAGGAAAAACAGGGAGATTTCTATTTATATTTTTTCTTTTCTACTCTAAGTTTTAACAATATGAATTCACGTGTACTGGTAGCATGCATGGCTTTTCCTGTGGGCATGTAGACATATTTTACATGCGTGCATGCTGCTCTTTTTGTTTATGTGTGTTGGTGTACCTGTTATTTTTTTCCCCCCTATGCCTATTCATTTTCTTTCCTCCACAGCACGTATCTTTAGGTAGAAATGGGTTTCTAATTTCCATTTCCTACCGAATGACTTCTGAGAAGATGCATCAACCTTTCTCCATTGCATGTGCAGGCTCAACGAATTGGGGATTTTTCGCACTCAGTAAAAAACAGGATTATATCAAGTTAGATAGTGGTGTTGCATGTTACGGCGGTCTGTGATGGAGCGCCATGTTATTTTCTAGTCTTCTATTCATTTTTCAGTAAAAAGAATATCCAAGGAATGTGCCAGAAAACCCGGCAAGAAAATATGTAGAAAAGGAGGTATGTATAAAAGTGGAAATAAAACACGGGGAAAAAGCTTGCAGAGGAAGAACAAGACATGCTCCCTAAGGATGATTTGCTGATGTTGGAAAGTGAACGGTTAGGCGATATGTGGAATTTAATGAAGCCTGTCAAAGAATAGAAAGATGGTTAAGGAACGTTCTAGCTGAGTGGATAACATTTACAAAGCTCATTGGTGGTGTGTTCTGGTGCTGGTAGCATCCACACGTGCTGGTAGCATGTACAGGAGTTGAATCTCTGCTTTGAGTTGGTGTGTTGAGGGAAGGATACTTAGGCTATTACATTGCCTGCAAGGAGCCCGAGCAATGCTTCCTTCCTAACTGGTCATCTTTTGTTCTCTGAACCCTGTCTTACAGATAGAGATTTCTGTTCCTCGTAACATTGATACATTCAGTCACAGGCGTAGTGTTTTGTTTATTTATTCTCAGCTCCTTCCGAACACCATATGAACTTTCTCATGTAAGGGTAAATTTGATATAACCACTGGGAAATTACTATTATTAGGTAATGCATTTTTCCCCAAGACAGTCTTTTCATTTTCAGTTACTCTTCCAAAAGAGAATGAGATTTTGCAGATTTTTATACTAAATATTTACAGTCTCAAAATTACTTTAACATTTTTATATTTATGTTAAACAGTTTAAAACATAGGGAAGAACATGATTCAGAAGCTACAATTAAATCAACCTTCAAATCATCCTCTAGCCAGATTGAGCAAATGTAGACACTGACAGCTGCAAGCTTGCATCTGAATGTATCTTGTCCACACTTTATTTTTATATAACATCCAGTAAATCACTCATAGGAGAGTATGATTTTCTATGGCAGTAAATCATCTAAGTTGTGTTTTTTTACCCTATTCATAACTTTGTAGAATTTCAATCTTCATACAGAAGTCATATTAATATTCAAGTGCTGTACATTCTATCTCTCTATGCACTTCTAGTCTCCTGGCTGGGCCAAGTCAGATTTTATTACAAAGCCCCTGTGGGGTGGGGAATGACTACAGGTTCTATTTTACTGGGATTACTTAAATGGAAGAAGCTTTATGTAACAAAATTCTTGACTTCAGATCAGAAGTATTTGCGTTGAACTGCGTTTAGTTTGGTTTTGTTCTTGCTATTATATCTTTGATCATACTAGTAGAATGGGACTCAACCTTTATTTTATTATGGATACGATGGTTTGGGTGAAAATTGGAGTATACTTAAGAAGGAGGATATGGGGGCAACAAAGAAGGGTGTTTCAAAACAACTGAAACAAAGTCTGTTTTTTTTTTTTTTAATGATAAACACTGCAATAATTTACATCTCTTCAACTAATGTATAATACTGCAGTGGTTATGATTATGCTGCTTATTAATTAGCTAAATGACTTTCACTTCTTATCACATAGATGTTGATTCACAGAGTCATAAATAAAGATGTTATTGATGATTGCATAAATAGAGCATAATACAAAATATTAACAATAAAAATGATAAGGGATACCAAAAGATAAGCTAGTAAATGAGAAAGTGACCTTTCTCCTCATACAATTTCAGAGGGGAATGGATTCATTAGAAAATTCTTTTTTTATTGTTCCTTGGATTGCTCGATCTATCTACTTTATGAGAGAGTTGGCAAAGAAGTTGTGCTAATTACTTTGGCAAATTTTGAACTAACTTATGATTAGCCTCAGGGCAAAAATCTATAGATCCCTACTTTAATCTGTGTGGTTTATAGTCCACATCTTTTGTGTTTATGTAGTAAGCATTCTAAAAATTATTTTACTTTGGCATTTATTATATCCTATTACTATTAAATAAATTCTCCTTGTAGCTGACTGCATGTCATATCAATATATAAATAAAATGAATTTAATTTTAATTTTTACAGTCTTTTTAAAATAAACAAAGCTAAAGTTTAGGGCTTTGACTTTTAAGCACAGGAATAGATACTTTCTCCAAAAGATGACTTTTAACTATTTTTTCTTCTTTATCATGAAGGGTATATATTCTGCTCATTTCAAGAATTTATATTATCCTGAATCAAGAAAATATTAGACATTTTGTCTTTGTATATATACGAATACGTATTACATATGGACTACACAGTTCTTCCACAGAAGTCTAGGAGTTTATAAATGATGGTTTAGAAACTATAGTAATGGCCAAAGTGCATTTTATCTAGATGCTAATGAAATTGGGGCTTTATTATTTTTAATTGTATATGGTCACCTGCAGAGGCAGATGGAACCCACCCCTGTGCCAAGTGCACCACAATCTGTGCATACTGTACTCATTAAAAACTATTTCTTAATTGCCTATTAATAGTCATGTGCTATTTAAGGGAGTTAGTAATGAATGAAACAAAGATTTGCCTTCCCATAGTGCTTACATTCAACTATGTTTACAAAGGACAAAGCATTGTTTTTCACTTTAGTCTATACAGAAGGAAGAAAATCTTTCTTCTCCAAGAGATGTCTTGCGATGATTTTTAATTAGGGGTTTTATAATATTTTTCTGTGCAATTGAAGGAAAACATATTTTTACCAATAAGCTGGCTTTGGTTTAAAACAAACTCCAGTTGCATTTTTAAATCTATCTTTTTATATTCCCATGATAGTTTTAGCCATATATTAATTACTCTAGATATTTTTTGAGGGCTTTATCTTTGTAAAATTGAAATAAAAGATGAGGCTTAAAATGAGATGACTGTCAACCCTTGGCCAGATAGGCTGATCACATGTGATAGAAACTGAAATTTGAAGGACATACATAATTTATTATAAAAACTTTATTAGAAAGTTTATTTATATTATTATTATACAACTAAGAAAGTAGATTATGAGTTACGTGTTTTGACCCAGTTTCCACTATTAGTGTGTGGTAGAATCTGATTTGGCCCTAATTCTTGCTTATATTAGATACACTTCCATAATGTTAAATTTCTTCCAGTAGATAATTTCTGTAGCAGAGACTTGTATCTCTCCACCCTCCTACTCTCCCATTTGTTCTTCTTTTGCATATTTAGATATATTGTGAATTCTTTTTATTCTATGAGTTGACTCTAAGATAGTTTTCATTCTCAACTCAATTACATTGGGTTAACCAATATTAGCAACTGGTTTCCAGTACTCCATTTAGTGAATACTTTTAAATGCTAACCATATATATATTTTTGATGTCCAGACCAAGATCCCAACGTAGTCTCCTGGCTGCTTTAATTTGTGTTTCATTTTGTTACTATGGTTTGATCTCTTGTGAGAGTTGCCAATAGATGGTTCAATGGTCAAATTATCAGCATTAAACGTGAGAAGGAGGAACAAGAGAGCCAGAGAATCCACAGACAAATTGATTGGCTCATGGATACCCTAGAACTGTGTAACTTTGAATTTCTCTAAACTTTATTATTTTCATAGTTCATTTAAAATATTTTTATTGGTTGCAGAGAGGAAAGGAGAAAGAGAGAGATAGAAACATCAATGATGAGAGAGAATCATTGGTTGGCTGCCTCCTGTAAACTCCCATTGGGGTTTGAGCTTATAGCCTGGGCATGTGCCCTGACCCTTGTCCTCCTGGTTCATAGGGTAATACTCAAGCACTGAGCCACACAGGCTGGGATCTATAATTCTTTTGAGATGAATACAGGATAATTTTTATTTCTGTAGTGGCAATAAATTGCTTTTTTAAATTTTTCCCAATTTTTATTGTACAGAAAATAATAATCTCAATAGATGGCTCTGGTACCATTCTTAACTCATTGAGCATTTTATTCCTGATTTTCATACTATTTTACTTTCATATGCTATGTTTAGTAGTCTTTACCTGAGATAATTTTGAATTCATTCAAAAGCCTTTCTACAGTTTTAGGGCTTTTTGGTTGTTTGTTGAACAGAGACTGATTTTCTCATAATTAAATATGTATGTCTCCTATCTCTGTCTGTGTGTCTAGGATTTTAAAAGGAGATAATATTCTAGAATGTCCTTCCTTCTTGCTTATATATTTAAAGTAACTTATTTATTTATTTAACAAATATTTATTAAGTTCTTTCTCTGTGCTAGATCCCAGAGATACATCGCAGAAACAAACAAATGAAAAACAAAACAAAAAAATGTTTATCTCTGTAGAGATTATAAGATTATATCTCTGTGTAGAGACACATGTAGACAATAAATAACTAAATTTAAAAGGTGTAAGAAGATAAGAAACAAACAAACTATGGAGGTTCAAGAGTACTGGTGTGGAGGGTGAAGGCAATTTTAAATACACTAATCAGTATAGTTCTCATTAGGAAGGAGATGAAGTGGGTATCTGGGGATAAAGCTAGTGCAAAGGCATTAAGATGAGTGTCTGTCTTATGTATTTAAGGAACATCTAGTAGTATATCATTTCTGGAAAAATAGAAGTAATAAGATTAAAAGGATCTGAGTTTATATTAAAGAGATAATTCTGGATGATGTATTAAAAGTAGATTGAACAAATTTGCCTAAAACCAATTTGCTATCAATTAAGATAGAATAAATGGGTGGTAGAATGGCTTAGGGGGAGACATAATAGAGAGATGATGTTTAGTTTTATACATGTTAAAATTCAGGTAACTCTTAGACATCTAACTGTAGACATCAAAGAACCAGTTTGAAGTTCAGGAGTGAGTTCTAGGTTGAGATATCAATTTGGGAGTCCCTGTGATCTAGAAGGTAAAGATTTAAAGTCTTGAGGCTAAGCGAGAACAAAAGGAATTCAATAAAATTAAAGAAAAAGACACCAAAGACTAAGCTCTGAGACATTCCAACATAAAGAGGTTTGGGAGCAGAAAAGAAAAGGCAATGGAGACTCAGAAAGTATTTTACATTGAAGTGGGAGGTAAACCAATATTTTTTTGTTGTTGTCTTGAAGCTAAGTAAAGAAAATGCATCAAAATAAAGAGTGATCAATTCTGACAAATGAACTTTAGTGGGGTACTATGGGAGTGGGTCTAAGAATGGGAGAAGATTTATAGTTGCTGAGCATAAATATAATGGTTTTAAGGAGTTTTGATATAAAAAGGAGCAGAAAAAATGGGAACACAAGAACAACAGAGATTGCTTTTGTTGATGAAGTTCAAGACAGAAGAAATAAATAAATGCTTGTATGTAGTAGGAAGGGAGCAATTAAAAATAGAGGAGAACTATCTTAGACTGTAGAATAATATCCTTAGATACAGATGGGATGTGGTAAACAATTGGAAGTTTAGGATTAAACCCTAACCTCTAACCCCTAACCCTAACTCTAACCCTAACCTGAGAGCATAGGTAGATATTTTAAATTAACACATAGTTAGGCAAAGTCTATAAGTACATAGGTAGAATGCTAGTGGGGTTCTAATCTCTTCTATTGTTTCTATTTTATTTGTTTGATGTGTAATATTAAGGGACATGGAGATAAAATTTGAACTGGTGAGCTCTTAATGCATTCTAGGCCTTATTAATTTATCTAATATCACAACAATCCTGTGATGTTCTTATTCCCAGTTGACAAATGCAGAAATAGAGGATTAGAGAAGATACTAGTAAGTATCTCGCCCAAAGATACATAATTTGTTGATGACCAACTACATTTTCTTTGAGAGATTATTTTAGAACAGAGGGGACAAAACAAAACAAAATGGCAACTGTGTATATGGGATTTTTGATCACATAGAAAAATTTGCTAATAGAAAAATCATATCTGGTTTATTTGGGGTTTGAAGATAAATGGGAAACCAGATAAACCAGAGATTTTGCTTCAGATCTGTAGTAGTGGCCCTGGTCATATGTGGTTAAGTCATCTAAAAGCTAAGCAGTTTTAGTTGTAATTCTGAAATAAAATAGATCTAAAATGCTGTAAGTTTTGAAAGAGCAACATCAATTGTTCCATTGTTTACTGACAAGCAGAGGGAGTCTCCCGAAACAGATGATTAAAAGACCATTGTAGTTGTCCAACTCAATTTTTCTGGAGAATAAATACTTTTAGAAACTTACAGAAATTGGGGTTCAGTTGAAAACATTTAAGACGTAAGCCATCAGCAAAAAGTTATGCCACAAAATAAATCCTTTGTAGCAATGGCTTTCCTTTCTCCTATCCAGTGTAATGACACTTTTAAAAAATGTATTATTTTCACATATAGAACATACTATTAGCTTAATAATTTTGATGCAGTTTTTGGTCTAATTCACTCCTATCTTACCATTACAGATTTTGTTGATAATCTTTTTTTCTTTAATATTTCTCCTATAAATACCCTTTTTCTTCCTCCCTCCATCATGGTACATGCTAATGTAGTTTAGAAAATGACCACTCTAGTGTGGGAGGAGGATTGGAGTGCTGGGTGCAAAAGGTGAGAGGATTAAGAAGTACAAATTAGCAATTAAAATTAGTCACCGGATGTAAAGTACAGCATAGGGAATACAGTCAGTAATATTCTAATAACTATGTATAGTGCCAGATGGGTACTAGACTGATCAGGGAGACCACTTTGTAAGTTATATAAGTGTCTAACCACTCTGCAGTATACCTAAAATGGACAGAATGTGAATGTCAACTGTAACTAAAAGATCACCCCTAGATTTGATAATCTTAAACTCTGGACTAGATGTGGAAGCATAATTTTTAATCATAAATCTTTACATAGCTTTTTATCAGTAGACAGAGTACTTTAGACAATGCTTCCTATATTGTTTTTCTAGGGCTGCCGTAACGAATTGACACAAACTGTGTGGCTTAAAAAGGCAGAGATTTATTCTCTCACAGTTCTGGGGTGGAGATGTCCAAAATCTAGGAGCTGGCAGGGGTGGTTCTTTCTGGAGCCTCTGAAGGAGGAGAAGTCCCTGCCTCTCTCCCAGCTTCTGGTGGTTGCCAATGGTCCTTGGCTGCCCTTGCCTTGTAGTCACACTGCTTCTGTTGTCATAGGGCTTTCTTCCCTGCGTGTCTCCCCGTGCCTCTGTGTCTTCACATGACTTTCTTCTAAGGACACCAGTCATAGGATTTATAGCCCACCCTAATCCAGTATGATGTCATCTCAAATACATTTGCAAAGCCCCTATTTCTAAACAAGGTCATCGTATTATATTGCCAGAGATGCTCTGGCAAAGTACCAGGAACTGCATGAACCAACAGCAGAAAACTTTTGTCTCATAGTTTTGGTGGCTTGGAAGTGTGAGATGGAAGTGTCAGCAGGGCTGGTTCCTTCTGAGGGCTGCGGGGAAGAATCTGTGCTGGCTCTCTCTCCTTGTCTGTCTTCTCCCTGTGGCTCTTCACATGGATTCTCTTCACATGTGTGTATGTGCTGTGTTCAGATTACCCCTTGTTATAAGGACACCAATCATATTAGATTAGGTCCACTCTAATGACCTCATTTAACTAATTAGATCTATCAAGTCCCTAATTCTAAATAAGGTCACATTCTGAGGTACTCAGGATTAGGAAGTAAAGATAAGACTTGGGATTAACACAATTTAGTCAAATTCAGAGGTTCTAGTTGGACATGAACTATTGAGGGACACCATGCACTCTTCCACTTTTTGCAAATTGAATGCCCCCAAACATCTCAAAATGGTGTTATCATTATGCCCATTTTATAGGTTGAAAATTCATTGCTTATTGGGCTTAAGTAATTTACCCAAAAACAGGTGGCTGCTAGCTAGGAGTGCTAGGGTTTCTTTCCAAATCAAAAGTAAAATTTCATGTTATATTCAGTCCCTCCCACAGATAGAGGTTCTCCCTGCTCTCTTGAGAAGTTTTTTAAATTTATATTTAAATACTTTTTCCCTGTGGAGATAGAGTACTATGCATTAGTCTAGCTACTTTGAAATATCCAAGTGTTTACTTCTGTGTAGACAAAATGATTTTGATTTTTTTTTCATCTTCCCCAGAATTTTAAGTGTTTTATCCAGCTGGTTACTTCCTTGAAAACATAGTTTTAGTTAAAATTAAGATCCTATCAGTTTAAAACTGTAGTAGCATTGATTTTCAGTTTTGTTTCATTAATCATATTTAGGCAATTAGATGAAGTTCTTTTTTAAATGATTTTTAACTTAAGACCTCTTTCTTTGTTTACTGTAATCCATTTCATGTAGTATCTAGGTAATGATAGCATTTAGAGCAATTTAATTATAGCCCATGATTTCCATTAAAGCATGCAAAATGTTGCAAAATTCAGTTTTAAACAATGCCAAAACGAAGTCATAATAAAAGAAGCTGTAACTATAATGATCATCTTCAAAAGTAGAAAACCTGACTAATCAACAATGGTCTTAATTTTCTGCTTCTCCTTTTAGGTGTGAAGGAAGAAGTCTCCATTCTGCCCTCCATCCTTTTCCTATGAGGCAATATCTTTGAAGCAGTTATGCCAAAAATAAATGACATATTGTCCTCTAGTCTTAGGAGGTAATACAAGAACTCCTTAGCTCTCACTTCTTCCTCTCACAAAAGAGTTCCTCTTCTGTTTCCTCAAAAAGCTTGGGCTCTTCTCTTAGAAGCTTCTTTCAAAGTTCCTCAGAGTGGAGGGGGATAGAAGGATAAGTGTACAGAACAGATATGACAGGAGGACAAATGTGACCCTACCAAGTAGATAAGATGCATTTGTAAATATAGCTGCTCCCAGAAAATTCTACCAAGGATAGAATTATTAAGGATGTGTACGCCGCCAAAACTGGTTTTAGCTCAGTGGATAGAGCGTCGGCCTGCAGACTGTAAGGTCCCAGGTTCGATTCCGGTCAAGGGCATGTACGTTGGATGCAGGCACATTCCTGGTAGGGGTGTGCAAGAGGCAGCTGGTCAATGTTTCTTTCTCATTGATGTTTCTAATTCTCTATCCCTCTCCCTTCCTCTCTGTAAAAAATCAATAAAATATATTAAAAAAAAAAAAAAAGAACGTGTATGCCCCTTCTGATTTGGATTCATAGGTCTCTTAGGAATATATATGTCCTTATGAAGGGTCTTTGGAAAGAGGAATGCTCATAGGTAGGGCTAAATTTTCATTCTTGCTATGTTCCCACGCCCCATCTTTATCTTTCCAGATAGTGATCAGGTGGCCTGTATGCAGCTCTGAGCTGCATCAGAAAGATGTACTATATCCTTTCGGCTCAGGAATACACAAGCCAGACCCATCCTGATGTTTTGGAACCAGGCAACCGCGTAGCCAGCCAGTGCTCCTCTTGACCTACCCCAATCCCCACCATCACACACCTCCATGCTCCCACACACCTGGTCCACCTGGCAGCTGGGCTTGCATTTCTTACACATATAGAGAGAACACCGCAAAGGTTTGTTTGCAACAAAAGAAACAATGAGGGAGCAAGGAGATTTCTGTTATTTTAAAAAATATTGGAAGTCATTTATTTAGGGTATTAACCACATTTCAATGAAAACTGAAATTTCTCTAAATCTGGATTCTGAAGAGAAAAATTTTATATGATGACCATTTAAAATATTTTGTATTCCAACTCACTCTGAAAGGCCAAGATTGAGATTTTTTGTTTTTGTTTTTATGTTATGAATAAAAATCGGCACAGTTTAACAAAGGACATTTTGAGGAAAGAAAAAACAAAACAAACCACAAATAATACCATAAATCCTTATAGAATATTTACTGGGGCCTCAGATTATCATTAATGGAATCTTTGAATATCACAATAATGTTCTTCCTTCCCCCTTGTCTTCTCCCCTCTATTTTTCCCTTACCCTCTTCCTTCCTATTTTATATATATATATATATATATATATATATATATATATATATATATATATATATTATTGATTTCAGAGAGGAAGGAAGAAGGATAGACAGAAACATCCATGATGAGCTCTATCCACTGAGCTAACCCAGCGAGGGTCCTAGCTATTTTTTTTTTTTGTGTGTGTGTGTGTGTGTGTGTGTGTGTGTGACTTTGCTCTGCTTGTGTTCTGTTGATGTTGCTTTGCTCTGTTTTATGTTCTATGTGCAAAAGCACAGCCTCAGATTTCCCCCCATTGCTGTTCCTTCTCTCTCAGCTGGAGTCTGCTGTGGACAAAGTACCCACGTCCAGCACTAAAGACGTTCCGTTGGGCAGATATACTGGCATTCTTTGCCCTCACGGAGTTTACAATGCAATGACATCCTGCTTGTAACACAAAACAGGACATTTTCATTGGTGGCCATGTCAATTTTACCAAATAAATATCAGCCTGGTTTGTATTAAACTTTCAAAACAAAATGAGGGGATGGCTGTTTCTATGGGGGGGAAAAATAAAAGGTAATGATGCTGATATTTGGCACTGCGTTCCCTATAATAAAACATTTAATTAAATCTTTAAGTCTGTATGGAGCACAAAATATGCTCATCAGAATAAAACACATCAGGCATAACCCAAACTGTAATTAGTTCAGCCCTGTTGCACGGGCCTCCTTAGTTGCTCTAACAGGAAGCAGTGGTTGAGAACTTTTTTAATCCACCTGCTTAAAACAAAAACAAAAACAGCCTGTGCTGTACCTATACGATCTCGGTAAAGCTGGGGAATGCTTTAGTCACTGATGCAGCAGCTGCTGAATTACTGGGCCACACAGGCTGTCTCTTCTAGAGGTAAATGAGCTACCATCGGAGGGTCTTCCCACACTTTTGTTGAGCGTCTACTCTGTGTTTGGCCCCAGAGACACTGAGATAAAGAGGGATTAAAGAGCTCCCCTCCAAGTGCTCACTGTTTCGGGGGTGGCAGCGACAGAAAGAGAAAATAACAAGGCAGTAAGCGCCCCGAGGAAGGGAAGCAAAGGGGTAGTATGGGAACATGCAAGGAGAGGTGTCTGTGGCGCAGAGATGCTTTGCTACAGAAAGCTGCCCCCGATGGAGCACTCAGGAATGAATGTAGAAACCCCTTGCTAGTGTGGTCTGTGGGACCATTTTAGCAGCCTCAGACCGAAATCTTTCTGAGTGCTTATTTTAAAAGCTTGTTTGCTTATTTGTGTGTGTGTGTGGGCAGGTAGGTATGTATGTATAGCTGTATTTCTCCTTCTCTGTTGCCTGGATACCAGTGGTCTCCTTTTATTGCTCTCATTTTACCAGACTTTGGAAACACTATCTGTCACTTCTGAGGTGCTCAAGCTTATCTCTCCGGGGTGGGAAAAGGGAGCAACCACGCCTAAAACAAAATGCAAAGAAACAGACTTGTTCCTGAAATACAAACAAACAGCATCTCCACTAGGAGTAAGCCATAGCAATTTAAATATGTAGACTTTGTTCAAAGATAATTATTCCATTTTATTTACTAAATAACCAAGGCTTTTGAAGAAGTAACTTCCAGATAAGAGAGGTATTTAAATGTGAACTTATTGGAGCCAATCCTCTCTCCCGGGGTGGCGGCTCAGGGAAGTGTGCAGGCAGTGCTGAACCCTGAACTCCAACGTTGCAAGCATCATTCTACCACCACTGTGCGCAGTTTTCCTTTGTCCTTCTCTATGCTCTCACCTTAATTTAGAATCTCCATCATTTCTTGCCTGAACCCCTACAATAGCCTCATAACAGGTCTTCCTTTATCTGCCCCTGCTCCAATTCATTCTATACATAGCAGCCAGGGTGATCTTTAAAGTCTGAAATCAGATTATATCACTTCTTTGTAATCCCCTCCCCAGACATGCCCCCACCCCCCTGTTGTCTGTGACCACTGGTTAGGCTTATTTGTATACACACAAGTCCTTTGGTTGGTCTTTCCCTTTACCCCCTCCCCTTCCTTTTCTCTGAGGTTTGACAGTATGTTCGATGCTTCTCTGTCTCCGGGTCTGTCTTTGTTCATCAGTTTATGCTGTTTTTTATTTCCCCTAGATGAGTGAGATCATGTGATACTAGAAATACACTTACAAAACCGAAAATGAGGCAAGCAATAATGGTTATGCTGAGAGACAAATGCATCAGTCTGTAGTGAGTTTCTTTCTGGGCCAACAGTTCTTTAGAGTCCTAATTTCAATGTCAAACAGTTCCTTATGTGTACATGTCAGCCATGATATTTCAGTTCTGGATGGTTAGAATAAAAGTAGGACTCCAGACCATTGACTCCAGATCCCATAGAGTGGCTCCTGCCCACTTCCTTCCATAAAAAGCACCCCCCTTGATCTCCACGATTTAGTTTTGTTGATCTCCTTTTGGTTATTGGAATAACCAGTATCCATCCTACCTCAGGACCTTTGCACTTGCTGTTCCTTCTACCTTGAATGTACAGAGTTTACCTCTTTTCCTAAGTCTTATAATTCCAGTCTCGGCGGCATGCCACCTTGTGGAAGCAACCTTCGCTGAGCTCTCTGGGAAGCTAACCTCCCCTCACCTTCTTCCTCCAGTTATTCTTTGATGTCCCCTTGGTTATTTCCTGCGCTGAGCTTTAATCTTTATATGAAGCTATCTTGTTCATTTATGTGCTTACATATTTACTCTCTGTCTGCCCCAGAAGAACATTTCTCCCCTTCACTGCTATACACACAGTGCTCACAGGGACTTAATACATATTCATCGAAAACATAAACATCCTTAAGAAACAACGCACTTTGTTGGAGAGAGCCTTCATCTCCCACCGTCTGCATTTGTTTGAGTAATACTGCATCTGGAGTCATTCCTCACCAGGCATAGCGAGTAGGAATGCATTCTCTTCCTCGCTGCTCTGCAATCACTATTTGTGGATGGCTCCCCAAATGAAGAAAACTCCAAAGCCAACATCAGAGTCCTTAACTAAGAAATAACAGTGTTCAGTGGCTCAGTGTCTGACAGATATCACCTGGACTCCATTGCAGGGCCCTGGGGGCCAGTGGCTGCCAACCGCCGAGGCTCTTGGCTCTCTGCCTGCGCACGTTACTTCCAGCCTTATTGCCTCTGCACTGAATTTATATTTTAATACAGGACGCCAACAGTGCATTTGTGTAATAGGAGCACGGAGGATGATTTTTCTTTTCCGGACCAAAAGCTTCATTTATCCTCCCCACCTTCTAATTGAATTTCCTTTTCCTCTTACCCAACTCCCATTTCCCTCCCTTGACAAATATATCTTCTCTTATAATTATTTTGATTTCTTTGTCCTTGTTCTATCATCTACCTCTGTGACAGGACTTCTTGCCACAGTTTCTGCTAAGGTATGTCAGTTGGGGTTCATGAGGAGGTACAGCCTGAGTACAAGATGATCTAAGAAGAGGTCTAACGGGATTTAAGGGATTCTCTACATACCATCAAAGAGCCCCTGGTGGTCTGTGCTGGGGATCTCCTTCCTTATGGTTTAGCTTTTAGTTGGTTCATATCATTATTAATATGTACATACATCCAGATGTTTTTTTTTAATATTAGCAATTATCAGCTTTTCCAGAAAAAGCCACAAGTCACTTTATAAAATGGGGCAAACCAGGGACTTTACTGTATGGACGGTACCATAGGCAGAGTTCTGGAATGCGCAATAAGTGGTTGGCAATTGCAGGAACATTTGCAGAATGATAGGTACCACACAGCTTAGATTATTGAGGTAAATGGAGAGGCCAGTGGCTTTTCTAGAGGATGGTGGAGGCTGGATCTGGACAGTTCAGGGTGGAGAGGCATAGTAAGAGCATTATAGACCTAGGGTCTCTCTGTCTTGTTGGAGGGAGACTAGCTCAGTGTCTTAGAACACAGGTTGGAGCTGAGGGAGAAGAGGGTGTTAGATTCCTGGCAGAGGGGGCTTCATAAAAAGGTGATCTGTGCTGTCAGACAGATCCTGTGCTCAGAACAGCTCCAAACTTAGTTAAATGCTCTACTCACTATCTTGAAATGTATAATAATATTTTTACATGGGATGCTGCATTTCTGTTTGGCACTATCCCCCCAAAATATGTATTTTCCCCAATGTTGCATACCCATAGATGCTCGTATAATTAAAAAAAGGTAGTAAAATATAAACCCTCTGTGCATGTTCAAAAGTTAGTTAAAGCCGTGGTCGGTTTGGCTCAGTGGATAGAGCATTGGCCTGCGAACTAAAAGGTCCCAGGTTCAATTCTGGTAAAGGACACATGCCCAGGTTGTTGGATGGATTCCCCTGTGGGGACTTGGAGGAAGTAGCTGATCCATGATTCTCTCTTATCATGGATTTTTCTATCTCTCTTTCCCTCTTCCTTCCTCTCTGAAATCAATTTAAAAAAAAGTTCAGGTTCAGTTAAAGTTCTCAACTAAAACCCTATGAACATTTGTGTTGGTAACCTTACAGTTCTCTTCAGATCTAAGGGGAACAATGAAATAGGACATGTTGTAACTTGGGGAAATTGAGGTCTGTTTTGTACGCCTATTATTATGCATTTGTTCATTGTCTCATGAAAGAGTTATTAAGTGTCTCATATTACCTAGGGATTATTATGATAGACAAGATAAAAAGATCTAGATGTGGTATTTGCCCTTAAAAGGCAATCAAGCAAAGGATGAAAAAAATCCTAAATAACAAAAGCCTAATATGCTAATTGTCCAGTCGACTGGTTGGCCATTCAACCAATCAAAGCATAATATGTTAATGATATGCTAAGGCCACTCAACCACTCACTATGACATGCACTGACCACCAGAGGGCAGACACTCTGACTGGTAGGTTAGCTTTCTTCTGGGGTCCAGCCAATCGGGACTGAGTGAGACAGGCTGGGCATGTCCTAGAGCCCCTCTTGCAGTCCCTTCTTATCTGGCCAACCTCCCGCATTCCTTTCCGGCCACATTCGTGCACTGGTGGGGTCCCTTGGGTTGGCTGGCACCCTCTTACAATCTGGGATTACTCGAGGAATGTCGAAAAGCTGGTTTCAGCCCAATCCCATAGGCCAGTTTGAGGGAACCCACTGGTGCAGGAATTCATGCACTGGGCCTCTAGTAATTATTATAATAGCCACCACTGTATAGTGCCTATCATAGAACAGCCACATGTCACTTGGTGAGGGGGATATATTCTGAGAAATGCATTGCTAGGTGATTTTGTCATTGTGCAAATTTGTAGGGGTCATGATGAACAAAACATGTGATTAAATCAAGTACAAGAGAAAATGATGCAATCAAGAGCTGTGGTAGACATGAGATGTATGCGGCTGCTGCCAGTATAGCACTGCATACTGTTATATAACAAACTTTTTTTATAAGTAGGCAGAGTACGTGCTACAGTAATGATAAAAAGTGTAGTATAGTATATAGTAAATACATCAATCAGTAACATGTTCATTTATTATCATTATCAAGTATTATGCCCTGTATAATTATATGTACTGTACTTTCATATTATGCCCTGTATAATTGTATGTACTGTACTTGCAGCAGGTTGTTTACACCCGGCATCACCACAAACAGGTGTGCAGTGTATTGTGCTGCAACTTTATGATAGCTACGATGTCACTAGGCATAGGATGTTTTCAGCTCTATTATAATCTTACTAGAAGCCCGATACATAAAATGTGTGCAAGGGTAGGCCTTCCTTCCCCAGGCTGCCAGCATCCACTTCCCTCTGGCACCTGGGACCTGGGCTTCCCTCGCAGGCCCACTTTGTCCAGAAGGTCATCCAGAAGGACACCTGGTCTAATTAGTGTATTATGCTTTTGTTATTATATCAATAGATGGGACACCTACATAGGCATGGTCCATTATTGACTAAAACATAATTATGTGGCTCATGGATGTATTAAGTTACTTAATTCTCACAAAAGCCCCATGAAATTGTTATTATTAGTATTCTCACTTTACTGATTAGAAACATGAGAAACAAATTGGTTGCATATACTGTTTAAGGTTCCACAGCTAGAAAGCAGCAGTCAGGATTCAAACCCAAATACCTAACTCCATTGACTGTGCCCTTTTCTACAAAGTGAGAGAAGTGTAAGAGGTGCTGGAGGAAACTAATTAAAGTTTATATAGGGTAGGAGGATGCCCGGAGGGACTGTTCTATCTGGGGTGGGATGTGGTGATAAAAGGTTTTAATCTTGCTTGAAATGGACTGTGAAGAATGAGGAAGTAGCCCCTCCGTGGAGGAAGAGGGTTTCCTGGGGTGGGGTGGGGTGAGTTGGGGTGGGAGAGTGGGCTAGGCCAGAGCAGCATAGGTGCAGAGAGTGCCCTGAGTGATAAACCTGGGCTAGGCAGCTCTCAGAGCTTTGTGTCTGAGGAGCTTGGAGGTTTTCTCCAGGTGATGGCAACCTGTTAAACATTTCAAGCAAAGGCTTGACTTGATCAAGTGAGCACTTTAGAATACTTTAACCACAGTGTAAACCACAGAATCCGAGTATAAAAAAAGACAAAATCCAAGAATGAAAAAGCACGGTAGAGACAAGAAGAAGAGTATTGCAATGACCATGAAGGGCATACCAAAGGCAATGGCTGGGGGTATAGAGGAGGAAATAAATGAAGGGTAAGAAGTGATATTGGGCCTAAACTGGTTTGGCTCAGTGGATAGAGCGTCGGCCTGAAGACTGAAGGGTCCCAGGTTTGATTCCGGTCAAGGGCATGTACATTGGTTGCAAGCACATCCCTGGTAGGGGGTGTGCAGGGGGCAGCTGGTTGATGTTTCTCTCTCATCGATGTTTCTGGCTCTCTATCCCCCTCCCTTCCTCTCTGTGAAAAATCAATAATATATGTGTGTATATATATATATATATATATATATTTTTTTTTTTTTTTTTTTTTTTTTTTTTTAAGAGGTGATATTGGGAGTTCCATAGACTGGGGGTTGACTGGTTGTTGAGAAGTCAGAGAAAGGGATGGAGTCTATTATCTCACTGGCCAGAGCCTTTCTTCTTGATCTGCTGTCCTTACTAGCCTTGACCAGCTGTCTTCAGCAGGGCATCTTCACCAGGACTGAAGGAAGAAGTATAGGATAGAGAGTCAGGTACAATGACGAAATGAAGTTTGAGAAAATTGGAAGTGCCAGTGGCAGAGGAGAAAGGTAAAGGAGGAGTGGGAGGAGAATAGGTGCCAGAAAACAAACAGAAGGACAGAATGGAATACTGAACACATTTTTATCTCTTATCTGCTACATGTAAGGTTAACTCTTGAAAATAATGGCTCCTACCTGTCAAATATAAGGGAAACTCTTGAAAATAATGCCACAAATGTTTATTTATTTTACTGAGCCATCTTTTAAAAATAGAACTTGAAGGGGAGATAAGTGTGCCAGACAAGACAGAGACAGATGACGGGGAAGTTTGGCAATGAGGAGAGGAAAGAGTCAGAACTCTATAACCAAGCCCTGGTCAAGGAAAGCTGGAAAATGAGAAGAAAGACGTGCATAGGCAGGAAATAACAAACTGTCAACTGTAAAGAAAGAAAAATTATTCAGTTAAATGTAAATTGCTAAGAAGAACAGACAGGTACATAATTTATGTATATTTGTATTAATGACACAACAACAGAACATAATTTTTCAGAACACTGGTAACTCAGAAAATACATGTTTATTGAATTCAACATGTATTTTTGGAGTACTATGTGGCATGTGTAATGCTAGGTACTAGAATACAAATCTAGTCTGTACAAATTAGTAACACACACAGACATATATACATGTGCTGCACTCAAGTACTTGGAATCTAGTAATGAAGGCAAATTATAAATAACCAGTTACATATCTATATTATAAAAAGCCAGTGGCTATAATGCCATAACACCAGAATGACCAAATAACCGGTCACCAGGTTATTGGTGGGTCCTATGGTAGCAGTGGGAAGGACTCTGAGTCTTGTGCAATTTTGAGCACTGGGCCTCTAGTACTACAAGAATAGCGAGGTCATTGGGGGAATGAAATGTTATAGATCTTCATTTGAATTCAAGAACTCATTAAGTTGGGTGAATCAGAAAAGTTTCTTAAAGGAGATAATACTTGGATTAGCCTCGAAGAATGAGGAGGCTCTCAGATGGCAGAGCTATAGAGACCTATGGCTTTTTTCCAGTAAATAACAAATCGACAACAAAAACACATAGCAGCTAACAATGTCAGAGGAATGAATATTTGGTTGCTTATATCACACAAGATATTGAATTGTGACGAAATATTGGTTGTAATGAAATATCAGAATACTTAGAAGGCCAAGATGAGTGGTTTTACTATCAGCTAGCATGTATTAATGATATTTTGGGCAAGGGATTGTGATAAAGATAAAAAGGAGTGTGGTTTCAGAGGAGGTCCTGAAAGGAATAGGAAGGTTAGACAATAAATTAGATTATAGGATAGGAAACTAGATAAGAGGCAATAGCTCTATTGTTTATATAAAAAAAGTGACTGTAATATAAATAAAACAATTATGGATTTGAGAAATAGTCCATAACAGAATCAGAAATTGATTAGAAAAATATGGAGGTGGACAGTGAGCCAGGAGACAATGGCAAGATTGACAGCAGATTGGAGACTATGTAACCCAGAGGAAGGTGTGGCACTATTAATAGATTGCATTTCTATATCTACTGCAGGAATAGATGAACCTGTGAAATTTTCAGCAAAATTGATCATGTGGATGCATTTACCATTCTTTTATTTATTCTTATTAACACAAAAGTATAAGAAAAACCACTTAGGCCTTTGTAGTGTGTTCATATAAAATATGAACCTTATCAACACAAAACAATGTTCTGGAAAAAGATCCTGCATTTATTATTTTACCAAACAGGGGATAAAAAAGATGATTCATATTCTGCACTAAAAATTCTCTATTACTGTCATTTCTGAGCTGTGTATTGTGCTAGGTTTCTCAAAGAGAAATGAATAGGGTACATAATACTTCTCTCAGAAAAAAGGGCCACCCACTGCCATAGGCTGTGTGACTATAATTCTCGTTGACAAGCCAAGATTGAAGAATGTATACAAGACCAATTGCTCAGACTCGGTCTGTTTGCACCTATTTAACTGTTCATGTCAAGTGCTGTGTTTATTTGCATGGAAGTGAAATGGACCCCAAGAACTTGAAATAACTTGCATGTCTTAGTGTCAGAAATACAGATGGGACTGGTAAGGTTTTTCTCCTGAGACTTGTACACCTAGATCATTAAAACCACATCAACCTCAGAGAAAGCCTGGGAATACCAAATGGGGGACATGAAGTAGAAAATTATCTAAAGCAATGGCAGAAACAGCTGGCGAGATCAGAGCATGAGGGAATGCCAAGATTTCTTTTTGATACTGACTTGCTGGAAGAAGAAGAGAAAAAGTCCCAGGAAAAAGCAAGTGGGGGGAAAATCAAACTTCTTTTAAGATTTTAGGAAAATGAAAGTTCACATTTGTCAAGTGATCATACTGATCACTTTGCATAATATGATTCAATTGGGAAATTTTATTTGACATCTCTGAAAAATAAAACAGCAAAGTTATTGGCTGACCTAATTAGTAAACACAGCCAATTGCCATCTTTCCTACCCAATAACAGATGCAAGTTTTAGGGGAGCTGCACAGCACCTTCCAAATCATTGGACAAATGACTTCTTCAGTGCACTCATTATGCTGAGAGCGTTAAAGGTGCTTCTGAATGTGTTGAATCCCAAGGGAGTGTTGAATGCTGGAGAAGCACAGCTGAATGAAGAACCAGAGTAGGGCTATTCCTGAAACCCCAAATGCAGGCAGCCTGTCCCATTCTACATCAACATAGATTTACACTGAGTGGCCAGGTTATTATGATCTCTGAATGCATAATAACCTGGCCACTCAGTGTATTTGTATCTCAAATGGGTACCAAAAGTGTTCTAGACTGTTGCTGGACATCAACCACCTATTTGCCCTGAGCTTTCTATCAGCCGGTGCAAAGCTCTGATCAGTGGAAAACTGATCAGGTACACAATTTATACTATCTTTGATATCAAATAAATGAGGTACCCAAGAGAAGTACACTGAGTGGCCAGATTATTATGCGTTCAGAGATTATCATAATCTGGCCACTCAGTGTATTTCTCTTGGCTCACCTTTTTCCTTCTCTGACCATGTTGGTAACCTGCCTCTAACATGGCTTCCACATAAGCTTCAGTGAAAGTTAACCTTAGTGAAGGTTAAATGAGTCTTGTGTCCTTTAAATGCTGGGGCATGAAAGTCCACAATATGGATTGATTGTTGACAGCAGGGGAGCCTATTGACTATGGTGTCAAGGAGCTCAGTCTGATGGGAAAGGAAGTGAGGACAGGTACATATGCTTTGTAAATGCTAATGTTTGCTAAAGAAGAAGAAGCAAAAAACAAAACTAGTCTTTGGAGGCTTAAAAGAAAGGAGGAAGGATGTATAATTGGGAATGTGTTTTGGATGTGGTTAGAGAGTGGACAATCAGAAACCCATAGGATTTAAGGTGACCTAAAATAATACAGGCTTTTGACAGGTAGGTATGGAAGGAGAGAACGTGTGCCAAGAAAAGAGAGTAGCATGAGCAAAGGGAGGTGTGAAGGTGGGAAAGGACAAGGATGTGACTATAGTGCAGCGGGAGTTGGGCTTGGAAACAGGTAGTAAGCTTGAACAGGAAGGAAAGATTTATTGGGACTTTGTGAAGGACTTTGAATGCCAGTGCAAGGATTTTACATTTAATTTGGGAGGCAAAGGGGAGCCACCAGATGTTTGTATATAAGAGAGTGACATGATTAAAACTGGTGTAGGACTATTAATTAGGCAGTTGTCTTTGGTTAGATTGATGTTACAAGAGGCTGGGACTTGGAAAATAGTCAATCGTTTTATTGAGTCTCTGACAAGTGGTTGATCAGTAATTTTTAACAATTACAAGTTGAAATTTTCCTGTAGTCCCATTGATATATGTTTAAAAGGCTCCAAAGGATTGGCAATAAAGAACATTATTAGCCTATTTTTTTTTCTTCCTCCGTTCTTTTTTTTTTTTTTTTTTTTCAAAAGAAGGTATTTTGGAAGAACCAGTTTACAAAGTTGAAAGGTCATATTCTGGGGAAGGGGCTGGGCCCTCTGGCCTCTTGCCAAGGTATTAGTGGTGGGAAGAATTATGGCTGGGTTCATGGCTTCCTGTCCTGGCTCTGTCATTGTGTTGCTGTGTGACTCTGAAAAAGTCATGTCACCTCTTTGGGCTCCAGTTTTCACTTGTGTGACATGAGGATTTGGGCCCCATAACCTCTAGAGTCATTTCAGTATTTCACATTTTCAGGTTTTTGTGAGAAAAGGCAATTGCAGTGGATAAAAGAGTTACTATCTGTCTGCATTTTCCTCTGCCTGTTTCACTGACTCACCAAGAATTCTAGAGAGAAGGATGAGTTCAATTCATGCATGGATTTAATGGAGCATGAGCTTGTTTCATTTCTTGCAACAGTTTAAATACCATCTTTAATGTTTTCTTGTCATGCTACTACTATTGCTTTCCCCCCTGTTTCCAAGAAACTAAACTGTTGCAGATGTCTGCTCCCATGTCCTACAATGAATTAAGGCTACATTAAGAGTACATTTTCTTTTTTTATATTTAAGTAGATTTAGAATACTCATTTAAATAAATTAGCTGTGGTATAACATTGTGTATTTTAGTTATAACTGCCATGGAATCACTTATAGATCACCAGTTATCTAATTTTTCTTAACTAGGAAGATCTTATGGCTAACAACAATCTTTTATATTTATTTATATTTTTCCCTTGGAGGCATTCACATGGTTTTGTAAAAAGGCATATGAGGATAAACTCTACAGTAATTATCAGAGATTACATTCATATCAGTTTGATCAGACGGGTGTAGAGAATAATTGAGTCAAATATTCTCAACTCCATCCACTTGTCATTTCCTTGAGTCTAATGAGAGAGTCGTCAACTGTTTTTGGATTTACTCTATTATGTTTAAACGGTATTTAGCAGATTGACTTTGAGTTGTCGCAGGGCTGGGACTATCACTGTTAGAAGTGTCATTCCCCTTTCATTTCCCCCCTTCTCATTTTACAGAAGAAAAAAAAATGGACAGGTGAATTAAAATGGTGAAGAATTTGGGTAAAGGAATGAGCTTACATAAATTAGAAAAAATACCCTTGATATGGATTTTAGAAATAAGCTAATATGAACTGGTTTGAGACATGAACAGCAATTTAGTCATTGCAGATTTTGGAAAGATTATGCCTCTCTCCTATAGGTATATTCCATCTATAATAGATCTGCCCCTCAAAAACCATGAGACACCCTGCTTGGCCACGCTGCTGAATTCAGCAGAGACTTGGGGTTCCTAGAAGCCTAGGACAAGGAGCTTTTCTTAAGTTAAAGAATTAATGACTCAGTCACTCACTCACAGATTTTGGTAAGTTCCTACCAAGTCTCAGGCATGTCCTATTCAAGAGTAAAGCAGTAAACAAGGCAGGTGCCCACACTCCAGAGAAACACATAACAGCATAACCACCACCTTGGAACTTTTGCTCAGATTGCAGTTGAATAAAACAAAATTTGGATTGGCTTATTAGTTTTAGTATATTTGTTTAAATGGATAAATGTGTCTATTTACTCATCTTCTCCCAGTTAATATGTCATTGAGGGTGTGGTATGATTGTGTGGGTCTCTGTCTTACTCTTCTCTCTTGGAGAAGGCAGAAAAGATGGCTGTTTCAGCTACAAATTATGAACTATTTAATAAGTAACCTGTTATGAAATATTTATGGCTTAATTCATTAATCCTTATTTTAGTTAGTAATATTAAGAGAGTATGTTAATTAATAAAACAATAAGGTAGCTAAGGAGTATTCACTCAACTTGCCTGACCTATTTTCACTTGAATGTGCCCAGAAAGTCTCAGACTATTTAATGAACTACAAGAAGTCTTTAAGAAGTCTTTAAGAAGTCTAAAACACAAATTAATGGACTTGTAACAGAGTTACCAGCTTGAAAAACAGTAAAAAATGGAAATAAACTCACTGGAGGAACTGTGGACTTTGTTATAATATAAAAGATAAACAGAAACATATTTGAAATTTAGTGTGATTTTTTTGGTAGCTAGAAATACTTTAGTAATTGAATTGAATTTAGCATCTATATTACAATATATTTAATTGTACCAAGTTCCTTCTCATTTTACAGCCTGAAGACCAGAGCTCAGAGAACTTTATGCACTCATAGAAATGTTCTGTATCTGTGCTGATGGGTATGGCAGCAACTAACTACACACGGCTGTCAAGCACTCAAGACATGGCTAATGGGACTGAGAAACTATTTAATTTTTATTAATGTAAATTAAAATTTAAATAGCTATCAATGATTAATAACTACCATTTTGGGCAGAGCAGCTGGAGGATGAATATAAGTATCAACAGAAGAAAGATAAAAATCATCCAGCATTTTCAAATTTGAGCAAAAACTCAGTGTCTGTATGTATATTGAAAAAATTTAAATTTAGAAGAAAATAACCAGAAATTATTATAAGAAATGTACTTATTCAAATAAAAAATATCAAGTACGATCATTTTTAATTACAGATATTTTTAGAATAACACACTATAGAATTTATCTTAGCTAACTACAGATTTTTATTTATTTATTTATTTTTTTCAGAAAATATATCATCTATGCTTTAAAAGTAAAACAAAAGGCATTCAAAACCATGTGTTACATAAAACGCTATTTTATTTAGGGGGCTCTTGCTATTATATTTTTTTCAAGAAATATGTAGTTAAGAACTTGTTTTGTTTCTGGAACTAATGTTTACCATATTTTCTCCCAAGAATATATGCTAGATTGGCCATATTCCGCCAACTATTCTAGAATCGGTTCTGAAAAATGACTTAATCATTTGGAAATATTTTTATTAGTTGTTTTTATGACTCTCAGCTTACAAACTTGTCACAAGGTTTGCTTTTAGAGATTTTAAATTGACCATTATAACTGTTGACATTTCAAATCATTTTCCAAGACTGTGCTGATGATTCATAATCTATTCTGTGTTTTCAAAAACTAGCTGTTGGCAAAAATGGCAAAACTATCCCAGTGGGAGAGAAAGGTAGATTTCCCTTGAGATCTCTTGAAAGTCATTGACTGGAAAACAAAAACATTTTCATAAGACTGGCTCATGAGGAAACAAATATCAATAGTGATATCTTCTTTCTTGTTTTTCTCACTTTATTCTCATCTGCCATCACTTTAAGTTGAACACATTCTATGGCAACATTTGAAATTTGTGATTTTTCTAGCATATTAACCTAGCATCAAGTTACTGTTTGAATCCTGACATCATCTCAATGAGTATTGGTTTCTTTGTAGCAAATTAATTTCTTCCAGACCTTGACATAAACCTCTCATGTTTAAAATTGTTATTTTTTTAATGCATGGATTTCTTTTTATTATTATTATTATTTATTTCAGAGAGAGGAAGGGAGAGGGAGAGAGGGAGAGAAGCAACAAAGATGAGAGAGAATCATTGATCGGGCTGACTCCTGCACGCTCCCTAATGGGGATTGAGCCTGCAACCTGGGCATATGCCCTGATCTGGGATCAAACTATGACCTCCTGGTTTATGGGTCCATGCTCAACCATTGAGCAGCACTGGCCAGGCTATTCATGGTTTTCTTAAATAGCAGCTTGAGTTTTTTTTTTCTTTCTTTCTAATTTTAGGTAGATATATGCCATTTACTTTGCATACTTCCCCCCCCCCCCCCCCTCACAAGGACTCATGCTTTAGATTATTCAAGCAGCTTGCCATACATTTCATCCAGGTAAGACTTTGTTCTTTTTAACATGTTGCCTGTTCAGAAAATGAAACCATTCCATCAGAAATTATTCAGCATTGTCTGAATTCTTCTGCTGTCCCCCATGAGGCTTTGGTTGATGTCGAACCTGATTCCAGTATTTGTTCATTGAACGTGTCTCTTTTATATCTCTGTATCTTTCTCCCTTATGTGAATGCTCACTTCTCTTTGTCAGATATTGCTCTCATCTTCCATCTTCTATCATTTGCATAGTTGGAGCTTTAGACAGTAAAAATAGTTCTTACTAACTTGAGGCTGGCCTGCCTGGTAGACAAGCTTTTCATGGTTTTTGGAAAGGCCTTGGGTTCCTCACTTCCTAGATAACCTTGCTCCATAATAAGCTCTTCTTAGTGGAGAATGTTTTCTGTTCTTGTTTACAGATGTGGGAATGTCTCATGGCATTAAGTTTAGAGTTGAACCACCCAGTTGGGGGGAAGACTCAAAAACATCTCTGTTACTGTTTTATGATGAATACGTTTTTATGCTAGAAATTCATGAGAAAATGCCTTTCAGTGGTTCTCAACCTTTCTAATGCCGCAACCCTTTAATACAGTTCCTCATGTTGTGGTGACCCCCAACTATACAATTATTTCTCTTGCTACTTCATAACTGTAATTTTGCTACTGTTATGAATTGTAATGTAAATATCTGTGTTTTCCAATGGTCTTGGGCTCTACAGAAGCGGTTCTCAACTAGAGCCCAAGACCATAGGAAAACACAGATATTTACATCAGAAAGGTTGAGAACCACTGCCTTAGATTTGCCTTTTAACAATAGTTACTGAGCATCCATGCTGTGCAGAACAACTTATTGGCTTGTGATTGTAATTTTAGATATGAAAGAAATGTTTGTAATTTTAGATATGAAAAAAATGTTTGAAATTGTCATAAACAATGAATGACATGCCCTAGCCAGTTTGGTTCAATATATGTCAGCCTACCGACTGAAGGGTCCCAGGTTCGATTCCAGTCAAGGGCGCCTGCCCAGGATGCAGGTTTGATCAGTGTGGGGGCGTGCAGGAGGCAGCTGATCAATGATTCCCTCTCATTACTGATGTTTCTATCTTTCTCTCCCTCTCTCTTCCTTTCTGAAATCAATAAAATATATTTAAAAATTGAATGACAGGATATTGCAAATAAAAGTTTTAAATATATATTCAATTAATATGTGTAGTTATGGTCTAATAAATTCGGAAGAATCTTAGAGATATTTTAGTCGACATCTTTATCTTTTCAAGAAGTTAACTTGTTTGGGGCATGATGTGACTAAAATTTTATCTTCAAAATGGAATGTAATTATTTAATGACTTAAAGAGGTCAAAGCACTTTGCAGAGCATTATATAAATAACTATTATTACTGTATAAGCAATTTTGGGATTCCTATAGTTCTTTTTCTTTACTTTTGGATTTTCTACAATGGTGAGAAACATAGCTGAGTTGCTGAATAACTTGGTTGCTCTTTACTTGTTTTGTTTGATAAAGTCTTCTAAATAGGAGAATCAAATTATTTCTTTATTCATAGACTATGTTCCCACACTGGAGTTGATCTAATGTAATTAGTTGGCAAACACCATCTCTATGTTCCTAAAAATTAGATTTCAAGAACAGCAAAATGACCAATGGAAAATTATCTCTTTAATTAATAAATACTTCTCAGATTTAAATAAATATTCTTTATTCAGAGACTTAGATTTAGTTATCGTTACACGAAGAAAATAATAATTTAGATTTAAAGGAAGAGCCTTTAACATCAGGTTTTAAAATGTCTAGTGAAAGGTTATTGAAGCCTGGGAACCCTTAGATAAAGGGACTTCAGCAAAGTTGTATATCAAGTGTTTATCATAAAATATACAGAAACTTGAATCACATATGCATAACAAATCCATTTATCTCCAACTCCATCACATCCTATTTAATATTGCTGGCTTAAATATCTATAACTTCATAGCTTCTAGAAAGGTTTGATTCTGTTAAAACACTGAAGAATCAATCTTTATTTCAGACTTAATCAGACTTTTATAATTATAGTCAAAAAAGGCTTCAAAATTCAATGTTGTTTTTCTTTTCCTTTCTAGAACAGTTTTTTTTTCTTTTTAATATTGTATACCAAAGATTCAGGAGAACTTGAAAAATGCTGAAGGTCAAAGAAGGCAAAAGTTGTTCTGTTCGAGAGGATTTTCTGTTTTAAAGATAAAGGAAAAGAAAAAAAAAATGCATGTCTTTAGAATAAATTCTACTTCTTAGTTGCTATGTATGAACCATGCCTGGGAAAATGAACAAAGGCAGAGCCAAGTCAATGTAATAGGGAGGCTAAGCTATTTTGGAAGGTATTACCGAGTCTCCAAGACAAGAAAGAAAGTATTCTCAGGGAAGCACTTAAATGGCTGATATTCTCTCCAAACTCTTAGCAAGATTTTCAAGGCATATAGCTAATGTTGTCCCATGTTGGCATCAAGAACAGTGAATAATAATCTTTTAAAGAAATAAATTTGAACTTTTAGAATCCTTAACTGTAATTATTCACACTTAACTACTGTTTTTTTAAAGGGTAAGTACGCTATATTTAAGGAAATAAAACCAATGACCATTTCAAAATAAAGCTTAGTATAATCTAAAAGAAAGAAAGAAAGAAATTAAAACTATATTAAGCATGTGTGGATGGCAGTCCTACATTTCCTCCAAAATCAAGTAGTTCCAGTAGAGTTCTTTTAGGTGGATACTACAGGCCTTTTACTAGTATAAGTAGATTCTCATCCCCCATCTTCTCTTTGGATGCAGTAGTTCATTTTAACATCACCATCTTTCAGAATTTCTTCTCTTTCATAGACTTTCATTCCTTTGGAAATCTATTTATTATCTATTGAAGGACATGTCTTATTAGGCATTTCTGTTCTTTAAAAGTTCTTTTCACACAGGTTTCCCTATTGTAGAGCAGAATTCTTCTGACTTGCCCTGCTTAAAATTTCTTTCAAGGGCTATAAACCTCTTGACTTCGTTACTTCAGTTACCGTTGTATGCAAATATTAGAGTTACTGGAGGTTGAGGAAGGAGACCCTTGGGAAAGATGAGACTTGAATGGTGTAGAAAGGAAATGAAGGCGAGAAAAGGGGTAATTTGGTGGAAGTTGTCCAGATAGGGGGCTTGAGAGAAAACTCAAGGTGAGAACCAGAAGGTAAGTTGCCTTCTCAGGACTTGAAGGTGTGGCATAACAACTTGTCCTTCTCCATGATTCCAATGGGTAACTGTATTAGTTGTTTTAGATTTAAATAATTTGGGAGAGACAAGTCCATTCGGAAAGTGGTGATTTTAAACAAATGTGTTGTTCAAATTATTGTTATTAGCAACTCTCTAGTAAGTGATCACCGAGTAAGGAATATTATGTTCAGTGGATTTGCACATGTAGAGAAGACAGAATCCTTGTTTTAAAGGAAGATTGTTTATGAAGTTATTTGTTCATCTTTTCTAAGTCTAGATTTTTTTTTAATCATCAGGGCTTAACTTTCCTTTTTTCCTCTATTTATTTTGAGACTTAACTTTTCATTTATTGCTGAAAAACCCAGAACAACAACAAAAAAAGGCATTGTGCTTGGCCCTTAGGTATCTATTGTGTTTGTGTATGTGTGTTGCAGGTGTGGGTCGAGAGTGTTTTTGTGAATTTATGTATTTATGTGAGTAAGAAAGAAATGCTACCAGAAGCAAGGATTTCACTTCTATCTTTGTACTTCACAATGTTGGTTTTTATCCCAGAGTTGTTTTTCAAGTATAATTTCTTTTGACATCTCAGTAAGTATAGATATTTGTAGTTACATATATCCATGGTTACAAGAGTAAATCCAATCTAAGTAGGAGTAAAATCTACTCTGGGATGACAGCTATTTACTTGAAGTTATTTTTCAATATGCATTCTGAGTACATGAAAATGGGTTTCCATCCCATAAATTTCTCATCATTATTTTTCTTGCATTATATATTAAGATTAGGTTGTGGCACAAAACTCTGGGAAATTATGCTTTTATAATTTGCAATTTCAAGATGTGGTTTAAAATGTGTTTTATTTTTAATTTCATAATGAACTTTAATATTTTTTTCTACTTCCTTAAGCCTACAAATATGATCTGGGAGCAGATTCTTTACAGCTGGGTTATAAACCCTTGGAAAATGTTGTTTATAATAGAAATGCTGCCATAAACTTTAAATCTACCAGTGCTAAGAGGCAGCCTTCAATCTTCATGATATGCTGACAACATAGAAGTTTGTTTTCAGATGCATCTGCAATGTCTATCTTGAGCGTTCCAGATTGTAGGAAATGAAGTTTCTTTCTCTTAGAGGAAAAAAACAACAACAACTCATCATTTTGCTGAGGGCAGCATCAGTGGAAATGAGTTTAGTATTCTGTATATAACACTTAGTACTTCTTGAATTTTGCTCAATATGGGGCTTCCCAAATGGTGGTTGTTCTGCTTCATTTCCTCCCCCCTCCCTGGAATGTGTGAGAAACATACCAGATTGTTCCATGTATAAGATGCTATTTTTTTCTAAAATTGTTAGACTGAAAGTTGAGGGGTGTCTTATACACAAAAGTCAGCTGAAGAGGGAGCCCCCAGTGTATAGTTGCCCATACCTTGGCAAACAGGCTTCCTTCAATCAGGAGCCTTATTGTCACTGATGTCAGCTGATGCTGTACTTGGAGGAAGAGGCTGAGCGTATGCAGATGCAACAGGGACCTGAGCGTTCTGAGACCATAAAGATATCAAAAAATAAAAAGATAAATACTGGTAAGTGATTGATTTACTCTGCACAATTCAAACTGAAGGTAATCAGCTATGCAAAAATACATGGAAATAGAGCTGCAGAGAGACAATTTGGACCTCCTCCCACTGAGGGTATGGTTCGGCAGTGGAGAAAACAGGACGAACAACTCCTTAAGATGTCAAAAAAGAAGGCTTTAAGAGGAAAACCAGAAAAATGTTTAAGATATTGATTTTTTAATTTGGGCTTGGACAAGTGGGGGGTGTCTTAGACATGGGGCGTCTTATACATGGAAAAATATGGTAACTATGAAATTTCTAGGAATAGGGTAAATAATTTTGTCTTGCTTCTCTTTAAAAAAAATTCTGGTGCATCCTAGTTTTATGAAAAATGCCTGAAGTCACTATGAGTTTATTTTATATGAAGGGGTGCTTTTGCTCTTGGTAGATATATCCACATTCAAAGAATGACCATAAAATAAGATTATCAGAAGAAAATGGCCTCAGTTTACTTTTAATTCTGTCATTTTATGCTTTACTAGGAGCCCTGCTCATGAATCCATGCGCCAGTAGCTTACTGCTGCCCTTCAGTAACTCCCCTTGTTTCCTTCCCCTCACCGTCATAGCTTGCTCCCCTACCCCTCCTATAGTTTTCTGCCTCCCACTTCCTTTCTGCCCTGCCCCCTCCTGTAGCTCTCTGCCTCCTGCTTGTGCCAGTAGCTCACTGCCACCCTCCAGTAGATCTCTGCCCACTGCCCTGCCCTCCTGTAGCCCCCCCCTTTGGAAAATATTATCAAATAAGAGAGTAATATGCAAATTGACCATCACTCCAACACATAAGATGGCTGCCTCCATGTGAACATAAAAATGGCTGCCACCACAAGATGGCTGGCAAGGGAGGGCAGTTGTGGGCAATCAGGCCAGAAAGGGAGGGCAGTTGGGAGGGACCAGGCCTGCAGGGGAGGGCAGTTGAGGAAGATCAGCCTGTAGGGGAGGGCAGTTAGGGAGACCAGGCCTGTAGGGGAGGGCAGTTAGGTGTGACCAGGCCTACAGGGGAGGACAGTTGGGGGGGACCAGGCCTACATGGAGGGCAATTAGGGGGGATAAGACCTACGGGGAGAGCAATTAGGGGCGACCAGGCTGTCAAGGGAGGGCATTTAGGGGTTACCGGGCCAGCAGGGGAGGGCAGTTGTGGACAACCAGGCCTGCAGGGGAGGGCTGTTAGGGGCAATCAGGCCAGCAATGGAGCAGTTAGGCATCTATCAGGATAACTGGGGAGTGATTAGGCCATAGGGGTGTCGAACTCAATCAGAGAAGGGGCCAAAATCTAAAATCCAGCCTAAATCGCGGGCCGAATGGTTTACTGAACAGTCATAAACTGACAATGTCATAAACTGACAGCGGAGTGCAGTGATGACAGCGCGGTGCGGGCCACATTGCAAGGCCTGGCGGGCTGGATTTGGTCCGCGGGCCTTGTGTTTGACACATGTGGAGGGGGTAATCAGGCAGGCAGGCAAAAGATGTTAGGATCAATTAGGCAGGCAGGCAAGTGAGCGGTTGGGAGCCAGCAGTCCTGTATTGTGAGAGGGATGTCTGACTGCCCATTTAGGCCTGATCTCACCAGGCCTCTAGTGTTGTTTATAAAATAGAAATGCTGCCCTGCCCCCTCTTGTAGCTCTCTGCCGCCCACTTATAACTCATGGCCCTACCCTCCTGCTGATCCATGGTCTGGTCGTTATGTGGTCAGTCATTACGCTTTATGGTGTAACAGATAATTAGCATAATCCTCTTTTATTATATAGGATGTTCAGGTGAAGGTCAGAGAATTCAATCCCTCAACCATTACATATTTGAATAACTGTTGGGCCTGTGAATATTTACATGTCCTAAGAAGCTCAATGGAGCAGGATTTTTCTACAGCTGACTAGGTTCCTACTGTCTAGTCTTTCTCTCTTTAGATTGCAAGCCAAGAAAAACAGGCTCAGACTTTTGTGCTTCTATAGCATTGTGGTTCACTAGGCACACAGATAGGAATTTTCATAAGTACACAGGGTTCCCCTACAAGGGTGGTTTTTGTAGTTGCCATCTAAAGAAGAGATGGGATAAGATTACTTTTAATACTTGCTCTCAGATTAATTTTTAGTACCTACTCTAATTGCTTCAAGAAATATTTTCCAGTGACCTAAAGTTTGCATGCTTCTTTTAAAATATGTTGTACTTTTATGTAGTAGAAAAATTGATATGTAGCCATAGCCAGTTTGGCTCAGTGAATAGAGTGTCATCCTGTGGACCAAAGGGTCCTGGGTACAATTCAAGTCAAGGGCACATGCCTGGGTTGTGGGCTTGATCTTCAGTAGGGGCATGCTGGAGGCAGCCAACCTATAATTCTTTCTCATCATGGATGTTTCTCTCTCTCTCCTTCTCCATCTTCCTTCCTCTTGGAAACCAATATATAAATTGTTATGTAGAAAAGATTCATGGGAGCTAGAATCTGAGAATAGGGGCCAGATCATAGAAAGCTTGTAGAATATACTTTAAAGACTTTATCATTTACTGTTTAAGATGAGCAGCCTTTGAAGGGCTCTGAATGAAGGATTGGCATGAGCTGATTTGTTGGCCCCTTTCAATCTGTTCATAATTCTACAGCCAGAAAGGGTATCTTTCTAACTGACTCAGATTATTTTATCGTCCTTCTGTAGCGCCAATTAAAAACTCTTCTATGGTGTTCATTGCTCTTCATATTATATCCTCCAGGGTTTGATCTCTGCCAACTTTTCTAGCTTTATCTGGTTCTATACTTATCCTGCAGTCACTTTGTCCTTCTTTAGCATTTGTAATATACTCACTAGCCTAGTTTTCCTAATGGTGTGTTCTTAGCCACATATACATGACCTTCATAGGTATTATTAAATGACAAGTTGGGTATTTACAATTTATCTGATAGGAATGGGGAAATTTGTAAATTCCTGGAAAGAGAAGTTTTGTAGTTCAGGGGCTCACACATGGCTCAGGAATTCTATGTGGACATCTCCAGGGACAGGCAAGGAAATTGCCAACAATGAAGGAAGCCCAGTCTTCTGGGTGTTTAGGAACAGTACTTCTGAGTAAAGGATTTCTAGTGAAGTGTTTCAGGTGGAACACTTCTGGTCCCACAACAAAAAGAAACTCCCAATTTTCCCTAGAAATGCTCATTTAGCAGCATAGTGTTTATAGGAAAAGAGAATATATTGGGCTGTTTTTTTTTTTTTTTTTTTTTTTTTTACCTAAGTCTTGCTGATTTCCCATAGCTTGTTCAACTTCTTACATATAATCCACTTATATTAGCTTATACTCACAACAACACTGCAGGGCATTGTTCTATTGCTCATTTTAATAGAATTCTGAGATGGTGTAACTGTAATAAATAACAACCTGCCTAAGTAATTCCCTACTACAGTAAAGACAGACTACTCAAGGCTACATCTGCCAGTAAAGTTAATCTTGCCTAAATTAATATTTTTATTTAAAACCTTATGGGATTTAAAATTTTTAAATTACTTAAGAAATACATGTTCTATGTTTTTCAAAAATGTAGACAATATGAAGATAAAATAGTAATTGAAAATCCTCGTTGACTATATCATTAGATAATTTGTTGATAACATATATCAAAGACAAGGTTTAAAAAAGTTAAAGAAAATGTCCATATCCCCTATAAAAGAAATGAATAAGTAAATATAATCTCCTTTTCTATGCTTCTCAACACCATTCCAAAGATATGATCATTATGTAGAAATTCATAATCCTCTGTATTTATATGTATTACTGTTTCATATAATATGTTTCTTCATATGTATTTCAAATATCAATATGTATATATTTTACACTTTTACAAAATGGAGCGACATATATCTTATTCAACAATTTGCTTTTTTCTCAATTAACAATAACTTATATACCTCTTCCCGCATTAATAATGAATCTTTTTTTTTTTTACTAATTCTTTAATGCATATGTAGTAAGAGGAATATAACATGATTCATTTAACAATTACTGTCTTGGATATATTTGCAAGTGCATATTAAGCATTATTTTATTTTTTGTGTTTATAATTCTGCTGATTTACTATTGTTAATGACTACTATGCTTTAGAAAGATCATTTTGTCATCAGTGTGCATTGAGTTGGAACTGGGAAAGAAGGTGCACACAGGGCTGTAAGATAATTGTTTCTCACTCAAAGGAGCCTATGAACCAAGAGGTCACTGGTTTGATTCCCAGTCAGAGCATATGCTGGGGTTGCATCTCTGATCCCCAGTAGGGGACATGCAGGAGGCAGTCTATACATGATGTTTCTCTCTCATAGACATTTTCATTTCTCTATCTCTCTCACCTCCTTTTTTCCTACAGATCAATAACAACATATTAAACATATTGTTTCTCTCTGTGATGATCTGTCTTGTAGATTGAATACTGAGGCAGAGGAGTGGGCTAACACTGACAGATGGAGGAAGCACAGTCAGGGAGGAACCCTTGAGATGACAATAGAACATGAAGGTGAATGTAGAGAGCATGAGGAAAGAGTGCTTTGCTATACAATGCAGAAATGTTTCCACTGTGACTCATGAATAGGTGAATTAAAGTTTGGATCTTTTCTAAAATATGCACTTTAAAAAATAAGGTTTTCAGTAGTAGAATGCTGCTTTCAATCACCTTTTACAGAGTCTATAAACATGTATTTTGCCTAAAAACACTAATAGTTTACATAATACTATGAATCAGACAAATGTCTACTGGTTATTGTATGTATTCATTTGTCACTTGCTTGTTATACATATTCCATCCACTATCCACAACCCCTGTGTGAGAGACATTGTCATCCCCATTTTTATTTAAATTATGTGGTTCAGAGATATTCAGTAATTTAAGTTTATAGGGAGTTATTACCTTTAGAGATATTCTGCTTCTGCAGATAAGGGCAAGGGAGCTCCTGTTTGCTATATTAATTCTCATTATTTCTCTGATAAAGGCATAAGGGTAATAGTAGTAGAGTTCTCTCTATTTTTGAAATAATGTCATTCCACTATTCTGTTTTCAATGGAACATTTGGGTTCATATATATATATTTTTTATTTGTGAGAAGAGAAAAACAATCACAAATATCCATAGTATCTTCACTGTATTTCACATAGGAATATACAAGAAAAGATTTTTCTGAAGAAAATTATTTCATAAGACATTTTCTGGAAATGAATACTCACTAGGCTATTTGAGGAACTGACTAAAATTTAAACTCTTTTTCTTTGTTTGGGTGATTTCTATACCCCAAATGATTTTATTTTATTATTTTGATTTTCTCATTAATGTTATTAATTAGCAGACATTTTATATCAACAAAAGCTTCAAATGACATTCATTCTTCAAAATTATGAGAGACTCTATCTATGGGGGGTTAAGTTAATTGGGTAAAATATTTTTGAAAGGACAGAGCTTTATGTTCAGTAAATGAAACCCACATTTCTACTGAATTCTATTCCTATCTGTTAACGACTAACTATGGAGGAAGATCACGATCAAGAACACGAAGCAGACTCCTGATGTGCAATTCTAAGAAGAGACCTTTAGTTTATTTATTAGCCATGAAAAGACATCAAGGGTAGCAGTGTTTTATCCCAGCTCCTAAATTACTTCAGCTTGTTACTTGCTAACCCACCCTAGTTTTCTATATTTCTACTAAAAAGTAAGAACATAACATTTTAAAAAAATCAACTTGTTGTTCAGTAGAATGTAATTAGTCAGTATAAGGGGAAAATGCCATAGGTAAATTATATCTGTGATACCCCCTAACTCACTGCTACATTGCTGCACAATAACAGGTTTTGTCATTTCCTTTTGGTACTTCCTTGTGGTGCTAAAGGAGAAGAAAAGGAAGAAAATGCTTTGTATCAACCACCTTTTCCATTGCATACCTAATATGACAGTGAAGTGGTTCTATTGCTTTTATGGATAAAATAGAGCCATTATATTATCTATACAAGATGTTTCTCTCTTATAGATGTACAGCCATTTAAATCTAAAAATCTCAGGTGTACTAGTTGAAGGGGTTGGATAAATCCCTCCAGAAAATTATAACCATTGTATAGATTATAAAATTGAGATTCAGATTTTGAGTGTCTTTCCTATGGTCATAGTTTGTCCATCACATTTCCCTCTTTCTTCTTTCTTTCCTCCTTCCCACCTTTCTTCCTACCCTCCCTTCCTTCATAATGTTATGTTACGTTACGTTATGTTATGTTATGTTATGTTATGTTATGTTATGTTATGTTAATTAGTTCTATTTTATATTGTTAATCAGAACACCCCTTATTATTTATTTTTTGTTGCTAATCCTCACTTTAGGATATTTATTTTTCCATTGATCTTTTAGAGAGATTGGAAGAGAGAGGGAAAGATAGAGAGAAACATTGATGTGAGAGAAACACATTGATTGTTTGTCTCCTGCATGTCCCCCAATTAGGGCTCAGGCCAAGGAGGAGCCTGCAACCAAGGTACATGCCCTTGACTGGAATGGAATTGAACCCGGGACCCTTGGGTCCACAGGTTGATGCTCTATCCATTGAACCAAACCAGCCAGGGTCTCATTCTTATTTTTTTTTTTTTATAATATGTTTTCATTGATTTTATTTATTTATTTATTTATTTATATTTTTTTAAGACATATTTTATTTATTTTTTACAGAGAGGAAGGGAGAGAGATAGAGAGCCAGAAACGTTGATGAGAGAGACCAGCTGCCTCTTGCACACACCCCACCGGGGATGGGCCCACAACCAATGTACATGCCCTTGACTGGAATCGAACCCGGAACCTTTCAGTCCGCAGACCAATGCTCTACCACTGAGCCAAACCGGTTTCGGCTGTTTTCATTGATTTTAGGGAGAGAAATAGAGAGGGAAATAGAGATAGAAACATCAATGATGAGAGACAATCATTGGCTATTTCCTGCATGACCCTATGGGGGATAGAGCCCACAACCCGTGCTTGTGCCCTGATCCGGAATCGAACTATGACCTCCTGGTTCATTGGTCCATACTCAACCACTGGGCCATACTAGCCTTACCATCCTTTATTCTTCATCCTTAGAGTATTTGTTTTTTGGGGGGTGTTTTAATTTTTAACTCTTTAGACCAGGACATTCTTTGGTATCACTAAAAATGTGTAAGCCAAAATAATTGAGTTCCTGGTCTGGAATTTTAGAATATGATTATTGTCAACTTTTGTTCATTCTTGGGACTAATTGAAAAATAGTTCAGTGGATATTTAATGTTAACTTGATACAACTTCCAGAGGAAAAGGACAGTTTTATTCTAGATAACACAATGACTTTTTTCTTTTTCATTCATACACTATTGAGTCCAATAGTAATTGTAAACAATTATAACAACAAAAAAATTGGAAATCTAAAACAAAGAATTAGGATGAAAATGATTGACTTCTAGTGAAAAGAGGAATAAAAAATAAATACATTCTCAGTTGTTAACTTTATGATTCAAAGTGCAATTAGAAATAAGATAAATTTGAGGGAAATGTTTTGTCTTCTTGTGTTAGTCTAATCCAGGTTACTTTGTGATAAATTCAGGAAAAAAAAAGTCACCTTTGCTGAAAAGCACACACTGGGTGATATGAAAGAGTCTTTATTCCCAAGAAAAGGACTTGGCTGTGTAAGGACTCACCTATCTCCAAAATCTGAAAGTAAAACACACACACACACACACACACACACACAAAAAAAAAAAAAAAAAAAAAAAAAAAACCCTCAAAAACTAAAGAGGCCTATTAGACATTTTAGTGTATTATATGTGTAGTTATTAGGTAACTATATCTCAGTGACAATTTATTATAAAACTAGAGGCCCAGTGCACAAAATTTATGCAAGAGTAGGCCTTCCTTCCCCCGGCTGCAGGCACCGGCTGCCCTCTGGCACTAGGGACCTGGTCGGTCTTACCTTGCAGCCCTGGCTTCTTCTGGAAGGTCATCTGGAAGGACATCTGATCTAATTATCATGTTACAATATTATTATTATAGATATCTTTGGAAATATGTCCATTTAAAATGTTGAGAAACATTTTGTTTCCTTCTGTATTTTATAATCGTTCTGCTATCTTGTGCATCATAGACTGTTTAGAATGGTCCAAAATTGGCCTCTAATGAATAATACTCACATTCAATGACCTACACTTGGTATGAGCCACAGGATATTATTCTTACCATTAGTCCTTCATATATAACTTTTTAATATTCTTTTATTTTAGTTACTTTAAATAATGAAAGTAACATTTAAAAACTAGCCATATTACAGATATTTATTTAAGGCTCTCAATATAATCAGAATTTGATTTTTATGACCCATATTGCTTTCATAGGCATTATTTTATGGTTAAGATGCTGAGATGCTATGATGTTATGAGGCATGTCTACATTGCAAAGGTGTTTGTTCTTTGGAACTGAGCTCAGAGAAGTTTCTATGATTCTTTAAAGTATAGAAGTAAGTAATGGGTGAGAAGACCATGGAAAAATTACATTGATGAGTCATTAAAATGGGTGTTGTTTTTTTCCTTTTTCAGGGGAGGGGAGCGTGGTAAGTCACTATAGTATGCACATAGGATATAGATTTTGATGAGTGCTCATGGTTCTCTGTACCTGTGTTTTGGATTTAGCTCTCTGGGTTCAGATACAATTCACCAGAGATGCTGTTTTATTCCTTACCTTTCAACATTTGGACGTGAAGAGTTGTGAAACTTTGATATTAAACCACTCAAGGCAGTTCAAGATATATACCTACTATTAGATGGATTTTAGTAGAGATGTTTGCCTTCCTTGCATCCTTCAGAGAGCTAAAACTTGAGATATTTTCCCCCCACCTGGATAAAACTCTGGATTTACGCTGCTTCACATTCATCAATAGAGTTCTTTTAAAAACACACAATAATGAATAGATGGGTAAATGCATTTGTTAGAGTATTGCTTTTTTGTAGTCACAGAGGTGAAAAAGCCTGGTGTGCCTCTGTTTTGATGTTTCAGGGTGAGAAAGTGTAATTGTAGCTGTGAAATGAAGTGGGAGTAAAATGAGTTTGATGGTTCAGTCAACTTCAGTAGACAGATGCTGATTTTATATTTTAATAGGAAAGGTTATACAAAAATTGTTATAAAATTGAAAGGACAATAAGTTGTCAGTTTGAGAGCATTATTAAAGGGAATATAGATGTGGAATTTTAAAATAAAGTGTGAGATCATATTCTTATAAACATGCTGCTTATATATTTTAACAGTTCCCTCCTATTACCCTGAATATGTGATGTTAGGTCCTTCTTAATCTCTGATATTTTTGCTGTTCTTTAGTAAAATGAAGATGATGCTTATTATAAAAGAATTCATAACCAATTAGCTGAGAAACATAATGAATACTTTTGTCAAAGATGGAATATTCATTAATTCCTCTTTATGCAAATATTTTAAAGTATGATTTAAATTAGATGATGGTTATATAATAACTAGAGGCCTGGTGCACAAAAATCATGCACAGTGGGGGAGGCCCCTCAGCCCGGCCTGCACCCTCTCCAATAAGGCACCCCTTAGGGGATGTCTGATTGCCTTTTAGGCCCAATCCCAGGGATTGGGCCTAAACTGGCAGTCAGATATCCCTTTCACAATCCAGGACCACTGGCTCCTAACTACTCACCTGCCTGCCTTCCTTCCTGATCACCCCTAACTGCCCCCCTGCCAGCTTGGCTGCCTGCAACTGCCCCCCTGCCCCCCCCCTCCCCCCACCTCAGCCAGCCTGTTTGCCCCTAGTTGCCCCCCTTGCCAGCTTGGTTGCCCCTAACTGCTCCCACCATCCTGGTCACCCTTTACTGCCCCCCTGCCATCCTGGTTGTCCCCAATTGCTCCCTGCCATCCTGGTTGCTCCATTCTGTTTGCTGTTTGGTCATTCACCCAGTTGTTTCAGTTGTAACAGCCCCTTGCCTCTTATATATTAGAATTTCTTTTGTAAAACATTGTGAAAGTATCCAGAGTAACTTTGGAGGGAAGGATTCTTTTCAGGTATTAATTTGCATTACTAATTATAGGCATTAATTGCTTCCTGAGTTGATAGAATATACACGTGTAGTGTAGGATATATTGCCACATACTGAACAAAATGTTACATAAATTGGAGAAGTATATTAATAATATTAAAAACCCAATGAAGTAAAACTTAAGGAAAAGTTCAAATATAGCTCCCCATATTTTTAATTCTAGCTCATTCATATTTATTGTTAACTCTGGTGAATTATTTATGTAAAATAGGAGTTATGGTATTTTTAAATTGTTTTGAATGAAGAAAGAAGAGGTGCCTATACAAAAGGAAAAAAATAACAATTCAGACTTTAAAATGCTTGATTGTAATGTCTTTGTATTATTTCTAGGTGTTTCGTGTGCTAAACAGGAATATTAAAGTGATTAGCAGTGCTGTAGGGATGGTGGAAACAATATTATTGAACTTGAATCTTTGATTTAAGATACTTCACCCACTTAAATTTTTATTTCACTGTTTGCTTTCTAGCTCTAAATATGAATGGGACTTGTCACTAAGAAAAGACTATCTAATTAATATATTGTTTCCCTGGCCAGCATGGCTTTTTCTGGCTCCCTTAGGACGACTCCCTAGGGAAATGCTGCCAAGCAGCAATCTTGTCATACCTATCCACCCAATGGACTGAAGTAGTTATTTAGGGTCTTGCAGTCCTGCAAGTTCAACCAGGCAGGTAGCTAGCTAACTTGAGTCAAGAAGTAGAGTAAAGATTATAGAACTTGGTCTGGCAGCCAGCAACATGGCAGACAGGCAGGCTGTTGAGGCATCTTTGAGAGCTGGCACACCTGGATGCTTTCAGCCCTATGGTGTTGTGAAAATTTAGGGGGGGGGGGAGGAGGTGGTTGCCCAGTCATGCAAATGGTTCTAGGCAACTTCTCAAGGTTTGGTTAGACATGGACAATTGAAGTAAGGAGCTAGTTAATGAAAAGAGGAACGAAGTGCAGAAATGTAGTTACTAGGCTATTTTTACGGTGATCAGAGCAGACTTAGCAATTGCTTTGATCTAACAATGAGTCTCTTGAGCTACTACATTTGAGTTCTGAAAATCATTGAGAGAAAGGCCCAGACCAATGCTAGAATACGGGACTGGTAGAATACACAATTGGAAGTGTAGTTCCTGGCTAGGAAAGAGGTTTGCCTCAGAAAGCAATGCACATTTTATAATGTTCACTCTGCAACTATCTACCTGCTTCCTCCCTCATTTGTATCACTAGAGGCCCGATGCATGAAATTTGTGCAAGGGGCTCGGCCCTCACAGCCCTGGCTTCATCCAGAAGATTATCCAGAAGGACATCTGGAGGGTCATTCGGCTGTTCGGTCTAATTAGTATATTACGCTTTTATTATTATAAATGCTCTTCCTTTCATTTTCCTCCTATTTTATTTTCCTCCATCTCTTCATCCCCTTTTCTTCTCTCTCTTAACCTCTCTTTTGCCTACCCTTCCTCTTTTTCATGTGTGGTTTTAGTAATGGTTTAAACTCCAATATTCTAATAGAATGCTGAAAGGGAAAACTTTTGTAATCACCTATCTGCATGTTGTCTGATACCTCATCTTTCAAGAACAGTAGAGTGCATAATATGGAGGATGTACCAACTATATTACATATAAAGGGTTAATGGCAAATTATTTACAAAACCATTTCTCAATAAAATTAATGAATTAAATAATCTAGTGATCAGATAACCTCTAAAGTCAGACTATGTTTAAATTTACTCAGTTACCCAAATAGCACTTTTTGTAACTTCAGTGCTTTAATTTTCACCAAGGATTCAGGTGAAATTCATAAAAAGTGTTTTTAATATCTTAATCTAGTTTCCTCACAGTCTGATCTTTTTTTTCAGGACAGTGATGCTTTTCACTGGCTTACTTCAAGTGTTGTTCATAATAACCCATATTTAGTATTTGATTATTTTCTCAAAGTTAGATCAGTTTAAAAATTTATGACAGGAATATTACCTAGGTGACGCTGCTTACTTTTATAGTGAGGGGAATAGTGTCAGGGTATCCTGCTATTGATAATGCTATATATTTGAAGACTTGATTAAGACAATGCCTATTATAACTCACCATTGAAATACTGGAGTAACATTGATTTAGCTCCGAATTGGATAAACTAGGGTCCGTGGGCCATATCCAGTTTTTTTTCTTCCTGTTTCTATAGTAACAGTTTATTGAAACTCTTATGCTTAGTTATTTACCTATTCTTTTTGTTATTTTCACACTACAATGGCAGAGTCGAGCAGTTGCCACAGAGACCACATGACTTTCAAAACCTAAAATATGTACTATTTGACCCCATTATAGAAGAACAATGTGTGTCAACCTCTGATTTAGATACTGTCAATAGCCTGATGGAAATACATTTCTTTAAATATGATTTCTCTTCTGTCCAAATGGAGTAATAAAGACTGAATTTACCTCTTATCTGAAACAACAACAAACCCTACATTAAAACTAGACAAAGTTTATGAAGCAAGACATTTTTAACAGTGGATGTCAGGCTATGAAAATGAAGGAGAGCAATCCCTGAGGAACAGGAAACCAACAAAGTGAGTCCTGAAATTGTCCCAACTTATTGCCTCGTAAGCATTTCTGGACCACAGCAAAGGAAAAGGAGAATCCAGGTGGAATCCAGCCAACCCCCAGAGTTGGAAATACATAATCCAATAGATCAAGATGGCAGTGGTGTACAGAGGTACGAGAGCTGTACACAGAGAGAAGCTCAGAGGTCTTCAGAAGACCTTCCTCAAGTATTCAGCAAAGCGACTAGAGCATGCCTGTGCATAAAAGGTCAGAGGTCAGGGGAAGGATCATCTGAAAGTATTAAAGTGAACCGTGTACAATGCACACACAAAACCAGAATCAATGCATGTTCCTACCAGCCAGAATGGGAAATCTTGTAATTCATGAAGCATAGGCTAGAGGACTTAGGAAAGTCTTCCCTCAGGAGATTTGGGAAATAATTAACTCTAGATTAAGCACTGCTCTGTACCTACTTAATACTTATTAAAGCAAGACTTGAAAGACCAAACTGTTTTCATGTAACCTAACAGAGAACTAGAACAAAACTCAAGAATATTTATAATGCTACAAACATATCCAGTATCCAACCAAGGGGAAGTCAAAGTGTTTGGCATCCAATCCATGGTTACCAGACATGCAAAGAAGGAACATATAACCTTAAGGAGGAATATTAGACAATTGACAATGACCTAGAATGGTAAAGATGTCAGAATTAGTAGGTAAGGACATTGAAAAAGTTATTATTATAATTGCATTCCAGATGATTAAGCAAAGTTAAATAGATATATGGAAATTATAGTGTGTAAGATAAAACATACATTCATGAGGTAATGGAAAAATTAGCATTGCAGAAATAGCTGTGAACTTGAAGACATGAAAATAGACACTATTCAACATGAAGAATGGGGAGCAGATGTTAGAAAAAAAATGAACAGAATATCAGTGACCAGTATTATAACTTCAGGAAGCCTAATGTACACACACAACACTTGCCAAGACAAACCATATTCTGGGCCACAACTTAGTGAATTAAAAAAAAATTCATATCATGCAAACAGCATTTTCTAACCTCACAGGAATTAAATTGGAAATCAGTAAGAGAAAGTCTCTGGAAAATTCCCAAGTATTTAGAAACTAAGTAGTATAATGTTAAGTAACATGAATCAAGACAATTCAAAGTGAGTTTTAGAAAGTGTTTTAAACTGAATGAAAATGAAAATACAATAGATCAGAATTTATGAGCTTTTCCTACAGACAAATATAAGTAGGGCAACATTTATAACATTAAACTACAGTATTAGAAAAGAAGAAAAATTTTAAATTCATGGCATCATCTTCCACTTTATAAAACTGAAAAAATAGAAGCAAATTTAACATAAAAATGTATGAAATGCATAGGGATAAATCTGCCGGAAGATGTTCAAGACTTGTATTCTGAAACAGGAAATTTTTTTTGAGATAAAGAAGACTGAAATAAGTGGAGATATACCTTAATCTTTAATTAAAAGAGTTGCTGTTGTTAAGAGATCAGTTCTGTCTCTAATAATCTATGGATTCAATGTAATGGCAATAAAAATACCAGCAGACTTAAAAAAAAAAAGAAATTGATGCTTGATTCTCAAGTTTATAGGGGTATGCAAAGAATCTAGAATAGTCAAAACAACTTTGTAAAAGGAAAACATAGTAGAATAATTAATACTATGTGATTTCAATAAAAAAATAATAATTTGGGCTTCACCAAAATTTAAAACTTCTCACCAAAAGGACACTATTAGGACAATAAACAGACAGGGTAAACATTGGGAGAACATATTTGCAAATCATATCTCTGTAAAGAACTTATATACTGGATAAATAACAAAAATGTCAAAAATTAATAATAAGAAACAAAACACAAAATAAAAACTGGCCACAAAGTTTGAACAACACTTAAAAAGAAGATTTAGGGATAGGAAGCAAGTACATGAGATGATATTCAACATAATTACTCTCTGGATTATTACCAATTAAAACAGTGAGATATAACTACATATGTGTTAGATAAGTTTAAAAGAATGTCCAGGCCAACTCTTCCAAGGAGGTTGAGGAATGGAAACTTTTGTATATTGCTGGTAGAAATGTAAAATGGTACAACCACTTTGGAAAACAGTTTGGCAGACTCAAAAATCTTAAGAGGCACCCACTATCTGATTAATTTATCCCACACCTAAGTTATTAAACAAGAGAAAAGAAAACGTGTCCATGAAAAGATTTGAGTGTGAGTGTTTATAGAATCTTTGTATTACCAAAAATTCTGAAACAGTCAAATATCCATCAATAGCTTAACAGATAAAAAAACCTGTGGAATACTACTCAGTACAAAAAATGAATAAACTTAATACTAGCAATAAAATATGTGAATCTCAAAATAATTGTGCTAAATGGAAGCCAGGCTCTCTTCTTGACCAAACAAGCTTGAATTGAATATTTCCATTTATGCAAAATGATCAATAGTTACAGAAAGAAAGTGGATGCAAAAGGGGGAAACTAGAGAGGACGGACAAAACAGGGTTTACAAAGGAATATGAGAAAACTGTGGGAGGTGATACATATAAATGCAATCTTTATTGTAACAGTAGTTAGCAGGTATATACATATGTCAAAACTTATCAAATTATACATTTTAAACATGTGCACTTTATTATATGCCAATTATACCTCAGCAAAGCAATTTTTAAAATGTTGAATTCATATCACTATTCCAAGTTCGAATGCACTGCCATAGGATTCCTTTTCAACTTCCCCCATTCTACATTTATACTAGAGGCCCAGTTCATGAAATTTGTGGTCTGGGGAAGGGTTGTCCCTCAGCCCAGCCTGCACCCTCTAGCAGTCCAGGACCCCTCAGGGGATGTCCACCTGCCAGCTTAGGTCCACTCCCTGAAGGGATCGGGCCTAAGACAGCAGTCAGATATCTGTCTCACAGTCCAGGATCCCCTGCTTCTTAATGCCTCTCTGCTCTCTGCTCCTTAGCACTGCTGTGGAGGCAGGAGAGGCTCCTGTTACCACCACTGTGCTTGCCAGCTGTGAGCCTGGCTTCTGGCTGAGCGGTGCTCCTCCTGTGGGTTCGCACTGACCACTAGGGGGCAGCTCCTGCATTGAGCATGTATCCCCTGGTGGTCAATGCTCATCATAGCAACCAATCATTCTGGTCATTCTGCCGTAATGGTCACTTAGGCTTTTATTATATAGATTTTCCTTCTCTCTCAGTGCAAACTGGTTCCTAACAAGATCAAAGTAAGCACTCATTGTTCTATCTTACAACACCCAGGAAGAGTGTGATAGAAAGAGAGACAGAGTATATGAATAGGAGAGTGTTTTAAGATCACTTCTGTACCACTATTATCAAAAGGAAACCAAAGAAGTCAAGTCCAGTCCTTATATTTCTGGTGTCTGATAATCAAATGTCAGTCAGTAAATATTTGTTTATGCCTGAGTTGAATTTCATGATTTGCCTTTTTCATTCTGATTAATTTAATTTTTGAATATGTACAACATTTACATGATCCAAAAGATAAAAGTATATAAAGCATATAGTCGATTTTTTTTCTCCCATTCACTCTCTATATCCCTTTCCTGCACAGAAAATCATTTTCTTATATTTTTTGCCAAGAGAAACAAATTTATGTTTTTTCATATATATGTATGTGTGTATACACATTTCTTCTTATTTCTTATTTTTGATTCAAAATGTGACATACTGCACAATATCTATTTATCACTCTTTTACAGTTTGCTTGTATGACTTAATAACACACCTCAGATATAACACACTCAGTTCGTTGCCATCTTTCATTTTTCAGTTACACACTTCTCTTTCATTATTCTTTACTCAGATCAGCTTCCTATGGATGGCATTTACATGGTTTTCACTATTTTGCTTTGGCAAACAATGACGCAACGAGTAACCTGTTGTATATGTAGTTTTAATTTTTGGAGGATTATCTTCAGGATGGATTTATAGAAAAGGGATTGCTTTTGTTGTGGAAGGTACTGCCCAATTTTAACTCCTACCAGCAATTTATAAAATGTGGTTGTACATTTTATACTCCTACCAGCATTTTATAGACTATTGATTTCCCCACAGCCTTGCCTCTGTGTGTGTTGCCAAACTTTTAAAGTTTTACCAATTTGACAGTTTAGAAATAGTATGACATTTTAGGTTAAATTTGTATATTTCTGATGTTCAATACCTTCTAATATTTTTAAAAACAATAGCTATTTCTGTTTCTCTATATTGTCCTTTCATCTCTCTATTTCTGTCTCTGATCTTAATTTTTAGGATCTCTTTATCTATTAGGGAGATAGCCTTTTTTGTGATATAAATTGCAAACATTTTATTCCAACGAGCAATTTGTCTTCTTGCCTTTGCTTATAGTACTTTAGAATATGAGTTTTTAAAAAGTGTTATTGAACTTATCAAACTTTTATTATTTATGGATATTTAATTATAATTAAGAAAGATCTTTACACAAACAGTTTATAAAGATCTTTCCACACTCAGTTTACACAAGCTACTTACATTTCCTGCTAGTGTCTATATAGTTTACTTTTTTTTATTTTACTTAAATGTCTGTTTCATTTGGAAGGGTTATTTTGGTGAGTAATGTTAGGTTCAGAGCCAATCTGATTGTTTTAAAAATGGCTATCCACTTATCTCAACATACTCTATATAAAACATTTTTCACAGTAATTTAGAACACTATTTTTTGCCATACATTAAATTTTCATAGACTTTTTTAGTGTATTTCTGGTCTTCTATTTTGTTCCATTGGAGAAGTATCATACTGTTTTAATTGTAGAGGCTGTGGAGCATGTTTACATATTTGGCAGTGCTGGTACCTAATTATTATACAAATCTAGGATTTCTTAGCTATTCTTGCATGTTGAATTTCTCATGTTAACTTTAGCATCAACTTATTTAGCTTACAAAAATGAAAACCTAGCATTTCATAGACATCATGTTCAAGTTATATATTGATATGATTGGTTGAAGATAGCTGCAAATTCTTTGCTACTCACATACTCTTTACTACCCATACGTCAAGATGTAGTCTAATACCCTTTCCTTTGAATTTCGGCTGACCATAGTGACTAGCTTGTCTAGTTTAACAGAATGTAGCAGAAATGATATTCTGGGACCTAGTGTCTAGGGCAGAGAACATGTCACAAATACTTGCCAGGTCCCTTGGGACTTCTTGGGACAGAGGCTCTCTGCTGTATGAAAATCCAAGCTTCTCCATGAGAGCACATGGACAGGAACCAAAGATTCTGGCAAACCATGTGAGTGAGTCTCCTTAGGTGCGGATTCTCTAGCCTAACTGTGTTACTCCAGCTGATGCTGTAGGAGCACAGATGAATAATCACTACCAAGTTCTACTCAAATTTCAGATTTTTAAAGAAAGTAAATAATTACTAAAGGTTATTGCTGTTTTAAGCCACTGATATTTGGTGTAGTTTATTGTTTAGCAATTGATTGCCAGAAAAGTTACTTTAGGGAGAATTAAAACTAGAGGGATAATATTTTAACTTTTTTGTGAACTAAGATGCCATTGTAAACTTAAAAAAAACCCACTATTTTTATTGTTAATACTAATACTTCTTTTTTTCCTACCCTATTCTATGAGTGGTGGGATGAGTATAGTATACTGTATCTAAGTAAAAATGACCCTGAATATTTTAAAAGAAATAAAATATCTAAAAATTGAAAACAATTTGTTTATTACTTTTATTCCATCTATTTTAAATAAGTATTTAAGGCAGTTAAAATATATATCTATATCAGTTTCTTATTATAACAAAATAGGAGGAGAAATCTATAAAAATAGGGATTAAATTATTATATTATTTTCTTGGTTCTAAGTTTCATATTTTTAACATCTTAGTATTTATCAATTAGATTTTATATTATGATTGGCATATATGTTTAATATAGTATTTCTTCCCCCCAATATCTATTATTAAATCAAAGAAGTATCTCACAATTGAGGAACTCTGAATAATACATCATGAATCTTTAAATTTTTCCAAAATACAATAAGCACCTATGGATACATACAAATATCTGTCAGAAAATTCTTCAGGCATTTCATTTGAAATAGCAAGAGCAGATAGACTTTTATTCTAATTTGCAGAGAAGGTGAGAAACTAATGCACAATTTGTTTTTTATCTTTTATCAATATATTTTAAATTGATTTCAGAGAAAAAGAGAGTGAGAGAGTGGTAGAAACATCAATGATGAGAGAATCATTGATCCACAGCCTCCTGCATACACCCTACTGAGGATTGAGCCTGGAACCCAGGCATGTGCCTTTTCCCAGAATGGAACTTTGTATGACCTCCTGGTTCATAGGTCAATGCTCAATGACTGAGCCACACTAGCCAGGCTTTTTTTAAAAAAATTTTTTCCTCTCTTAAGGCATTGCCTTTTGAGCAAAATATGTTATATTGAGTCAGTAGAGCATGCAATGGTCATAGGTGCTGAAATCAGATTTCTTGGGTTCATTCAGATCTCAACTCTTTCACAATAGCTATGTGAATATGGGGAAGTTTTGTCTATATTATAGTTTTCTGTGAAGATTAAATGCTAATATTTATAAAGCGCACAGGGAATTATTTGCATATAGTTAGCATCATGCACATGTTTGTTAAATAAAAGGCATGTAAGGGATGAAAAGGCTAGGTAAGTGTTAATATGGGGAAAAATAAATGGAAAGAGAAATAGCCTGATGTCATTGTAACAGGTTTTATTTAAGCAGATGCTGTTCATTTACATCAACTACTGTTCTCTTATATTTAGCATTCATATAGCAAATAAGAAAGGTGCTTTTGAAAAGTTTTCAAGGCCTTAGAAAGTTCCAAGGTCTAAATGTATACAAACCTTTCTGTATTGCAGCAAGTCATTCTCTTATGTACACATTTTGGTGCAGATGGCTATTTTGAGAGAGTGTAAGCAAAACTGGTTGTAACAAATGAATTTTGTATTCCCAAGATTTGTGTTTTTCTCAGTATGTTATCCTTTTGAGCTACATTTTTGGAAGCATATATGACAGGTGTACTTACCAATTGCACCTGAAAGAATTTTGTTTTGAAAAAATAAATCTACCACTGCATATATCTAGCTCCCTATTCTTTCTTCAGGTGAAAATTATTTCTACATGAATTTGTTTACTTATATCTTAGATGTATTTATTAATGATTTAAACCCTGTCTACTTACCAATAATTTCAAGAAAACTTTACAATTCAGGAATACTATGACAATTAAAATAAAAATAGCTCAGGGACCATGACAAGGGATGTTTCTATTTCTCTCTCCCTCTCCCTTCCTCTCTGAGATCAGTAAAAAATTTATTAAAAATATAAAAATAGCTTCTCACTCATATGAATGCATATGAATTTAAGATTCGCAGTGAAAAAAGTACATATGTAAAAACTCTTGGTAATTTATATTAAATTTAGGTTTGCACTTCCTAGTAGCTCGATAAAGAGGAAAATAGAAACTACTCCAAGTTGATTACAACTGATAGCTATTTACTTTTTCTTGTCCTGAATTCGGAAAAGCATTTCTTACATGGTTTCTTATCTAACTAGGAAAATTATCTCTACAGAGATTCTGCAAAAGCTTCTGATATGTTCTCCATATCCCAACCACTCTTGATAATACTCAGAGTTATACTTTGATAGTCATTCAGTGAAAGTATTATTGGTTTTGATTTGGGGGCTATTTTGTTTGTTTTTGGTGAAACTTAGCTAATGCAGTTCAGATTTATTGTGTCTACTTTGGTGACAATTAGAATCCTATATAATCTTATATAATAAAAGGCTGATATGCAAATAGACTGAATAGCTGAATAACCAAACAATGGAATAACCGGTTGCTAGGATGTGCACTGACCAGCTGGGGGTGTGCTTAGAACATGGCTGGCATTAGCCATGGCAGGATGGTGGAGCAGGTGAGTGGAGGTGCCAGACCCAGGTGAGGTGCTGTTTGCTGTCATCAGGGTGAGCCTCTGGTGGTTACTGAAAATTATCTGCTCCCACACGGTGTGGTCCCACATGGCTCTTGCACCTGCTGCTGATAGCCAGTGCTGGCCCTGATCACTTGGCACTGTGAGCAGATGCAATCAGCGGCTGCTGGCCCCAATCACCCCTCAGGACTTCTCCACCTCCCTCTACTCCTGAGGGGCCATGGGGCTGGCATCCATCTCTTGCACCCACTGCTGGCACCAGAGCCGCTGCTTGCATCTGCTGTCAGTGCCTGGGGCCAGTCCTGATAGGTTGGTGCCAGGAGCAGGTGCAAGCGGCAGCTGTTGGCCCTGATAATCCCTCAGTGCTTCTCCACCTTCCCTGCTCCTGATGGGAAACCAGGGCAGCCACTGCTCACACCCGCTGCTGGTGCTGGCCCCAATTGCTCCATGCTGTCAGTGCATGCGAGTGGGGCCAGTGCCATCAGCGCATGGGAGCAGCAGTGGGTGGTGGGAACGAAGTTGCAGGCAGACAGAGGACTTGGGGCGATGGTGAGAGGGGCCAACCTGAAGCATGGAGGATGCCCCTATGCCTACCACAGCTTCAAGGCCCACAGTTCCTTTCAAGGTTCACAAATTCATGTGCTGGGCCCCTAGTACTTAATAAAGTATTTCCCCCACCATCTTTATTAGAATCACCTGAAATGAATTGTTAATTATTCAGGATGTCAGCACAGTCTTACTAAATAAAAATCTTTGGGGCTGGGTTATTTTAATCAGGTTCCTCAAGGGATGTTATAAATATTAATGACAGTAAATCACTTTTTTTTTTTGAGAAGTAACCTACAGGAAGAGATCAAAGGCAGTCTAAGCTACAACAAATTTGAGATTTGAAGATTTTCTATGGCAACATCCAAGGTTTCACAACTAGTAAGTTGGTTAATTTACCCGAGTTTTTACTAATCTTAAATTACTTTGTCTTACCTACTGGAGATGGTAGTACTGATTACTTTAGACAGTAAATGTAAAATGTTCTGGAAACCATGAAATTTAACAAAAATATGTGCCCGTTTTAAATAGTATGATGGAAGACATGTGGACAATAATCTTACTGTACCAAGGAAGTTGCATAGCCTGGGAGGTTTGGGATCGCATGGTGTACTTGACTCCTGCATGCTACTCACTATGGTATCTCGGGTGAGAGCCTTATATTCTGGGGATGCGATAATATAGAAATCCTGCTTCTTAAATAGGCTCTCAAACAATCCTGCCGTTTTTAACCTTGGATTCACTACCCTGTAACTGCTTGTGCTGCCAAGTCCTGGGACATTAGTTCTGCAGTGCAAATTGGGCTGGTTTTTGACTTTCTCTCCTGCCAGTTTAGGAATCAACTTTCTTAGCTAAGTACTTGTTTTCTGCATCCTGGCTTCTAAAATAGTACTATTGTCTGCTCTCTCTTCTTTTGTTAGTGAAATTTTGCCTCTTTACAAATGCTTTGAGCTGCCATTTTAAGGTGAGCTGAGGAGTAGGGAGATCTTATACAAAGTGTTTCCTTTGAGTCTATTCTTTTAAAGTATAAATGCTTTTGCTTCAAAATCATTAGTTTGAAACCTGATTCACACTCTTGTTTTAGAATGTTGTAAAATGTGGGAAATATGGTATATGTATTTTTCCTTCAGCCAGAACATTTAGAATTATTCCAGATCATTTACTTCATTCTTAGTAGCATTAAATACATACATACATATATACACACATACGTACATACACACACCAAGGCATCCTGAGAGATGGAGCCATGAATAATCAGTGTTACTTTTGAAAAGTGCTGGAGGGAGATCCTTGTTGGAAATGTGCTTTCCTAAAGTTTCTTACTGCTTCATTTTTTTTCTCATAAGAGCTGATAAATCTGACAGCAGATGTACGCTTGTATCTACTGTGGGGGTGATAAAACTAAGTTGAGAGTACATAGATATTTTCACCAAAATACAGTAAAGGGGATAGAAAGAAATTAGGTTTTATTAAGACTACCAATTGAGCAGACAATTAAGGAAAGAAATGGAATAATTTGTATATCTGAGTTAAAGTAACTTATTGAACACGGTGACAGTATACATCTTACACACACCCGTGAGCAGTTAGGAAGATCTTGGGTCTTTACAAACACAGGCCCCACAGCATCTTGTGGTTAGGTCTGCTGTTATCAGGTGTGTGATAACAAGCACTAATATCCTAAATTACTCTTCTATTGACTCTCAATTGGGTGTAATTCCATTAATTACTTTATACAAAAGAGAAGTAGCTTGGGAAAGACAAGTTTTGATGAGAAATAAGAAAAGCAACCTGGATTTTTAAGGTGGAATATAAGAAAGTGACCTATAAGAATAATGATCTGAATTTTTTACATGCTAGGACAGTGGTCGGCAAACTCATTACATAACCAAATATCAACAGTACAATGATTGAAATTTCTTTTGAGAGCCAAATTTTTTAAACTTAAACTTCTTCTAATGCCATTTCTTTAAAATAGACTCGCCCAGGCCATGGTATTTTTGGAAGTGCCACACTCAAGGGGCCAAAGAGCCACATGTGGCTAGCGAGCCACAGTTTACCGACTACGGTGCTAGGATAGTACTACTTCTACTCTCTATATTGAAGCATTTTGACTAAATTTAATTTGGAAATAGCAAATAACCTCCTGTTCCATCAGATGACTTCTGATGTGTCCATTCTCAGTTGTGCATGCTCTTGCAAAAAACCATCAGGGCGAAGAAGGTATCAAAGCCATCTTATTCATTTGCTCTGGTTCTAAGCTAAAGGTGCTATTAAACTAAGACTTTCTTGTGGTTTAATCTTGCTAGTCCTTCCCCAGGGCCCTGTTTCAGGGTTATGAAGACATTATGTTGATCCCAGTGCCACTGAAACAGTGGTCTCTCAATGGAGGCTCCAAATGATCCATTGGGCCATAACACCTGTGTGTGTGGTGTATAATGTACACTGTTCATAAAGGGCTACATATATATGATTTACACACACGCATAGGATGGAAGTGTATTATCAAAACATTTGTAAAACTGTCCTATAACAAAAGGGAAATTATTCGAAGAAGATAAATCTCCTTGGTAGTCTCATTTGATGCTTCTTTGAAGACAGGCACGCACTTATTGTAGTCCTCTCTTCTATAGACAAATGTAACACCGGGAACTATTCGATAGCAGCCCAGGGCTGTTTCATTAGGCTAATGAGCCTCTTAATTTCTATTCTATTTTTATATTTTAACTAAAGAATCTGCTCTTACTATGCCAATATCCAACATGTCGAGCAGTAAATAAGGGCATGTAGTCATGAAATATCCAGTGATAAGAAAACATAAATATAGAAGAATTTTAGAATTCATAATGGTGACAAATTAAGATATATGCATTCTCTTATTATATTTAATGGTGCTATACATAAGGTATTAAAAAGTGGATTAAAGAAAAGTTATTCATAATTTTTTTCAAATAAGCAAGTGGTGATTTCGAAGTCGGTTCTGTTTGCTGACTCCTCTTTTTGCTGAATTGTCAACTGTGAGAGCTGAAATGACAGTCACTGCATGACATAAGCATCTACCTGGTGTATAGGAGGGTATGTCAGAAATATTAGCCATGTGGGAGTCATTTAAAAAGCAAGTAAGTATGACCAGAATCATTTAGCACTTAGAACCTTCCAGAGCAGCAGTTTAAAAAATAGCCTTGGGCCAGAGGGTCTTCCTTGCCAGCTAGCATATTGGGTTTATTACATAAAAGGGACATTGTGATGCCTTGATCCCTGATTCAGAAGATCTATAACATTGCTGGCTTCAAATCTTGATATAAATATTGTTGTTTCTTATTTGTGACTCTTTGTGTGCCTGTTTTATTTTTAGTTTTTGAGAGGGGGGGGGGTTGCTTTATCATTTGCATGCCTGTGTGTTTTCCTTTAATTTATCTTTATTATTGAAAGTATTATAGATATCTCCCCTTTTCCCCAGCCCCAAGCCTTCACCAGACTATCATCTATTGTTTTTAAAAAAATATATGTTTACTGATTTCAGAGAGGAAGGGAGTGGGAGAGAGAGATAGAAACATCAGTGATGAGAGAAAATCATTGATTGGCTGCCTCTTGCATGCTCCCTACTGGGGATTAAGCCTGAAACTTGGGCAATTGAACTGTGGCCTCCTGGTTTATAGTCAACACTCAACCACTGAGCAACACTGGCTGGGCTCTGTGTTTGTTTTTAAGTAGAAGTTATATTTGTGTGGTTCTATATTTTGTCAAAATTATTTATCCAAGCTTTCCTCCACCTCTAATATTGATATCGAAGGCTGTGTGATGCCTGAAAGTTTTATGTGTTTTGTTCTGAACTTACCTACTTATTGTGTTTAATTGACAGATAAGTATGTTTACTCCTCTGTTATTGTTTTTCTCTGTTAGTTTATGTAGTTCTCATGTTCTAAGTATATAGCAAGAGAAAACGGGGCACATGCTCTAGTAAAATGAGTATTTATCCCTGCCATTCTATAGAAATCTCTATGAAATAGAAGCAGAAGAGGCAGATGAAGTGTTTCACTATGTCAGCCCCAACCTAAGTGGAGCTTTACCTCTTCCACACAGTGAAAGCATCTAGAGGGAATGCAAAGTCATTTCCATTGCACAACTAAGCACTTATTAAAGTCAGTTGACATCCGTGGAACACTTGTTTCAGATATTGCAGTTATTGGGACAAAAGCTGGTTACCGAAGAAAGGCAGAATGCCATACTGGCCCTGTCATTCCTTTGGTTTCTTTTAAAATGAAAAGAAAATAGTCCATTGAAAAAATGTTCTGCATGTGTGCATTGAAATTTATCTCCCACAACTTTTGAATGTCCTGCTACAAGTTTCTGAACATATTTTCCCTATTATAATCTCTGGAAAGTTATAGAAACTATTAAATTGTCCAAAAGATTGAGGATCAAAACCACTACAGTCAATTAATATGAGAATTCCATTTGAGTAAAGACATTTAGAACATGATGCTTTATATACTGATTCAGCTTTACAACTTAGATAAAACCAAACAATTTACATGGGACAACAATTGCTTTAATGCATTGTTTCTTCTCTAAGACACTATTAAAGTGCCGAAACCTTACTACTAATTTATAATGAGGAATCAGGACCAAAATATATGATATTCTCTACCCTAAACTCTCTGGTGAGAAAGATATTGGTTATATTTTATCTAAGTCTTCCCAATCTAGCCGCTCTTCACATTACACTTGGTGATATCATTAGTGCTAGAAGAAACTTTGGCTCAACTTCAGACTTAACCATTTATTCTGTGTGTGGTCTCAAATCCATGAACTTCTTAGGGCTTGAGTTTCCTCAACCATAAACCAAGAGAGTATGAGAGTGATCATGAAATGTTTCAAAAGATGGAGAGCAAACATGAGTGAGTCGTGTCCAGTTAAAGGTCTGTTATAATAGTTCACTTGAGAATTATTATGCCTTTCACAGGTGTTGTAGCAGCAGAAATGGAGAGGAATGAACTGATTAAAGAAGTATTTAGATGAATAGGATCAAAATAATTAAAAGTAGAGTAGTGAACTAAAAATTATGGGGAGTTTCTATTGGATTGCAGGTGAATAAATTTGTTTGATAACTCTATAATTATTATAATGATACTTAATGCTTATTAAAGGCTTGCTATGTGTCTTAATAAAAGACGAGTGGTACTATTCACATTGTTTAGATCAGAAAATTAAAATCAGAGAAGTTAAACACTTTACCTAGAATTACATGGCTGATAAGTGGGAACATCTGGATTTGCCTCTATGACTAATTTCAAAGTCCAATTCCCATTATTAGGTACCATGCCAAACTATGTCATAAGAGTACATGATCATTATTATATCATATGGTGATAGTGGCAGTGTAGAGCACCAAAGACGTCCTACAGAATGCTGATTTTACCTTCTACATTAGAAAAAAAGAATTTCATCTTTAATTAGATATGTCATATTCATGTTCTTAGAACTGTTTCATCAGACATGTCTTTGTTGTGGTTGGAGAAATGTATACTATTCTTTGTCTTTAACTATCTTTTAATGTGGCTGCCATTCAAGATTATAAATTACTTAAAATCATTAAGTAAATTGCATAATCCTGCATTTTGGCCATTTAGTGAAGGTCATTAGAATAACCATTTTATTAATTAAAATGCTTACCAGTATAGTTAATGTAAATGGTGCAGTAGCATTTGGGATCCTGGCTGTTCAGAGGACAGCAGCTTTTTGCTAATTAAGTTTCTGTGTGTTGACTGCTGAAGGCTTTGCTCTGTCAGAACTCAAATGCCAAGAACTCATACACATACATGTGTGTCCATAGTACTTTCCTTAATTATGTTTTCCTTTCTTCAGTCTATGGATTATAGGTGTGTTTCAATGAAAGAAAAACAAGCTATCTTTCTCTGGTTGTTAAAGACTTCTTTTAGCTCATGAGCACTCATAACAGAGGACATTATGGGATATTAAGAAGAAAAATATTAAGGCTATCCAATTACATTGTCAGTTAGGCCCTTGCAGGTCCTAAACATAATACATGAGAAAGGAATATGAACTGAGACCCTGCTAATATAATTTAACTTACTTTTAAAAAAAAAAGTCAGCCTTGACCAAATCACTTACTCTCATTTTCCTCACATATGAATTGATGAGGTTGTACAATTTAAGGTGTCTTTCATCTCTGTTATCCTATGTTTCATCTCATAAAGTCTATTTAAATTTATTGGTATAATCTGTGCAGTTTAAGGTGGATTCCAAATTTATCCATTTGAGGTATCTATTTCAAGACAGTTGCATGCCTGACTTACGTCTTATAAAATATTACATGTTTAATTCTCTATAGAACATAGGAATCTCTTTTAGCCATAATAAAAGGCTAATGTGCAAATAGACTGAAGGGTGGAACAAATAGAACAATTAAACATGGCAGGCATTGGCTGCTGCAGGATGGTAGAGCAGGTGAGCAGGGCTGCCAGACAAAGGCCAGACAAAGGCCAGGCACAGGTCACTGTCATTGGGATGAGCCTCTGGTAGTTACTGAAAATTCTTTGCTTTCACTCTCCGCGGTCCTGCCTGGCACTTGCACCTGCTGCAGGCGTTGGAGCCATTGCTCGTACCCACTGCCAGTGCTGACCCTGCTCACACCTGCAGCCAGTGCCGGACCTGCCGCTTGTACCCACTGCAGGTGCCCAGCACTGCAGGTCCCGATCATTCAGTGCCATCATCAGGTGTGAGCAGCAGTTTCCAGCCCTGATCACCCCTGAGGGCTTCTCTACCCTGCTCCTAAGGGGTGATCAAGCAGCAGCCACAATCACTCTATGCCATCAGTAGGTGTGAGTGGGGTCAGCACTGTCAGTGTGTGGGAACAGTGGTGAAGTGAGTGGGGTTCAGGCAGAGAGGGGACTAGGGGTCACAGTGAGGGGGAGGCCTGGGCAGGAGGCCTTCCCCTGTGCCTACCACAGCTTTGCAGCCCACAGTTCCTTTCAAGGTGCACAAATTCATACACTGGACCCCTAGTTAGAATATAATTTCATTAACTTCTTTTATCTTAATCTCTTAACTGGAGATGTTTGGCAATGTCTGGAGACATTTTTTGTCATAAATTGGGGAAGGCAACTGGTGTCTAATAGAAGAAAAGGGTGTTCTTTTACATCCTACAATGCATTGTAGAGACCCCTCCCCCCAATAAAGAATTATCCTCTCAAAATGTCAACAGTGCCAAGGTTTTAAATCCTAACTAAATATGCATTTTAGAGTGAAGAGGAATTTAGTCTGCAAGCTTTATTTTTGTACCAAATATTATAAGCACATTACAGAGAAAAAAATATATTGATTTATTAAGTATATTAAAAGCACCAAGCAACATCTATTCATAATTATTATTTTAAATTTTTATAAAGAAATATTTAAAACAATGAGCTAGATGTTAAGAGATAGATTCTAGAGTAGGCAGACAGAAGTTTATATCTTGACTTTATCATTTGATAGTTATATGACCTTTGAAAACTTATTTTACTTTTTTAAGCCTCTATTCTCTTATCTGAAAAGGTTTTTAATTATGTCTTCCTCTCATTGTTATAAGACTTAAAATAGAACATTAAGTGCTTATAACTAAAAGCTGTTTAAAACTGACACATGCCATGATTATATTAACAATGGTTTTAATGAATAGTCTGGTTTTATTCATTGATTTACTAAAAAAAAAATGAATCTAATTTATCTTTGCACCAGTTGCTTGACTTCTTTACTAAGGGTTTTCAGAGAAAATGAATATTGAGTTATACTCATTGCTTATTGAAACTAGAAGACAAAATTAGACAAAAAAATTCCACATTGAACAAATTTTTTCTCCATTTAAAAATATATAGACAAATCTCAGAGGGAAGGCAAGGGATGGCTGGGTGCTTGGGGAGAGATTAACCAAAGAATTTATATGCATATATGCATAACCCATAGACAGAGACTATAGTGTGGTGAAGGCATGGGCAGCGGGGAGGGATTATTGGGATAGAAGGGGTCAATGGGGGGAAAAGGGTCATTACTAATACTTTCAATAATAAAGATATAATGAATATATATATGTGAATATGTGTATGTATATAATATATATGTGGGAAAATAACTTCAGATTCTGTGAAAAAAAAAGGACTTGATATATAGAAACTGATGCCAACATAATAAATAGCACTGGAAAGACACTGTAAAGAATTATGCTAAACAAGAGAAGCTCCTAAAGATATTAAAACCACCCACAAATGAATCAGAAAAAAAGCAGCCACTGAAGGATGATTACCGTAGCAATGTATTTATCGGCACTTGAGCTGGGAAACCTGGTTCATTTCCAAACATTTTATCTTTACTGCACGGACATGTCCTATAAGGGACAGTTACCTTGACCAGAAAATGGTCACCTTAGAGCAGTGAATTCACAGGCACCTGACAGCCAAGCTCCCTGAATACCCTCAGTTTAAAATCTTATATCAGTGCTACTTTTTTTTCCATTATGAGCAGTCTTTTTCCCAGAGGAGCCCTGTCTAATGAGTAGGAGTGCATTGTTTGAAAGAACTGCAGAAGTACTTCTTAGGTGTTTTTCCCCTTTAGCAAACTGTTGGTAAGATGGAGGAGTATTCAGCATGAGGTATGCTGTCATTATATTTATTCTGGGCCTTTTTAGCACTGTAATTTATTTCTGTGCCAAAACAATATGAATTGTTAAAAATGTACTTCTCTGTAAAATGAAATAATTGAACTGGGTCCCTATTGAATTATGCACATATATTAGCTAAGAAAATGCCATTTTTTGAATTAAAAAAACAATCACATTTTATTTTTTTGCAGAAGCAAAATACTTAAAGTCTTTATCAGTGCATTGTAAGGGATACTCTCCCAGGTGCACAAAAAATGAACTGTTATAAAATTTCAATAATTCCCTGAGAGTTCCCTCATCTTTAATTTAGATGAGATTATACCACCATCTCTTATCTTCTTATTAAGATGCTTTTTTTTTTCTGAAAATGAACACCTAAATGGAATCAGTGTCTAATTTTTATAAATAAACACTTTGTACATAGAACCCCTTCTACAGTGTAAGTATGACCAGATCATCTCCTTTATGAAAAAGAGAGGGCAGCTATGACAACGGAACAGTTAGAAGTCTAAAAATTGAGCACTAGACAGAATTAGCAGTGGCTCCCTCTTCTGTGATCCTAAGGCTAGGATAAGGAAAATTCTAGTCATTGAGCGCACACTATAGGTAAAGTACTCTTCTGACACGTTCACATGTTTCATGGAATTCTCAGAGCAACACTGTCGGGTGAGTGGAACTGGATTGTGTCTATTTCATAATTGAAGATACCGAGTCACTGAGAGGTTAAGCTTATTTGATTAGTGAGTTGTTCTGAGTTGGAGTCCTCATTTGAAGGTCTCTAAAGTTTAATGCCCTTCCCTCTACATCGCACTGCTTGCATTATTTTTTGTGGTTTTGTGTGTATGTTTCTATTTGAACCCTTCGGACCACTTTACATTCCCACTTCTAGATGAGTTCCTCAATGTCAGGAGCCACGCCTTGTGCATCTGAGTGACTGACTCATCAAGTATTCTGTATAAATACTGGCATATGGTTGACTCCTGTAAATATTTGTTACTTAGACTCCAAGATGGAAAATATTCATGAAGCACATCTACCTTCATTTGTCAAACAAAGGTGGTAGAATGGCACACCTGTCAAAGCATTTAGATATTCTGGAGATCAATGTTAAGTAAATGTGTGGTTATATTTTGACTGAAGTGACAAGGTTTACATAATTGATACTGAAGACTCCCAACATGTGTACACAGTGCTTAACTTCTGTCTACTTGAATCACCTTACCAGAAAGGAAAATGAATCCTTTGGGTATGTGTTCAGGAAAAAAAAAAAAAAAAAAAAAAGGGATTTGTCTAGAATAACGAGAAAAATAAAAATATGCCTAATTAAAATGAAGCCATTATATTTACCCAAGTGATGTGTGCATTTCTTAATGTGCAATAGGGAAAAATAAACTAATTAGATTGAACATAGTTGTGACCAAATCCTTTGGTTAATTTTTTCCCATAATATTGGGTTTATTATCATCATTCATTTTTTGGGGGGGTTGTAATTGCTATTAGTTTCCAGCCCCCATTGATATTATGCTCAAACATTTTGTTTGGATGCCTGACCTCTTCTCACTAACACCTGGAGGGCAGAGACTGGCTATTCATCTTCGTATCCCTGCAGGTGGTTAATGGGTAAATTTCCCATAGCGTTGCATGTGGCTGAGGAGGCAAATTGTGGTATAATTGGAAAAAGCATCCTCATGAACTGGAAACTTTAGCCTCGACTCTTCTGTTAATGTATCTTGTCTTTGAGTTTCTGATAAGTAAAATCATAAAGCCCTTTCTCTCCTCTGACAGTCATATTCTATTGATATAGATAAACACAAGCTAAGGATCCTTTAAAAAAATTAAGTTTCCTATTAATAGGATATATTGATACAATTCTGGACCAAACCCTAATCTCTGAACAAAATGTGTATAATTTTACATGAGCTATATGTAGTAAAAGTTAATTCCATTATAAGGGTAGTTGATGCATGTCTGATATATTGGGAGTTGAAAGCATGTCTGATATATTCATGTTAAAACAATTTATTGTTTTTGAAGGAAAATTCTGTTAAGTTAGAAACAACACAGTTCCATTTTAATTAAAAGATGTCAGAGATTAAGGATTTTTTCTTCTGAACAGAGATGTGATTAACAGATCAATCATTCTCTATCAGGCACTCTCTTGATGATGCTGTCTTCCTTTGAAAACGATCCCAGTTCCTGTTGGATGTGTCATAGATTCATTGCTATCTTGAGGGTGAAAACTCTGCTCCAGTGACAATTTTTTTTAAAAGCCTACATTTGCATGAAAACTACTAAAATGATAATAAAGATGAGCAGCTTTAGTTATAATATTGGTTTGTTTTTTCATGCTATCCATCACCAAAACATATTGAATTCCACAAACAACATAGTTTTTAATAGCACTATTAAGATATTACAACTATTGAAAATACACATCTCTGAACAAAGCACTCATTATCCCAATTCACATAAAAATAAAATGTTTATATTTATTGTATATTACTTAAGATCAATTCCTTTGCACATATTCAGAAATAGAAACTTAAAAAAAACATGCACATAAAATAAGTTAGATTGTATTTAGTATGTATTTTTTTATCTGATAATAGATTACAAACATCTCTATTTGGCAATAAATCTAAGAAACTGTTGTAAATTTCAAGGCTGCCTATAGTGATATAACAATTATTTGTTGGACATTTATGTTATTTCCATTTTAATTTTTAAACCATGCCATACAATAATACACACATATATGCACGTGCACGCACACACACACACACACACACACACACACAGGCATGTATGCCTACATAAAGCCTTGTGGGCTTATATCCTTGATATAAATTTCTATAGGTAAATTGATGGGGTTCAGAATCATACACACTTTTTTTACATTTTAAAATATATATAATTTTAGACACACAGAGATATGTCTGAAATAATACAGAGATTTCCTCACGTCCCTTCCTTCCTTTAATTATGACATCAAGCGTAACCATATCACAATGATCAAAACCAGAAAACTACACTGGTGTGACACAGACCTTAAGTGAATCTCACCAGTTTTCTCTACAATATCTTTTTTTTCTGTATCATTTTCCCACATTGCATTTAGTTGTTATTCCTCTTTAGTCTCTTCCAGTCTGTGACAGACCTGCAGTCTTTTCTTGTCTTTTATGATTTTTGACACTTTTGAAGAATACCAGACAGTTGTTTTCTAGAATTATCCTCAATTTAGGTTTGTATGATGTTTTCTCATGACTCAAATGAAGTCATGCATTTTTGTGGAGAATGTGAGGGAGGTCACATCACATTCTTTGCAGTGCACAGCACTGAGAGTTTGGCAATGCTATGTCCCTTGGATGGTCATATTTCTACCTTAAATACATGGATAAGGTGATGTCTGCTGGGTTTCTCCACTGTAAAGTTGCTGTATTTCCCTTTGTAATGAATAAGCACCTTGGGAGAGATACTTTGAGACTATACAAATGTCCTGTTTGTCCTCACTTTTGCCCACTAATTTTAGTACTCATAAATGAGTCTTGTCTGCAGCAATTATTACTGTGGCATTAGCCTGATGGTAGTATTTTTATTTCCTTTCCCTCTATATTGACACTACACGTTTTTTTTAAAAATATCTTATTGTTGAAAGTATGCACATTTTAAATTAATTGTTTTTATTTTAATTATGGAATATTTAAAAATGTGAAATTTCAGAGAATAATCAAATGACATATATCATCTCTTATAAGTACTATGGAATGGAGAAACAATGTGCTTTTCTTAAGGAACTTAACAGTAGAAGGAAGATATAGACTTGTGAATAGTAATATCATTATCTAAATGCTATAATTGGCATCTTCCAATTATCATCAAATCAGAAAGTAGACAGTGATCATCACATTTTTTAAAAGGGGAACATAACTAGACTTTGTAAAAAATTGGTAATTGTCAGGTCTTAAATACAAGAATTCTCATTTTGGTTGGGCTTTCAAAGGTGAAAGGGGAAGGTGTTAGCAGAAGTAATGAGCAGAGAAACACCAGCACATAATTTAAAGTGGGTTCTTGTAGTTCTGGCGGTCAGAAGTCTGAAATCAAGGTGTCAGCAAGTCCATGCTCCCTCTGACAGTGCTAAGAACGGATCTAGCTTCTGGTAGGTCTTTGGTTTGTGGCAGCGTAACTCCAATTTTCTAATGGTTTGTTCCTATGTGCATGTGTATCTCTTTGTGTAACTTTCTTTTTATAAGAACACCTGTCATCTTGGTTTAGCAGCCCATCCTACTCCAGTAAGACCTACTGGACAAGTGTTGAATGATGTCTATAATTTTGTTTACAACAACATAATTAGAACTATGAAAGGTATATTCATGTGTGGAATTTAACAGACTAAAGTTAAGTATTAGTTTTATTATAATGGTAAGAATATGATCCCCCCCCCCCCAAATTGTCTCTAACTTGATTTCTCCTATACATAAAGAGAAAGCAGATGCATTCAAAATTGATAGCTCTTACTTCTACATCTTGTTTTCCAGGCAGTTTGAAAACAATCATTATATTCTCAGCACAAGGCAAAGCTTAGCAAGTACTCAGTGTCTTAATGTCATTATTAATACCACATTGCAGAAGTAAGAGGACTAGACCTCTGGATTGCTTTACTATATCTATTCCATTTTTAGTTTAACTATTGGCCTATCTGTTAATGCTAAGGGAAGTAACTTTAAAGTCATTTGGTCTCTTTTTACCTTAGCGTAAGAATGAAAAGAGACATTCGTCTCATTTATTCACAGGAGGATTATAAAGTGTCATAACAGGGTTTTTTTTCCTGGAAAAATAATTTTGGAATTTGAATAAAAATGCAGTGCTTTTGAGCATACTATCAATAAGATGAGAAATACGAATGTGCCATTTATTCATTATAAATTGCTGGTGATATGTTTGAGAAATTCTGTTAAGTAGCTCCATTTAAAAAAATAAATAAATGGACAAAGTATATGAATTTATTTTGGGGAACAAAATGTCATTACTGAAGTTGTACTTTTTCATGTATTTCATATAAATAGTTTGGAAAGTCCTTTGCAAATTTATCAAAATGTCATCTTCAGGTATTGGTTTGGAAAATTAGTAACTGCTGGAGTGTGTGACTGTTGAAAAGGAGTCACTATATGCAGGGGCCTATCAGTTTTTAACTTCTGGCCTAAAGCAGAGATGTTAATCATTAGTGTTGAGATAGAAAATGCCAGAAGTTTTTAGCATACAAATAAGGCTAAGAGTTGTACTGTGAACTCCAATATACAAAGAGAAAACACAGTACTCCCAAAGTAGTCAAATAAATTACAAGAGTGAAAACTGACACAGGCAGCAAACAGCTTTATAGTATACTAGTAGCCCATCATGTGATATCGCACACAGTAAGCTGCCCATGCTTCTGCGGGAGCTGTGTGGCTTCCATGAGAGGCCGAAGCGAGCGTGGGCTCTGGGAGGGAGCAGCGCTGCTTCTGTGGGAGGCGGGCCCACAGTCTCCTCTCTGGGCCTGTGCTTGGCTGTGGAAGCTGTGGGCCGGCCCCCATGTCCCTCAAAGGTCCTCCTTGTCCAGGGTGTTGCCATGGCAACCAAGCAAGCACCCCACCCTGGCTTCTCTGTGCCTGCTGCCCAGAGGCCCTCCGTTGCCACGGCGATGAAGCAAGCATTCTACCAGACTGCTCATGCTGCCCACTCTCAGTGGCAGCCCCCACAGGACTGGGGCACTCCAGCGAGGCTGAGGGGACTGGGTGCTGCCATCTTGTGGCTATGGGCACCACCATCTTTGTGATGGAGTGGTGGTTAATTTGCATATCACCTTTTTTATTAGATAGGATAATGGCTGACTTAATTTTACCTTATAAGACAATTTGCTTTGGCTTTTAATGACTATAGAGTGTCTGAAGGATGGTGTATTTTTAGTCCACACTTCACACCTCTACCATTCATTCTTAAATTAATATGTGGCCATTAATATGTTTGCATCAGTACAATTTTCCTCCCCTGACAAAATTCTGAGTAAGTGGAAGAAGTAGCATAAAATAGCTCATGAAATGCTACAGGATTAGATCATTAACCTTAATGTGGTTAACTACATTGGAAGAGAGAGACCTAGAAACAAAATGACTTCATGCTTCACTATGTAACAATATTTCTCCTGCCATCTTGGATTTGGCTCTTTGTTCAGTTTCCCAACACTTTCACATATAGTTTACCCATTCACTCCTCTCCATGATGCAGATGAAGTAGGTAAGAAATCTCATTTGAGACATGAGGAAACTGAGTCTCTGGTATTTTTAGTTCCTGAGCAAGAGCAAATACAGGCTAAAGCTTGAAAAACCTGTATTTGGGTCTTCTAAAGGTCAGTCCTAAACTAAAAAGCATTGTAGACAAAATGTCAATGCAAACATATTTTGCCCTAGTCGGTTTTGCTTAATGGATAGAGCATTGGCCTGTGGACTGAAAGGTCCCAGGTTTGATTCTGGTCAAGGGCACATGCCTGAGTTGTGGGCTTGACCCCCAATAGGGGCAGGAAGCAGTCAATCAGTGATTCTCCATCATCACTGATGTTTCTATCTTCCTCTCCTTTCCTCTCTGAAATCAATAAAAAAACATGTAAAAATAAAAATTAAAAATAATTTGATGTGACTTGTGCAAGGTTGCATTGCTTGGGACTAACCCCAAGCTTGCCCGATGATCCCTTCTGTTATGCTATTTTTAAATGGACTATACTAAAATATGTAGAAATGATACCGTGGCATACTACTTAGCAACAAAAAAATAACTCATTAATGATACACTCAAGTTGAATGATATTTAAGGGTATTATATTGATTGAGAAAAAAAGGCCCATCCTAAATGATTACAACTATATGATTCCATTTATATAACATCTTTGAAATGAAAAATTATAGAAATGGGGAATAAGTTAATGGTTTCTAGGGTTAGGGAAGGAGTATATGTGTGAGGGGATAAGAAGGAAATGGATGTGGTTACAAAAGAACAACACAAAGGCTTTTTGTGGTGATGGAATTGTTTCTCAAATTTGGTGGTGAATACATGAACCTACACATATGCTAAAAGTATATAGAAATATACACACTAGCCCATCCACATGTGCACATATGCACACACACATACATGCATGCACATGCAGAGATATAAGTAAATTGAGGAAATCTGCATAAGGTCAGTGAATTGTATCATTGCAAATATCTATCACAACATAGTTTTTCAAGATGTTACCATTGGGGGAAAGTAGGTAAAGAACACAGGGAATATCTGCAATAGTTCTTTCAACTGCCTGTGCATTTGCAATTATCTGAAAGAAGTTTAATTTTTCAAACTGTAATAGTGGGGACATTGAAAGGGAAACCTTCAGTGAACTTTGAAGCCTGCCAATCTTTCTTGCTTTCTGCTCAGCCAGAGAGCTGGGGTAGGGATGCCTTTGACAGATTGTAGAATCTGAGGAGGCTAACAGGCACATCAACAGGACTGGATGTTAACCAGGTCCAGATGGAAACTGGAACAAACAACAGGCCTGGCAATGGGGACAGAATCATATCTGTTCTAAGTCAGTACAGCTTCCCTGTGAAGAACTTCAGCCAGTCTACCTTTCTTGGGCCCTGACAGTGGCCATTCAGTCCCAATAATTACTAAAGTATAGAGAATACACCTGCTGTCTTTTCCAGATAATATAAATTATATATCTTTTTAATAATAAAGGTAGTATGTTAAACATACAACTGATTTCATGTATATATGTTTAGTGTGTTTCTTACAAAGTTTTACATACTGGAAAATGTACATACTTCCAGTAAAATTTTTATTGGGAAGATGTAGTCACTGAAATACTGGAAATATTAAGAAAATGTCCATTCTTAGACTCAAGAATGCCTAAATGTTCACTGCATTGCTCAACATACTCCAAACAAACCAATTGTCATGCTTTCTTATAATCATTTTCATGTTTATTGCCTGTCTCAACATTGAGTCCTAGGATTGTGGAATAATTCTTCTTTGTTTGTCTGTATGTCTCTTCTCCCTTTTACCCTAAACCCCAATTTATAACATGATACTGTGCATATAGTGTTGCTCAATTGATGTGGGTTGAAATAATTTAAAAGTGAATGGTAGGGAGAAAAAGTTTGGTGACATAGCATATATAATTCTACTTAGTAGTATTAAATTTTCAGGGAAAGTGAAGGCTACAGAATCAGGACCAAAAGGCCTGTTACTCATAGAAATTATAGTTCCTTGGAGCTAGATGCTGGAATATATTTCTGACATTCAGCCTTGTCCAGAAACACACAAAATTTAAGCCTTTTTTTTGCATGTAATTCCATGCATTTCATATTTTTTGTATGCTTTTATTGCTTCATTTTTATTTGCTTTGATTTATTAATAAATTTATCATTTTTATTCAAGTTGCCTATACATTATTGAGGAGAATTGTTTTGACTTCTTTAGCAATATTTTTTTAAACCAGGACAGTTTCTTCACAGATGGACAGAAATATTGCCCAGAGACCACCATATACATTTAAAAAGTACATAACCAACATATATATCTTATACATTCTGAACATCTATGCTTCAAAAACATATTTTAATTTAGATAAAAATGTAGATATACAAATATTTAGATCCATGGCAAAAAGGGCTACTATAATAGACTATCCCATCCTATATAATAAAAGGCTAATATGCAAATCAACCGAACAGTGGAATGAATGGTCTCTATGATACACACTGACCACCAGGAAGCAGATGCTCAATGCAGGAGCTGCCCCTGGTGGTCAGTGCATTCTTACAGCGGGAGCACCCCTCAGCCAGAAACCAGGCTCACAGCTGGCGAGCACAGAGGAGGTTGTGGGAACCTTTCTGGCTTCTGTGGCAGTGCTAAGGATGTCCGACTGCTGGCTTAGGGGAGCAGGCCTAAGCCATCTGTCGAACATCACCTAAGGTCTCCCAGACTGAAGAGGGCACAGGTTGGGTTGAGGATCCCCTCTCCCCTGAGTGCACAAATTCGTGCACTGGGCCTCTATTTATTAATAAGATAGACAGTGTATGTTAACCATTCACATAAGTTCCTAACAATTATATCTTTATTATATATTAATGTCCACATTTGGTAAGTACAGAAATCAAACTTTGGGAAAATTAAGTATTTGATTGAAAGTCACACAAAAAGTACTTGCTTAATATGGGGTTTATATCTGATGGCTTACTCGAGTGCCTGCTCATTTTTGTGACATCACATTGCCATTTTCAGACACACACACACACACACACACACACACACACACACACAGAAAGAAAGAAAAAAGATCTAGTGTGATATAATTTTATTTTCAGTTATCAACAGTTGTTCCTGGTGCATTTAAAAAGTTTTTTTCAATTTTGTAAGTAGGATTATATATGTAATGTCCTTAATTTGTCCCATATCTTATGATATGTAGACCAATTATGATACCAGCTGTTGAAACAGTTCTGCATTGAAAACCATAGATCTAGTCAACATGAGAGCCACATGCCTCTAATATGACAAGAAGAGTTCATTCTCACAAGATCACTGATATAATTATCCAACGAACATATGCTAAATGCCTACTGCTTATCAGTAATTGTTCTATATGCTGGGGAACTGAGATGTGTATGATAATGGTTTCTGCTCTTAAGGTACTCACAGATTAGTAGGAGGCATGCATGAGAAATAATAACTACATAGAGCAGTTAGCAGTAGAGGTAATAGAAAAGGCCATTGGTGGTACGAAGATCGGTGAGTTAATATTTGCCTTGTTATTATGAAGTTATGGAAAAACTAGGGCAGGCTTCACAAAGGAGGTGATGGATGCTTGGCCTGTGAATTGAAGGAGTAGTAGGAATCCTCAGGTGTACAAAGGCTAGGGTTCTTTCCAAACAGAAAGATCCATGCCATGGGATTACAATAGTTCATTGTTGCTTTAGAGATTATAGAATAAAGAAGTTTAGAAAATGTTGAAAGATGAGGCTTAGGAAGGTATGTTGGGGCCAGATATTAAATGAAGTTGTATACTAGTCAAGGGGATATGTTTTCTCTCCTGATGATTAATTTTTTTTTTTTCTTGCCAGGAGAGTGATGTGGTCAGATACAGATTTCAAAATGATTTGTGTTAGCAACAACACTTTTAGAAAAGTTTGGAAAACCTGGAAACAAAGTGCTAGTTGGGGTGCCACAGAGCTACTCTAGGTGAGAAATATTGGGTGGGGCCTTCAGATCCATAGTAGAGAAATTTAGGAGGATGTGTTGCTTTGTAACATGTTGAAGTTGAAGAGTCTATAATAACTGGGTGGTCCCATTAACTAAGATACAGACTATACCCAGTGGAGCAGGATTCATTTGAGAATTGAATAAGTTTGGCTTAAGTATGTTGTTGAGTTTGAGAATACTCTGGAAACTCATTTTGTCAGCAGATAAATTTCCATTCTGCTGTGTTATGCAGCCTAAATGCAAAAAGAGTGCAATTAGATTTTAGAAGCTATCCAGGAATGATGAAAAACAAGTAGATGGGTTGATTGAGGTTTTTGGTGAGAGAAAAATGCAATTCACCTGGTGTAGTAAAAAAGGAGAGCCAGAAGAAACTGATCAGCAGAAAATACACAGATCAAGGAATTAGAGTTTTCAAAAGGAACAAGGGGATGAAAATAGTTTAAGACATTATAGGTAGAAAAAATGCTGAGTCATATGGGAATCTATAGGTTAGGGTTATAAGACTGGGTTGCTGAAATGATTTGGGGATAAATATTACTAAAGGAGAAAAGAGAGAGAAAACAACAAATGAGAAATCAGGACATTAGATAGGTTATCTCCATGTATTGAAATCTATCAAAATTATCACAGGGGTTAAGTTGAAGAGGGAGTCTGCAAGATGATTATTTTTTCTTGATTATAGAGGAATGATATGAAGAAATTGTGAGGAGGAACAGTAAAGGATAGTATAATAAAATATGTTGGTCTTTAGGAGAAAAAGTTTTTCAAGGATGGGTTTAGTATATTGTTCAAATTGAAGCCAAAAGCCAGGAAAATTCCTGAGCTAGTACCAGTGTCTGATTTTGTAATTGCTACAACATAAGAAAACAACTTTATGAATACCATAGACACTGAACATTGATGAATGATATATGGAATCCTGCTCTATGTCCTAAACATTATAGTGTGTTTTATGATGGACATTCTTTGGAAAGTTCATGGTGAAGGAACAAATTTAATTGGGAGAAGTGAGGGAATGTTCTGCAAAAGAGAAAATATTGGATTAGTGCTTAAAAGGAGTATTGGGTTTTGGCTGGAGGAGAAAGGAAGGAGTCAGAAATATTTTGGAATAGCAAATATTTTGAGGCTTGAGTGAAAAGATGAGATGAAAATACTTTGTGCTTGGGAAATCATGTTTCCTTTTTCTTTTTTTTTTCCCTTGGGGAATGATGTTTGTGCTGATTTATTTAGGTTTCTTAGTAATATACTGCTTATTGATAATTTGTATAATGATAACAGTGTTATTTGAAAAAGAAGATGTCATTTTAAAGGTGATCAGAAAAATACTTTTAGTATAAATTGTCACTGTCATAGTTCTATAAAAGCAAAGGAGAAAAAGGTATTATTAGGGTAATCTTTGAATTAACTCAATCATCCAAATTTCTAATTGCAATCATTAGTTTTAAAAATAATATTCTCTGTATTTTGAAGGTGGTAAATTTTAAAAAGTATAAATTACTAAATTCATTTAAAATTTTAATTCTCAGGATGTCAAGTTAGATCAAGGTCATGATTCTTGTGTTTTCTCAGTAAAAGCATTTTATGATAATGATGAAATTCCAGACTACATGTGGGATGTGTTAATGGCAATTAATTGAAGGAGAGAGAGTTTGTCGACAAGCCAGTCAGACCTCTGTCATTGGTCTATGTAAAGAAAATGTGAAGTAACTTTGAGGATTAAAAATATGACATTTTTTGTTTCAATTCGTGGTTTGGAATGTTCTCTGACCTGTTATATATGGATACATATGTATACAAATGTATCAAATGTCTGTGTATATGTATTTATATAAACATATTTATATGTATTTATAAATGTGTGTAAACCATATATAATACATATTAAATATATATTTTATAGATCTGCTATATATATATATATATATATATATATATACACACACACACACACACACACACACACACACACACACACACGTTCACACACACACACTCACACACAATAGAAGGTCAAACAATGTTTTGGACCAAAAACTGAAACAAATGCACATTTCTGGTTCCAGCTTAAGCAGTTTCAAGGCTTGGAATTAGAATTTGAGACTTGGAAAACTGGGTCACATTTTCTTTCTGCTGCAGGCTGCATTTAAAAAAACAACCCCCTAGAACAATTCATCTTTAAGATTGCCCATTTGCTTCATGTTAAAGCAGTATTTTTCAAGGAAATAATGTTTACCAGTAGGGATTTTAGCTACATATTTTTATTTGAAATTTGCTAGGCTATCAACTATGCGATGACAGAATTGACTGTTAACTTTGTGTATGTTCAGACTCCCCGGTCTTCAGAATATATGTAGCATTTTCTCTTCTTTGCGATGAGATAAGGAGAGGTTGGTTTACATGCTGAGCACTGTATTTCTAATATCATAAGGAAATAGAGGCATGAAATGTTTGCTTCAAGCCAAAGTAACTGAATGACTTTATGGTCAGTGTTTGGATCTGAGAGAAGAATAGATGGAGATTGCTAGTTTGATGGGAAATAATTGACTCTTAGCCGTTCTCACTCTTCTAAAGGCATGGATAAAATTTGCACTGATGCTTCCTTGCTGTCATTCTAAATAATATATTTCTGTGGCTCAAGCTGTTATCAGTACTGGTAAGTAGGTATTTTTGTGACAGTCAGTCCTCTGGAGCCCTCATGATGAATCTGTCCTTGGCCTCTCTAGGCCTCTCTGGCTGATGTACTTGAGGTTTGCATCTCTGCTTTCCCTGCCTCTTAGGGCACAATATTTCTGGAGCTGTTTTTATGAGAAACTCCCTGGATGAGAAGCATTTGAATACTCTGATTAAGTGCTTGGGCTCTGGACTCAGACTGCCAGTAACGACCTACTTGATGTATGATCAGGGCAAGTTATTTAAGCTCTCTGCACCAGTTTCCTAAATTGAAAATGGAAATATTAACAGACAGGAACTAACCTCCCAGGGACATTGTCAATTTGAATGAGCAGGCATGAAATAACCTCAGTATAAAGCTAATCAGCGCTCCACCAATGCTTAATATTGTACTTACTATGATGTTTGGAAATTCATTTAACTATTTTAATCAACCTTTTTATTTCTAAAACAAACAAACAAACAAACAAACAAACAAACAAAGACTATTTGCAAAGTATTCTGAGATCTGCGAAATGAATTTACTAAGAACTGAAAGATGGTTGGGACATGAACTGTAAAGTTTGAGAACTGATTTGAACCTTATTGTGTCATGTACTCGGGTTTGTCTGTGGAAAGTTAACCTCTCTTTGCTCTGTTTTTCAGTTTCAAAATGGTGATAACAATAGTAATGTTCACCTCACAGGGTTTTGACAGGGTTAGATGGGAGAGTGCACATACACCCTTTACACAGTTAATTCAATAAATGGTAACCATTGTCATTATTAATATTATTTTGAAATATTTAATTAAATAATTTCATTTTTGAAGTCATCTCTGCCAACCTATAAAACAGTACCTACTAATATGTATGTTATGATTTTCCATACCTAAGAACTGAAGTCTTTTAAATTGATGCCCGAGGTATCAATGAAATATATACTAGAATGTCATAGATGTTGAAACCTGAGTTTCATATCAAATTTAGATAGCTTTCTAGTTGAAGAAATTCACTGAAACTATTGTGATTTAAGTAGTTTTCTCCAGCATGAGAGAATATTTAGAAACGTTTATTAAATTGTCATCTTGTATAAGTTGCTACCTTTGCAACCGTTGACAGAGATTAAAGCTGTGTGTTTTATTGTAGGACATTCTGTATACAGCGTGCATTTTTATGGTTACTTTTACAAAAATAAATTTAAATATTCCTTCCATTTGGTATTAATATGTAGCTGGTATGTAGTTATAAATGATGTATAAGTAGCTATTTTTTCTCCTTTAAAAATACAGAGATTTCATTTTATTTCCTTGTTTTTCATTTATCACTTTGTATTCTCTCAGGAGTAGAAATGATCTTTCCTACACATTCCAAGCACACACCTGCCCTCTGTTTCCCCTCTGCATGAATTTAATACTGATGAATGCACTGGGTGTTTGAAAACACCACGTTTAGTGAGTGCTGGTGTGATCTTTCACAAAATAGAGCTGAAATTTCCCCAGACCCCACTGAGCGAGCTTGCCTTAGCCTATCACCATCTTCACCCTGAGGATGTGGACTTGACCTTAAGTGGGGAAACCTCCCAGTGGCTGGCAGTAACCACTGCTGAGACATGTAACAGATAAAGAATTAAAAAAACAACAACAAAAAGACTAGATTTGGTAACTTAGAGTTAGTAACTCAAAATATGATTTTCCTCCCCATTTTCATGGTAATAGAAATATTACTGACAATTTCAAGTTAATCACCTCCTTGGAGCAAATAATTTATTCCCATTCAACCTCAGATTCTTTTCGTACAATTAATACACAAGTAATTCCCTTGACGCAATTAATAGGATCAAATAAAATAATGTGTAGGAAGGCATCTGGTAAACTGGAAAGTTGAGAAGGGTATGTAGAGGAGTATGCTTTGTATTTTGCAAATGTTTTCTAACTTAATAATCTTTTACAACTCTACGCGATGCATATGATCACCATTTTGCAGTTGAAGAAACATAGGCTAAGAATACATGCTAATAAATGGTGGCAGTGTTTGATTTCTACCAAGCTCCAGCTGATTCCAAAGCCAGTAGTTTTTTTTTTTTATATAACTTATCACAATGTGCAAATATAAGATATTACTTAATTATAGATATTAAGAGTACTTCATTTTAGTCAGTGTATTAAAATTCAAACCTACTAAATGAGAAAATAATTCAGAGTAATTATTAATTTTTTAAAAAAGATTGCTTTTGAAGACACAATAGTGTCTTTTTAAATAGAGCATTTTCTAGTGCCATTAAGTTGTAATTTGATTTTCAGAGACTTAATTTATATACAAATTTCCAGAAACGTGTTTTAGCCAGACTGATGTGTCCCTGTAGTGCCTTTTCACTTTGAGCTCAGGTAATGATGATGATGAAGCACATTTAATAAAAATGAATGTGAAGGTTAAAAGTCAGAATTTACACAGTGTACTTTCCATGTCTTCATGATAGAGTAAATCTGAAATGTACCTGGTTAATATGATATAAAAGATGTTTCATGCTGTAATTTACTTACAGGCCATTAGATTTCCACCTGTCTGAGCTTTGAAGATCTTAGACAAAACGAAAAGATGTTTATGATGTCCAAAGAACTAAAATTTTAAAATGTGCTAAAGAAGTCCCTTTAGATACTTGAGCTCATGTGATACCCAATTTAGAGCATATTGGAAGTAATGGTCACTGAATCAGGTTAATTTTTGTTTCTTTGTTTTAAAACTATATTTTGAGAATTTATATGAAGTATTCATGGAGTAGATATTTGAAATTTTGAGATTTGTATGTAGTTTAATTGTGTATGTTCATTTCAAGTTAGTATGTTAGTATGATCTTAGTTAAGGTCATAACTAAGCTATTGTAAAACTTAATCAAATGAACAATGGAATATTATTCCAAATGCCTTTAGAAGTAAATAATCCTTGTCTCATATTTGATGATTCAGAAGATAATGATTTTAATAAAGTTCTTTTGCATTGCTGATACGATAGTATTTCATATTGATAGAACTTAATTTGCATTGACATTTTAATCCCCAAGGATGGTGCCTGCTGAGTCATACCATGATGTTAGCCTTCATTATTAGACCATGTAAGGGCCCTTCTCTTTAGTAATGGAAACTCATTTAATACTGCATAGTTTGCATTACATAAAAGATAATTACAGGATACCTGATAGCAGCTCCGGTTGGAAATCAATTTACATAAGTTGCTCCCAATGATACAATAGACACAAAATGAGGCTTATTGGTAATTACTAATTATGAGACAAAAATCATTAAAAATTCTGAGAACAAGAAGAGAGCAGATTTGAATCATTTTTTATGTATGGTTAAGACATATTCCCAAGTTTTATGAGCTATGTGGGTTGAGGTTACTAATAACTTAGGAAAATTAAGTGCTAAACATGTTTTAAATGCATCAATAATTTGGAGTGTCCTAAACACTATAGTAAAATTATCCCCCATGGTTCCTACACAAATAATATTGCTGAGTGGTTTTTGATGCTTTATGTTAATAGGATCACTGTCATCCCTCAACCCCTGCATAGAACCTAGGACTGCAGGGTAGATATCAAATCTAAAGAAAAGGGCATATTAGGATTCACTATCAGAGATAGGTTGGAAGTCATTGATAAGACAGGAAGACTGCTGTGCCTGGTAAAACCCAAACCCAGAAAAGTTAGTAAATCAACCTAAAAGTATAATCAAGACTGGGTAATTTTGGGTAACTTAGAAGCAGGGACTAGGACTTTTTTGTAGATACTATGTCAAAAGATTAGCATGATGGGAGTGTTTAATGTGAGCATGGACTCATTGTTTAATTTTTGTCAACCTTAGATGTCATTATATATTAAAATCAAATTACTACTCTTCTCACTTGATTTGAGAGGATTAGAGTTTAAACTTTTGCAGTGTATTTTTGTGGAAGGGGTGGGGAGTGGACACAAGTGCCACAAGCAGCTTTGATGTGCGTCAACCGATTTTCCTAAATGATAACTCACTCTTGATAATGTTCTAGAGAATAAAATGCCAACTTCCATTTATTTATAAAATTATTTTATTTGGAAGAATTCATATTTACATTAAATTGTAACAAAAATAAAATACTTAAATATTAATGTGTAAGAAGGGAGTTAAATCACGGGCTCATATAACTGTACATACATACTTTTTTCACTTGCATATGTTCAGGAACATATTTTTAAATGTGTGTGACATGTAAGATAATTCTTCACTTGGCAGGATTGTTCTTGAATGCAAAACATTTAGCAATTAAATTTCAGTAAATCAATTAGTTCTGTAAGAAAGGTCTAAAATCAAATATAATGGCAGGGAAAGTAATAATAAGACATGCTGGTGTCTAAAATGCCTGATATTATGGGTGTTCTGAAGTTTATAAGTAAAAATGTATGTGTTTGAGTTGTAACCCAGACCAAGTCTGAGTGAGATACTGGTGGCCATGTATCTTGACTTTTCAAAGCCCTTTTCTTCAAATATTTAATTGATGCTATATGACATGGCACATGTGTACATGCTTTATAAACTGTTTAAGGCAACTACAAATGTTAGCAATTTTATTATAGAGATTTTCTTAAGTACTGACACAATCATTTGTTAATGGCTCCTGAGAAGGCAGTGGAATCCTCTTAATCCATTTGTTCTCCAGGGGTAGTATGTTTAAGTAAGCTTAGACAAAGCTAATGATTCATTAGGCTTTGAATTTTGGCCTCTGAAAACAATACTAGTTTCTGAGCACTTTGTATTCCTCTGAGTGCTATCTGCCTGAGCAGCAGATAGTGACTTAAAGGTCATTTACATTTTTTTAATCTTAACAATGCACTGGAATCAAAGAATTACAGTGATTTAGAGAACATTTTAATTATTTTAGTCATTAAAATAATACGATTGATTGAACACTAAACATATGCCAGATACAATGTTATTAAAGGTATTTAGGCAAGTCACATGGTCTGCTTCTTACTCTAACTGGATATGTAGGAAGACTAATTGCCTTTCTCTATTAGTTAAAAATTAAGCATCCAGTCTGTTTTAAACATTCCTACTGTCAGTGCTCAAAATTAGTCTTCAAAAATCTCATGCAAAAAAAAAAAAATCACTGATTTCTGAAGTAAACTTTTATTGCTGCCCTTTCTCTCTCTACAATGATGTCAGATAGAGTATTTGGGAAGATGTCATGAATGAGATGGGCAAAGTTGAAATACTCCATTTCAGCATCCTGTTGTCTCATTTAATCCCTGTACCTTCTACTTGGGTATGCCAATTATTTATGATTGACATCTGTAGCTGGTGCAATTTATATCCTGCTCTGACTGACTACCTTGGCCCCATTTGGCTCCAAGAAAGCCAGATTCTGGTGTCTGCCCTGATTCACTTTCAACTTTGGGTTTTCTATATTATTCTGGTGGACCAGATAGCAGGCCTGCTGGTTCTCTCCTCACTAACTTGGTCATGTGGGATTGAGCTTGCAACACAGAAAAAGCTAAGTCAAGAAAGAGCCTCTCTATTTTTGTCTCCAAGGTTATGAGATTAACTGTGTTTTGGAACAGTATGGGATAGTCCATGAAATAGCTTCCATATAGCTAGCAGAGTACTGGTGAAGCTTGTAGTTGTACACACCCTAATCTGCTCACAATGTTACTCTCACTTACCTGATAATCCACCCTATTTGTCGGATAAATATCTGAGAAAGTTGAGAAATTCATCTGCTGGGATGATTCTCCTACTTTTCTTCTTTTCTAATAACCTCTGGGGCAGAAAAAAGAGAGCAGGATTTGGTTCTATTACCTTTTTCCATTGGCCCTGACAAGTCTAACCCTCCTTGGGCTAAAGGAGGAGTCAATGTAATTTTGACAGTTATTTCTCAAGACAATGGCCTGGTTTGCAAGGACCAGAGTGCGCTGAAAAATCCTAGTTTGAATTTCAAAAGATTAATTTTATCTTGTTTTCTTTTTCTTTTTTCAGTCCATCTGTTACCTAATCCTCTCCTATTCTAACTTGCCCCATTCAACTAGGAACCTCAGGAGATCTATAATAAACAAACAAACAAACAAAAAACCTTGTTCTTAAGTCTATACACTAGAAAAGAAGTTTAATAATTTAAAAATTAAATTCTTAGTAAACCAGATATTTTTAATACAGTGGTGGAGAGGATAGACATGATTTCCACCCTCATTCTATTTGTAGAGAATGGGCACAAAATCTATCATCTATCTATCATGTATCTATCATCTATCTATCTATCTATCTATCTACCTAATCATCTATCATCTATCTATCTATCTATCTATCTATCTATCTATCTATCTATCTATCATCTATCTGTAAAAGCCTAAGCTACTGAACTACTGAACGACCAAATGACTGGTCAACCAGTTGACCGGTCACTATGATGCTCACTGACCACCAGGGGGCAGATGCTCAATGCAAGAGGTTTCCCCTGGTGGTTAGTGTGCTCCCACAGCCAACCACCCATAGTCCCTTCCCTGTCCTTGTTCTCCCCCCACCCCCACACACACAATGTCACTGGCTGTCTGGCCCTGATCCCTTGCCAGGCTGAGGGACCACCCCCATGCATGAATTGGTGCACTGGGCCTCTCTCTAGTAAATAAATATGTACAAATAAAGTGGAATTTATTTTCATGCTTAAAAAAATAAGGAATCTTTCTGCAACGGGCCTCTAATTATGGTATAAAATATTCACAAATCCTCTGCTCCAATTAATCTGGGCTTCTCACAACCTTCCTCATGACTTACATATACCATACCTTTGTGCTTTTGGTTTGTCATTCCTGAAATTTCATCTGCTCTCACTTTCAGGCTTTATAATATTTTTTTCAATTCAGATACATCATAATTCATAAGTCCAGCTCTGATTACTATACCTAGAAAAAAGCTCTCAGCTCTTGATATTACCTTATGTGGCATTGTTCACATATTGCTTGAATTATTGTTTGGTTTCCCCTTGAATTGAAACCTAATTGTGGTCTGAAAATTACATACTGTAAATTTATATAGTGCTTTGCTTATAGTTATCAGTAATAGTTGGTGAATGAATACATGATGTAATGAGGCCCATGATCCTTTATTCTATAGTAATTCCTAGTACATAAATGGCTAAATTACTTTATAATCTAATTTAATTAATGAAGGGCATAATTTCTGCTTGTTTACAGCAACATTGAATGCATGAAAGAATAAAAGCACAGTGAAGCACAAACATAGGTATGTGACTAATTTTGTATATAAGCAGATCAGAGCCAAGTGTGGTTAGTGAAGAGAGCCAAAGGCAGAAAGGCTTGAGTTTAAACCATTTTGAAGTATGGGCTGAACAGATTTGGTGCCTTAGGGAAAGTGCCTTAGGAGAAGCTGTAGAAATTACGGAAGTTGTAGAAGGGGGACACAAGTTCTGTGTGGAGTATATTAAGTTGATATGCTTGACTGAAGTATTAGCTGGGGAATGTAGGGGATGGGTGTGTGTAAGCTTTGAAGCATGCAATTAGAAATCTTAATTATATTCAAGGGATAATTGGGAGCCATTGTTGGCTTCTGAGAAGGGGAACTTGAAATAACAGTTAGGGAATACTCCTACTCCTGTCCTTTGCTCATGCTGTTTTCCCATCTGGAAGATTTATTTTCCTTTCTTCCCACCTCTTTTTGGCCCATTTTCCTCCAAGGATTAGTTCAAGTTCCTTCATCTCTGAAGCTTTTCTGATTATTCTAGTCAATGATCTCTCTCTCTCTCTCTCTCTCTCTCTCTCTCTCTCTCTCTCTCTCTCTCTCTCTCTCTTTCTCTCTCTCTCTCTCTCCTCTTCTTCCCTCCCTCCCTCCATCCTTCTTTCTACACCATATACATTTATTGCATTCAGAACAAAATTAGCATCATTCTTAATTCTTCATTTTTAATTTCTAATTGATTCCTTAAAATAGTTTTTGTCTTATTATTATGGCCTTATTCAGTAGTTTAGAGGTCCTTGTGTCCATCATATAGAAAAGAATATCTCTACAGCCAGGGATCACATATTATTTTCTGATGTATTCCCCTTAGCATTGATTTAGATTTGTGGGTGTTTAATTCATATCTTTAACTTGAAGTGGGAGAACCTATTACTCAAGGATCAACTTATAAATAAAGTTTAGGGTTAGAAGAGACCTTCAAGTCCCCTCAAAAGCTTGTGTTGGAATGAAATATGAAATCAGTGACCATGTTTGTTGTGATTTTTGACCATAGTGGTGCTCTCTAGCTTGATCAGATGCTAGTTTCACTGTACCTGGTTCTGAGGGTATTGTTCTTCCCCCAAAATTGAGATAAAATGAAGTAACAACAATCATTTCCTCTAGGCCAAATTTTGCAATATTGATCATTTTTGAATGAGAGTTACTGTTTTCTAGTTGGTAATTAAAATATGAGTTAAAGTCCCATTTGTTGATGGACTTTAGTCATGTAAAAGTCAAGATTGTGAAGCACAAGGTGATATTTCTTAACTGAATAAAAATTGATTTTATTGCAAACTGTGGATTTACTATATTAGAAATTAGTAGAACATTTAGTTTTCTGGTAGGAATAATAAATAAAATTCACTGTATCTCTTATGATGTAGTAGTATGGCAGCATAGGATTTATTGGTAGGAAGAAGAAATTTTCATTTGAAATCAATATTTTGTTAATACTATTAGTATTTAAAGAAAGAGATTGTTGCTGTCTTTTCAGGTACACAGAAGTAAGTTGTACATCTTGTTTAGCAGCTACCACTTCTCTGTAAATGGTAGAAATCCAGTTTTACTTAAATTGTTTTTAAAAAGCAATGATATTTGTCCCTCAGCCCAGCTTGCACCCTCTTCAATCTGGGACCTCTCCAGGGATATCTGACTGCATGTTTAGGTCTGATCCTGGTAAGATTGGGCCTAAATGGGCAGTCAGACATCCTTCTCACAATCCAGGTCTGCTGGTTCCCAACTGTTCGCCTGCCTGCCTTCTTGATTGTCTCTAACCGCTTCTGCCTGACAGCCTGATCACCCCCTAACCACTCCCCTGCCAACCTGATCACCCACTAACCACTCCCCTGCCAGCCTGATTGATGCCTAACTGCTCCCCTGCCAGTCTATTTGCCTCTAACTTCCCTCCCCTCTAGGCCTGGCCACTACTAACTTCCCTCTCCTGCAGGCCTGGTATCCCCCTACTTCTCTCCTCTGCAGGCCAGCTTCCCTCCCCCCCCCCTCCAACTACCCTTCCCTGCAGACCTGGTCATCTCCAATTTCCCTCCTCTGCTGGCCTGGACCCTCCCAACTGCCCTCCACTGCTGGCCATCTTGTGGTGGCCATCTTATGTCCACATGGAAGCAGCCATCTTGTGTGTTGGAGTGATGGTCAATTTGCATATCACTCTTTTATTAGATAGAATAGAGGCCTGGTACATAGGTGGAGGCCAGCTGGTTTGACCTGAAGAGTATCCTGGATCAGGGTGGGGGTTTTCTTATGGCATGGGGCGGCCTGAGCAAGGGGCCTGTGGTGGTTTGCAGGCTGGCCACATCCCCCAGCAACTCAAGTGGAGGTCCTGGTATCTGGGATTTATTTATCTTCTGTAATTGAAACTTTGTAGCCTTGAGTGGAGCCAAGCCTCCTGCTTGCTCTGCAGCCCCAGCCATTTCAGTTGGTATTTATTTATTATATCTTCTATAATTAAAACTTTGTATTCTTGAGTGGAGGCCTGGGCCTGCCAGGGTGTGTGGAAATCTTGGCTTCCTCCATCTCTGGGGGCATTACAAACCTGCTGCTCACTAGGTGGCCCCAGCCATCTTGGTTGGGTTTATCTGCATATTATCTCCTGATTGGCTCATGGGCATGGTTTGTGGGTATAGCAGTGTTGGTTAATTTGCATATTACTCTTTTATTAGATAGGATGACTATCTTGATCATTCTCAAATACCATGTGACTGCTTTATAATAAAACAAATGATAAATTATATCTTTAAAAATGTCAAATGCAATATAAATGAAAATATGGTTTTTCCAAACCACATTGCTTTGCAGTAGAGCAGTAAAATTGGACTTTTCAAATGTCTGCAGTTGGTGTCAAAAACCCTTGGTAACATACTAGTTTAACGTTTATATTGAATATCTTAGAAATGTGTTTGATAGCTGAGATTTGGAAATGCACAGAAAGTTACAGTGCCCTGAAGGCAAAGATGAGCTGCTTGAATTTAATATGAACTAAAATGATAATACCTTATACTTAAAAACTAACTTTTTTTTTTTGCAAGAACTCAGAAATCTTCAGCTGCATTACCTCTAACCAGTGAAAAAGGTCTCTGTGAACAGGATTAAATACACTGGAAACAATGCTGATAGAAATAAGGAGAAGCCACTTCCCTGTTAACAGCTATAGTATAGTAAAAAGGTATGTGCCTGATTTCAAAAAGAGCCACTTACACAAGTGTCTTTCCATTAGTTCTACAGTTCAATGAATCAAGTATACTTGTTGCTTTATGTGGTACCAGTTTGTGGCCTAGAGAGTTTAGTAAAATGATTTCCTTGAAATTAACTGCAAGTTAAAGTAGGAACTTGGGTTATGAGAAGTTTGCTAAGGAATCTTTTTTAAAAAAATATTTAAAAGGAAGGGAGAGGGATAGAGAGCTAGAAACATTGATGAGAGAGAAACATCTATCAGTTGCCTCCTGCATGCCCCATACTAGAGATGTGCCTGCAACCAAGGTACATGCCCTTGACTGGAATTGAACCTGGGATTCTCAGTCTGCAGGCTGATGCTCTATCCACTGAGCCAAACTGGACAGGGCTAAGAAATCTTTGTAAGGTGACTTTATAATAAATTAACAGAAGCAGTCATTTCCATATCTTGAAGTGTTGTAGAATGAGATGAAAGGTTGCAGATCTTGCTCTAAGGGAGGCAGTTTTTGGATGGCCAGTGGACTACCTGTGGGTCAGTCTATCCAGGACTGGGGGTAGGTTTTAATTGTAAAATTCAAGGTAGAACTGACCGCTCTTCCCTGACGGCCTGATCGTCCCTGACTGCTCTCCCCTGCCAGCCTAATCGCTCCTAACTGCCTCTGCTTAGGCCTCTGCCACCATGGCTTTGTCAGGAAGATATCCAATCTAATTAGCATATTACCCTTTTATTAGTATAAATATTTACTCTTCTGTATATTTAAGTTGGTGATCCATTGTGGACAGGATCTGATAAAATATGACAAGATGAACCACCAAATAAAACATTACTTAGTGAAAATGGTTTCAATACTTTAGGACTAAATGAAGTGCTGAGGGCTTGTGAACAATAATGATAAGGTCCCACTTAAAGTGTGTAGGGTTTATTGAACACATTGATGGGTACATCACAGAAGGCTTCAATTAAATCGAGGTATGAATGAATTCAATAGGACACATTTTGCTATTATATTGTCTTATGTTACAGAAAGAAGCATAACAATTGCACACGTTTCTTTCTGTTTGTCTGTTAGAATGAATGGTTGGGCCAATAAGACATAGGTTTGTGCATAGTTTCTGGTATCCAGAGTCAAAACCTGCCATTGTTGCATAGACACCATTGAAAATTTTGCTTATCTGATAGATTCCATTCTTTGCTGTAAGTTGAAAGTAAGTTTATTAACCTGAGGCCCACAGCATAGCTATGCAATGCTCCTGATTAGAAGATTACTCACATGTGAACTTTGTGTTGACTTTTTTTTTTTACTATGACACAACATCCATAGCAGTATTCATGCAACCAATTGCTCCAAAGATAGGAATCATAAATTAATCCCAAAGTTGAAGATTCAAAACATATCTCACGGCCGGCACTCCACTGAAGTATTGACAGATAATTGATGTATTAAAACTTACAGATTAATCAGAATGTACCAATAAATTCTACATTTACCTTTATTTGTCTTTGATTTTTTAGTAAGGGAATTGAGACTTTTGGCTTTGCTATTTGAGATTCCCGAGAGACTTTTTGCTTATATGTCAAGCTTACATATAGACAAATACTTCTGAGTATTTAATTAGTCACTTTTTTAAAAGTCATACACTGTACAGATTAAATAAAGTTGCCAAAGAACGGTATTTCAAGGAAAATTACTTTACCAGGAGAAAAAGGGAATATCTACCTTCATTACCTAAAGGCATTTTGAAAATATGTCTCTGTAATTTTTAATATTCTATCAAGCTGAACTTTATTAATATGGTCAGTCCCCAAGTTTCAAAGGAGTTGTGTTCTGACATTCACTTGCTAGTCAATAGCCTGGAAATAAAAAAAATACATTTTTATGTAGGAAATGGTGGTTAGGTTCCCAGACCCACAAAATCCTCCTCAATACAGTTCCACCCACAGGGATACATTCATACTTGGGATTTTATTACCACCTACTTACTGTTCTGAGTTACTGATGAAAGTTTTAGCTGCAAAATGGAGCCTCATATTTGAAGCTTTTGATCCTATTATTTTCCAGCTCCATTTCTGCTATTATGCTACATCTAAAAGGTTTGATTTTGTGTTTGTTTGTTTTTTAAATCTGATACTTATTAATAGTCCATAGGTTTTCTCCAAACTAATTCAACCTTGTCTTCATCACTTCTTGCAATTTAATCTCTCTCACTCAGTGCCTCTATGTGTAAAATGCAAAGAGCAATACCTTGATCTTAGCATATCTGTGACTCTTAGAAATTTTGGGAAGTGCCTGGAACAGTGCCCAACACATATTGACATACTCAACAAGAAGTGCTTCTTCATGCTGTTTGTGAGAAACTAGCTCTGGATAACTTGACCAAAAAATGGAAATATATTAGATTAGATATTTCAAGAAAAGTTTGAACCATAGAACAGTGGCACCCGACCCTCAGAAATGACCATGACCGAAAGTTTAAATGCTGACAACATCCTCTCCTAATCTTTTGTTTCCGCTTGTCTTTGCATCTTGAATTCTGACTTTTCCCATGACACAGTGAGAAAAATGGATATTTTATCTCGCAAGACTTTCTCACCTTCTGGTTTTGAAACCCGAGGAAGGGATGTTGAATGACCCTGTTAATTCAGGTGGTCCACCCCCTGCAGAACCAGTTACCTGTGACCCAAGAAAGGAGTTATTCTGTACTAAGTTGAACATTCATATGACATCTATCTGAGAGGAGGAAGTACACTGACATTTCTGGAATTTGGAAGAGAGGGTGGGGAAAAAACCCTGTTTATTCCACATGTTAGTTCTTTTCTTTCCTTCACTTTCCTTTCCTTTACCTAAGATGATTGTTTGCTATGATTTTTAGCCACAAAGAAATGTTGCTCTACATACAAAATAAATATGAATTTCTATCAATTAAAAACAATTCCATGATTATGTTATAATCATTATTCACCGAAAAGGAGTTCTGTAGATATTATGGGGTAAACATCTGAACAGAGTTGTGAATTTTATAGAAACTTTTTTTTTCCAGATAAGAGTAGTTATTTTGTGAAGAGAAAAGATTAGTCTCTCCTGAAAATGGGTAGTGTGCTAAAGCTGTAGAATTAGCCTAAATGAGTACCTGACTATAATAACCAATGCAACTCTTTTCATATAATTTAAAAATATGATCAGAAATATTACCATGTTAGTTTGATCCTGGAGAAGGTTAAATGCTTCTCCGCAGTTTTTTTGTTTGCTTTATCCTATTTACTAACATATAGACACATATTTTAATTACACTAACATTTCATAGATATCCATAGAAAAACCCCATGAGAATTAACATGGCACTGTGTTAGAAGCACAGGGGAGTGGGCCATAGCAGGGCTCACTCAGTATTTGGGATTTTGTAAGAAGTGTTTTTCTTTTTTTCGGGTCTGTTTGCCTTCAAGCAAGTCATTTTACCTTTCTAAGCCTTAATTTCTGCATCTGTTTAAAAGGGAAATAGATATGATAAATAGTGCTCACTTTATGAGATCTTTTGTGAGAAATAAATAAAGCATGCAAAATGTTTAAAGTCTAATGTTTTGATATAGGTTGATGATGAAAGAGACAATTATAAATGAATTAATGGCCATTTTTATCTTCTGTTGTCTGAATTTTAAAAAAAAATTTAAATAAGATTTAGAGCAACATGCACACATTTATATTGTGTATTAGAGAGGTATGGAGAGGAAGAAAAATGTTCAATCACATTTTCATGGCCATTCTCTTTTGTAGGTTGGACCTTCACTGTGATTAGAGAGTAAATTACTTACCTTTTAGTGCTACATTAAGTTTTTGTGTGTATTTTTTCCCCCAGAATACAGGGGCCATTTTGTAAATAGTGTTATAGTGCATTGAATGGTAACCAGTGGCCTAAAAGCATTAAAATAAGGCTTTAAAAGTGAGGACATTTTTCCCCCTATATACTTTACAGTATTTTCAAGATAAAAACTATCTGCATTCTCAAGTTTTAGTTTATCAGGCCCATAAGTCCTTAGGAGAATCATTGCTTTGTTGCAGAAGATTGCTGATTTGTGGAGCTTTGTAGTCTATTCTGAACTACTAGACACTGAATAAACGCTGCTTGATGATAATGATGTTTTATTTTTTTCTAAGAAAAGGAAATCCAGGAAAGGAAATCATCACATTGCATTACTGAATTATCAAAAGGAAGATTATTTTTCCTGTTTGCAAGTAAAAACAAAATCAGGGCTCTGGTGTTCTTTCAAATGCTTATTCTTCCACTGATGAGAAATAAGAGACCTCCCAAACTTTGCAATTAAATAGATATTGCTCACCTAATGGATTCGTGCGCTGTATTATGGAAGAACAGCCATATTTCTTGTTAATGTTTAAGATTTTAGCCACAGATGGCAAAATGCTTAAAACTGGTCATTGCTTCTCAGATTCATTGGCCACCAAATTTATTCCGTTTTCAGTATATACAGTGCTCTATGTCATGACCTGTGGAACATAGAAAATAATTATGTCCTCAAAAAAAAAAAAAAAAAAAAAGAAAGCTTTATGCCAGATATATATTTTTCTGTATTAAGGGAGAAAATCTGAAATTCTGGCTCTATTGTCCACATATATACAAAGTAAGCTTTCCTAAATAAGTGATTAGTTTAAAAAAGAGTTAACATTCTTCTTGCTTGGCATTATTTACCTCTGTGTAATTAGGAGAATGACAGCAATGAAATGGGGATAAGTACTGGACATTGTGTAATTAGAAAACAATGCATTGTTAAAAACAAAAACTAGGACCCTTTACCACCTAAATCATGGCACAACCAATTAATAGATTACTAATGTATTCAACCATATCCTTAAATCATAAACAAATTCTTGGCATAGCCAATCATAGGACCATTGATTCTTCATCCTATTGGATAAAAATGACAAAATTAAGGCAATTGTCTCTTTAATCTAGTGATAAATAACAATTTTTGGTGAATTAATTATACAGTGAGTCCAACAACTATATGTTTGACTTGAATGGTAAAATTATTGCAGCTGTCCTATGTATACTTAGCTTAATAATAATGGAAATGATATCAGGTCACAATGCTTATAATCAGTGGAAAGGGATTCATCTAAAATTAACTTAAATGCTCTTGTATTTGTATTGACAACATCAGGTTAATTTGTAAACATTTGCAACCTCAATTTTATAACCTGTAATAGATTTGTTTTTATTTTTTGTTTTATATGCACCCTTCTAGAAATTCTACTTATATTTGTATTATAATTCTACTTATATTTGTAATATAATTCTACTTATATTAGATTATAATAAAAACTTATAGTCATTTGGATACTAAAATACATTTTCTCCCCCAAACAGAATTTGTCTTAATAGTATGTGCTATCTTGTTTAAAACACAAAGGAACAAGCAAAACAAACAAACAAAAAAACCCTACAAAGGCTTATCTCAGCACAGACATTTTTATAACTGTAATTTGAAACTTTATGGTAATTCATGCATGATATAGGTTTACATGTGAAGCTATTTGCATGTATAGCTATATTTGCAGTAACTTGATTATTATTTTTTATTTTTGTAAAAATATATAAATATTTATCTAAAAAAAGGAGTGCTTTAAAAGTAGGTATCTTCCATCTTCATTTTATTCTGTATTCTATCTACCTTACCTATTTTTCCATTTCAAAACCCAAATTTCACGGTGATTTACCAAGCATGAACATAAGATAAACGAATCCAAACTAAATGTCACCGATTCAGTGGAAAAATGTACATCCATAAATTTTAGAGCAAATCCAAAATCAACCTGACATTAAATATGTTAGCTTACTCTTGTCAAGCTCTTTTCTCTTGGTTTGCTTTGACCTAAATTTCTAACCTGATATTCTTATTCAAATGTGTCATGAGGGCAGCCAGATGGCCTGATTTTTTTTTTTTTTTTCAGAGCAGCAGTAAAAACTGTTCTGTTTTCTCATGGATTATTTGAAATATGTTGCTCTTGCAGTGAATGTAAATATAAATTCCTATCTCTGTGAGCTAAGCAACAGAATGGGAGGTTTAAAGTCAAAGATCCAACTCCTTATCTCTAGGACTGAGTTACCAGGCAGCCTCTGTGGCCTCGACTTCCTGGTCTTCATTCTCAAAAATGAGAATTTATAATATGATAGAGTGTGTTTTATTTCCTAAGGTTTTGGGAGAAGAGTAATGCAGAAAGATATCAGAGTAGCAGCAGGTGATTTTTTGAGGACTGGTTAATAGAGACACTGCAAAGTGCCTCACCAATAATAATGAGTTCTCCTCTCTAGCAGTGGGGAGAAAATTGCCCACTATCGGAAGGTTAGAGGACGATAAGGAAAGAAAAAGAAAAAGGAATTTTGCAGGTCACAGAGGTACTATTTAGTGCACTGGAGCATAATTTATTAAGTGGGCTTTTTTGGTATAAAGAGCTAATTTGCCTACCAAACTGAGCAAATTTACATTTTTTCCATCCAGAGGATGAAATTCTGCATAGCTAGTTATTCATCTTTTGGGAAATAACTGGATAAGATACGGGCAATGGAGTAAATCAGCAAAATGGAATGTATTCCCTAACTGCCAAAAAACCACAGGCTCCTGGGAAATATACTAAAATATTATTGTTAATTGTATATCTATAATACAAAAATTCTTGTAAATGTACTCATGCTAATCACTACTGCAGAAGTGCTGTATTTCCTTACTTTTTATAATGTCCCATTTCTTGGAAAAATACAAGATAATTTTAAAAGCAATCAAAAGAGCCGGATTAGTTCATTTTAATTAAATGTTACAGAAAATTGCCTTGTTACAGATGTGAACCCTGGTTAGTGACTTTCCAAGGTGAGGAAAGACATACCCAGACCTCTGTGTTACTGTAATTTACTTTGTACTCTACAGAAACAAATAAATTCCACCATCATTAAGACTGTTTGAGGGAAGTTGAACAGTAGAAATTTCTATTTTCATAATGAGTTTCTTGTACTGAAGGCAGAACTTCTGTTCCATTTTCAGAGAGTTTTCATAGCATCTGTATGTAATGAAATGCCTGTCTTCTCCTCTCTAATGCATAATCTGTAGGCAGCTACCTGCATTGGTGTATTTGGTGCCTAGATATTACCTGAGTCTAACCTAGTCTCCAAAGATTTCTCTGACATTTATATTTTGCATGCAAAAGATTTTTCTATAAAAGCTATAACTGACATATGGCAAGGCAAGCCAATTATGGAGGAGCCAGAGTAGAATGCTAACATTTGTACTTGGGAATGGCTAATAGCAGTCTTCAAATCCAGACCTCAAAAAGGTGCCAGAAAAATCTCATTAAAGGTTATCTAACATTTTTTTCCTGAAGCATATAGACAGAATAATTGTCCTCCTGAAATATGTGAATATGTTGCTTTATATCCTTTGCAGATGTGAGATAAAGTGTCTTGAGGTGGGGAGATTATGCTGGATCATCTGGTGGACCTGCGAAATCACAGGGTTCTCCAAGAGGGAGACAGGAGAGCTGGGGTCTGGAGGCAATGTGACAAGGGAACAGATGGCAGGATGCAGCCTTGAGCCAGGGCTCTAGATAGCCTCTAAGAGCTGGGAAGGTCAAGGAAGCCTTATTTTCCTAGAGTCTCCAGAAAAACAACAACAACACACAGCCCTGCTGCTACTTAATTCAGCCCAGGGAAACTGATTTTAGACTTCTGACCTCCACCACTGTCAGTTATTACGTTTCTGGCATTTTTAGCCCCTAAAATGTGTGGTCATTTCTTAACAGGAAACTCATACACAGTTGTTAATCTGTCTTTTTAACTTTAGAATACAGAATTCTGAGCTTTCAATAAGAGCACAGTGATTCAGACACAACCATGAGCCATTCCATCCCTTTCAAATCGTAGAACTAGAATATATCTTTAGTGAGTTAGGCCTACTGCACACAAATAATGAAAGCCAGAGGAGGTGAGTAACCTACCCAAGGTAACACTGCTAGTTAGTGACAGAGATGAGACTAACTTTGGGGCTGCATTCGGCTTGTAGTCCCCTGGTCCATAATTTTTACCACACTGCTTCTGTTTGATGGTATGAAAACATTTCTTACGAAAGGTCAGAGTTTAAGAAGTATTTTTCAAATGTTGTGATAAGTGGGGGGGAGGAGATAAGGTTGGGAAGAAGTCACTTGTAAGAATTCCTATATGTCCTGCTAAGTTTCAGAGGAGGCAAATAGTCAGAAACGGATTAGCCAAGGCCCCTTCCTTCTTGGTGTCTGTTAGTTAGGAAGGCAAACATAAACATATATATATATTATAATATATAATTGGTTATAAACTTGTTAGGAGCAAGATTCTACAAAGAAGTCTTATATTCCAACATGCAAGATTTCCTGTTGGCCTTTGGCCATCTTATGGCCTTGGAATCAGGTGGCCTTATGGCCTGGCTTTTGATGACCAAAAAAAAGAAATTTAGTTTCATCAAGAGACCGTCATGTGATTTTGAGCTGCTGTTCTTGTTCTGCAAACGTTTAATGATCACTCTTTGGCAAGGATGTATGCATGTGTTTTTCTATGTCTTTGGAAACACACTTGCATATATTTTGAAGCCCAGGTTTGTTGATGACACTTCACTGCGATGCCATCGGTTTCTATGGCGACACTAACTATTGTGCAGTTAAGAGGAAAAAGACTCCTCTGCTTCCCCGCGGCTTTAAAACTGTTTTCACTTGTTTTCCTATTCCACACATTCAGAAATAAAATTAAAGTGGTTTTCTTTTCAAGCAATATCATTTGAATGCCAATAGGATTCTCTTTTATTTCACAAAGACTATAAAAAAAATTAAATACAGTCCAGCAGAAAATGAGATCTTCCCTAGCCATCCCATTCTAATGGCAATGATAGCATTTCCTCTGTGTGATTTATAAATTATATAAAAAATTTTTTGGCATTATATTACTTAAAATTTTTAAAATAACTTATACATGAAACACTACCGATGACTTCAACTTTGGTCTTTTGCACAGCTGTGGTGCGTAGATAACTTCCATTTTTATTAACTGGAGTCACATTTGCATGCTAGTAGGAAAGTACCCTTTTTAGAACCAAATTAGTACAAAGTTATATGAAAGAACAAATCTTTTTTACTAAGAAGAGGCATGGCAATTCTGTTTAGTAGAGAAATGCTACATTAGTGGTTGCTTCCTGCATTCTGGTGGTTCCATTCTGCCTTCTTTTGCATCATTCGTGTTAAATATATTTTTTAATATTTAGTAAACCACAGCTAGGACACCCTGGTATGAATTCCCTTTTTTACATGGATTGATTTACCAGTTGGACCTTTTAATTGATTTTTAATTCCTCCTTCACATTGGATTCTTTACCTCATAACTAAGGTGGTTGGGTTTTTTTTGTTTGTTTGTTTTTAAGTTCTATAAAATGCTGAATTACATACATACCAGGAAATAGTACACTTTGCAAAAACCTAAAATCATTTCTAAAAATGGTTATAAGAAGGAAAAAAAGTCACTCCTAAATTCATATGTTTAAGTGTAGTTCATCAAAGTTAAATGTTGTGTTAACAGTGAATCCGTGGACATTGTGTTATACTTTGCAGTCTGAGTACTTTTAAGAAGCACCGGCCCTTTCAACATAATTAGCACAGAATATTGAATCCCACCAGAAATATGGGACTCGTCATTAAGTTTAGAGGCCCCTTTATCTCTCTGAGTCTAATCCTGTGTGCAGAAGACTAATTGGTAATGGCATGGTCTTTATTGCTCATAGCTTTCTTTTATTTTAAATGGAATGGTCTGCTTTGTGAGAAATAATTAGGCTTTATAGGCCTACCTGCATAGAGCCTTTTGTTGGATGTCTTATGGTTTTGCCAATTCAGATCCTAAGAGCAATTAGAGGCTCTGGCGGAACTGTTCCTTAAATCACACACATATTGTGCTATTGCCTGCTTTTATTTTTTACCTGCAGTAGCAGATGCAGAAGCTTCAGTTACTTACGAGTACACAGAGTAATTGTTAGCCAATGCAAAACTTGGTATGGGAGTCCTAAGCTGGGGAGAAAAACATGTTATATAAGTCTGACACATGGCAGTGTGTCCTGATGTCTGACATTGTCCCCAAAATAATTATGTTCTCAAGTGTAGGGGAACAAGTCTTTATTCGTTCTCTAAAATGGCATAGTGATTTAATTGTTTAAAAGGGTGGTCAGACCTGGCCAAGCTGTAGTCTTTTAGTACGTATGGATTTGGTAAGCCAGGATAATTATTTGCTGTGCACAGTCAATTGGAAATTATTTTTGTCAGTGAGGTAAATAATAGGGACATTTTTCACCAAAAGTGCTTATACGAGTTGTAACAATCATTTTCTTTGTGGGAGACTTCAGTTTATATGATGAGTCAGAGACTCCACCGGTGAGATCTGATAGTATTATATAATATAATGCAAGTTTTAATAGTTTTCAAGAGAAGTTCATAATATGGTAAAAAAAAAAAATTATCGCTCTATTACTTTGGTCATTTTGCCTACTTTTCCATGACATAGAAGGACTCAGTGAGATTACAGTACTATTAATGATTGAGTGAAGGTGGGAATAATTTTTATTTGTATTTTAAAAGGCCCCTATAAAGTGCAGAATACTGTGGAGTTATTTGTTCAATAGTATTGATGGGTTGGTGTTCACTTTTCCAAAACTCTTTTGTCAAGTGGCAATAAACTCTGTGTATATACTGTTGCATTTGACTTGAACTTAACACTGTCTTCTCTGTATCTTCAACAGGTTAGGCAGTTACCATTTTCTCAGGCTACTCTACTTCTACCTCCATAGAATCAACAGCCTGGGGATTTTCAATCTTGATAATTATCTTTAGTGGAAATTTACTTTGCTTAGGCTTTTACCATTCCACTTGATAAGCTATCTTCACTCAAATCTAAGATGTCAGGAATTATCAACCCCCAAAAGGACTTAGACTTGTGTGTGCATAAATCAATATTATTTTTCAACTAATATCATTTGAAAATATATTTTTTTACTGAAATAATAAAGCAAATGAATGTGTGACCTAAATCTAGTGGCAAACCTGAATCTAAATTTGCAAAATGTTACATGAAGTTGCAGGATCCACAGTGGTGGGAAGTGGAGTGAGCCTGCCATTTTTTGATATGAAGAAATATGTCATTGTGAAAGTGTTTTCATAGGAACCAGTGGTACTAAGATTTTTCCTTTCTTTTTTTAAAAAAAATAAGTTTTTATTGATTTTCAAAGGGAGAAGAATGGAGAGGGAGAGAGAGGATGAGAGATAAACATCACTGATTGGCTGCCTGCTACACAGCCCCTAGTGGGGATTGAGCAAGCAACTCAGGAATGTTCCCTGACCTGGAATCGAACCAGTGACACTTGATTCATGGATCAATGCTTGACACACTGAGCCACACTATCTGGGCAAGATATTTATTTTCTAAATCTCTCTCTTTTTAAAATTCTTCCATTGGATTAAGGAAGTAATAGAAAAATACCTTAATATTACCTGGTAGATTCTGTTTTGGGTAATAGATTTTAGATAGGCAAAATGCACATTGTTGTTTTGTAGTGTCCCTGAGATTTTTGAAATCCTAACATGGGCTTACAGTTGTATAAGAAATGGGTAATTAAAATATTGTTGAAAGATTATTTGAGGGAGTATTTCTTTTTATTGAAATGGAATGAAGAAAGTAGAAAATCCTAGAATAATCTTACCAGGTAGAAAGTTTTAATTGAAATAATCTGCTTTTTTTTTTTAAGTGATAAAAATGAGTGGAATGATTATTCTGTCATGTAGAAAACATAGCCTGCATGTCCTTTTCCCCCTTATAGGTGAGAGTATTTTTCATTGAGAGTGTGATCCTTTAAGCTTGTTCATGCTGTTTAAACATTTTGGCCAGAAAAATATGTCCTTTGAATTCAAGGTATTAGGCCTTATGAAAATCGGTTGTAGTGCTCTTTTGTGTTATCCTGAAGATAAAACTAACCAAGGAAACATTCTAAATAAGATTGGGATTACTTGAGTAATTTACCCCTTCTATGCAATAGAAGCTGAATTTTGTGTTATGCGTTATGATCACTTATGGTAATTAAACTTAAAATAATTAAACTAGAAGTAATTTGCATATACATAGCAAACATTCAAACAGTTTTAGTGTTAAATAGAACATGAAAGTTCTTTGGAATCCAATTTTCAGAAATAAATATTATCATTACTGCATGTTTATGATTTGGTTTATGATTTACTTAACATCCATACTCTTTATGCATATATTTTACCAACTTAGATGCAGGCATACTGTATTTACTGTCCATCCTTTGCTCTCTTCATTCAACAATGTAATGAGGATTTGTTATTACATATAAATCTACCACATTTTAGAAATATATCTACTCTAATTTATTTTAACAATTCCATATGGTTAAGATTTGGACTGTTTTCAAATTTTCTTTATCAGAAACACTACTACCTTAAATGTTCTTAGTCACATATCTTTGTATACTTGCTCATTACATTTGCTGGCTCAAATGTATTCAATCAGCTGATACTATCTACACTCCCAGCATCAATGCATGCACATGTGGGTTTTCGCATTCCTTAGAAACATTGTCCTTAACTATCTTTGATAGACCTGTGTTACTGTGATAGATTAAAATATATCTGATTGGTTCTTAAATCTGCTGCCCTTTGTTACTAGTAGGTTGGCCTGCTTTTCAGTTGTCAGATTTAGCAGGTATTAGCAAATCTGTAAATATAGATATCTGCCTATAGATACAATTATTGATCGTACGGCTATAGATGTAGATGCAGACACATTTATAGATATAAGTACATATATAGTTATAAACATAGATGTACACATATACAAAGCATGTGTGTGCATGTGCACACACCATATATACATATACACTCCCCCACTACCTCACCCCACCCTCCATTGCTGCAAGCTTTTCTTATGAGGTTTCATGTATATGGAAACTCTGATATCTCTCTATTTACCTTGATTCATCGTGGGAAGCTGAGCTCCTATTCTGCAATCCCTACTGCACCATAGTTGTTTTTTATTGTTCCTGTCAAAAATCTTATTTTCTTCCTTAGAACATCTATGGTGACTATAATCCTCTGGGATAGTTATCATATTCTCTTTAATTTGACTTATGCATATCTCAACTTCTGAATTAGTAGATAAGCTCCCTGGTTGCAGGGACTATGTCTTACTCATCTTTTTTCCTTCACAGATATCTTTTGGATATGGCAATATTTCTTGATACAGGGAAGGTAATAAGCAATGTTGTATACTTCTGCGTTTTCATTGTCTGCCACAGAAGACATGATTTTTGGGAATTATAATGTTCTGGAAAAGAACATAGGATTTGGAGTAGAGAATTTGCCACTTAATTGGTTCATGACTTTCGGATGTTCCTTATGTTCTACTAGAGGCCCGGTGCATGAATTCCTACAGAGATGGGGACCCTAGGCCTGGCTGGTGATGGGGGCTGATTGGGACCATGGGACGTTGGCCAGGGAGAGGGGCCACAGGAAGGTTGGCCGGCCAGGGGGGAGATGTTGCAGAAGGTTGGCTGGCTGGTTGGGAGGAGGGGCCATGGGAGGTTGGCTGGATGGGAGGAGGGGCCATGGGAGGTTGGCTGGATGGGAGGAGGGGCCATGTGAGATTGATTGGATGGGAGGAGGGGCCATGGGAGGTTGCTGTGGGAGTGCACTGACCACCAGGGGGCAGCTCCTGCTTTGAATGTCTGCTCCTTGGTGGTCAGTAAGCATCATAGCAATCAGTCATTCAGTCATTCAGCCCTTTGGTTGCTTGGGCTTTCATATATATAGATGATCCTCAGTTTAATTCATCTGTGAAGTAAAAGTTATAACAATATACACACAAAGCAGGAATGAAGAATAAGCAAGACAATTTGACAAATGTCTTTTACATGTTTTTCTGTAAACATAAATATTATTACAGCAAAGATGTGAATTTTTATGTGAGTAGAAAGTAAATAAAAAGACCTATTCTCCCTCTCCTAATGTGTAACCAATGGTCTGAATGTTAAGTACATGAAGGGATAACAGTATTCCAGATGTAAATGTTATGACCATATGCATCCATCAGAAGTTGTTTAGTAAAAGCAGAAAGAAAAATAAACTCGCAAATAGGGTTATACTCACTTTCCTGTATGATAGAATAGTTAAATGAATGGCTAAATCTAATTAAGAAACTGAAAAATTAGAACATGCCTGCTGCCAACACTAAACCCAGTGGACTGTGAGATCAGGATGTGGTGACACTGAGGAATCACCTCACTGTTGTTGAGTATTAAGGCGATTTTGCTACCTATCCTTAGAAATAAAACAGCCCTGGCAATTACTTGTAATTTGTTACTGGTCCAAAAATTAACTCCTTTTACTGCAATAAATGGATTATCACAGGTGACAAAGCACAGTATTAATTAACAGTGACAGGTGAAGCTCCTTACAGTCAGATTGAATTTATATTAGCAATTATATAAGAAATTATATTTTGATCGTCACAGTTTTATACTGAGGTTAAGAGTACTAACCATATACACACAGCCCTCCCCCTAAGGTTGTGTGGGGTGTTGGCAAATATTTAATCTATAATAATAAAAGCATAATATGCTAATTAGATTGGGCATCCTTCTGGATGACCTTCAGGGCTAAGCGGGGGCTGCGAGGGAAGCCTGGGTCCCGGGTGCCTGCCAGCAGCCAGAGGGAAGCCGGTGCCAGCAGACAGGGGAAGGAAGGCCTACTCTTGAACAAATTTCATCCATCAGGCTCCTAGTAAACATTACAAAATTGGAAAGTTAAACCCTTCAATGTGTTCTTTTCTCCTACCTTGATAAATAGACTTTCATAATGGCCTAGAAGCCCAGGTTTGAGTAGAGTATTCTTCAATTCTTCGACTTTCACATCCGAGTTTGGCTGACCAGCAGGCCCTTCATTTATTACCTGATCCATTGCTTTACTATTCCTGCTCAGACCTGCAGCACAAAGGATTTTGTACTTTGCCTCTAGTGAGTCATTCTTCCGAGTCCCTCAATACCACGTCCCATCCCCCCAGAAACTATATCTTGCCAACTTTCTGGTCTAGGTTTAGGGATAAACAGTATTCTTCTTTCAGGGAGATGGACCAGGAAGGAGGCCTGCACAGACCCTGGATTGGGCTCAGAACCATAGGGCAGGAAATGTCAGAGTCTTATGTACCCGGAGAATGATCTAGAAAAGTTACTGTAAACTGCACATGGACCCATCCATTTGGCTCTGCAGATTCCTTGTTCCCCGCCCTTCCCCCTACCCCCCATGGAGTGCAGGAAGGCAGCAAGCCATACTAAGACCACATAAAGAACAGGACCCAGAGGTCCTCCTCATCTGGGTCCTGGGCTGTTAATTATCATATATGAGCATTGAACATATTTCAGAGATGTCAATTAGGTAAGGGCACAGATATCTAAATAATAATAATGTCTAATACACTGACTTTAAATTATATACACTTCAAGAAAAAAAATTTATATTTAAACCAATGCATTATTCAGTATATTAATTTTGTTTTTAAAATAAGGTTCTCAATAATGTGAATCCTGTTGTGTTGTGGTATTCTCTCTTTTGAATGTATTTATGGAAGATGTGGTTCCTAAGAAATCTAGTTTCCATGTATCAGAGATACAAAGCATACCAAATAATTTAAACCCAAGCAAATCTACAGCCATCAGAACATCAAACCTCAGAGGGCAAGTCGGGGAGGATGGGGGGGAAAGGGGAGAGAATAATCAAAGGTCTTATGTGCATACATATAAGCCTAACCAATGGACACTAACAACGGGGGGGTGAGGGGTTGAGTTGGGAGGTTGGGAGGGTAACGGGGGATAAGGACACATATGTAATACCTTAATCACTAAATAAATTTAAAAAAAACTACAGCCAGAGTGTATGCACAAGTCTAGGTATTTGTCTATAAAAACCAATACTAGTCATGTATAATGTGTACATGTGCATATGTAGAAGGTTATAAGAAACATTAGAGGCACATGCACTAAATTGGTTTCTTTGGGGTAGAAACTTTGTGTATTTTCACTACTTTTGTAATATTTTTAAAACTCAGACCCAAAGTTATAAATACTAAATGCTATCCTTATGTGGTAATTTTAAAATATTTGTCCATCTTACATTAATTTTGCTTTCGTGCCATGCCAAACTCATGATGGACATATCTCTAACTATGAACTTCATAGACACAACCATACATTTTTAAATATTTAATGAATGAATATATATTTAAACTGAATCTGTAAGAAAATTAAAATAAACATACCAAAAGATATAGGAGAAAATTAAAATAAACATACCAAAAGATATAGGAAAAATATTACATAAAATAGGAAAGAACAAATAAGGTTCCCAGCTTTCCTTTTTTGATGTCTTTGAAACTGTAGACTCTGGAATCTCTCACTACCAAGATTAATGTTTCATTTAACAATCTATTGTTAGCTGTATTTCTACTCATTAAAAAAACAAACAAAAATAACCTTGCATGGAATTTTCAAGATTCATGCATTTGTTTCTTAATTGTCTAGGAATTCCAATTTTTCAGCATTTAAATAACTAAACTAAGTTTTAAATGCAATGTTTCTGGGGTTTTTTTTTTTTTGGTTTTTTGGTTTTTTTTACAAGTTTTACCTAATAAAATATCATATTGCTCGAAAATAATTTCATTTTCTATAACTTGGTTTATGAAGATTGCCTAAGTCTATGACTGCAATAATTTAGAATGCCCTACTGCACACAAATGCAATGTTTGTGTTAAATTAAAGAAACATTAATAATTAAAATTTTAATTGCATCTATACATTTTTTGTAAGCCTAGGATATTTTACCAGTCAGGTTTTACCTGACATACTTTGGAGTCAGACTCTTGGAATCTTCTAATAGAGGCTTAGCAAACTCAAAAGCATAATAAGAACCAGTCAAGTACCGCGAGAGAGTAAATTGTTTGGTCTGTAAGAAAACAAAGACTGTGGTTCCTGCAGAGGCCTGGTAATGCATTGCATGCATCTCTTAAAGTGCTTCAAGTTAGAACTATTTTTTTTAAGTATGGTGCCAGTGAAATAGAACCCTTTCATGGGCAAGATTTGAGTATCTGGTATGCATTTGAGCCTCTTGAGCCCAGGTTATAATTTATATTTCACTATTTACTCAAACAGACAAAGAGATCCATTGATCGCCATATTTTAAATTGGGGAAACAAGAACAAAATGGAGAGATACAAACATTCTTAGGAGGGATAATAGTACTAATTTTATGATAGGTACCTAGCTTTCTTGACTTCATCATGGCCATGTTTTTGGATTTAAATGATTTGGGATACTATGTCACAAGTATCATCATGTAGATGTTTTCTGGCTAAGAGCCAGCAGTAAGCTAGCTAGTTTGTTTCCGGTGAGAAAAATCAGAGTGTGACTTCCTTTCCAGGTCAGGGATGCAAAGGGCAGTCTCCCACGTTGAAACCTGGAGCATGAAGAAAGGAAGTCCCCCAGTGACAGATAAGCTCCTAAGCTGCCCCTCACGGCAGGTTACCCCTATCTCCTTTACTAATGCATGATGACAGCAAAGCTCTTCTTTTCATATTTCTAGGTTCAGGTCCGCCAAAGGCGAAAAGAAAAAGGAAGGCTTAAGGACTTGTTTTTTCTGGCAGCAGGGGAGAAGGTTATCCCAATCTCTCTTAACCTTTACCTGCTCTTAGGGTCACCCACTAGTATGATGGCTGTGTATACTTGTTATTGTTACTAGAAATGATATACTGGGGTGATGTTGGATTCCATGCAATGGCAGCCTGGCTACCCAAGAGGTAAGGCTAGAGCCTAGAACCTGACTGGCAATGAGGCTCTCTGGATGTTACCCAACATACTGAGCAATAGTCCTTTACATTTCCCCGGAGGAGGGGCAGTCCTTATTCTGGGTTTAGAGTGTCACCGAGACCAAGGCTAATCTCTGAACGAGCCAGAGAGTGAGCGATAGAAACCTGAAGGCACAGAGAAATACAGATCATGCTACGTTCAAATCTTGTATCTGGTCAGAACCACAGTGTGTTTTCTGGTTCCTGCTTTCAGGAAGCTTTGAAAAGCAAACCGAATACGGATCAGGAAGTGTATACTTCATTGGCTGTGCTTAATAGTAATGGAGAAGGTATGCTAGCCACTGTGTTGAGTGATTTTTGTTTGCTAGTTCACTTCTTCCAGTGATGTAGGTATTATATTTGGATTTCCAGATGAAGAAACTGACATTTAGAGGTGATATGCTTGGCAGTAAGTAGAAAGAGGTATTCAAACCCATGTCTGTTGAATTTCAAAGCCTAAGCTAGACACACTACTACTTATGTGACCTTGAACAACTTATTTTACTCTTTTGAACCTTAGGTTCTCACTGTAAAATAAGGATAATGATTGAATTTAATTCCTAGGAGTATGTAACATTAATATTAAATAAGTTAATGCATGGTAAGTACTTACATCAAATTGTGCCTAGCCCAATTTAATAATAACAGCACTAATGGCTATTATTCTTAAAGCTATTTTAAGAATAATAGCCATTAGTGCTGTTATTATTATGACTATTACTAATTATTGAATAACACCAATCCTACATATAAGGATGAAACAATAGCTCTTTAAATAAATGAATGAATTGTGTATTTTTTTTTAAACATGAGGTATTAAAATTCAAAATTTTAAAGTTAAGATGAGGAATATACTGTATGTTAAATAATTAATTTTAACAATTTAGAATAGGCTGGAAAGGGTGGAGAGGCCTCCTATCTAATAAAAACAATATGCAAATTGATTGTCACACCAACACATAAGATGGCTTCCCCCATGTGGACACAGGATGGCCACCACAAGATGGCCAGCATGGGAGGGCAGTTGGGAGGGATCATGCCTGCAGGGGAGGGCAGTTTTGGGCAATCAGGCCAGCATGGGAGGGCAGTTGGGAGGGACTGTACCTGCAAGAGAGAGCAGTTGGGGGCAGGAACAGGCCTTTAGGGGAGGGCAGTTAGGGGTGACCAGGCCTGCAGGGGAGGGCAGTTACAGGCAATCAGGCTGGCAGGGGAGCAGTTAGGCATCAATGGGGTTGCCCAGGAGTGGTTAGGGGTTAATTAAGCTGGCAGGCAGAAGTGGTTAGGGACAATCAGGAAGGCAGGCAGGCAAGCAGTTGGGAGCCAGCAGTCCTAGATTGTGAAAGGGATGCCCAACTGCCCATTTAGGCCCGATCCCACTAGGATCCCACTAGGATTGGGCCTAAATGGGCAGTTGGACATCCCTTGAGGGGTCTCAGATTGGAGAGGGTGCAGACTGGGCTGATGGTCACCCCCCCCCCCTTGCACGAATTTCGTGCACTGGACCTCTAGTATAAAATAGCAAGAAAAAAATCATATGGAAAGAAACAGTCTGACTTGGAGGTAGAGACAGCAAGATACCTGGTAACAACCAAGTTTAAGATAGATAAACTCAATGACAAAGAGGCAAATAGAATTCCAAGAGACCATCATGTAATACAATTAGTTTTTGATTTCAAGTGAACTATTACTTTAAACAAGGTTGCATTTTCATAATTCTAGACTGACACCAAAATATCTTTCTTTTTATTACTCAGAGGCTGAAATGAAGCTTTCTAAAAAATAGTTGTTCCAACATCATTGAGCACTCTGTGATAATGTGGAAGCAGAATAGAGAATAGGGATAGGATCCCAAGAAGAAAAAAAAAAAGATACATTATCAGTGTTCTCTTAACTCAATAAAATGTTCCCTCTGGTTGGATTTTACAAATAATAGACACAAATTACTTTATAACTTAGTTTTCATTTGTTTTAAAATCAAATTTATATTTTATCCGAGGGGAGCAAAGTGCTAATGAGTTACTGCAATTGAAGTGGAGAACAGTTAAGGAAAAGGATGGCATGAATGTTAGCTTTATGTCTGCAGATTTGGGGCTTGCCCTCCTTTAATTTTGAAAAAAATTGTGACTTACTTTCATTTTTAAAGTTATAATAATCCTGTAGACTGCAGTCATACTTTCTAGCATTGAATCTCAAATTCACCACCAGCTATATGGCTGACTTTGAACAGTTACTTGACCTTTCTGTACTTGACATCTTTAAGTTGGGATTATTGATGAAATAGAATTCTACTGGGAATTAAGGGGGGATAATATATGCAAAGTATTTAGATTAGTGTTTTATACCTATCTGTACTCGATGGATGTTAACTACCAGCAGTAGCTTTTATGTATATTATTTTATTATTTAGCTTACTTTTCATAAAACATATGGACCTGTTAGCTATTATAAAAATGAATTAGTTATGCTTTACTTTATATATGGCTTTATTCCTAAAGAGTTATATTTTTTATTGTTTGCTCTCTTCTACCAAATTCAAAATGGTCAAGAAGACAAAGTTAAAGATGAAAGATGAAGGAACAGCTAAACTAAGGAAAGGAGGGATGCATGTTTGAATGCAAAGATAAAGGAAATAGAGTTGTTATTCAACGTTATTAGATAATAATATCTTTTGAGCTATTGACATTAAGATTCAAATTACAGCATTACATTAGTTATAATGATTGGTTGTAACAATATCTTTTGAAAATATTTGTGTTTTTTGAGTTATATTGACAGCTCAACTGAGACTTGACTTAGAAGTTTAAGTGCAAGATTTATATTTCTAAGTATATAAACTTTCATTCACTCATTTATAAAATCTTTAAGAAATTTGAAAAAAAGGCATTTAAGAAAACAGGCTCTGTATACTGTACATCTGAAACTAATATCAAATAATATTAAATGTAAACTAGAATTGAGAAATAAAATAAACAAAGAAAGAAAATGGCTCTGGAGTCATATTACTTAGTATTCTGGATTTATTTTCATCTCTGAGATCTACAACACTAGAACACCATAGGATCACACCCCTTTGGAGCTCATCAGAGCCCCTAGGTTTATCATTTCTTGATTTTCTGGTCTGACAAAAAAAGGCCAATGATAGTACCTAAAAGATAGTCATGAGATTCTTTGGACTAATACAGATAAAGGGCTTAGAATTGTGCTTGACATAATGTTTGCATGTCATTATTATAATTCTTAGTAGAGGCCCAGTGCATGAAATTTGTGCATGTGTAGAGCCCATAGGCCTGGCTGGTGATCAGGGCCAAGAGGAGCCTTCTGGGTGCCAGCTGGGGCCTTCCTTCATTCTGCACCATCACCCCCTGGTTGTCAGTGCACGTCATAATGAATAGTCCAACTCCTGGTCTCCTGGTTGAACTCCCAAGGGTACATGCATATTAGCCTTTATATATTGGGTCGGCAGCTAAGTAATTGCGGATTTTTTAAAGAAAATCAAAGACAATTTTTTCATGGAACTAAATAACTTTATTCTTTAATGTATTGCCCATTTTGATCAGTGACCTTTTGCCATCTTTCAGGCAGCATCATAATCCCACGTTCAAAAAACTTCTGTTTTTTATTAGCAAAAAACTGAATCAGGTACGATTTGACATCATCATCATTATTGAAATTTTTACCATTCAAGGAGTTTTGTAAAGATCGAAACAAAAAGTAATCAGATGGTGCAAGGTCAGGACTATATGGTGGATGTGGCAAAACATCCCAACCAAGCTCCATTAATTTTTGCCGAGTGACCAAAGATGTGTGTGGCCTTGCATTGTCATGATGGAATACAACACCTTTTCGATTTGTCAATTCGGGCCACTTTTCTTCAACTGCATTGTTTAATTTCATTAGTTGTTCAATGTAGACATCAGAATTGATCGTTCGGTTGGGTGGTAAGAGTTCAAAGTAGACAATTCCTTTGTAATCCCACCAAACTGATAACAAAACCTTCTTTTGATGAATATCAGCTTTTGATGTTGTTTGAGTTGGTTCACCTGGCCTGCTCCACGATCTTTTCCGCTTGATATTGTTGTAAACAACCCATTTTTCATCGCCAGTTATCAGTCGTTTTAAAAATGGATCATTTTCATTAAGTTTCTTTAGCAAATCGCAGCTGCTAATGCGTTGCGTTAACTGTGATTCTTTCAGTTCGTGAGGAACCCATGTATCGAGTTTTTGAACATAGCCAAGTTGTTTTAAGTGATTTTCAATGCATGTATGTGATACATGAAGCTTCTCTGCAATCTCACGTGTTGTACTGTGACAGTCCGAATTGATTATTGCTTTGATTAGGGCGTCATCAACTTCAACTGGACGACCAGAGCGTCTTTCATCTTTGAGTGAAAAATTACCAGAACGAAATTTGGCAAACCAATTTTGACACTGCCGTTCTTTTAAGGCTTCGTCACCATAAACAGCACATAACTTTTTATGAGCTTGTGATGCGTTTTTCCCTTGCGGAAATAAAAAAGCAAAATATGACGAAAATGTTCCTTTTGATTTTCCATTTTTCAACGAACGCCAAACAAAAACTACAAAACAGATCAAAAAACTTTTTTTACTGATTAACAGCTGAATAGCCAACTATCAAATACAAAATGTGTTTTACATTTGTACTACGTCTGCAAACCTAAAAATTCAACTGAAGCCATATATGTGTGAAACCCGCAATTACTTAGTTGCCGACCCAATATATATAATATTATGTTCATACTTCGGCTCAGAGAGATGGTAAGAAAGATGCTGTTCTTGGACTCCAGCAGATGGCAAGTCATTTGGAGGAGACTAAAGAGTAAAACAGTTTCTCACAGTACAATATGATACTTGTTTTGCAGTGGATACTAGCATTAATATACTAATATCCCTGCTAGACAAAAAGTAATGAACCCATTCATTTCAGGGAATGATGGATGTACTTCTGGAGAAAGAGATCTGTGAACTGGATCCTGAGAAAATGAGATTTAAGTGAGAAGAAAGTGAAGAAGATTATCAAAAGTTGAGGGAACTGCATGTACCCAGAATACTTTTGGGAAAGTTCAAATAGTCTAATATTGCGGGAGAAAAATGTGGGAGTCGGCTGAGGGGAGTGGAACAATTGGGAGAAAATGAGGAGTAGGTGAGTAGGGGTAAGATAGAAGGATGTTTTCCCAGATATTAGGGAGGTTAGACTGAAAGAGATTACTTAGAGTATTCACCTGATGGGACTTAATGCTTTAAAAAAAATTACTCTTTTCTGCCTTTTGGTATAACAGAGTGAACAGTTGAAAGAAAGCTAGTTTCTGGAAAGCTGGCCACTTTGGAGGCCCTGCCTAAAATTCAGCCAGGAGTTCACTGTAGCCCCACCACTACCAAAGGCCATGGCAGCAGGGGTAGAAAGAAGTGGATGGATTCTATTCAGGTGGAATCAAGAGGACTTGATGTTTCCTCACATTTTTAAATGATTATTTCATACCCATTTTAACTTGACTTCCTGAGTATAAATCTGGACAGTGTGAAGTATTTTTCCCTAATAAGAACTTATGCTACTCATGTTATATAATCTTTTTTTAAAAATATATTTCATTGATTTTTTTACAGAGAGGAAGAGAGAGGGATAGAGAGTTAGAAACATCAATGAGAGAGAATCATCGATCAGCTGCCTCTTGCACACCCCCTACTGGGGATGTGCCCGCAACCAAGGTACATGCCCTTGACCAGAATCAAACCTGGGACCTCTCAGTCCACAGCCCAATGCTCTATCCACTGAGCCAAACCGGTTTCAGCCTATATTTGATAATCTTGATGTAAGCATTGTTCCTATGCAGTTCCACAATTATCAAAGAGAATATTTCCACTTGAAATTTGTTGTTAAGTCCATGATTCCAAAATTAAGAGAATAAACAAAAACATGCCTCTTCTTTTTCTTTTTCTTTTTCTTTTTTCCTTTTCCTTGTCCCTTAAGTGGAATAATATATGCAACAAATTGTTTTCTTAGTGATTCATCTCATTTATTAAAGAGCTTTATCATGTAAGGGTCTTGTTTAGCTCGATTTCAGAATAAAGGCAGCAGAAAGGGACTAGTGAGCTATTCCTCTGTGTCAGGAAAAAAGCTTTTCTTTTAGTACAAATTTGACTTCAGTTTTCTCTGCATTTTCTGCCCATTGAACAGAAAGAGAAATTCAATTATACTTTCTGGTATTACATTGCTGAGAAAAATTAAATTGCTTACATAGAAACTTTATTAGTTAAGAATATATACATTATTCAACATATTGCTTTGGTTGGTAGTTTAAATGAAAAACAAATTTCTTGTTCTGTTTATAATTTTATGTCACATACTAAAAAACAAGGTTTCAGATTTATTTTTAAAAATGTATTCATTTATTTAGATTTTGATGAATATATTTTGACTCTTGCTGAACAACAAAACAAATCACACATTTAAATAAAAGAGTAGTAAGTTGTTTTTAAAAAGTATTTGGACAATTTTAATAGTGTCTAATGGGCATATTTGCTATAGCCAAAGATATTCGTAAAACAATTCTATCATTAATTTAAAAAGCTTTGAGTTATTTCACAATACAAATTGAGTGAGCCAACAATTTTATTGGTTTTCTGTCAAAATTGGCTATAAATAAGAGCTGGTGGAGACAATAAGGGATTTAAAGAAATTAATCTTTATAGACATTTCTAATTTCTGAATTTAACTAGAACATTTTTCATTTTATGGAAATCTTGGTCACAAATTCTGTAGATATATTCATTTTACCTAGATATATGAGTGCTTGTCAATAGGTTGATTTTTTATTTATGTGTTATTTATACCATATATACATAATGTCAGCATTTCAATTTGAAGCACCATCCTATAAAATAAAAGCCTAATATGTTAAGTGTCTGGTCATCCATTCACCTGTTCAACCAATCAAAGTGTATTATGCTAATACTATGCTAAAGCCACTTGCACTGATCACTAGGGGGCAGGTATTACGACCAGTAGGTTAGGTTGTTGCTGGGGTCCAGCTGATCAAGACTAAGCTAGACAGGCCACATAGGCCTCAGGGCCCTCCCATGATCCCTCCCCTGGCCCCAGTCGTGCATCAGTGGGGTCCCTTGGCTTGGCTTGCACCCTTTCACAATCCAAGACCTCTCAGGGAATGTCGGAGAGCCAATTTCACCTGGATCCTGCAGGCCAGGTCAAGGAACCCCACTGGTGCACCAATTCATGCACCAGGCCTTTAATTATATACATATATATATATATATATATATATATATATATATATATATATAATCTGGAAGAAAATAGCTATTAAAACTTCAATTCCTCTTATGGCAGCCTTAATGCTGTTAATATAAAGCAAGAAAGAGGCAGCAGTGGCTTTGCCTCCAGAACACTCAGGGATCATACCCCTTTGGAGCTCATCAGAGCCCATCAGGTTTATACCAAAGGGTCACTTGACTCACTGCCTGATACTCCTACGGCAGCAGAATGCACAGCTTCAACAAGACATCCAACTGCTGCTGGCTTGAGAAAAGTGCTATTTTAATGATGATTGTAATGAGCTTTACTGTTGCTGGGAGCCAAATGTATCCTTAAATCCAAGTGAGAACGTTGCAATCAGGGTGAATTGAAGTTCAATGTAGCTTAGATTATTATTTGATAAGTTGCCCTTTTAATTAGGATTTTTCCATTCTTCTGTACTCATTTATTGCCTATTGTCCAAGGTGAATGATTTTCGTGTATCTTTATGAAGATATCATAGCAACACATTGAATGCACGGAAAGTAGGGGACTGCCTTAGACTGTCTATTCTGACACATTAATCTGTGCCTTTGATCCCAGCACCTGAATTCATTTCTACTATTTGATTTTGCCTACAGCAACCATTATAAGTTACATTTAAGTGACTCCAGCGTTAGTATATGGCTTTTTACTGCAGTTTCATAAGAAGTTCATTAAAGACACATCTAAAAAGAGAAATTTTAGCCACACAATTCGGTATGATGATCCAAACCTTAGATTTAGTGGCTTTGGAGAGTGAACTTTGCTCTTTAATAGAATTTAATATAATCTGGTCTACAGTAAAATTGTAATTATTATTTTGCCTTCTGCCGGACTTGAAAATTTTATGAAAAAAGAATAAAGATAGTTTTTATTTTATTTTATTTTTTAGATAGTATGGTCTTTTAAAGGAAGTTCATTCACTTAATAGTTCCTCATTTCCATTTTTACAACAATAACAAAAAAGGTATATAAAGCCAGATTGTATGGGTAGGACATGAGAGGTAGGAAATTAGAGGTCTTGGTCCGAGCTTGCTGTAACAGCTTTTGACCAGTGGGTTCCAAACTATTTAAGACTATGATCCATAGTATGTAACTTATTTTACATGGTGACACGGTATACACAATGTATGTTACAAACTGGGGAAAATGTTTCACAGAATAATGCTCAGTGGACTCTATTTTCCATTCTTTACTAATTCATGAAAAAAGAAATGCTGATCATAAATAATTAAGTGGATTTCACAATCCATGAGTGGGTCTCAGTTTATAAAACACTAATTTAGACTGCATGATGCATAAATTCCTAAAAGTTCTCAACTGTAGGAAAGTTCTCTGACTGGAAGTTGCATGTAGATATGATCCTTGCATGTCAGATTTAAGTCAATGACGATCCTGAATAACAGAGTCATTGCCTGCCTATATGATCCCGCTCAGTTATAATTCTGTAATGCAAAATTGTTTCTAAACTAGGAGGTAAGATGTAAAAAAATTAAGTAAAATGTTTAATAATCACCAAAATATGCTGAGAAGTATACTTGAAACCTCTTAAATTAAATTTATTGAAATAGCAGTGCTAGATCAAATCATATGGGTTTCAAATGTACATTTCCATGATAAATCATCTGTATATTGCATTCTGTGCCTATCGCCCAAAGTCAAGTAATCTTCATCTTATTTTAACCCCCTTTACCTTTTACTACCCCTTCTTTTTCTTTGGTAACCACTATACTATTGTCTGGGTCTAGGAGTCTCAGTTTTATATCCCATATATGAGTGAAATCATATGGTTCTGTCTAACTTATTTTGCTTAGCATAATATTATCAAGGTCCATTTAAGTTGTTGGCAAATAGCAGTATTTCCTATTTTCTTATGGCTGAACAGTATTTCATAGTAAGTATGTATTTCGTCTTCTTTATCCATTCTCTATTGAAGAATACTGATTATCTCCATATCTTGGCTCCCATGAATAATGAACATAGGGGGGTGTATATATCTTTGCAAATAAATGTTTTAAGTTTTTTGGGTAGGTACCCAGAAGTGTGATTACTGGGTTACATGGTAACTCTATTCTTAATTTGTTGAGGAAGCATCAGGTAGTTTTCCTTAGTGTCTGTACCAGTTTATATTCCCACCAGTAGTGAAGGTTCCTTTTCTCTATATCCTCTCCTATACTTGTTATTACCTGTCTTATTAATAATAGCCTTTATAATAGGGGTGTGGTGGTATCTCATTGCAGTTTTAATTTGCATTTTCCTAACAGCTAGTGGAGCTGAGCATCTTCTCACATATCTGTTGATCATTTGTATGTATTCTTGGGAGACGTGTTTGTTCAGATCCTCTCTACCTATTTTTTAATTGATTTGTTGGTTTGGTCTTGAGTTGTATGGACTCTATATATTTTGGATATTAACTCCTTGTTGTAGCTGTATGCAAATATCATCTCCCATTGGGTTGGTTGCCTTTCTGTTTCGTTGTTTGCTTCTGTTGCTCTGCAGAAATGTTTTAGTGTGATGTCGTCCCATTCATTTATTGTTACCTTTGCTTCTCTTGCTTTTGGAGTCAAATTCATAAAATGTCCTGTTTGGCCAAGATCCATAAGTTTAGTACTTATGTTTTCTTCTACGTGATTTATCGCTTCAGACCTTACATTTAGGTCTTTGATTTATTTTTAATTAATTTTTGTGCATGGGGAAAACTATAATCTATATTCATTCTTTTGCATGTAGCTTTCCAATTTCCCCAGCACCATTTATTAAGGAGGCTTTCTTTTCTTGAGTGTGTGTTTTGGCTTTTTGTTAAATTTTCCCCTATATGTGTAGTTCTGAGAAATGGTACAGTCTAGAGATAGAGAATTGACCTAAAATGACTCTATCCTAGTATAGATACTTTTTAATACTATGAAACAAGATAACATCACCTAGGGCTCTTTTTCTCAATGTTCTGGACACTATCCACACTTAAAATAACATTTTACATCACAAATATACACAACCTACATGCTGGGAAGGATGTACTATTTCATGTAATTTTATCTTGCTACATTTTTTTTGTCTCTACTTTTCTTTTGGTTGTTGTTCAAAAACCCAAAGTTACTACATGTTCCTCAGATTAAAAAATACTGGCCTAGTGTGAGAATGAGAATAGGAAAGACAGGGCCAAGGATTGAAGCTTGAGGCTCTCCAATGTTTAGAAGTCTAATTACTGTAATACATACAAAGGTCTTCAACATGCATAGCTAAAAAATGTTAGTTTCTATTATTAAAAGTAGGCTCCCGCCCCCAAATATTCCTTAATTTATTTGCTCAGTTTAGAGGCCGCAGGCTAGAATACACAGACAATAAATAGGTATTGTGTTAGTTTCCTATGGCTCATAGTTAATCATGTGAAATTCAGCAACTTAAAACAGCACACATTCCCGTCGAAACCGGTTTGGCTCAATGGATAGAGAGTCGGCCTGCGGACTCAAGGATCCTGGGTTCGATTCAGGGAAAGGACTTGTACCTTGGTTGTGGGCACATCCTCAGTGGGGGGTGTGCAGGAGGCAGCTGATCAATGTTCTTCTTTCATCGATGTTTCTAACTTTCTATCCCTTTCCCTTCCTCTCTGTAAATAAAATCAATAAAATATGTTAAAAAAGAATATATCTGAATTATAAAAAAACAAACAAACAAGTAAAAAAAACAGCACACATCCCTGATTCAATGGTGTAAAAGTCTAGGTTGAGTTGAGCTAAGCTCTCTTTTTCACGTGTAAGTCAGAAATGTAAGTTCCACTTGGGAAAGAACCAATTTGGAGCTCCTCTGATTATGGGCAGCATTTAGTTGTGAGACTGAGGTCCCCACTTATTTTCTGGCTTTTAGATAAGGGTCACTTTCATTTCCTAGAAGCCGCCTCCCGTTCCTTGCCATGTGACCTTATCCATAGACAGTTCAGAGTATGTCCTTTAATTTCTTCAAGGACAGCAGGAGAATCTTTTACCCTCCCTTCTGCTAAGATGGAGTCTTATATAATACTAGAGGCCCAGTGCACGAATTTGTGCATGGTTGGTATCCCTTGGCCTGGTGGGCAATCAGGGTGATAGGGGTCATCTCACCCAGTCCTGATGGGGGTTATCAGGGTCCAGCTGGCTTGGGGGAAGGATCATGGGAGGTTGACTGTAGAAGCTCACTGACCACCAGAGGGAAGCTCCTATGTTGAATGTCTACCCCTGGTGGTCAGCACACATCACAGCAAGTGATCAAACTCCTGGTCTCCTGTTAGAACACTCAAGGGGGCACTTTGCATATTCTGAGCGTCATTTGCAGTTTGTGAGGATACAGCAATGGTATGAATGGCTTGTGGCTTTCATCTTGCTCTATACCTTGTTCATAGCAAACTCTCAAATCTTATTGAATAAATAATGTTTTTCTCCATTTTGGTTTATATCTAATTTAGTTTATCTTGGGAGCTATAGATAGTTTTACCTTCCTTTATAAAGTATGTTTGATTTTTAAAGCAAACCACAAGTGTTGTACAGTTTGTACTAAAGGACTACTTTATTGCTTTTTTTATTACCTAAAAAATGCAACAAAAGTTTAAAATTAATAACAGTCAGTCACAGGGAATAGGGATAATAAAAGTTATGTTCCTTGCTTCAGAAGCAGCTCACTTTCTATTTTCTTATTAAAAAAAAAAAAAAAAGAACAAGAAGATCAAAAGTTTCTGGTGGTTTATCAAGGGAGTAAAAGAAGGTGAGAAAGAGAGGGAGAGAAATACAAAGAAACGTTTCTACTCAATATCTCTTAGTTGAAAACAGAATTAGGATTTGTTTGATTTTTTAATATTTTATATTGATTTTTAGAGAGAGAAAAGGAAACAGAGATAAAGAGAGAGAGAGAACATCAGTTTGTTTTCTCCTGCACACACCCTAGGGGGATCAAACCCAGAACCGGGTTATGCACCCTGATCAGGAATTGAATCTGCCACCTCCCGGTGTACAGCATGATGCTCCAAACAACCAAGCTACAATGGTCTTGGCTGTTTGATTTTTATGGTTCCTTAACTCCCAGAAAACCCATATCTATGCCTGAAAAGAGAAAGCAACAGTGAAAACAGCAGGACTGATGATTAGGGCATAGAAAGATCTGAGTACCATAAGTGCATCATGGGATCATGTCAGTGGACAAATGGCAAGCTTAAATGCCCATTCCCAGAAATCTTATGTATTGCACAGAGCTGACTTCCCAGGACAGACATGTTTTTCTTTGCAGACCAAAATCTTTCCCCCAAATATAAAAAAAGAAAAAAGAAAAACTTTCATCTTCTAATACTACTCATTAAAATAATCAAGCCCTACCCATATCTTCCATGTGTGCTTGTGATCGATCTATTTAAATGCTAGAGTATTTTGCCCTTTTAGCATCTTAACTGATCTCCTAGAAATGATATTGCACAGTCCAGGCTTTCCTTTCACCATCCGCTGGATATTGCCAAATGAATATTCTTCTTTTAATTGAAATTCACTTTGGCAAAAGCTAATTTCTAACCTTTCATCTGAGAGATTTTGCCTGACTCACTTTCACTTCTTTGTCTCCACAAGAGGATTAATACCTTGCATGTGCTGTGGTGCCCCATCACAACGCATATGTGTATTCAACATCTTTATCTTTCACTCAGAGAATGCATTCTGGTACATTTATAAATCCTTTCAACCTTGGAATGTTAGGTAAAAATTCCTTTGCAGATGAAGGCAGAATATTTCTGGTTATTTTTTTTATGTGGCCTAGAAGGGATTTCTGTAATTACTTTCTCTTACAATCAAGAAGTGAAGGAGGACATCAGACACAATAAACTCAGACTTCCTGGAGATGGATTTTTCCATTTAGTCATAAAAGAAAGTATATTTGGGTGAGTCAGGCCAGATCATAAAAGTATTGTGGAGTTTAGATTCTATCTCAAAGAAATGGAGAGCTTAGATTCTACCTCAAAGAAATGGGGAGCCATCATTGATGGTCAAGTGATTATATGAAAAGGTGAATAAAAAATTAGAAAATTAACCTCTAGTGGTTTATACAATGATTCGGAAGTCTTGAGGCAGATGTTGCTTTGACAATGATTATATCCGTGTTGGTGTGAGGTGTTAAATTTTGGTAGAATTAGATGAAAGAAAGAAAAATGTATATGAGTGAGGTAGAGAAAAAAGGCTAGACTTAGTGATAGGGGGTAAGTGACAGATGGATGAGATATGGCTAGTCTATGTAAAACCTAAAAAACACACAAGCCAACTTTAGTAGAGAAATCTCTTAAAAGTCTAATTTTGGAAAATTAAAAATGAATATTTTTGCCCTGCAGTTCAAATTAGACATTGCATGTATGTACAAGAAGACAGTATATAAGAGTGGCTATCTCTTTTATACTCTATTGTTTTTTGTTTGTTTGTTTTACCTTTTTCTTGTTTTACTTAAAGCCACACGAACCTTAGAATTAGTTAAATATATATATAGTGGATTGAATAATGCCCATCCAAAATTTATGTCCACCAAAAACCTCAAAATACGACCTTATTTGAAAATAGGCTCTTAGTTGATGTATTTAGAAAAGACGAGTTAGGCTGTATTAGGGTGGGCTATCTATCCAGTGACTGGTGTCCTTGAAGGACAGATATAACATGTGGGGGAGAATGCCATGTGAAGGCAGAGACAGACTTTACAGTGAGGCAACTACAAGTGAAGCAACACTGTGTGTTGTGAGAGTCACAGGGAGCCTGGGAGAGGATTCTTTGCTAGACCCTTAACATTGAGCATGGCCCTGCAGCAGGGCCTTGCAGCAGCTGGATTTCAGACCTTAGGTTTCCAGCACTAACTGCTCTTGAGGTAAGGCACCACGTTTGTGGTATTTGTTACACTGTACTTAGAGCTTCATTCAAATGAGTTAAAACATATGCTAGAGGGACAATTACAATATATTTTTTAGGTAAAATCCAGGCTTTGAAAGGTTTTTGCCAACAACCTGGCTCCACCATCCTGCTGTGGCCAATGACTGTCACGCCCCCTGGTGGTCAGTGCATGTCATAGCAACCAGTTATTCCATTGTTCGGTTGTTCTTCCATTTGGTCTATTTGCGTGTGTGTGTGTGTGTGTGTGTGTGTGTGTGTGTGTGTGTGTGTTTCTATCTATCCTTTCCTCTCTGAAATATATATATATTTAATATATATTTAAAAAAAGGAGTGGAGTTCCAGACCCACTGAGCAAATTAAGTCTTTTCCTCTATGTGCTTCTCATAAACTCTTAGCAAATGCATCTTAAGTTTTAAGGGCCTCTGAAAAACATTTTTTGTTGTTGTTGACAATTAGATTCAGCAGTGGGTGAGGGTTCCTGCCTCAGACAGGACCTCTGACTCCTGCATTTAGACTTCTTGGGCATTCTGTGGACCTCTGAGCTGGTGGGGCTTGCAAGAACTTCATTTTATTTCCATTTCTCCCAATTCTTTAAGCTTTGCATCTAAAGATTTTTATAACCTTTAAAATTTTATTTTACCCATGACATAAACTGTGTGGGTGGTTTTAAATATACACACCCCATAAACTTGAAGTCACCCTGAAGCAATATGTAAAATATTTAAGCTTTTCTAATGATTCTCTTAATTTATCATAATGCTTTTGGTGGAAGCAAATCTGAGTTATTGTTGTTTAGAGAAGATGCTCACTGGCAAGTTAACTTTTTTTTTTTTTTTTAAGGAGAGGTATCACCAACAGTGAATAGAAAGCTTCAAAAACATTTTATAACCATGTTTGCTTATATTAAAGGTCGAATGCATTTTAAAATTTCAAGATTGATCACCTTATAAGTTAATACACTGTTGAACTCATAGATTTGCAAATTTTCATATTATTATAAAAGCTTCATAATTTCTATTTTTTATTTACATGCCACTTTGTTCCAAATGTTTTATTTATGGGACTTAGAATTTCTGAAAGGGCTGGGAAGCAGATTCTCCTACTCTGAATTGTGTTTAGTGCTGGAAAAACACATTGTTTCAAAATACAGTCGAGAGTTATAGACTGAGCACCTGTTATTAGCAAGATGCTATTCTAGATATTAATAGTATAACATTGAATAGGAGAGTAAAATATGTTTATATACTTATGTATGCGTAGGAGATAACTTTGTTAGTTCTATGTGAACTATCTATATATAAATAGAAAACCAGTTTCTGTGACAACCGTGATGACCAAACGACCTATTACCAAAAGGTGCATTGAGAACTTCTCGGTCCATTCTCCCACCTCCACCTGCCCCCACCCCCCCCCCCCAATCCCCGGCCCTCAGGTTCTGATTGATCAGGGGATGGCTAATGGGGGAACTGCGATGAGTGTCACAGTGGAGACGGCTGAGCAGGTGGAAGGCGGACCTCTTGGTCTCTCCCTCTGGTCCTCAGGCTCCAATAAATAGGTGGCAGTGGCGACTGGTGAGCAGGTGGAAGGCAGACCTCTTGGTACATCCCTCCTGGCCTGCAGGCTCCTATTGACCAGGGGAGGCTAACGGGGGAACCAAAGTGAGTAGCAAGGCAGGGACTGGCGAGTGGGTGGAAGGTAGACCTCTTGTTCCCTCCTCCTGGCCCTCAGGCTCCAATGATTGCTGGCAGCAGTAGGGCAGAATGGGGACTGGCAAATGGGCAGGACTTGGTCCTGATGACAGGCTGGGCGGTCAGTCTGGAGTAGGTTTGGATTGTGTTGGGAAAGGAAGAGGAAGATCCAGTTAGAAAACAGCCTCACCACTGGCCTCGACCACGAAATGGCTCTGCTGGCCAAGCACCTGCTGAAGCGGCTGCCCACAGATAAGCAGATGGAGACTGGGCCCTTCCTGGAGGCAGGTCCCACCTGCTGCCCTTCTTTAATTGCCTTGGGTCCCCAGTGTTTACACCCGTCAAGGCAGACATAAGTGGTAACATCACGAAAATCAAAGCTGTGTACAACACCGACCCGGCCAGGTTCAGGACCCTGAAGAACATCCTGGAGGTGGAGAAGAAAATATATGGAGGAGAGTGGCCCAATGTGGGGGCCAGGCTAGTGCTAATATGGCTGAAAAGGGGCCTCCGCTTCATCTAGGTCTTTCTGTAGAGCATGTGCAACAGGGAGTGAGAAGAGAGCCACCCCAACCTCATCCGTGTCAATGCCACCAAGGCCTACAAGTTGGCACTCAAGAAGTACCACGGCTGGACCGTGCAGAAGATCTTCCAGGCAATGCTGTATGCCACGCCCTACAAATCCAACTTCCTGAAAGTGCTCTCCAAGGGCCATGACGGAGGAAGAGTGCCTGGAGAAGGTCTACCTGTTCCTGTTCACCAACGGCCACCATTGTCATAATCTACGAGATGTACACCACTATGAATGTGGAGCTCAACAATAAGGTGTAGGCATGCCCGGTGGCCAGCACTCCCAGAAACAGGCAAGCCAGCATCACTGTGAAGCAAGCTGGCAGGCCACCTTGGCCTGTGTCCCCCAGAGCAGCCCAGAGTCTGGCTGGGGTTATAGGGGACAGCTCTAGTTTCTGAAAAGTCATTTTTGAGGTCTACCCTAACAGAGCAATACATAACCACCCTACTTCTGAATCACCTTTAATTTCACAGCAGCATAGACTGACTGCCTTCATTTTAGTGTTATAAAAGTCACTTAATGTTGCTAATAAATCAAGTCCTAGGGTTTTCTGGCCCCACGGTGCATACACCTCATTTTATAAATGAAGATCTGGTGCAGTGATGTTTTGAGTCATGTAAGGACAATGAGGCGTCTGATTTGAAATTATACAGGTTTTTTTTTTTTTTTTAGCACACTGCTTTGTGCTCTCCTGTGGTTGCACAGCCCAATGTCATAGTGCTGTTAGTATAGACCCTGCTCTTTCCAGACAGTTTTTTTTTTATAGTTGAAAACAACCAGCAAGACTTTGATGACCTTGACCAAAGGGACTTTATTTTAAAGCTATTAGGTAAGAGTGGCCACAGATGACTGGATTTGCATTCTTCTGCATAAGTATTTCCTCCAGAGATAGCCTACCCCACCTAAGAAACTATGTATCATGTGTGTTCTCTCAGAGTGGAGGCCACCTGCCCTCCCAATGCTGAGACCCAAGGAAACACCTCACTGCCTAAACTGTCCCTCCTGGCACTAAAAAGAGCTGTATTTTGAAAGTGTTGAGATGAATAGAGGGACCCCTAAAGAAGTCACATGTGTTAAAAACCCAATGAGGAACAATTGGTAATTTTTATGCAAACACTAAATAAGTCTTAATAAATAAACTTCTATTTTGGAATCACAAAAACAAACAAACAAACAAAGAAAAACCTTTGGAGATAGTGAAGAGCAGTTTGTCCAGACTGATGAGAACTCAGAATTAGAGTTTAATTGGAATAGAAATTCTTCAGATAGCACCTGTTTCCTGAAATCTGAGCACTCTACTTTTAGGTTTTCCAGTTCAAGTTTTTGGAGACTGCCTATTAAAACATTACTGGTTGGAAAGTGTTTGTATAGAAGCCCGTAAGTATTAGCTCTCTATAAGGGAATATGAAATAATATGAAATGCATCATGTTATCAAGAAGATTGAATTTTAAAATAAAAAAAGAAGAAATATAAATATTAAAAATTAAAAAAAGCTTGATTTTTAGGGGCAAAATCAGGCAGGCAGGCAAGCAGTTAGGACCCAGCGGTCCCCGATTATGAGAGGGATGTCCATTGGATTGGGCCTAAACTAGCAGTTGGACATCCCCCGAAGGGTCCCAGATTGCGAGAGGTTTGAGGCTGGGCTGAGGGATCCACCCCCTCCCATGCATGAATTTTGTGCACTGGGCCTCTAGTCTATCTTACCTAATAATAGACAAAATGTAAATTGACTATACCTCTGCTATGCATTATTTTAATTGTGTTAATATTAGACAACTTTAAGAAGAAATGGGTTTATTTTTTCAGTTCTTAGTTTCACTTTATTCTTGATGAGTTTATAGTTCTGATGAGTTTTATACATTTGTTAATTATGACAATGAAAGTTGGCAGTGAACGATGGAGAATCAAAAAAAAAATAGAGTTACTTTCTAAGTTGTTTCTAATGTTTTAAAATCATTTAAATGTAGGCTGGACTATGTTTGATATAACATTTTTATTTCTAAGATGCACAAGAGGAATAAAAAAATTCACGGACTTTGTATTCTGGGTCCTATTAGAATTATGCATTTTTCACAGTGAGATGGAAGCAATAATATCTCCACTTATTTTGAGAGGATTAAAAGAAGTAAATATGTTATACATAGCATTGTGTAAGTATTACAACAGGCTCTTAGTAAAGATTAGCCTACCCTTTCTCTCTTATTCCTATTATGGCTATTTCTCTGTTAAAAAAAAAATCAAGTTCTTCAATCTGAAAAACAGCAGATGAAAAACAAATTTTCCTACTTAAGAAAACTAATAGGAGAACAACATAAACTTGTTTTTAAAAATACATGAAGAACAAAATATTGCTTTTATAATTTATGTGGGCATATAAATATGAACGTGGCATGTATTTAGATTTTGGCCTCATCACATTACTTGAAATAATCAAAAAGTGAAAAATAATTTTTTAAAATGAACATGCTGCTCTTTGCCAAGACTCACCAAAAGACAAAATTATGGAGGAATTAGCTTAATAAAAATCATAAAGAATAATCATTATAGTTTTAGAATAGCTGATGTGTATTGTTATTAAAATAAGTATAGACTAAATTTATGTTTACATTTATCCTATGGACACCTTCAATTTATCAGTGCTTGGGATGGTATTTTACACTTCTTAAGGTAGCATATTTTCTATCATTTAAATTGCTTAATCCATTTCTTTCGACCCTGAAAGCCCCAGTAGGACATCTTAGCTTAACTAGATGTTTTCCATTTTTAATTACTATGACTAATTTTTTACAGCTCAGTCACAAATCCTTGAGAATAATAAATATGGTGACACAGTCTTAATTATAATGGTGCCAATAGCACCACTCTAATACAGTGTGAGGCTTACATTGAAAAGGAATTTGCCCGGAATTGAAGCTCCTCTGATTGCTTTCCACATCACGTTTTAAACAAACACTGTGGTGCTTTAGCCATTACTTGGTTGCCTAGGATACACAGTTAATGTAGCCCTAAGATGCTGCTACCAGTTAGGCTTTGAGGCCATGCCTGGAAGTGCTGCTTTTTAACAAATTAGAAAAAATTTAACAGAGACACTCTGGGGAGGTGCGTTTTGATTGATGAAGTAATCAACTGTGTTTTTTGAGTAGTTATGTGAAAATGATTATTTTTATTTTACTTTAGTTTTCTGTGAAATTGAAAGAGGCTAAAAGTTCCCGTTTTTAAAAACAAATGCAAAATTGATTCCAGTGACCTAATTCTAAGACACATTCACCAAGAATATAATATTCTGATTCTTGATGTACTATAAAAGGTGACCAGCTAAGTCAAATTTTTGTAAGTTTCTTCATTTAATAGAATCTTTTGTTGTTAGGTTTTTGTCTGTGTAGTAAAAACATATCACAGTTCATTTGTATTAAGATGCTAAAAGGTCTATATATTATCATAAAAGTAGTTTTATAATAAAAATAATTAGCAAAGTAATGTGTGTGCCATAGTAAATAATGAGAGTACCACAGAAACATACACCAATTTCAACATCTTATGTCTAGGTTATATCCATCGTATGAACAAATTACCTTTCAATTCCTGTAATAGTACACTTTAATATTACACCAAAAGTTGGTTGTGCAGCACTTTGTTTTAAATATCAGCACAATTTTAGGTTATCTGTTATTTTTAAGTGAATAGATAGCCTGATTTTTGTCTCTGAAATATTGAATTGTCGTCTTGGCTGATTTGAAAGCAAATCAAATCAGAATTGTTGTTGAGTGAATAGGAAGATCCAGTGCTGAACCAGTAGGTGGTGCTTGAGTTATAAGTGCATTTAGAACAGAGATTAAAGAAAGAAAAAAAATCTTGCACAATCTTTAGGAATGGTTGCTCTTGTTTCTATTTTGAAGGAGTCATTAGGGAGGAAATTCTTAATTAGAGTTTTGACTCTTCACTGGAACTGATGGTCTTACCTCCTCTCCATTCTCTCCCTCCCTGCCTCCTTCCTCTAATCATTGTTTCCTGTTCACTGTGGCTTTCGGCAGGTGAACTGTCGGGGAGGACGGATGAAATCTTTTCTCCAAAGCAGAACACTTGGGTGGTGGGAGTGGTAATATATTGGTTCTAAGTCAGGCGTACAGGGACATGTATCACCCGGGAGAGATTCAAGGAAGATCCTAACCTCCCCTTGAAATCTCGGTGTTTGTTTATGCCTCCACTTTTGAAGTTTACCCTCCTGTGCTTGATCTCTCTTTTTGCCTGTGGTTGTTAGCATGTGGAGCTCTTCTCCATGACTTCACTTCTTAAGTTCTTAAAAATATATGCAGTCTGAAAGGTAACAAAGTTATGTCTTTTGGCATTTGTCACACGGAGGGATGGTGCTTATGTACTGAATTCCCCAGAAAAGAGCCAAATTTGACAGAATTAAAAAACAAAAAAAAACAAAAAAAAAAAACCATTGGGTTTGAATAGATTGTGTATTCATTTAGGTGTGCTAACTAGTGAATGAACATAGAACCGAAGTAACAAAGAACCCTATATGGCTGATTGCCTGGTGTTACTTCTTTCTATGAGTATATCATTTGTTTTTTACTATTGCATTTAAAATATTAAATTATAAATCTAAAAAATAGTTTTAGAAGTTTACTCTTTCTAAATAATCCACAACAGTTCATAATGCATTTCTTAGAATATTAATTATTATTTTTATTAAACAATATTTTGCTTTGTATTATTGATAATTTTAAGGTCGCTTGGTTTAATTAATTTGAACTAACACATTTTCAGATGTTTTAGTTCAGGATGATAATTACACTATATTTCTAAAATAATAGATGTGCTGTTTCTCCATTAATTGTGAAATACATGGATAATTAAATTATGTGAATAGCAAGTTCATTTTAGTAAGCAATCTAAATAAATCACCTCCCCTACCTCCTGTAAAAAAAAAAAATACAAAACACCCTTTCTCCTGTTTTTTATCAGAAGGAATTTCCCCCGATGGAGTTATTATCTTCAACCAATTATTGTAATGGTTTCCTGCTGAACTCTGATTTAAAACGGTGAGAGCAATTGATACCATCAATGGTAGAGGAAAGTGAAAAAAACAAAACAGGACACAGAACAGTGGACTTTCCCTTAGATTATGTCCAGACCTTCTTAGGTACAGTTAACATGGCATCACATCCTTTTCTGACAATATATATATAAATTATAAATCAGACCAGACAGATAAGGGTATGATAGGTCTCTGATGAAGGGTATGAATTTCACGTTGCTGTGAGCTCCATTGGTTTGCATCTCATATTACTATTTCAGTTTTTATGTTTTTAATGATTATAAGGGAACATAAAATTAAAAATATAAAGATGATTCATTTGAACTCCAACTGCTTTGAAAAAATTAAATAAATGAAAGCCAACATTCTAACACTCTTGAGTCCAGGGAGTGAATATTTTATTATTATTTTTATACATGGGGTCTTATTTTTATGTCCTTTATCTCTATGGATCTTGCACACCAGAAGTAGTGAAACAAATTTCTCCTTTTCCAGTTCCTCAATGGCTACTTGAACTTATTGCAGAACTGCAGACAAGGGAGGTAAAATGCTAAGGAAGCCAATCCATCTCACGCCGTAGATGGCAGCAAATCAAGCTGAAAGGATTAGGAAAAAAGGCCACTTATATCAGTTTATAAGAAGGACTAAAGTTTTTTTGTTTTTTTTTTTTTTACCAGTTCATAAATTACATTTCACTTTTCATTCTTCAGCAGCATAGAAAGGTTGTCAGCTAGCTGATTCCTTGCACACCAGGCCAACTCTTTTTGTCTCCAATTTGCATAGAGATCAGTTTTGAGAGGAGCAGAGTCCCTTTGGAGATGAAATTTGCTTTTGCTATTTTTGTTATTCTTTTTACACAGGAGGCTGTAAAATAATTTTCTGCTCTAGGGTCTTGAAATAACATTAAAGATTGATAATTCAGTTAGGCTTGTCACTCTCAGGGCCAAAGTTGACTCATGCTGCACATGGGATGGGTGATGTCCACATGATTTAAAAAAAAAATACCTTTTACATATAAATATTATTTTTCCAATTGCAGGTGGCATTTCAAAATTCTTTCCTATATTGTGTGTCATTCAAACACATTATAAAAATATATTTTATTTTTCTAGACTCATATCTCCCTTAGGGTGATTTTGGTCTTTGAAGTAGCTCTTAGAAACTTCTTCCCCAGGCAAACACAAGCAGATGGTAGCACAGAAAAGGTAGAAGATTTCATGTTTGGAAGATAAGCACAGGCTGAAGGAAGTGGATGCTCTACATTAGAGACAATGGGATTGTGGAAATGGAATAAAAACAAATTCAGCTTAGTTCATTTGTAAGCTTTATATTGGCCACTTACCATAATTCATGAAAATGGGAATGTTTTCTACCTATGTTCAATTATTATTATTATTATTATTATTATTTATTTATTTATTTATTTATTTATTACATATTTTCTTGATTTTTTTTATTGCCCCCCTCCCTCCCTCCCACACATCCCCTCCCTCCCCATAGTTTATGTCCATTGGTTGTACTTATATGCATTTATACAAGTCCTTCGGTTGATCTATTATCTCCCCCTGATATCCCTACCCTCCCCACTGTAATTTGACAGTCTGCCTGTTGCTTTACTTTCTCTATATCTGTCTCTTGGTTCATCAGTTTATAAAGATCTTTATCATCCACCTATGTGTGAGGTCATGTGGTGTTTCTCTTTCGTTGATTGGCTTATTTCACTCAGCATGATGCTCTCCAATTCCATCCAGGTTGCTGCAAATGATGAGAATTCCTTCTTCTTTATGGCAGCATAGTATTCCATTGTGTAGATGTACCATAGTTTTTGGATCCAATCATCTGCTGACGGGCACCTAGGCTGTTTCCAAATTCTGGCTATTGTAGATTGTGCTGCTATGAACATAGGGGTGCATATATCCTTTCTGATTGGTGTTTCTAGTTTCTTGGGATATATTTCTAGAAGTGGGATTACTGGGTCAAATGGGAGTTCCATTTTCAGTTTTTTGAGGAAACTCCACACTGTTCTCCACAGTGGTTGCACCAGTCTGCATTCCCACCAGCAGTGCACGAGGGTTCCTTTTTCTCCGCAACCTCGCCAACACTTGTCGTTTGTTGATTTGTTGATGTTGGCCATTCTGACAGGTGTGAGATGGTACCGCATTGTTGTTTTGATTTGCACCTCTCGGATAATTAGTGACTTTGAGCATGTTTTCATGTGCCTTTTGGCCTTCCTTCTGTCTTCTTTTGAAAATATTCTGTTTAGGTCCATTGCCCATTTTTTAATTGGATCATTCATCTTCCTTTTATTTAGTTGTATAAGCTGTCTGTAAATGTTGGAGATTAGACCTTTATCAGTGGTAATATTTGCAAATATGATCTCCCACACCGTGGGCTTTCTTGTTGTTTTATTGATGGTTTCTTTTGCTGTAAAAAAGCTTTTTATTTTGAAGTAGTCCCATTTGTTTATTTTCTCTTTAGCTTCCATTGCCCTAGGGGCAGTATCAGTGAAGAAGTTATTTTGGCATACGTCTGAGATTTTGCTACCTGTGGATGCTTCTAGTATTTTTATGGTTTCCCGTCTGATGTTTAAGTCCTGTATCCATTTTGAGTTTATCCTTGTGAATGGTGTAAGTTGGTGATCTAGTTTCATTCTTTTGCATGTGTCTGTCCAATTTTCCCAACACCATCTATTGAAGAGACTGTCTTGACTCCATTGTATATTCGTGCCTCCTTTGTCAAATATTAATTGAGCATAGTGATTTGGGTTGATATCTGGGTTCTCAATTCTATTCCATTGATCTATTTGTCTGTTCTTGTGCCAGTACCAGGCTGTTTTGAGAACAGTGGCTTTGTAGTATAGTTTGAAGTCTGGTATTGAGATCCCTCCTACTTTACTCTTCTTTCTCAGAATTGCTGTGGCTATTCGGGGTCTTTTATTGTTCCAAATGAACTTTTGGAGAGTTCTTTCTAGGTCAGTGAAATATGTCGTTGGTATTTTAATGGGGAGTGCATTGAACCTATAGATTGCTTTAGGAAGTATGGACATTTTGATGATGTTGATTCTACCAATCCATGAACATGGTATGTTCTTCCATCTCCTTACATCTTCCTCTATCTCTTTTTTCAGTGTCGTGTAGTTTTCCGCAAATAGGTCCTTTATTTCTTTAGTTAAATTTATTCCTAGGTATCTTAATTTTTTTGGTGCGATGGTGAATGGAATTGCTTTTTTAGCCTCTGTTTCTGTAGTTTTACTGTTGGTGTATAGAAATGCCATGGATTTCTTGGCATTAATTTTATATCCTGCTACGTTGCCAAATTCATTTATTAAGTCAATTAGTTTTTTAATGGAGTCTTTTGGGTTTTTTATGTACAATATCATGTCATCTGCAAATAAGGATAACTTTACTTCTTCTTTTCCAATTTGGATGCCTTTTATTTCCTCCTCTTGTCTAATTGCAATGGCTAGTACTTCCAGAACTATGTCAAACAGGAGTGGCGAGAGTGGGCATCCCTGTCTTGTTCCTGTTCTTAGAGGGAATGGTTTTAGTTTTTGCCCATTGAGTATAATGTTGGCTGTGGGTTTATCATATATAGCTTTTATTATGTTGAGGTATGATCCTTGTACTCCCACCTTTTTAAGAGTTTTTAACAGGAAAGGGTGTTGGATTTTGTCAAATGCTTTTTCTGCGTCAATTGATATGACTATATGATTTTTATCTTTCAATTTGTTTATGTGATGTATCACGTTTATTGATTTGCGGATATTGTACCATCCTTGCATTCCTGGAATAAATCCTACTTGGTCATGGTGTATGATCTTTGTGATGTTCTTCTGGAGTCGATTTGCTAGAATTTTGTTGAGGATTTTGGCATCTATGTTCATGAGGGATATTGGCCTGTAATTCTCTTTCATTGAGTTGTCTTTATCTGGTTTTGGTATTAGGGTGATGTTGGCTTCATAGAAGGAGTTCGGAAGTGTTCCTTCCTCTTGGATTTTTTGGAATAGTCTGAGGAGGATAGGTTTTAGTTCTTCCTTGAATGTTTGGTAAAACTCTCCTGTGAAGCCATCTGGCCCTGGGCTTTTGTTTGCTGGAAGCTTTTTGATGACGGTTTCAATTTCTTCCCACGTCACTGGTCTATTGAGATTTTTAGATTCTTCCTGATTGAGTTTTGGCAGTTTGTATTTTTCTAGGAATATGTCCATTTCCTCCAGGTTGTTTAGTTTGTTGGAATAGAGTTGTTCGTAGTATTTTGTAACAATCTGTTGTATTTCGGTGGGGTCTGTTGTTATTTCACCTCTTTCATTTCTGATTTTGTTTATTTGGGTCCTCTCTCTTTGTTTCTTGGTTAGCCTGGCTAGAGGTCCATCAATCTTGTTTATCCTTTCGAAGAACCAGCTCTTGGTTTTGTTGATCTTATGTATTGTTTCTTTGGTCTCTATGTCATTTATCTGTGCTCTGATTTTTGTTATTTCCTTCCTTCTGCTTACACTGGGCTTTTCTTGTTGCTCTTTTTCTAACTCTTTGAGTTGTAGAGTTAGTTCATCTGTTACCATTTTTTCTAGTTTTTTGCAATAGGCTTGTAAGGATATGAACTTCCCTCTCAAAACTGCTTTTGCTGTGTCCCATAGATTTTGGATTGTTGTATTTTCATTGTCATTTGTTGCCAGGATGTTTTTAATTTCTTCCTTGATTTCTCTGGTAACCCAGTCCTTGTTTAATAGCATGTTGTTTAGTCTCCATGTATTTGATTTCTTTGGATTATTTTTATTGTAATTAATTTCCAGTTTTATGCCACTATGGTCTGAGAAGATGCTTGATATGATTTCTATCTTCTTGAATTTGAAGAGACTTTGCCTATGTCCCAAAATGTGGTCTATCTTTGAGAATGTCCCATGTGCACTTGAGAAGAATGTATATTCTGTGGCTTTGGGGTGGAATGTTCTAAAGATGTCAATTAATTCCATCTGGTCTAGTGAGTCGTTTAGGATTGATATTTCTTTGCTGATTTTTTGTTTAGATGATTTGTCGAAGGGTGACAGTGGGGTATTAAAATCTCCTACTATGATTGTATTGCTATTAATCTCTCCCTTAATGTCCTCCAGCAGTTTTTTTATGTATTTGGGTGCTCCTGTATTGGGTGCATATATATTTACCAGGGTTATTTCTTCTTGTTGGATTGTACCCTTTAGTATTATGAGTGGCCTTCATTATCTCTTGTTATGTCCTTCACTCTGAGATCTAATTTGTCAGATATAAGTATTGCTACCCCAGCTTTTCTTTTCTCTCCATTTGCCTGGAAAACTTTTTTCCATCCCTTCACCCTCAGTCTGTGTGCATCTTTTTTTCTGAGGTGGGTTTCTTGTAGGCAACAGATGTAAGGGTCTTGTTTTCTTATCCAATCTGACACCCTATGTCTTTTGATTGGAGCATTTAATCCATTTACATTTAAGGTTATTATTGATAGGTACTCATTTGATGGCATTTTTATTCTATACCCATGTTCCTTCTTCAATTCCTATTTCTTTATTTTTACAGTAGACCCTTTAGCATTTCTTGCATTGCTGGTTTGGTGGAGATAAATTCCTTCAGTCTTTTTTTGTCTGTGAAGCTCCTGATTTCCCCTTCAATTTTGATTGATAGTCTTGCTGGGTACAGTATTCTTGGATTCAAACCCTTCCTTTGCATGACTTTGTATATTTCATCCCATTCCCTTCTGGCCTGATATGTTTCTGTTGAGAAATCAGTTGCTAGTCTGATGGGGGTTCCTTTGTAAGTAACTTTCTGTCTCTCTCTGGCTGCTTTTAAGATTCTTACTTTGTCGTTGTTGTTTGCCACTTTAATTATAATGTGCCTTGGCGTCTGTCTTCTGGGATTCATTTTGCTTGGGACTCTGCGAGCATCTTGGATTTGTGTGGGTTTTTTCTTCTCTATCTCAGGAAAGTTTTCTGTCATTATTTCTTGAAATACTTTTTCCACGTCTACCTCAGTTTCCTTTCCTTCTGGAACCCCTATTATTCGAATATTATTTTGTTTTGTAATGTCCCAAAGCTCCCGTAGGCTCTCCTCCTGCTTTTTAATCTTTTTTTCTAGAAGCTGCTCTAATTGGGTATTTTTTTCCATCTTGTCTTCTAGCTCACTGATGCGGTCTTCCGCTTCATCTAGTCTACTCTTGATGCTTTCTATTGAGTTCTTCATGGTAGCGATGTCATTTTTCATTTCTTCTTGGTTCTTCCTCAATTCCTGATGGTTCTTCCTCATTTCTTCTTGGTTATTGTCAAATTTCTCTTCCATTCTTTTTAGCCAACCAATAATCATTATTCTGAACTCTTGCTCTGGTAGGCTGCTTGCCTCTGGCTCGTTTACTTCCTTTTCTGGTGATGCCTGCTTTTCTTTCATTTGTGGGGTGTTTCTTTGTCTTCCCATGGTATCTCTTTTCAGGATGTCTGGTTATGTGGTGTTCTTTCTCTTGCGTTAATTTATAGGTGCAAAATACAACACTACCAGGTACAACACGAGAGGCACTTAACAGGAATGTATTTACAATATTATTAACCTCTAATAAAGGTAACCCCTAGCGATAGGCAAATTAGGGTATAGGAGAGAAGGAAGGAAGGAAGGTAAAAATAAAATAAAGAAAAATTAAAAAAAAAAAAAAGTCAAAGAAGAAATAAAGTAATGACAAAATGAAGATAGAAAACAGGGAGAAAAAGAAGAGAGAGTAAGAGAGAGAGAGAGAAAGAGAGAGAGAGAGAGAGAGAGAGAGAGAGAGAGAGAGAGAGAGAGAGAGAAGAAGCAAACTAAAAAAATGGGAAACAAACTATATATATGTGGAGAAAATTGCCATAGATCAACCACTGAGCCCAGCCAATGCCGGTAACAATACTTGGAGATTAATACAAACTACAATACAATATCCACTATTATTAAGTAAGGTTATGATATACAGAAGTCAAAGAAACAAACAAAAACAGAGGATTTAAAAAAAAATACAAAGCAACAATAACAACACTGGAATAAGCATAACAATTTCACTGAAAAGCACAAATATTCACAATAATCAACCTTCACTCAAACAATGAGAAAAGGATAGAAAGTAGAACCGTTTTTTTTGTGTGTTTTTTTTTTTTTTTTTTTAACTAGTTAATATAGTGCAGAGAGTGATATTTATACACTTGTATCAGGAGTTGGAACTTAGGTCTATGAGTATAGTGAGAGCTTTAGCAGGGGGTATACAGAAAGAATAGAGGAAAAACTAAAGCCGGAAAGGGATAGGATAAACTGGAGACTAAAAGGTTAAAGTTTAGTAAGAGAGTGATGGGGTAAAGGTCGAATTGAGATAGGGTTGAATGATGCTATAGTAGAGATTAAAATAGAATGAAGGTTACTCCCAATGTAAAATAAAGACGAAGTAAAATGGTACTGGGGAGGAAAAGAAAAAGAAAAAAAAATTGCAAAATAGCAGTAGTAATAGTGAAGATAGAGATTGAAAAATGTAATAATTGAAAAGGTAAAATCAAGTAAGGAAAAAAGAAAAAAGAAAAAAAATCGTTTCTGAAGTAAAAGATGTAAAAAATGAAAATTAAATAAAAAATGTAAAAAATGAAAATAAAATAAAGAATAGTATAATTAGCATAAAATTGTCCAGTAGAGTTCAATCACTTCCTCTGTTATTGTATTTGGTATGCCTGGTTCTTGGATCAGAGAGTCTTGCAGTTCCCAGCTTTCCACTGCACCTCAGTTTTGTAAGGTAGTCCTTAATTTTAGGTAGGCTATATCTTAGTTATTTGTGTCCATTTATTTTTGATTAATTAAAAGAAAAAGAAAAAGAAAAAAGAAAAAAAAAAAAAAAGGCAGTTTGTAGTTCAGCCCTTAGGTGTCAGTGTTACTGGTTTGACCTCCCAGACTTTGGTTGCTCTGGCCTTCTTTCTCTCTGGGAGCGGGCCCTCGCAGCTCTCCTGGGCTACAATATAGGCGGGGCCGCGGCCGCACTGGGGGCGGGGCCTCGCGGCGCTCCGGGGCGCAGCGCTCAGGGCCGCACTGGGGGCGGGGCCTCGCGGCGCTCCGGGGCGCAGCGCTCAGGGCCGCACTGGGGGCAGGGCCTCGCGGCGCTTTGGTGCTACAATATATCAATAGGTGGGGCCGCGGCGCTCAGGGCCGCACTGGGGGCGGGGCCTCGCGGGAGCAATGGGGCTATCGCAGCCTGAACTCTCAGCCTAGCCACGCAAACTCTGACCTTTCTGTGGGTGGTTGAAGAGCTTCCTTGAATCCACGCTCTTGCTCCGATCGGGGCGCCACAGGTGCTCGATGGACTCCTCGGCTGTGGGTTTTCCAGGCCTCAGAGAAGCTGCTCCGTTCCTGGTAGGGTGGCGCCGCCTTTGCGCCGAGCCCGGAGCTCCGGGAGAAGTCGGGAGTGCTGGCCGCTTGGTCAGGAAAAATTGTCCAGCGGACACTTCCTTACCTTCCTAGAGTGATCCGCTGCCCCTTAGCTGCTAATCAACATTCCCTGAGCGACTCAGATGTTGCTTCTATCTGTTTTGGGACCGGGGTCAGAACAAGTCCATCTGTTCGGTCGCCATCTTCAAGCTCCGCCTATGTTCAATTATTATTATTTTCTGCTTTTTTTCCTCCTCATCTGAGGAGGTGAAATTGCTCATTGATATATTATATATATCAATAGTTTAAGGAGGAAATTTGTCCTGTAGCTCACCCTCCTTCCCTGCAAAGTCCTGCAACTGGGATCTTTGAGCTTGGACAAAGCCTATATTTATATATGATGTGCTGGGAAGTGTAATGTCCAGGGAACATGATTTACATATAAATATGCAGATCCAATATCAAAGGAATGGAGGTGAAATGCAAACACAGAAAGGGACCAGAACATGATTACAAGACGTGATGAAGCCTTTTCACTTTTGTTTTTATTTCTTTACAAAAATGTTTCCTTGGTCACATCTCATAGAGACTTCTCCTTTGGAGGAAGGAGGCTTGGGAGCTTGAGGAGGATTACAATGTGAGAAAGAAACTAATAGAGTTACCAAAATAAATCTTCACATGGAAATCCATATACCTATAAAATATTTAAAGAGGCTAGTACACTATTTATTAAACTATAAAATAATTTTACAATCTCAACCTAATTCATCTACAATAAAATTGTGAATTCAAAATAGAAATACACTTTTGTATATTCCATATTCATCAAGCATATTAAACATAAAGGCTAACACAGGCCAAATAAATAAGTTTTAAGTTTATGTGAGCCACAAAACAAAGCTTTCTATTTTCATAGAAACATAGGTTTATTTTGATAGAGACATGCTGAGTACAAAGGGCTGAAATAAATGAGTATCATTAACATAAAATAATAAAAAACTTTAATAAAAATTAATATTTTTTCTTGAATATTCACTTACCAGACACCAAATAACAGCACAAATTAATAAGCATAAAGCAAATAAACCTATTTTTTCTTGTTCTTGAAAGCAAAATGTTTCCTGTTATGCACACCAAACAAGTTAGTTTAAGACTAATGATGTGACAATCAACTGCTAAAATATTTGCTGCTAGTATTAGTGGAGAGAAATGGTATGTCTGCACATAAGGTGTGTAAGGGAAATGAATGCAGAACAATTATAGTAATCAGTTATTAGCAAATGTTGTAGTTTGTTATTATTAACTAGAGGCCTGGTTAATGGATTCATGCACTGGTGGGGACCCTCAGCATGGCCTGTGCCCTCTTATAATCTGGGAACCCTTGGAGGACATTGGAGGCCTGGTGCACTGATTCAGCCCGGTGCAGGCCAGCCGAGGGACCCCCATTGGTGAACGGATTTTATCCCCGCAGGCCAGGCCAAGAGAGCCCATGAATCTATGCACCGGGCCTCTAGTATGCATATAAGATCTTTGGTTAATCTCTTCCCGCCATCCCCTCTCCCCACTTCCTTCTGAGATTCATTAGTCTGTGCCATGTTTCCATGCATTGAGTTTCTGCCCCCTGGTGGTTAGTGCACATCATAGCTACTGATTGAACGGTTGAATGGTTGAACAAAATGTCAAATGGTTGCTTAGGCTTTTATATATATGGATTAGAGGCCTGATGCACAAATTTGTGCAAGAGAAGCCCTTCTTTCTCCCATCTGCCAGCCCCAGCTTCCCTTCAGCCCAGGACCTGAGCTTTCCTCCTCTGGCCGCCAGCAGGCACCTGGGACTTGAGCTGGCTTCCCTTGGGCTGCCCACAGGCATGTGGGACCTGGGCTGGCTTCCCTCTGGCCCCAGCTTTGTCAGGAAGGACATCTGGAATACATCTGGTCTAATTAGCATATTGCCCTTTTATTATTATAGATTATGTATAACAGGATATTGTAAAAATTAAGTTACAAAATTTTTATTGAAATGTTTCTTACATGCCAATCTATTGGCTGGGCCGCAAAAATATTTGTTGTAGGCCGCATGTGGCCCGTGGGCCGCAAGTTTGACATACTTTATGTACATGTCTGGAAATGCTCATTATCGGTATATTAACACTATGAACATTTGTATAAGAATTGTTTAATGATGCACAATTTTGTTGCAAACAGTTCATTTTAAAGCTTATGTGAAATTTTAATGTTTAGCAGTAAATCAGAGAACCTATATAGGATTTTATTTTACCTACTCTAAAATGTCTGTTACTTTTTACAAAATCTTTCAAATCAAAGCCGTATTACTAACCCAAAACTGTTTGCATTACTAGATCATATGATAAGTATAAAACCTAAATTTACTGTGAATATGTTTGGAATTCAAGTTTTGTTTGCTTGGAGGAATTGTGTGGAACCATGTGAGCTGAGTTTACACACTAGCAAAAAAAAATAAATAAATAATTTCCTGTGTAATAATTACACACTAGCCAAAAATAATAATAATAATAATAATAATAATAATAATAATGAGTGCTGATGTAGAATAGCTTCACTCAAAAAATATAACAGATTGCCAAAACTGGTTTGGCTCAGTGGATAGAGCATTGGCCTGTGGACTGAAAGATCCCAGGTTCGATTCCGGTCAAGGGCACATACTTTGGTTGCAGGCACATCCCTAGTGGCGGGTGTGCAAGAGGCAGCTGGTCGATGTTTCTCTCTCATCGACACTTCTAACTCTCTATCCCTCTCAATTCCTCTCTGTGTAAAATCAATGAAAATATATTTTAAAAAAATATAACAGATTTATAGACATATTAAAGGTCCCGTACACAAATTCGTGCACCACTGGGGTCTCTCAGCCTGGCCTGCGGGATCGGGCTGAAACTGGTTCTCCAACATCCCCCGAGGGTTCCAGGATTGTGATAGGGCACATGCCCCCACCAGTGCATGATTGGGGCTGGGGAGGAACATGGGAGGCTGGCAAGCCAGAGAAGGACCATAGGAAGGCTCCAGGGCATGTCCAGCACATCTCAGTCCCAATTGGCTGGACCCCAACAGTAAACTAACCTACCAGTCAGAGCATCTGCCCCCAGGTGGTCAGTGCATGTCATAGTGACTGGTCAACCAGTCGAATTTCTACCCTTGGTGGTCAGTGCACCTCATAGCGAACAGTTGAGTTGCCTTAGCTAATATCATTAGCATATTGTGCTTTGATTGTTTGAATGGATGACTGGATGACTAGACACTTAGCATATTAGGCTTTTATTATATAAGATAATTCATGTAGCATACAATTTATCTACTTAAAGTATATGAATCAGTGATTTTTAATATGTTCACAGAATTGTACAATCACCACTATCATATTTTAGAACTCTTTTAATACTCCAGAAAGAAAACTAACCCATTTTCTTCCCAATCTTCCCATCCCTAGGCAACCACTAATCTCCTTTTTGTCTGTCAATTTGCCTATTCTGAATATTTCACTTAAATGAGAAGAAGAAACAATATGTAATCACTTGGCTTTCATTTAGTATAATCTTTGCAGAATTCATCCATATTGTAGCATGTATTAGTGTTTATTATTTTTTATTGACAGAGAATATTACATTGTATGGATATACTTAGTTTTATTTTTCTGTGCATTGATGGATATTTGGGCTTTTCTACATTTTGGCTATGGCATATAATGCTGCCTTGAATATTTGTGTGCAATATTTTGCATGAAATATGTTTTCATTTCCTTTAGGTATATACCTAGGAGTGAACTTGTTCAGTTATATGAAAACTCTGCATTATAACCTTTTCAGATACTGACAGATTGTTTTCCATTTTTACTTTCCTAATAAGCAGTGTATGAGGTTTGCAATTACTCTTCATCCTACAACCTCTATAGTTTAATCTGTCATTTTGATTCTACCAATTTTAATAGATGTGAAGTAGTATCTCATTGTGGTTTTGATCTGCCGTTCATTGATTGAACAACCTTTGGCCGTTTGTACATATACTACAAAATACTTGGATTGAACTATATTTCTATTTTTATGCCAGTACCACACAATCTTGCTTGGCAGTTACTTTGAAGCTGTGATTTGTGAATCCTCCAATTTTGTCATTGTGTGTTTTTGTTTTTCTCTCTCAATATTATTTTGGTCTTTCTGGATCAGTTTAATTCCCATATGAATTTTGAAACCAGTTTGTCAATTTATACTAAACCTTCACCTGGAAATTTGAGAGAAATTATATTGAATCTTATAAATTTGGAGATTACTGCCAACCTACCAATATTAAGTATTTTGACCCATGAATGTGGGAAGCCTTTTATTTTACTTAAGTCTTAAGTTATTTCAATACTGCTTTGTATTTTTTAGATTGTTCATTTTACACTTATTTTTTTAATTTATTCTAAATATTTTATAATTATTTTGATGCTATTACTAAGGAATTGCTTTCTTAATCTTTTGTGATTATTCACTGTTAGTATATAGAAATACAATTTATTTTTTATATTTATGTTTTAAACCTCAATATTTCAAAACTCATTATTATTACTAATAGCTTTTTAAAAATGTATTCCTTAGAATTTCAGAGAAATTTATAGCATCTGTATTTATATGTAGTTTTATTTCTTTTCTAAAATGGTATCTTTCATTTTAATATCTTGCCTAATTGCCATGGCCAAAACCTCCATTCCAGTGTTGGATAGAAGTATCAAGAGTAGACATGCTTGGTCTCATGAAGAAAGCATTAATATTTAACAATTAAAATGGTAACATTAGCTTTGGGTGTTTTGTAGATGCCTTGTGTTAGGTTAAGGAAGCTCCTTTCTGTTTCTAGTTTATTTAGTATTTTGTTGTTTGTTTCTTTTTTTAATTATGAAGAAGTGTAGAAGGATTTTTCAAATATTTTTCCTACATATATTAAAGTAATCATGTGATTTTTGTCTTTTATGCTATTGGTGTGGTATAGTTCATTAATTGACTATAAAACCAAGCTCAAATTCTTGGGATAAATCCAACTTGGCCATGGTAAATGATCTTATTTATATGTTCCTAGATATAGTTTTCTGATATTTTGTTTAGGAGTATCCTCACTTTTACAGTGCAAAACATTGATAAAACCAGGCTGAATGACAAAGACAAATAGGAAACATGAGGAAAAATGAGGAGTTACAAATTAAAAGTATTTGGTATTTTTAACATGCCTGTGCATTAGTGGCATGGCTAAAGAAATACATAAAATACCAAAAATCATGCCAGTCCTACCAGGTTATAATTAGAAGAAAACATTTTTAGTCTGGGTCTAGGTGACCCAGAAAGAAGGTCTCTCTGCCCCCATTTTGAGGTAAGAAAACATTTTTATAGATTTAGATGCACCTATCATCTACCATTATCTATCATCTATCTATTTATCAGCTATCATTTATCATCTATCATCTATCATCTATTTATCTATCTATTATTATTCTATCTATCTCTCTATCTCTCTATCTATCTATCTATCTATCCTCTATCATCTATTTATCTATCACCTACCTACCTATCATCTATCTATCTATCTATCTATCTACCTATCATCTATCTATCATCTATATCTATCATCATCTGTCTATATCTATCTAGTCTGAAATCCTCTTCCCACAAAATGAAATCACATTTGATGAACAAGGCCATTTTCTAGGGTTTAGCCTGTACTTGGTAGGCAATGAAGAGACACTGCAAACTTTGATTGAGGATGTGCTGTAATTGAGGCTGTACAATCTGGTCAGATGGAAAGCACATGCATCTGTGAAGATTTTAACCCACACAAAAGGCTACCTACTAAAGGTCCCCACTCTGACAACCAGCCTAGTAGATCTCCTGGAAAACAAAGGGAAACATTGTTTATCTTGTCAATGGAAGGAGTTTGCTTATATTAACTCAGGATTTAATAGCAAGGTAGGCCACAGGGAGCTGCTGTCATGATGAAAAACACCCCTGGAGTCCTCCCAGAAAAGGTACTTCTGATGTAAAAGACCTCAGGGAAAGGTTTCTGGGGAATCCATAATTAAATGTCACATCATGGCAAGGGCAGAGAGAAAAAATGACTCTACTTGGAAAATGGTAAAATATGACTGCCTGGTCAAAATATTTTTACACCTTATAAAAAAAGGCTGACTCTAACTTGTAGCTCAGGACTTCCAGTCAAGCAGCTTCAGTGAATAAACTATTTGTCCACAGAGCATAGGTAGCAAATACTCTTTAGTTCTGCTTGTCCTGATCATGGTGGGGGAAATTCCAGAATACTGGGTGTGTTTCTTGCATTCTGGATGGACGGTCAGGAGAAAATTGAACAGAGTGATGCAACAGTCATTTGTTTCCTAACAGGCAGTTTAAATGATACTGGGGATGAAATGATGATAGCTGCTTGTATACTTGAAACCTGTACAATTTTAGTAATCAATGTCACCCCAATACATTTCATGAAAAAAAAGAAAAAGGAAAACATACCCTAGTTTGGCTTTTGGTTGTATAGTCTGATGGGAGAGATTTGTGATGCAAAAGCAGTACAATCCTCTAGCTGGGTCCAGCTCACTGTGATAAATATACAATATGTAGGTAGGTAAATTAACATTCAGTACTCCCCTGGGGGCTGCCACGGAAGCCAAACAATTGGCAGTGCTAGGCATCCACGGAACTGGGGAGTGGGAAAGAGTTCAGTGCTTTTGTATTCTACAGCAGAGGTAATTGAAAAATTATGACTGTTATTTTACACTGGATTCCCACTTTCACTACCTTACTACCTTCTTGGGTGAGTTAACGGCTAATGAATGGACGGTCTTTTGTGCAGAAATGAATATGCTTTTGTTGATAAAGTCAGGACCTATTTATAAAAAAACAGCATCCTGGTCTAGATTCTCCTGTCTGCAGCTTGTCCCTAACGTCCAAGAAGTGCTGATTGAAAAGAGAAGAAAGTGGGTTATAAACAAAAAGAAACATCTCAGGGTTAGAAGTAAGGGGAAAAATACAGTGAGGTTTATGAAGTTGAGACTATGGAAAACAAAAGTTATCTGATAGGCAATGACATCTAAAATGAAAGTGTGCTTGTCTTTCCTTATATCACACAGTTCATAGGTGAGGGAGCACCCATATGTTAAATTCTTGAATAATGACAGATTTTAGAATTGAAGTAGAAAAGGAAAGAATAAATTGTTCTCAAAAACTAGAAAAGCTGTGCATAAGGTGGAAGAGGTAAGGGCTAAGGTTCAGCACTGACAAAGAAGAACTAAATTAAAGTAGATGAGATGTGAAAGCAAGAAGGAGTTACATTATCTTCTGTGGCATTTCCAAGGCATGCAGAAAAAGAGTTTGACCTTACAAACTACACAGTGTATTATTAGCATCCGAAAGCAAGCTAGTCGATTTATGAAAACTCTTAGCATATAGATATGCACTCAGTTACAAGAAAGACTAAATGCACAGAAATTTGATTGAGTCAATATTTTACAAATGAATATAGTCTAATTAAGATTGTTATTAGAATCTTAAATGTCATATGAATCAATGCAGTGATAATTCATTCACTTTCTGCTTGAGTTTCATTAAGTGGTGCCAATTGCATTCTTGTTCTCAGTACAATGTCTGGCACATAGCATACAATCACAGCTGTTTCTTAAGTTAACATATAAATAAGTTCCAGCCTATGCCTTTACAGAGTAGATGATATTATTGGCCTTCACCCAGCAAATATTTCTTACATGGCTACCCTGATGTTCCCAGGGGTTGGTAGTCTTTGAAATGGCATAAATGGACTCATTAGTAGCTACTCTATTTACTGTGGTCTTTTATAATAACTTCCAACCCTTGGACACATAGTCACAGTCTGCTAGCTAAGTCCAAGCAAGAAAGACTGAGAAAAGTAAGAAAGCTTCTATCCCTGAGGAAGTTGAGTATGCATGTATATACTACATCCCTCTAATTCATACTCTCTCATGGAAACCAGCTTTCTCACTCCTTCTAAGCCCTCCGGTGAGCAAGCAGGCAAGCAGGGCTGGTCTCACTTCACTTCTTACATCAACCAAGTCACAGAGATGTCTTAATTCCTCTGTGATGCTTTGCATCCTTTCTGTTATATTTGTTTCATATTTCTTCCTTATTTTCCAAAACTCCATTCCACTTACTTCTCTTCAAGAGAAGTAAGGAACTATGTTATCTGTTCCTAGGGATGCACAGTATATCTATTTTCCATTTAAAGAATGCAGACCATTAATGGAAACTAAACACTCACGTAGTCATAAACATGGACTGGGGAAGACCAAGGAGGGCATAGAAGAACTGGGATTATTTTTTCATATTAGGATTGATAGAACTGTAATAAATGTAGAATTTTTTTTATTAGTCCCAATTAATTAAATTTAATTAGTATATTTTCCAAAGTACTTTATTTTCCGTCATGAAAAATGGTAAGAAAGATATTTTTTCATGATATATATGTACTAGTACATGCTATATACATTTATTTTAATTAAGTTTATTGGGTCACATTGCTTAATAAAATAATATGGGTCTCAAATGTACGATTCTATAACACATCATCTGGACCTTACATTGTATGTTTATTACCCAAAGTTAAATCTTCTTTCAGCACCTTGTATTTGACACCCTTTACCCTTTACATCTTCCCTCCCATCCTCTTTTACCTCTGGTAGCCACCATACTGCTGTCTGTGTCTGAGGTTTGTTTGTTTGTCATGTTTGTTCATTTATTTCTTTTCCTTTTATATCCCACATATGAAGTAAATTTCCTTTTGATTATTTGGCTTAACATGATACTATCAAGGTTTATCTATGTTGTCACAACTGGAAATATTTCAACTTTTTTATGGCTAAGTAATATTCTGTTGTATATATGTACCACATCTCCTTTATTCAATCATATATCAAAGGGCACTTCAGTTCTTTTCATGTCTTGGCCACTGTGGTAATTCTGCAATGAACACTGGGGACATGCATTGTCACAAATAATATTTTTTTAAAAGTTTTGATGGCTACCCAGAAGAGGGCTTGCTGGGTCATATCATAGTTCTATTCTTCATTGTATAAAAACATCCGTACCATTTTCAGTAGTGGTTGTACCAGTTTACATTTTCACTAGCAGTGAATGAGGGTTCCTTTTCTCCAGAACTTCTTCAACACTTGTTATCCTTTGTCTTGTTGATAATAGCCATTCTAATATGTATGAGGTGGTATCTGCGATGTGGTTTTAACCTTCACAATTATGTTTTTAGGGAGCTATTGCATTACTATTTTATAGGTGAGAAAACTAGATTTATTATGGATATAGCTCTAAACCTTTCTGTATATTTTCTTTTATTAAAACACTAGAGGCCCAATGCACAAAATTTGTGCAAGGAGCTTGACCTCTGTAGCCCCAGCTTCATTCAGAAGGTTGTTTGGGTGTCTGATCTAAATAGCATCTTATGCTTTTATTATTATAGACTAACCATGTGAGCAATCAAAACTTCATTTTTTATATAAAATTAACTCCTTCTGCATTCAGGCATATATTTCTTCTTCATGTTTAATTTGTGGTAGATTCTTCTGTAAGAGCGAAGAAACTAAGACTTTGTTCTCGTGAAAGCAGCTTCTGGTTTTCTCATTTTAGTTGAGGTTTTAGGAATCTGTTCCCACTGGTCCTCCCTGATGTAAAAAAAATAATATAGATTTTGGGTTGGGTTGTTTGATTATACTAATAAAATTATTTGTTTAAAAACATTTTCCCAAAAAACTTCAATGAAAATATTGCCTATTTAGGTCTATGTGTTAATAATACAGCTTTGCTACAGTAGATTAATTCAGGGCATCCTTTGGTTTTATTAATATACTATGTTTACCAAAACTTATTTGGAAGGATTATTGTGACATCTTTCTAGATAGAAATGTTCTTAAGTTAACCCATAAAGACTCATAATAAACTCATACTTCAGCAATATATGGGAACAGTGGAGTTCTGCAGTGTAAATTTAATTTATTTTTATCATTAATATTTGATAATGGCTTTAATATTTAAAACCACACAAATATCTAACAAGGAGTGGTGACATCTTTAGAATCTTAACTAGCTTGTCCTGGAGTATAGTCTAAATTATGTTCTCTGTGCGAATAATTTCGTAGTGACTAAGAACTCAACAGCTCGAGGGACTAATACACCATTTATTATATCATGTTATATTTCCTTTTTGGAACAGCTGCTACTTATTATTCATATTGCTTCATGTCAGTGCTTTGTACTATTAAATATATCAGGGCAGGTATTCCCATCTTTGCCTCCTTCACACAGAATTTGAGGAGAATAACAGGACTTATTTTTTCTTCAGTATTTCTTCTTCACTTATTTTTCAGCTCTGTAACAGTACTGCCAACATTCACTTTTCTGTCTTAGGAGGGAATGCTTTATCCATTCTGGGGCCACAAGCATGAAATAACAGATGCAGAAAGCTGCTGGCCACTCATTTGGGCAGTTTGGTGGGAGATAGTGGGGATTGCACAGGAGCTGACTCATTATCTAGGCAGGTTCTCTGTGTGTCCTTCAGGGTTAACTTCAGCTCTAATAATTTCTTTGCCTGCAGAATCCAATGCTCAGAGATAGATGCTCAGATTTCATTTGTCATAAGTTTAATGTTTAGCATAGTAAAACCTGTCAGAGGAGACAATTGCCAACTATTTCCAATTTCTGAGTACTAGACCATCACCATTAAAAAATAAATAAGCTAGTTAGGAAGTCAAATTTCTATAACATAAAAAGACAGCATGATATAGTAAGACAGGTAGAAATGCATGGGTTTGGGGTCAAACTGATCAAACTTTATAGCTGAGGTTATCAATTTTAGATGTGGAAGCTAATACCATTGACTTCATTCTCTGAGGCTCAGTGAAATGGAAATAATAGGACTTGCCTTGAAGGGTTGTCATGAGACATATGTAGCACATCAGGACAATGGATGCTATTTAATAGAGGTACAAAAGTGGTTTTTCCCATCCTTCCTTTTTCTTCTTCCTTTAAGCAGATATTTATTGAACCCCAGACACTATGCTTAGGTCCAAGGAGATACTGATAAGCAAAGGCAGATATGCTATCTGCTCACAGGGACAAGATAACTGACTGGAGAGAACACAGCAAAGAAACAGTTACACAAATAGAGGCACAATCTCACTGTAACAGGTGCTGCAGGAGGAAAAGGCAGGTGAGAGCATATTTTAGGAGGATTGAACCTGTCACAAAGGTCTGGGAATACTACTGTGAAAAGGTAAAAATTGAACTAAGATCTGAAAGATAAGTGGGAGTTAACTAGGCAAAATGGGGAGTGAAGAGATATTATCATCATCATCAGCAGCAGCACTATCATCACCATTATAAAACATTAATCTCTTTTAATTATTTGTCTAGAGAAGTAAAAGCCACACCCAAAACTAATTAATTGAATGTTGCTGTGCATCACATCCTTGGCTCCTTCTACCTTTCCCATTGTGCAGTCCTGCCTTCAGCAACTTCCTAAGCCATTGATCAGCAGTGGTACTGAAGAGGCTGTTACTCATCTTTGGCTTCTTCATTACTCTGTTGGAATGAGGTTGATAGATCTTCATTCACTATTGCGCACACTGTCCAACCAATTAAAAATCTCTCTATCCTTCAGCAGAGACACATACATCACTCTTTGTCCACATCACCAGCTCCAGATGTTCCTAGCATTGTTATCGGGCCACCTGTCTTTCCTTGCACTAAACTGAAACTGGGAGGCATGGTTGGATCAGCGGTGTGTATTCTTAATGGCTCCTTCTAACCAGGGCATAAATCCCCTGCAGATGGGCGAATTGTGGCAAGCATATACCATGGCAGTTGTTCATTTGCCATGAAATGTTTGTAGAGTTTAGGGGACTTGATAATTCAGCCCTTACCATGTTTTCTGTGCTCAGAGATACTTGGCTTGTGACTAATGTCTTTATTACAGTTTGAATGAAGAAAAAAGGGAACCTGGGAGCAGATGACAGCTTTCTCCATCCACTGAAAAAAATATTCTTTCTCATTTTTTATCTCCTTATAATCATCTAAATCTGTGCCCAAACATTCTTTTTTAAGTAGTAGATCCTTTGAGATCCTACCTAGTTTATGCTTAATTGGATTAGCATTTAGTGATTTGCTAATTTAGTTACATAAATCGATGATCTTATTTTCTATGTAATTATATCCAATGCTTTTTCACCAGAAAATTGATTATTTTATACAGATATAAGTTCAAAGGAACCTAGAATTGCCTAAGTTGCATCAGTGATGAGAACAGAATGTGTTTAGGACAAAAGTAATTTTAAAGACCATCAAGTCTACATCTCTTGTCTAAGAGATGAGAGTATATGACTTGCCACAGACCACATAGCAGGCATTTATGGAAATATCCAAGCATCAGGTTAGATGTTTGGATGTAATGTGACATGGGTATTGGTGGCCTATTACCTAGTGCCAACAAACAGCTACTCCAAAAAAGAAAACAAACAAACAAACAAACAAACAACAACAAAAAGCCGCAACAGGTCAGATTTCTGTTTCTTCATTTACTTTTGCCAAAGGAACTTTTGACAGAGCAATTGTAGACACATTCACTTCATAGATGGGGAAATTGAGACCCAAGAGTATATACTTGATCTGCAACCAGGGCACTGAATTTAATCAAAGTTCACCAGATATTTACCCAATGCCCCTCTAAGAGAGGCATTGTGCTAGGCAGTAGGTTATGAAGATAATTATAAAGATTTGCTTTTTAGTGATTGACATCTTGTTTTTCTAATCCTCAGCCAGCAGCAGGAATGAAGGAAGGTTTTATACCCATCCATTCATTACAAGCTGATCTCAGAATAAGGGGACCCTCTTAAATTCCTTCAATTTTTTTCCTCATTTTTCTCAAGATCAACTTTAAAATCCTCAATCTAGATTCTACCTAGACTTCTACAGCTGGTGCTCCCTTCCTGGCAAATCTTACCTCTCTCTCTAGCTCCAGTCAGAACTCTCACACGCTGTTGCCTCTGCACTAATGTACCTAATACAAATACTCTACATTAAGTCTGATTTATCACATGCTTGTATAGCATCTTTTTTTTTTAATTGATTTAAAAAAATATATTTTATTGATTTTGTGCAGAGAGGAAGAGAGAGGGATAGAGAGTTAGAAACATTGATGAGAGAGAATCATCGATCAGCTGCCTCTTGCACACCCCCTTCCGGGGATGTGCCCGCAACCAAGGTATATGCCCTTGACCGGAATCGAACCCAGGACCCTTCAGTCTGCAAGCCGACGCTCTATCCACTGAGCCAAACCGGTCTCGGCTTGTATAGCATCTTTTAATGAGTTATTTATAGTCGGAGATATAATAATATATCAGGGACAAGTCATTCTTAGAAAAATTCATTCACTTATTCATATATTACTCAAAATTTGTCTTCATCTCTTGATCGGCAGTGGTATGGATCATGTTATATTTCCTGCAGAACTCCACTGTTCCCATAATTAATTTCCATGAAACAGGGACCATTTCTTTTTATTCAATATATCACTTGAGCACATATAAAAAAGCCTGGTATACATAGTAGACCCTCAACAGTTCGTTGGTAAATGTCTGAATAAGTGAATGAATTTTTCTAAGAATGACTTGTTTCTGCTCTGCTTGGTTGGCAAAAGAGAGTCCCAATCTAATCCCAAAAGAAGGTTTTCTTATAACCCCTTCCAAATCCTTTCAGATATATTTTTATGCACTTATTCATTGATACACATGTACTTGTTACCTGCTGCATAAAGCTGGGCATCCAAATAACAATTCATACGCCATTTATATGATTCAGTCTTGTTATTTAAGGAATATTCTTAGGATATGAGCATGCATTCGGGTATGATGTAGAGTCTATACAACAAAACAAAATCTTTCTTGCAAACATATATTTAAGAGCCTAAAAACATATTATTTGTTGATATATCACTGATCTGGAAATAACTTCATTGTTTTCCTTTGTTTTAAGAATCAGGAAACATTTCACCTAGAAGGGAGAAAGTAATAGGAAATTTCAAGCACAGAAGAAAACTGTTTATGCCTTAGATTTACTATTGCTGCTGACTTTTCTATTTTCATAGGCAAACATTCTGTCTGGTCACACAGGAAAAGTAGAAATACTAATGGAGAAAATGGTATCTAGCTAGTATGTACAGATCAATTTTTTACTCTTGATGACTATTGTTGGGGCAAAAAGACAAGTTTTCTTCATGTGAGAAGAAATGGGTTGGATATTTCATTTTTATATAAACATTGGCTATTTGTCTTCTCATATCTAAATGAGGGAGGAGAATGAGAAAAGGATAAATGTGAGGAATTGGTCTCATGGTGACTGACTACATACTAGCAAAATATCCAGATATAATATTTTAAAAAATCACCTTTTCCATTAAGTCACCCATTAACTGAAAACAGTTTAATCATGGCCTTTATGCTTTTTACTTTTAATTTAGTTATATAAACATCGACTTTTTTGTAATTACGGCCATAATATCATAACTCTAGAAAGCGTGTTTAAAACAGTAGTAATAGGACGTTGGAATATCAACATAGACTCTGAGAAGTAATCCAAATTCCTCTCAGTGCAGGATAAAGATTTTTTCTGTTTGAATGTGTCATAGCTAGATCAATTTCTATTATTTACTAATAGCAATATTATCCAATATTTGAATTACCTTTGAAAGTTTACTAAATATGTTTTTAAATATGTTTTCCTCAATGAATTCTCACAATAATTCTCTAAAGAATATAAAAAGAAATAGCAAAATGCTGTCTTGATGATGTGACAAAAATTAATACACATTAAAGTAGGAACTCATTCAGATTTACAGATGTAAAGTCTTATTCTTCACATTTAATAAATTTAAGTCATGTCTATTAAATATATATTCAGGTAGAGGCTAGTTTCAGAAACATAGTATATAAACTCTTACAGTACACTTGTATTCAAATCCTGCTGTTGCTAACATTGCCCTTAATTCTATTTGTCCAGCTGAAAATACTGTACTAATAATGAAGGCTTCAGAACATGGCTAATACATATTTATGTATACAATTTAATTTGGTGCCATTCTTCTTAGTATCCAAGGCACTCCTCTATCTATCTATCTATCTATCTATCTATCTACCTACCTACCTATCATCTGTCTATCTATCTATCTATCTATCTATCTACCTACCTATCTATCATCTGTCTGTCTATCTATTTATCTATCTATCTATCCATCCATCCATCCATCTTATATAATAAAGAGCTAATATGCAAACTAGACCAAACAGCAGAATGACCAGATGACCTTCTAGACAAAGCTGTGGCTGCAAGGGGCTGTGTGGGCCAACTGAGGCTACGAAGGCCAAGCCCCTTGCAGAATTTAGTGCACTAGGCCTCTAGTGTAAACTTAAATATAAATATACCGTGCCCACTAGGAATTGACATTATTGGTATCAATTAGTATCTGGTGGTCTTTAGAAATACTTTGAAAGTTACAGATGAAGTGATAATCTAGTGTTTTTCTATGTAGGTAATATTTTTAATTTAATTTAAAATAATTTTATTAGCATTTATGCTCAACTTTTTATTACATATAAGTTGAAACCTACTCTTGAAATAAATTTTACATGGCTATACATGGGTTACCTATTTCTATGTTATTATATGTGAATGTCTAGGAGGGGAGAGTTAATTGAAACACTCCTTTCACATAGATTTTAAAAATGTGGTAATTTACCTATATATAGGGGGGAAAAGCTTTTGAAACAAAGAACAGTTAGTTGGCAATTAAATAGATAGATGATGATAGATAGATAGATAGATGATAGATCATACCCTGTTTCCCCGAAAATAAGACAGTGTTTTATATTAATTTTTGCTCCCAAAGTTGCACTAGGTCTTATTTTCAGGGGATGTCTTATTTTTCCATGAAGAAGAATACGGTACACATTTATTGTTAAATGAAAATAAAGGAAATTTATTACCTGTATACGGTACGGTAGTATGGTAGTTGTCAACACAAACCAGACAAACTGTGAATCCTACAGTATCAAGAATTTACTCATTTATTCAATGACAATCATGTCATCATCTTCTGGAACATCATCATAACAATCCAATTCCTGAATTTCCTGGTGAATTTCTTGTGACTCCATTTCTTTCAGAATCAGTGGACCAAATCTCTCATGTTTAGCCTGGGGGGGGGGGGGGCTTATTTTCAGGGGGCTGCCTTATATTTCACTCAGAAGGAAACCTGTAAGTAGGTCTTATTTTCAGAGGATGTCTTATTTTGGGGGAAACACTATAGATAGATAGATAGATAGATAGATAGATAGGTAGATAGATAGATAGATACCAATGCATGCAAAGTAGTAGTGGCAGTTGCAAAAGTATTGGAATTCCAGCTATTCACCTGCTTTGATATTTTCCACAAAGTACTATAGATACACTTGTAGTACATTTAATCATCTTCTGAGGGAGTGACACAGCCATTGAAAAAATGACAAACTTCGGCCTTAGACCTGTCTCTGATCCCCAGCTCCTCGTTCATTATCTGTGAGAGAGTTTAAGGAGCTTCTCATCCCTTCTGTAAAATAAGTCTAATTGGCTTCCTGGAATAATGGAGGAGGTGACATTATTATTTACATATGTTCACACAGTGTGCTGTGGTGCCCAGTAAAGTGTATGTCCCATACCCAGTACTTAAAATGTATAAAAATGCAGTCATTTGTTTTTAATTAAAAGGCAAGGAAGAAGCTAGCATTCTTGTAGCAGTAGCAAATTGGAGGATCTCTTCACATTATAAGATATGAACTATAAAACTTGAAGCTATAAAAATTATTTATAATACAATCCCTCACATATTCGCTAATTTAACTATTGTTACTCAAGTTACCTAGGAGCAAAGCCTAAGGTGTACTGAGAAATTTCTCATGCAAGAAATGGCACTAAGGAAGCAGGATAAGGGAGGAGATAAATCTCATAAGCAAAGTGGTCCTAGTAGGAGCTTCAACTAGATCCCTTAGATAGCCCTGGAACACTAATTATCCCAAGGAGCTGGTCCCACCTTGAGGTGGGGTTGGTTGCCCTTTTGTCCAACATGTTATTTATGGGGGAGGGGCATGCCAACAGTGTAATTTATAATCTTCTGGGTAAGGTGGCACCTGATTGCCAAAGGCGATTCTCCAAAGAAAGGTGAAGTTGTGACCATTAGCAGCCAACACTCATTGCAAATTAGAGAAGCTCTCTCACCTGATAAGGGAATTTTGGCAAAGCTACCACAGCAGGCACAGTAGTACATAATCTCATTATACTATACTATATCATATAAACCAGCCAAAGGAAGAGACACATAGGGTGAATTCTGGGAGAGTTCCAAATGAAAAACTTCCATCATTCTAACAGATGAGCTACTCAACCAGGAAACTCAGCTGAGCCTTTTGTGTCAAGCATTTTATTGGGCTTTACCTAGTCACTATTGATTTAATTATCACCAACAACATTGAACTCATTCTTCAACTTCCCTCTTCTTCTTGCCGATAGGTAGATATATGTGGCTCAAAAACATGGGTTTGGTCTTTCTAGTATGGTCAGTCTCCAAGGCTAAATCTCCTTGTTAACATGAGTCACCTCATTAGGAAAAACTCTAATGTCTGTGGGAAGAGGGAACACAAATACAAATACATTTCTATTACTCAGGGGATTCCAAAGGTTTAAAGGAGCCAGGGAAAAGACCAGACCCCTCCTAAAGTGTGGCCACATTATTTAATACACATATGTGATAATTCCATTCTTTAAAAACAGTCTTCATTTTATTAGGATACACTAGAGGCCCAGTGCATGAGATTCATGCACTCAGAGGGGGTCCCTCAGCCCAGCTCACGCCCTCTCCTCAGCAGTCTGGGACTCTCACAGTTCAGGACCTATCTCTCCTTACTGACCACCTACAGTGGAGGTGGGAGAGGCTTCCACCACCACCGCCCTCACCTCTGCACTTCCCAGCTGTGAGCTGGCTTCTGGCTGAGCAGCGCTCCCCCTCTGGAAGCGCACTGACCACCAGGGGCAGCTCCTGCATTGAGCATCTGCCCCCTGGTGGCCAGTGCACATCATAGTGACTGGTTGTTCTGCCGTTTGGCAGGTTTGCATATTACACTTTTATTATATAGGATGAATTGCTCAATTACTCAATGGTTTATCTCACATAGACTCTAAATTAAATTTAGTCTATTAGAAATTAGCCTAAAAACCTAAATACTTTCTCTAAATATTACTCTTTATGAATGTGATCCAAACTAACTCTACAATTCTCATAAATAAAGGGTCAGAGAAACTCCAAAGTTTCTACACAGGAAAGGCTTTGGTAGCAATACAGTTGGAAAAGTGGTAGACTTGTGTTTACCTCTGAACACTACATTTGTGTATCAAGGCTACTGTTGAGTAAGATTGCTTATTTATTTGGAGAAGTATGGATAGGATCAAAGCGAGGCTACTTGGGACAATACAGGGGTTATTTCTTGGTGCTGTCCCTGAGTATAGAGAATCTAGGTTGTTTATGGCCTGTGTTTGCAAAACTTGAGAAGTCATGATATGCATCTAGCATAATCAGTTGTTATGAATGAAAAAAGAAAAAAGCAGATCTGTTCAAATGCACGCGTATGTCTCATTTGCATATCTGTGACATCTTCTCTGTGCTTGATACCATCATAGATATGCAGTTAGATACTTGGTCATCTCTCTGGCACACTCAAAAGTTCTGATATGCAACTTGATTTCCTCTGGCTGCAATCCCTGTTTTAACACCTAGTTGGATGTATGGTCATCTTTTCTTGGTCATACTCTAGGGTATGCTTTCTTTACTTTTTTCTTATTTATCTATTTTCTTTCTTTTTATTTCTTTCTCTAGGGAACTAAAAATGCTATACCATAGAAAGAAATCCCTTAGGTAGACTATTTTTATTTTATGCCTACTTTGCTCTAGTTAATCAATGACTAAAAACTGAAAATATGAGGTGAAGAACCTTCTATTGACTTAAATATGGCAATTATCTTAAAAAATGGTTCTCTCACTTTGTTTTTAACCTATGCTTTTTTATTTTTTGCTATAATTTAGAAAACGAATTTGGCATAAAGTCACAGGGCAAAATAAGAAGGTGGTTTATGGTCTGCTTGACTTATAAAGTATTTTTTCCTCATGATCTAATAGTTTATTTAAAATATTATTAAAAATCTAAGTGTTAGGAGGCCTATTGGCCCTGGATGGGTCAGTTTTCCCTCAGTTTCTTCATCTGTAAAGTGAGTAGATTGACCCAGCTGATGATCTCTAAGGATACCTTCTTATTGTAACATACTGTTAATATTGAGTTACATTACTTGATAATTTGGCATGTGTGAACAAATTTAATTAATGTTGACATAACTTGAATGCCAATAATCAAGCCATAACTTCTGATTTAATTAGCTAGAAAGACGCTGTCTCCAAAATAGAAGCTCAACTTCCCAGTTTGAAACAATACCAGTGATCCTTATTCCACAAGTAAGACACCATTCCCTTAAGTAGTACGTCTACTCTAAAAATTAATTGATGGTAACATGTACACTGAAAACATTTATCTTCCAATAAAACATTAAATAACCATTGTACCACTGCGCCATGATGGCAAGTGCATATTAACTAGCAACAGAATGAAGTATTCCTTCATTATTTGATTTTCTGGAAATAACTCCCCTTGTAACAGGGTAACTATATCTCAACAAAATTTTCATAATCTATATAGTTATATACAAAGAAGTGTTTCTGGTAAATTTTGTATATCTTTGTTGCAGGTAGCAGTGCTTGAACTAAGTAAATTTAATAAAGTCTGTCCCCAGTTTACTGTCCTATGCTTTTCCTTTCATTCTGGGCCTCTGTGTAGCTGGATCTCTGGAGTGGACTCTGTCCTTCTGTCAGAGGCTTCTTTCAGAATGTGGAACCTGCCCTGCCCTTGTTTGCTCAGTACCAAAGCAGCCCTCTTTACCCATTGTCCTTCACATGAGCACACCTCTCCTTACCCTCCACCCCCTGTAATCCTGCTCATTATTTTGAATCACCTGATCAAGTCTATTTCACAGTGTCCAGACCTTGCGACTTTATTTCACTCCATATTTAATGATTTTTTTTTTTTTATCACCACAACATCACTTTTTTTCATACCTTAGACCATGCCCCGATGCTTCCTGTATTTGTTTTAAATTCAGGTAATGACGTTTCTGGTGAGTGTATCACTGGATTGTGTTGCCTCTGCAAATTGGAGGTTACTGAACTAAGGTAGAAAACTCATTTCCTTTGCATAGTCAGAGTATTATATTTTGTACTTGACAAAACTTAACAAAACATTAGCTTACAGATTGAGTGGGATTTGTCAATTTTCTAGAACTAGAACACGGTTTGGCACAAGTAGCAGTGGATATGTATCAAATTAATTTTATATCTATTGAGAATTCGAAATGCACTTTTGTGCCTCAAAGGAATCATTAAACACACTAATTATTGTTGTACACTGCAGAAATAGAAGTTAGTAGAGGTGTCTTTAGGTAGAAGGGCAGATAAATCAACTTCCCTGTAGTTAGTTCTTTAGATTGTGCATAATCCCTTATGCAAATGCAGCTCTTCCTATAATTTACATTAAGGTCTAAACTCCAACAGAGTCATGATGCCAGGGAGAAAATTCAAAGACAAATTTTTTTTGTAATGTACTTGACCCTAGGATCACTAGAATGAGAACAACTTGGCTGACTGGAGAAAGAGCAGTGCTTTAGAATTATTTTAGCTATTGTCCTTGGAGCAAATATGACATTAAACATAATAGTTTCAAAAGAACATGTTTCAAAAAACAAGTAGGAGCCCAGGTGTTTGACCACGTGACAAATATGTTTCTTGAAACTGTGAATTCTGCTTGCAAACTATAGCAGGTATGGATTTGAATTTCACAATATGATTCTAGGGTGAACAGATTAGGGCCATAAATGTATTAGTACAACACTAGCTATAATGATGTTTTGTGCAAGGACAGACCATTTGCTTTTTGAAAAAAGAAAAAACTTCCCATGATTCAGTTTCAAATGGCCATAATATTCTGCATTTCCCTTTGCTGCTTGCTAAGGAGGATCATAAAAGCAGAAAGTCTGTTTACCACTTATTCAATATAAATAATTTAAGACATGGTGGTCATAATTTGATTTAATCTAACATTTATTCATGTTCTAGTTCTTAACAAGGTAGCTTTACTGTAATTCTTTATTTACTATATGGTTTTTTTTTAAAGTATACGCATGTAAGCCTAGCGACACACTTTTCCACAAATTCAGCCTTGTTGTATTCATTTATCAGATTCAGTCGAACAGGCCTTAAGTTGCCTTTGTGAGTGAGAGTCTGATGTAGTAAGAATTAGACACTGATAAGACAAAGCCTTCTGCCAAAGCATAGACAGTCTAGATAACAATCCAACAGTTTTGTTGTATTTAGGAAAGGAAGAGCATATCATTTATAGGGAACAACAGAAGGAAAGTCACGGGGGTGTAAAAGATTAATGAGATTTGGGAATAAAATATAATAGTTACTCAGTACCATTCAGCATTACGTATCTATATCACAAACAGCCTGTGGTCGTGATGCCATACCGGTGTAATGACCAAATGAGCAGCAGCTCTCCTGGCAGGCAGGGTGAGGTGCTGGCAGCATTCGAGGTGTCATGGGGCGGGGGACCGGCAGCTGCATCAGTAGTGTCAGTGGAGCATGCGAGGTGTCATAAGAGCAGCAGACATGGCCCTGATGGCAGGCTAGGCCTAGGGGATCCTACATGAGCATGATTTAATCGTGCACTGGGCCTTTACTATTATAACCTGAGTCGCAAAACCACCCTTCAAGTCAATTTTACTCTCCCTATTTTGCAGACAAGAAGCTGTGGATTCGGGGGTTAAATATCTAGTAAATCATGGAGCCGAGATGTGTGTCTTATTCTGACTCCAAGTCCTGTGCTGTTAGAACACTGTTTTAGAGGGGGTGGTTTGGCACAGCTGGAGAAAAGGGTTCTGGGAAAAGTTGCAGAATCACAAACTCTTCCATGCTGAACACTATACTTTTATTTTTCTGAGACTCAAAATTTCATTCATTTACATTATTTATAGGATTATGGTATTATCAAATATCTCTCCTGAGGAACAAATTAACTAATGATCCTAATGTCTTAAATATTTATACTATTTTTTTTTTTGTAAATCCTCACCCAAAGATATGTTTTTTAAAAATTGATTTTGAGAGAGAGAGGAATGGAAGGAGAGAGAGAAAAACCTCAATGTGAGAGAGAAACATCAATCGATTGCCTTCCATGTGTACCTTGAGCAGGTATAGAACCTGCAACCTAGATACATACCCTTGACTGGGAATCGAACCTGCAACCCTTTGGTCCACAGGCTGATGCTCTACCCATTGAGCAAAACTGGCCAGGGCTAGATTTGTATTCTTGACTTGGGCTTATTTTAACATGGAACACTTACCCAATATTTCATATATATACTGTTGACCTTACAAATGCTTCTCCTTTCTTCTTGCCCTCCATCCTTTTAAACCATTCATTCCCACGGGCACATTCTATACCTTGTCATAAGCAGAAGTCTCCACAATCTTACTTCCCAGCATTCCACTCTCCAACCACCAACTACATTTTCTTCTCAATATGCTAAATATTATACATTTTTCAGTCTACCAGCAATGCACTTGATTCAACCAGCTCTTCTTTGTTTCTCACCCCATTGATATCTTCTTTCCGTTTAGACAGCTTGCAGCCCATTTTTATCATCTCTTATCTACCACTATACTTAATCCCCTTACACCTCTGTCTTCCGTAATCTTGATTGTCTACTCCTCCACTCATTCTGCTAAGCATGACTTAGCAGAAAAAGCCACAACCACATTAAGTGGCCCTCCACTTAAATATATGGTCAGCATCAAGTGGCTCTCAGACTGTCCAGTAACTACATTATAATTCTCCTGTTCATTCTCCTTCCTCCTTCCCTAATTGATTTCTCCCTTAAATTTTTTTTAACACTTCCTCTCATCTTCACTTTCAGCTGATTACTTTGCTTCTTATTTCAGCAAACACATAGAAACAATGAGTAAATAATGTCTAATTTGTTTCATCTATCAACTGCTTATTCCCATCTCTAGTCTCATACTCCAAAATAGGCCAAAACCTCAACCTGTATTACTAGACACCTTCACCTTTGCCAACCCCTGTCTATTGTTCCAGAAAATCTCACCCCTTTGTAGTACCATCTACTTTTCTCTATCACGTCATTTCCATCAGCATGTATACATATTGCAGGGCTCAGTTCTTGAATGTCTTCTCTTTAAAGTTATACCTACTCTCTTATTCATTTCATCTTGACTCCTGGTGTTAAATACTATCTATAATCTTATATGCTCATATTTAAATTTCTGTTTCAGGACTCTCTCTCAATTCAGTATTGAATATTTCACCATCTATTCTTCATCTCTATTTGGTTATCCAATATTCATCTCGAACTTAACATGTCCAAATATTTTTTATTTCCTTACTTGCTTAATGGTCTTCCCTATTTTAGTGAAAAGAAACTTTAAACTTCCAGTGGTTCAGTTTGAAAATCTTGAGATTATCTTTAATTTTCAATTTTCTCTCATTCCCATATCTAATATGCTAGCAAATTGTATTGGAACTTTAGATATGGGGCATATCTATCTTCAAAATACAGGTAGGGCAAAAGTATGATTACAGTTGTGAGATAGCCATAGTTTTTTTTCTTATATTATTTATTAAATATTATTATATTTCATATGGACTACTGTAAGCCTACTTTTGACACATTCTGTATATCTGAAACCTAATATTTTCTTACTGTATGCACCCTGGACCAATCTGGATTATGGTTTCCTTTCTACTATCCTTGCCCCTCTAAGCTTATTCTCAACACAACTGCCACAGGATTTATATCCTGATATAAGGGGTAGCATATTATCCTTTGCCTCAAAATCCTTCAGTGGCTCCTTTTCCATTCAGCATAGAAACCACAGTCCACTAAGGGGCCTAGATGACTTTACAAAGTGTAGCTCCTGTTACTTTTCTGAGTCAACTACTTTCTATTCTCTCACTGTGTTCAAGCCACACTAGCCTCCAGATTCTTCCTCAAAGGCAGGCATGCTGTGTGCTCTAACTCCAAGACCTTTACTTAATGTGTTCTCTGCAAAAAATGCTTCCCCTCCAATATCTGCATTAGGTAGTCCTCAATAATTTAAAAAAATATATTTTTATTGATTTTTTTACAGAGAGGAAAGGAGAGGGATAGAGTTAGAAACATTGATGAGAGAGAATCATCGATCAGCTGCCTCTTGCACACCTCCCACTGGAGATGTGCCCACAACCCAGGTACATGCCCTTGACCGGAATCGAACCAGGGACCTTTCAGTCCGCAGGCCAAAGCTCTATCCACTGAGCCAAACTGGTTTCGGCTAGTCCTCAAGAATTTTAAGTCTTCATTAAAATGTCAGCATATCTAAGGCTTTTTATAACTATGAAATATGAAATTGCAATGACTCCTTCCAACACTTCCAATTGTCATTTTTATGTCATGTTCTTTTCTCCAGAGAACTCATGACCATCTAAGATATTATATAATTTACTCATTTAGATGGTTTATTACCAGTGTCCTCATTAATGATTTTATTGTGTCCTCACATTAATGATTTTATTAGTGTAGGAATTTTTTACTATTTATTCACTCATACATCCCTTTGACTCAGTAGAATGCCTAGCATACAGCAGGCATGCAAAAATATTTGATGAATGAATGAACAAATTTGCAGGAAAATGAGTAATAGTTCTGTCATTAATGCAGGAAAATAAATATTCAAACACATTGTTCAACTCAGCCCAAGACACTACTGAATTTTCTTAAAATATTTAAGAGTTTAGGAGAAAAAGTTCTTCTTTACAAAGAATTATGTAAATAAATTGTGTAACACATTATAACTAATAAAAACCAACATTTTTGCAATACTCACTGACTGATTTGGGTAAAAATAACAATTGAGAAAACCATTAGATAAAAGGTCAGTGGGAAATCAGCCGGGACCAGTTTGGCTCAATGGATAGAGCGTCGGCTTGGGGACTGAAGGGCCCCGGGTTCGATTCGGGTCAAGGGCATGTACCTTGGTTGCGGGCATATCCCCGGTGGGGGGTGTGCAGGAGGCAGCTGATCGATGACTCTCTCTCATTGATGTTTCTAACTCTCTATCTCTCTCCCTTCCTCTCTGTACAAAAATCAATAAAATATATTTAAAAAAAAAAAAAAAAAGGTCAGTGGGAAATCAGATGTCACCACTTGACCAACTTTCAATCTTAAAATCACTAAAGGCATGACAATATTATGTTACATTTTCATCATGATATTTTGGGAAATTAAATACATAGACTCACTTATGAAATATTCTTAGAAAATAAGTTACCCATAAATATAATGGATTCTTTAGAGTTAACTGATAGTTTATAAGAAATATAGATGATTGTGGCAAAAAATTAAAACACATCATAAGAAAACATTCATTTATAATATAGGACATCCTACCAAAAAAAATCTGACTGTTTCTTAATTAAGCTAATGATTGGGAAAAGTAGGTGAGAGAAGATAAATATATTAAAATATATTTAAGATTTATAACACCCAGTGACAATGTGTGAATATCATGACAGAAGGAGGCTGTCTGCAAGCCAGGCATACTCCTTACCAGGAACAATCATCATAATTTAAAAATGGTATGGTTGTTAGATTATACCAAGGAATCATAGTTAATTTTATTCAGTATGGAATAACCAAATGTTTGTGTAAATAAAAGTTCATATATTTCAAAATTCTGTACTAAAGTTTATAGGTATGAAATGAAATCTGGAACTTGCTTTAAAATACTTTCAACAATAAAAATTAAAAATAAAATATTTAAGAAATAAAAGATTTTATAGCAAAATAAGTAAGATATAACATAGAAGAGTGGCAAAATTTAGATATTTATCAAATTTGAAGATGGGTGCTCTGGACTAAATTGTGTCTTCCTCAAATTTATATTTAAAACCCTAACCCCCATTAGGATTACATGTGGAAATGGTGCTTTTAGGAAGTAAGGAAAGTTGAATGAGTTCCTAAGGGTGAGATCTCAATCTGATATGACTGGTGGCCTTACAAAAAGCGAAAGAGATCTTTGGGTCTTTCTCCACATGCTGGCAGGCACCAAGGAAAGGCCATACAAGGACACAGTAAGAAGGAGGCTGTCTGCAAGCCAGGCATACTCCTTACCAGGAACTAAGTCAGCTGACACCTTGATCTTAGATTACCAGCCTCCAGAACTAGGAGAAACACTTTTTTGTTTTTGAAGATATCTGGTCTATGGTATTTTGTTATAATAGCCCAAGCTAACTAACACAATGGATATATGGAAATGTATGATATTAGGGTCTCTAATTTTATGTATTTAGAAAAGAAAAAAAATTGTTTTTTGAAAGTTTTGACTCGTTAATAGAGATAATATGTTATTTGAAATTAAAATGTTCACTTTGCCACTTAGCTTCCTAACGCCAATTCATCTGACCTTGTAGCTTTCCTGCTAATATATTATTTACAGTACTTTGCAGTCTGAGAGAAAGTCTAAGCTCTTAATCTGTTCTGTTTCTCCCTTCCCCCCATAATTATGGTCTAAATGAATCTTTCCAAAAATGTCTCCCTCTGCTCTCTATAACATATCCTTCAACTAAAAGAAACTAACTTTACATCTTCAAAAATACCCTCTTTCCATTTATATTTGTAATGATTCTTCAAGTTCAGCTCAATTTCTACATTAAAATAAAAAAAGATAACTAAGCAGTTACTATACCCAGTTATATGCCACTAATAAATGAAGGCTGTGTAGTTTCTGATGCCAGCCCTCAATTTTTTCTTCCCAGGGAACTAGTAATAAACTTTAATCAGCTTGCCTATAGGGTTACTTCTAGTAGAATTATAGATCCTCTCCTACTTTTCCCATTCAGGGAGCCCCTTTGGTGCAGGGTTGTCTCCTATTTTCAATACCTTTATTGATGCATTCTTAGTTTTGCACTTATGTACTTTCAGAATGTTCAACCCATGCATATTAAGTGTTATTTTTCTTTAAATTTCTACATTTTCTCCCCTTCTCTACCATTTTCATGTGCATACCAAAATTTCAATTGTAACTTGCTTCTATGCATTCTGCCATATTCTTTCAATTCATATAATTATGCACAGGTGCATATACACAAGTTTCAAGTCTTTGGTTGATAAAATAATAAGATTTTATCTATTTGCTCATATATTTTTCTTCTAACAGAAATGCCTCCATATCAGCTGAGGAAGATTTAGCTTATTAAAAAAATAATAATTACATAATATTTCACAGCAGAGATAAATTTATTTAATCATTCCCTACAGATAAGTATTTAATTTTTATTTTCTGGTTTTCCCACCAATATCAATGAATAGACTTGTATATAATAGTAGTAGTTTTACTTCTATGAGAGTAGAATCACTGGTGTGCTATATTCCAACACACAGTCTCACATTGCTTTCCAAAAAGTATGTGAGGAGTTACATTTCCTTAAGAAATGTATGAAAGTACCCTATTACATATAGGGACTTTAGGCATTACCATGCTTTTGACTCTAAGCCATCAACAGGGGAAGTAGTCAGATCTCAGGATTATTTTCATTTGTACATCTCTTTCTCAATAGCATAGTTCCTCACAATTTCACACATCTATTGGTGAACTTGCTCTGTAAGTTGTCTATTCTTATTCTTTGGCTCATTTTTCTACTGAGATGTCAATATTTGTATTATCAGTTACTAAAGCTTTTACTATATTAAATATAACAACCCATTTTTACTAACTGTATTACAAGTATTTATTTCCCAATCTATTACTTATCTACTGCTTAAAATATATTTTTTTCATATACACAATTTAAACATTTATATAGTAAATACTTTCATATTTTGTTTCATAGTTTTTAAGCTTTCTGCTTTGCTTTTAATAAACTCTCAAATATCTAGTTTGTACAATATATATAACCTCTTAAATTATCTTCTAAGATTTTTTATTGTTTTATAATTACATCTTTAATCAACAGGAATTGGATGAGACAAGATAGTCACTTATAACATCCGTTTACTAAATTAGACCATCCTTTTTAAAGGAATTGAAATACCTCCTTAGTGATCCATTATATGCCACAATATACTGTGATCTCTTTGTGAGCATGTGTGCTTCTCTGCTGGTGGCTTTAAAATTCTAAATTCATATAAAATCTTTTCTCCCACTAGTTGCAAGTTCTGCTTCTTGCTCTGGTTCTCATAGCACTTTCTTTTTTACTGAAGGCAATTACCACGTCCTCCCGCAAGTTATCTTTGTTTATATACATTTTTCCTTGATCTCACTGTATAATCTTTGAAGGGAAAATTCCCCATGCAATTTAGTTTTGCACTCTCCACAGTTTCTTGAGCAATTTAGAAACTTCTCATTTAGTATTGAATGGGTATAATATTGATTAAACCTAAATTGTGAAAACCATAATAGTTTTAGAAACTTAAAGTGATTGTGGTGATCCTAGTCAAGGTAAGGAAAATTCTTGTTCTTATTTTCCTTCCAAATTTCTTGCTACAGTGAAGAGATAAATCAACAAATTTTATTTATGTAATCTTTTAGTGTTTATTCATTGGTACATAACTCCAGACCTCCCCCTCATGCAAATTTCACTGCAGTCTAGTAACATTTATTAAGTGTTTCAATTTAATTTAATTTTATTTAGTACTTTTTTTCATCTTATTAAAGCCATAAATGACATGAGTTCATAGGCCCACAAAACTGAAGAAACTTTGTTAATATAAACCAAACCAGAGAAAAGCATATAAAAAAGTGATTTATTTCCTTTAAAATAAATATATATATATAATTTAATTAAAGAGTAATATGCAAATTGACTGTCACTCCAACATACAAGATGGCTGCCCCATGTGAACATAAGATGGCTGCCACAAGATAGCCAGCAGGGAAGGGCAGTTTTGGGGGACCAGGGCTGCAGGGGAAAGCATTTGGGGAAGACCAGGCCTGCAGGGGAGGGCAGTTAGGGGTGACCAGACTGGCAGGGGAGGGAAGTTAGGGGTGACCAGGCTGTCAGGGGAGCGCAGTTAGGGGCAATCAGGAAGGCAGGCAGGTGAGCCCTTGGGAGCCAGCAGTCCTGGATTGTGAGAGGGATGTCTGACTGCCAGTTTAGGCCCGATATATAGATATATACTAGTATATATCCATATGTCTATATCTATATCTATATCTATATCTATATCTATATCTATATCTACCAATATATACATAATTTCAGAGAGGAAGAGATTGGGAGAGACAGAAACATCAATGGTGAGAGATAGTTATTGATTGGCTAGCCTACTGCACACCCCCTACTGGGGATGGAGCTGAAACCAGGCATGGACCCTGACCAGGAATCATACTGTGGCCTCCTATTTCATAGGTCAGGTTGTTGATCAAATACTAAGCCACAGTGGTTGGGCATCATTTTTTTTTCTTAACCATAGTTTTTGAGATACAAAATTTGCTTATAACAGTTAGAAAAATCACAACAACCAAGACTGTGAACTCATTATGTTGGCATTACACAGATAATGATATTCAAGTCAGCAAAACAGAGCAACTAACAGGCATTTACCTAGTGCTACCTAAAATCATGCAGCTTTAACTCTGGGCCTATAACAATTTTAGAGAAACTGTGGTGGCCTCTGGGTAAAATAAAATAAGAAATTCTGCTTCAATCCCAGCTGCTGTGTATTAAGAAATACTGAAAGTTGGCTCAATCTTGCCCTTTTGACATAATGTTTTTTTCCTCTTTATATTCAGCATTTTAAATGAATATAAGCCAGTGTGCAATAACAGTCCTTGTGTTAAAAAACAATCCGATTTGCTTTTTCTGTTGGGGTGCTCAATGCTCAATGGGGTGACCCATTGTTTTCTCTTCTATTGAAGAGAAGGCAGCTGGCTCCTAGCGGCTGGGAGAGCTTCCAAACGAGGAAGAAGGTTGGTCAGATAAGGTGCACTCAGGGGCCCTAATGGAGGGATAGGGGGTATTGGGTGAGTTGTCTGGGAGCCAGTGTCAACAATCAAATGTGAATCAAAAGAGCAGTAGCACCGGGGCAAAAGCTGAGGGGTTGTGACAAGACAGGTTAATTGGTATATTTTGTGGAACCATGGCCACCTTTTAAATATGGTTATTTAGTTCATTTGAGGCAGCTCTTTCTGAAATTACTTATTAAATGGATTATAATGTATATGAGATCAGGAGCTCTTCATTAATGTTTAATAGACTTCGTTTTAGTTATGCCCTTCATTTCCTACAGAAATATTTCTTCTCTTGCTGTGCCTCCAAAATCAGCAAAATGAGCAAGCAATGCATCCTTGGCCACCACTGGATGTATTGGATACTATTTTGTCACTGTTATTATTATTATTTTTTATTTTTTGGTCTCTGATTTAAGCTTATTAATTGAGATGGAAAATGTAAACTTTTCAACGGGAACAAATCAGGGAAACCAAAAAAAAATGAGCCAAGACTTACCAGTTTAATATCAAAGACTTCAATTAAATTCTTGGAATAGGCCAAGAGAGACACCTAATTCTTAGAGTTCAACGCAAAATAACACTTTAAGAAAGCACTTATAAAGGGTTAGAAGATGTTGCATGGGCAAGAATCTTAGCATGGATCTGCTAATGATTGTAGCACTATTGACTTCTGTAGTTGTTCTTCAGTATCCCTGAAGGATTGGTTCCAGGAACCCCTTCCCCCCACATCCCAAAATCTATAGACGATCAAATCCTTTTTATAAAATAGTGTATTTGCATATAACCTATGCATGTTTCTCCATACACTTTTAATTACTTATAACACCTGATTACTTTAGATTATTTATAATACCTAACACCATTAAGTGCTGTGTAAATAGTTGTTATACTATACTATTTAAGGAATAATGACTGTATACTACACATCAGCAACAGTGTAACATATTTTAAAAATATTTTTGACCTGAGCTTAGAGTAGAGAGTTAAGAAGGGAAAAGCCATAGGACAGTGTTCAAGTAGACCCCAGGAATCATATTCTCTGATTGACACACATACATGCTGGATATAACTTGCCATCCCTGGTAACGAAGCACTATTCTGTTTTTTAATAAAAATAAAAACAGTTTATTATAACAGTGGGTGGCTAAACATGGGATCCATCATAAAACTCATAATGCAAACAAATATTTGTACCTTTTAAAAATGAGAAGACAACAAAAGTGAATGAGAAAGTATTTGAGTGATTAAAACCTAAATGAGATAAATTATACTAGAGCTACATAAAATATGCAAATTATGTGGTATTTTTCTTCATTCACTATGTCTTAATGGTGGGGGAATTAATGTACTTCCAATTGATTCTAAAAAGAAGCTGTTTTATTATGTTTACTACACAATGAGCCTGCCTAAGGCATGCTCTAGTTATGTTATACATTATTAACTGCTATAAACCATTACTCTGAATAGTACCCAAGTGGCCTGAAAGTTAATGTATCTCTTTAAGTGCCTAGTTCACTAGAGAGAGTAACTTAGACATTGGAAAGTGACTGCTTGTTCATTGACTTTGATTCTGCCAAGATTAGGATAAAGTTTGGGGTGAGGTTGGAGCATCTCAGAAAATATGAGAGAAAGAAGATGAGCCCTGCCAGTGTGGCTCAGTGGTTGAGTGTGGACCTATGCACCAAGAGGTTGTCTTCTTCCTGATTAGGGCACATGCCTGGGATGTGGGCTTTATCCCAGGTGAGATGAAGAGGAGCCAATTGTTATTCTCTTATCAATGTTTCTTTCTCTCTATTCCTTTCCCTTCCTCACTCTCTAAAAAAATCAATAAAAATATTCTTAAAAAAAAATAAAGAAGAGTTAAACTCATTGAAACATAAAGTGTAAATACTGATTTTTATGATGCTCTAGGGCAACTAGGTTATACATTTTAATAATTATCCTGAAGTTGTCCAAACAATAGGGCATATGTCTCTAATATAACACACACACACACACACACACACACACACACACACACACACCTTTGACAGGCATACAGCATAAGGTTTCAGGTTTTTCCAGACTGCTGCCTTTTCCCTGCTACAACTGCTAATACCCTGTTTCCCTGAAAATAAGACAGTGTCTAATATTAATTTTTCTCCCAAAGTTGCGGTAGGTCTTATTTTCAGGGGATGTCTTATCTTTCCATACACTAGGTCTTATTTTCAGGGGATGTCTTATCTTTCCATACACTAGGTCTTATTTTCAGGGGATGTCTTATCTTTCCATACACTAGGTCTTATTTTCAGGGGATGTCTTATCTTTCCATACACTAGGTCTTATTTTCAGGGGATGTCTTATCTTTCCATACACTAGGTCTTATTTTCAGGGGGTGTTTTATTTTCGGGGAAACACGGTAAGTAAGTGATTAAAGAAATGGATAAGGTTTGGGGAGCTTACTCCTTTCTTCTCCCCCAACATCTACATCTTAGTCAGAAAAGTTGTCTTTATCCTTCATATAATGCTAAAGACAGAAATAATTAACTTGATTATTTAAGATACATTTTATCAATACATGATGTATGGAAAGCTCCTCCCATATTTGTTCCAAATTCCACTAGAATCTCTGAATGTATGCTACCTATTTCATTGTCTGATTGAATTTATTTTTTACTCAACAGATATTTATTCATGTGCCTACTTTGTGCCAGATAACATACAAAGAATAGGGAGAAAATAAAATAAACACCCATATTATTTTTACAAAAATGGAAAACACAAGTGAATTTCATGGTTTTGGTTTATTTTTTGTATTACAAATATAATTGTTGTTTGGTAGAACTTTTACAGATTTTTAGTTTACCTTATTTTTTTCCTCATCCATTATGAATTTACCCTTAAACCAGTGAATCTTTTTTTTTTTAAATGATTATGTTCATTACTTAATTTGCATAAATGGTAACAGCTAACAATATTTAAAGCTGGTTATAGAGACTAGGACTTCCTCAGGCCTTCAACTTTATTCTTCCAAACCTTCCTCCTGGTGGACTCTCATGTCTCATATCCTTCAGAAGCAAGAAAAAGAAGAGATATGAGAGGGAAGAAATTTAAATAGAGAACACAAAAATGGAAATGAGATAGAGAGAAGGAAGGTATGTAACAGGAAGACAAAGGCATTCAGAAGTGAGGAAGTAATAAATAATCTAAAGACAAAGGCAAACTCACAAACAATCATCCTTTCACACCTCAAGCACAGCAACTCACTCTTTCCTGTGAAGTAAATCACCATTTATATCCAAACATCTATCACAATTTTTATAGCATTCAATAATCTAATAAATATCTGAGAAACCTTGGAATTTAAGAAATTCCAAAACACTATTCATCTATTGTTTTTAAATCTTTTTTCCTTGGACATGGTCATCTTTGAAATTTCCTGTGAAATTTTTGTGTTCTCACAGGTGAGTTTCAAACAAATAGCACAAAACAAACAAACAATAATAAGACCCTTTACAGTTTCGGATGGAGGGAGTTTAACAAGGGCTCATGATGGAAAGCCCTCTGGACTGCAGTAGAGAGGGGTCTTAAAAATGGGTTCAAGGTGGCATGTGGTCATGAAAAAAGGTATTATGATCTGAAGCATCATTATGAAAGTATAATGTGCAGAAAGGAGGTAATAACTGCACTCTACCTGATCAGACCTACCATAGGTTAGACATTCACCACAGAGGGCTGTGGACAAACTGTATTCTCTTTAGGGGGGTTGGCCAGGAGAGGAACTGCCTTCTGTGAGATTTGACTGCTGATTAAACAAGATGAGAGCAGAAACAGAGGAGAGTCCTTGGCTACCTTCACTTATCTGAAGGTGTGTTTGTTCCTGTGGATCCAAGGAATTAAGTGGGAAGACTGTAAGAAGTATATTCTGTATCACTTTTCAGAACCTATTATTATACTTACAGATGCCAGAAATAGATTGGGCTACTCTAAATTACTATTTGTCATAATTAATGCAATCTAGATAACTTGGTAAGAATGTTGTTGAATGATTCAGTCATGAGGTGGTAGTTGAATGAAAAGATTCCTTTGTCTCGTTGTACCTGAAAACACAATTTTCTGAATAGGAATAGAACACAAAAATATAGAGTTCTTTTAGTCTTTGAAATATATTTTCATTAATAAATATCTTTTGACAGCTTTTCTGGAATAAATCATTTTTGTTACCTATGTTAACAAATCCATCACTCATTTGTATTATTTTTATAACACAACATGATGTCATCTGAAAATTTTTGTTCAGTAATTTTTGCCTTATTCGTTAAAAAATTATTTATGTTCACCAGTTAAGACTTGAAGATGAATAATTAAAGTGAAGACGTGTGCCAGAAATTGCATGTGCAGATGTGTGTATACTCATACATTTGTATGGGAGAGGTTGTTTATTTAGGAATAGAATTCTTCTGGCTCACAGAATCCCTTCTGGTTTATGGGAACCAAAAAGAAAAAAACACACCAAGAAATCTGGGGCAGCAGAGAAAGTTTAATTTAGTGAAGGAAGATATACAGAACAGTGTTAAAACCTTACCCCATGTGAAGGAGAAGCTCCATTGGTTTGAAAATAAAAGGTAATTGATCAGATAGACAAGAGCTTTTCCTGCATTGTGGCCTTGGCAGATGGCACACAACCAGCAATGCTATCTCCAGAGAGCTGGTAAAGTGATATACAGAGACACAGAGATGAATTTTACCTGTAAGACCAGAGGAAAAAAGGAAGTGAAATATATTTTCTTCCTGTTTTGAAATTGGGATATTTTATTTTACAACTCTTTCCTTTTTTTCTAAAACTCAAATAATCAGCAAGCATCTTGGAAAGAATGGCATCCTTTTTTTTTTTTTTTTAGAGAATTTTGAATGCTATTTCCAAACCACATATTCCACTGGTCCAATTTATATCTACAACTTTGTATAGTTTTTTTTAAATGTCTGGGGTTTTATAATGACTACTGATATCATGCAGAGCCATAAGCTTAGATTATTATGCAGTAAGAATATCAAGAACAGTTATTGAACATACTTTCAATATTTGCTTCAATGAGAAAAGAAAAATGAAATTATTTCAATTTACTTCCAGCACACTTTATCTCAGTATAAACTTATTTGATTAGAGGCCTTCATTTGCCATCTGTGTGCTTCATCTCTTTTGCTCTTTGGCAGTTTTTGTGGCATGGTGGAGGAGAAAATTTCCTATTGTCTAAAGCACTATATGCATATTACGTGTTGCATATAATATTTTATCATAAGACATTGTATTCACACTATCTTTACTTCCTCTTTTTATCATACTTTTTCATTTGCCTTGTTTTTCTTCTCCTGTTTTCATTAGTAACAATAGTATTAGAAATGGTACCAGTAGCAGTAGCAACAGTGGTGCATTCTACTTACTGAATGATGACTACATGTTAGGTGGTATGTACTTCCCACATTCCATACATTAGGTATGATTCTAAAAATGGTCTTTACAATGTTATTCTTCCTATTATAGGCTGTGAACAGAGGAAAGAATGATTGTCACAAAATTAAAATCGGAAGCCTCCCTGCATTGAATTATTCTAGGAGTCAAGGTAGAATCAAAGCTAAAATTCTCAATTTGTAAAGTTACAAGAACTGGCCTCAGTGTATCTGAAGAGAAACAAAAGAAACTTTTGTTTGTTGTATATTAAATTGGAAGAATGAACCCAGAATATTTTACATATGCAAATAATAATAAACATTTCCCATTTGTGTAACTTAGGGATAAGTATATTAAATCAAGTCAGAGTATGAGCCATGAGTTTATGGCTATCATCTTATATAGACAAAATCATTAATTCATTAGTTAATTTAAAAATTATTATTACCAAATTTTTGCCTTGATAAATAATGATTTAAAAATTTTTATTAGAAGTTATCTGCTGCATCTCTTCCTCAAATTATCTTCTTCATTGTTGTTCTGTTCTCTAGATCAAAAATGATAATTAGTAATTACAGACTGTCTTGAGGGTGTACTTTAAAACTTCAAGTGTAAGTGGTTGTAAATGTTTAATGTGTAATTATAATGTGAGAATAAATTAATAACCCAGAAAAATAAAAGTGGTGATTGGCATGTTTTCCTTCAATATTTATTATTTGTCTTCTAATAGACACTGAAGCAGAAATGTGAAATTGGTACTTAAAGCAATGCATTGAGCCTAAAGGGATTTCTTATACTTGATGACAAAATTATATTTATAGCTTCTTCCAATAAGAAGAATATAGGACATACTTGACATATAATTGATATCTAACATATATTGGTGAATTAGTGTTAAGTACAAGCCAACTACTGGTTGGCTTGTACTTAGCATACAAAGCATTTTCTTGTATGTACGGAATGATGCTCAGAATCCTGAAGGATACAAAGATATTTACAAGTGAGAGGCATTTTCACTTTCTAAAAGAAAAATATTAGTACTAGAGAATTACATGGACAGTTTGAGAGAATTGACTCTAAGATCTCTCAATGAGAAATATATTATTTGCTTGAAATATCCAGTTAATTTATTAAGTCATGCAATTTGTTTTGTACATATAGCTACACTGTTTACTGAATTGGAAGAATGAACCCAGAATAAACAATGGTGATCCATTAAATTTGATTGAGTATTAGTAAGGTACATATTACGTGATATTCTAATTTTATATACTTTAAAGTTTCTTTTTTTAAAATTAATTGACAGTTTCAAGATTTGGGAACTTGTCTAGACAAACCTAGTCATTTGTCAAAATTCAACAATCAAAAAGCTTATTTGCTGCAATTGCATTCATAATCATTTTACTTTCTGCTTTTGAATAAATAAATTTTTGTAACTTGAGTTGACATTTTTAACAGTTTCTTTAAATATTTAAAAAATAATTTTATTTAAATTTCTTGGTTCAATATTAGCTAAATACAGAAATAAGTTCCTGATATTGACTTGTATCTTTTATCTTACATGAAATTCTTTCTCAAATTCATACCTATTCATAAAATATTTATAAAATTTGTTTGCATTAGAAATTGGAAATTAGCTAGCCAAATATATAATAAAATAATTTTATATTTTCAATTCCTGAGTTTAGCAAAAAATAAATAAATAAATAAATAAGTTAGGATTGTTGTTCAGAGAACTATACTTCACTGGGTTTTTAGAAAATACTCAATTCCTGCCTTGTGAGAGCAGAGACACTCATTGTGAATCTCTTCTCTGATCCAGAATTAATTTGCTCACCAGTGGTCAATTACTTTACATGATTTAAAAGGAAGTGAGAGAAAAATTGCTGAGATAATTTATACACTATGTAGTTTATTAATGAATGAGTTTCCCTCCCCCCACCCCCTGCCAATCCCAATAAATAACCCTGTCCAGATTTACTTTTTAGGATCTTAAGACATTTCCATCTGAAGCATATTCCTTTAAAAAATGATCAAACCATGAATGATCATCATTCATCAGCTTACACCTTACATATTAAAGATGCAAATATTTTCTCAAGGTCACCTTTTAATTATCTCCCTGTAGGACCTTGCATTTTAAAAAAGGTATTCCATCAAACTACGTTTGTGTTTTAATTAATTTCCGTCCTTTTACTTATCAAACACATATGGCCAATCAAAATTAGTAAATTATTATTCCAGTCAAAAGCAAAACAAAAACAAAAACAAAAAAAAAACAAGAAGCCAAAACCAATATTTTAATTGACTTAGATAGGTCTCCATTAGAGAATTTGAGACTCTTTAAGACAGAGAACATACTAATTAGTATAATTTTGGAGACATTACTAGTGAACTTTTCATCCCTTTGATCTACCTTCTCCATTACTGCCAGAATATCATATTTACCACAAAACTTCTCTGTGAAAAATTTTCAGTGGGTCTCTATTTCTTCCAGGAGAAAGAACACACTAATTAACATGATTTTAAGAGCAGTCATATCCTGACCCATCCCTCATCTTCCACCATTGTTTGAGTTATAATATACTAAAGACCCAGTGCATGAAAATTCATGCACTGGAGTGGGTGTCCCTCAGCCCGGCCTGCCCACTCTCACAGTCTGGGAGCCCTCAGGGGTGTGAGGCAACCCACAATTCGGGGAAAACGATGCCCCCATCACATCTCTGCTGCTGCCACTGCCAACAGCATGAGCCTTGGCCAGCCCTGGTTACCTGAGCCTCGGGTGGCCCTGGGCAGCTAGGCAGCCACTATCCAAGGCTTGCCTGTGCCTTGGGCCAGCCCTGGGAGGCTGGGGGGCTGAGGGCAGGTCCGACCACACCACGTGCCTGCCACCTCCCCACCCTCCGAGGGGCCGAAAGGATTGAGCGCTGCCATCTTGTGGCTATGGGCATTGCTATATTTGTGACTGTGTGATGGTCAATTTGCATATTCCTTCTTTATTAGGATGTTCCAGTGAATCTAAATATTTGGTTTCCCAATCCATACCCACTTTCCAAGATTCTCTGCAAACACACATACCAGTGATATATGTGTTTCCTGACAGTCAGTCAAATTCTTTCTTATAACCCAACATTCAGCTTAGAAACCTCTTTTGAACTTTTCAACAAGTCTTTGACAACTCACAGGTCTGTGTTAATATATTCCATCCATGTCTGCCTCTCTAGGTGTTTACCTCTTTGAGCAGTGGGTCTATAGGTTCAAAGAACCTTGCATCTATTGAGATCCATCCACTGGCCATGCACAGATAATAAAGGGCAGGATTGGAGTTGAACTCTAGGCTAGCAGGAAAGGCACTGTTGGGATAAAGGAGTAGAAAGTAGAGTTCATCTACTTAGCTTTCTTTATTCATATGCCAGTGAATAAATGCACAGGAGGGCCTTCCTGGTTATGATTTGAGCTACATAAAAAGAGTTCAGTCAATTGGCTCTGCTACACTCTTACCTTATCCATTGGGAAAAGGTGGAATTTTTTCCCACAAAATGCCAAAAAATATCCAGTATCCTTGCTGTTTGTATTTTTCACATAAAAAATTTACAAGTTTCAAAGCTCAAGGCAGTTAATGGAGGCCCCTGGTTTTTACTGTGTTCCAGGCATGCAATGATGTTTCGAAGTTAATGCTCTCTTCCCAGAGTACTGGAATATGGATACCCTAAACCAGAGAATTCTCAAGCTGGTAGAACCTTAAGAAATCTAGAGCAATTCTTTATTTTACAGATAAAGAAATGCTTACTTATCTATCATCCATTTCATGTTTGAATATGCCAGGAAAATGCCTGGTGCTGTGACAAAACTCAGTACATATGCTCTTCATTATGGGGTGGACAGTTCAGTTAGAAATAATGATGTTAATATGATGATTACATAAATAAAATGAAATTTGGGCCCAAAGAGGTATGGTAAGTTAAAGTTGATGCACAGATAATTTGTGGTTGACCTACAGTTAAGGGTAGAAATGAGCTATCCTAACTTCTGTCCTTTGATCTTTCTAAAATTAATAGTTTAAAAATCTTATAAACTTTAGAATGATATATGAATATTTTAATTATATCATTGTTACCCTCTGATTTTTGCTTTTCTGTTGGTAGGATATTAAATCAATATTTACTACAATATCTCTAAAACTTTATTTCAGTTTATTTTTCATGAACTCATAATTCCTTTGACAGAAAGGATGGTACAATGGTAAAGAAAACAGGTTTTCAAGAGAAAAACAACTTGAATCACAACTGCAGTCCAGCACTTACAAGAAATACAACTTCAGATAAAGTAACTGACTTATCTGAGGCTCAGTTTCCTTAGCTGTGAGATGAGCAATGGCAGGGTTCTCTTATGTGAGGCTTTTGAAGGGATTAAATAAGGTACTGAACGTGATGCAACTAACATTATAAAAATTTTACATGTCTATTTTTGTCATTTTCCCATGAAGAGCCCTCTACCTTTGTAGTATAGCTTGTGATCCAGAGAGCATTGCCAGTGACTTAGCTCTTCACAAAAGACACTGGAGTTCATTCAGCTTATAAATAAAAATCCTTCACTCTATGTTCCAGTTGTTTCCTCAACTTGCAGTTGTTTCCTCAACTATCATGTCTTTCATCTGTCATTTTCCTCTCAGAATCCTTATGATTTTCAGTTTTCATCTCAAATTCACTTTGATTGAGAAGCTTTCACTGAGACTTCATTGACAAACCTAATCTCCCCTTTCTTTCACTTTCCATAGTAGTTTGCTCTTATCACTTTTAGATCACTTATTCAATCATCTCGATTTTCAAGTGAATACTTGTCTGTCTTCCCATAATATGATGAGATCATATGGGGAATGGTTAGCACAATTTTGTACATAGTAGGTTTTTAACAAAAGGTCTATTGAACTAAGCTTAATAGAAAATGAGGAGCTTCGCTATCATTAGAGCTTACCTTAATTTTGAAATCATATGCCATCAAGTAAAGTCAAATCTATAAACTGAAATCAGCAGATGTGGTGATTAAGGTATTTGAGCACATTGAGGAATATCATAATTCGAGAAAACTGTAGAGGAAGTAATTTTCTTGACTGGAGAGCAATGATAAATTCACTCAGATTTAATTGGTAGGGCTAAAGAAATACTCCTTGAATGAGTAAGTACTCAAGGGGGAAACGAAGAACTTGAATTATACAACATTTGTATGTGACACTATATTTAAAAAATAATAGCTAGTACTTACTAAGTACAGAAAATTGGAGCTCCATTCATTTGTCCATTATTTTCAAATATTTATTAAATATTTAGCAAGACTTTAGAATTTGAAATATTAATAATACTATACCCTCCAATGTTTCAAAATTGTTAAAATGTGGTAAAACATTAGGCTTGCTGATTATAATGTTTGATCTTGATTTTAATTAAAAATAAATTTTGATATTTATAAAAGAAACATTTTAATTCTAAGTCTTCTGTGAAAGTATGCATATTTTTACAGATTTTAAAATTGTTGTTTCTTATTTTTCTATACACTGAGTGGGCAGATTATTATGATCTCTGAACGCATAATAATTTGGCCACTCTCTATATATATATTAAGAGGTCCGGTGCATGAATTTATGCATGGGTGGGGTCTGCCAGCCTGGCCATGGGGAGGATACATGGGCATTTGGACAGTCTGCCTGCTGGTCAAACTCCTGGTTGAGGAAACAATTTGCATAATAGCATTTTATTATATAGGATATATACTGAGTGGCAAGATTATTATGCGTTGAGAGGTCATAATAACCTGGCCACTCTGTGTATATATACCTCCTATGCTTCTTTTTTAAGGGGGTTGTATTTTATGAGGCCTATATTCAGGAGGGCTGGGGCATAAAATTCCACTGTACTTTGAGATGAACCAGTGATGGAGAAATGGCTATCACGTTACAATCATAAAGCCACTTTTTTTTTTTCTACCTGTGCCTTTTAACCTATTTAGTGGAGTATTTTCTGCTCCTTGGATAAAATCTATGGCAGGTTACACTCAGTTTACAAATAAGTATATGTAAAATAAAAATAATATATATATATATATATATATATATATATATATATATATGCCTAAGACATAGTATTTATAAAAACCCCACATTTTATTCTGAGTTAAGAGTCTCTGTTGCCTCCACTTGCTGCTGCTTTAGGTCAGAAGCCTGAACCAGGGAATGGGGTGTGTCTTCCTCTCTATTCCTGCTCCTTGATGACTCTGATCCTCCTTCCCCACTTGCTAGATGTGTTCTTCTGTTCTTTGTGGGCTGCCAGACTCCAACTGCAGCTTCATCTCCTTCAGTCAGCAGGCTATACTTCTCACTTTTGCATACAAGGGTTTCATTTTGGTCTCCTTTTAAAGAAGTTATCTTACTCTGGCACAAGCCTGCTTGGGTAAACTTTCTTTTCAACTGACCCAGATCAATAGCCCTACCATAAATTCCATATCCACTCTCCTAGGACTCCTCACCTCTGCTACTCTATCAGTAGAAGTGCAGTTACTGTCCAAGACAACATAATGCCGCTCTGCTGGCCTTGGTGGATGGGTGCCTGTGCCTTTTTCCTACAGTCCAGAGGGAGCTTCAAGGAAGGCATATCAAGCTCTTCAAGTTCACTCTTTGAAGCTCCTCAGATGGACTGGCAGTGAGGCAAAGTATCCAACTTCTCTCTTCCATGGGGATAGGAGGAAAAATGCATCAACTAATAACCTTTTCCATAGAAATTCTCCTCAAAGTACATTTTCTATAAATGAATTTTTTTCTGCTTGGTCAGTATATGGATAGGAATCACAAACCAACTTGTTGGCTGTCTTCTTGGCAAGTTGTAGAAGCTCCTCTTGGGATTGTTTTGTTCTTGGTCTTATGTACAAAAGACAAATTCATATAAATATCTTGTTTTAAAAAGTCCTATACCATTTTTTTTTAATATTTTAACTCATTTGTTGTAGTATGTTAACAAATGTGATGTTTGTTAGATATTTTGGATAGGAAACTTTCATACTTAATTAAAATTTGTTGAATTAAATTAAGTACTAGTATCTATCTGTGCTATGCACTCTTTTTGATGCTGGAGGTATAACAGAAAAAGTAAAGGATTCTGTCTGACATTGCAGTTGGGGGTGGTCATAATTTTAAAATATATATAGTTGGTAAGTTCTATGATTTCAAAAGTTGCTAAGTTCTATGGAATAATAACATATGGTGACTAGAATTTGAAATTATATGAGTTGAGATACAAAAGGCTTCTCTATAGAAATGGTATTTAAGATGGATTATAAAACAGAGCTAGGCTCTCATCAATATTTCTCTCTCTCCCTCTCGCTTACTCACTCTCTCTAAATCAATGAAACACTTATTTATTAATTTCAACATATTCTTATTGATTTCAGAGAGGAAGGGAGAGGGAGAAAGAATTAGAAACATCAATGGTGACAGAGAATCATTGACTGGCTGCTTCCTGCTGGGGATTGAGCCCACGACCCGGGTATGTACCCTGACCTGGAATCAAACTATGACCTCCTGCCTCACAGGATGATGCTCAAACACTGAGACACACTGGGAAATAAAACATATTTTAAAAAATACAGCTATTGAGATAGTTAAAGTAAGAAATGTTAGTGGCTCAAATAGAGCTAATGGTAGTGGAGATGGAGAAAAAAATTAATATGTAATTTGGGGGGTGGGAGAAGATATCCTGCCAAATAGGATGCTTCAATAACAAATAGCAAATCTTTAACATGTGGGCACAACCTAGTCTTGCTCTGAATTTTGACTACCTAATCATTCTATATTTCAATACAAACATGTTATTCAAAAATTTCTTAAAAGATAGTGACCTTTGTTTCTGGAATGACACAAGAGGAAGGTAGGAGGATATGTATAGATTTGCATAACTGTTCCAACTTTGATACCTCACTTATCTATACCGTGGATTCTCTGGACTCCCTTCTGCTTCTGATCCTCTCTTGGACCTCTCTGATTTTCTTTCTACTCTTTGACTTCTTGCTCTCTCCTGAAACCACCTACAGTGGTAGTTTTTTGGGAGCATTTTGATGGTGGTTTATCTGTCCAATTAAATCTCATTTGTTCTCCACCTTTCTGAGATCCTTGATGTTACTTAGTACTTCGGGAGTCTTATTTATATTTTTACCTGGAATTTTTAGATAGAAAGACTAGTTTTTTTTTCAGATTAACTCTATATCATGGACTCCTCTGACACTAACTCCTAACTCACACACACACACACACACACACACACACACACAGTGAAAATAGCTTATATTACTTTAATTTAACATATTGTGTTTGTCCTATAGTGCTTGTCCTTATTGCTATAATATTTACACACATTCAAATCAATTAGCTCTTCTTTTAATGTGTTAATTTTGAATTTTTTTCAGATATTAACATATTTTTCATACTTCTGATAACATTTGGTCCTCAACATTTAGTTGAGTCTTCCTCAGGTATGGAAAATGTTTAAACTTTCATTAATGTATCAAATTAATGTAGACATTCTTAAGTCAATAAAATAGTTTTTCCTTCCTAAATTTCCCATTTTCTTTCATTAAAATTAAAAGTAATATAACTTAATATGCTTGTATTTTCTATTATAAAAATACTGTGTTAACTATATCTGTATTGAACTAGTAACACCTAAAAAGTAAAATTGCAAGGACATAACTCTTTAAAATATGATTCAATATTATATGTATTCAAATTAAATAATATAGGTTATTTTATGATGACATTCTTCATTACTCTGATATTATCAGTTTTAAAATACCTACCTTTTTTCTTGTATGCTTTTAATCTATCAATGGGATGTCCTTGTATTCCTTAGAATTTTGGTCTTTGGATTTGAACAGAACTGGATTTTAATCCTAGCTCTGCCACTCTATGATGTGGGGTAAAGTACTAATTTCTCTGATACTTATTTTTTTTTCCATCATGTAATTGGGATTATGCCTTCAACATGGAGTTGTGTAATTTTCAATGGAACATATTTAAAGCTCCTTTCAGAGTTCCTGTTTTCAATAAATATCCATTGCCATTGTTCCCCTTACTGATTCTATGTTGGGTTTCCATTTAGGCATCAGCACTTATTAGGAGTGTAATGTCAGATGAGCAACTTAATACTTCTGACAGCATAGAATTTTGGTGTTAATTACATATAAGAGTGCACACTGAAGTGCCATGCAAACAATAAAGCATTTTATAATTGCAAAGTGTAAAAAACAGAACTGGAATGATACCTTTTATTAATTAGGACATGAAAAAATATACCACCATGCCATAGTTACAAAACAAAGGGAAAGATAAAAAAGATAAGCAACAATCATGAAGCAAGACTACATAGCACTGATGATAAAAGTGGACAATAATTATAGATACTATCCAGATATGAAAATATCAACCCTTGTCTATCTACTTCAGATTTGTTTTGATGTATTTTTTTCTTGTGCATTATAGTCACTTTCTAGCAGCATTAGCTTGTATCTTCAACCAATATTATTTCCATGAGTTCTCTTTTCTTCACTTTCTTACAAAAATGCCCACATGAAAAGGCCTCATTTGTATTTTTAAATTCTTCGTTGACCATATATACCAAATGAGTACAATCCTATCTAATAAAAGAGAAACATGCAAATTGACTATACCTCTGCCATCAAGCCACGCCCACCAGCCAATCAGGAGCAAGTGTGCAAATTAACCCAGCAAATATGGTGGCAGCCATGGAGCTGGAGCAAGCAGGAGGTTTGGGTTGCCTCCAGTGATGCAGGAAGCCAAGCTTCCCCCATGCCTGGCCAGCCCTGGCCTCTGCTCAAGGCTACAAAGTTTCAAGAATAGAAGATAAATAAATCCCAATAAAAATGGCAGCTCCCATGGAGCTGGAGCCATTTGGAGGCTTGGGTTGCTCTGGCAATGGAGGAAGCCAAGCTTCCTGCCTGCCCTGGCCTGTCCTGGCCTCTGCTCAAGGCTAAAAAGTTTCAATTATAGAAGATAAATAAATCCTAGATAGCAGGTCCCCAGCTTAGGTTGCCAGGGGGTGTAGCCAGCCTGTAAACCACCTTAGGCCCCTCACCAAGGCTGCTTCATGCCCTAAGGAAACTCCCACCCTGACCCTAGACACCCTTCAGGGAAAACTAGCTGGCCCTCACCCATGAACCAGGCCTGTGTCCTATCTAATAAAACAGTAATATACAAATTGACTGTCATTCCAACACACAAGATGGCTGCCCCCATATGGTCAATAAGGCTGTCCCCATCGGGGACAAGATGGCCTACAGGGGAGGGCAGTTAGGAGGGACCAGGCCTGCAAGGGAGAACAGTTGTGGGTGATCAAGTCTGCAGGGGATGGCAGTTAGGGGTGACCAGGATGGCAGAGGAGGAAAGTTGGGGGCAACTGGACCTGCAGGGAAGGGCAGTTGGGGGAAGACCAGGCCTGTAGGGGAGGGCAGTTAGGGGAAATCAGGCTATCAGGGGAGCAGTTAGGCATCAATAAGCTGGCAGGGGAGTGGTTAAGGGGTGAACAGTCTGGCTGGCAGAAGTGGTTGGGGGCAATCAGGAAGGCAGGCGAGCAGGTGGGAGCCAGCAGTCCTAGATTGTGACAGGGATATCAGACTGCCCATTTAGACCCAATCTTACCAGAATCAGGCCTACAAAGGCAGTCAGACATCTCTTGACGGGTCCCAGATTAGAGAGGGTGCAGGCTGGGCTGAGGGACACACACCCCCATGCACGAATTTCGTGCACTGGGCCACTAGTTCTAAAATATTACAAATTCTTGCAATATTTAGATACCAATCAATGCTTAGAAATTGTCATGTTTTACTGCACTCTGTGGTTTGAAAACTATATCAACTGGTTTTAAGGAATCCCTAAGCTAAATATAAATAATATCACAATAAATGGAATTTAATTAATATGGATTATATGAAGAGTGGTAAGATACAGTCACCATAGCTTGTTTAAATGATAATTATGGCTTTGTTCTTCTTTTATTTTTAATATTTAACATTATTAGTTATTTGAAAAGATTTAGTCTTCTTACTGTTAATAAATATAATCAATTGAAAATGATTTTCAGTCTTCTCTAGTGTTGATAACCTAATAAAGCTGTGATTATTCCAGCAATGTGAAGGAATCTACTTAGTTGACTGCCCCTCATCAATTGCCTTTGAGTATCACATTTTCAGTATTTTAAATGTGAGATATGGTAAACAATTAAATTATTAAAAGGCATTTCCTTATATTTTATCACTCCTGATGGGAAGTCACATTCCTATGGAAGCCATTGTTATGTGTTTATTTTCCTCTATGCACAAAAATAAAAAGGGTGGCTCTAGAGCAGTGGATCTCAACCTTCCTAATGCTGCGACCCTTTAATACAGTTCCTCATATTGTAGTGACCAGTAACCATAAAATTATTTTTGTTGCTACTTCATAACTGTAATTTTGCTACTGTTAATGAATTGTAATCTAAATATCTGTGTTTTCTGATGGTCTTAGGGTCTTTAACAGCGGTTTTCAACCTTTCTAATGTTACGACCCACGGGTTGAGAACCACTAGCAGGGTCACCTAAGACCATTGGAAAACACAGATATTTACATTACAATTCATTGACAGTAGCAACATTATAGTTACGAAGTAGCAGCAATAATAATTTTATTGTTGGGGGTCACTCCAACATGAGGAACTGTATTAAAGGGTCACAGCATTAGGAAGGTTAGAACCACTGCTCTAGAGCGATTTGTAAAAAAGGGTGACTGCTTTTGCCAAGTTAGATGCAGACACCTCTGTGATCCTTTTGTTTTTATTATTCATTGAAAAATAACTCTTGTGCAGAGGATGGATAAATGGATATTTATATTAGTGGAATAGGTATTTATAGGACAATATCAAGTGAATACAATGTAAATTTTTGACCCTAACTTCATTACTGCTATTTTTACCTTCCAAGCAACAAAATTGTATAGACTATGTAGGTGCTGATTAATCTAATTTAAAAAATTAAACTTGGTCAAAATGGAATATTTATATAACTTGGAAAACAATAGTAGTGATTAAAACAGTAATCTCTGGAACACTGCTTTAAGTTCTCCACTCATTGGCTGGGGCAAATTACTTAATCTTTCTATGGGTAACAGATTAAGTCATCTATGAAATAGAAGTGATGATAATACCTACTTCATAGACTTATTGAATAGGGCATTCTTGTTATAGAGGCTGGGGTTGTTAACATGTATTTTAAAACAGCATGACATTTGTTTAGTGTCCATTATTTATCTTTTTTTGATCTGTGATTATATATTTATATTTACATTTTTTAATCCCTTGACCATTTGGGTCCTTTATTTCTTCTAGTTTTAGGAATCTCTTATTTAGTTTAAATTAGACTAAGTTGCACTGCACACACACACACACACACACACACACACACACACACACACACATACACACCACAAAAAGTACCTCTGTATCCATATTATTGAAAAAATAAGAAAAATGGAAAAGACACAGTCTTGGAAAATATGCAGTAGAATTTATTAGGCATGGTTTTAGGAAACAGAAGTGAATTTTTGTGTGTGCCAGTGTATCTATCTAAGTATAGATGGCTTTTGCTGGCAGAAGATAAGGGTAGAAGGAAGCCTACCTTCTATCTTTTATGGGAAAGATATGTTATCTTTCCCATAAAAGTATGTGAATAGTATAGCATGTTGCTCTTGCAAATGAACTTTTGCCATCATTCTACACTAATATGTGTTTCCTTTTGTTTATATGCCTTGAGGTTTTCTATAAAGACAGTATTTGACCTCTGTATTTCTTGTAGAAAAAAATAATGCATTGTTATTGAGTGGATTTTGTTTTTGTCTTTATTTTCTTAACAATAAAGCAAATGTTCCAAAAATAGATGATAGAAATCAATTTTAACTAACATTTGATGTTCTTATCAATAAGCAACTGAAATCACTTCATGTCGGTTCAGTATAGAAGCAACAGTAGAATTTAGGATTATACATGACAAAGAATAATATGACTAAGTAATTGATGTGATCAAAGATTGTGATATAATTTAATAACTTACAATGCTAAAAATTATTCTTAAAGAGTGGAAGTAAACATGAGATTATGCAATTTAATTTGCATTTCTAATATACCTCTGGTATAATAAACAATTAAGATGAGTGGGTTAGCTTCATATTTAATGTTTTATTCATTAAAATATCAAATATTTTTTATAATAATATTTCTTAAATAAGAGTTAATCATACTTGATGAATTCTACATCAATATTCTGTGGAAATAAGTAGTAGAATTGTAGAAATAGGATTTTGATAAAGTGGAAAACTTTGAGTGTAGCTTTTCCAGTTAAATAATTTGCCACTCTGTTGACTAATGAGTTTGCTGACCACTGTCCTAGACTATATTACTTGATTTTTTTTCTTTCATAGTGAATGTACTGCATTGAACACAAACTATATATTTTTGGTCTTATATTTTTACTTGATATATGATTTCTAAAAAGCCTCAGGATTAACATTCTGAATATCAATTACTAATATGCTATATGGTACCTATAACTATATAGCTAGAAGATTTAGGTGAATCTTTAGAAGGCATCCAGTTTTGGTAAAATATACATTTTTGATTCAAGTAAATTCTCTTAATATTTGTTACTCCATTCTCATTTATTTAACAAACATTTACTGAGTTCTAAAATGTGCCAAACCCTGGACAGTAACTACAGGTATAAAGATTAATTGTGCATGGTATTTCTCCCTCAGATGCTCAAAATCTATTGGAGAAAATAGAGGAGCACCAAGACTAGCGAAAGCCCTGTGACAGATATGATTAATGTGGTTTGAACTAACTGTTATGGAGCATAAGATAAATCTGCATATTACAGAAATGATGAAATTAAGCTGATTGCATTTCCATTAAGTAGATTTTGAAAAGAGTCGTCAGCTGTATAGATCCTATGTAGTGGGTAAGAAAACTTAAAGATGAATTGCAGAATGTGGACTGAAATAACAAAAAAAAAATTTACTACTTTTCCTTCATCAGCTTTTATTTTTGTAAGGTTTATATAAAATGTCCATAAATTGACTTGATTTTACAACTTCCTTTAACCTTTTTTTTTTCCATTTCTGTCAGCTCTTTATTTTTATTTATTTTTTGCCAAAAATTTCTATCCATTGACCTATAAGGTCTGTGAGTCAGGGAATTAAAATACATGAATAGAATTTCAAAAGTACATGCATAAAAATGCTACACATTTTCTAGACAGCTGTCCATGGAATATGTCATTTGTTCTTTGAAAAGTCCATATTTAAACTTAAAGTTGACACTTTGTCCTTAATTCATGCTACAATGCTTCTAACTTTCCTACATCATAATGTGAGTTAAAGAATGTATTAATCTACACTTGCTATTGCTGTCACTTGGTTCATATATTCAAGGATGACTCTTACATGTGTATGCATATATTTATTGGAATCATAAGTGGGTTAAATATCATACTTATGCCTAAAATATGAATTTAAAAACAGACACAATCTTTTTCCAACTGAAATAATTACTATAGTAAATTCAAATAGCTAGAAGTTTTCAATGGTTCAGAGAACATTTCATGAACTATACACACTTTGGAATTGCCCATCGGCGTCTTCAATGTCAAGTGCACTGGTAATCAAGACAATAGCTTGTGTCTTTCTAATCCAACCAGAATGTCATTCTAAATGGCTATTTTATTAATGAGGTAACATTTAATACATTTATCCTTGTACAATTTAAGCTCCCCAATAGCATTATAGTTGATTGGAATAATCAAACATTTATTCAAAGGGTCAATAGAGGTTTTGGCCCATGTAAGCTCAAAGCACCATAGAGCAAGAAGCCACCTAAGAGAAGCAGATATTTAAAGGTTCATCTAGAGTATTTACTTGATTTGTTCCACGTTTAACAGCAAGTTAAAATTTCTGACCATATGATATTTTAAATGGTAAAAATAATATGCTTTTATGATTTAAAAAAATTAAACCACTGAGTAGAATGTAAGTGAAAAAGTAAAAATTCAAGCCTGTTTCTAATATCACATACTATATACTCCTTAGAGAAAACAATTTAAAATAGGTTATTGGATATCCATTTAGGAAATGTCTATGTAGTAGTATATTTAAACATGTGTGTTTAATTCTTTTATGTACATACTAGAGGCCTGGTACACGACATTCGTGTCCTGGAAGGGGGAGTTCATCAGCCAGGCCTGCACCTACTTGCAGTCTGGGACCTCTAGAGGGATGCCCATTGCTGGCAAAGGCCTGATCCCCAGTGGGCCAAAGCCCAGAGTTGGACATCCCTGAGGGGTCCTTAGCATTGCTGCAGAGGTGAGAGAGGCTCCCGCCACTGCTGCTGCTCTTGCCAGCCATGAGCCCAGATTCTGGCTGAGCAGTGCTACCATGGGGAGTGTGGGGGGGAGTGCTGCTCAGCCAGAAGCCAGGCTTACTGCTCCTTAGTGCTGCCTTAGAGATGGAAGAGGCTTCCGCCACCACCACTGTGTTATCCAACCATGAGCCTGACTTCTGGGAGTGCACTGTGGGAGTGTACTCACCACCAGGGGTCAGCTCCTGTGTTGAGCATCTGCCCTCTGGTGATCAGTGCACATCATAGTTACTGGTTGTTTCAACATTTGGTCAATTTACATATTAGCCTTTTATTATATAGGATGGGGTGATGCTTTTTAGATTGTTCTGAAATTTGCCTTTTTTATTTAATAATATACAGTATTAGATAACTTTAATATCATAACATAAGGATCTATCTAATTCATGTTAACAAATGCAAGAAGTTGAATTGGTTCAATGTTATCGATGGGGATAAACTTTGATGAATATTTTAGTTACCATTTTGTGTTTTTTTTTAATCATTCCCAGTTTTGGGATTGACTTAATGACTACTTTGTTATCAAAGCCACTGGTTTATTCCTGAGTCTAAGGGGAGGTTATGTTGTCCTCCATGAAGAATATTGGATCAAACATGAGAAATAAAGTTGCCACAACTAGTTAGAGATGTATTTTGGGCAGGAGGGGTTACCTTCCAATGTTTCTGTGATTATATTTACAACATGGATTATATTCATAAAACAGAAATATCAGGCCTTGACTTACATAGTGGTTGGGAGAATCTAGTGAAGCAGTATAGGTTGAAGTCTTTTGAAATATTATTTTAGACTAGAGGCCTAGTGCATGGATTTGTACACTGATGGGGTCCAGCCAGCCCAATGGGGGCCATGGGGAGTGAGCCCACTGGGGCAAGAGGCCACGCGTAGTTTGCTGGGGGACCCCATCCCTGATCATGGTGAGGGAGCCCACTCGGGGGTGGGGCAGGCCTGGGGGTGTGGGTTGTAGACATTCTGGTCATTCTGCAGTTCAGTCTATTTGCATATTACTCTTTTATTATACAGGATGTAAAATAGTTTCAGCACCCATGCTCTTTGTAGAATCATGAACAATTAGCTCAAATCTGGACAATGTTAAATGAAAAAAGAACTTGGTAACTTTATTTTATTAGACTTTACTTCATCTGAGATTTAAGGACAGTTTGAGATCTCACTGGGAACCTGGCAAGACAGACTAGATAAGTCTGCCTTCTTGCTCCTTTAGTTACTATTATTACAACTGGCCTTGTGAGCCTCACAGAATAAGTCCTACTGGCAGAGAGGCTTCTGAGGTTTTAAGTTACTTTTGTCTGCTCTGCTGTATCTTGTGCATAGGGAGGAGTAAGGCAAATTGGACACAGAATCAAGTTGTGTTTTCATGGGGCAATTAGGGAAGACAGGGTGTGAAAGACCTAAATAGGATCAACTATATACAGCAACATCATTCTTCCTAGGCACTCAAATGTTAATTACCTAGAATCATAGAGATAAGTAAATTAATTACAATGTAGTCAAGGCACCGGGTAATGCAATTATGGTAAAAACAAGTTGCCAGCATGGTACTTTGTTTTACTACAAAACTACAAATATGTATTGAAAGGAAAAAATTGAGTCCGTGCATGTGCACTTATGTATGTGTATGCATGCGTTTGTGTTGGTAAACTGATAAGATGATAGATCTGAACACTTAGTATTTTCAGAAAGTTCACTTTCTCTTAACAGTTCCAATTTTATGAACATTTTAATTTCATGGACTTTTGTTTCTTTGTGTAAATAATACATTAATTGTAGGTACTTTATCTATTTATTTCATCCCTCAGCTGGCCCTTAGGGGAAGTGGAGAGGGAACAGGAGTGGCCAGGTAGTTTTTATTGTGTGCTCCAAGCTTTCCTAATCCCTCTTCTTTGCACTGTCCCTCATACCCATGAGTTAAAATTGCTATGTGAATTAAAAAAAAAAAATAGCCTTTTGTTTTGTTACTACATTTCAATTTTCCACACTCTTTTTAAGTATTCAAAATTAACTGCATTTCTATCTTTTTAATTTGATATTACTATGCAGCTATAAAAATGATAAGGAAAATTTTCATATATTTATATAGAAAGATTTCCCAGATATATGGTTAGGCAGAAATAAACAAAGGGAAATAACAGTGAATTTACAGTGCTATATTTCATGTGAAAAAAATAGAAAAAATAGAAATACATATAATTTATAATGGAATGTGTCTATATAAATAATTTTCATATATTTAATAGATAATATGTAAAGGACACATAGACAATCAAAGAGTTGTTACCTGTATGGGATTGTGGGGAAGAGGCAGGAACCAGGAAGCCAAGGGTGAATGGGATAGAATGGTGACTTTTCAGTGAGTCTGAATATTTATTGATTTGATTTTTCAACTTTTTGAATAAATTCAAAACATTTGCCGAAACCGGTTTGGCCCAGTGGATAAAGCATCAGCCTGTGGACTGAAGGGCCCCAGGTTCGATTCCAGTCAAGGGCATGTACCTTGGTTGTGGGCACATCCCTGGTTGGGAGGGGTGGGGGAGGGGCGGTGTAGGAGGCAGCTGATCGATGGTTCTCTCTCATCGATGTTTCTAACTCTCTATCCCTCTTCCTTTCTCTCTGTAAAAAAATCAATGATATATATCTAAAAAAAATTCAAAACATTTGGTTAAGTTAATAATGGTTTAAAATCCATAATTGAGGTAGCAAAATGCATTGGAAACAGCATAGACTAGAAGCTTGAGGGATGTGGGTTTCTGTTGTACATTTGCCACCATTGCCTGTAACTTAGGACAATGATCAGACTCAGCCTTCCTGGACTCAGTGTCCTCACCTGTGGGTAAATAGTTATTTAGCCTACAATTGTTTTACTATTTACTACCAGATGAAGAGGTCACAGTAGATCTGATCATTCCCCACATGCCATTTTGAACTATATTTCATTGATCTAAGGTTGTATTTAATATAGAACTATTGCATTAGTTCCACAGACCACTGAAAATATGGGAACATATGTTCTAATATATTTTCCACCCAAGAAGTTGTCATAATACCTCTTTGAAGAGGTCTGTTTTATAATGTTCCTCTAGCATTATTTTTTAAAGATAAGGACAGTGTATGAAATAATCGCTCTTAAAAAATGTTCGACTATTTAGCAGGACTTTAACTTCTCAACAAAATGTTAAGCCTAGAAATAGGCCCTGGTAAGAGTAATGCATATAATTTATGGAGCACCAACTATATGCTTTGGAAATGTACTAGGGACATTATGTCTGTAATTTTCTCACCAATTCAACAAAAGGTGATTTTATCCTCATTTTCTCTTAGAGACATTTAGATCATGGAAGATATATTTTAAGTGTAAAACTTGAGTGTCAACAGAATGCATTAGGAAAGGTAGGGAAAATGCATATTAATGTCTCTCCATGGGATAGGTTAGCTGTAGCCCTGTTTGGAGGCAATAAAGGGCTAGATCATTTCCTTGAGACTTTTCACTGACATACTGGGTCTGAGAGAGAGTTTATATCATGGGAGCTCCTCTTGTCTGTCTACTCTCCCACAGGCATGCTCATCAAAGAGACATAAAGAGAAAGGTAGACACCCTGAGACATGTACACTTAATGGTACTTACATAAATGGGAGCAAACAAGAAAGAAAGGCACAGACACAGGTCATACCCAGAGGCAGAAAACTAGAGTGAAGGAGGCCCTGACCAGTTTGGCTTGGTGGATAGAGTATTGGACTGTGGACTGAAGGGTCCCAGGTTCGATTCTGGTCAAGGGCATGTACCTTGGTTGCGGGCACATCCCCAGTACGGGGTGTACAGGAGGCAGCTGATGGATGTTTCTCTCTCATTGATGTTTCTGGCTCTCTATCCCTCTCCCTTCCTCTCTGTAAAAAATCAATAAAATATATTTTTTTAAAAAGAGTGAAGGAGGGATATATGCTGAAACAGAAACACATAACTTCAGAAGGATATATGCTGAAACAGAAACACATAACTTCAGAAACATAAACTCAGAGATATCCATTGTGAGGACTCTGCTACAGCGATGACCAGGGAGGCACACAGAGGAAAATACACAAAGATACAGATAGAATGGACACAGAGTGTCAAAGACACTCAGAGGCAGAAAAAGAGAGGCTCATGAATGGAGACACAGAAATATATACACGCCTGGTCAGAGACGCACAAGGCAGACGCATGCAAACAAGCAGCGAGGCATAATTGGGTAGAGTCTTGTACATTCAGAGCCACTTACACACAAAACAAAATGAATGTCATGTAACTCCACAAGAATAAAGCATACGCTTAACTAGACAGAAAAATTCACACACAAAGAACCACACACTCAAAGGCAGATTTGACAGCCACACACACACACAAACAAGGACAGAGACATAGATTTCCCATAGCCTCAAGACAAAAAGAATAAGACTTTAGTTCTTACTAAAAGTTCAAAGCTTCCTTGCTTTCCTGGCTCCCGCACTAGGCAGGGGACCAAGAATTCCTGTTTCCTAAGCCACAGATGGTGCCACTACCCTTGGATCAATGTTGTGTGTTCTTATTGCGTTTTATACTTCTGTTTATTTCATTGTATTCTAGGGGAAATATTTCTCTCTTTTTGGACATTTATCCCCCTTGGATGTATTTTGATAAATTGTGCGTCTTTCTTACATTATATTTCTTAATTTTCTTAGAAGTATGGGCTGAAATGCATCAGGTTGGGCTCATTGCTTTGTCTAAACATGATTTATTCCTGCCAGTCTTAGTTTGACTAAAGCCTGGTATAACAAATATATAAAGCTAGTAAGGTAAATATTCTTGGTAATATATGAACTTCGAAGAATCTAAAATGTATTTTAAGTATTAAATACATATTAAACCAATATGGTGTGAAGTATTTTGAGATAGAAATGATTTCTTGACTATATTTCTGAAAACTCCAGCCAAGAAATACTTACAATGGCACATATATATTTGTTGTATAAGTATGCAGGAATTTTATATATGATATATGTTTGTACATATGTGTATTTCCTTATCTATCTATCTATCTATCTATCTATCTATCATCTATTTAAGGTACTCTCACAAAATAAGCATTATTTGAGAATAAGGTGCTCAGCATTGACTTTCAGTGAGAAAAATCAATCAAGTTGAACATGCAGGCACATAAACATTTCTAGCTGATGTCTGTCATAGCCAAGCCTGTACTCAATGTGGTCAATTTTATGTATTTATGTATAACTTTGAGTTTTACTGCCCAGTGAGAGTTAAAGTAGGAAAAGAGTCAAGAGCACCCAAGTAGGAAAATAGTCTAAATTCCAAGTTTTCCCGCTAGTGTGCTCAAAAGACCTTATTTATCATTAAATTACTGAATTCTGGGCTGACCTTGAGCAATCTCAGAAGAAAAGGAGGTAGAAATTGCCATTTTTAATAGGCTCTCTAGGTATTTTTATATGCACAGTCATGTTGAAGAAGCCCTGTCTAGAGAACAAAATTTTATTGATTTTCTCACAGGGATTAATTCTGAAAATATGTTCAAACACAGAGGCAGGAAGGTGTCAAGAAATTATTCTAGCTATGGATTTTGTACATGGAAATTGTCCTGAATATTCCTATCTATTCAGCTTTCTTTCTTCCTTATTTTTTTTAAATGCTGAACCATTTTAGTCTTTATGTTCCTGTTCTAGTGTGAATTTTCTTGCTGCCCTTCTTAATAATCAATATCTAGAATAATTAAGCTGCATACAGAAACAAATTTATACTCTACTTAAATAAAAAATGTTGAAAATCATTCATTCTCAGCAAAAAGTTATTTTTATGTGAATCTCAAAAGATAAAATCATTCTAATTTAATGCAATTAAAACATTAGATTAGATACTATTTTAAGACATGTATTAGAAAAGGTTAATTTTAATACTGAATAAATACAGATGCATTCATATTTAAAAAATACATAGGAATAGTAACTTAGAAAACACATATTGGGGTATTTATTCTCTTATAAGAGGAATTTATCCAAGTAACTCATCACAGGATGCCAACATTGCAGCCCCTTTTAGTGTATTTAAAATGTACAAACATTGATTCAGGAGCAAATTTTTGAAACACATATTTTGCCTAAAGTCAATTGCATATTTTTATTGCCTTACATTTTAATATAGCTGTTTCTAGCTTGCTATATTGAAATAAAAATTCTGTAATATTCAGGACATGGCTGTTTATCTAAATGTGAAATATTTCACAAAATCAACTGTGATTACCATCTATTTTGAAAACAAACTGCTTTTGTAAAAGATACAGGAGACTAAAAGTTAAAGCATTTTGGTTTATATTGATAAAGATGTTTTTATCCTCAAAGTCAACAGCAAAATGTTAGCATTGAATATGTTATCTTTGATAAATATTATTATTCTGGACTATGTTACAAAAAGTAGCTTGATTCGGGGCATTTTAATAGCTTAAAGGGAAGAATGAAAATGCAGGGAAGGAGAAAATCAATAAAGCATGGGGTCTTTTATCCCATATTGATTCTTGTAATCCAGCAACCATTAAATACTTGAGAGATAAGCCTCTTTAAGATGCCATGTTTATATTTTGAAGATCAAATCCCTTAATTTTGCTCATGGGTTTCCCAAAACACATCCATGCACAAGATAGAATGTAAGCTTTCCATGGCCATGTTTCCCATTGCAGATGTTTTTAAACTGAGCATCTGAAAAGCACATTATGAGTGGGGTTGCTTCCTGCAGTGCTGGGGAACATAGACACCTGTTAAACAGTACCAAATTTGTGAACATCAAAGTTGGTAGTCATGGAAATAGCAAAAATTCTTTAAGATTCAAATATTTTAAAAGTGTAACTTTAGCCGAAACCGGTTTGGCTCAGTGGATAGAGTGTCGGTCTGCAGACTGAGGGATCCCAGATTGGATTCCAGTCAAGGGCATGTACATTGGTTGAGGCCACATTCCCAGTAGGGGGTGTACAAGAGGCAGCTGGTCCATGTTGCTCTCTCATCAGTGTTTCTAGCTCTCTATCCTTCTCCCTTCCTCTCTGTAAAAGATCAATAAAATATATTAAAAAATAAAAATGAAAGTGTAACTTTAGCCCTAGCCAGTTTAACTCAATGGATAGAGTGTTAGACTGAAGACTAAAAGGTCTAGGGTTAGATTTTGGTCAATGGCATGCGCCTGGTACATTCCTGGTTTGCATGCATGATCCCCAGTGGGGTGTATGCAGGAGGCAGCTGATCAATGATTCTCTCTCATCATTGATATTTCTCTTTCTCTCTCTTTCACTCTCCCTTTCTTCCTCTTTGAAATATATATATTGACCATCTTAAAAAGTATAATTTTAATCCAGAGTATCATTTTTACCTTTCCATAAAAAGTTTGTCATTTTAACTGGATAAAATATTAGAAGTGAATGCTACTTTGTCCCAAACCTGTCAACTCTCTCTTTAATGAGTTATTGTAATGGAAGCAAAGAATTGCTGTGACATTTTGCTTTTGAATTTTCTGCATTTTTTTCTAATGCAAAAAACTCAGACTTGACATTTTGCCAAAGAATAAAAAGTGATTTAAATCTCATTTGCTTGTAATCCATTTAAATTGTATGATGAATAAATATTAAATAAGCAAAGATTTTATTAAATACATTCAAAACCTGCTCTTTGTAAAAGATGCTATAAAATCTTTTTTCTTCTGCACTTGGTCTCATATAAATTAGTATAGTTTTTATTAATATGTCATTTACTATTTCAGTAATAATTAATATTTGTTCTGTTCTTACTTTTTTATATATATTTTATTGATTTTTTTACAGAGAGAAAGAGAGAGGGATAGAGAGTGAGAAACATCGATTAGAAAGAATCATCAATCAGCTGCCTCTTGTAAACCCCCTTTTGGGGATGTGCCCGCAACCAAGGTATTTGCCCTTGTCCAGAATCGAACCCGGGACCCTTCAGCCTGCAGGCTGAGCTCTATCCACTGAGCCAAACCAGTTTCGGCTGTTCTTACTTTTTTATTAAGTTAGTTGGGGTGGCATTGATTAATAGGATCATACAGGTTTTAATGTACATTTCTATGATCAATGATCTGTATCATTTCTTAAAATATGCCAGACACTGTTTAAGAGCTCTGCATATATAGCTGAAACCCGTTTGGCTCAGTGAATAGAGCGTCAGTCTGTGGACTGAAAGGTCCCAGGTTCGATTCCGGTCAAGGGCATGTACCTTGGTCGTGGGCACATCCCTGGTGGGGAGTGTGCAGGAGGCAGCTATCGATGTATCTCTTTCATTGATGTTTCTAGCTCTCTATCTCTCTCCCTTCCTCTCTATGAAAAATCAATAAAATATATTATAAAAAAAAGAAAAGAGCTCTGCATCTATAATCTATCACATTTAATCCCATAAATAGTGCTATGAGCTTGATATTATTTCTCTCCCCAATTTAGAAATGGATAAATTGAGGGTCAGGAGTGTTAAGTAATTTGCAAAAAAGCTTACAGCAGGTAGGATAGTAGATCCAGACTAAAATATCAGATATCTGATTCCAGAATCGGTATTCTTGATTGGCACATGAGGAAGTAAGAAGATTTTAATTTATATATGTGGATTTTTCTGTTTAAGATAATACAAATACTCTTATTTATGTCATAGCCATGACCTTTGCAATTAGTAGTCCTCACTATCTCTACCTCACTTATTAATGCTTTAATAAGATAAAGATTCCACATTCCATGTGAAAAACCTTTTACAGTGTGCTCGCACTCAATTATTTGATACTACAACAATTTTCCAAGGTCACTAGAAGACATTGTCTCTTCCTTTTGGAGCTCAGGTTCCCGCTTCCAAAGGAGCCCACGTCCCCATGAAGGCTTTATAGTAGAGGCCTCTGTCTGCCAAGGTGAGGACGGAAGGACTGGTGGGAATCCCTGCGCTCCAGGGCTGTGCTGTCTGCAGGGCACCGGTGTCCTCCTGTGTTATTTGTACAAATAAACCTGTAGCAGGATCTGTCTGTCAAAAATGAGAGAGAGAGAGAGAGAGAGAGAGAGAGAGAGAGAGAGAGAGAGAGAGAGAGAATAAAGATTTAGAGAATGAAGTGTCTGGAGCAATGCCATACAGATTATCACCTAGTTAAATGGCAAAGTTCAAAAGTTCAAGCTAGAACCCAGGCCTTTAGAACTTGACAGCTGTCATTTGGAGATGAGTCATCTCACCCCACTGAGGCTTCTTGTGGGAGCAACTGCAGCACACCTTCACCATCCGGGCCCTACCATGGCTTATACCCCTGAGGATAAGTAACCATCTCAGGTTCAAATCTGGCTATCTCCATTTGAGTAGATTATGTTTTCTGCCTTCTTCCAGACTGCCTCATCCCCAGAAGCTAGGAGTCTTTCCTTTTACAGAGCACAATTCTCACAACGTGAACTCCCTCCACTTTTTTTTTTTCACATCTTGTGTACACAAAACTGTTTCTCTTTCTTCATATCACAGAAGTTACCAGCACATGCTATCTCTAATTCCCTACATTAGTAATTGTTACATTTATTTTTTTTTTATCATTTCAATGCACCTAAGGTCATGTAATAAATGAACAACAGTTTGCTTTGAGTAGTTATGGAACCCAATATATATATTTGTATATATCCAATTTAGACCCTCTTGGATTGTTACTGCTATTCTATTGATCTTCATGAAAGCAATTTTGTGTTATATTTTATTTCTGTGGGCACGCAGAATAGTATTTTTAAAAAATATCTTCATTTTCTTGATTTCTGACAGAAAGGGAGAGAGATAGAGAGATAGGAACATCAATGATGACAGAGACTCATACTGAGGGGTATCGAGCCCTCAACCCAGGCATGTGCCCTTGGATAGAATCGAACCTGGGACCCTTTAGTCCGCAGGTCAATGCTCTATCTGCTGAGCCAAACTGGCCAGGGCCAGAATAGTCTTGATGGTATGAATTTTAGAATAATACAGTACTGGGTTCACTCCCTGGCCTCCCTTCTTATTAGAAAGAAGATATTACAAAAAATCATCAGTTTTCTAAGGCCCAGACTCTCCTCCCAACTCACCTTGTGTGCAATAATAATAATTCTTGGATTTGGAACAGTTGTGAGGCGTCAATGAGGTAATCCATGTGGAGTGGTTAGCATAGTATCAGGTTGTTGTTTTTTAACAAGTTTATTTGCCTCTATTCCCAAACTATTAAGTGAAGATAATACAACCTACATCAGAACGATACTTTGCTTGAACATTTACATTGTATTAAATATACTATAAGATAAACGAACTAGTTTAGTTCTTACAATGACTTTATAAGTGGGTGCCATTATTAATATCTTTATTTTACAAACAGTAAAATGGGAGCTAAGAGAAATTAATATCATAGAGCTTCTAAGTAGCAGGGCATGATTTGAAAGCAGGCAGCATAGTTTTAAAACCTATACTTTTAATCACTATGCCGTATTGTTTGGTTTAGCCTAACAGTTAAAAAATACATGAAAATCTATTAGGTGTTAGTTAGACACATAAAGCAGATGCTCAATTACTGATACATTTAAAAAAGCTCTTTCTGCCTGGCTAACATGGCTCAGTGGTTGAGCATCGACCTATAAACCAGGAGGTCATGGTTCGATTCCTGGTTGGGGGCGCATGCCTGAGTTGCTGGCTCAATCTCCAGTGTAGCGGGCATGAAGGAGGCAGCCAATCAATGATTCTCTCTCATCATTGATGTTTCTCTCTCTCTCCCTTTCCCTCCCTCTCTGAAATCAATAAAAATATATATTTTAAAAAGAATAAATAAATATAAAAGCTCTTTCTGCCAGATTGTCAAAATATGGAGCTATGTGTAGCTAGCAGGAAAAGATTTCTTGGGTGATGAAGTATTTTAACATAATCTTCCTGAAAAAACATTGGTGGAAAATAATGTTTATCTAGTGTACTCCTACTGCATGCCTCTGGGTTTGGGTTGCTTGGGTCTTGGTAGAAGTCATAAAGCTTGCATACTCTTTCCTTCTGAAGACGCTCTGGTAAATCCACCTTAACACTTTTCAAGGTGAGTGCGAGATACCATAATTTACCTTTTGCCAGTACATTTTGGTGATAGGCTATTTGGCAAGAATGTGGACATATTAGAGTCTAATTAAATGGTTCTACTAATTAAGCAATGGGGCCTAGATCAAATATATAAACTCAGTGGACACAATGATAATATCTATGTGTTAGGCATTAGTATATATTAAGGGACTCAAACTCAATGATAATGTTCATCATTGTTTTTTTACTCTCTTTATGTAATGGGCACTGTACTAGAGATTTTACATCCATGATCTTGAATCCTTCTGTTAAGTGAACATTGTCCAAATGTACATTTCAAACAATTGAGTAATTCTGAGAGTCACATATGGTAGCTAGTAGATGGCTGAGTGGGGATGGCCTAGTTCTAAAGTACTTTTTCTTTTATTATATACTAGAGGCCCAATGCACAGATTCATGCACAAGTGGGGTCCTTCAGCGTAGCCTGTTGGAATTGAGCCAAAACCGGCAATCAAATGCTACCTACCACTCCTGCCTGCCACTCCTGCTCATCCTGGCCCCACTGTGCGTACTGCAGCATCTCAGTAGGCTTGTTACCACTGCTCCACTGTGGTCTCTGGGCTGCGGCAGCCAGCCGTGAGCCCTGTGTGTGGCATTCATGGGTCAGCTGAGTGGTGCTCCTGCTGTGGGAGTGCACTGACCACCAGGGGTCAGCTTCTGCATTGAGCGTCTTGCCCCTGGTGGTCAGTGCGAGTCATAGCAACCAGTCAACTGTTCATTCGGTTCTTTGGTCATTCGGTCACTTAGGCTTTTATATATAGAGAGATTATATTAGATAGGAAGGTATTAAGATTTGATTGGAAACAGTGCTTAGAGGAGAGGTTAAACATAAAAGATTAACTCAGCTTCTCCCTATGTTAAGTAAGCCCTTTACTAGACATTTTTAATTATTATAGCAATATTTATTTTTGGGGAGGTGGCATTGTGCTCCTGAGATTCTATGGAGTTAAAAAGCTTGTTGAAGAGTATACAAATAGCACATAAAAAAGCCAATATCAAAACCTATATATTCTATTTTCAAACTCATTATAACACAATCACAATATTAAGTAGGAGAAATAAATGCTTTTGAAAATACATTTTAGAGCCTTGTAGATTTTGAAATGTCTTTGAGATTAATCGAGAGGTAATATTAAAAATATAAATTGTCTAGTTAGAAAGGATACTTGCCTATAACATTGTTGCTGGGTGTTGGGAACCTCCTACTGAGTCAATCATTAACCCTTCATTTTTTAATTATGCCGTTGTTAAGGGCATCCTGGGGAAGAGCCAAAGCATCTTAGGTCTTAAAGTAGAGGGATTCCAATGGATCTGGGCAATAGTAACTTACTAAGCTGTACAGAGCATTTCACTATTCCATATATGCTGTACATTAGCCCTAGCTATTCTTGTTCTTCTTTTAAATCAGGTTGATTATTTCTTTCTTCACCACTTAAATATTTCACATACCATTCAGTCTGAGGCTATGCACTACTGCCAAAGTGTTTCTCTTATCTGATATTGCTTATTTATTTTAAACTGTCAGATTTTAGTTCTCCCAGATCTGTTGGCTTGTTTGTAAAATTGTGTTTTTTTTCTTTTAAAATATATTTCTATAAATATTTGTGTTTTTTTTCCATTTAAATTTTAACCTCAATGACATCTAAGTGAAATGTTGGTTAGGGGAGTATGAAAGGCCTTATAGTTATAACTAGAGGTCTGGTGCATAAAATTCTTGCTCAGGGGGGTGTCCATCACCCCAGCCTGCACATTCTCCAATCTGGGACCTTTCAAGGGATGTCTGACTGCCCGTTTAGGATCAGGCCGAAACAGGCAGTTGGACATCCCTCACACAATCCAGGACTGCTGGCTTCCATATACTCACCTGCCTGTATTCCTGATTGCCCTTAATTGCTTTTGCCTGTCAGCCTTATCACCCCATAACCACTCCAATGCCAGCCTGATTGATGCCTAACTGCTCCCCTACCAGCCTGTTTGCCCCTAACTGCCTTTCCCTGCAGGCCTGGTCAACCCTAACTGCCCTCTCCTGCAGGCCTGGTTCTCCCCAACTGCCCTTCACTGCAGGCCTGGGTCCCCACTAACTGCCCTCCCCTGCAGGCTTGATCACCCCCAACTGTCCTCCCTTGCAGGCCTGGTCCCTCCCATCTGCCCTCCCCTCCTGGCCATCTTGTGGTGGCCATTTGTGTCTACATGTGGGCAGCCATCTTGTGTGTTGGAGTGATGGTCAATCTGCATATTACTCTTTTATTAGATAGGATAGAGGCCTGGTGCACAGGTAAGGGCTGGCTGTTTGCCCTGAAGGATGTCCCAGATCAGGGTGAGGGTTCCCTTGGTTGCATGGGACAGCCTGGGCAAGGGGCCTGTGGTGGTTTATAGGCCAGCCATGCCCCCAGGCGACGCAAGTGGAAGCTCTGGTATCTGGGGTTTATTTATCTTCTATAATTGAAACTTTGTAGCCTGAAGTGGAGCCAAGCCTCCTGCTTGCTCCTTGGTGGCAGCCATTTTTGTTGGGATTTATGCATTTTCTATTATTGAAACTTTGTAGCCTTAAGTGGAGGCCTGGGCTGGCCAGGGTGTGTGGAAATCTTGGCTTCTTCCATCACTGGGGGCAACCCTAGCCTCCTACTCTTTCTAACTCTGTGGCCACTGCCATTTCTGTTTGGATTTATGTATCTTCTATCATTAAAACTTTGTAGCCTTGAGTGGAGGACTAGGCCAGCAAGGGCAGGCAGAAAGTTTGGCTTCTTCAATTTCCTGGGAAACCCAAGCCTCTCTCCTGCACTCTGTGGCTGTATTTGCATATTTGCTCCTAATTGGCTGGTGGGCATGACTTATTTGTGTAGTGGAGTGATGGTTAATTTGCATATTACTCTTTTATTGGGTAGCATGTACTTAAGCTAGATTTATTAGTTTGTAGATTATTTAATTTTTTTTCCTTTTCTCTGCTTGTCTTTTATTGCCATGTGACTTATTAAAAGGGAACTAAATATACCAAGTGATAAAAAACTTGAGATCTAGACCTAGGTATGAATTTAACTAGCTTTGGGGCCTGGGCAAAATTAGTTAACTTTCTACTTTTGTTTTGAGGACCTATCCAATGGAAAGGTTTGGTAGTCATTCCTTAGGGTCATTTCCAAATCTAGTTCCCTATGAATCAGGTCACAAAATAACTGACTTCACACTTGTGTCTAGTATAACCTTAATATTGTATCAGGTGAGAGCTAATTTGTCCCCAACAGACTCCAGCCTGTATGGTAAGAGAATCAGCCCAGGTGAGTAGCTCATGTAGCGGAAAGAAAAGTGAAACTGCTTCTCTGAGGACAAGTGCCATTTAGCAAGGAAGGGCACATGTGAGACTAGGAACTGTCAAAAAATCATCTCAGAGAAGCACTCACTCACCACTGGACTAGCAGCTCTATGTCTTTAGCATCAGAGGGTCCTTCACTGGCTTATTTCCCAGTGAGACACACTCAAAAAATAAGATATTAATTATTGGTTCAATTCACTTATCTCGTGGAGGTAAAATATAGTAATAGCTAAAATTTGAGATATTTTCACTCTTAGTTGTTTTTTTTTTCTGAACAATGTAGAACTACCTCTCATTCATATATTTAAGACAGCAGTTTATGCCAAAACACACACTGGTTCTTCTTTCTTTCACTGTGAAAAAATTTACACATTATTGTAGAGGAGATTCCCTATGCTCATTCACCTTCTTTCCTCCCCTCCAAAGTGAGTGATTATAAGTAGAAGTTTAAGTAATAAGCTCTATGGGATAAAACATACAAAGAATGACTGTAAGGTCACTTTTTTTTGTGCAACAATGACAAGGCTCACATGCAAAAAGTTGTATATTGCTTATTAGGTGTTTTTTTTTTCCCTCACACATTTTTGTTGGTTTTGGTTAGAACATTTACACTTTACTCTTTTAGAAGCAACCATGAAGCTACTGTAATAATGTAGGCATGTGGTAAAAGTGGCCACAGACTAGACTAATAACAGGCTAATAAGAATTGAAGTGTGTGACAGCAACACACTTTTTGTACAAATTGATGAAATCTGGCTGAGGCTAGAGGTTAGGAAGAGGGAATGGTTAAAGATTATTTCCAGATTTGGAGTTTGGAAACAGAGGGAGGGATTAAACCTCTGAGAGCAAAGCCTGTTTGGAAAGTAAAATTTGCTTTGAGGTAGACATGACAGACATTTTTGTTGTACTAAAATGGGGGTAAGATATCCTATATAATAAAGAGGTAATGTGCAAATTGACCCTCACATCTTCACAAGATGGCTACCTATGACCAGACCAACAGTGTGGTTAGTGAGGGAGGACCAAATGGCTGAACAAGGAGGCTATGTGGGTCAACCAGGCTGGCAGGGGGGTTAGTGAGGGACTTATCAAATGACTGAACAGCAGGGTGCATGGTGTGACCAGGCTGGCAGGGTGGGGGGGGCAGTTGGAGGTGACTAGGCCAGTAGGGGTGGCAGTAAGGGGCAACCAGGCTGGCAGAGGGGGAGAGCTGGGGGCAACCAGGTCAGTGGGCAGGGGTGGGGAGGCAGTGTGAGGCAACTAGGCTGGCAGGAGATCAGTTGGGGGTGACCTGGCCAGCAGGTGAGGGCAGTTGGGGGCAACCAGGTTGGCAGAGGGTGGCAGTTTTTGGTGACCAGGCTGCAGGGGGGCCAGTAAGTGGTGATCAAGATGGTAGAGGAGGGGCAGTTAGGGGAGACCAGGCTGGCAGGGAAGGCAGTTGGGGGTGATTAGGCTGGAAGGGGGGGAGCAGTGTGGGCAACTAGGCTGGCAGGGGGTCAGTTGGGGTGACCAGGCAAGAGGGGGGGTGCAGTTAGGGGCAACTAGGCTGGCAGGGAGAGGACAATTGGGGGCAACCTGGCTGGCAACGGGTGGCAGTTAGGGGCAATCAGGCCAGCACACAGAGGCAGTAAGAGGTGATCACGCCAGCCAGGGGATGCAATTAGGGGTGACCAGGCAGGCAGGCAGATGAGCAATTGGGAACCAGCAGTCCAGAATTATGAGAGGGACCAAGGAGTCCCAGGGAGAGGGTGCAGGCTGGGGTGATGAAACCCCTCCCCCTCATGCATTAATTTCGTACACTGGGCCTCTAGTTCAACTATAAATGGCTTGCAGAATTTCTATATTTGTATGAATATAAGAATAGTTAGGATATGTTAAATATAAGTATGTTAATTCTTAGGCAAAGTTAATTTAACTTTAAATACAAAATTAATAGAAAACTTTTTAAATATTTATTAAACTTTTGATGTACTGAAGTCTTAGATTTTACTTTATGGTGTTATTAAATTTATTTGTAAACAAATAGAATGAGACATTATTGACTTTTACATCATTTAATTTCTTCTAAGAAGGCTATTTTCCTCTGCTGAGAATATAATTTAGGCCTCTGTACAAAATATTCTCAGCTATACTTGTTAATGACTTCGCCTTTTTCTGATTTTCTATTTAAGATTCAAATAAGGTAGTTTGCCAATGTGTGCTTAAACCTTTTAAATGGCTTCTGATTGCTTTTAGGATTAAAACAAAAATCTCCAGGCTAGAGGATCTGCAGGGTCTGATGGATACCTGTCTACTTCTCTATCCACATTTCCCACAGGTCTCTATTTTGCTCCCTGTATGGCAGCAGACTCACTTCCAGCTCATTCTCATTTTAGAACCTTTCTACATGTTATTATTTTCAGGGTAGAATCTTCTCACTCAACTTACCACCCTCAGCCTCTTTGCCTGCTTGGTATTGACTTACTTTTCAGTCTTCAGGCCACATTGCACTTACTCCGTAAAGACTCCAAAGTCTTCTTGTATAGTCTCTCAGAAAACCAAGACTCTTTTCCTTAACAGAATTTGTAAGTCTGTGTTTATGTGTGTGATTATTTATTTAACTAGAGGCCTGGTGCACAAAATTTGTTCATGGGGAAGGGGATTGTCCCTCAGTCCAGCCTGCACCTTCTCCAATCTGGGATCCCTTGAGGGATGTTCAACTGCCCATTTAGGCCTGATCTCCATGGGGATCGGGCTAACAGGTGGTTGGACACCCCTTTCACAATCCCAGACTGCTGGCTCCCAACTGCCCTCCCCTGCATGCCTGGGCCTTCCCCCCACCCCCAATGCCTTCTCTTGCTGGCCTGGTCCCCCCAACTGCCCTACTCTGCTGGCCTGGTCACCCCTAACTTCCCACAACTGCTCTCCCCTGCAGGCCATCTGTGGCAGCCATATTGTTTCCACACAGGGGCAGCCATCTTTGATCACATGGGGGTGGCCATCTTCTGTCTTTGTGAGACAGTCAACTTTCATATTACTCTTTTGCTAGATAGGATGTCATTTTCTCTGACAAGATTAATTTACATGTGGATAAGAATCTTGCTTGTTTTGCTTATCATATATCCTGAGCACCTTGCATTATATATATATATATATCCTATATAATAAAGAGGTAGTATGGAAATTGACCTTTTTGCCTTTGCACAAGATGGCCACCCCCATGTGGTCAAAGGTGACTGCCACAAGATGGCCGGCAGGGAAGGGTAGTTGTGGGCGATTAGGCCACCAGGGGAGGGCAGTTGGGGGTGACAAGGCCTACAGGTGAGGGAGGGCAGTTAGCTGTGATCGGGCGGGCAGGGAAGACAGTTGGGGTTTACCAGGCTGGCAGGGGAGCGCAGTTGGGGGCAATCTGGCCATCAGGGGAGCAGTAGGCATCGATTAGGCTGTCAGGGGGCTGGTTAGGGGGTGATTGGGCTGGCAGGCAGGTGAGCAGTTGGGAGCCAGCAGTCCTGGATTGTGAGATGAAGGTCTGACTACCGGCAATCAGACATTCCCTGAGGGATCCGAGGTTGTGTTATGGTTGGATGACTGAATCCTGCAGCCATGTCAAAGAGGTTGGGCAATTCAATCTTGCTGAAGTATCTGAGGATCTGGTGGCACTTGTGTCCTCACCACATTGTAGGTGCATCTCTGGGTAATGTGTGCAGAGCAGTGGATGGTATGCCTTATACCATCTGCTGCTTTAGGTTTGTACAACACACAGAACATTGCTCCAGATGAAAAGGGATGATATTCTGACAATCTTCATGCTAAAAAAAAATACTGCATTAGCATTAACTACATCTGCATTAAAAATCAAACATAGTGTTAAAAAAGTAATAAGCTTGTGCAAATTTGGTGATGCTCAGATTAGGGTTTAGCCTTTTAGACTTACTTTTCATCTACCTAATTTTTTTCTCTCTAGATATTATCACTTTATTCTAGCACGATTGCTTTTGAATTCAAAGTTTTGTTAATCAAGGTAAGTTAATGAAGAAAAAAATGTGCCTTTCTCATAGATATAAATGAGCTCTTTTCCATGTACTTTGCCCCAAAAGATTTCTTTATGTTTTTTCTCTTTTCATATCAGATTCTCTTTTTCACAAAAGTCATGTTTTAAGCTGTGCTCTGCTTCTGAGGGAATATGGTTTTCGTTTATGTAGTCAGTTTCTTCCAACACACACACAAAAAATATAGACCATGCCTGTTACATTCAGATCTTGGTGCCTGGTTTCTTCATAGCATGTATACATCTGAAGCATGAGCCTAAACATGCAGATCACCACAAGATACTAAAATATCATGAACAACATAGCAGTGCCAGTAATAATTGCACAGATATGGGCTCTTTTGAAAACTATCAACTGTTCCAAACTTTACTTTCAATATCTCATCCAAAGCAGTTTGAGACAGAATATCTTTATTCTATTCTACTGTAGATTTATGACATTACTACAAAATGTTTTCTTTTTAATTGAAAACATCTTAAGAAAAAAAATATTTCTCAGCTTTGATTTAATTTCTATATGTTTATAAAATTCATATTGTAAGAATTGTGATTACTTTTAGGTAAATCAATACAGTAATATAAAAAATAATGAGTGTTATTCCAATTCAGTTCATTCACTTATTTCTGTTTTCTCAGAAATTTCAATGGATAAAATTCAATAGTGTTTCAATGATACCAACTGCTATGATATCTAATTTCTTAAAGTCATTTTTTAATGTTTGTCAATTTGGAAAAAAATAAAATATGATAATATACTGCAATTTTAATTAAAAAATGTATTGAATTGTGGCATTGTCCACCATATGGAACAGACATAATTAGGTGTTTTGGTTTTTTTTTTTCTTGTTTGTTTTTGTATCCATGGTCCTAATTTTATAAACTAAATTTGTACTAAGAACATCCATGAAAATATTTCACCTGGTAGGGGAGGGTGGGGGTAAGAGAGAGAGATCAACCAAAGGACTTGTATGCATGCAGATAAGCCTAACCACAGACATAGACACCAGGGAGGTGAGGGCTTGAGTGGGGGGTTGGAGGACTATGGGGGAATAAGGACACATGTAATACCTTAATCAATATAAAGAAAAAATAAAAATAAAAGGTGAAATTAAAAAAAAAAAAAAGATTTTACCTGTTTCAATTGTTCCAGAATAACAATGGCAACATCCTTCAGTTCTTCCATTCTGTGGAAGTGGCCTTAGGAATTCTTTAGTGTCAGTTTATCTCAAAGGCTACTGGGTAAAGACAGTGGGGAAAAAAGGAAAGCAAGGTCATTAACCAGGGCTCTCCATCTATCAGGATGGGGCTCACCGGAGCCCGGAAGCTCTAAATAATCCCCAACATTTCAAAGACTTGTTCTCTTAAGAAGGACACATTTCTCATGGCCAGCTTTCTAAGGCAAGATCTAACAATATCCCCACCTCCTTGCCTCTTACAGATTTGTGTGGCATAAAGTACAGATGGTTTCTGCTGAATTGAACCCATAATGAAGGGGTTTATAATCAGTTCTAATGTATTTGAGATCTAAAGTATATTAGTCCTTCATCAAAGGGAATGATAAAAAGCAGCATTAATATGGGTGGATAGTAATTATTTTGGAGCTCATAATTATTTTGCAGTTAACTACAGAGAAATGCTGATATTTTTATTCTTTTTTTTTTTTTAAATAAAAGGTGCATGGTCAGATTCTGAAATATAAGAATGTCCTTTAGAATGGCCGATACTTTGAATCCTGCTTATGTTAGTGGGAAAATAACTTTTTGTTTGGATTTAAATGAGTTCAAAGTTCACAGTTAAGAGTTCCCTTTACTTTCTTTGGCCCTGTTGTTTCACCACGGATTCTATTTATTGCCTGGCGAAGAGATAAAATATAGTAATTACTCTCACTCCTTTTTAAACTGACGTGAGGTCTACTTTCCCATTAGCTCTAATGAGAGTTATGTGTGCATTCCTCAAGGAGCACAGACCCTACAGAGTTTCAAGGCAGAATAAATCACTTCTACATGCGGGCTTTAGAGGACTCGCTTGCTTTGTACCTTGGTGCTTTGAGTTACTCATTTACTCGGCTGGTATTGCAAATGCGCTATTTGTAGTTTAAAGGAGACATGTGCTGGGGTTGGAGTGTTGTTAACGATTGTTATTTCTGTGGGAGGATAAATGTTTTACCCTTTGGGAAAACCAGGCTGATCGACTTGCAGGAATGAGTAGTCCCTAAAATGCGGTTGCCTAAGTATTCTTAAGAAAATGAATGACAGTTACCTCTTTCAATATTTTCTTCCTATTTAAACATTTTTAGCATCAGTAATTATGTCACTCGTGGCCATTTAGAATAAAGGAAAAATGAGCTAGAGAGAAGGGCATTCAAAGCAATGGGTTGTTTTCTTTCCACCCTGGGAATGAGGAATCGAGACCATGTTGGGATATGTTTCTATAATTCACTGGTGCCTCCATTAAGGTTTCTTCAGAGAAACCAATGTTGTTTCTCAACCTGCAACATGGCCCCTCTAAGATATGGATGCCCAGTGCCTTTAGGTATAGAAGATAAATGATGTTTTCTCTCTTTTTATAATTAGTCCTTTTTTTTTTTAAGGAAACCTTAACAATTCAAATGTGTAAAAAATTATTGATATTAAAAAAAGCCAATTATGTTGAAATCACAAAGATCGCTAGGACCCGTACTATGGGAACTACTTAATATCACCTCATAATAAGGCTTTATTTAATATTCAGTAAATGAAATTCTTTAGTTGAGAGAACTTAATTCATTTCTAAGATAATTGTGCCCCATCTCTTTGTGATGCTGAAGCAATATCTGCACCTGTTTCTAGCTCTTCAGGTTTCCTACAGTAAAAGGCGTCCTATGCATCTTGCCCATGTGATGATGATCCCAGAATAGTTAAGAAGCATGCAGCTTCCTGAGGAGGGAAGGTGGTGATAAACATGTAGCAAAAAGCTGGGTTGACCATTCCAGCCACGGAAAAGCCCTCTTTGTATATATTATACACTATCATTTCCGTGGCTTCTCTGCTTAGGCAGACCAAGAGTCAGAAAGCAACTGAGAACTAGCCCCTATTCAGACAAGAGGAAGGTCATCTATAAAATAAAAGCCTAAGAGACCTTAAGGGGAGCACTGCTCAGACAGAAGCCAGGCTCACAGCTAGAGAGCGCATTGGTGGTGGTGGGAGCCACTCCGGCCCTGGCTGCAGCGCTAAGGAGCAGAGAGCTGAGTGGTAAGAAGCAGCGAGCAGGCAGGCAGTAAGGAGCAAGGGATCCTGCACTGTGAGAGGGCGCAGGACGGGCTAAGGAACCTCCTTCCCCTTACCCCGGGGCATGAATTTCATGCTCCGGGCCTCTAATGGTTTAATAAAAATTATCTTACTATCACATTTTGTTTAGACAATGAACTAGTAATTCTATATCTGGGTTACTCGTTCATGGCTATAAACCTAAAGGATTTAGTAAAGAAATCATGTAAATTATCTTGGGTACCCTAGAAAGGAAAGAAAGATCTTTCCAAAAAAATATCTTATAAAACCACATACAAAATGAAGAAAACAGCTTAATTTAATTGTGATAGTTTTTACCTGAGATTCAGAGAAAACAAAATCCAACTCACATTAGTAGTTTCTTAATATAGCCAAGGATTAAGCAAATGAAGTGATTTAAATGAATAAAGTAGATAGTGGTTTTAAAGCAATAAATAATTACCACTATACTTAATCTGTGTTGTTAATCAATGAATAAAATAACTCTTAGATAGAATACTTGAAATTAGAAATGCAATAAAATTGTTTGTTGAAGTCTGTTCATTCACTGCTTTATGTAATGATAAAAAAGTAAAAAAAAAACACTTGAGAATATAACTCATTAAGTTTGATATTTTGCATGTTGTAAAATTGGAAAAATTTCAAATATAGTTCTGATAACAGCAAATTTAAAATTTAAAATATTTGTTTTTCAGAAATGTAGCAACAGTGTTATATGAACATCAAATAATACTGAGGGCTCTTTTTGCATTTAAACAGGATTAGATTAAAATATGAATTTGCAACTGTCTGGTAACATAAACTTTTGCTTTCATCTTGGTTTTCTCTTAATGGAACAATTGCTTGCAGGAGTGACTATAAAAGTATATCGCATAAATTATTGTGTACGGCTACTCTTAGTGTAGTTGGAATGACCTTACAATTGAGGTTATTTCAATTACATTTATCAATTTCTCCATTTCCAATCTTTTGATCTTTGCCAATTATTAATATTTTTCAAGGCTCCCTCGCTGAGCTGATGGAACATAACTGAATTAGATCTCATTTTCTTTCTCTGTTTTCTGTGATGGTGTTTTTTATTTTTTGAAGGTTGTGATATTAGATGTAGTTTTAAATTATAAGCTTAATGTGTAGTAATCACTGTATAGACTAGAAATCTTTCTCAAAATATTTAATAATCCTTTCTTATGAAATATGCTTAGAATTAATGCCTGCTTCTTTACTGTTTACATTATTGAAATCAACATATGCCTACCAATCTTTTCCCCTCCCTTTTCTATGACTTATTTTATGCATGACAAAATTCTCTTGCTTACTGCTATGTGGGCTGGCTGTCTTTAACTTGATTGTCTTGTGTTTGTAATGATTGCTTTTTGCATGAGGATTATGAAATGTCATACAAATTAAATGGTTGCAGAAACAAAAAGAAATGTGGGGCTTCACTTGCTTTTTTTGTGCTGAATATGTCAATTCTGTGACATTTAAAATTACTTTTATATGGCCTTCAACTTCCCCTTTGGTGTGCTCCTTCATTCTAGCAAATTAGTATTGTTAAGTACAATAAAACATTTATTAAACATTCACAGTGTTTTAATACAATTATTGTCCTAAGACATGATCTCATTATAAATGAGTATGCTGGGCATGGAATTGCACTAGGGCATAATTCCATTATATTCCCGAATTAATTATGAAATGTAAGTCCTGACTTTGAAAGTTACCTTAGTAGCTAACCATTGACTTCCATTGATGGCACCTTTGCCCTACTGAGTGATGAGATTGTCTGTTTCTACATTTGTGCAGTTTGCAAATGTCTTAAATCCATATCTAATATTTAATTAAAACACATGGGGAAATGTTTGTTTAATGAAAAGTAATTTTAAAAAGTCACAGTTTTGAATAATGTTTGATATAAAAATATATAAAACCCAAGTGTTAATGCTCTTACAAAAAAAAAAGAAGAAAAAGGAAAAAACATTCTAAAAATGTTCCTATCTCTGATTTTCTTAATGTTATTATATATTCATAAATTAAAGAATGAATTTAGCCTACTTTTTTATTGTTGTCACCAATTTTATTTAGAAAAGACACTGAATAAATTAAGTTCTTTCAGCTAATAAAACTGTTTACTTTTTTATATGCAATGGGTATTAAAAAATCATTTTCTTTGCTTATGATTTGAGTTTCAAACCATACTGTATTTTTTAAAGCTGGATATATTCACAAATCAAATCTTCTACAAGATATTTTGGGGAAAGCATTTTTTTTAAATTTTTTTTTCTTAAACAAAATAGATAACTTTAATGTAACCACTTCCCAACTTTTTTTGGAAATATCCTTGAGAATTTTAGTATTTACATTTATTTTTTTCCCCCTCAATCTTGTTTATTCTTGAATTGTCTTTTTTTTTCCTTCCATTTCTCCATTCTCAATCCTAGGTCCCCTTACAAAGAAACAGACAGATGATTTAGGTGATAATGACGGTGCTGAAGATGAAGGTATTTTTTCCCCACCAAATTTACTTGCATGACAAGGGCCTCAATCACTTTTTCCACCCCTTCCTATTTTTTTTACTTCTTGTCTTTTTTTGAAGAGTTGTTTTTAATTCTCGTTTTTGATGTGTTTTGTCTTCTTGCTTGTTGTTGCATATAAATATACATTTTTAATTTTTTTTAAAGATGAATGTTGTTTTACATTTTGATACCAACCATTACAATGTTTTAAAAGAGAGGCTTTTTATTTTTGTTTTCTTGAACTGACTTTTGATATGTTTCATTCCGCGTTTTGGCAAATTTGTCCATATTCTTTGAACTAACAATCTTTCCCCTGTAGTCTTTCTGTGCCCATTTTGCATGTTTTCTAATATATGTCAATATCTTACCCAATTTCAAAATGTGTTTCATTTTTACATTTGATATTTGTTTAAAAAGAACCCCACACCCTGTAAAAGGAAGGACAAAACTGAAAGCTGATGTAAAGTGTTTCTTGAGCAATATAATTTAGATTTTTAAAATAATATTTTCGGTTGATTTGCTTAAATATCACATAAATAAGTGACATTTTATAGATAAGAAATTACACCTATTCAGATAACTGAAGTAAACATTGTAGAATAACTGAAGTACTTTGGTCTCATCAGAGTGAATATTTTTTTGGTAGAAATTATAGAGGTTTTTGTTTAAAATGTATTTTTACTGATTTCAGAGAGCAAGGTAGAGGGTAAAGGAGAGAAACATCGATGAGAGAGAATCATTGATTGGCTATCTCCTGCAGGCCCCCTATTGGATATTAAGCCTGTAAGCCGGTTATGTGCCTGCTCGACCATTGAGCAACACTGGTCCAGGATATAGAGTTTACTTAAACAAGATTATATGGATATCCTTTATTTTCAAAGGATAAATGAAAATATTCTGCTTTTCAAAGTATTGCCACCTATAACCAATAAAACACTTCTTATTTTATTAATATCTTTTTCCCCTCTTTCCAACTTTCTTATGACATAGAATTCTGATTTACTCCATAAGTCTAACTATATACCATGTTGTCTTAACATTTCTCATCCCATCATGGACTTTACATGGTATTAAGAGGAGCATCTAGAAAGGCCCATTGATTCTTTCAGTTCATCTTGGTTCTAATTAGGGCTTATGTGTTTTTGTTTATTTGTTTTTTAATGCAGTCCTAGCTGTGACTTATATAGAAGTAATAGAGTAATCCTAGGATTTAAAATAATTCCCAGAATGCTAGTAATTAAATCTCATAGAAAAAATAATAATATGGTAAGAAAATTTTTCCAAAATAAAAACCCACAAGCAGGCCAGCAGAAGTGCCAATTCCATGAATTACAACTATGATTAAATGAATCCTTGCTAGACAATTTTGTTTTCATGGAGATATATATTTGATAAGCTATCCACAGTAGTAAATTAAATTATCGAGGTGAAGTTTTGGAAGCATAAAAATTAAATTGGGTATTGATGTTTTTATAATATTTAATACTTATTTTGACATAGAATTCATGGCATTTAAAAAAATTGATTTGGTACAAACCCCAACAGTGAATCAAACATGAAATACAAAGCAATCATTAATATTTAAAATAAATCATTGTGGCTGACCAAGCATTATCATTTTGAATGCTACATAGCTAAAAATAAACTTATCAAAATTCAAATTGTGATTTTTTTTAACATGCCCTTAGAAATTAGAAGTATTCAAACATTCAGGAATTTTATTGACTTTCAGGATATGTATTGTTGTTGCCAGTACTCTAAAGATGACTGCTTTCACTTGAGGGCTTTGGAACTTGCTGGATCCTATAAAAATCCTTAACTCTTAGACATTTTTTATCTAAATAATACCTCTGTATAAGGGTCTTTTAGTGTGTAGCTTTGTACCAAATTTTCACAAAGTACTCACAAAGTTAGTATACATTATTTTCCTATTAAAAATATTTTTGCTGATTTAATGTGGGTTTTTTTTTCTTTTGATAAAAATCAGCATCTAGTAGGACATTTACCTGTTTATAAAAGATACTGTGAGTGGCTATAATTGAGCTAAGCCCTCTAAATGTGAGTCTATTTTATGGACTTATTTTGAAGCACATTCAACATTTTAAAAATAGTCATTAAAAATATCTTAAGCCCCATTTAATTTTGCTGGTAGTATTCATGTTGAGCACTAAACCAGTCAGTCACAAGAGTTATCAAATCAATAAATATTTTAAATGCTCAGAAGTGTAGAATGTGGAAGCAATCAATTCAAGTTCAGTCTATTCTTCTTGGTTGTTGTTTTGGATAATTGTTTAGAAGACAAGAAAACAAATTATAATGTCCTTTAGGATACAGATCTTTGTTTAAAATGTGAGCATCTTCTATTTAGTTTCTTTTATAATTATTTTGTCGACAAGAGTGTTAACAAGGCCAATTTTTACCTTTATTTGTTCTAAATATCGAATCAGTATTACTGGACATAAAGCAATAAATATACATTGTTTGATAAACTACTTCTTTCACTTTAGTGAGAAGTTTATTTACCTGGTCATTTATATGGAATTCTCAATTATTTCATGACAACTTGACTGCTTTACCTGATTTCCAGGTCTCTATCTCAGCCACTGCATTCAGAGGCTATCTATGACATAGTGAGTGGGCCTGCCCCTCATTCATTTAAAATAACCCAACGCCTCCTTGGAGCACTATTCTTTATTTCAAAGTTTCCTTTACATATTTGCCATTATTAGTTTTCCATTGCTAGGCCAAACAATTGTGTTTTGTAGTAACCAAGAGAACTGTATAACTTATAGTCTATTTCTATGGTTTCAAAAAGACAAATCTGAAATGATAAAAATGGATCAAAGCAATACTCTATATATCTATCAATTTACTTTTGGAATTTAATAGTGTTTTTAAATTGTGCTAATACCTTAATATTAATATTTTAATATTCAAATATGCTTTTTAAAAATATATTTTACTGATTTTTTACATAGAGGAAGAGAGGGATATAGAGTTAGAAACATCGATGAGAGAGAATCATCCATCAGCTGCCTCTTGCACAACCCCTACTGGAGATGTGCCCAAAACCAAGATACATGCCTTTGACCAGAATTGATCAGTTCGTAGGCTGATGCTTTATCCAATGAGCCAAATCGGTTTCAGCCAAAGATACTTTTATATCCTACATAGAGCTTTTTAAAAATTGCTGTTGTCATTTTTCAGTATTTTTAAATGAAAATATATATCTTTGACTAAGCACAATTATACAAGCACACATTCTGCCAACAATTCTATATTATTTTGCTAGTTCCAAGTGATAACTGAGATACACAAAATAAGTAGGGGGCACAAAATATGTTAAAATATTTTTAAATATATCAGAGAAAGAATTTTTTTTTTTGAGAAAGAAAGAGAGGGAGGGAGAGAGAGAGAGAAATATCAATGTGAGAGAGAGACATCAATTGGTTGCCAGGGATCAAACCTGCAACCCAGGTATGTGCCCTTGACCAGGACTCAAACCCTTTGGTGCTCAGGCTGATACTCTAACCACCTAGAAGTACTGGCCAGGGCCAGGCAAAGACTTAATTGAGGCAATGCCCCAATATGAAAAACTGGTAAATGCCAAAAATTCTAAAACATGGGCAATTAAAAACTTCATGAGTTCATTAACCAGTAAAGCATATTGAAGAAGTTGTATGACTAATAATTATTCATTAGGATCATTAAAAAGAATTGTGATTCCAAACACTGGGTATCAGGCACAAAAATATCCTCATTGTCTTCTAGATCTATTGATAACTTATTAAATTGTCTTTAAATTTTTGATTAATTGGAAAGGTAAAATACTCAAATTTACAGCCCAAGTGTTACTGAAATTCCAAAATAATTATCAGTGTAGTATTTTCCTCTTAATATCCAACTATTTTCAGGGACCTAGATGCCTAGCAAAGCTGTAAAAAATTAAACATTAAATATGAACATGCTTTCAGAATATCTGTAGCTTTAGTGGACCTGAGCTAGTGTTTTCATGCCTAAGTGTGCTCATTTGATTTTAGTAAAGTCAGGAACAGCTTTTTAGGTTCAGTTAGAAATCTTAGGTGAAATCTATCTTATTTCTAGGGAAAAATATGAAACAAGGTTTGGAAGGACAAATTGACTTTAATAAAGTATAAATACCTGAAGTATATCTAGTATATTTGCTATGACATAGTAAAATATCAAAATTTTATTATTAAAATGATGACATTGCCTGGCCAGCATGGCTCAGTGTTTGAGCATTGATCTATGAACAAGGAGGTCACAGTTCGATTCCCTGTCAGGGCACATGCCCTGGTTGTGGACTCAATCCCCAGTGTGGATTGTGCAGGAGGCAACCAATCAATGTTTCTATCTCTCTCTCTCCTTTTCTCTATGAAATCAATAAAAATATATATTTAAAAATAAATAAATAAAATGATGGCATTAGCAGATAGTACTTAATAGTAGGCTATCTGATATATCAGTTTCATTTATAAAGATTCTGGTTCTTTTCAAAATTAAATACAGATGTCATTTAGACTATTTATATTTATTATTACAATAAAAAACACATGTAAACTATAGAGAAAAGTAAAATTTAAGATAGGCCTCTGATAACTTCCATTGATGCAAATCTAAGACCACTCTGATTAAATATTATCATAGAATTCTAGTTGTCAGCATTTTCCCAAAATTTATTGGCAATATTGAGTTTTTTATGCACAATAATTTTACCTACTTCGGTCATTAATACCCTATACAAAATTAATTTCATGGTTACTTTAAGCAAAAAGAAATATTGTTCAGAACACTGCATTCAAATGTTATCGCACTTCCTGGAAAAGAATTGTCCAATATATTCTTAGGCAAAGCTGAAATCTTTGAGAAATTTGAAAACACTTAGAATTAGTCCAAACTTTCACTAACATTTTCAGATCTAATTAAAAAGTGAGAGAGAAATACCACTCAAAATAGCTCCTGGAATCTATAGTCATATTTTCAGTCTTCCTTGGCAATGTCCATTCCATCCTGTTATTAGGTATAACATGTGGCAGGTATTTGAAAGTGTGCCTGTATTGTTTTCCAGGTGAACAGAATGGATCTACCAAGGTCTCATTACTGTTCACAGTTGGTGTTTTGTAAGTCTATGTAATTTTAATTAAAGAAGAATTCTGAAACAGCCACCTTCTGTGCTACCTCCCAGCACACAATTAGCAGAGTACAGTGTCTGCTGTGAGCAGTCAGTTAATGACTTCAGTTTAATAATTTATTATTGCTTCTTCAGCACCAGCCATAGTAGGAAAATAAGCTAAAATGATATGTGGCAACTGGGCATTTAAGGAGGGTAGTTTAAAATTTTCAAAAGGGTTATTTTCTCTGTGTAAACTTAGCAACTCCATATGCCCCCAAATTTTTGCAAATGAGTGAATATTAATTTCCTTCCCAAGGACTTAAGAAGAAAGTAAGTTAGTTTTTTCTTCCTAAATGCAGCTGTGTCTAGAGGATGGTTTTTATGTCAAAGGATCCTCCTCTCACCACTTAAAAATAAGACATTCTTCTCAAGTGCACCCTTGGTGCAAGTTTACACACTGGTATTCAGTCAAATTGATAACAGTCCTTTTAAAAAGTTTCTAAATTCTGCAATGAGCTAGTTCCCTCACTTGAGATTGTGAACAAACAAATTGAGCTGCAATTCCTGATCCTAGGATGGTTTTTCATGAGAAGATTGTTCCAATAGACAAGTCAGGCTTTATACATAGTTTAAATATTTTTACAGGAAATATAAAGCAGCTTCTAAATAATCACTAGTTTTTCAATGAGCTTGTATCATATTCCATTCTGGAAGCTGAAAACTCAATCATAAATATGTAGGAGATTTAAGTTTGATAAAAAAAGTGTCAAAAATAAAGGAATAAAACCATACTTTTCAATGACACTTTTAATATTGAAATTTAAAAAAATAGCACATTTGGTACAATTTTGTTTCAATTGTGGGTAAAAGAGATCATGAGCTATTATGTAATAATGATATTTTATATCTGTAGGTGTTCATATTCATATATACATGTTATGTTTCAATCTATACAATAGTTAAAACCATATTGGCCAATATATAATTTAGCATGTTTTCTATAGAAATTAGTCTATTTTTTATAATAGTTAGATTTTCTTAGGTTTTTCTTTTGTAGAATATGGCAAAAGTAGGTTTACAGTAGGTTGTAAATATTATAATATTTAATAAATGATAACACAAGAATAAACTCTATGTTTTATGTATTTTCTACAGTGAACCTACTTTTGCCCTACCCTGTTTATTATTTCTTGGTCCTTGTTGAAAATTACATAATTAAGAAAGTATCTTAGAAAAGAAAATACATTTGATTGAATTTCAGAGATGCAGAAATCACTTCATCACCTTAAATATTGGCACTGTCCATTTAGACTAAGCTGTATCCTCCTCATGTCTGCATGACAAAATCATAGAGCCAAAGTAGAGATAAGAATAGTATAATAGCTAACAAGGTGAAAAATATATTTTAATCTGTTTCCTTTTTACAAAGAGTAAGGCTAGGTATAAAGAGCAGATATCCTGGAGTTAACTGAAATATATTATTTAAATGATAGTCCTATAAATGCAACAACAGAAGTATAGAAATACATGCTTTTATTGCCTACACATGCATCTGATAGTCCTTGAGAAGCGAAATGAGACTTTTTACCACATATAATAGAGTGTTGTAATTATCTTCACAAATGGGGCATAAATTATTCAGTGTAATTATGATGCATCCAATATAAATATTTACAGTTATCAAAAATGGAAACAGTGTTTTAGTCACAATAGAAGTGATACTTTTGGCCTTAGTTTATGGTTTACACATTTTATTTGAGGTCTATAATCATTTTTAAAAGTAGTTCTTCTTATATATATTTTTTGGTTCTATTGTCACATTAGAAATTCATCACACAACACTAAAACTCACACCTAATCTCCTTTGGTTTAAGTTCTGCAATTCAGTTTATAGCTTTAAACAAAATTTTAGATAGAAAAAAAAATGGATATTGCTCTTTTCTGCAACAGCTCTTCAGAAGAGTTGCTTAAGAAACACTTTAACAAAAGCAGCAATTTAAACAACTAAATAAACACCATGACCTCTTGTCCCTAAAGTGGAAAATGTGTTCTCTGCTTCATTATATTTGTGTGGGTTTTTTTTGTTTTGTTTTGTTTTTTTGAGGATAAGAACAATTGCCAAACATTTGTTCTTTCAGATATTCGGGACAGTGGGGGTCCTAAACCAGTGATGGTGTATATCCATGGTGGCTCCTATATGGAAGGTACTGGAAATTTATATGATGGGAGTGTCTTGGCAAGTTATGGCAATGTGATCGTCATCACAGTCAACTACCGACTTGGGGTACTTGGTAAGAAATCTCCTTTTATTAATACCATTAATCCATGAAATATGTGATAGTTTTGTTTTGGCTTTTGTTATGCTTTGCTTTGTTTCATTCATTATTCTATGCTTATTGACTTGTTCGAACCAAAATTTCTGATATTTTTAATACAGTCTAAAGTGTTCATGAGTTAGTAGGTGAAAGACAGGTAGGGTTGAGTCTAAAATTTAAAGGTAGAAGGTAATGAAAGTCTTTGCCTTGTTGAGGAATGTTCTTGGCATTGTAGGTTTGGCTTTGTAGATCTCTGTAATGTAACAATGGCAGGACCTTTCTGAAGAAGAATTAGTTTCTTTGCAATTTTTTCTTTCCTTTCCTTTTCTCTTTTACAATGCTAAAAAGTTCCCAGAAGTTTTCTATGAGCTTAGAAACACGTTTTTATCATCTTCAAGAATATATGTGTAGACTGGCTTTGTGACAAAATTATTTGCCAATGTGATGTAGATTTGCTTTGTTTATAGTATGTCATAATAATTAGAAATATTTTGCCTAAATGTGTTTGTTTAAATTACTTTATTTGAAAAGCATGCTTTGAGTTTATCAAGTGACAAAGTGTTCAATTAAATAATTGTGTATATATAGAGCAAAATCAGAGTGGACATTATTGGTTTGAAGATATCCGTAGAGAAATATTATTTGCAAAATAACTAAGTATTCTGAAGCAAGTTTGTTGTTTTATGAAATAACCAACTTAAAAACATAAACTTGCTATGCTATTCTACCTGTATAAATTTAATATATTTTAGTATTATCACAATCTGACAAGTAAAATTATTATATAATTCAATAAATCTGTAGTATTTTAGTATTTGCTGAAATGGTACAGTTATCAAAATGATTTTATTTTTTTAAATTTTCATTCTTCTCAAAGTCTTATTCCATACTGTACACTTAAGTAGGTAAAATTTATAATGTTATTTGACACAAAGAGGCACCTTTCTTTTTTATTCTTTATTCTGAAATATTTTAAAAAATGAATTTCAATTATATTGCCTTTTATAATAATTGTTAATATCATATATTTAAGCCATTGAGAAACCAATTGTTTTCCTCATTGGCATTATTAATATTCTAACTCCTGTGTAATAATGATCTTACATTTATACTACTCTCAAAATATAAAAAGAGAATAATTTTTGTAAATTATTTGTATGTTTTGAAGAACAAGATATTTTAGCCATGCAAAGTTGAAATCTTGTTCCTTTTCTAGTTTTCTATTTTAAATTTGGAGCATCAAGGATGATATAATAGATGCATTGTATCAATGTAGATATAAATTATTTCCATAGCTTTATTCAGTATGCATTACTTCCTCCATAGTATCTAATTATGGTTGCTTCAGATGTTCTTATAATTTCAGTGGACAGGGTTAAATGTCTTCCTATCTGTGAAAACTCTGTATATTAGAAGATTTATAGAGATGGTCATAATAATTCTTAAATAGTTTGGTGTTGTCATTTGTTTCTTATGGAACATTTTAATGTGAGAATCATGAATAATTTGAATTCATTTAATTTTAGTGCTATTTATTTTCAGTTATTTTTATTATTATTTCATATTTTTTTAGGATTTCTCGATTTCTAAATTTTGATGCAGTGATAAGGTTGCTAATTTGAAATTGGAAGTTACAAAGAGTATTCTTAAGGACTTGAACATCCACTTAGCTGTGTTTGTGTGCGCCTGTGTGTGTGATGATGTTTAAAAAATATTTTGACCAAATCTTATATTGCCTTATTATGATATCATTTAAACATGAAGTAAGATTTCATCAAATGAACTATGTTATCATGTTAATGTACATTGTGCCATAGTTTTATATATTAGAACTAATGAGGACCTGATTTTGATTGGATTTGAATCTTGTATTCACGCTGATATCCTGTCTTTAAATGACACACTTAGAATGATTGTGTGGAAGGACAACAGATTATCCAGCTAAACCATGAAGCACTTAATCACTTGTTTGGTCTGAAAAATGGCAAGTGGTTGTTGGTGTTGATGATGGATAATTTCCCCAGAGTTGAGTATTTGTTTAGAGTTTAATATCAGTTGGCTCCTAACAATCACTACTACAAATCAGTTGTCCTTTATAGATCTCCTCTCACCATGAAAGCATATAAGACTCTTACTCAAACACGTTTAGAGGCATCTGGAAATACTTGTTTTAGAATTGATATATTCTGGTCACTTTCTCCCTAAAATATGTGTTGATCTTTATAAAAATATATTTAAGTGAATCGATTCATGAGAAAAAAATTTTCAGAACATTTATTTTAGCACAATTTGCCTGGGTGGTTTACCACAGCCAGATCAACAGCTCAGCTGGCAGAGTACAATAAAGGCTGTAGGGTTTTTGTTGTTGTCGTTCACAACGTGTCTAACAGTAACAAGGTAAGCCAAGGTTTCTCGGACCCAAAAGCATCGCTCTTTGTTTGCACTAGGAATCAAGTAAAAATAAGAATCAAGTAAAAATAAGAATTGATCTCACATCTGAGAAGATTCTGGGCTCTGTTTTGATTTGACTGTTTTGGTGTGAAGGAAATGAGTTTTGGGGTCCAATGTACAAATTGGCTAATTATGGTACCATTGCTCTGAGATGATTGACAGAAAAAACTCAAGCTGTCTGAAAAAGGCAATGTAATTAGTAGTGATTTGAATCTTTCTTTCAAGAGGAGATGCATTTACAGGGTTGTTTTGTTATTTGTTTGTGTTAGCAATAAGTAAAAATGTGATAATGCTTTAGTCATAAAATTCAGACAGCTATCTAGCAGCATGGTTTCAGTTTAAAACATGTTGTGTTAAGAAAAAATATTTTGTTTATTATAAAATAGTTTGCAAATAAAAATAGCTCCTGTGACATCATTGCTCTGAAGAAGCTGGGAATAGTTTGGAATCAGTTCCTCAACCGAAAGCATTTGGGGCTTTCCTTTGAAGTGGAAACATGAACTGTCACTGTTAATGCACGGGAAATACTGTTGGTAGTGATGAGAGCAATTATTAAAAATTGCTCATAAGATTGAGTAAGAAGTTAAGGGGCTACAGGGCTCGGCCTGCTAGCTTCACTGTCTCAGGTTTATCTTAGAGCTTCATTCAGTCTCATAGTTCTAGTGAACATTTAGTCTTTTTTTCCACATTTGATTATATACGTTCTTCACCAGTATTAATTCTTCATCCTTTGTCATCTATTGTTATATGGTGCTTTAAAACGTATTCAGAATAATTATTAATAGTTATTTTTACTATTATAATACATAATTAATGAAAAGTATCGTATTAGAAAGTTAGGGAGAAATGGTTTCATTATGTGTTTTTAAAAGAGAAGCATAATAGCCTGGACCGGTTTGGCTCAATGGATAGAGCGTCGGCTTGGGGACTGAAGAGTCCCGGGTTCGATTCCGGTCAAGGGCATATACCCTGGTTGCGGGCATATCCCCAGTAGGGGGTGTGCAAGAGGCAGCTGATCGATGACTCTCTCTCATCGATGTTTCTAACTCTCTATCTCTCTCCCTTCCTCTCTGTACAAAATCAATAAAATATATTTTTTTAAAAAAAAAGAGAGAAGCATAATAATAAATGTTAGGATTGTAAATAGGAAAAACGTGTACTTGTATATAAGAATTGGGAGAGAATGTGTTTGTTTCACTTTAGGATGAGATATTGTGCAATAAACATATATTTGCAAATCTCAAAAATGAAAAGAATACATGAACTAATTGAATGTTAAAATGTGTTTCAAACATGTCTCTTAAGTTAGAATAAATTGATATGTTATTTTTAGAGGAAAAAAATGAAAGTTGTATACCACTGCTGGAATCTAATTTAGGAAAACATAAGATTTTTGTCTGATGGAAATTTACTGTTACTTTTATCTTGATATGTAAATTTTAGAGGCCATTATGTGTTCATAATTCAAGCCTATGATTTATTTTAGGAAAAATTGTTTTAAAGATTTTGTAAGTACTGCTGATAACTATTTGAAAATTTGGGGAATTCTTAGAGTCTAATTAAATGTTTGACTTAGTCTTCTAATATCTGTCTGTACCATCCATCTAGGTAAAAATCATTTTAAGTGCTAGCCCATCTATTTGTATTTGAAGAATAGACTAAACTTACTATGTAATGTCATGTATGACAAAATCATTTAAAACAAGCTTTTGTTAACTTTACCGCATATCAGTTTCAATGAACACCTACATTTATTTTTAGTTTATTAGAAATGGTTAATGAGACTTGTTAATTCTTATAATGGTATTGTCTATGCAATAAAAATGCATCCAGTATTACCTGATGAGACAAAAATGTAACTTTGGTGTGATAAATCATAGTATATATAACACTTGTTTCCAGCAATATCTCCTATGAAGGATAAAAAGTAAGAATATAATCCTTCTCTTTAGAGAGATTTTAAACTAATTGAGGAAGAAATAAACACCCAGTAAAGAATAATAATTGCTATTCTTCTTCATATGGTAATATGAATTTATTAATTGATTTGTACATATATAGTCACTTGACATATTAAAAGAAAAACCAAAAAACGAAAGTGGAGGTATGGAATATCAGATGGATCAATGTGGAAGAGGAATTGTGATCCATACTTGAATCCCCGCAGCACAGAGATTCAGTAAAGTCTCAGAATGTTCATGACTTAAAAGGAGAAGCATATTAATTCCTGAAATGGAGCAACATTTTGTCATTATTATTCTTGGTTTTGGATCTTTCTTGACATTATTTTTATTTCTGTCTGTCTCTAAATCCTTAAACAAATAAATACATTTAAAAAATTCTCAATGTTACTTCATATTTGAGACTAATGTATACTTAAATTCTATAAGATGGTTCAACTGTGTTCTTAGAATATAGGAAAGGGAGTCAGTTTGTGTTTGAAAGTAAAAAAATGTCTCCATAGAAATGGTTTTATTTGAGCAAGACCAAGAGAGTGGATAATCTCTGCTATTAACAAAAGGGAAGAAGGACATTTTTTCCCATTTATTTATTCATGTTCTTTATATTTAAAAAAAAGTGAAGATAATTAGTGACAACTATATGCATATAGATTGCTAAAATCATATTTAAATAGAATAATATATTGTAGAGAAATGATACAGAAACAGGTAATGACTGTCTACTGAATTAAAGAGAAATGTACAACCCAATTTCCTAGAAGCAAGGTCAAAAGGACAAATTTTGATTTTCATAATTGTTATTTTCAGATAAAGTAAAAATACATATTAATCAGAAATAATATACAAATGAAGTTTTTTCACACACTATATTGCACTACAAAGAAATTTACCATGTAAGTTATTTTGAACGCTAAGTAAGAAATGTCTGATTGTCTTCATTGGAAGATTCAGAAATATTCTCAGTATATGATTTTTTATTAACCCTCTATAAAGGCCAAAGACATAATAATAGATGCCCACTACTTCTATAATGTAATTTCAGCAAATGCAATTCAAATAAGATATTTGGTCATTTCACTTATAACAGAATAAAGCTAAAAATCAATTTAGAGCAATGGACATTTAACTTGATTCATGGATTTCTTTTCTCAAATATCAGTGGTATCTACTGGGTTTTAATAAGGACTGGATGGTAATCAAATTTATATTGAGTGCTAAAATGACCTTCTGGAGTAGAGATATTGTTTATTATTTTGAAAAATGAACTGTTTACTAATTTTATTCTGCCTACTTCTTCCAAAATGATTTTAGGTGGCCTATAATAAAAGTAATTATTATTCATGCCAAAAACTTTAAAAATAACTTGAAAGTAAGCATGTCAATTACTGTCAGTGTTAGTTAAAATAAGTCAGTTTTTTTTAATGTGTTTTAAATACAGTAATATTGGGTCATTCATTGATTTATTTATACAGCCATTCATTCAATACAAATTGAGCAGTATTATGTATTAGGCATTCTGCTAGTTACTGAGGACATTGTGAAAAATAAGATAAATGTGGTCTCTACTATTCAGTAATTACTGGCAATTAGGAGACAGAAAATAAATGAATAATTACACAAATTAGATCTTTTACATAGATAACAATTTAGTTCAAAGTTGACTTTCTTTAGAGTCATCTGTATGATAAGAGCTAGAGAAATGGGAAGTACAATGAGAAAGGAGCTAATTTATTCTAGAAACTGAGAAAAAGCTTCCCCCAGGAATGACATTCAAATTTCCATTTCTTATACTTTACTGAGAAAGCCCTAATCAAGATTCCCAAGGACCTCCAGATTGTAGATTCCTTTGGTTATTTCTGTTATTATTATTATTTTTTAATATTTTAAATTTTTAAAAAATCTTGATTGTTGAAAATATTATATATGTCCCCTTTTCCCCCACTGACCTCTTCTAGCCTTTCCTTGCCCCCCACCCAGGCCTCACCACCCTATTGTCTATGTCCATGGGTTATGCGTATATGCATACATGCTCTTTGGTTGATCTTTTCCTACCCACCCACCTTCCCCCATCTTCCCTCCGAGGTTCAATAGGCTGTTCTATGCTTCTGTGTCTCTGGGACTTTTACCATTTGCAACATCATGGGTGGACTTGGAAAGTATTATAAGAAGCGAAATAAGCCAGTCCAAGAAAGCTAAGTATCATGTGATCTCAAGCATATATGGAATCTAATGAACTAAATAAACTGATCGACAAAATAGATCCAGAGACATAGAAGCATGGTACTTCTCTGTTCTTTTCTTACTTAATCTCTCCACAGCACAGGACACCGATAACTTGTCTAGTCTTATAATGTTTGTTTCTTAGCATCATCCCAGCATTTTCTCTTACCTCACTGTCTGCTCCTTCTCAGTCACTTTTGCTGGCTCCTTGTCTCACCCTGATCATTGAGCACTGAAGTGCACATCCTCACATTTTTTTCTTCACTTCCCTTCTTTCTTTACAATGTCTCTTTGCGGGTCTTCATGCATGGCTCTATATACCAGCTCTATGAAAGTGACTTCCAAAACTGTATCATCCAAACTGACTATTCCTCAGACTGCCAGACTCATGGGCCTACCTCCTGACATCCCATGTAGATGTCTAATGAATATCTCAAACTTCATTGCTAAAATACATAGATTTCCTTGGTCTGCATGTTTCATTGTCTTCCACATCTAGATTACTATAATAATTGCTACAATAGCAATAGTAATAGCCATATACATTGAGGACTTAGATGCCAAAAGCTATTGTAAGCAGTTTATAATAATTACACTATTAAATTCTCACCATAACCCTTTCAGGTAGGGTTGTTATTTCCTGATTTCATAAATGCAGAAACAAATGAGTAGAGAAGCTAAGTAACATATTCCCAGTCATACAGCCCAAGCAACAGTAAGTGGTAGAACCAGGATTTAACCCAGGTGGTCTTCCCTTCAATAGAACACTGTCCTCATGGCATTGGCTCTGCCACTCCTCTAGTGATCAAGCAAAAACTACAGATTCTCCCTGGCTTATCTCTCTTTTATGCTCAACATCCAATTCATCAGCTTCACCCACATCTAGCAAATATCCTGGCTCTGTCTCTTTTTTCCCACTCCCCCCTTTACCAACCCAAGCCAAGTCTCCTTGAGCCTCTTGCGTTATTTTCCCATTTTATATTTGCTCCCTACATATACATGATTCATTCTCCACACAGCAAAATCAGATTACCTTTTTAAAGATGAATTATAACTGCTCACTTTTCTGCCTAATGCCCTCCAGTTTCTTCCCATTACTCACTTAGAACAAGATCCAAACTCCTTCCCTGCCCTATCTGACAAAACCCTGCATCAATCTGTACCTATACCTCTTACATCTGTGTCTCTCAGTTCATCTTAAAATGTTCTCTGTTCCAGCCATCTTTGGTTCTCCATGGATACCAAACTAATTCCTACTTTAGATACTTTATATTTTCTGTTACCTCTACCCCAAATCTTTGTAGGCCTAGTTCTTATTTTTCTTACCTTGGCTTAAATGTTCTCTTTCTAGAGAGACCATGGGTGTTTATTAAATCTAAAAAGAGGCACCATCTCATAAGTCATCTACTTTTAAAAAATTATTTGTATTACATTGAATATTTCCTATTTATATTTGGTTTATTTTTGTCTTGCATCTCCAGAGCTATTTGCTTAGAAAATATATGTTGCATTAATTTAAAGTGAAAGCGAAAAGTCAATAGCTTATGATCAGATGTCATCATGGAGAGAAAAGCAAGGCTGAATTTGAAAGTCTGGGTGAAACCCCGTGGAAGAGCAAAGCTTGACATGTTACAGGAACTGAGAAAACCCAGCTGGACACTTTGAATAAGAGTGAGCAGTGTCAAATTAGGATGAAACAGGCAGCGGGCCATGCAGCATCTTGTTAAAGATTTAGGACTTATAAGAACAATGATAGGACATTACGCAGATAAGTGACATGATTAGATTTGCATTTTGAAAGGTTTGTTGAGTAGGCCTTGGATAATGTCAACATTAAATTTTTTTTAAACAAAAAGTGTGGCTATTCTGCTATGAATAGAAACAAACAAACAAAAAAAACCCACAAAAATTAAAAACAAAGCATAACTTGTGCCTCATTAAAGTGAAATGCCTGGTAATTTTGTGCATGAGACTGATATTTTGCTCATAGAGGACTGTGGGACTAGCTAAGCCCTGACTGACTCATCTATCTACCTTTTAAACAAAGAGCACCAGAGATTTTGCCAAATTGTAGTCTTTTTAATTTTTATAATGAAAGGAATAAAACTAGAATTATAAAGAGATCTTTTGAATTTCTGTCTTTAAGGAGTGTAAGTCAATATTACTTTAGTTTATCCTTACAAGAGATTATAATAAATTACTGTATTATATCACCACTTATCTTAATAGGTTATTAATTTGACTTCACTTAATTTCTTAGTTTTTCTTAAAAGGAGATATTGTTATTTTGTATTAGTTCTGGGTGGAAGTTGGGAGTATGTGGTTTATTTTCTTGAGACATTAAAATCAATGATTTGGAATAATACCTCAGAACACAGAGCCTAAATTTTACTTACTGCTTAGTCAAGGTCTTCTGGTTCCAGAACTAACCAATTATTTCCAGGTACTCAAAGGCTCACAACTAAATAAACCCTACAGAAGATATTTAGTTTTCTTTTCAGAGCAGAAGTTAGCATCTTAGTTTAGGAATTCAGTTATTCATTTATTAATTGCACAAGCAGTTGCTAATTGCCCACTAGAGGCTCCTGGTAGATTGGAGTCTGTGTTCACACTCTTGCAAAAATCAACCTCATTCCTTTCTCTCTGGACCTCACAGTGAGTGAGGAAGATGGCCATTAAACAAAGAAACAAAACTATAGCACAGTGTTTGCTAAATGTGTTTTCAAAGAAACCAGGCTGTTAAGAAGAAGAATATCTGTGGAAGTGATACCTAAATTGAGCATAGCTGTCATTTTGGGGGGGGACAGGGTGTTTTTTTCCCCCCATGCAATTTACAAAGTTTAATGATGATTAAAATATTTTGAAATAATTGTAGAATATGTCAAGTAATTAGACACAAAATAAGTTATTTAAACGAGCAGCTGTGGTAAAAATGCAAAAATCTAAACAAACAAACAGACCACCCACAAACAACCAGGCAGTGTTCTCTTTTTGAATTAAAATGATTAAAACTGGTTTATGAAATACAAACACACAAGGAAAGGATCCCAAGGGAATGCCTAGCCTTTACCTCTTGGGTCTATGGGGTGAGAGTATTACCTTAGGGCTTTTCAGAGACAATAGAAGGTTTTCTCTCTCACCTGCCCTGTATCTCTGAGAATAGCCATGCTGCATAGTCACATTAGTGATTTTTTTTTTAATGGGAGTCTTTTTTTCACCTGGGCCAATTTCCTTTTTGGTTCTAAACCAACAATGGGGACTTGGCCGAAACTGGTTTGGCTCAGTGGTAGAGCATCGGTCTGTGGACTAAAAGGTCCCAGGTTTGATTCCGGTTAGGGGCATGTACTTTGGTTGCGGGCACATTTCCGGTAGGGGGTGTGCAAGAGGCAGCTGGTTTCTCTCTCATTGACATTTCTAGCTCTCTATGTCTCTTCCTTCCTTTCTGTAAAAATTCAATAAAATATATTTTTAAAAAATGGGGACTTGGATTTTGCTTTGTAGGTTGGTTTACTTTCAATGACCCTTGCTCCTTCTGCTGATTCTCAATAAGGAAACAAGGCAGTACTCCCACATCTTCCCATGACCTCATGCCATGTTCCACCCACTCTCTCTACTTCACCTTAGAAATGTATTGCAATTTCCCCTACTGGGACATCTTGTAATATCTTTCTCTTTCTAATGTCCTTCCTCGAACTACTTACCCCATAAATATTTGTGTTGTGTTCCTTTCCTTTTCTATTGTTAAGTGGAACAGTTCGATTTTTTTTTTTTTTAATATACCTTATATGTGTCTCCTTTCTATTCCTCTGGCCCTTACCTACTCACTTTGGGTTGCCAGATGTTTGACCCCTGACCTTCCAGACCCAAATTTACAGCCTAGATTACTTTAAACATACCTTAAAAATACAACAGAACACCATTTTCTTTTCTTTTTCTCTACATCCTAAATGTTCTTAAGCATCTCTGGGGTCCATTCCACATGTTTCCTGCCATTTCAGGCCTGCTGAAGTATGCTGCTTCTCTTCTTAGCAAAAGCTGCCTTCTTTCAGTTTTTGGAAAGCCCCTTCCACTCAATTCAGGCTAACCTCCTCACTTCCTACCAGGATCATTTCTAACTGCTTACTTGCCACATGCAATCATCTTCCCATTCTACATTACCCAGCTGTCACCCAACTTGTCTATAAAATTCCCTCAAGCCAGCTCCATCTATCTCTTCCCTAGGCTTCTATAGCTGAGGCAGCCCAGCCTTCACTTTGGCATAAAGCCAACTCCATTTGTTATTGTTGAATGCATTGACTGCGCAATTTAGCTGATGCCTTGCTACCCACACCAGAATATAAACACTGTCTTATCTGGTTTTTCAATTTCCTCAAGACAGGCAGAATGCTCTACATACAAAATCCAAAAGTCATCACTAAGCATGCAAATGTTTCTCCTTCTCAGGATACAATATACATGTTTTAGGATACAGAGCAAGTAGACAGAGTGGCTGGTAGTGAAGGATGTGCTTACTAAAGAGTAGTACCCAGCCGAGACCGGTTTGGCTCAGTGGATAGAGCATCGGCCCGCCTGCGGACTGAGAGGTCCCAGGTTCGATTCCGGTCAAGGGCATGTACCTTGGTTGCGGGCATGTCCCTAGTAGGGGATATGCAAGAGGCAGCTGATCCGTGACTCTTTCTCATTGATGTCTCTAACTCTCTATCCATCTCTCTTCCTCTCTGTAAAAAATCAATAAGATATATTTTTTAAAAAAAGAGTAATACCCATTTGCATGCAAAAAATCAATAAGATATATTTTTTAAAAAAAGAGTAATACCCATTTGCATGCCAGGCCTCATGTCTACACCCACAAGCATGGCTCTACGTCTTTTGGCTGGTAGCAACACTGTCCCCAACAGCAGTTAAGAAAAGCCCCCGGATCCTCTGGAGAACTGCCCCATTTACTGAAACTGTCAAGCATGAAAGCTGTAATTTATTTGAAACTCATTAGGGATTTCTGCATTTACCATGCATTTAATATTTGCTTTATTCTGTTTCCTGCTTAGCATGAGGTGAGTGAAAATATTGGTGCTCATGAGCATAAGGTAAACATGAAAATATGCTTGAAATACCACTCTTTGAATTGAAATATATACAGTATTGAAGAATGGATAACAGTGCCTTTATATATGTAACAGGTTATGAAATCTGTAAATTTGTCAAGCTCGGCTCAAAACTGTGTTTGTGTTTTTTCTTTGTAAAGACAAGGAGGATAACTTCTTTAACTTTGCCTTTTTATGCTTTATCTACCTTGGATTCAATCACAGATGCTTAACTATTGCCACAAATAGACAGGTTGAGGTGAGAGATCTTAACTTGATTATTGATTATCCATATGCCTATCTATTTTCTTTAACAGTAGAGGTAGGACCATAGATTTAACTATTATCCTTACAAACATTTTCCAAATATGAGACAAGTTGTATTTCTCAACTGATTTATATATTGATAAACTCCCCATTTAGAAACATTTCTAAAGAGCCGATAGAAATCCCTGTGATGCAACACACCCAAGAGAAATATTAACCTCTGTTCTGGTATTTGCTAGTTGCTTGCTTGCATTTGAGCTCTGAAAAGCAAGACCTTTTCTAGAAAATTCAATTATCTTAGAGATTTGTAACATACTCAAACAGAAATAAATTATTTAAAAGGATTCTTATGGTAATAGCATTAGAATTAGCACCAACTCTCTGGAAAAAGAAAAGAACATGTAATGATTTTAATGTAATTTGATTAAGTTTTCTTGACTTTGTATGAAAATAAACAATAGGAAATATCCATTCCTCCTTTTTTAACCTAAATAGAAATATTGCTTTACTAGATGATGTTTTTTCCTTGAACTATACTCAATTCTATATGTGTAAAGTCAACAAGAAATTTGTTTTTCAGAGTGTATATTTGATATTTTCTTTTACAGCCAACTGTACCCTATATTAGAGCAGATAATTCATATCTATCATTAATATTTTGTTTTATTTTCTAGAAGAATGTGTTTAAGAGAGACCACAGTGGGTATATGTAACTTTTTCCTAAACTTGCATACACACACACAAACACACCCCACACATACACACTTTTGCTGTTGCTGTTGTTGTTAATCCTCTCTCAAGGATATTTTTCCATTGATTTTTAGGGAGAGTGGAAGAGAGAGGGAAAGACAGAGAAAAATATTGATGTGAGAGAAACACATCAATTGGTTGCCTTCTGCACAAGCCCAGAACCAGGGCCTGGGCCAGGGAAGAGCCTACAACCAAAGAACATGATCTTGACCAGAACTGAACCCAGGATCCTTTGATCCACAGTCTGGCACTCTACCCACTGAGCAAAACAGGCCAGGGGCTCACAAACAGTTTTAAAACATTTCCATAATTGCTGACTTGGGTTCTGAGCTGGAAACTCAACTAAATTTTATTTATTTTTAATATCAGAAAGGCTGTGAAACATGTCAGTTTTTCAGAGAAATCAAAGGTACAGTAGGCACTAATTTTTTCCAAAGAAGTTTCCTGTGGGATTGCATGTTCCGGGGACAATTATAAAAATAGAATTCTAAGTTGAAATGCTGAAAAAAGAAACAGGCTTAGCCCTGTTGTTCAAACTTACTTGTGCACAGTACTTTGCTGTGCCCTGTTGACCTGCAGTCCTCTGCCCCTTGGGCGACCTTTCTCTGTTACTGGAATCCAGACAGAGGGATCTTCCTGACCCAGAGCAGGTGGGCAGCGAAGATTGAAAATAAATCAATGGAGATAGAGAGATTTTTATACTGTGTAAATATTCTATATTTAAATTTTCTAATTGGATCAGTTTTGTATGAGAAAACTTCCATTAATTTTACTTTGCTGACCACTAGTCCAGGTAGACTGAGTCAGTGGATTTGAATAAGGAGCGTCTCTTTGGCTAGCACAGTTCATCTGCTGTCCTGAAGAGGAAGGAAAAATTAAGTTTTCTTTTTAACAATGGTGTCCGATGATAAAGAACCAAAGTTTGTTGTTTTCCATTATTCTCTTAAAAAAGATCAATTTGATATTATCCTTTCTTGTTTTCTTGTCCTTTGCTTTTGGTCTAGTCTTTACATAGAATTTTTTTAAAAAAAAGGCTGCTATTGTATTTTCTCTGAAATAGAATTAAACGTATGTAATTTCGAATTTTCAATTTAATGTCATGTTAGTTTACACTATATGACTTTTCCAATTTTTTATTGATTAAAGTATTACATGTCCATATCCCCCCCTTGTTCCCCACCCCCTCCCATAGACACCCTTACCCCCCAGTGTCTTGCATCCATTGGTTATGCTTATATGCATGCATAAAAGTCCTTTGGTTGATCTCTTACCTCCCTCTATATGCTTTCTTATAACTCAAGTGATATACAGATTTCAACGGAAATTCTCAAGGGTATTTAAGTTCAATAAATCCCAATACAATATATTCACATTATTTTAAAGTTGTATGCTTAAGTACACATTTCATATGTTGGAATAATTGATCTATTTTTCTAGTCTTAAATCTTGAAGAAGTTATGGACCTTTTCTCCTAAATGTTCCTTTTAGAGATCTCCCTATCCACCACATACTCCTTCTCAGCCAGATGTCTAATAGAACGATAATGAAATCCACATATATAATTTTAAATTTTATCACAGACACATTAAAGAAAAAGAAAAAGAAATAGCCACAATTATTCTAAAATTTTTATTTTATTCAACCTAAAATTTTATTTAACCAAAATATTATCATCTCTAGAAAAAAAACCAACATTAACTTATTATTGGGCCATCTTAAATCTTTTATACATTGAAACATGGTGTTATATTTTATACTCTTATAGCATCCCAATTCAGATGCTATATTTTCAACAGCTAAAGTAAAATATAGCCTTATCCCAAAAAATGCAGTTGTGCTTAACAGAAAACAATATTTGACACTGCTGCATGTTTAAAATTTGTTAACTAAAATTATATAAAATAGAAAATGTAGATCTTAGGTAATACAAGTTTTAAGTCCTTAAAATTATAGAAGCGCCACATTTTAAGTGCTCAATAGTCCCAGGTGGATAAGGCAGTGCAGCTCTAACTCTTGTTACTTTACATTTATTATTTTATTTTGTTACGCTCATCTGTTAAGAGGAAATTTTAAAGCAAGAATCTTCAACTCATGGATGTTTTTGTAAATTATATATTGTACATATACCACGGTATTAATCTATTTTATAAAAATACATAGGAGACAGGCATTTTGAAGATAAATAGCATTTTAAAATAATATTTTATCTTAGTCATTTTTAAGCACATCTCTTTTTCTCTTTTTAAAGTCATATGTTTAGATAAGCTTCCTTCTTAAGATATTAGTGTTACATTTTGTCATCCAGAGATTTGGACGACTGTTTTTAAGATCAGTTTAAGGTTTAGTTTTAATGGTTATTAGAGATGAAAAAAGATGATTTGCAAAGACGCAAAAGACACATTTAAGAAGCAATTCATTGTTAATCATAGTATATTTAAATTCACATACTAATCTTTATGATAATTCTGATGGCTGAATTTTTGTCAGGTAGGTTAATTTGTCGTGGTTTCTTGGAATCTAGTTGGCTACAAGCTTCCTTTTAAGAGCAATATGAAGTATCAGCTTTGCCATTATTGGTGCCGGTAACATCTTCAATCTGTGATTTGCTTGCAGGAATCCTTTGAGCCACTTGTTCCGTATGAATGTCAGTCTTACTAAAATTAGATGACATGGATGATAAACCCACCTCACTGGGACCGTGTAATCTGCAGTATGCCTTACAACAATGCGATTAACAAGGGCATGACAGGTTTCTAGGCAACGTCCGCCCTGCCCTCAGGAGTCCGCATGCACTGCATGTGACATGTGAATATGACACGTGTATTTAAATGGCATGATTGATTTACATATCCAGGGAGAGCTTCAGTGTCATTCTGTATATTGCAAAAGTTAGATTTCTTTTTTTTTTCTTTTATAATGATACATATATGGTTTGCTATTTTCTTCCCATACTCTTTTCACTCATATCATGATTTCCTTGGGTGAGCACGTGCTATTTTGAAGACTATTGATCCAAGTTAAAATGTTCATTTTCATCAAGAGTATGATTTGCTGACATTATATACTGACATTACAGTTTGAGGATTATTGGTGTATGGACCATTCACAGAAGTTTCAATATATCAAATATAAGTAACTAGAAATAGCTTTTATTAACTAACACAGAGTACCATGATATTCATAAAGTAGACTAGAGACTTGATATGGGTTCTATAATCTTTGTGAGTATACAAAAACTCCATCCAACAATCTGGCAGCCTCAAAGTGGGCCAAATTGCTACTTAGACCTCAAACTGTGCCCAAGAGAGGAACACAGAAAATGGTGCCAGCCAAACAGCCAATGCAAATGAGGAGAGGAATAAATATCTCTATTTTAAAAATATTCCTCATTTTCATTCACTTCATAAGAATTCACTTTATGCTTTATTACATTTCAGACTAATGTATTCTATTGAAAGGGGTTGAGAACTTTTTTTTCGCAAAAGCATTTTTAAATGCTGACAGTAGGATTAATTATTATTTATTTTTAAAAATAGATTGGAAGTCTAACCATGTACTTGTCAATACCATGATGATAATGAGCAACTGAAAATATGTTTTCATATTTTATGGTGTGGAAAAAAACCACATGATGTCATTTTTTTCCCCTATTTCAACTTGATTGTAGTTCTTTTTTAAAAAAAAATATATACTTTATTGATTTTTTACAGAGAGGAAGAGAGAGGGATAGAGAATTAGAAACATGGATGAGAGAGAATCATCAATCAGCTGCCTCTTGCACACCCCCTACTGGGGATGAGCCCGCAACCACGGTACATGCCCTTGACCGGAATCGAACCCGGGACCTTTCATTCCGCAGGCCGATGCTCTATTCACTGAGCCAAATCGGTCCCGGCTGATTGTAGTTCTTATATCCTTTGCTCAGCCTTGTTATATGTAGTAGTTAATATCAGTAAAACACATTTTGTTATTTAAAGTTTTTCTTTTTGTTCTATTTACCCCTAAAATATAAGACCTTTTATCAAAAAAAAAAATAATAATAATTGATGCTGATACTCTGTACTCCGAAGCTCAAGCACTTCCCAGCCTAATTAGTTGGATGCTCACCTCTGCTTACCACAAACTTTATTTACACATTGCTTGATGTGCACTATTCCACTAATGAGAAGAAGAACTAAGAACATTAGATCTAAAGCATGGTAAAATTGAAATCACCACCCTCCTCATTTCCAGCTTTTACTTCAGAGTCTAAAATGACTAAGATTTCTCAGATGAAAGATTAGGAATCTACTCTATTTTCTCTGTAATAGCTAATAGAACCTACCCTAAACTGAAATTTTGGTTTTTAAATAGGTCTTACAGTAGAGCACAATACAATGAATTTGAGCGAAGGCTCTGATAGTAATCACATTGCTAGAGTGAGTATGCCTGAGACCTAGAAAGATCACAGGCTTGCACACAGCCCTTCTGTATCTTCAGTTCAAAGTAACTGATGGCATTGGCCAACACTCGTGATATGTCTCCACAGAAACGGGTCAAGGCTGGCAAATGTAAGAGGCATGAGAATATGTCATGAGCATTACTGCTCCAGCCATGATGCCTTAGTCATTTAAAACAACACTTAAACTTCCTGTGTCTGATTCCTCAGAGATTCATTCTGAGGTTCCATTACATTTTTTTTTCCTTGAGATTTTTAGTTGCAGTATTTTTAAAATAAGGGCTTCTACTGAGGTATTAATGATGATTCATTCATTTGAAAAACAGTTACCAGTTTATGTATCTTATATTAGATATTGGGGATATGAAGAGGAGTGAAACATGGTTTTTCTGTTTTCCAAAAGCTGACTGATTTCTGTAAAAGCTATATAAACTTATAAATTATGCTGGCATATGAATTATGTCATCAATTCAACAAATTTCATCACTGATTAGATGCCAGGTCCTGTACTAGAAAGGAGAACCAAGTTTCTGGTTTATAGTGATTATAGCCTGAAGTAAGAAAAGGTGTACAGAAAATAAACAAATCAAACAGAGTCACACCAGAGAGTAATAAGTACTTTGGGGGAAATAAAACATTATGATGCTCAGCAATCATAAGTGGAAAAGTGACTTTAGATTAGGGGATCAGAAAAGACTGTTCTAAATGGGGGCCTTTCATGTTAACATTCAAAGATCCACGGATGCAGCATCCTAGGGGGAAAAGAGCAGACAGGACCAAGTTTCTTAAATTATTATTAGGTAGAAGGCAGACCAAGGACATTGGAGCACAATATATTAGGTTAGCATGATCAGGGATATATTTGGGGATGGAGTAAAAATCCAGGTTATAGCCCCGTGGCTCAGTGGTTGAGCATGGACCTATAAACCAAAGGTCATGGTTCTATTCTTGGTCAGGGCACATGCCCGAGTTGTGAGCCTGATTCCCGGTAGGGGCCGTAAAGGAAGCAGCTGATCAATGATTCTCATCATAGACATTTCTCTTTCTCTCTCTCTCTTTCTTTTTGAAGTCAATTATACACACACACACACACACACACACACACACACACACATATATATCCCCAGATAATATAGGGTTTTTAGGCTGAAATAAGAATTAGTAAAGTGATGTAAATGAGCATATGCTATTTATGAGCACCAAATTGGTTCTATTATTTTAGAACCGGGCAGAGAGTCAGTGAGGAAAACAACTTGGGAGAAAGAGTGCCTGAGCAACACGTCAAAAAATGGATATGAGTCAGCTGGCCCAGAGCATTGAGGGTCAGCACGAGCAAGGAACATTAAGCTGTACATTATTATTAGAGCTAAAATGTGAGGAAGGGACTAGTAAACTAATATCTCAGTGGGCCAAGAACTTGGAAGCATAAATAGCAAAGGGATAGCACCTTAAAAGAGCCCCAGTCTTACTTTTAGGAGCCCCACAAAAAAATAAACACAATTGTGTCAATTTCCTCATTAATAACGGACTTGCCTAAAGAAATTTAAAAGATGTTTTCATAATTTTCATAATCTTGAATTTGGTAAAATTATATACTTTATTCTTCTGATTGGAGGTTCATTATACGTATACAATGCTGTAAGTTTTGAGTTACTGTCATATCATATAGACACACTTAAATACATTAATTTGACATTGCAGATTTCTTCTTATAGTGTGAATACTGTAATTTTTATTATAGAAGTTAAAGAGTTTTGTAGGCTCTCTAAAAGCTTATGGAATTTAAAAAAAAACTAGGCCGAGCCTGGCCTGTGTAGCTCAGTGGTTGACTATTGACCTATGAAGCAGAGGAGGTCATTGTTTGATTTCCGGTCAGGGTACATGCCCAGGTTGCTAGCCCAATCCCCAGTGTGGAGTGTGCAAGACGCAGTTGATCAATGATTCTCTCTCATCATTGATGTACCTAACTCTCTCTCTCCTTCTCCTTTCCTCTCTGAAATCAACAAAATATATTAAAATTAAAAAAAAAAAACTAGACTGAGAGTATATATCCAGATGACAGAGAATCTCTTCTGTATGATCAAGGCAGGGGATTCCCAAGCAGTATGAACCCTTCAACATTCATCCACCTAATATTCATGGAATACGATGCTAGATACTGTTTAAGGTACTGGGGACACAGCAGCCAACAAAAGAGATAAAATTCTCTTCCCCATTTCGTCTCATATTCTAATAAGAAGAAAAAAACAATAAACAAGATAAATAGGTAAGATATAGAGTACGTTAAATAGTGATAGGCACTGAGGAGAAAATACAAGGTGTCCCCAAAAAGGTATATACACTTTAACAGCTAATAGCTCAACTGATGTTTCTTTCTGTCCAGATTTGACCCATTGGAATTACTAATGGTATTCAAAGTCTGTATACATCTCTTTGGAACACCCTGTACATCATAGAAGGTGGGTGGGACATTTGAAAAAGCAGTGAATTTTGATACAGTGGCCAGAGAAGCCTTTGGATAAAGACCCGATTGAGACCACACCAATAGATATCAGGGAAAATGGTGTTCTAGGCAGAGAGAAAAACAAAAGCAAAAGAATTCAGCTGAGAGAGGGACTCGTGAGCTCAAGAAACAGCAACTTGGCCTGCAGAGGAGTCAGGTATCTCCTGAAGAGTGGGATAGGGTCAGTAATGTTGCCATTGGAAGAATATAGGCTTTAAAGAAATTATGAGTAATTTGGAAAAACATTGACTAATTTTTAATAATAAAGCTATTCTTTGGCATTTGTGTTGAGAGTAAAATGGAGGGGGATGGAGAGTAAACAGAAAGGCCAGCTGGGAGGCAACTTCAATAATCCAGGCAAAAATACAATGGTGGCTTAGACCAGTGTGGTAAGTGTAGAGGTCATGAGAAGTTGCTGGATTCTGTGTTTTGGAGGTAGAACTGATAGGACTAGAGGGATGAATTAGAAGAATCAAGGATGGTTCCAAGGTTTTTGTTCTCAGCCACCCCAATGGGGACCTTCCATATTCTGAGAAGAGGGTAACAAAGGAACAGTTTTGTGGTAGCATATTGAGTTTAAAATGCCTATTAGGTATCAAAATGGAGGTTTCCACTTGGTTATTGGATATCCATGTCTAAAGTTCAGGGAAGAAGTCCAGGCTACAGATAACATTTAGGGAAATTGTTGGGTTTCTCTAATCCAGGTAAGAATGACTTTCAGGGTTAAGATTCATTGGTAGAGTTGATTTGTTTTCTCAGATCCCTTGCATTTAGATTTTCCATTTATTCTTTTGCCCTCTGGTTTTCTAAAAGTCAACATTCAGCCCATCTTATTTAATTCTTGGCTTTGAGCATAGATATTGAGGACACTATAATGGTTTTAAAAACTGTCTGGCCTGCATGGCTTGGTGTTTTAGCATCAATCTATGAACCAGAGGTCATGGTTTGATTCCTGGTAGGGGCACATGCCTGAGTTGTGGGCTTGATCCTCAGTGTGCATGCAGGAGGCAGCCAACCAATGATTCTCTCCCAACATTGCTGTTTCTATTTCTCTTCCTACTTCTCTGAAATCAATAAAAAATATATTTTAAAAAACAAAAAAATATGCCTGATGTTTTCTTACTTACAGTAGATTACTAATTGATCCCAAGATGCCCCACAGAATAGATTTAATGCTTTCCAGATGAGTTTTAGCACATTATATATTATTGGAGATGGAATATACAGGGGCAGGGTTTACAGTTGTTCATAAAGAAAATAATACAATAATTAATAAATAATACAAGAACTGAAAAGCTACTCTTGCTCATCTCTGTATATATACATGCTAAAAAAAAGGCTTTATTTTCAATCAATGTATCATTGTTTTCATGTCTTTAAATTGCTCACTTGGACTTACTATATAGTATAGGCATGTTAAAGAGATATCTATTTAATACAGTAATGAATGCATACAGCTCAACCTGTGCTAACTCACTGAGTTTCTAATTCTCCAATTTCATAGGTCAGTTAATAGGATTCCATTCAGCTCCCAGGCTGCCATAATTTATGACATTCAAGTGTATGTTTCAGTATGGTTTTATCCAAAGGAAGCCATGTAGCCAGGGAAGCAGAGAAAGGAAAGAAGATCACCATACTTGAACCCATGCCATCAATATAACAAACGGGGTCAATAATATACAGCAGGATCGTGCTTGATGTGCCTACAATGTCAATTGCCATATGCAACAGGCAAGTTATTTATGAAATGAGCCTCTTGAAAATGTATAGCTCTCATAATATGAATCTCATTTCTATGTCCTTTCCAACAAAAGAAATTGTTATCTGTCTATTCAGAATATATGGTTGCTTTATTATTTTTTAAAATGTGATGACACCACATAGCTAGTAAATATTGAAAAAAATCTAACCCATGCAACAAATGAACAAATAACTAATTCTTTTAAATCTCTGTGTGGTATTTTGCATTTTTATTATTTATGAAAAAGTATTATTCTCCAGAATACAAAATTATCTATGCCACTATTACTCTTATATTATTTACATCATAGATGGATATAATATTGATGATGAATTAATTACCATATGCATATATTTGCTACAAACATTGGTCAGTATAGTGAATACCATTTTATATCAGTTAAAAATATACCTGCAAATTTGTTAAACCTTTTCATTGAGAACACTCACTCTAGAACTATTGGGGACTCATGGGAGAGCACTTTTTGGATATCACAGCCATATGTTATTTATTGTAATTAAAGAGTGATGCATACATGATCTAGACAGAAATATCTTGATTCTCTTTTCTCTTTGTTGTTTTTCTCATTTCCCTCAGAAGTCGAATGATCAAACCATCATTGACTATTAATATTTTCATACAGCTTGGTCTATATTTTACGTTATTCTTAAAAGAAAGTGATTTCTGCTGAGCCTTGAGATTAAAGTTCACATGTCTCTTCCAACACATAGTATTCTATTAACATTAGAAAGCTTTCTCACATTTGCCTATTTTGTTTCTTTCACATTTCACTACATCATTACTCCTCAATTTTCTACCACATAATAGGGTCATTATTTTTTATTATATACTATTCTTTAGTTATACCAAGCCTTATATTTTTATTCCTGCAAAAATAAATCTATGTTAGCTATAAAAGTTTATATAAACATTAAAGATGTATGAAATAGCTCCCTTTAAAGAACAGAAAGATTATTAATATATAAAGACTATTGTTAAGCTATCAAAGCTAATATTTTCTTTAGTTATTAAATTTTAAGTTGGGCAGGTATTAAAAATCCACATAAAAACATATTATAACTAGTTTTTACTTTAAAAATAATACATGTGCATATAAAAGTAAGTAAATAAAGATTAGAAAAAGAAAGCAAAGTGTTTTCTTTTATCCTAGATTTATAACCCTCAGAGTCTTTAAAATCTCATATAAGGCTTTAAACGTTCTTATATAGTCAAGTTTATGTACTTTTACCTAGTCAAATTTACATATTTTCCCTTCATGGCTTTAATTTATATGTATTGCTTCATAAACCAAGATTATATGAGCTTTTCAAGTCAGTCTAAGATTTTTTAAAATAATTTTATTACTTTTATGGCTTATTTTCAATTAAACATAATTGTTCTAGTAGTTATTTTGGTATGTAGGAAAAAAGTTTGCTTTTGTATATAGAAAATAAAGATCAAACTTTTATCCTCAAAACCATGTATTCTTTAAATGGGGGACCCAATGTCATTTTTATTAATATATATTTTTCAATCAATTTAAAATGCTAATTATTCATATTCCAGATCTGTATTATACTTACATCCATATTATGGACTTTCTGTTCTATCTTTTAGGTTAGCTGCCAGTATTCATATGCACCTATCAAACTTACTGTAGCTTTATAATATATTTTGTAGTTGGGGCTGGCTAATTTCTGTCCCTATTACTCTTTACTTTTAGAAAACTTCTGACCTTCTTCATGTATCATTTTTATTACATGCATTTTTAAATTAGCTCATATAAATTAAGTTTTATTATATTGTTTAGAATTTTGTTAATAATCCTTTAGGAAGAATACGTTGTTGAGTTAGTCTATAGAAAACATGTCATTTTTTATTTATTCAAGAAAAGTTTGTTTAGTTAAATTTCATATTTACAAATGATCTAAAATTTATAAATTCAATAATAATAATAATAATAATAATAATAATAATAATGCCACTTCCATTTAGAGAGCTCTGTCTTTTCCAAACACTATGTTACAAACTTCAGACATGCTATCTCATTTAATTCTTACACCATGGGATTAAATAAGGGAGGATATTGTGCATCAGAGAAGTTAAGCAGCTTACATTTGTTCAATTATTCAGAAGCAGTACTGATTATCAAACCCAGATCTACATGAATTTAAAGCTCATGCTCTCTCTTACCTTGGTAAATTACATTTACCTCTATTTAGTCATTCTCACTTATCACGGAGAAAATGGTAAATAAAATATACCTACAAACTGAGCACAGAAGTTAACAAAGAAAAATCCTATGAACTTCACATTAGCAAAGGTGTATATCTATGCTCTCCATTTTACCAGAGCAATGTTTACTCATGGTTCTATAGTCTGAATATATGTGGACTGCCTAATTCGGCCAGTGGATGTTAGTCATACAAGATAGCATAAGTATTGATAGTGTGTAGACAAACTAAAAGAGTAGAAACTTCTCAATTAAATATCTGTCTAATTTGCAATTGTATCTTAATCATACAAGATAGCATAAGTATTGATAGTGTGTAGACAAACTAAAAGAGTAGAAACTTCTCAATTAAATATCTGTCTAATTTGCAATTGATGGTCAGTAAAGTTTACCTTGTTAAAATTCTCCTGGAATGATCATTTAAATTGGGAACAGAATTTAGTGTCCAAATCTTTTTTGGGGGAATACATTTTATTGTCATAACATAAGTCAATGGGTTATTTATTTTAATAGATATGTTATTATTGTATGTAATTGGTAGATGATCATATATTCTGTGTTTTACAGAGACACATATTATTTTATTTATGTCCTTTTCCATCTCCAAGAAGATGTAAAGAAACATTTGGATGCAACAGATTCATAAAACTCAAAGTTTTAAATATTGAACTAAAGTCATGAATCACAATCCAAGAATATTAGGTGTTTCCTTTTGAGAGAGAAAGGAGAGGTGGTCACCTGTTGAATCTTAAAAATGAGAAACAGGAGAACAAATATAGCTTAATAGGTTTAAAGAAGAAAGAAAAGTAATAATTTGCATCTCACATTGGCATTTATGAATTGTTTTCACAGTTCTTATCTCATTTCATCCTCACAGAATCCCTGAGAAGTTGGCCAGGTAAACATTAATTCTATTTTGCATGTGAGTCAGATTCTTTGATCTTAGCAAGGATATCTGCATTAATAGCTGTTGCATGCCAGAATTGACATGCAACAAGGTAACCTCACTGGGGATAAAAATGTAATAAAATGAAAAAAATAAACTGATAAACAAAATAGAACCAGAAGCATGGATGCATGAGACAGACTGATAGGGGTCAGAGGTAAGGAGTATAAGAGGGACTGGATAAAAGAAGGTGAAGATATTAGCCAAAGAACATATATGCATAGCCCATGACACAACAGCAGTGTGGGGAGGGGTCAGAGGGAGAAGGGTGAAGGCTGGGTAGAAGTGGGCAAACTGTGGTGAGAGGTTGGGGGCATCTGTAATAGTGTCAACAATAAAAATGGTTAAGAAAAACCTATAACACAAATCTATGCCTTTAAAACTATAGCAGATATTGAGGACACTATAATGATTTGTAGCATAGCCCTAACTTTATGATGCCTAATATATCATCTCAACCATTGCAATTCTATAATGACTTAAGAGTCTTATTATAAGGAAAACTTATATTGTCATTTGAAAGTGTTATTCATACTGTGAAGTTGATTATTTTTTTGTGGTTAGTATTGCATTACTATTTCTATATCTATTATTACGGCGTAGTATGGTAGTAAAAATTATAAAACTAATGACAATGATAATAATGGTTTATTGATTTATAGACTTTAAATGCAAGTCAGAGGAGTTTATAAATTTAATTTTAAAGAAAAATGTATAAAGTCTTGACATTGTGTTCTTAGAAATAAAACAATATAAACTTGGGGAAAATTATGGTGGGTGGAATTTTTTGGCAACTTCTTCCAGGCAATTTAAATTCAATTGACCTTGTTAATTTTACACTTTATAGTGGAATTATATTATTTATGAAATAATTTCCTAGACTTTTGAGACTCAACTTCCATCCCCTCCATTACTGAAAAATGAAATTTTAGACTCCTATCACTATCTCCATATCATAATTTTTCTACATTCAGACAGTGTGGTGCAATCTCATTGGTGTCATCAAAAGTTAGAACAGTACAGCATTTCATATCACTTCAAGTTAAAATGAGTACTTCTGGTTTGGATATTTTCCAAAGCTGTCAACAAATTGATAATGTTCACATGTGTAAAGGGATTTTGAATATATAATTACTTGCTGAATTGATCTGAAGGCCCTGTATTGATCTACTGGGTAACATGATTTTCATTTTTGAAAAAAAAAAGTATAATATACGTTATGAAAATAATCTAAAATATATTTCATAATAGATGTTAGTATACCCTTTGGAACTTTTTAATCCTTTCCATGTATTAACATAATGAGCTAAATAAATTTAAAATTGCATGTTGAGAAAATAATTTTCTTCTGTTTTCCCAAACTATACATAAAAATAAGAAATAGGAAATTAAGAGTACTCCATTTTCATTCTTAATTCACTTCCTTGCTGCCTCATATTATAACTACTTTATTTTAAAAACAACAAAAAAGAAGTTTTTAAAAGTTCTAAATGCATATAAGATTAAATAAAATTATACATATACCTTGGAAAACCATTTCTATTAATTTAGAAAGTGTTTGTGCCTAAATATATTCATCATAGATATTATCGGATAATGTTTAGGACAGTAAATATAGGCAAGTCTGTATTCTTGATGAAGCAGTCTGAACGGTGAGTAAGAGAAATGGCAATGAGCTTAGGTAGACTGTCAGAGTTTTAGCATGGAAAAAGAAGTTCAGTGACTTTTTGAACAGTAATTCAAATTTCATTGTATAAGATATTTGGCATTTGTATCCATATATTAAAGTGCTAATAATTTTTTCTACTGCAGAGAATTTTCCCATCATACTTTCGTATATATTTAATTTTTTGACTGTAGCAAATCAGAAAAATGAAACAATAACTAACCAAAACTGTGACTATGGTGAGTTTCTGTATAGAGGAGGGAGGTGGGAAAAAGGCTAAAGATTGATTATATACAATTCTGGCCAATACGTTGTAGTCCTAATTTGAGTTTTTTATATCACTTCAAAATTTTTAAGTCAACTTGTATTTTTAAAATATTGTTATTGAGGTATATTAGTTATACTAAAATATATACATATTTAATGTATACAATTTGATGAGTTAGGAAATATGCATATATCCATGAAATTATCAACACAACTTTTAAAATATATTTTATTGATTTTGTACAGAGAGGAAGGGAGAGAGATAGAGAGTTAGAAACATCGATGAGAGAGAGTCATCGATCAGCTGCCTCTTGCACACCCCCTACTGGGGATATGCCCGCAACCAAGGTACATGCCCTTGACCAGAATCGAACCCGGGACCTTTCAGTCCCCAAGCTGTCGCTCTATCCATTGAGCCAAACCGGTTTCAGCTATCAACACAATTTAATAGGCATATTCATCAGCTCCAAAAGTTTCTTCCTGTACTAGTATCTTTGTTTTAATTTTGTTTTGTTTTGTTTTGTTTTGCTTTGTTTTGTTTTGGGTAAGACCATTTAATATGAGACCTAACTTCTTAACAAATGTATAAGTGCATATAATAACATCAATATTGAAATTAGGCTTTATATTGTACCATAAATATCTAGAACTAATTCATCTTTCATAACTAAAACTTTATAGCAGTTGAAAACTACCCATTCCTCTCTTCCACTAGCCTCTGGTAACCACCATTCTGTTCTCTGCTTCTATGAATTTGACTATATTAGGTACTAGGTAGGAGGGGAATCATACAGTATTTGTTTTTCTGTGCTTGGCTTATTTCACTGAGCATAATGTCCTCCAAGTTCCTACATGCTGTCAGAAATGGTCAGATTTCTTCTGTTTTAATACTAAACAATATTCTACTATAAGTATTTCATTACATGTATTCCATGATATATATTTTCTATGTCAATTTGTTGATTGACATTTAAGTTGTTTCCATAACTTGGCTATGGTGACTAGTGCTTTAACAAAAACACATATATTTGAAATTTTACAAATGGCACATACACAGCTGGGAAAAATTAACTAGTCTGATTTTGATTTGCAGAATAGAAAACAGGGCTACTCAGGTAAATGATAAAGAACAATGACAGAATTGACTCTGGAACAAGATTTCTTGGATTTCCAAATCAAGGCTTGTTCCTTCACACAGTGCCTGATTAACCTGAGCATTTTCCTTAGTGTCAACAGGTGAAATTACATACTACCTGGTTAACTTTATATTTTGACCAGCAAAAATGGAAAGACATGCTTTGATAATCAATTGTATGAATATAAAATTTTACTTTTTATCTGTTTAACATCAGATTTGGCCAAGAATACAGGGCTGTAAAAGATGAATGACCAAAGAAATTTGGGGTAGTTCACATTTATCATATTTTGGGTAATTTATCATTTTTATTTAATCAACTTCAGTTTCAAGAAATATTTTTTTCTTAAAAGTTAATTTTTAGTGTTTTATTCACTTACTTATTTGAGTTATCATATTATCAAGTGAAAATTGGCTTAGTAATTTTTATACCCTTGAAAATGTAAATTCCTTGTTTAGTACAATAAATAACTTTGACCAATCTTAATCTTAAAGTCAATTACACTACAATGAATGTTTAATATGAACCAGATTTGTTTGCCTGATTTAAGGTTAGATTTCTAGCCCTAATTTTCTGCCTGTCATACATGAAACTTTCAAGAAATATTTGTTGAATGAATGAATGACTCACTGATGCTTTTGTATAAAATCTGTAAGAAAAAAACATGGATAATGATGTTGACAGAGTTTCAGAATATTTCCAAGAACTTCTGAATTGCTTAGAGAGAGCGAAAAAAAAATTGGGACTTATGACTGCTGATGCAATGAATTTTATACTCATAGTGTGAAATTGTCTCTAAGTTTGGAATCCTGAGAGTGTGTGAATAAAAATATGATGTGCAAGCAGTCTAGTTTGACTGATGCTTAACACAAAAAGCTTGTTGTTATTGAACTATATTTTTCTTCTGTATATATTCATCCAGTTCAAGATGTTAGAGCATATGAATTATTTTTTATTAAGCAAACTACTTTTATTAGTTTAATTTTACATTAGACTAAACTTTGAAGAAGAAAATAGAACCATCACAAAATTTTTTCATTTCCTCATTGAATTGAATGATTGTTAAAAAATACGTTTTAGGATACACACGAGTAAGTAAGTATGTAACCTCTGGTTAATGTGAATAGAAAAATATCCATCAATATTTTCTTAATTCATTAAACTTAAATCATGTAAGTCAATAACTGGTGCATTGTCTGTCATTTTGTTACTATTTTTTTTCTGTGCCTCAGTTTCAAGTTAATTTAGAATGTTTACATGTAGATAAATTGGTCACATTCTTAAACAATGAGTTTTCACCAGTGATGAGCTAGGTCAAGTTATCAGCATGAAGAGACTCCTCTGAGATGCTTTAAAAATTAGTGTGTGCTTTTGCTTTAAATTAAGAACATGAGGTCAATTCTCTTTCTTTACAAGTGTTTAAGGTCTGTGGATAATGCTAAAATCACTCCAAGATTAGCAACATTCAGGGAGGAGAAAATTCATGTGAACTGACTAAAACCACTGCTGCAAAAAGTGTTATTATGACTATTGCTAATAACCCTACTATTATTTTCCCCACTCTACTGGAAAAGAAACTGAGGCACAGAAAAAATATGCTACTTGAAATATCATACACTACTACAAATGGTAGATGTGACATTTGAACCCAGATACAACTTGAGGCAGAGAGTTCAGCTTATCTACTGTGCTGTTTTACAAATTACAACTTTGGATAGGGTATGTCTTATAGACAATTTAAGGTCACAAATCTAGTGATAATTTTTGAGGCTAACGGTAGGCTTGGATTGTGATTAAGAAAATATGGCAGAGAATGATTAGGTACATAGTGGTGGGAGATTATAAAGATGCACATTAAGTACAAAGGAAGAAAGGAGGGTTGCACTGAGCATGTGAGCATGAAAAGGAGGGGCTGGGTGTTGTTTGTGAGAGTCATTATAGGTCATCTCATAAATAAATGAAAGAAGGATGAATCAAAGACAAAACTAAGTTTTTACATACCCAACCCAGGTTTTAATACTGTCATAACCTGACTTCACTTTACCTGTACAACCTCATTTCGTCTAGCAGCTGTTAAAATGTAGATGTCACCCCATTTGAAGAATTATAAACAGATGATTTTACATGGTGAGAATAGATCCTAAGACCATCAGAAAACACAGATATTTACATTATGATTCATTAACAGTTACAAAAATACAGTTATGAAGTAGCAACAAAAATAATTTTATGGTTGGGGGTCACCACAACATGAGGAACTGTATTAAAGGGTCGCGGCATTAGAAAGGTTGAGAACCATTGCTCTAGTATGATTGACCCACTTTAAAAAAAAAAAAAGGTACACAGTTCCTAAATTAAGTAGTTAATGGTCTAGTAGCATAAGATGACCAATGGTCATAATAGTTTAAAATGACCAATGGCAAAGAAGATTCTGACATAGTAATAAATATATTATTTTATAATCTTTGGAAATTCTTTGTATTGGCAAACCATGCATTTAAGATGGTATTTCTAGGAAGAAAAAGTGTTTTTATTATGTGAAAAGGAATTCTTAGTGATCATAAATAACAGTGATTTTCATAAAATGGCATCCCACTCTTCATTTTACTAGTTGCATGTTTCCACCATTCCTACTGATATTAGTAGAACAAACTCTAATCCAGAAGCAGGTTTATATATAGCTCTTTATGTTGAAACAAATACATTTCTGAGGTCATCTCATAATGTGTCAAGTGAGTCTGTGCCTCAATGATCTAACTCTGCAATATTATTACAGCATCAATACATAATACAGAGTGCTTAATTGGAACTTCTATGTCTGACTGCTGTGTACTATAAGGCAGATAGATAAGCGATTTTCAACTATTCTGTGTAGCCACAGGACTTTTTAAACATGCAGTAACTCACTATTTACTCGGGGGCACTGACCTCTTTCTCCTTAGATTGTTAAAATGTGACAGCAGCCAAAACAACAATAGCCATCCAGTGGATGAATCAAAATTATACCTATTATTTTTGTCAGGTCTACAAAAAATATAATTTTTGGTGTGCTGCAGAATTTTAGTAATTAGTTTAAGTGCACCATACTGAAAAATATTAAAAAGTTCTGAGGTAAAATAGAGATAAATGATAGACAGATGAATTATTCCAGCAGCAACATAATAGGAAACATAAACTATTAGAGTTGGTAGGGACTTAAATATAAATTATCTAGTCCAGATCCTTCTTTAAAGGTGAAACAATGAGGACAATTGCTAAGAAAAAATAGGACAAAACTTCAGTTCTATTTTTTCTCTATTTTTTTCATTAATATTTTGTTCTTAGTTTTTAAAAAGGAGCTTTGTAGTTTAAACTTTAATTTAAAATTTCTTGGTGCCATGTACTCAACATTTGGGCCTGTATCCATCTCAGTTCTCTATTTGTCACTCACTTATAGGATGATAATTTCCTTGATGGGTTATGTTGTTTTTGTTTATGTCCCTAGTACAACTCACAGAACATAATAAATAATTTGAAAAAAATAATGTGAATGAATGAATGAGCCATCTTTCCTAAATTCTTCAATGAAAGCTCCACTTACTGTGGCCAAATGAAGCTTCATTGAACTGAAAAACCTCTCCCCACTCTCTTTTTGATTCTCTGGGTGCTCTCTCAGCAGACACCAGATCACCCAGTGCTCAGTGATTTAATGTAAGGTGAATTGGTCCTGGTATTTCAGGACATTTCTGAGGGGGCACATTCTCAAGTATTCAAAATGGAAGTTATTAATAGACCTGAAGATTACCTGGAGTGCTTGGGATCAGGGAAGATGAAAAATGATAAGATGGGCCCGAGCCTAAGAGTACTCATTAAGATCCCACCCAAATGGCAAGTTTTAAATTCTCACAGTGCTGCAACCAGAACTCTGGCCTGGAGAGATCGGATTTCACTGTGTGCCATCCCCTCCTATTTCTGTAAGTGTCTTGAATTGAACCATAGAGCATCCTGAGATGATATTTTAGTTTGCTGAGGAGGACATTGGAAATAGGAAGATGAATCATTTGGTCAAGAGTGAAATGAATTGTGCAATCACAGTACTACACCAATCTGAAACACTGCCTTCCACATATCAGTATCATTGAACTAACATTGATCTACTCCTCTGCGATCTATGAGTTAGTAAATTAAATGGAAGCTTTCCTTTAACAGTCATGTGAATAGTGGATCTTTTCCTTATGTCTAAATGAATCAAGGACCCACTCTAGTAAATATCTCCATGAAGTATCAATAGTTTAAAAAAATTTAAAGCCTTCCATAGTTAATATTTTTCTACTGTTCTGTGAGTGCATAAGAAAGTACAATGTTAAATTGCCTATTGTGTTTAATAATATTGCAATGTAGTTGTCTTAAAAAGTATAGTAAAGGAATCTATCTTACATTCTTTATTTGATTAAATGTTTAAAGAACAACTGCTTCCTATGATGAACTTGCAAATGATATTTAAATGTGTTCTTGCTTTAAAAAACACTGCTCTGAGAGGTTGTTTAAAGGATATCTTGGGGTTGCATTCTGAGATGACAACTAATGAATAGCTTTGTTTTTGCTCTCTCTCTCTCTCTCTTTTTTTTTTTTTTTTTTTTTTTTTTGCCAAAAGAACTGTTTAGACATTACTTAGATCTCTAAAAGCATTTTTCTTACATCTTAAGGATAGCAGAGTTTTTATATTACTTACCAAATGCAAATTAAACACAAAAGGGAAATAGACATTTTGATTAAGTCCTCAATTTTTCAAATAAATGTCTTTCACAATGACCTCTATCAGTTATATCAGAAATGTCAGCTTTTAAAGAGATTGGTTTATTTCAATGAGAATTTTTAAAAAGTTGTATTATTATATTATTGTATTATTTTAGGCACTCAAAAATTATGTTTTTATTAAAAAAATCTAGACTAATAAAAGAGAAACATTCAAATTTACCATCAAACTGCTATACCCACCATCCAATCAGGAGTGATTATGCAAATTAACCCAACAAAGATGGCGGAGGCCACAGAGATGGAGTGAGCAGGAGGCTTGGGTTGGCCCTGACATCTGCTCAAGGCTACAAAGTTTCATTTTTTTTTTTAAATATATTTTATTTATTTTTTTACAGAGAAGAAGAGAGAGGGATAGGGAGTTAGAAACATTGATGAGAGAGAATCATCGATTGGCTGCCTCTTGCACACCCCCTACTGGGGATGTGCCTGTAACCAAGGTACATGCCCTTGACCAGAATCCAACATGGGACCTTTCAGTCTGCAGACCAACGCTCTACCACTGAGCCAAACCGGTTTCGTCAAGGCTACAAAGTTTTAATTATAGAAGATAAATAAATTCCAGATACCTGCTTCCAGTCAGCCCTGGCCTCTGCTCAAGGAGGCGCAGAAAAAAAAAAAAAGAATAAAAGGAGGGGGTGGACTCTTGGGTCACCAGGGGGTGTGTCCAGCCTGCAAACAGCCATCAGCCCTTCACTCAGGCTGGATTGAAGGTCACACCCTGACCCTGTGCACGAATTTCATGGTCCAGAACTCTAGCTGTATTATAACTATGTAGAAAAAATATAAAACGTTATTATATTATGAAATTCATTTACAGTTCACTTTTTTTTTCTATTTATATCCCTCTATAATTCAACCTTGGCTACATGGACACATTTTTTAAAATAACAATAAATTTAACCAAATCAATTACTCTGCTTAAGAATAAATGTTATTTTTATTCAACCAATGAGTCAATAGGAGAGAAACTTACAATTAATGCTATTTACTTGTATAATTCAAACATTTATTGAGGATTTGAAACTGGCTAGGTGAATATAATGTCAAAGCAATGAGTAAAAGTCATTAGATAAATAAGTCTTCTGCTAACAAGAAAGTCTAATGAGGGAGTCAGTAACAAACAAGCACAATTCTTTCCGGATTCTGAGCCTTTGTTCTGTGCCAGCTTCAGCTCAGTGGAGACAGCATGTGATTTCTCAGGCCATATTACCTGGATTTAGATGATAGATTCTTCATTGACCAGCTGTAAGACCTTGAGCAAGTTATGTAGTCCCTCTATCTTTTTCTGTAAAATAATAACCGTGGTATCTAATGTAGTTATGATAATTTAGTAAGTTGATAAAGGTAAATATTCTAGAATGTGTTTGGCACACAGTAAACATGCCATCAGTATTGACTATTAACAACTCAAGTTCTCATTCCACAGCGATGAAGTACATATCATAATCTCCGACAGACAGAGAATCAGGGAAGTCAAGTCACTCTCCTGAGGTTGTAACCTAGAAAGGGCACAGGTGCAATGCAGTCCCCACAACCGTACTCCCAGCTCCACTGGCCTTCATACTGGTTTTCAAATTAATTTTAACATATAGAAATCTTCAAATTCTTTATCTTACAAGGTATACTAATATGAAACTGTAATGATATTTTTTTACTGCAAATGCCATCTTTGATGTTAACATGTCTTATTCTTACTTTGATTTTAACATTTAAACAACAACAATATAATTCCATTTTCCTTTCGACTGCTAAAAAAAAGAGAAGCTTAAAATAAGCAATGGGTTTTCTAGAATATTGGCCTGCATTTATTAAAGCATACACTTTACAATTCAAAAACTTTGTTGATTTTTTTCAACCAATATTTTTATGTATTTTTAATAAGTATTTCATTTATCCTTTATATAAATCATTTTATTTACTTTTGCGTTTCAATGAGATGTAAACTATTTTATTTTCTAGATGTTATAAAATTAAATAGTATCTAACAGCATTAAAAATTATCCATGAATATCTGCAAGAGATTTCTTTTAAACAAAAGTCATAAAGAATTAAAGAAACATTTTCTAAGCATAAGGTGTGTGTAGGGTCACAGGTAGTAAAGAGTTGCACATGAGATGAGAAACCATTTTACTAGTAAATAAACTAAAATGTATCAGAGATGTAGGATATATATAAATGACTTTATGACTACCATATAAGAAAGAGAAAACTGTTTTTGTATGTGGAGAATTGTTCTCCACAACTTAAAATATTTTAAAAATTACTCAATATCTGGTGCCAGGTATATATATATATATATATTTCATTTTAACTCATATTATTTAGTCACTCTAAGTCTCTACTAACTTTCATAAACATACAATGTTTGACAAATTAATTTTTTTACCTTTATTGTTTTTGAAATATTTTAATTATTTAAACTATTATATAATATATATATATATATATATATATATATATACACATATATACATATATACATATATATATTTTTTATTTTATTTTTTTTCTCCTTTTTCCCCCCTTGACCTTCCCCCAGCCTCTCCTACTCCCTGTCACATGTCCTCCCTCTCCCCCCCGGTGTCTTGTGTCCATTTGTTGTGCTTATATGCATGCATACAAGTCCTCTGGTTGATCTCTTTCCAGGCCTCCCCAACACTCCCCTGCTTTTCCACTGTAATTTGAGAGTCTGTGAAGTGCTTTACTGCCTCTGTATCTATCTTTTTGTTTATCATGCTATAATGTTTTCTATTTTCCATAAATGAGTGAGATTATGTGGTATTTTTCTTTCATTGCCTGGCTTATTTCACTAACATAATGCTCTCCAGGTACATCCATGCTGCTGCAAATGGTAAGAGTTTCTTCTTGTTTTATAGCAACATAGTATTCCATTGTGTAGATGTACCATGATTTTCTGATCCAGTCATCTTCTGATGGACACTTAGGCTGCTCCCAAATCTTAGCTATTGTAAATTGTGCTGTTCTGAACATAGGGGTGCACATATCCTTTTTGATTGGTGTTTCTAGTTTTTTTGGATGTATTCCTAGAAGTGGGATAACTGAGTCAAAAGGGAGTTCCATTTTTAGTTTTTTGAGAAAACTCCATACTGTTCTCCACAGTGGCTGCACCAGTCTGCATTCCCACTAGCAGTGCACGAGGGTTCCTTTTTCTCCACATCCTCACCAGCACTTTTCGTTTGTTAATTTGTTGACGATAGCCATTCTGACAGGTGTGAGATGGTATCCACTTGTCATTTTATTTGCATCTCTTGGGTGAATTAGAGATTTTGAGCATGTTTTCATATGTCTATTTGCCTTCCTTCTGTCTTCTGTCAAAAAGATTCTATTTAGGTCAGTTGCCCACCTATTCTTTTATTGAATCATTTATCTTCCTTTTATTAAGTTATATAAGCTGTCAGTAGATGTTGGAACTTTATCAGTGATAACATTTGCAAATATGTTCTCCATTCAGTGAGCTTTCTTGTTGTTTTGTTGATGGTGCCTTTTGCTGTACAAGAGTTTTTTTATTTTAATGTAGTCCTATTTGTTTATTTTCTCCTTAGCTTCCATTGCCCTAGGAGTAGTATCGGTGAAGAAATGTCTTTGGCATATGTCTGAGATTTCTCTACCCGTGGATTCCTCTAGTGTTTTTGTGGTTTCTCATCTTATGTTTAAGTCCTGTATCCATTTTGAGTTTATTTTTGTGTATAAGTTAGTCTAGTTTAAGTTGGTCTAGTTTCATTTTTTTGCATGTATCTGTCCAATTTTCTCAACACCATTTATTGAAGAGATTGTCTTGACTCCATTGTATGTTCATGTCTCCTTTGCCAAATATTAATTGAGCATAGTGGTTTGGGTCGATATCTGGGTTCTCCATTCTATTCCATTGGTCTATGTGTCTGTTCTTGTGCCAATACCAGGTTGTTTTGAGAACAGTGGCTTTGTGGTACAGCTTGAAATCTGGTATTGAGATCCCACCTTCTTTCTCAGGATTGCTATGGCTGTTCGGGGTCTTTTTTTATTCCAGATGAATTTTTGGAGAGTTCTTTCTAGGTCTGTGAAATATGTTGTTGATATTTTAATGGAGAGTGTACCAAATATATAGATTGCTTTGGGTAGTATGGACATTTCAATGATGCTGATTCTACCAATTCATGAACACAGTATGTTCTTCCACCTGCTTATATCTTAAATTTCTATTATTTAACATACATGATTTGAAAGTCAAGCAATACTGTAACCAATTTTAACATGATGTTCTAAATAATTCTAAATATTGCCAATTAATGCCAGTAGAGGCATGACAATATTCCCATTCAACTCTGTAAATAAATGTACCAAACCTTTAATAATTTATATCATTATGGTGCCCTGGCTATCGATCAGTGACTATACACTGCTATATCACTATCATCTTTTTAAAAAAATTTCTCAATTTCAGATGTCTCCATCAAATTAGGAACTTGTGATAAAAGAATAATACTATTCAGAATACTTTCTCTCCCTGAATGCTCATTACCAAGTCTTATTTTCCCACCAAGAACAAAAAGCAAAGATGTTATTTCTGTTCTTTTTCTTTCAATTGTATCCAGTATCAGGATCTTGAGGCACTCCTCTTGTGGCATGAGGCCAACTGTACACCTTATTTGAGTCCACATAGAATACAAAAGCCACATGTTCAGGTTTTTGTAGTAGTAGTAATAGTAACATTACTAATAAGGAATTAGTAGCATTTTAAAATCTCTTTTACTACACATTACCTACTGTGCTGTCCTCTTTGCTGAGGCTATTTCACTTAATCCTTTAAAAAATCTGTAATATAGATGGTGTTATTCCTATTTTTCAACTGAGAATAACTGAACTAAAACTTTATGTAAATCGTCAGCCAGTGTTGCTCAGTGGTTGAACACCAACCTATGAATCAAGATGTCACAGTTCAATGCCTGGGTTGTGGGCTTGATCCCCAATGTGGAGAGTGCAGGAGGCTGCCAATCAATGATTCTTTTTCATCATTGATATATATATATATATATATATATATATATATATATATATATATATATCCCTTTCCCTTCCTCTCTGAAATCAATAAAAATATATTTAAAAAAAAACTTTCTGTAAATCACATAGTCAAAATAGGAATATAAAGCAGATCTCTCTCAGTTAGAAACTACCTGACTATATACAGATCAGAAACTTGATGTTTAATAACCTTGTTTGCCAGCAAGAACTTCCCTCCTCATAGGAGCTATTGTCCAGCAAAAGCAAAAGTGATATTATATACTGCAGTTATGACAACTGGACCCAAGCTGGGTGTCAAAATCAACTCTGCAAAAGTGGAGTGGTTGGTGATCCTTCCTGGAGTCCATTTGCATAAATCCATATACATACCTTGTTTCCCCGAAAATAAGACATCCTCCGAAAATAAGACCTAGCGCATGGAAAGATAAGACATCCCCTGAAAATAAGACCTAGCGCAACTTTGGGAGAAAAAATTAATATAAGACACTGTCTTATTTTCGGGGAAACAGGGTTAGAGACTGTTTCATGAGGAGTCTGAAGAAAATAAGAGTTTTTTTGTGCATGGAGGTCTGGGAAATTATAGAAGATTGCAGGGTAGAGAGAATAGCATGAGGTCCAAACTATCACCTGAAAGCCGCAAGTTGACAGATGCAATTTCATGATAGGCTTTGTGAGACTCAGGAAAGGATGCACATCAGGGCCCAGGGTCACAGGGAAATACCCATTTCAAGAGTTGCATCATCATTCTATACAGAACCCAACAGTGTCCTGAGTCCTGAACCATGGGGAACTTGGGAACCTAGAAAAGTTCTTTGGGCATTTTAGTGGGAAAAAAAAATCTTGAGAAATAAGATTCCTCATTAGCCCAGGGTCTGATTTGGAACTCATATTTAACTATAGGAGGAAATTCATATGAGAATTACTGGCAAACATTCTAGAAATATGTAAGAATGACTGTCAACAGCTTTGAAGGGTGTGGGCTTTGGGTGGAGGGTCCTTAAGTCAAGAAGCTGAAAGTTGAGACCCCTGGCAATTTGGGCACATATTTTACTGTTGAGCCATTTTGAACCCAAGAACTGTTGATGCCTGGCATGTTGAAACTCTTGCACTGTTTGTGATCAAAATCCTAAAAGACTAGATGCCCCTGTTTGCTCTAAACATCTGCAGTTTTATGAAATGTACACAGCTTTACACCTGAAACTCACTCTCATGTCAGTCTTTTAAATTTGAGAATATATTTTTCTTTTCTGTTTTTATTTACTGATTTGAGAGAGAGAGGAAAGTATGGAAGGAGACAGAGATAGGAAGAGAAGAGAAGAGGAGAGAGAGAGAGAGAGAGAGAGAGAGAGAGAGAGAGAGAGAGAGAGAGAGAGAGAGGGATTTGTTGTTTGACATCTTTATGAATTAATTGGTTGATTCCTGTATGTGCTCTGACCTGGCATTGAACCAGGAAATTTGGCATACCAGGATGATGGTCTAACCAACTGAGCTACCTCGCCAAGACCTAGAATCTATTTTTCAAAATCCAAGTCAATTTATAATTTTAAACCTGACTGACCTAATTGATTTGCTATCTCTTTCACCTCCCAATGTTACAAAGTGACACAAAATAAATAATTTTAGATTTAGCAATGGCACTGTTTTTCTAGCTTTGAAAATTAAACCACAAGTATATATAAAGAGACAGAAAATTATGTTGACACTTTGGAAGTAAAAAAAAAAAGGTAAAATATATAAGTCCTCCATTTGTTGAATTCTATTGGGCATCTTCAGTATGTTACTATTTTCTATTTTACTATCTGAAAACAAGTATCTCTTTAATCTCTATATCCAGCATATTAACAAAGTTTCAATTCAAAATGACCAAGAGCTAAAAGTAGAAAGAATAGTGTATTTAAAAAAGAAATGTTTAAATCTTAGTACTGCCCAATGGGTAAAAACATTTTTTTTTTGTAAAATAACATTTTTTTTTTTACTTTGCTATATCACTGGCATCATTTTGCAATTAGCAGTTTGTTACCATCTTCACATGCACAGTGAGCCTGGAAAGAGATTTCCAGCCTCGTGTCTTCCATTCCGAATTCTCAGATGACCATATTGTGCTGGATTATAGAAGATGCATGAGTGAAGAAAAATGAACTCTGTCAGATTTTTCTGCTTTGAACTGAGTCATATATTTTCCCTGTAGCCACACACCAGGTAAACCAGAAGGATAGAATGATTTGTCATTTTCTGCTCTGGTATGTTTAATTTCAGACACCTTTTTACTGTCTGAAGAAACAATTACCTTTTGTTTTAAAATTATAATGTAGTAATCAAGCCTTTGTAGGGCCTGAATAAAATACAATGCTCCTTGTTTCATTTCAAGGAGCATTGCCATTTGGCTAGGTTTTCAAGTAATGAATTCTCTTATTCATCACAGTTGTTGATTAAAATAGGTCATGGTTTTTATCATTGGTTATCCCATTGTAAACACACAACTTTAATATAAAAAGGGAATCAGCACCATGGTTCCCACAATAATTCCTAACTCATACATCATTGATGTCATTTGGAATGTTAGATTTAAACCTTTAAGTACTGAGCTCAAATGAAAATTTTATATTAGACTTCTTATTCATCATTAGAACTAAATTGCAAGTATAGTTCATGCAGGTAGGACTGGAGTTTTCATTACTGCAATATTTCTGCAAAATTCAGAATGGTCTAAAAATGATCTTCAAATTATTTATTAATATATTCACAACCTTAGAAAGCAACTCTTAATGCCAGTGGTTATTTGAACTCATGGATTATGTCTTAATTTGAAAAGGTCTTTTGTCTATAATGAAACTTAAGCTTCTGGATTTGAGAAAAATAATAATTAAATTAAAGTTTCTGTTTATTACAAAGATGTATATTTAATATCCTATTTCAGTATGATTTAATTTCACTTTGTTTTTTTGTTGTTGTTGTAGCCTTGCTTTGCACAGAAATTAGTCTTATAGAAAAGAAAGAAGGCAAAGAAAGGACATTTTCCTAATTCAAGGAATTTGGTATTTTATCTAGTTTGACAGTAAAGTAATAAAGTATTTTGATCCACTTCCCAATAACAAACACTATGAAAAGTATACCATGCTCTCAAAGAGCTTTTAATAGAGTTATACTTTTCAAAAGTACTGTTTTAATTCTAAAAGTTTGCCTGTTTCTTTCTTTTCTTTTTCTTTTTTTTTTCCCTCTCTATAACTGTGACCCAGAAAAGTTTGCTAATCTATATCTTTGAACAAATAGCAAGCCACACCTGTTCAGAGAGACCCCCATGCAGGAGTCTTGGAAAGGGTTCTTATTTTACTCTTCAACATGTTACACATTTATGCAATATGAAGGAAGGAGTCAACAGTGAAAGAGGCATTTGATAATATTCTTTGAATCCATTGATAGGATAAATAAAATCACTTAACTAAAACAGATTTATCCCCCATTGAAAAGTTGCATTTTCTTCACTCTGCCTGTTTTCACATCTGTATATTTAAAGACTTGAGCCCAATAATATATAGATATGGTTTCCTATTTTACATATTTGAAATTTTTGTTCAAGATGTTATATACAGCACATACACTAAACATTGTCCGTGATCCAAATGTGAAAATATTTTGTCAAGTTGTTCACGTTATTCTCCTGATATGTCTAAATCTCAATTGTATCAATAGTTATATCATTCCCTACATCTTGCTTCCTGCTTACTTTTCTAATCAATTCTTCCAGACGTATGTTTACTTGATAAATCTTTCAAAGAGTCAGTGTTTGGTATTATTAACCCATACTCTTTGTTTCTTTGATTTCCTTATTATCAATTATATTTTATGCTTATTTTTTCTTCTTTTTTGTTTGAGGTTTAGTTTGTTATATTTTGTAATTTTTTATTTTTTTTAACATATTTTATTGATTTTTACAGAGAGGAAGGGAGAAAGATAGAGAGCTAGAAACATCGATGAGAGAGAAACATCGACCAGCTGCCTCTTGCACACCCCCTACCGGGGATGTGCCCGCAACCAATGCACATGCCCTTGACCGGAATCGAAGCTGGGACCTTTCAGTCCGCAGACCGACGCTTTACCACTGAGCCAAACCGGTTTCGGCATATTTTGTAATTTTTTTTTTACTAGAACTGTCAACTCATTAATTTTAGTTTTACATTTTATTAAGTATGTAACATTAATAAAGATTTTATTGATTTTTAACATTAACATTTAAATGTATCCTAAATATTTTAGATGTAATATTTATTGTTGTTCACTCTAAATATTTAAAAATCTCTACTACAATATATTCTTTGACCCATGCATTATTTAGATGTGTGATTTTTATTTTGAGTTTCTGAATTTCTGTGAGTTTTTGGCTTTTTAAAAAATTTTAATTATATTAATTTAACTGTGTGATTGCAGTTTGTAGGCTACTAGATATTTTTAATTTATTCAAAATTCTTTTTAAGCCCATTTTAATTGTATAAAGGTTGTCAATTTTATTCTAGAGCACCAAAAATACTTTCAAAGTTAATAGATTAAGATACAGACATAAAAATTTTAGCAGGAGGAAAAATGAGTGTCATCAGTAGATTAATTCATATACAATAAAAAGAATAACAAAATTGCCCAGGAAATTTATATCTGTTCTCTACTGTTTATAGAGATAATATATATATATATATATATATATATATATATATATATATATATATATATATATAATTAAATTTATTATAACCTTGTGCTTAAAGAAAAATATTCCACAAGCAGATTCTCTGTATTAAATAATTTGGGACAGGTTACCTCTTGACATGATATGAATGTACACATACTTCAGAAGGGAAGCACATTCAATGGGTAGGCCTATAGAGTACAGGCTTAAATGTCTGTCAAAGAACTCCAGGCCCATGCCTGTACTAGTCAGTATAAACATAAAAGGGTAGCCAAGGAGTATTAGACATCTCCTTTGAGGGAACAAAGTTTGCATAATCTAGGTTTATATTTCCTTTCTTATAGTTCAATCAGAGTACATGATTAATATTCAATGACATTTATCTCCTTTTAGTTTGTTTTTTAATTAGCCCATTGTAAAGTTAGATAAGGCTTCATTATATCTCATAATTTAAATGCCATAAACATTGACAACATAAAATTATAATATTATAAAGTAGCATAAAGTACATGGTGGAAAAATATGAGGCTTTAAAGAAAAAGTGAGTATTTTCCTCTCATTTTTCATACTGTAAAGTCACTCAGTAATATATTATTTTAGTGAATCAAGAAAAATAAAGACCTTAAAGTTTTTATTGCAACCACTAGTCATTTTTTTTAAATTATAAAACAAACAAACAAACAAAAACAAAAACCCCACATAATTTCTAATAGAGTTGGGAAATGTGAGGAGAAAAGACAATGTGTTGACTCTCCTAAATTTCTTATTTTGTATACTGGTAACTTAATAAATATTGTTAAAAGTTGGTAATTCCAGTAATTGGCATGTATGTGTGTTTGTAGATGTCCATATCTATAACAATAAAAGCATAATTTACTAATTAGACTGGACAGCCGAATGACCTTCTGGACATCATTCCGGACAAAACTACCACGGCAGGGGCCGAGGCACAGGTTGTTAGGGGTGTTTGGGCAGGCAGGCAAGTACTTAGGGGCAACCAGGCAGGCAGTTGGAGTGGTTAGAGGTGATCAGGCAGGCAGGCAGGCAGAATGGTTAGGAGTGATCAGGCAGGCAGGCAGGTGAGCAGTTAGGATCCAGCAATCCTGGGAAAAATATCCAGAAAGAAACACACCAAACTAATAGTGACTATTTGGGCAGAGTTTTATTTCATATTTCATTTTATTGTTTATCTAAAATTTTTACCAGTACAATGCAGATTATACAATACAAACTTTTATAGAAGAAAAATGAGATCCTAGATAACAAATGGAGTTGGCAATATAGATAACCAACTAATTTACTTTGAGCCTCCAATGTTCAGGTTTTCAACTCTGTGGGTATAGGAATACTCTGTCCCTTGCCCACTGTTCTAATCCTGGGTGATCCCTAAACCAATAATAAAATGTTTTAAATATTTCTGAAATGAATTACTAAAAGTAAGCAGAATTTTTAATATAATATGTAACATATAGTAATACACAATTGTTTGAAAGCACTTCTTTTACAAAATAATCTATATAAACCATTAAGAATTAATAGCTTTTAGTAATTAAAATTCAAAATTACTTCAATAGCAATGTGAGTGATGGCTGATGGAAAACTTTTTTTTTCTATTATTTTCTTATATGTAGCTTCAAAATTATCCATTTGTACACAAATCCCAAATGTAAATTAAAAAAATATTTAACAGTTAACTTCAAATTACTTTGGTTCAAGATTAACAAGGTTAACAGCAGAATATTTTTATCTGTGGCCTTTATATTTTTTCAGTGGCATATATATGTATTTGTTGTTTATGTTTAATCTAGATTGCTCTAAAATTGTTAATATATTTTCTAAAGATTCTTTATTGTCATTCTTCATATCAGCAAACCAACAGCAGGAATCTTGTCTTACTTTTAGTTTTTAGTATACTATTAAAAAGAGCAATGGTTTCTGTTGTAGGTCCTATCTACAATGAAATTATATTGAGTACAAGAGTATTATATATTATCACATGTACTTCCTCAGTTAATTTCATTGTGAATGTGCTAGAACTCATGCAATGAAGTCATCCTGAATATCTTCCATAGACAATAAGCTTCAGTCATGACCAAAGTGAGGGAAAGAAAGCATATGAACATGAAGCATATGAACACAGGTGACTACCTTGATGGCTATGATTTCTGATGGTTGTCCATTTCCCTTTAGGGTTTGAACTAAAGTTGAAAAGAAAAGTAATATTTAAGATGCTGGAGCTATTTCCCTGTTTTGCCTTGCTTTGTATAAATCAGTGTGCTACTGGCAGTGTTGGCACTCCACAGAATGATGGTGATCATAATGCAGAAACTTAGAAGATGAGGTCTGGAAGTCTTCAGGCAGAAGGGATCTTGGTCAGCTGTCACTGAGCATCTGTTGTATATGAATGAATGGAAGTGATCAGTCCATTGCAACACACAGAGTTAATTCTTCTTTCAAATCTGATATGATTATGAAATGGATGATGGAGGTGAGAGGAAAGTTAGAAGAGTAATGATTGGTTTCAAATGGAAACATTAAGATCAGAAGGAAAAATTCAATCATTTTGTTTTGTTATAAATAAAGTTATCAATCCACTAATAGATTGTTGAATGACTTGTTTAAATGCAAGGATTAAATATAATATTCATGAAATATGATATTACATGTCTTAGTTTCACATGCATAATATGCTAGGAAAAATAACTCCTTGTCTCCATTGTAGAAATGAGATATAAGTAACATATTATAAATGTGTCCTAGTTCGTGGAAGTGACAGCTAATATATGTACATATTGGCAGTTTGCTTAGCAGATTATCATTTACTGTCATATTTTTAATTATAATGTAATAGTTCTTTGTCTTTAATCTATTTACATCATAGACAACAAATATATTTCCATTAAGCAAAATCTTTATTTATCATAAGGCAATTTTACCAAAAGTGTTACATGAAAGAAGAAACCAAACTAGGAATCATTTAACTTTTGAATTTTCAGACTACTTGACATCTTGAACAAAATAATGAAAATATTTTATTTTCACTGATATTTGCAACATTTGCCTTCCCCAAAACATTTATATTTTGTATGTTTACTTAAACATGTCATTATTTTACCATTAATTTTGTAACCGTGCCATGAAAATTTGAGTAGACGTAAGACATATATGTCATATGTATAAGTAAAACTTAAGTCCAAAGGATGGTAAATATTTCTAGTCAGCTCTGAATGTAGGAATCACCTCTACGGTTTTAACTCTGGTACATACATCTCTAATTCATAAAGGGACTGTTAAAGTAAACAGTCCTACTGACAAGAAGAGGTTATTTGTAGAATTAATTCTGCAAATGTGGGTTGTGGAGGAGGAGGGTGGAAAAAGTAGAGTATGAGCTGAAACCGGTTTGGCTCAGTGGATAGAGCTTTGGTCTGCGTACTGAAAGGTCCCGGGTTTGATTACGATCAAGGGCATGTACATTGGTTGCGGGCACATCCCCGGTGGGGGGGTGGTGCAGGAGGCAGCTGGTCGATGTATCTCTCTCATCGATGTTTCTAGCTCTCTATCCCTCTCCCTTCCTCTCTGTGAAAAATCAATAAAATATATTTTTTTAAAAAAAGAAAAAAGAAAAAGTAGAGTATGATATTCTGACTGACTTTTAGGGAGAAACTGGATATGTGATACTTTTCTATCATCTTCTATTGGAAGAATAAACATATAGATAATGTTTACTAATGAAATTTAGTTTTAAATATTTGGACTGGATTGTCAAGTGGATGGTATAATTAGCTGTTATTAATGATAGAGTAAGATTTTGAATTTAGCATAATACAGTATTTGTCCAAAGTAAATGCCAGTCCCTATTAAGTGACACATTCAGCTTTATTTTAGAGACTTATTGTAGTATGAAGTAAATATAACCTCAGTAGTGTTACTTTTTTACTTTCTCAAATTTGAACTCACCATCACACCTTTAATCTCCTGAGACCCTAAAATCACATAGAGACTATTATTTCAGTGTCTTTAAGAAAGACATCTCCTCACCTACAAAATGCTTTAATCTACATGACTGCTTAGTTCTTGTGCTTCATCAAAATAACCAACATTTATTGGACATATTATGTGGTAATGCAAATAACCAAAGTAATTTACATGTACTAAGCCATTTACTCCTGTGTACATCTCTATGAGAAAGGTCCTGCTATATCTGCAAGCTTACAGATAAAAACCTGAGGCACAGAAAGAGGAAGAAACGTGATCAAGGTAACCCAACTGGGAAGTGGAAAGGCGATGTTTAAATTTAGTTAGTTTGACTCCGGAGACTTTGCCTTGAATCTTAAACATGATGATTTGGTATTTTGAAATGCAGATGCTTCTTGGAAGGATTATCCTAAATGTGGTTATTAGACATTATTTATCCTTCACAATGAATGACACAAAAAAAAGACTGATGGGCATATATTTGACATTGGAAGAGAGATGGGTCTTTGGGGAGGAACACAAAATCCTTACTTCACAATTTTGATCAGAAAAATATGTGAGATTGTCCTGTGCTATTAGCCACGTGGATCCCAAGTCTGAGAAGTAAGGTGCGGTAGGCTCTCTTCACCTGTCTAGTTCAACAGCATTAGGCCTGCGCAGTTGAAGAGACCCATCAAGGAACCAGATGCCTATGACCACATCTGCTTCTTTCTCTTGGGCCTGACATCTGTGACTTCGTAAGGGTAAATTTGTAATTTGGCAGAATATGGTTGCAGAATAGTTTTGTAGAATGCTCTGCAAGCAAGTCATAAGACAGCTCATATTGTGGAGTTGTATATCTTAAACCTACGTATATAATTTCATTAACCAATGTCACCCCCAATGAATTCAATTTAAAAAAAAGAAAATTTCTAATGGAGGGAGGAAAGAATTTGAAAACAGTGATTACAGTTATTAGACATCAATTCTTTTTCTACATTATATTACTGATAGGAGATAGTGTATGTTTCTCTGTGAATGAATGAATGAAAAGATTGAGAAAGGGGAGAGAATAATGATGTTTGCCAAGGAATTGGTCATGTGTTTACTATTATCTATTATGAGTGAAACTATTTTAGAAATTGAATTTTTGACAATTGACTTACATAGAGTTGATTTTATATTCTCAATTAAGTTTTAGTCAATATCAAATTTGAAACCTCAGCAGCATACAATTGATTTGTTGGTTTAGATAGAAAGAAATCTCACTGAAGATGTTCTGTCTGTGATAACACATAGACACTGAAGAGATCATTTTTTAAATAAATCCATGTTTTCTGACTTAAGAATTAATAGGTTGGCAGTAGAGATTTATATTAGTTATATAGCAACATTTGGGAATAGTCATTCTCCTGCACTTAAATGTAATAAGGCTTAAATTATTCCAGGAATATATGCAACATTTTAAATGTCTCTATGGGGAGAGAGTGGTAAAAATGAAAAAAACTTGGAAAATTATAATACTCATAACTAAGTTTCCAACTATAAGTTTTGAATGTTTATGGCCATTTAAGGCATTGCACTATCTTCCAATAGTACAGTAAATTTACCAGGAAGATGTGAGCAGCATATTAAAAACAATTTTTTGAACAATTAAGTACCCTTAAAACTGGCTTTTACGAAAACTGTCAAGTAAAATTTTAAATGCAGTTTTCTCCTGATGCAAATATACAGGGATAATATCAAATCTCCAGAACAACAATCAGTTAGTTGTCTCTCCTAAATTTTGTTTCAAACCAGGAACACATGTGATCCCTGTATTAAAACAGAAAGTAAAAGTAATCTTGTCCAAAAGCTCGAGTTCATGTATCTAGTGAACAGTCTGTGTTAGATGAAAGAAACATGTGTGTTTTTAATTTAGAATTCTCTGCACAAGGTTGCTGACATTATCAATTTTTGTCACTTATAGGATATTTTTTAATTTTGTCTATCTTTGATAGGCAAATTGATTTTTATTGTAATTTATGAATGATTCTTTTTCAAATATAAATGATATACATCTAGTTTCCAGAAACTAATACCTAAACTATAATAATTTTTAAGGAAGCATGCAACCTAGGTATATTATTTTGCCTCAGGCTTGTTAACAAATTAAAATATTCATTAATATTAATTATCAGACAACTACTGGTAATGAACATTGTGAACAAAGGTGGTTTATCATTATTACATGATGATGGTTGGGAGGATACTTCAATTAATCTCTCAGTTGTAATCATGTAGGCACATTTGACACAAAAATCATCTGAAGGAGCTGAGGGATGAAAATGTGATAGGTTAAGTTTCAAATTCAGTTACTAATAAATGTACACACTGTATATATTTTTGAAGTAAGGGACCACTGATTCATTTGTTTGAACTGGGAGTGGACCTTCTTTAGCCAAAACAACTATAGCCCAGGAGACTGTTCTCATGTGGCTTATTGCCATTTTTTAATGTTACTTGCTGTTCAAAATCTTAGTACCCCACATGGACAGTAGTTCAGATATTCTATATATTTTAGCATTTTAAGGTGGGTTGTAAAGCTATAACTTTCTAAAATCTCTCAATTACATTTGAAAATGCCATCCAATTCATATCTATGGCTTTCTATGCACATCAGTGCCTGACAAATGGTTAGTAAAAGTGCAACCATGGGAGAATCCTAAATGTTTCAGCAGTTACATGATCCTACTTGTCTGATCACTGACTGGAGGGAGAGCTAAGTGAAGCGGGTGAGTATGGGTAGCAGAGAAGGCAAATGAATATGAGATGGTAGGAAGATTGGATACTGGAGAATATTGAAGGCAGTGGTACTTTAATTGTTTTCTCTGTGCACGTTTAACCAACAACTATGTCTATATTGGCATTTTTCAGTCATGAAAAATACCATGGTTTAGCTACCCAGAGATTCTGGAGTATAGAGCATCATAGAGTCTACTTGAATTATTGTTTTCAAATAATCAGAATATAGCAAATCACAAAGTAAAGTTACAAGGGCCATTATTTACTTACTAGTGAATAAAACAGTCGGGCATTTTGTATCTTTCTGAGTTGTGACTTTTACAACTTTTAGAGAGAGTAAAATGTCTCTAGTTATGGCTAAAGGAAGGATTCAACCAGATCAAAAGCTTATAAGTTTTACATAAAGAAGTCTAATGTAATGGCTCTCCAGCTTCTCTAAGCATATCAAATGTTGCTAAAAAAGTAAACTTACCAGGGTCCCATCACCAAAGAAACTGATTCAGTAGTTCTGGTGGGATGAAACACTTGGCATTTTAACAAGCACAAGTGATCTAAGGCATTGACCATATTTTAAGATGCCCTAGTCCCGGGCTGGTCTTAAATTCATGTTATTTGAATAAAGTGTTTGGGAAATGGGAAGAGAGAGAGGGATGAATGGAGAGAGAGAGAAGAGTGAGGAGAAAGGAGAAAGACAAAGAGAGAGAGAGAGAGAGAGAGAGAGAGAGAGAGAGAGAGAGAGAGAGAGAAAGCAAAGAAAGAGAAAAAAAATTGGAAACATCCTTAATTGGAAGGAAAGGCAAAGTTATTTATTAGATTCTCAAAGAGGCCAAGATACTGTCTCTTCTTTATTTAAATACTAGAGGCCCAATGCACAAAATTCATGCACTCGAGTGGGGGAATCTCTCACCCTGGCCTGCACCCTCTCACAGTCCAGGAGCCCTTGGGGGATGTCCAACTGATGGCTTAGGCCCACTCCCCTTCTGCTGTAGAGGCGGAAGAGGCTTCCACCACTGCCTCTGCACTCAACAGCCGTGAGCCTGGCTTCAGACTAAGCAGTGCCCCCCTTGTGGGAGCACAGTGACCACCAGGAGGCAGCTCTTGCATTGAGTGTTTGCCCTTGGTGGTCAGTGCACATTATAGCGACCAATTGTTCAGCCATTTGGTCAATTTGCATATTAGCCGTTTATTATATAGAATGGTTTTTTTATATTTCTGCAAATATTTTTGCTGTGTCTATTCCAAACTTTTAAAGAAAAAGTTAATTCCAACTTCATAGGATATCATTTGGCTACACTGTTATTTTTTTTAAGTGTTGGTAAATGGTGAATAAAGTTAAATCTAGACTTCGTAATATAAGTGGTAGAATCATGCACTGTCATTGTAGTTTCTATCAGATTCAGAAAAAAAGTAATTTATTTCCAATTGTAAATGCTCATAGGTGACAGAAATGTGCTATTTTCTCAACATAGAAATTAATATGTTGAGAAAAGGCTTAAAATTAGCTCTTCATATAGAAATGCTATTAAAGAAAAGCTGTAAATTTAATAAACATGACAAATAATCTTTCACTTCATGAGATGATCATATTTAGGATTGCATATGTATACTAACTAATGTCATCTAATATTGTAGGGAAAAATGAAGGTTCTCTTTAGATCTCTTCCAGAATCTCTCTTAAGAGGACACTCTTTACTTTTCAAATAGGAAATGGATGAAAATATCTGTCGTAGAAAGCCACCTTCACTGCTGGCCAGTGACCTAACCTGACCTCAATGGAAACAGACTCTGGTTGTGGCTAAAGGAACAAAAGAGCATTTCCTTCCACTCCCCCCACTTCCCGTTTTTTATTAGCCTCTCTAGAAATATATATAGTGCAAACGAGGCTTTAATTCATTGTCTTTGGTATTTTTGTTGCTCTTTGCACCTGATGCTTAACAGAGGACAAATTGCAATTTGAGTCTGTATCAAGAATTCCAGCAGGGCGAAGCATCTGATTCAGATAAATTGAGCACACATTTGAAAGAAAGCCTTTCTTTCTAGACACGGCTGACTTCACTGCTAGCTGTGATGTTCAGCAATAGATCCGGAGGCTGGGAGAGAGGAAGTGCTGACCAGTACAAATGCATTTCAGGGTGTGAAGCATGAAGATGATCAGAAAGTCTGTCTAGAACATGTCTGCCTAGATTTTAGTGGAGATCCTTCCTTTTGTATCAAATAAAGTAACTGTAGTATTTAATAAACTAATATGCACATTAGCAGGTGCCTCTTCAGGGATATTATGAAGTTGCATAATTATATTCTGCCACTATTTTTATCTTCTTTAAATTCCATGCTTTTAAATACACGTACTTATGCATATCTGCTTCTGATTTCAAAACCCCAAACTATAAATTCCATGAAACTAGGAACTGCATATTTACAAAAACATAACGAAGTACACCTAGTTAGTGACCTTTTATTGGAGGACTGAATACTTCTCAGTTTGAGAAGCATGGGAAGTTAAATACAACTAGAAAAACAAATGAGACCTGGAAGCTGCTTTGAGATGAAATTTGGTGCTTACTTGAGCTTGGGGTTTTCATTTTTTTTAAGTTTATATTTTTATTGAGGTATAATTGACATTTTATGAGTTTATATTTTTAATTTATATTATTGATAGTATGACAGATGTACCTTTTTTGTTGAGGTGTGTTAGTTTCAGGTATATACCAGTATGTCCGCTATCTGTGTGTATTGCAAGGCTAATGTATGGTTAACTAGAAGTTTGTACCTTTTGACTCCCTTCACAATGCTGGTCCACCTCCAACTCCCCGCCTCTGGAAGCTTCCAATCTATTCTCTCTATCTATGAGCTTGAGTTGTTTGTTTGTTTGTTTGTTTGTTTTTAGACTCCACATATAAGTGATGTCATAGGTATTTGTCTTTGTCTTAGCTAGGAGGTTTCTGATAGTTCCAACAACAACAACAACAAAAAATGAGAACTGGTTTGGTTTTGCTCTGATTATCCAATAAAAGAGGTAATTGAGATGAGAGATTTAACGGATTCTGAATTTTAAAAATGTATCAAGCTGGAATGTAATTAATAATATATATAGTTTTTTGTATGGGTATTTTGTATTCTTTATGTTTCCTCTATAAGCCTCCAATTAAAAGGGAGAGTGTGGAATTAAAAGTTTACTCAGTGAGGACTTGGCATTGAGACACCATCAGCTGCAGAAAGATCTCCATCTTTGTTTCCTAGGATTTAGCAAAACACCTGGCACGTCAGAGAATCTCAGTAAATGTTGCTTGCATTGAAAGATCTCAATCCCAATTAAATGGCAAGCTAGAGATAGAGCACTGGTTTTATTTTTCCAAAAGATTGTGTAGCCCCACTACATACACACACACACACACACACACACACACACACACACACACACACATACACACATCATGAGATAAAAGCCATATATATAATCTGAAATTTTAAAAAATGCTACCTTAGAACCGTGTTTGGACTCCAGTCTTGTTAGTGTATCAGGACAAGCTCCCAAATGGGTCAAGCCTATGTTGCTTTTCATCTGGTAAAACAATGGTAGAGGCCCTGGGACATGTATGCCTCGCTGTTTTAGGTAATGAGTGATATGCCTAACCGTGGTCTTTATTCAGCCAGGAACACTGGGCACATTGTTTCGGATATAAACATTTTAAAACTTGGGTGACATTCAAATAAAATGTGAAATATGTATTATTCACAGGACCTTTCATTTTCAAACACTCATGGTAGTTAAGTGGAATTTGTGAGAAATAAATCACTGAATGGCTCCTTTGGTTTATAAAGTAAATAAAGGAGGACTGGTTGGATGAGCCACCATGAGGCAGTGAGGCAGTGCTTGCTGCCCTGAGAGCCACTGGGTAATGGGATTGGAGAGTGTGATCGCGTAGGCTGTGGTGTTAGAAATTGCCTCCCTCTCATGAACTGAGAGAGGCTGGGGTAGTCCCTGGTCTATGCTAAAGAGGCAGGAGGACAATTTGGTTTGACTGATTGACTGACGAGCCATTCAGTCTAAATTGAGCATGTGGACAATGGAAGTGTCTTTAATGTGCCACTGGTGTGGGCCTGTGCAAGTGATTGAGTAACTGCGATTTGGACGCTATGTAGTCTGAACTGAAACAACCCCCTCCCCCCCCCCCAAAAAAAAAAGCTAGATTTACAATGGCTTCTGTACTGCCTCTGCCATCTTCCCTTTATTTCTGTGAGCAGACAGGGGCCCAGGAACATGACTAAATGACCACTGGATTTGTCCAGTGATGTCTTGGCAAAACAAAGGATTCTTTTAGTTTGAGAATATTTTTTTTCTGCTACTAGTACTGTAGAAAAGTCTTTCCAGCTGGTGTGTGTGTGTGTGTGTTGTGTGTGTGTGTGTGTGTGTGTGTGTGTGTGTGTTTGTCCCCTGGGGCTCCTTGGTGCCTTGAGGCTCAGAAGAGGCCCCACCACATAGGATTCATTAGCATTTGGGGTGAGCCCAAGTGGCTTCAGGGTCATCAGAATGATGCTTTTCTCTCCCACTGAGGCCCTGCAGCTTGCTTCAAGCATTTTAGTGGGTGGTTTCTATTTGGTGTTTCTCAATGTAAAGTTTTGATCTTGGTTTTAAACCTTCTCATCTCCCTAAGTGTCTGTAGTTTATTTCTCTGCATATGGGCTTTTATTTGAATAATGTCTCTTATTCTTTGGCAGATTTGTCTTTTGCTCTTTATTACACAACGAGACAGAGAGAACACAGGAAAAGTAGGTGAGAGCAAAAGTGTGCCAGAACTCAGAGTCTGATGACATGATGTCACCCATTCCATATTACTACAACTGACAACCAAAGGTCCGGGCTGCCTGTCACTACTTGAGCCATTTCAACAGAGACAGGGTTATGAATCATATATGAGCATTCATTCCAATACTGCCAGTGGTATGGGAGAGCAGTAGGTCATCCATAAAAAATCTGCTCTGCACCTCACCATAAGCTAGCTGCTTATATTGGGTAGGACCAAGATTATACGGGAAGTAGGCGAAAGGGTATGCCAAAAGAGCAGTTTACAGGTAATGCTAGAGATCTGCAAAGGCGCATGAGTATGCAAAGGGTTAGGGGTCTTCAGAGGACTGGCTACTCTGGTTTCTGCAACAATGTTGTTAATCATTCCATGAATGTTGTTCTTTCTCTATTAGAAGCGAATCTTAACACTTTTTATGCCATCGACCCCTTTGGCAAACTGATGAATCCTGTGGATCCCTTCTCAGAATAATGTTCTAAAGGCATAAAATAAGCTGTATAAAATTGTAAAGAAAACTAATTATATGGAAATACAAAATATTTTAAATATAAGGTTTATGATCATATGAGCATCCTTATTGACACAGTGAAAATAATAGCCAATGGGTCTGACAGCAGCCACCATTTCCAAGTAGTAATGAGCATAAATAATTTTTTGGCATATGTGTAACAGTTAGAATGAGATATGAAAGTATCTGTGCTTTCTATTCATGGTAAAGTCACAGTACTGCTAACACTATTGTGGTTTAATGACTGCATTCAAAGTGGAACACATGTACAGTTTTAGTTAAAGGATAGTGATGATAGGCATGTAATATTTTTCCGTATCCTAGTTCAAAGATTGAAGTTATGAACTGCATTCATGAGGCAGCAATAATAACACCTCTACTGTAAGAAAAAGGAAAGATTTGAGACTAACAGAATGTGCATTTTGAGTAATAAATTTACACAAATCTGTCCCATCTTTTGCTCATTCCCTTTTGTGAGTAGTGGTGTGTTTTCAAGAGATAAGGGAAAGGAGGGACAATCTGATTACAGCTAGAGAAAACCTAGCCCAAGGCCTAAGCCAGTTGCCCTTTTTAATTAATGGATTTTTTAGTGTTTAGAAGGTATGTACACTAAGGCAATGCAGCTAGTCATGTTTAGTAACTTTAGCGGGCCATTTAGCTTTGTTTTTCCAAGGAAATGCAGTATTTGGGTTCTAAACCATGCCCCATTGGTTACTCCACAAGCTCCCTCACTTCCTATTAGACTTTGCCATCTAGTACATGCCCAGTGCAAGGAATAGCACAGAAGGCGCTCAGTAACTGCTGACATAAATATGTGCTTTGATAGGGCAGTGTTCTGATCTCAATGTTTGTATTGCACTCAAAACTAATAGGTTGAAATCCTAATCCCCAAAGTTGATGCTATTAGTAGGTGGGGCTTTTGGGAAGTTATTAGGTGAGGTGAGGCCCTTATGAGTGGGATTGGTGCTTTCATAAAAAAGACACCCCCACCCCACCCTAACTGATTAGGCTCAGTGGATAGAGCCTTGGCCTGTGGACTAAAGGGCCCAGGTTCAATTCTGGTCAGGGGTGCATGCCTGGGTTGTGAGCTTGATCCCCAGTGCGGGGAGTGCAGGAGGCAACCAATCTATGGTTCTCTCTCATCATTGATTTTTTATCATTCTCTCCCTATTTCTTCCTCTCTGAAATCGAGAGAGGGAGATAGAGAGAGACCCAATAGAACTCCCTAACCACTTCCCATGTGAGGATAAGAATGTTTCTGTCCTAGAAGAGGATCATCACCTGACGATGCTGCCATCCTCAAACTTCCAGCTTCCAGAACTATAAGAAATAAATTTCTGTGATTTTATAAGCTACCCAGTCTATAGTATTATGTTATAGAAGCCCAAAAAGACTAAGACAGGAAGTATATAAGTACCCAAACCCTCAGCAATTGTTAGTTCTATACAGGATAGGAACTTTCAGCTCCCACTTCTGTCTAAGCTTGGCAGTAGAATCTGTGTCTGGAGCTGTAATTCATAAAATCCATACTCAAGTTCTGCCTCTGGACTCTAAGCATGAATTTCCTTTATGCTTAGTCTAATCACTTATAAAATATATATAACAAAAAATACCTGCTGTGCCTTCTAAAAATGTTTGTTTGAAGCATCAGATGAAATAATACACCTAAAAACCATTTATTGGAAGTTGTGAAATGCAATGCATATGTAGATAATAATATGGTATTAAAAATACGCATACTGAATGTTGTACAACCAAATAAAATTAATGTGGCAAGAATTTTTATTTATTCAAAAATTTTTAAAGGCACAGTTTGTTTTTTTTTAAATGAGAGCACATTTTGATTTTAAACCTTTCATCCAGGAATATTCCTAATAATGGCATGAATTTTTATATAGTAATGCTTTCAGTATGTTTTATTATATTAAAAGGATAGAATCCTTAGATGTAAGAAAACCTCTGACTCTAAAATTGTATCAAGATGTCAGCATTTCAATTGAACATCTTATCTAATCTAATGACACATTTTTATTTGCATATGATTAGCAGAAACACAGATATGACTTTGTAAATAAAATCTAACTATATAGTAGGAACTTAGGAGATGCTTACAAAAAGTTTAGTGCAGCCAGGCTGTGGTAGATAAGAGTCTTTAAAGCTAATACATGCCTTAAAACCTCTCCAAAAAAAATCCCTGAGAAAAATTTTGAAGATAGTGATTGATGAAGGTGATAACACTCTAAGTATAGTAACAGTGATAAAGAGCTGAAAAATCAAATTGATTCCCCTGGAAGGTAGTAACATATTAAGAAATGTCAAGTTGGTAGGGGTTCTTCAAGGAAGCAGGATGTATAATTTTTGAGCAGTAGGTTTTAACGGCCATAGAAGGAGATAATTTTGACAGTGTATTTATGGTGGCTGTTCATCAAAACAACTTAAATCACTTTTTCCAAATACTTTTTCCCTTTTCATATCTCAACCACTTGGTATTTATAGCCCATAGTTTAAAACATTTGGGGACTTTCATTTTGTTTTTAAATGAATTAGTTGATTCTAAGTAATTAAAATAATGTTCAAGGGCTTGTTTGTTTGCATGTATCAAATGGAAGCAACACCTTTAATTTAGAATAATTAACAAATAGACTAATGCTAAACAACAGTTGGTTGTTTTTTTTTTTTTTAAGGGATATTGTTGGTTTACATTGCTGTGAAGAAAATACAGAGTATGATTTTTGCTAAAAATAGTGTAATTTTTAAAGCTATTATATGATTCCAGAACTGAGATAGGAAAACAGAAGATAAGCCTGGGGCAACTTGTGTTGCCAGGAAATATAAAAAGTGCTAAAAAAATAATAATATAGCATATCCAGGAGGCACAGTAGTTAACCCGAAAGAGCTCCCAAACAACACAATCAGAAAAACTTAAGCAACAAAATATGTAGCAAAAATAAATGCATAAAATAAATAAATTTTTAGATTATACACCAAATTTAAATATTTATGAATCCATACTGACACAAATACATAAGTGGATAAATACATGAATCTGATTGAAGTCACAACTCTTCTTACAAAAAAATTCTAGTCTATAAATGTGGAATGAATGAGGGAAATAAGGAAAGCACCATTGGAAAACCAAAGTAAGAATTACTTTAGTCATCCACTGGTGGATGCTAAAATTGGTGAGTTTAAACAGAAATTTTGCATAGTTCCACGGTATCCACCTCCCCAAATGTGTAATTACAAAAAGAAAAATGATAACATTACAATGGAGAATCCTGACAGAGACTACATTAACCAAGTGATCAAGGTTAAATCACCAGCCAGCCATCTGATATACCCCAGTGTGATGCACAGAGAAGGGCTCATCATTTCTCTGGCATCTTCCCCAATAACATATAAACTCATGGATCATGAGAAAACATTACACAGACCCAAATCATTGGATAGCGCATGCAATAAAGCTTTCCTTTTCAAAACTGTCAAGTCATAAAAGATATGGAGAGATAGGAAGAGTCAGAGATTGTAGGCGATCAAAGCTCTGTGACAGCTAAATTCAATACAGGTTTCTGGACTGGATATTGAAGCAGGAAAAAAAAAAGGAGAACTGTAGGTGTTGTACTTTAGGTAATAGTATGACACTAAGGTTGATTTATTCGTTTTGAAAAATAGTCTATGGTTATTATGTAAGATGTTAACATAAAGAGAACCTGGGTGAAGGATATGTGGGAACTGTACTGTTCTTGCAACTTTTCTATTAAGTCTAAAATTATCTTAATGTAATTTTTTTAAAAAGCTATTATAATAAAACTTACATATACATTAGGGTAATGTCAGACACTTACATAACAGTATGTACCAGGCACTGTTTCAATGCTTTAGACATATTAACTCATATGATGTTTATAGCATTACACAGATGCTATTAGCATCACCACATTAAAGATTAGAAAACTGAAGCAAAGAGAGGAAAGTGTTTTACCTGGTGAAGATAGGATTTTAACCCAGAATATTAACTCTAAAATATGTTCTTTTAACCCCTGTGCAATGGTCTCCAAGATAAGTGATTTACCTGTGAGATATATTATTCCCATAATGATATTACCTTTGCTTTAAACGCCTTGGGAATTACTTGAGAGTTTGTAGCACATCCTTTTGAACCTCCTGAATGTTAGCAAACATTTGACCTTTGAGAATATGCTTGGTCTTTAAAAATTATTTAGGGCCAAGCAAGATAGGTAGCTTGAAGTAAAACATAAGGTTTAAAGAAAGAAATAGGTGTGGTCATATAGTAATGACTCCTGTTTTAGGATGCATTTTATTTTTAAATTTCAAAGAAAAGCTTTTCATTACCTTACTCTATTAAAATACATGACATGTGTACACAGTTTTGATTATTAAACTTTCTATCATGAATATTTTCCTTAGCTGTAATTACTCATCTGCATCACTTTTAATATTTAACTCTATGAATATATTAGACTTTATGTAATCAGGTATCTGTATTTAGATATTTGGTTTTACATTTTTAGAAACAATTCTTTTATGAAGATCCTTGTATATGCATTTTACATCATGTTTTTCATGCGTTCATTTAGGCATTCACCCATCCTTTTTCTCATTCATTCACCCATTCAAATATATTTATTTATTTTTGCCTATCAAGTACCATGTACTATTCAAGGTGCTAGAGATACAGCAGAAGGCAAAACAAGTTATCCCTTGCCCCTAAGGCTCTTATAATCTTTTGGATAAATTATTGGAAGTAGAATTGCTAAGTCAGTAATTATATGCATGTTTATATGTTTTGACTGACTGGCCATATTGCTGCCTAAACAATTTGTGGCAGTTTACATTTACATGACCATCAGTAATGTTTGACAAAGTCCTGGTTAACTGATTGTTAATTTTTTCTCTGATCTTTATATTGGATAATTTCTATTGATCTATCTTTAAGTTCACCAAATCTTCTGCTAGTTCTAGTCAATTATTAACCTTATCTAGTAAAAATTTTATTTCAGACATTGTAAAGCTGATCATAGTTTCTGTACATTATTGAGCATACTGGTAGCTATAATAACTTTTTAAAATCCTTATCTACTCATTCCAGCACCTTGGTCACTTCAGAATCAGTATTCATTAGTTGTCTCTTTATTAACTATTGATCATGTTTTCTTATTGTTAATGTTATTTGGACTAGATAATGGACATCATGAATGATAATGTAAAGACTCTGGATTCTGTTATATTCTTCCAAAGGAGATAATATATATATATATATTTTTTTTTTCTCCCTCTAAAATCTGCCTGTTTGTGGTTGTTGTCCAGTGACTTTAAATATTTTGTATATTTTCCAGACCTTATAGTTGTCATTTTGGAATAGTTGTTCAAATAGGAGCCATTTGGCCATGATTAGAAACCTAATTCTTTGTAAACTGATTCTTGAAAGGATTTCTCAAGTGTATTTTATTTTGAAGTGCTTTCAGTGTCAGAGTATATTTTGAAGACAAACCATTGCTGTGCATACAAATTCTTTGGTTTTTGTTTAAAATAATTACTTTGTAACTAGAGCATATAGATAGGTAGATAGATAGATAGATAGATAGATAGATAGATATAGATATAAATAGATATACTATCCCTTTCTTATTTTAAATCCAAATAATATGTTTGATAATCCAAGATGGTTTCCTTTCTCATGAAATTAGATCAACATTTTTAAAAATTATAAATTTACATTGCTTTTGCAAGGAATTCTCTGCTATGTATTTGACAAGCATTCTCAGGAAGAGAGAGGACTAACTATAAATAGATACTTAAAAAAAAAATAAGGCATAAAAAAAACTGATAAGAGGGATCACCTACAATTTACAACTTTGTTTTTAGAGCCTAATTCCTATTTCTGGACAGGCTCAAACCACCTATCCTAGCCTTAAAGTTTTGTCCTTGTATGCTATTTTAATGAGGCACAGTAGAATATAGATGGTTTCAGATTTATGGCGTGCCCTACATCTGTTCATAGTGATCTTCAAATAAGAAGAATAAATATAACTCTTTCTGTGCTATCTTCTCATACATTGTTAACAGAGAGTGATGAGAAGTACTGATTTAGGTTACTTTCCAAAGGACATGCATACTTTGGAATGAGTTGAAAATTTTATACCACACATACCCATAGTACAGAGAGGAAACTAAAAGGAAGTCTCCTACATATGTGCATACATAGGAACCTAGACTCTATTTATATACTTATTTTTATCTCAAACTAGAGGCCCAAAGCATGAAATTCATGCATGGGTACAGAAGGTCCCTAGGCCCTGGCCGGCAATCATGGCCTTTTGGGGCCTTCCAGCTGCCGGCCAGAGCCTCCCTTCCCTGGCTGCTGGCTGCTGGCTGCAGGCCATCCTTCATTCCACACACCACCCCCTGGTGGTTAGCACACATCATAGCAAGCAATTCGAACTCCCAGGTCTCCCTGTAGAACTCCCAAGAGGACACTTTGCATATTAGCCTTTTATATATATATAGATGTATTAAAACAGATGAACACATATATAATTTACCAATAAGTTTCAGATAAACTATAACAATGTTTATGGATTTTGTAGATCTTCCCTGCAGGGTCTACCAGATATCAATGTTTTACTGTGAAATCACATTATATATTTTCTATTTCCCTCAATTTTATTATTTAATGATGTTCTTACAAACAATTCCCCATACAATTTAGAACAATACTACTCAGATACAATACTCTGTTATTTTTCACAAATACATTATATCTATCTCATCTGAAACACTTTAAATAAATGAAATTGAAAGTGTTTATACTAGATACAGTAGGTGACTGAGAAGTGAAAAGAATGGCTAAGTCATTAATTGTCTCTATTAGAATTTAAAGACAAGGGGAACATGTTAAGACATATTATTGGAAAACATTATAGTGATATTTGCTTTAATGTTATTCAAGACATAAATATTCTACGCTACATAAATGTCCACCAGTAAAGAAGAAACCAGGCAAATTATTATTAACTAGAGGACTGATGCATGGATCCACGCACCAGTAGGGTCCCTCAGCATGGCCTTCGGGGATCAGTGGATCTCCATGCCGCCACAGCCCAGCCTTTTCTGCCAGCTCATTGGGCTGCAGCCCACTGTCCATGTTGATCCTGCACAGGGGAGGAGCTGAACCCAGCCTGGGTGCTGTGCCTCTCCCTCTCATCCGGCCCTACTGCGCCTGCCGTGAGGTAATGTCCATGGGAGAGACTCACACCACAGCTGTGCTCACCAGCCGTGAGCCCAGCATATGACTCCCATCTGTCCACTGAGCAGTGTTCCTGCTGTGAGAGTGCACTGACCACCAAGGGTCAGCGCCTATGTTGAGCATCTTCCCCCTGGTGGTCAGTGTATGTCATAGCTACCAGCCGGAAGGTCATCCAGTTGTCATTAGACAGTTGTCCGGTCACTTAGGCTTTTATATATAAATAAGATCATTGTACACCCATAGACTGTTATGCAGCCTTTATAAATAATGGTCACTTGGACCTTGTAAGGTCATGGTAACATGTTGATTGTATTCATCTAAGTGAAACATCAGCATATAAAATGGTACAACCAGTATGATTATAGTTAGGTAAAAGAAGGACATTTACAAAAAGAATATGAAATCGTAAGATTTTATACATTATGCAAGAGAAACCATGAGTAATTTTTGTCCTCCTTTTCTACTTGTTGAATGGACTGCTGGAAAAATATTACTTTTACATGCAAATATACACGTTAAGGTTAAAAATTAAAAATGCAAATAAAATTGCATCTTTAAGCCTAGAAATGCTCTGATATGTATTCTAAATTTTTAATTTTCTTGTCAATTTTACCAATTATTATTTTAAATTTTTACGAAGACAGAGACTATTCAGCAGGGGGCAAATTTCCAAGCATCTGTCTGGTTCTCAGAATTATTATAGCTCTTAAATTATAAACTGAGCCTTTATCTATATATATATAAAAGCCTAAGCGACTATCACAATCGAATGGATGACTGAATAGGCTGGGTGGGGTGACTAGGTTGGCAGGGGTTTAGTGAGGGATTATCAAAGGACTGAGCAGCAGGCTGTGTGGGGCAACCAGGTTGGCGAGCATAGCTGTGGCATGAGCCAGCAGTCAGACATCCCCCAAGGGGTCCCGGATTGGAGAAGGAACAGACTGGGCTGAGGGGAACCAACCAACATGCACGAATTTCGTGCACTGGCCTTCTAGTTCTGCATATTAGGCAAAATGTGTTAAAAGCAAAAAATAAATTTAATAATGCTTTTTACCAATACAGTTGAAAATATGACGAGTATAAAAATCAAAATGATTGATGAAATTCTTTAGTTATATAAATAAGACCCTCATAGGAAATTCTTGGAAAACGAGTAGCCTTACAACTCCCCTGGAAGTATAATATGTTCATAACCAGAGACCACTGAAACCAGTATAAATAGTCATCAATTCACATGCTTTTCCATCACCACACCACCATTCCCCTCAGACCATAAAATAGGCTAACTAGGAAAGTTTTGCCACCAGAATCCGTCTTGATGTGTTCAGCTTCCAGCATGTAAATCAAAATTGGAAGTCAAAATTCATCACTGACATTTTTTCTCTCTCAAAATTTTACTTACTGAGTTTAGAGAGAAAGAGGAAGAGAGAGACAGTTTTGTTGCTCCATTTATGTACATTCATTGGTTGATTCTTATATGTGCCCTGACCAGGATCAAAACCCCAACCTTGGCTGCCATTATTTTTAAGGCATAGCTTATTTATCTCATCTGAGACAAAGTGTGTTTCTTTATAATCTTGGAACACTGCTTCTTTTGAAAACTAAGTGACTTGCTGAAGGGCAGCAGCTAGTCAGAGACTGTGTCTGACAGAAAACCCGAGTCTCTGGACTCCTGCTCAGTGCTCTATCCCATGCCTTATGTTGCTCCTTAGGATCATTTTAATTCTAATTTCCCATGGTTTGTTTTAAAACACAATCATTTTTCTAAATATATATGCTAATGAAATGTATATTTTTCTTTCTAAATATATGCAGCTATGAAAGGGATTTTCAAGGCTTTATCATTATTTTAAAAACTTGTTTTTACATTTACCAATCTGTCTTTAAAAAATTTCACACAGATTTAAAATAAAAGCAACATTTAAAAAACTACTACTTTCACCCCTACCACCATCAATAAAATACAGGTTCTTTTCAAGGACATTACTTATGAGCTTTAATTAAAACTTTCAAAGTGGCCTTTAACTAGTATGCTAACTGTACCTTTTATTTCCTTAAAATAATGCAGATATTTAGCAACGGTAGGAAATGCTTATTGCAAGTGACAGAGAACATGTTGGTGTATTGTATGTCATCCATACATATGAGTCAGGGAATAAAGTCTTTGTAAGTGCAATACCCTTTTTATTCTATTCCAAGAACTCTTAATTATAAGCATATCTGAGCCTCCTATCACAAGAATAATTCATTTAATAACAGATATCCTAAAGCAAAATAAGTTATTGGACTATTTGTAAATGTAGCAGATAAACTAAATAGCACTGGATTTATTTTGTGTTATGCTTATTTCATATGTGTTTGCTTTTAAACATATAATGAGTGCATACTATATGATGAAATTGTATTAATATGAATATTTGATTCCCCCAAATTCCTACCTAAAATAATAGATCAGAGAAAAGTTTATTATGATGTATGTTTTCTTCCTGCATTATGTACACACATGAGTTGTTGTTTCTAGGTGTTCAGAAGGTATTAGAATTTTAGGAGTATTTCAACTCTTCAGTGTCCCAATTAAAACCAAAACTGAGCCGGTTTGGCTCAGTGAATAGAGTGTCGGCCTGCGGACTGAAAGGTCCCGGGTTCGATTCCGGTCAAGGGCATGTACCTTGGTTGCGGGCACATCCCCAGTAGGGGGTGTGCAAGAGGCAGCTGATAGATGATTCTCTCTCATCTATGTTTCTAACTCTGTCCCTCTCAATTCCTCTCTGTGTAAAATCAATAAAATATATATATATATTTTTATTATATATATATATTTTATTAATATATAAATATTATTATATATTATATATAATAATACAAATAAATATATATATATATATATTTAAAAACTGAGAGGTCCTAATTTTTACCCTTTTTGTCATTTACACATGGAAGGCTCACCATGTACAAGACATGCACAAAGACAGGGTTCTCATGATTTCGTTGGCAATTAACTGCTTTAGCAGGAAACTGTCTGTTGTCAGGGGTAGAATACCACATTTCAGACTAGCTCTAGAAAATTTTTGTGTGTATTCACTATTTGCATGCAGACTGATTTTGAAACTAAAATTGAAGGTTTCCAATTTTATACAGAATGACAGCTACGTATTTCCATAAATGTATGAGCATTTTGATATGAAGCTGTTATTTCTCATCTGAAGTCATAATTGTTCAGTGTGAAAGTAGGCCATGGGAATGCATAATAATAATAATTTGCCTTTTTGAGATCATAGCAATAATAAGCATAATTTTTCAGAGCTGCATATAAGCAAAAAAGAGATTTGCATGTAGGCAGCATGACAAGACAGTTACTGGAGGAAGGCGGACTGTGAATTCCTGGCAGGTGAGTTACCCATTTTTGCAGCCATTTTACCTCTCTTCCCTTCCTGCATAACTGTAGCCTTTAGCCAGCTACCTGCCACTGCTTTACGGGAGACTGTGACAAAGAGAGCAAAATAGAGGTCGGTGTAGGAATCCCAAGGGGTTAATGCCTTTTATTATAAAGCTCAGTGGCATAACCATTTAGTTGTGACATGTCCTTTTTAAAGCAATTTGTTTCCTTTTAGAAGAATCCATTTCTCTGGGTTGTCAAGAAGTAAAAAGGTTTTTTGTTGTTGTTAAATGATGTTTTAAAATTCTGTCCAATATATGTTAAAGAAGGTAGCTAGGATGGTTGAGAGTGAAAGACAGTGATACATGAAACGGGATAAAAGAACATGGCAAACATAAGGTCTGGCAACAGCTGTGATAGTTGTTTGGCTGCCAACAGCAGTAATAAGGACTAGTTGTGCTGGTTGAGAAAGCTGTTTAATTCAGATGCATCCAATAAAATGCACACCCTTCAAAAGAGATATGGTGAATACATTTTTATTTTGAGTAGCACCATCTCTAACTCCAGTCTTGAGTGACTTAAAAATCATTTCAATTCTTCAGGCTTATAGGCATAGAAAAGAATATGTCAAATTGTGAAAATCAGTAGAGATTTTTTTCCAAAAATAAAGGGCTTACTGGTTGTGCATATGCATGTGTGGGTGATGTATGTGCTTCATTCGGTAAAATTACATGAGTTCATTTGGGCTCTGTGGCATTTTCTGGTGACCCACAGATTATTTTCAGATACCCTCCTTAGGGAACAGAGTAGGAATCTGCAGTCAAAGCCATTCTGGTTAAGATTCTATATGTATTAACCTGGACTGTGAGAGGAAATCCCTTAATAAGAGTGATAGTATCATTTACACGGGGCTGGGGGGCACTTGTCATGTAATCAGACTATCATAATGACCCTCATTCCTGGGACCTACCTCTGCCCTCAGTTGTTTTTCAGACAATGGTGAGAGGTTTTGCCAGAACTACCCTCACCTGCTTGTCTGATTCCTGGGTGATCAACAGAATGCATTTGTAAAAAGGCTGCCTGCATTGGCGATGCAGCCTGTGCCTTTGGTACAGAGATTCTCTCTAATGCAACACCTAAGTGGCCTTTATGGATATTGCATTAGCAATGTTCCCACACTGTTCAACTGCTTTACTCTAGAATTCTTTTCCCTGACCCCAAGCAAATGCCTTCCGGATGTAAAAATGTGTGATAGGCCATCATTTATATAATCCTGAGAAATACAAGGAGATAGCATTGGAACCAAATTGTTATTGCACTCTGATCTTGAAGGAAAATTGATTTATCATTATGAAATAACAAAGTACTCTTAAGGCTAAAACCTTTTTTTGCCCCTACTTCAACCTGGTGGAAAAGGTTTACTTCCAAGTGATAAACCCATCCAAAGGTTGGCCTCTAATGGAAAAATCTGAGAAGTTCTTCACACAGGACAATAGAAGCCACTGCGCTAAAAAAAGACTTCATTAAGATATGGTTGGAATCTGTGTGTGGTGGCAATTTTCAGCTACAGGTTGAGAAAGAATTGGTTGCACCTGTAATGAGAGTTCAATTAAATGATCTTGGGAAAATGAGAAGATATTAAATATTGAATCTTTCATTTTTGAGTCTTTATCTTCAAGGCATGATGTATGGACTGGGGAAGAGTGAAGATCAGCAGACCTGGCCTCTCCCCTGTTTATTCTTTGTGATAAGTAGCTGTTTTACAATCAAAACATTTCTCCTTGTTTAGTTCTGTGGTGAAATAGGATGATACAAGACCACTTGTTCCACATAGCACAGGCTGAGAGCTAATGCCAGCAAAGAATTAGGAACTCTATGGATACAATGCTAATGGTGTACACAGTTTATTCTTTGAATGATTGACCAAGTGCAATGTCCTAAATAATAGAAAGTAGCAAGTACATATCCCCATGTCTCAGTTCCCAGCTGGGATCATTGTGCTCCAGTAATATCTCCCCAGATTCTCTTTAACTTGATGTACTATTTTGTTGTATTCTCATTATTTGAATAATCAGAAAATAATTTAAGATATTTATAGAGCAAAGCCCTAGCTGGTTAGGCTCAATGAATAAAGCATCAGCCTGCAGATGGGTCCTGGATTTGCTTCTGGTCAAGGGCACATAACTGGGTTGTGGGCTTGATCCCCAGTAGGGGGCATGCAGGAAGCAGCCAATCAATGATTCTATCTCATCATCGATGTTTCTATCTCTCTAACCCTCTCCCTTCCTCTCTGAAATAAATAAAAATATTTTAAAAAAATATATTTATAGGGCAAAGAGTTTTCAAATAAGCATTTCATTTGGTCAACCTTAAAGTAGTTTTTCTTTTTCATGTGCATTATGGTCTTTGCCCAGTACATCTCTCTTCCCCTAAATATGTAGATTGACCTTTATTTTTGCCCCTAAAATGCTCAAATCCAGTATTTTCTACCTGAAACATCTACAGACCTTGAAGAGTGGGAATGGTTTGCTTACGGCCAGTGTCCAGGGCCATTTGCCAACCTTCCCATCACAATTCCAAAACTTGCCAGGACAGTGGGTGTGAGTGGACCCCGCGAAGGGATACTAGGGACTCTTCTCAAATCCAACGTATTCAAATTTAGAAAGCTTGGGCCTTTCTAATAGCCAGTGCCCAGATGATATCTAATTATAGTGTTTCTAAATACACTCTTCAGCTCTGTGCTAATCAAGTCACAATAATGCCCATCATGCAGAAAAGACAAAATTGCTTCTAGCACACTGCCTCACACCTTGCAGTGAGTAATAAATACTTGATGAATGAATATAAAGCAAAGTGCACTAAATGGCAGAAGGCATATTCTACAGCCAAGGTCAGAGCAATTACATTTTTTTGGAAGCAGGCTTCATGGGGGAAGTATAGTGACCTGAGTCACTGTTCTACTTAAGCACAGTAATGAAATAGTTTTGTTTAATAGAAGCTTGATACGTGAGAGAAAGTATATTTAGGTAAGGATATTTTATATCATGAAGGCATTAGAGTTTGTTGCACATGTTAAAGTGCATTTTATGTCATTTTCTTATTTTTATGTATTTTCATGTTAGTTCTCTTTTTCTGTTTGGGTCTATGTTGATCCTGCCATTTCTGTTCTGTTTTTATTTTATGTAGCTAATTTTTTTTTAAGTTATGCTATATCCTTTCTAAGTGGAGATTGATAAGATGAAGGTTGGGAGGAACAGAACATTATTAAGATTTTCCTATACATGTTTGTTATACATCATTTTTGTTTTCTTTTAGCCTTAGAATAGCACTATTAGGTAAATAGTAGTAGCCCTAGTTTACAGATGAGAAAACTGAGTATGAAAAGGTATAAAACTCCCCACAGGCTGACAAGTGCCATCACCAGGAAAAGGCAGAGCAAGCAAAGAAAATGACAGCTAAGAAATGAGAAAGAAGAGGTTCTATTATAACATTTGTAGTTTGACACACTTGCTATGATTTCAAATTGCTAGACACTTGTGGGGCTCCTTCCCAGATCTGTACCCTAATTTTGGTTCAAGAGCCACAGAGCAGGAACATATGAGGAAAGAGAGGAAGGTGAGGCCAGCAGGTAGAGGGGAGGAGCGAGTGAGGAGTAACTAAGAGGTGCTGCCACAACCTAGCAGTTATGGTTTAAGCTGATGTATTAAATAGATTGTCCTTGACAGCCATTGCAGTAGGTGGCGATGTTGTACTAGCTTGGAAATTTGGGTAATCATTTTTTTTTTCTTTCTTTCTTTTAAAAAAAATCTCTGACATTAATCTGGACTCAGTTATATAATCCCTGGGTTCCTGTCTCTTGTATGTCTGATAGTTACATTAAATTTTGAGGCAGCCTGAGAAACAGACAGGAAATACGTATCTCCTGTCCACACCTCTCTGAAAGGTCGGACACATAGTCCAAAAGCCCTGTGTGTGGGTCTTTAGCTAGATGTCTCTCAGCGTCTCAAACCCATGTCCTAAAGTGAATATATTTCCAACCTCATTCTAGTCTCTCTTCTAACTTTCTTCCCCTTCCCCCCAAATATATTTTTATTGATTTTAGAAAGGAGAAGAGAGGGAGAGAGAAACATCAAGCCCACAACCCAGGCTTGTGCCCTTGACCGGAAACCACACCATGACGTCCTGGTTCATAGTCAATGCTCAACCACTGAGCCACACCTGTCCGGCTCTTCTTACTTTCTTGATTAAAGAACCCCATCCACCCAGTTCTTCAGGCTGGTCACCAGTGTAAGCCATATGTTTAAGAGCATATCTTTTGTAGTAAATGGATTTTGAAGCCAATTGTCAAGATTTAGAAACTGGCTCTGGCACTGACAGTGTGACATTGAAGATCTTACTTATTTTACCTCTTTAAGTCTCAATTTTTCCATCAATAAAATGGATGTAATAATCATATCTTTCTCTTAGTGTTATTGTACAGATCACATGATATAATCCAAATAAAGGGCTTATCATAGTCACTGGCATTTATTAAGACCCAGCAAAATTGACTGTGGTGATGACCATCATGATTAATGATGATCTTTCACTTTTTCCTCAATCATCCTTCACAAAAGGTCACCAAACTCTGCATATCCCAAGTACTTCCAGATCGTTACCTTATGTCTATCACTTTCCCTTAGGCCCTAATTATTTCTTGTATAATCATGATTGAACGGGCTCAAAACCCGTTTCTTTACGTCTTGCTGCGCCCACCTCTATTTGTCCTTTATGCTGACTCAGAAGCTTAAACACAATTTTGTTTTCCTCTGCTTAAAATGCTATAGTAGTTGAACTAATGTTTATAAGTCACAAATTCTTTTTATATTATATCTTGCATGATATTCACCCTGACTATTTATATAACCACATCCTTGGCCAACTGCCACTCACACCCTTTATTCCCATCCGTGCAGGATCGGGAAGAAGCCAAGGTCATTTCACTACCCCATACCTTTACCTGTGCCCTTACTTCTGCCTGAAATGTCCTGCCAATTTATCCAACTTTCAAATTATAAGCTATTTAAAATATTTTATACAAACTGTTTAGAACCTCGTGAAGCAATTCTACCTCTTCTTTCCTACCTTTTCCAATGCTTTCTCCTTTATGACATGCTGTTTTGATATAGACTTCCATTACAACACAATCACATGGTGTAATAATAACAAAATAATAATGCAACAATAATAATAATCATGATGATTATGATAATTAAATAACTAGTCTAGTCCTACTGGATATTAAGATCAAGCAGAAACCTGAGTGGAAGCTGTGGAAAACCAATGGCGAGTAGTGGCTAACCAAGCAGTAAAAGAAAGGCATTCAAGCTAATTGACAAAATTAGTCATCCCCAGAGACTCAAGTTTATAGAAGTGGAATAGTCCTTGGTAACTGGTGAGTTTTTTAACCACCTGAATTGGGGGAAGGATTCTCCAAGTCATTCATTCTGGGAAATTATATTATTTGACTTTTATTCTTTTTTGAAGTTCATTAAAGATACACTCTCATAGATACTTCAGAGATGTGCTATATTAGTTTTTTACTGATGTTATTCAAATTACTACAACCCTAATGGCTTAAAATAGCACACATTTTTTATCTTACATTTAATACACGAGAGGCCCAGTGCACGAAATTTGTACACCGTTAGGGTCCCTAGCGGCTGCCTGCCAGCTGCTATCTGGGTACTCCCTCCCTTTCCCTAGCCACCTGCCAGTGCCAGGGCCTCCCTCCCTCCCTTCCCCTGTCCAGCCCAGCCCAAATTCCTAGAAGAACTCCAGTTGAGGGGACAATTTGCATACTAAGCTTTTATTACATAGGGTTAGAAATTCTGACTCTAGTCTAACAGGGCTGAAATTATGTTCCGGCGGGATTGCATTTCTTACTGCAGGCTCTAGGGTAAAATCTATTTTCTTGTTTTTTTGTTTTGTTTTTTCTTAATTGTTGACAGTTGTTTCTTGCAGTCTTGGGCCCAATTTTCCAATGAGCAGTCATTAGAGGGCCATTCCCAGCTTCTAGAGGCCTATTGAATTTACCATGAATCACCCCTGCCTATGCTTTCATCTTGTACCTCACTGACCACAGCCCTTTCATAAACTAAAGTGATTAGGTTAAGCCTATATGGATCGTACATCTGCATAGCTCCTTTTAGCATGGAAGGGAACATATTCACAAATTCTTGGGACTAGGGCATGGTCATCTTTGGGGAGTAGCATTCTGCCTACCATATATTAAAACCAATAGTAACTGTCAGCTTAGTCCTCCTGAGAGCTAGAAGATAAAATGTATATAGAATTAAAGCCTCCTTGATTCTGGGAAATAAGGTTTGTTTGTTTTTTCCCCATTAAATTGAGCCTTCTAAATTCCCTGTTTTGAAGTATCTGAAAGAACTAGCAGTAGGCCTGCATCTCTAGCATGACAAGGAATTGGGACTTTGTGGGTGAATTTTCCGAGATTTTTTACTTCCCTAGTATTTAGGATCTAATTTGGAATGTGTTAGGTTTGATTTATAAAATATAGGCATCTGGAGCAAAGTTAGGATATGCCTTCCTAGGAATTCTCTGACATAACCTTTGCTTTCTCATCCTCCTTTCATTCCAACCTCTTATTATAGTTCTCATTCATTGGCCTTCTTCATCATCATGTGCTGTCCAGCCTTGAGACTCCAACTCTCTCAATGGAGCCTTTTAAAATAACATCACTCCCAACCTGTCTTCCCACTTAATCATTTTCCCCCTCAACCAAGAACCTTTACTCTCAATTCTTATTTCCCTCAAACAAATATTTCCTTTCTTTTATACTCTTTCCTCCCTTTCCTTGAACTGGACTGTCAGTTGGTACACTCAAACTGCTCTGATTCCCAAACCTACTACTAAATATATTCCATCGTGCTTTCTTTAGTTCCTACAAATCTATCACTCAACAAATGGAATTGAACCAGGGACCTCTTGGTTCATAGGTCAACCTTATACCCATGGAAGAGTTTTAGAACCTAGAAATTTGGATCCGTATATGTACAGCTAAGATTGGATGAATTCTTGAGCTACTAATTATAGTCTTTGTCACCAACAAGCATGGCTCATATTAATAAAAAAGCTGTTACTTAGAGTGTGCCCTCGAAATCCTGTCGCTGCTTACATTTGTATCTTATCATGTCTAGGTTAGGTATAATGTCATACTGATACCCTCATTTGAATGTCAAACAAGTAAACATTCTTGTTCTAACTAGTGAAAGCAAGCTAAACAATAGATATCTTACAAGAGGGAAGTCTTGTTCACTAAACTGGATCAGCTTTAGGGACTCAATATACATGGATTTCTTCTCTCCTTGCCATGAACATCTACCACTCATGTTACAAATCAATAATAATAGAATAGCATGTTGTTCTTTCCCCCATGAGTCATTGCAATCAATCAGATTTGCATCTGGAAAAGCCATGGTGTACTGTAAATGTTAATAGTGAGGGAAGAAAAAGATTTTAAAATCCAAATATAAAAGAAATGCATTTTGAGTTTATGTTTGAATTACTACAATTTGAGAAAGAAAGAAAAAACTAATAAAAGGTTATGTCTTATAATTAGCTTCCACTGACATTTATAAATGATATTTTTCTCCCCACTAGATCTGTTCTTTATTGTATATAACAGTTTTAAGTTTTAGTAAAAGATGTAAAGTGTAACAGATGTAACATATTAAGGCCTTTATGTGTAAATTTTTCTGAAGATGTGTTTTAACTTCAATATTTTGACATCTTTTCATCACTTATAGGATTTTTATTTTTATTGTACATTTTGCATTATATGTCCTTGTGCATTTTTCTTTACATTTTTCCTTAAGTAAACATAAGGAGGAATTTTGCTTTTTATTTTTTCTTTCAGTCATGGAGAGAAAAATGTCTATGATTTCTCAGTACAATACAGGGCAGTGATGTGCTGAAGCTAGCTTATACTGGCTTTAAGAACCAATAGAATCCATCTCTTCCCAATTCTACCCTCAGAGATGTCACATTAGAAGCTTACAATGGGCCATAGTGGGAATATTCACACCATAAAAATCAGAAAATACAACAGAGCAAAGCTTCTCCCCACAGAAAGCTGGTTTTAAGCATTAATAGTCAGACCATTGATATTAGCACACACACACACACACACACACACACACACACACATATCCATCTTCTATAATATAATAATATACTTAGTTGTGAGATCTGGGGAACCAAGTGGACTGGTTAATTGTTTTGTTGTTGTTGTTGTTGTTGTTGACCTATGCATAGTTATTGTTTTAGGTTTTGGTTTGGTTTGGGGTTTTTTTGTGTGTTTTTTTTTTACAGTTAACTAGGAACTTATCCTTTTCTGTATTTAAACTGTCACTATGAACTGTGAATTCTTTTTTAGTAGCAGGGTTGTACAACAACCCCAAATAGTCACTGTAATAGTATCAGCCACAGAATCAACACACTTTCCTAGAGATCCTAGGACTTTAAGAATCTGAAATTTAAAGGAAACTGAAATTGTCCTGGGGGCCTTTCAGGTAGAGCTTGAAGAGAACTTTGAACATGATAGTCGCAATAAACAGTCACATTTGATTAGTGGGGTAAGAAGTAAATTGTTTCCAAAAAGAATAGAATTATTTGAAAATATGAAATGTGGATAATTCAGTTTACAGAGAGAATGACAGAGAATATACATCTCTGGCCTGCTGGTGTGCCCAGTGGTTGACCTATGAACCAAGAGGTCCCTGGTTCAATTCCTGGCTCGGGCACATAGCTGGGTCTCAGGCTCCATCCCCAGTAAGAATGGAGGAGTTAGCTGATGGATGTTTATTTCATCAATGTTTTTTATCTCTCCCTAACCATCTCCCTATCTCTCTAAAATTAATAAAAACAGTCCAACTGGTGTGGCTCAGTGATTGAGCATCAACTTGTGAATCAGGAGGTTATGGTTGGATTCCCAGTCAGGGCACATGCCTGGCTTGAGACTCAATCCCCAGTGTGGGGCATGCAGGAGGCAGGCAATCAATGATTCTCTCTCATCATTGATGTTTCTATCTCTCTCTCCCTCTCCCTTCCTCTCTGAAATCAATAAAAATGTATTTTAAAAAATAAAATCTATAAAAAATATTTTTGAAAGAATATATATCTCTGAATTTTCTAGCAAAATAATATAGACAGAAAGCTACTTTTATTTCTTCTATTAACCTCCAGGACCCCATTTCAATCTCCATTAAACCATGAGTTTTGATTAGTTTTGCCATTGAACTTAACACACTGACAAATTTTTAAACTAACTGCTAAAAAATTTAGATTGACTTGCCTTAGTACATGATATTGATTTAATGTTTGTTTGTTTCTTCAAAAACATTTTGAATGCCAAAGGTGGTCACTTCCATGAAGCTCTTTAGTTAAAAATATTACTAAACTTTGGCCACTGCTTTACAACTCCTGGTTAAAGGAAACTAATTGATTAAACCAGGGCTTGGTCAAATATAACTGCTAGGCCAACTATAACCTATGACCTGATTTTTATAGCCATTGAACTAAATATGATTTTTATATTTTTAAATGCTTGAGAAAAATCAAAAGAAGAATATTTTAATGTAAAAAGTATAAGACAATTGAAATTTCCATAAATAAATTTGTATTGGGATACAGTCATGCCTCTTCTTTTATATGTTCTTATAGATGCTTTCAGACTATAATGACAGATTTGAGTATCTGCAACAAAGATTATGTACCCTGCAAAGCTAAAAATCTTACAATATGTTCCTTCACACACACACACAAAAAAAAATGTTTTAGCATGGACTTTTTTAAAATATTTTTTAATCAATCCCTTTGATTAGAATCAAATTAACAAGACCAACATTTTTAAGAACATCAAAGCTACATTAAGTTAATTATAAACCATGTAAACAACAAAATAATTCATATGCAATCAACTAAGTTAATAATAGAGTGTGAGTTAGTATTTTCCCTTTCCCATCAATCATCTCCAGCCAAAAACTCTTGAGCAGCTGGTGGATCTTCTACTCCTCATGTTTTCTCCTCACCAAAACACAGAGGATAAAAGGGCAATGATTTTTAAAAGTATTAAAAAAAAAGTCAGTAAAAATAATGCTTAAGATAAAATAGGTGCTCTCTTAATTATATTTTATCTTATTGAATGCTAAAAGCATTAATTTAACATTTTTTTTAAAATGAGCCCAAGTTTTATAAACTTTCTGGCATTACTTCGACTTTTAATAGGAAGAGCCTCTAATGGTTGGAATAATCTGATCCTTCTTGGAGTTTGACCATAGCTTTGGATGCATATGTTACATTGTAAATATAAATACTATACTCTAATGTCAATTGTCTTTCTTATATGCAAAGCAGGTAACCAGCCAGAGGGAAAAAATGTATCTAAATTAAGGGTGGCCAAATACAGATAAAAATAGATTTTATAAAATCATAGATTTCTCCCCCGAATTCCTATGCATTACTTTCTTTATATCACTAACTGTGGTTTTGAGCAAATCTGTCTCCTTCCCTGTACTAATGGTTTTCATACCTATGGGGGATTGAAATATGGGAGGAGTAGACAGAATCTCACTTCCCATTTTTAGGAGGCAAGGTATACTATTACTTTGGATTATCTAAACAAATTCCAAACCATCCTGAGGACTTCAGAGTTTTAGATGTAGGCGAATATGCAAAGTACAATGATTAAGAGATTGAACTGACCTCTAGATAGGACAACATTCATTTTAACCAATAAAGTAATCCTAGTATATTGATGAAACAATTCAGGCTTACTTATCATTTGCTTAGCATTTTACCCTGATAATGGAGCATGTGACATAGTCAGTCCCCTTATTGCAGCAGAGAAAACTAAGTAATTGTGAAGTGACCATTTCAAGGTCACAAAGGCAATAGCTGGCATAACCCCATTTTGAAGTTAAGTCTTCTGACTTCAAACCCATATCTTTTGCAACTATTCTTCAAGAAAAATAGTGTACAGTTCAAGAAAAGCAACTAAAAAAAAAAAAAAAGCCCTGTTAGTAGTTTTTGGACCATCTAATTAAAAAAAAATATGTTCAATTAATGTCATTTGAGTAATCAAAATTTAGCATATAAATTTATTTTCTCTAACCTTCTAAGAACACGTTTACCAATGTTTAACATGGAGTTGTTGTTGAGACTGAATTCACATGTGTACACTCTCTTTAAGGTATTTGTATAGTGTGAAAAGCCCCCCGTGGTGTGGGGTGGGGGAAAGGAAGATGTAGATCTTAATTATTGGTTTCCAAAGATGTTTTCTTTGGAAACCAATAACTAAAAGCATAGAAACAGAATATTTGGAAGATAGAATGGTTTTGTTGTTGTTGTTGTTTGTTTTCTTTCAGCAGGTTGGCATTTCTCTCTATTGCCTGTTAGATTTGAAAAATGCAAAATTGCACTTAAATTGGTTTGCAATCTCATTTGGAGCTTATTCCATTTGTTAGCTGCCCCCTAAAGAATATTCCTTATTTTGCTCATTGAAGAGTTGCATATTCGGTATATAAAACTTAGGTAAATGAGATTTTTTCATTTCTAAAATTCCCTACAAAGTGAGAAAGGACTCTATTTTGCAAAACTGCAGTGTGAGATAGTGGTATCCCCCTTCATGGCACTCAGGATATTTTGGATACTTTATTGGGAAATGATTTGAATTTACATGAGGGGCTTACTTTCTTTTGTAAGAAGAGGCCCTAAAATGCCATGAAGTACTATTGATTTCCTTTGTGAATCACTGCACTGCCCTTCAAGAGATCTGAGCTGAACTGAAAGGACACATTGCGGTTACTGTGTCAGAGACGGAGCCATTTGTCTCACAACATTACACAGGATGTATGGAAACTTCAGGTACATTCCACTTGCCTAAACTTTTATATTTAAGCCATCTTAATGACAAGCTGGTATAAGATCTAACAGCCAGATCTTCTCACATAGATTTTTATTATGGCAGGTTTGCATTTTGCTTGGCATACAAAGTTTGGTTCCTCATAAAGATAGCTTGGATTATCCTAATCAGGGTCCATACTTTTTCAAGAAACCTTCTGATTTTCCTCATTCTATCATATCCCATGTGCCAGCTTATCTTAGCTTGGATAAGTTTTCTGTAACTTTTTCAAACCTCACAGTTTTCTTTTTCCTTGTGGATAGGACTCATGAATGGTCTACTTAGGGATTTCAGCTTCTGTCTGTGGTATTGGCTTTTCCAGTGGGATGGATTCATAACTGGCCCATGACTTCACTTCTTTTTTTTAAAAAAGAGTTTCTTATTGATTTTAAAGAGAGAAGGAGAGAAAGATAGAAACATTGATGAGAGAGAAACATTGATCTGCTGCCTCCTGCATGCCCCCTTCTGGGAATCAAGCCTACAACCTCAACATATGCTGTGACCAGGAATAAAACTTATGACCTCCTGGTACATGGGGCAAAGCTGAACCAACTGAGTCATACCTGCCAGGTTTCAACTCTCTTCTTGACTGGTGAGAGTTTTAGAACTGACATAGAAATATCTAGCTCTTTGAATTAAAAATGTTATCTTTAAGAGAGTTTGTGTAAGGATAAAGGAAAATGTGATATCCTGAAACTTACAGGTCAGCTTGATTTCATATAGCAATGTTTCCTACTAGTTAATCTTATCTAGACTTGCTTTCCACAAGATGACATACTTTGATTGCATTTATTCTTACAAGAACTAGTGGCTACTTAACTACATTTTTAAGTTGGCTAGCCTCTGCAAGCTATATTTTACTATCTGATCATTGGTTCTTTCAGCAGACTAGCTAGTCTCTCCCCTCACCACCTTTCTCCATAGAGTAGAGATGGACTTGTGGATTTTGACTTGTATCAGGGGCACCTCATAACACTATTGTAATTGTATTAGTCCATAACTATTTTAAACTCACAATATCAAGTCTAAAAATGATATTTTGTGACTATTGTATACCTGACACTGTTCAGGTATTGGAAACAAAACAGAACTGAGACTCAATACTTGTATTAAAGGGCTTTCATAGGTTAAGATGACCAGCAGACCCTGAATGACAGATGAATGATTACTCTGACACATGTTTCTGTGAAAGAGAGGACTAAGGTACTCTGTGGCTATTTCCTCCAAGTAGCCCTGTCCACCTGCCTCCTTTGGCTTTTATTATAACAACAACTTGAACTAAAATTAGTTAACTATTAGATACCATCAGCAGGGTAATAAGCATCCTTGAGAAAATACATGCATTCTTTAAGCAAGGAGGCTTTAAAGTCTAAACACAAAGATTCTAGTAAAACATCTGGGGTTCAGACTTGTTTGGAAAAGTCAAGGCAGGGGCTGCCACCTTGGCAAGGACCCCTAGAGCAGCAGTCACCAACCTTTCGGGCCTCATGGACCACCAGTGGTCTACGGATCACTAGTTGGAGACAACTGCCCTAGGGGCCTCTGACCTTTCAGAGATTCCTCCTTACAGACTTTCCAAACAAGTTCTATGCTTCCCTACAAAGATAGATAAACACAGATACAGTACTATGTAATTAGTACTGTAATAAACATGCTATAAGAATGCTTAGGTTTGTACCTAACTTAGCTTTAGTGAATTGGGTCATTCTCTGTATCTAAAATGACACTGTAAAGGTCTAGAAAAGTTTAGCACAAACCTTAGCACAGAAGAGACTTGTGAGGTAACCAGAGCTCACATCAGAAAGGGAGTTACCTGTTCTATTAAAGAGTGTGTCCCAGGGACAAAGAGACACCACTGATGGGATATTCTCTTATTATATCATAAATGCAACAAACCAAAGAGAGCATAGTGATTAGATCTAAGGAAAAGAGATTCGAATGGGGAGAAGAGGATGGTTTGGGGAGAGAAGAGACTAAATCAGATGTGGCTTCTGACAGAAGGAGAATGAGAAATGGAGTAATGAAGGTTAATCATGGCCTCAAGCGATGGGGAATCTTTTATCTTAGGACATGGCTGTGCTTATGTTAAACACACACACATACACACACACACACACACACACACAAAAAGTCTGCATCATAAAGGTGATTTCATCTTTGTGTTTTGATTATTTATAGAAATATATAAAATATTTATATTAAATATTAGCATATCTACAATATTAAAGCAAAATATGCTAATTAGACCAGACAGCTGAATGAGTTTCTGGATGTCCTTCCAGATGAAGCTGCTGTGGCAGGGGCCAAAGCAGAGGTGGTTAGGGGCGATCAGGCAGGCAGGCAGGAGAGTGGTTAGGAGCCAGCGGTCCCGGATTGTGAGAGGGATGTCTGACTGCAGGTTTAGGTCCAATACCATCTAAACCTGCAGTCAGACATCCCCTGAGGTGTCCCGGATTATGAGAGAGTGCAGGCCGGGTTACTACTGTATTTTCGTTGTCCTCTCTAGAAGGCACAAGTGGCAGCTACAGATTGGGGAAAAGGTGATTAAAAAGTGAGAATTATCTATTGGTGATACCAGGCCTACGTCATCAAGGCAGCTGTATGCGAGGCACAGGATAAAGAAGAGAAGGTAGGAACTGTACCGGAGGATATATACTTTCTGAAACAATTAAGCAATTGCTGAAAGCTGGGATGGTTTGTCTTCTATTTTAAAGTCTCAAGTGCGAGTCGGTGTCAGTCTCAGCCAAATTCCTTGAAATACTGTCACATATTTCAGGGAGCTGCAAGGGGATCTTTTATTACATCCTTTCAAATCCCGATGTGCCCTCTGGAAGTTGGTTTTAAAATACTTGTAGTCTTTGTAGTCTTTTTCTCCCGCACAGGCACTGAGGCTCTTTTTTTTTTTTTTCTTTCTCTTTTCTTTCCATTTTCAAGTCATTACAAAGTTTACTTTTGAAGTAGAGATATATATTTTCCAAGAAATTTTGAAGGTCTTGTATATGACAGAACAATTGGAACTTTAAGAACTTTGTAATATATTCAACTTATGTGACTTGAGGTTGGAAATTTTATTTTATTTTTTTGAGAAGTCAAAAGAACTAAAGGTTTCTAGTTCCCATACAAATGCTTGTGAGCTTCTGTAGGCACCACGTGCTATTTCATTATTGCATGACCTTTTTTTCTTTTTTTAAATAAAAGAGGTTCGATATAAAAATCACTTTCCTTTTTTTTCTGTTTGCTTTTCTTATTTCTCTTATCTCATTCCTGTATTTTTCTTTCATCCAACAAATGTTTATTCATGGAATAATATATTTTAGGCATTGCACTAGCCCCGGAAACACAAAAAAGAATAAGAGGCTATCTCTGCTGTCGCATGGTTAGAATTTTTTCTTACCTACTTCTGTCTTGATAACCTTTACCACCACCACCCCATTTTTTTATATCTTGCTTAATTTTTTTCTCATAAATAGATTATACTTTTGCCATATAGGTGAGAATATAGCATTTATTTCTCCCATTTCGATTTCAAGGAAAAGAAGCACAAATATGTGACATATAGGCCTACTGAATGTTTTCATCCTCACCATGGTGGCTGGTGGGGAATATGGATGGCACATGTTTTCATGCCTTCTTCTGGATCACATCTACCCCTGGGAGGGAAAGCGCTGTACTGGATATGACCATATAAAGCATATTTGCACTGATGGCTCTGCTTGACAGTCAACAAAGCGATGCTGATGAGGTATGACAGAAAAATGCCAACAGATGCAGAATATGAGTATTCACCACCGGTAGGTGAAGGGTAGGCTTCCTAACAAAGGCACTTCGGTGGTCCCAATGGAAGGCTAAGCTGCCCTGGCTTCCAGGCCCCATAAAGGCCCTGCTACAGCTGCTTCAGCATCTTCCTGAGATGAGGATTCTATAAGAATTCTGGGAAACAACATTTATTAGTCTCTTGGGATTTTGAGCCCCATAGACTCCTTCTGAGAATAAAGGCACATTGTGGCAACCTGCCTGATGCAAGTAATTGGTAACGATTCCAGTACCTCCTTCTGTACTTGCCCAAACTTGCTTTCCCCAGAGGAGCATCTCCACAGCAGGATCAGACCTCAGTCTCCTGAGGTCTATTCTTATAGGTTTGATTTTTCTCTTCATTTTTTACAGATGAATGAAAAGGCACATTTCTTTATTCTTGCTTTCCTCAGTTTGAATTTGCAATATCAGCTCAGTTGTTATGATGATTCTAGAGCAGTGGTTCTCAACCTTTCTAATGCCATGTCCCTTTAACATAGTTCCTCATGCTGTGGTGACCCCCAACCATAAAATTATTTTTTGTTGCTAGTTCATAACTGTAATTTTGCTACTGTTAATTATTCAAAATGTAAATGTCTGTGATTTCCCATGCTCTTAGGCTCTACAGCAGCAGTTCTCAATGTGTGGATTGCGACCCGCAGGTGGAGAACCACTAGCAGGGTCGCCTAAGACCATCGGAAAATACAGATGTTTACATTACTATTCATAACAGTAGCAAAATTATAGTTATGAAGTAACAACAAAAATGATTTTATGGTTGGGGGTCACCACAACATTAGGAATAGTATTAAAGGGTTGAGGCATTACAAGAGTTGAGAACCACTGCTCTAGAGTGAGGCGTTCTGGTTATTTTATATTAACTTCCAACTCTAATTTGTACTGCAGGCTTAGAGCAATATTTTAAGGATGACTCCCTGGTTCAGTGAGAGGAAATTCTAGAACATCGGGAATATATTCAATAGGCCAGGGTGAGGGATAACAGCGTGCATTCCTGATATTTCTCACTCCTGGTCTAGCAATATGCTAAAGGAGAGGGGAAGACAGACCCAACTGGCCTATCTCCACCCAAGGGCATAGATAGGCCAGTTGGGTGCTAGCTGTGAGTTATATTACCAGGTCTGCCAGTGAAGATGTGATAAGAAATACATCACAGAAACATTTGGAGCAAGCAAAGAAATCTTTGCTAAACATAACAGAGGGTATGGATCCAGCAATACTTTCCCTAGCAGATTTGCCTCAATGATTGCAGGGAAGTCTCAGTGCATAATCTTTCCTTGAGGCAAAATGGATGTCACTGACCTGATAGAATTTGTGAGGTTCTAAAAACTCTTGTCCTAACAGAAGTAAAAGTCTCTGGATCATCTATTTGTGGGTGGTCCTGGAATTTAATCACAGGGACTCTATCTATGTGGAAGACTACGGAAATTGAGCTTTGTTGTGTAAATAGATTGTATAGAATTAAAAAGCTCAAGGAGTGAGAAGGGACATTAGGTTCATGATTCCCATACTATTGTTTTCTAGTTGAGGAAATAGAGGTATCTTAATTGATTAGATCTCTAATTTTGAGGGGGAAAGAAAACTGGGATTTTTTCAGTAGTTACTAACAACTGTGTGGTAGATTAGGATACTTGAGAGTAGATAGTTTAAGTAATGAACTGTTTAAGATCACACAAGAAAGTTGGTAGCACAGCAAGAATTTGAATCCTACTTTGCCACTAAGCCTATATGCTCTTTGCAGGAGATCATCTTGCTCTCCATTTTATTACTGTACTTACCAACTATTCTCCCTATCCAGTTTACCTACTGTATATAGGACTCTACTGAAGTCCTATCTCTGGAACTTTCTACTTAGTAAGCATTTGATAAACAAATTTATGACTTGTGTTAATAGATGATAAGACTTCAATGCCTCTAACACTTATGATATGCCTACTATGTGAGAGTATCCAGGGATATAAAAGTGATACCATCACTGCCCTGAAAAATTCCAGTGTATTGCCATACTGCCATCTATCTAAACAACCTATCACTTTTTGTAAGCAAATTTGTGATAAAATTATAACAACACTAGAGGCCCAGTGCACAAATTCATGCACGGGTGAGGTCCTGCTGGCCTCCCGCTATGGGGGCTGATCGGGCCGGGCCAGCATGAGGGAGGGGACATGGGAGGTTAGCTGCCGGCTCCTCACCCAAACAGGGTTGGGGGCCGATTGAGCGTGGGCTGGACAGGGTCCATGAGAGATTGGGGGGGGGGGGGGAGCAATTGGGGCCCTGATTGGGCTGGTTGGCTACTGCAGTGTATATCATAGTGACCAGTCATTCCTGTCATTCCAATCATTCCATTGTTCTAGTTGCTTGGCTTTTATAGATAGATGATAGCTAGCTAGATGATAAATAGAGAGATAGTTAGATGGATAGATAGATAGATAGATAGATAGATGATAGATAGATAGATTTTTACATCATTCCCAACACAGAGAAAACAGTGGCTGATTTCTTGAACCATTTCAAATCTGTTTCTTCTGTAGCACAGCATTTTTCCTTTTTTTCTCTTTCTTTTTATGAAATATTAAAAATGCCTTCCTTACTAAGGTTATCTTTGATTAATTAATAACAGCTTGAAAAGGTCTTTGGAAACTTCAAATACTAAGCAAATTGTAAACTATTTTCTCCTATAGTTTTTGGTATTTCTCTCCCCTAGGAACAGTTGAAGGTCTTTTGTATCATCTGGGTCTAGTCATCATTAAAACCTAAAGAAGTAGAATTGGTGGCATGAAATATCTACTTATAACTAGTCAGAATCAGCAGGCAGGCCTCTAGCTCTGCTTCATTATTTAAAAAAATGCCGCCACCAGCATTTCTCATAGCCCTTTCTGAAAGGATATTTAAGTGTTAGAGTTTTTTCCCCCAGCAAGTTCTTGTTATTCAGATGAAAATATTATATCAGGTGATACCCTGTGACTGTGAGGCACTATTTAAAATGCTTATGGTTCCTTCCCATTGGTGGAGAATGGCCCATTCGCCAAATTTTCAGAGTTCAGAATTCCACAGAGGATTTCTTTAAAGTCAAGGACAAACATTCTTCTTCCCCATGTCCCTATATTTCTATCCTCAAGGTGAGTAATTTTTTCTCTTTTTATCCCATAAAAAGAGCTGAGATGACTCTGAAAGTGAAGAGAATCCTAGAAAAGATGTAATTTATAGTTACTTCCCTTGCATTTCATCTTTCACCCTACTGTATAGCTAACAGGAGAAAACAAGGCAACCATATATAGAAATATTGATAAATATATGTCAGTTAAAGCTATAAATATCAGGGAATAAAAACATTTATATCTACTAAATTGAAAAAAAAAAGTATTTAATTGAAAATACTTAGGCTGATTTGAGTGTGGGGAAAATACCACAGTCATCTCCTGGTTTTTTGATTTTTTTTTGTTCTTGTTTGTTTGTTTTTTAACTCAGGGCTGTGCATTAGAACCCTGTAGGGACCTTTTGCAACTTACTAAGGTCAACTCGCCACATGCTTTTTGAAAGTAATTTTTATAATATTTAAAGAGCTAGAAAAATAGTGTACATTTCCAAACCTTACGATCTCACTTATCTTAAAAAAATAATTCAAAATAAGAAAAAAAATCACAAGAGAAGAGTTGAGCTATTTATTACAGATAAAATTTAAATAACCTAATATTTAATGGAGATATTGATTTCTCTTCTTATCACCACACACCCAACAACACAACACCACCTGCTTGGGCTGAGCTGGAAACCTTCCTAGTGCAGAGCTAGCTCGGGAACCAGGGAGGACTCAGCCTACTGGTGGCAGATATCTGTGGACTCAGTAAGGCTGGCAGAGACAGGCGCAATCAATATCGATGCCACTGCTGAAATTATATGTTTTTAAGAATATACACTGCTTGTAAATGACCACAAGGAAATAGAGAAAAATGAAAATGATTTGGCTTGTTGAAATGTGGAATTGTACAATAATTATTATTCTTTCATTTTGAATTCTATTAACATGATTTTAATGCCTATAAAAACATTTTAATGGGAAATATTGGCAAGCTAAAGGTACTTTTTAGCTTTATTAATTTATCTAATGATTAAAATGTAATAACCTAAACTGCCCAGATTCAAGTAGCTTAAACACAGTGCCTTGAGTCACCAGTTGTCCCAACTTTCAAAGAGTGTATTTTTCTACCAATGGGACACAGTTCACTACTGGCACACATTTGGACTGGGACATTTTCTCCCAATATTAATACGATTCATTTGTAGGAAATGACCTGCATATGTATTTTATTATGTAAGCTGGTCACTAAGTCAGGAAGTCCTGGTAGGTTTATTTCAGGCAAGAAAGATTTGACTGTGGGGAGTGGGAAGACTTAGTTAAGAGCACAGACCTACCCTGTTTCCCTGAAAATAAGACAGTGTCTTATATTAATTTTTTCTCCCAAAGTTGCACTAGGTCTTATTTTCAGGGGATGTCTTATCTTTCCATGCGCTAGGTCTTATTTTCTGGGAAACACAGTAGTATTTGGCACCTGGAAAAGAAAAGCAATCCAAGCTTCACATTAACCTTGGGCTTCACTAGTCAACTAAGCTGTTGGTCTTCTTTTTTTGACTGCCCTTACTGAAAAATTGCTCGGGGCAGGGGGGGAGCTACACTTCAGAACTTCCTTTATTATAAGACTTTCCCCAACATAAGCATTGCATGGCTTGGGCCTTTTCCTGAAGTTTAATTCAAAAGATGTGTATGAGTGTGTGTGTGTGTGTGTGTGTGTGTGTGTGTGTGTGTGTGTGTTCTGTGCCTTTGTGCCAGGTGAAGGCCCTGGCATCCTAAACTTTAAAGACCTCATCTCAAGACTCACTTGTTCAGCCGAGACCGGTTTGGCTCAGTGGTGGAGCGTCGGTCTGCGGACTGAAAGGTCCCAGGTTCGATTCCGGTCAGGGGCATGTACGTTGGTTGCGGGCACATCCCTGGTGGGGGCTGTGCAAGAGGCAGCTGGTCAATGTTTCTCTCTCATCGACGTTTCTAGCTCTCTATCTCTCTCCCTTCCTCTCTGTAAAAAATCATAAAATATTTAAAAAAAAAAAAAAAAAAGACTCACTTGTTCAGTCTGCACTATTGAGCAATCAATTCACCTGAATTATTGCTGGTGGTTTATGTTTTTGTCTTACTTGCTAGTATTTACATTTAAACCTGGACTCCTCTGGTAGAGCATCCATGCCCCCACCCATTTTATATATATATATATATATATATATATATATATATATATATATATATATATATATATATATATATAACATCTTATAGTGAAGGCATGTTAGGTCAATGTGTGAGTGGTGATTTATTAACCCATCGGCTTCCTAGTCTAAAACCTAAAGTCGTTGCAGTCTTGACCCAGGCACTTGAGACCGAGACTACTGGGGTTGAGGTTCAGTTTCTTTCTTCTCCTTCCTAATCATTAGTAGTTCCAGTGGATGCAGTACTTCTCAGACACCAGTGCCAATGAATCCCCTGGGTTCTGCTAAACTGCTGGTTCAGGTTCAGTAAAACTGGGAGCACCTCTAATTCTGCAGTTCTAACATGCCACAGGGGTACAGGTTGTGTTGCTTAAGACCATAGACTGTACTTTGAGTACCTGGGGCTTGGGAATGAGCCAAATCCTGAGGACAGAAGTGGAAAATGAGCAATCTTTTCCTACAACAAACTGAATATTAGCCTTCATCTCCTTGCCAGGAATTCAAGTTATCATTTTTAGTCTAAAATTTGAAATTTGCTACCAATTTATTCTGCTGTATAGAGATGCTCTCTTTCTTTCTTCTTTCCTTATTCCACACAAGGGAAATGTGGAAATACTATATGCTCAGCTAATGTGTATATTATGTAAATAAATACTTAAGTGTTTCCTTTGGGAAAAGAGAAACAATTATTTTGGTAGTGCTATAGCATTAAGAATTTATACTTGGAATCAGATACTTGATTTTAAGCATGGCCTGCTTTAACTTCACTGTAACTTTGGCAATTTTCTTATCTTCTCCAATTGTTCTGTAAATGTGTGTGTGTGTGTGTGTGTGTGTGTGTGTGTGTGATTTCTATGCCAGGTGTAGTTCCTGGCATCCTAGACTTTAAAACCTCATCTGTAATATATATCTATTATTAATTGTTTTCATATACCTTGTTTGAATTACAATATGTTTTATCACCACTATCTATGAATTTCATTAAAATACAAGAGATCGGATGAATTTTAAAAAATGAAAAATACCTCCTGAACTTACTTTACCTAAAGAAAAGAGTTTTTTATAAACCTATACTGAATTTATTAAGAAAATAATCTCCCAAGCAATAAAAACGTGCTAACTTTTGAGAAATCATTATTTAAGCAATTACAAGCTCTGGTGCTTTTATAGCTAACATATTTTTTCTTTAGCTTTGCTAAATCTAGTATTTCATCTCAATTAAGTGACACTAATATGTAAGTATCTATGAGGTGAAATAAATCCCCATTAATCTTGCATAGAATGGCTTGTAAAACAATGATCAAACTTCAAGAGAATGCAAAGTATTCCTTAAATTGTGATTATCATTCCAAAACACTGATGTGTGTATGTAATAAGTGAAAAATGCAAGCTTCCTTTTCCTCTCCCCCAATGTATGTAAATGTTAGCAAGCCTGCTGAAAAGGTTGAGTCAGAGATTAGCTCCAAACTGTCCAGGAGAATATCAAAACGGCACCTTCCAGGGCATGTAGGCAAACCAAATCCTTAGTGGAGACAGGCTAATTTATCACAGTGCAGTTGCGATGGCAACAACAGTTCTTGGTGCCATGTGACCCAAAGCAGTTTCTGTTGACTAGCTCTAACTGACTGTCAGTTCAGCAAAGGTTCCACTGTTTCCAGTGAAAGGGAAGAGAGAGCATTGATACTTGTTGAAAGGACCTTGTAATAATAGTGTATCTCAATCCATGAAAGCCTCCCTTTGTCTCCTTGACAGTTATTTTTATTCTGGCTCAAGGGACCCTTCTAATTTTTGTTACACAAAGGCCCCTTATTTATTCACAGATTAAATATGTGTTTCTCTGTTTACTAAGAGTTCCGTCTGTGCCAATGGAGTTGCAAACAAGCATTTTAATCTTCTATGATAATAATATTTTGTTTGTAGCGTGCTAAATTTTGAACAGCATTTTTCCTAATAGTTTTATAAACCCACAGGAAATCTAGCTGTGTGACAGGAGCAAATAGCTAAACTTATCTGCGTATTATTCTTGTTTTCATGCATAAAAATTTTTTAAAAAAAAAAATGGAGGCTGACTTTGCTTTCCTCTGACCTGAAAGAGCCTGTGATTTTTAGGGAAGGTAGACAACAGGTTTGTACATGTTTTTTTTTTGTCTACTTTTCACTGTTATTTTCATTGATGGGTGAGTAACACGAGCTGTAGAGATAGATACACTCTTTGATTCAATAATTACACTCTTAGGATATTTATCTTTGGGAAATTCCACTAAAGAAAGAGTTCTGTGACATAGGGGAGAAGGAATGAGATTGGGAATCAGATAGACATGCATTTCAAATCTAGATGCTGCCCTAACTGGTTTGGCTCAGTGGATAGAGCTTCAGCCTGCAGACTGAAGGGTCCCAGGTTCGATTCCTATCAAGAGCCTGTACCTTGGTTGCTGACCCATCCCAGGTGGGGAGTGTGCAGGAGGCAGCTGATTGATGTTTCTCTTTCATTGATGTTTCTAACTCTCTATCCCTATTCCTTCCTCTCTGAAAAAATCAATAAAAATATACTTAAAAAACAAAAACAAATCCAGATGCTGCCACTTGTTCACAGAGTGCCCATGAGCCTCAAGTTCCTTCATCTGCAAAACAGACTTGAGATTACCCCCCTCCCCCCAATGGGGATTGGGAGCCTTATAAATCACATGTAAGTGCCTGGTCTATGCCCATGTACCTATCAGAGCTCTCAGTATGCTATACTTCTCGACGCAGCAGCATCTATAAAGCAAAAGCTTGGAAACAATCCATGTGCCCCACATCAGAAGTATGAGTTAGTAAATTCTATATGACTAAATTAGGTATATTAACATAATTAAATATGATGTAATCATTTAAAATAATTCTTTCTGTTAAATATGACTTTGGAGAAACTTTTATGATATGATAAAAAATAAAAGTACTTACAAAAACCAGAAGTAGTATTAAGGGCTTTATATTACACTGTCATTTTATAAATTATATGTGTATGTATATGTATATGTATATGTATATGTGTATGACATATAAATTATATGTCATTATATAAATTATATGTATATGAAGAAGGTAAGTAGCCACATGAAAATAGCACAGGTAGTATGATTTTAAGTGATTACTGTATTAATGTAGGACAGCTACTTGAAGGCACTTTATTACCTTTCAATTTAAAAAAAAAATATTGTGAAACAAAAATGTGGAGGGTTGGAGTGGAGAGGAGAGCATCTTCAGTGACCTACAGCAACTAGCAAGCAGTCCTACATCCCTCTTTCTCTTTCACTTAAGAACACCCATTCACCCAAACTCCATGACAGGCGCGGAAATGTGGTCCTGCCAACACATTTGAACATTTCCCGTATGTCCCCAGAGCAATGCTGCTTCAAGTGAGAACCAGAAAAGAATTTACAAGGAAGGCTCCAAGTGTGAAAGTATTTCAGCTTGTGCACCAATGAGACAGTGTAAGTGGAATAGAAGAGAAAGAGTGAAAGCTATTTGCAAGGTTGATGAAAAGGTGTGGTTTGCATTTGGAATACATTTTCTTTCAAATGTAGCATTTGGATCTTAGATACACAGGCACCTAGGAAGTGGCAGTAAGGCCACACTCTAGTGCTTTCCATAGGGCTAGAAGTTCATTATAACCTCAAACTAATAATCACAGGAACTGAGAGACAAGTGATTTTTCTAGCTTTTTTTTTTAAGTGGCAGCGGGGCGGTTCATTGAGTGCCAGGTTTGGTGCTGACAGCTCGGAAAGGAGTGAGGGAGCCAGATAAGAAGGCATTGACAGAGGCAGCTGGGTAAGTCTCACAGTGAATGCTGACATGCTCTCCACTCTCAACATTCTAGCTACACTGGCTGGTGTCCAGGTACCATTATCTGCTCTGGCAAGGATGGGCCACATTTTACTTCATGCAAAAAGTATTTCAAGCAGAAGAACTCAGTAATGGGGCGGGGGGGGGGGGGGGGAGTCCTTGATGTTTCTGTACAGTATTCTTATCTAGACTGTGCTGCTTTTAACCAGGAGGTAATACTTAATTTACCTGAGGAGTCTCTGTTAAATTTTATGGTTTCTCTTTTAAAACAGAATATATACTGGAAAAGATTAAAAATATACTCTGGAAACTCCATCCTGCTGGTTTAGTGAAAGTTCTGTCTCATTCGTCATTAGGGTCCCCTCCCTAGACCAGAATCACACAGTAGGCATACAAGGTATACTCAAAACCAGGAAAGGGTATTAAACGCCAATCAAGTACTAGCATTCTCATTGGCAAACCAATGTGGCCTCTTGACATTTGGTGGCCCTGTCCTTGCTTATGATGCCTGGGTCATATCTAATCACTCCCAGATCCATCTCTCTCTGCAATCTCATCACTCTCTGGCATGTGGCAAAGTTCCCATTGATAGGTTAGCTATAGACATCTCCCTTCCCCATATCCCTGGAAAAAGCACTTTTTAATCAGAAGGCAATATCTGTTCCACATTAACCTCCCTTTACCTTTCATTCCATTGGCCTCTTCCAAAGTGTTAGGCTTTTGTTAGACAAAAGCCAACAAGACTTAGAGACTCTGCCTGATTTGGGGTCAGCCTTATTTATCTCCCTAATCAATAAAGAAGCATAGAGGCTACTTGAATGCAGAAAAGGAAATGAGAAAATAGAGGGAGAGAAAAAAACAATTGTCTGTTAAGATGTATACCTTCATGGTGCTGAACAAAGAACCTGGTAGAGAAGGTGTATAGGTGTGTATGTGTGTGTGTGCTATTGTTGTTGTTATGCAAAGGTGAAAGCAGAGGAGTGAGGACATTGAGACAGAAAAACTAAAGCAAGCATAAATCAATATGGCAAGATGAGCAGGTTGAGTGGTGTAAGGATTTGAATTCCTTGAGATAGGCCCTTTACACTAATGCTAGGTCAGCTCTAGGTCAGTTTCACAAATCAATAACTGTTTCAAGTTTATTGTTTTGACTTTGATTTAAGCTAAAAGAGTGTCATACTTTGTGGGTATGTTCATTAGGTGATATGTCTATATTTGAATGTGGAATGAAATTTTATTTTGAATGACATGATTTTTATTGTGCATTTTAAAATAACAGATCAAATTATTAGCATTATTTGTGACTTTTAAAAAATCATTTGTTCCTTCAGTTTGACTTTAGCCCTTTCGATTAGCTAGTTTGGGTAGCATACTAATAGGGTCAAAAACACAGGCATGTATTTCTTAGAGGCTGGCTAACCTGACTCCATTCCATAATTATAGATTATACTTCTAACCCCTGCCTGCCAGTTTTAAATGTATTCCTCCAGTCTCAAGGAGTATTCTGTAAGAGCATGTGAGCAAATCGATGAAAATCGATTTCCTATTGGAAAAAACTCAAATTTTATGACCTACATCTCAAGAGTAACTAGCATCTTTGCATATGGCAGACATAATTAATTCATTCATTTTCAAGTGTATCTGTCTACATGATGTCAGGATAAAATAAATTTACATTAAAAACATTGTTTACACTTGACAGATCATAAGACTTACGTCTATATCCGAGGGCTGAAAATTTATTGCTCTTGAATAATATCCAAATCCGCTTTTCAACATTTTCTAAGATCTTTCAAGAAGGGGGGGGAGGGGGATTATAATCTCCTAATGGTACTTTACCTTAAAACTAACCAGGAAACTTCTTGAATCATTTTTACCATCAATAATGCAATCTATTAAAATAATAAAGCCATTCTAGAAAATGTGTCAGAAATAGTAATAAGGAACTGCAGTTAGAGGCTCAAGTCATGTAACTGCTGTCCCCTATTTAGGCCTTGGCTAGCCTTTTAATTTTTTTTAAGAACCATAATGGTACATTTTTGTTTTTTATTTACAATATTCATCTAGCATTTTTTAAGACTAATGCTCACATTTGAAGCCCATTCTAGTATTTCTTATTCTTTTCTATATCTTTCTGAGTTAGTATACCATTATTTTTGGCTGAATCCAGGTCATCCGAGAAAGGCAACGGAGTTTAGGACCTGGATGTCATGAGCACATTTTGACTCCTCTGAGTCTGTTTTCATATCCATAAAATGTAGGTCCTGATTCCCCCTATCTTAGGTTTCTTGTGTAAATGAGATCAGATAAGCACATTAAATAAACTAGCACAGTGTAAACATGTAGCATATAGTGTGATTATGATTGCTTATAATCATCAGACATTGAAAAACTGAGTCTAATTTCCTTTCAGCTACCTCATTCTTTCTGAGTTTAATGAGTAAGCAAGAGAGACCTGTGATCACACCTGATAACTAGACCATTCCATGTTGCAACACCTCATGAAGCATTAAACAAATTCATTTAAGATTTCATGTAAAATATATTAAAATATATAAATGCCATGCTTTAGAAGATATCAATATTATAGTGAAGGCATTATATATATTGTAGTATAGAACTCAAACCACAATTGGTAAAAATTGTCATGCTAGAAATATTTTGTTCAATCATTGACCTATTTGTTTATTGATCACCTTAAGTGGAGAGACATTGGGAACAAGGAAATAATAACTTTTAACTGAAGGAAATGCTATATAAGAAAGCATATAATTACATTACAGTCTAATTATAATATTTAGTATCAAGTAATTGGATACATGTAAAAATTATTTGTAAATGTTGTCATAATCCTATATAATAAAAGCCTATTTTGCAAATTGATCCCTCAACCAGGAGTTCAACCAGTTCGAGTGCTCGCTATGACATGTGCTGACCATCGGGGGTGGCATGGAATATGGCAGGCATTGGCGAGGCTCTGTGACCGCTGGCCAATGCCAGCTACCTGGAGGCAGAAGAGATAGGAATGGAGGTGGAGTGAGAATGCAGGGTGTCTGTCAAGCTTGTTCTCACTCCCCTTGCTTCCCCACTGAGGACTCCAGGGCTCATATGTCAGGGAAACCTCCTGCACTCAGGTGCTGGGCACTTGCATGGAGCCTGCCCTGCACCCGCACGGTGTCTTCCAAAAGGGCCGGACTGTAGCCACTGGGACCACAGGAGCTGGTCGGGCTCTCCGTGGGTTTGTGCAGGAGCTGGTCGGTGAGGCCAGCAGGGAGAGAAAGCGATGCCCACCGGCTTCCATGCAGCCCAGAGATCCACACTGTGCCCTGGTCTGCGGTGTCCAGCTGTGCTTACCACATCTCCACATGGGGACTCAGGAGCCATGACTCAGGCAGAGGGATGTGCTGTGGGGGGCCCAGGGGTGCAGGTGCTGTCCAGGACCCCAAGGTCAGCTGGGACCTTCCCTTCCATGCCAGACGTTCATGCTTTGATGGCTGGCCAGGCCTGGGCACTGCACCCATGTACAAATTTCGTGCAATGGGCCTCTAGTAGTGACATTAAGGATTACACAAAAACCATTAGATATGGTGACTAGTTCATCACTGGTGACCATTAAGACAGCTTCTTCAGCAGAATGGCTCATTTAATGCTATTTTTAATCACTGCAAAGACTAAAATCACATATTTTAGTGATGATTATACTATATGTATGGAGAATGGATATGAGCCTATCTTTTCACAAAAGGGTTTGAATTGGATCAGACTGGAAAATTGGATGGATGTTCTAGTTTATTATTATTAGGATATCCTAGTGTTGTGATTCTGAGGGTTCAGTATCTCTTGCAGAATGCTGAGAACAAATCTAAAGTGCTTTCATCAGTACACTGTTTTGAAGGTAAAAGGAAAGGAAATGTTCTGGATAGTTTCCCATGACCGGACCAAACTGTCAAGGAACCAGAGAACCAGAAAGCAGACTTGTTTTGTGTCAGTTGGGTGTTTGTTTTTGTTTCCTTCCCAACTTCAGACTATAATGCAGAGTAGGTTAATTTCTAGCACACTACTTAACTGAGTGAGAATGCCTTAGAAAGGGACAAAGGGAAAGAGATACGAATTGCTTAATAACTGGTTCTAACGAGAAAATCTAAATAAGTGCAACCCAAAGGACATTTGAAAATCTACATAACAGACACTAGGGCCAAATTTGGAGATAAAAGACCAGTTTTATAGAATCTGATATTATTTAACTGTATGCAAGGGAGTTCATGGATTTTTTAATGGAATGTTAGGAGATAATCACCTTTTGGATTATTTTCTATTTCTCTGGATTGAAACTTTATAATAACCATTGGAATTATATATGTTATAAGAGCTATTGGGGTCAGTCACATCTGGAATTAAATTGACTAATTTTAGACAAAGTATGCGAGGCTTAGGTTCTCTTTTGTAAAAATGGGAATACTAATAAGTATAAACTATGTGATGATGGCTGACATAACAGCAGGCACTAAATCAATAGTCATTAAATATTAGTTAAAGTAGCTTCAATTTCTAATAAAGATACCGATGCTTCACCTCCTTAGAAAATAGTAGAACCGAGAACATCAGTTTAATACAAAAGCAGATTTCATAAAATCACAAAAGGTAAATATATCTTTTCTTACCTCTAGATTTTTCCAATCCCTGACCTAGAACATCTAGTCAGAGTCCTGAATAATGGGTAAATCAGTTGCCCCCTATTAAGCAAGGTGTTCAGAACAAAAGTAAGGCAGAAGTTCTGGGGTATCCATTGGCCCTCCACCCTGTTTGAGAAGACTTATATCTATGACAGGATGAGATAGCATTATCTGAAATTAGTATCAAGGCACTCTGAAATTCTCACAGAGCAGCCTGTTGTTATTAAAAAATTTTTTTCTTGGTCCTTCATCTCAATGTATCTTTGGTGAATGACATGAAATTTTTTTAAATCAACAGACTATGGTTCAAATCCTTTTACTTCCTTTTTGTTTGTCCTTTTGCAAATTAAATATAAATGTAGTGTCTTATTATAAAATTAGTGTATGAACACCCATCTCTAAGTTTGTTTCCAAAATTAAATGAGACTAAATATATATATATATATATATATATATATATATATATATATATATATTGCTTATCTCAGTGGCACAAAGTAAATATTCAGATAATCCTAGTAACTTTATTTAGTATTACTTATTAATATCTTCCAAAGCATGGGATTCATAATCTTTGTAATATATTGTATTTTATATGGAATCTTAAGTATGCTTATTTAATGCTTTATGATGTTGCAACATAAAGTGACTTAGTTATCAAGTCTCATCACGATTCTCTATAGCTTGCTACAGATCTCCAATGTGTGTTAGACACTAATATTTTTAAAATGCATAGGGTGGTAGCATCTTCTAATCCATTGTCTTCACTGATGGTATTAATTTCCTATTGCTTCTGTAACTAATTAACCAGAATGCAGAGCCTTAACACAACAAAAGTTTATTATCTTAAAGTTCTGGAGGTAAGAAGTCGTAAACCCAATCGTGTTGTCAGCAGGGTTGCAATTCCTTTTGGATATTTCCTTGTCTTTTCTATCTTCTAGAAGCTGGCTGTATCCCTTGGTTCATGGCCTTTTCCTTCATTTTCCAAACCAGCGTCTTCAAATCTCATTATCTCTCTCTGACCTTTACTCCCATTATAACACATCCTTCTCTGCTTCTCATCCTCCAGCTGTCTCTTTCCCTTAAAAGGACTACTATGATTTACTGAGTCCACCCAGATAATCCAGGACAATCCCCCCATTGCAAGACCCCTAATTTAGTCACAGCTGCCAGATCCCCTTTGTCTAATAGTTTGGTAAGATTATATATTCAAGGTTCTGTAGTGTAGATTAAGGCATGGTCATTTTTGGGAAGTCATTATTTTGTTTATCACAGCAAATTTAAAGGAAAAGCTAATCTCCCCTGGAAGTCATAGACATCATATTAAGGGAATGATTCAAGATCAATGTTGTTTGTATTTCACTTTATAAATAAAGGTCAATGCAGAAAAAAAGTTTGTATTGTGTTTTTATCTTGTAATGGAATCTGTGCAAAGTAAGTTACATAATTTTTAAAATTATTACTGATTTTAGAGTGGAAAGGGAGGGAGAGAGAGAAGAAACATCAATGATGAAAGAGAATCATTGATCAGCTGATTCCTGCATGCCCCCTACTGGAGATCCAGCTCGCAACCTAGGTATATGCCCTTGACCAGAATCAAACCGGACCTTTCAGTCTGCAAGCAGTTTTGTCCACTGAGCCAAACTGGCTAGGCCAAATTACATAGCTTTTTAAACTTATTACTTGTTAGGTAGATTTCCCCTATTTCACAGAAGAAGAAACAGGACTCCTAGAACTGTTGTCTAAAGTCACCCAGCTAGTGGTAGAATCCAGAATTTGGAACAAGGCTAAATAATTCCAAATTTCATACTATATTTTTTTAATAATTGATTTGATAGATAGGTAGGTAGATAGATATAGATGGTGATAGATAGATACATAGATAGATAGATAGATAGATATATTTGTTGCCTACTTATTTATGCATTCACTGGTTAGTTCTTGTATGTGGCCTGACTGGGGATCAAACCTGCAACCTTGATGTATTGGGATGGTGCTCTGACCAATTGAGCTACCCAGCCAGGTCCAAATTTCACACTCCTAGCAAGGTTGTGGATTGTATCTTAACTAAGACAGTTTAAAATGTTTCCTCAAATATAAATAATATAAATAAGATATTTAAAGATTCCTATGTTACTTTAAGTGAGTTTATCTTCTTAATACTGGATAATTTGCATACCGAAAATATTATTTTATTACATGTTCAGCTATTTAATATAAATATTTTTGATAAAAAGATGAGTAATATTTTTAACAGATAATACTGTTTTAAGATTTGTATAAATCTTAGAAGATATGCAATCAATATGAAAAAAATGTTAATATGTATGCTGAAGAGCTTTGTAACTTTATTTAATCACACAAGCACATTGAGATGTTAGTAATTATTTAAACTTTAGTAGATTGCAAACTGTCCTGAGTAAGGGTGAAGTATTGAGAAATATATCAATTATTAGTTCCAATATTGTTTTTCCAGTCTGACATGACTAAACACAAATACTTCAAGACATTAAGGAGAATTGAAGTAAAATAAAATATAATTTATTACTTACTAGAGGCCAGATGCATGAAAATTCATGTACTGGAGGGGGGGGGGGTGTCCCTCAGCTCTGCCTGCCCCCTCTCTTGGATCCCTCAGGAGCAGGAGGCAACTTGGTGATCAGGGGAAGGCGATGACACCACCACACCTCTGCTGCTGCCACTACTGACAGTGCAAGCTTTGGCCAGCCTTGGTTACATGACTCTCAGGCAGCCCTGGGCAACTGGGCAGCCACCATCCAAGGCTTGCCTGTGCCTTGGGCTGGCCCTGGGCTTCTGGGGGGCTGAGGGGACTAGGGGACTCCAGAGGCAGGCATGCACCAAGGCCTACTGCCTTGGTTGGGCTGAGGCAACTGGGAACTGCCATCTTGTGGCTGTGGGCACCACCATCTTTGAGGGTGAGGCAGTCAATTAGCATATTCCTTCCTTATTGGCTGTGGGTGCTGCCATCTTTGCAATGGTGTGAGGGTCAATTAGCATATTGCCTCTTTATTAGATAAGATGGTTTTCAGGTGTTCTACTCTACCTGTGTATAACCTAGTCTATTGATATTTTTTTAAAAAAATGAAATGAATGACCCTTTGGGTTAAATTGTTCATTAATTAGTAAACCAGTTGTGTTAGGAAGATAGTGGAAATCTTATTTCACCATTGAGAGTATAATAAAGGAAAGTATGATTAATCTATGTTAGAGTTGAAAACTCTATTGTTCCATTCTGATTTGGACTGAATATTATATCTTATACAAGAAAAATAGGCATATTATAAAGAAATCTACCAATATAAAAGCTGTGGATTGTTGAAAAGTTACTGCAACATCCACCAACCCCCTAATTCATTTTCATTCTCAGCCATCTTTAAACTTGTAAAAAGACGTATGTACCATCTCATTTCCTATAACTCTCTCCCAACCTCAAAATGGGAACCATTATTTCATCTCCCTTTTAAAAAAGATTTGCCAGTCTCAAGGCTAATCTATGAGTCTTAAACTCTGCTTCACAAAGTCATTTAGAAGGCACCTAACTAAAGAGGAAGGACTATTGAGGAAAGGAACTTAAGTTCTCCAGGCCTCCAACAGCTTTTCTGTCCTGTTAAGAGAGAAAATGATGAGGGGTGGGGGGCAGAGAATGTTTTAAAATCATTGTTTGAGCACTTCATACCTGGTTGACAAGTATATAAACAGGTTTAAAATTAGAAGTTGATAGTTTCACATATTGAATTATAAATTCAAGTAACATAATATGAAAGTGATTGGAACCCCACTTATGTGGTTCAATGTCAAGTTCTATTGTTCACTTATTTTTCAACTAAGATGCTTTCTTCAAATTTTGAGAATCTAAATGAGGTAAACCTTAAAAATCTACCAAAGCAACTTGGAATTCACCTGGAGCTCCTAGCAACAGATTTCATTCCAATGTGATGCTTAATTTAATAGAGTAGAAAATAATGCAGTTGATTTTGGTAATCTGTTGTTTTTGTTGTAGTGATTTATTTTTTCTGTATTCAAGTTCACTGGAATATATTTGGAAATATTCATGTGTTTTTTCCTCATCAGTTTGATGACTGTTTTTTAATGTTTTAAGTTTGAGAAAATTACATTTTTTTACTCTAGAAAAATAATTATTTTATAGCAACTTGAATTTAATGAATTTCCATCTCACTTAAGAGATTATTAAGGTGTATTCCCAATTGGAATGTGCTTTCCTCATTGAAGGAAACAATTAAGTATGTATGACACCTATGACTTGTCTCAAATCATACAGTAAATTATCATCAAAATGAGAAAAGAAACTGGAGACTTTAGTATGTATTCTCAACATGATCTTCCTTCTTCTATATATATAAAAAAAACTTTGGCAATACATATGCAGCAGTTTCTCAAATGACTTTTTTTTGTTGTTGTTCATCATCATTTGCTATAGTGTTGATGAAATGCTGTAGGAACTTAACTCTTTATATCAATTAACCTATGGTAAAATTGGTTTCCTTACACATTGCTATGCAAGGACTTATCATACCAAATTTGACAACGTAAAGAATAAGTGCTGTTGTCATTGCGAATTGTAGTAGTTAGTGTTATTTGAATCAGTTGATTGACTGAAACAGACATTTAAATCTGGCCATTCTTACTGGCCACACATTTTCTATCTTAAGCAGAGCATACTTCCCTGTGCCATTCTGAACCCATTATACAGTACCATCAGGTTCAAGGCCTTAGCAACCAGAGGGGTGCTATATTATTTCTAAGCCTGTCTAATAACAATTAGCTAAATTTATCACTTACAAAATAAGGTTTTAAGGAAACAACCACATTGATCCAGGCTAGTGACACTAAAATATTTAGAGGAGAATATAGGAATAGATTTTCTTTCTGACTTGGTGTAAAAACCACCAAGTTTAAAGAATTTTTTTATATGTTTGACAAATTTCTGTGAATAAACTATCCTTGGACTTCAAATGGAAAGAACCAGGCAAGCATAGGTTATTTGACAAGCATGAGATAAGATAAAATATAAATATAGGTTAGGCAATATGCTTCTAGCTGCATGTTTACTAAAATAAATTCAAAGAGAATTATTTAATCATTTGTTTGTATGGCACCTTAAAATGAATGCTTTAAGGTATATGCCCCAAGGAAACCATGTCATGGAAGAAGGCAATCATTTCAGATTTTGGATGGAGTGGGAGGGAAGTAGGTACTCTAAGGAGGACTTGATGGCTTATTAAACATAAGTTTGTGAAAGGTATCTGGAATGACTCAGGAATCAGGCAATTATTTCAATTCAAGTTGTTGTCTTCAGACAAAAACAAAAATATTGAATTGCAACATATGCTAATCAAATATATATCAAGTGACTAGCAAATATAGCAACCTTTTAGCATTATTTAAGACACACTTTACTTTTTATTTGAATTTATTGTGGTAACATAGGTTAATTCTGTAACACACCATCTGTGTATTGTATTGTGTATTCATCACCCCAAGTTATATATCTTTCCACTATGTTAATTTTGTCTACTATCAGCTCAAGTGATAAAACAGCTCAATATGAGAAAATAGAAAAGGAAAATCTGTTATCTGAACTCTTCCTTTAAACAATAATTTTAAGCTCATAAAACCATTTAAAACACCCAAATAAGATGATCATCTGATTAAAATTTCTAGATAGTCTATCAACTCTGTAGTCAATGGGCCATTATATCCCATAGGTCAGTGGACCAGAGGTCACAAACTGGAGGATCACAGGCAGGTTAGTATAGACAACACAGTTCCTGCTCTGATATTGACTGCTGCATAACAAACCAACCCAAAATGCAGGGGTTTAAAAAACAGTATATTTTTGTCTTTCTGGGTGATTGAGTGTTGATCAATGAGCCATCAGGTCAGGGTACAAACCTGTGTTGCAGGCTAGGTCCCCAGTAGGAGGGGGCATGCAGGAGGCAGCTGATCAATGATTCTCATCTTTGATGTGTCTATCTCTCACTCTTTCTTCTCTCTTAACTCAATAAAAATATATTTTAAAAAGAAAATAATTTAAAAATGTATATTTTTTAGCTGTCTCATGGTTCTTTGATTGACTGAACTTTACTGGATGGTTTCATTTGGGTCTTTCAGTTAGATGACCCTGTGGTTCTAGTCATTTGAAGACTTGAGTGCTTAACTTCCAAAGTTACTTCTTCACTCACCTGTTAGATGCCTTGGTGTTCCTCTATGATGATTTGCTTAGCAGCAGAGCAGCCTGCACTTCTTAACAGGAGTCAGGAAGCTGAGATTATAAGTCATATGTAGGGCCAGGTATCTTACAAAATAAACAGAGTTAATGTTTCATATTAAAAATTGGAAATGTTTAATTTAAGAAGATCCACATTTCTGCCTTCCCTTAACAATGGGAATCTCTGGCAAGAGTTACCTGTAATTGACTAATGGTTACCTCTTTCAGACACAGTGTGAAAGCTCCATTTCCACAATCTGTACATGGTCCACTTCATACTTATGTTGCCTTTCTGGCCACTACAAACATTTGGCTTTGAAACCTTTGTTGAGTTACTAGCAAAAAGTGATTTTTAAATGATGTGAATATAAATTATATGTGCACTATTCTAAATGTTAATATATTTTAAAATGTGCTGGTATGCATCTGTTGTTCCCCCTTTGATTTCACTTTTTTTTTCTTATAAGATAACTATGGATTTGATCAGGTGAAAATACAATATGATTTACTTTGACAAAACTTACATAAATTACAGAGCTTGTGTTTTTTAACAAGGGCTCATTCATAGCTTCTTTCACATAATAAATTTTACCATGATGGCATAGATTATTATCTAATTATTTTAATTATGGTTGTTCTTGTTTGTGGATAATAGTTCAAAACAACTTAGAAGAAAAATAAAAAGCAAATGAGCAAGGAAATCATTCTGACCAATGAACACTTTACAAATTACATTTTACAGATTTTCAAAGCTGTGTGATGTGTAAGATAATTTAAAGAAACCAAGACTTAGATCTATGAAAGCTAATATTTCTATGATAAAATAATCAATGCTAATAGAGATTTACAAAGATTTCATATAATTATTGCATAAGTAGTTATATTCACTATATATTTTCCACATTTTTAATAGTAACTTCAAAATTAAAGTGATGTGTAAATTATGAAGATTTCTATATATTTCTTTGATCATTTAAAATCCATGGAATCACAATACCTTTCTTTTGTCATTATTGACTAATTATAATTCCTACATGAATATCAAAAGTAAAAATGTAATCCAATTAAAATATGTAAGAAAATTAAATGTTCTACCTCCAATACCACATAACTTACTTTAAAACCAATCGACACATAATTTAATGGCTATGACTAATTGATTTGCAACAAATTTTCATATATAATGTTAACTTCATTAGGAAATACACTTTTAATTTAAAAAGACCATTTCTCTTTATGCATCTAAACATATTTGTGCACATTCTGAATTGAGAAGTTATTCTTAGGAAATAAATAAATACTTTAAATATTGTCTTATAAAACCTATTATACTTTCATAGAATTATTAAAATTTTATTCCAAGTGAGCACTGACTGAAATGTTCCAAGATAGTTTATTTAAATTAATTTTGCACACTTCTTCATGTACTGTAGAGTTTTTTCTTCTCAGAACAGGGCAGACAGCAGATTTTGGGTAAAAGTAATTGTGGGGGGGGGGGGGAAGAAACTGGAAGGTTTTTATTGAAAAATAACTGCATAGCCTTTTTTTTTTTTTTTTTTTTCCCTAATGCTCTGTATCTTCTCTGGAAGGCAATTTCATTGACAATATAATGAGATTTTAATGAGATAGTTAAAGGTGCACAGTCACAGCACACAGATTGCTTGGGGTTGGATACTTAAGCAAGTTCCTTAACCTCTTCATTCTTCAGTTCCCCATCTGCCAATTGAAAGTGCCCATTTCATAAGGCTGTTCTGAGATTTGAATAACTTTGTGGAAAGCTTTCATTATAATGACTAGCATATAATCAGGTGTTATATAATTTTTTGCTATTTTCATCATTGTCATTATTATTGTTTCACATATACCTCATTATTTTAAAAAAACTATAGTCTTGCCTTGTTATTTTTAAAAATCAGAGTTTTGCCTAAAAAGCTAAAAGATGAGATAGATGTTCTAATCTAATATTTGCAATCTTCATTTGACTACATTTTAAAGTTTTAACCATATAGAGCTTAGAAGAGGTGGTAAAATGAGTGGGAAAGTGGAAAATTTCAATTAATATCTCTGGTTGCTAGAGTCTGTGAGAGGGCAAGGAACAAGAGTGGAGGTTGCACTCTTTAGTAGAGAGGCCTGCACCTGCATGATGGTAACTGTGATCTACCAACTAAACTGGCAAACCTCTGAATGTCAACATTTTCTAAAGTTTTTGGAATCAGTACTTCCCAAGGAAGCAATGTACATCTGCATCCCAAATGATCATGCATAGTCCACTGTAATCTGGGCTGGCCTGACAACATGCCTCCTATAGAGACATTATATTGTCTTCCTTTTCTTCTTCTGCTTTCAGAGGTGCATTTCATAAAGAATGGAACCCCTCTCTCACTTAAACTTTACTGGTCCCATGGTTTGAAAAATCTCAGGGGTAGGTTAAACATCTTCCAGTATGAAGCAATCTTGAGGAAATATTTTTAAAGTTTTATGAGTGACGTATGATACAATTTCACTCTCTTAGCTCATTAAATCTTCTCTATACATCTGATGAATGAATTTTTTTTTTATGATGAATGAATTTAAACAAAAAATCTTCAAAGCACTAAACAGAGAAACTATTGGTGATTGTATTGACAAAGAGAATGGCTGAGTCAAAAAATCCTTTTACAAGTCAGTTAATTTTTAGTCTTTCTTTTCAACAAAATTGAAGGCAGTGTTAATTGAGCTGTCAGCTGAGAGATCATTAACGGTAATTTTATATTATAGATTACTGTATGATTTCTGGCACATAATTTGGAAGGAGTTCAAAGAATTGAATGACATTTCTATAACAAAAGTTCCTTCTATTCTCATTTTAGTATTTACCTGAATTATTTTATCTCCAGATTGATATATAAAAATAAAAACTAACCATAAAATATATGTTGAATACTATTTTATTAAAACGATAGAAATATTCAGCCATTAATATATTAACAGATAGGAGATACAGGTCCATCTATCTCACTGAGAAATTAATTTCCCAACCTTTTTATTTTTTATGTTAAGTACTTCTTAAAAGTTATATTATTGCCCAGCTGGCATGGCTCAGTGGGTGAGGGTTGACCCATGAACCAGGAGGTATTGGTTTAATTCCTGGTCCAGTCATATGCTCTGGTTGTGGGCTCTGTCCCCAGATGGGAGCATGCAGGTGGGAGCAGATGGGTGATTCTCACTCATCATCAGTGTTTCCATCTCTCCCTCTCTCTTCCTCTCTGAAATACATATGTATATGTTATATTATTTGTTTTGTTCAAGTGTATACTAATTATATTATACTAAAAGGTAAATCTGGAAGAAAAATATAAACAATTAAATTATCATTGAGCATAGGATTTTTTTTTTGTTTCTATTTGTATACATATTTTTGTGGCAGGAAATTATAAGCATATACTCAATAGAGAATGATCAATAGAGAGCTTTCAAATGCAAACTTTATTCCAACAAAATATAATGTTGTGGGGCAGGTGAAATAAAAATTCAAAGAGAAAAAGAAATGACTCAAAATGTTTTCACTGTTTAAGTAAAGCTCATTGTTGTATTTTATTTTGTAATGTATGGGGGTTATTAAGTTGATGTGAGATTTAAAATCAACTATTGATAAATACAAATAAAGAAGTAAGGACCAATTATTTTAATCTCTCAATATTTATGGCATATTAGGAATTGCATATTTTCAAATGTTAAATTTTTAAAGGAACATTTTCAGATGTTAAATGTATAAAAGTACATAGTTTTAAAAATATTTCTTTAGAAGGTATATGAGTAAAAATACTTTAAAATTTTATTGGTGAAAACTTTTAAGGAAACATTTGGTTTTAAGATTGCATGATTATGTATTTTAGAAATAAACTAATATTTACTTGGTATATTTAGTAAAATTTTACTTGTAATCTTACCAGGATTTTTTTTTTAAACATTTAGGGTTATAATCTTTAAAAACTAATTTATAATGTTCCTATCTTGTAATTTTTATTTTAAAATATATAATAGATATACGTGTGAAAATATATATTCATATTTTACATAGTAATAAGTCAAAACCCAAAAATAGAACATTGCAGTAATTTTTAAAAGCTTACCTTTTAAAAATAACACGTTATTGTTCCAATTTATCCCACTCCAATTAGGATCCAAAAATCATGTGTCATTCATAATTTATTTCACTGTCATTTTTATTGGAATCATGCTAAAACTCTAAAGTTTTTTTTCTATTATTAATCACTTGCTAATTACTTGCATTTGCCTTAATTTTTTCATTTATATTTTTCCCTTTTTCTTTACCATCAATGTAGTGGCAATTAAACGTGCTCTGAAATAGACAATGTATGGTTAACTTTTGAGAGGAATAAAGTTTTAAAAGAAAGAGTCAATTATTATGATAAATCCCATTCTTATAGAATTCTATATTAAAGAACATATAAATTAACTTGTGAATATCAGGTTCTATATAGCCAATCCTGAGTTCTTATGTAAACTTGGCAAATTAGATACATTTTATTTCATCCATGTCTCATGCACAAAGGTTACTTGCAGTTCTTACTTTTCCCTGATTTGAAAGGAGCAAATACTCCTTGCATAATTCTGTGGTTCACAGTGACTATAGATGGAAAATAATAAATGTAACAGTTAAAGTGTGATCAACTTTCTTCTTACAATCTGAGAACCATCCGGTTGGTGTAATTTATTGTGCATTCCTGCATATTCCTTTTTTTCCTTGCAAATTGTCAGCTAAATTGCATGTTCACCTTAAAAGAATTCAAAGTCTATGGCAGGCTGTCTGATTTGCCCACACAGCATTAGATGTCAGACCACCCAATGAGAGTTTTAATTGGAGCTTCCTTTGGCTGAATTGGGAATAGTGTGACTTCTGCTTCTGTAGTTATTATGGAATTTTATAGATGATCACTGTCATTCACAAAAAAAGGGGAGGAAAAGAAAAGAGCAACTTAGAAAGTTCCCCAGATGTTTTCTGGGAGGAGGAAATCTCGTTAAGGGTATGTCTATCCAATAAGCACGTTCAACACAATCTCACCCTAGAACTCCCTCTGATGACAGCTCATAGCAAAAGAAGTGTAGGTGCTATTCATGGGAAGAAGGGTGTATCTATCCCAGCATCTGCACTTGATGCAGGTAGAAATGATGAGTATTTTAGCTAGGAAACTCTGCACCTACTAGGGAATTATATTTGAATGTCATCTGTCAAAAATGTAAATTACATATCACAATGGTTGGGACCCATTATTCTAATTATTATTATTTATTATTTTTTACTACCATCAGTGTTGCTCCAGGTGACTCAGGTGGAAATATTCCAGTTAGAGGAGGAACTGTTATTTTCATATTTCCTAAGCCACATTGATTTGTGTGGCTAACATTTTAGCAATAAAAAGCAAAACGTAAAACTCTAGCTTGCTGTGAAGTAAAGTCTACACATGGAATGAACACTGCAGGGACATACTCATAAGTATTCATTAAGCAGGGCTTCATTGAAAATGAAATTTAAGTACAGTAAGTAAGGTAATGCAATACAAGGAGGTGAAAAGCTTTTCCACCTCCACTAAGGAAACAGGATGGAATGAGATAATCTAAGAGAGTCCAATAGAGTTTAAAGCATGTGTTTTGTACCTTAAACTATGCATTAAGAAAATGGTGAGTTAATTTAATTGTCATGTTTATCCTGGTGCTTCTGATGCCCAATCTTTATAACAAAAGAGAACACAGGGCTTTTTAACATCCTATTATTATCCAAATTTGGGAGGTGGATGGGAGGTCTAGAAAGTGCTCTCAGAAGAAGTAACAGAATGTCTCCTGGAGACAGCATTATTCCAGCACTCTGGTGGCCTGCTTCTCAAAATCTGTGGGGCCTCTGGTTAGTCACCAAGATCCCTGATGCTGTTTCCTACCCATAAAAAAGCTAGCATTACCTCTTCACTCACGTGGTCTTGTTTAGGAGAGGGAGAGCCTTTGGATGCAAAAGTGCTTTTTTACGTGATAAAACAACATGAAACTACCCATTGTTACTATTTCTTCGTATTTATTTTAATATACTTGTGGAGCCTAGTCCCAACCACTATGATTGCTTAGTTATATTAACATGTTTATGTTTATTGCCTCCATTCTTTTCTCTTATAATAAATCAATAAAATAATTCAGATATTAGATTAATAAATATTGCATGAGAATTTGTTATACTTCAAACACCATTCTGGGGGCACTGAGTAAATGAATAAACAATACAAATGAAATGTGCCACCTACATGGAACTTTATGTTCTATTTAGGGGAAGTCAATAAAAAGCAAACATAACTGACTAAAAATTAAGTTTGTTAAAGGTAAGTACTTTGGAGGAAAATGAAACATGAACGTGGGATAAGGAGTATGGAGGCAGGGATATGGGGGCCAGATGGAGTATTTTCAAATGGATTGGTCATGGGAACCTTCAACATGGAAATACTTAAAGACACACTTAAAAAGTAAGCAAGCAAGTCCTGTGGTTAACTAGGGAAGAGCATTCCAGCAAGAGGAAACAGCAAATACAAAGGCCCTGTGGTAGAAGTATATTCCTGGTGTTCAAAAAACATCAGTTACTCCTCAGGGATTGGAAATGTGTGAGTGAGGGAAAGAGTGGGTAGGATAGGGTCAGAGAATAGGAGGTCAGATATCATAGGAATTGTACTTTCTTTTGTGCATGAGTAACACACCCACACACACACACAAAATCATTAGGGTTTTGAGATGACATGTGTTCCAATATATATATTTAAATTAGATCATCGTGGCTTCTTTGTGGAGAAGTTACGAGACCAGATAATGGACTATTATAATAATTCAAGTGAGAGGAGAGGGTAGATTGGGAAAGGGTAGTAGTGAGAAGTGACAAGATTCTACATGTCTTTTAAGGTAACAAAGTAATTTGTTCACAGTTTGGATGAGAGATGTGACAGAAAAAAAAACTTAGTAAGGATAACTCCAAGGTTTTTGCCTGGACATATGAAAGGACTAAGTTCTGTTTAACTGAGGGCAGAGTTCTCTTTTGTTTTGTGTTTTGTTTTAGTATGTTTGGATCTGGGTTGGCTCATGGGACCATGGAGTCAATAATAGACAATTTACTCCCTTATATATCTAGTTATTTTTTTTACTTTTCCTATTCCTACCTACCATGTCAACCAAAAGTGTTATTAGTTTGAATTGATTTTTGTTATTTTGGCGATAGTTTATTTTTTAAAACTGCTGCATAAAAATAAATTGGGCTATAACTCTTTATTCTGTATCACTTTTGTTATTTATTGCTAAATTATAGGTATAGAGGGAAAAATACATGAGCATGTTGTAATTAATTCCAATATCTTGAAGAGCAATGAGTTGTATCCAGTCATAAAATGAACCCATCCTCAACTAGGAAATTTGTAAGAGAAAAGAGAAGTGCATATTCTTTTTAAAAAAGATGTGATAGGATTTTCTACAAATTAAATCTGGGAGAAGAGTAGACAGAAAAATAATATTTCCAATATTATTGCTCAGGAGAACTGTTGAAACAGTGGCATTCCACATGGTGACTGAAGTTTGATGTGTGAACACAGTTTTTGGGGATGTGGTGGCAGGGATGGGGGGACCCAACTTCTAAAATGATAGAATTACTAAAACAGCTGTTCTTTGTTAATCTTGATTAGAGTGATGATTTCATCCAATGTCATGTAGGCTAACAAGAATGAATGAGTTTAACACTCCTGAAGCTGTCTGGTTGGGTGACTGGCTGAGGACCAGAGAATAACTGATGTACACGAATAACATGACAAGTCAGGTAAATGTGACTCATCCCAGACACTGGCTGCCTCAGGGAGCTGCTGTGTTATAGCTTAGCTCAAGTGTAAGTGTGGGAGTGTCTGCTAAGGTTCTTTTGGTGGAAGCCACTGGAGATCAAGGGAGATTAACTTAAAAGCAAAGGTAGCTGGAGTGATGGGTGATGATGGGATTTATTTGAAGGATGCTCAGAGAATCACAGGAATTCCTAAACAACCAAATCTTGAGAAGGACAGGCAGCAAGAAAGTTCAGGAGATGTTAGGAACAAGTAGGAGATATACAATGGTAAATAAATAAATATATATATCTTGGGAGTCATTGAATGATTGAATGGGAAAAGTGGGGATCAAAGGTCAAAGAGATGAGGAAGTAGACAAATTACCATTCAGAGGGATACTGGAGTCACCCAGAGCCATTATAGATCTTGGATCAGAAAAGACCATAAATCAGACAGCAGACTCATTAGTAACAAATGCTTCTGTATGTGAGATGCTAGAAGTTTAGCCAATAGCAGGAGAAAGGAGCATAGCAAAGCATGTTTGGAAGCCTCCTTGTACAGAGAAGGGATGTGCTTCCCACCACTGGACTCATAAGTTAGACAAAGATGAGCTTTCACTGGGAGAACACTTCACAGTAAACCACATTCAGGTAAAGGCCAGAAGTGGAAAGGACCTTTTGATAAAGGTAGTTTGGTGACTATAGTTGGAGATTCTAAAGAGAGTGCATTGGAGAGGAAGTGATGAGAATGGGTGAAAAATGACTATCTTGGCTGGCAATTAAAGATAGAAGGCATTGGAGACAGTTTATTTAGTCAGCCTCACAATTACAAGGGACTCAGATCCACTGGTACTTGAGAGGACCCTGAACACTTTCTCCTTCTGGCATTTTCTGTTCTTTCAGAAACATATGATGAAATGACAAGGACTATCAGATAAATCAACTGAACTTTCTAGTGATATTTTATTTACCTTTCCTTAATGGAGACACAAATCCCCATTAGGCAATAACCAGATTATGTCTGTGTCCTGAAGAACATCAAGACAACACTCAGTGCACTCCATAAATATCAATCCCATATATTTTGGCAAATATCAAAGGCTCAATTTGATTTTGAAAGATTTCTTTTTCTTAAGATATTAGTCATATCACAGTGCTTTTTGTAAATATATATTGTAATTGAGTAAAGTTGTTTTACTGCATAACAATATAATGAACAAGGATTTCATTCATTAAATGACAATGTTTGATACCTGAATGATGCACAACCATAATTCTCAGTATTAAACAAAGTGCAAAAGACACTGAATCACTTCCTAAAAATTTATTTTATCATTAGAGCAAACCCACATGTGCAAGTAAAGCAACTCTATATAAATGAACCATTTTTAAAACAACATCTAACAATTTACCAGAATCATGAAAAAAGTTGGGATGGATTACATTCTGTGCCAGATAATTATAACAATGAATATCTAAGTTGTTCCTCACATTTCGTTTCATGAAGAGATTGCAAGTAAAAGTCAAGAGCAATATGAATAGTAAAGATTTGCATTTGAATTATAAGCATATACTTTCATTGATTACATTCCAACCACAGTTGCATTAATATTATGACACAGCTCAAGTGGATATTTTTAATGTTTTTTAATGAGGAGTAAGAATTACTTGAGTTACTATCCACTTCTTACTGGGTTTTCTGGCCCTTTCCTGCAATTGAGATAATTTTTCAGTTTGTCTTTATTCCTAGTAACCAAGGTTTTCCCTTTATCTTTTATATCCTGGACCACACCCCTATTCACAAGCAAAGCTAGGTCCTCAGACTAGCCAGTGCTCTTAAATGCTACACTAAATTCCCTCCTTTTGAGAGTTTTAGAGTCTCTCTTTTAACCCCACTACCTCATAATTTTGCATCACATCCAAACTAGTTCTCTAGCATACAAGGCTTTACCTGATCTTACCCATGCCTGCCAGTTTATAGTAAAACTAAATGAGGTTTATACAAGCTAAGAAACTTGCCTAAGGGCCCACAATTTCAAAATATTAGAGATGGGATTAAGTTGCAGTTTAGTGAATAAGAGATACAATTCTTAGTTAAAATCTGGGACAAGAATCAATAGTAAAACTCTCATCTAAAACTTTTCTTCCATGCAGACCAGCATGAAAATATAGATTTTTTTTTATTTGCCTTAAAGGTCAATAGATGCTAGCTTTATTGGAACCCAGGAGAAACAAACAAAAAATTCAGTGCCACTCCTCCATAAACTTTGTCAAGTTCTAGTCCTTTGAATTGCACGCGCACACACACACACACACACACGCACATGCAAGCACATGCACTTTCTATTAAATTGATTTGAACAACAACAAAATATCCACTAAAATCAGGAATAAAATTTTGGATAGGTTAACTAGCTTGTCTGAGATTTTGTACAAGTGTTGTGTTTTTGAGTCTTTTAAATCAATTATTGGAATTAGAAAAAAAAAATGTTTTTGCTTTTTTTTGTGTTTATTTTTTTAGTAACCAGGACACAAAAAGTATTAGAATGTACAAATAAAATAAAATACCATGAGGGAAAATAATAACTAATACGTAGAAATTCTTAGACTCCAAAGACATATCAATACCCACTGACAGTATAAAGCCTTCAGCAAATGCTGCTCTGAGTCACTTAAAAAATGTTAAGCAGTTTTCAATATCTCATGGAAAATATTGAACCACTTGCCAAAGTGTTTCATAGACGTGGATTCCGTTATACAAAATCATCATTTACTTCATAAAGATTACTGAATTTCCACTTTAATATTAACTCTTTAAAATGAATGTTTTTCTTTTTTATGATAATTTTATTTTTTTCAACATTTATGATTTTTACTTGCAACTATCACAAAATGTTTTTTAAAAATATATTTTTACTGATTTTTTACAGAGAGGAAGAGAGAGGGATAGAGAATTAGAAACATCAATGAGAGAGAATCATCGATCAGCTGCCTCTTGCACACCCCCTACTGGGGATGTGCCAGCAACCAAGGTACATGCCCTTGACCAGAATCAAACCCCAGTCCACAGGCCGATACTCTATCCACTGAGCCAAACCAGTTTCAGCAAAATGTGGTGTTTTTTTTTTTTTTTTTAAGAGTAGGATCATCTAAGACAGAGGTCAGCAAACTGCATAAATACAGCATGCTGCCTATTTTTGATCAGCCCACATGCTAAGAATGATTTTTATTTGTTTGGGGGAAAAATCAAAATCATACCATTATAATAACCTGGTTATTATTTAACAGAAAAGAAGAAAAGGGAGACTAGATAATATAGGCATGCCATTTAAACAACTTGGCTACAAAGCTGTAAGTTAACACTCTCCAAGTCTGTTCCCTGCTGACTGAAGTGGGAAGGGACTGAACAACAGCAGATTATTTTATTTTATTATGTTCAACTACAAACCCATGCCTGCCAGGCTTGATGGACTAAGGCAGTTTAGAAGCATGCCCAGTAAAGTCTGAGAGTGCTTTACTGGGAAAGTGCTTACCTGTCTGTCCATCACACTTGGGAGCAAATCAGTGGCCAAAAGAGGCATGGCCACTGCAAAGGCTCAAAATCTGAATATTTAAACTTCTAAAGCACCCTCTCTTGGTTGTTACTCTCTCATGAGCTGGGCTCCTGACTCCTGTTCACACAATGAACTACTGGTCTTTAATTAGCTTGGATGTCGAACCACACCTGGCTACAGCATGGAATAGAAGCTCTGGACACTAGCCTTGCTTTTGGCTCTACTAGAACCACTGCTGCCCTTCTTTCAGGACTGGCTAAGGGAAATGGGAATTTGGAAACTAATGAATGTAACTCCTCACCAATAAAGCCTTCAACCACATCTTATTCTCCCATGCAGCTTCTGAAAGTGCTCATTTTAGTGGTACCCCAAGAACTTCATGCACACTCCTGTCCAGGAGATCTGGCCCTTTAATTCCTCCGGCAACAAAAAGAATAATAGTTCAAGATATATAAATATTGCATGAATTCCAAATGTCAGTATCTATAAATAAACTTTCATTGGAATGCAGCCCTGCTCATTTATTTAATTATTGTTTATAGCTGCATTTGGGCTATAATGGCAGTATTGATTAGTTGAAAGGAGACCCGGTGGCCCTCAAAGTAATGTTTAGTATCTGGACCATTAGAGTGAAATTTTACCAAACCCTGACCTAAGACAGTGATTTTTAAGTCTTCTGAAACTACTTCCAATGTGGAAGGCATCTGTTTCTCTTTTTTTCCACAATGTGAACTTTTCTTTGATTTACTTTAATTGGGTGTCTCTCAAAGTCTAGCATATTTACTGTCGGGAAAGTTGGTAACTTCAATCAATAAATCAAGATTATTTAAAGTATAACTAGAAGATGTATTTCCTTTAAAAAAATAAAATATTTTGGGATGACATTGGTTAATGAAATTATGTAGGTTTCAAGTGTACAATTCTATTATACATCATCTATATATTGCATTGTGTGCCTACTTCCCAAAGTCCAGTCTTCGGTTACCACATATTTGATCCCCTTTGCCCTTTAGTACTTGCCACTTCCCAAGAAATATTTTCTTAAGAGTAAATTTTCTAAACAGGGGTATCAGTTGAAAGGAAGGTCTGGAAATCTAATTAAAAAAAAAAAAAGCTGTTCTTCCTCATATTATAAACTATATATAAAAAATATGAACTTTGACTCAAATCCTGTGTAGAATATTTAGTCCGCTTTTTACAGTACATTGAGTGGGGTAATTTTATCAACCTCATGGTTTTGTTGTGACAGAAAAATGTAATAATGAATCAGGTTTTGAAAATACTCATCCTCCTTCTCTGTCTCTACTCAAATTTTGGGTGGGCTCTTTGAAGTTTAAAGGCAAAAATTAGACTTAGAATCTTTTGTTGTAATAGCTGTCACAAAATAATCTAGGTGTGAGTGGTCAGATTTTATATTGTTTTTATATTTTTCAAACACTTATTCTCGTTTCTTAGTTCATAAATCCAATCTTTATATCTGCTTTCTCCTTGAGGGCACCGTTTTTCATCCTAAGCATGGCCATAGAGGTATCTACCTCTTACACGTCCTCATAAGTACCATGCATTTCATGTTTATTGCAGTGTGTTTAATTTGCATTATGTCAGGTCCCTACACAATGAGTTTAGAAATTTCAGGTTAATAAACACTATAAAAATTATCTCTCTCGTTTATTCTAGCACTAGAAGGGTAATTACATCTAAGCGTGGTGAAACCCTTGTGACTCTATGTGGATGACTGTGATTACAATGGCAGATGGCAACCCATAGGCATTATCACTGCAGTTTACTATAGCATTTACCATAATGAACAGGCCTTTGGGTGATTTGTGTTGAATATGCAAAATGGCCAAGAAATACTTATTTGTTGTTTTAAGTCACTGAGACTTCAGAATTCTTTGCTACTGCAGTATAGCATAGCCTATAATGCTGCGATTATGCATAAAATGTCAAGGAGGCACAGAGGAGGAAGTTCTGAGCATATTATTCCAGCTTGTAATAAATAGGATCAGATTAATAATTAATCATTATCTTGGTTGCTCCAATGCTATCACTTTAAAGAAGGACTATAGCAAACACTTTCCAGATTGGTGGAGCCTTCTATAGAAATAGGTTTTGAGAAAAACATTTCACCAAAGATGCTTCCAGCTCATTGTTTTATGACAGATGTCCTTAATGGCAAGAGCAAAGTTTAGGGATGGCAGTCTATACCCCTCACAATTTTCTACCTCTCAACTGAGTCAGGGATTAAATTTTTTTTTTTTGCGGGGGTGAAACAAATAAATCAGTGTTTCCCCAAACAATGTAGTCAGCACAATGACCTAACAAACCTGTTTTAAAAGTTTATTTTTTAAAAGCGGCATCACACACAAAGAATATACAGGCAAAAACAAAAGTTACAAGATAAAAAGCATAAATATTGTCCCTCCCTTAGACTATAATTCTATAAGAAAGGAATATGTAAATAGTTTTTGAATGCTTTCAGAAATAGTCAATATATGCATTATTTGTATAGTGCACAGAAAAATATATATACAGTATGTTTTTAATCTTTTACTTTTACTAAAATAAGTTTACTTATGATAGTTAAACTGTGTGATTTTTTTTAAAATGCCTCTATCTGGGGACATCTATAAATTTATATCATCAGACCTATATAGGCTCTGATCAAGTAAATCTGGAAAAAAGCCTCAGGAATATTTATTTTTGAAAACTCTTCAGGTAATTTCAATGATCAGTTCTATTGGAAATTCTTGCAATAGGTAATGAGATTTCTTTCAGCACATGTGTTTTAGATTCTAAGATATCTCCACAAAATTATAAAATTGTGACATTGTCATTGGTTTTTCATATAGCTACCATCTGTTTAATCTTGACAATTAAATAACTTCGACCTTGGATGGTTTCTGTGCCTTATTTTACTTTTCTCTATATTAGAGAAGCATTGCGTGGGTTGTACCAAATGGACTTATATAAATGATTTTTTTTTTTTTGTAAAAGCATACTCTAGGAAAATGACTGCCTACAATACAGAGTAAAACTTTAGCTGGAAATGCTCATCCAACATTTCTTGTGAGCAGAGTTCAACTATGTTGGATTCAACCAGCAACATTGATTTTCCATGTTTTTCTCCCTTCCGCTGAAAGGAATCAAGTTCAATCTGTAGGGAATGAAAACTAAACAGCCCTTAACATGAAGGTCTATGTCCTCCTGCATTTATCTCGTAGGTTAAAATCATTCATTGATCGCTAATCACCAGTGGTTGTTTGCACACAACAGGTTCCCTGGATAGCACAAAACCACAAAGAGGATTATGCATACCACAGGAAACAATCAATAGAAAAGGCTCATAATGATCTTCCTGAGAAGAAACTGCAAGATTTTCCCTTTGTGACAGTCTGTGTGTGTGATAGGTTTGTCAAAATAGACAGAAGGTTTCCAGCTGGCAGAAAAGTGTTTTTTTAACATTTGGCTTTCATATCCACTTTTCTTCTCTCACTAGAATGATATTAAAAATAAAACATTAAAATGCTCTTAATAGAGGATTTCATTCTTGCTTTGCATTTTCACCTAAATAGTCATGAAACATGCCTTTTGTCACCATTAGAATGTTACTGGGTTGTTTTTGCCTTGTGAATGCCTAAAACATCCAGTCAAGTCCATTTTTTATTGACTAAAAGAAATTGGATGGCATTTATCTTAGAGTTCTTAAAAGTGGTTCAGTGCATCTTCAATTAAAAAAACAAAACAAAACAGAAACTTATTATTTGGCCTTAACCATAAAATACATTTTGTATAATCAACTAAAATATATTAAACGTATTTTTCAACCACTGGTCTAAGAACAGAAAATAAAGTCATGAATACATTAAAACTCACCTTTCAACATTTCACACCCCAATAGTTACCGCTTGTAGATCCTGGTCTGTAGTATATGTTATGTCTAGATCTCCTTGGAGGAAATAATGGAACCCATTAACTTGATCAGCATGAATTTACTTTTTCCTGTGTTTTGTCCTAAAAGTTTTAGCATTTATATTGTTCCACTCTGAAAAGTCAATATGAACAAACTAAATTCCAAAATAAAGCTTTTACTCCAACTCCCAACAAGAAGAAGGAAGGAGACTGACCATCTGAGAACACTTGTGCATAGGCGAAAGAATATCTGACCTAAAATTCCTTGGGTCAGATAATAATCATGCTCTCTTTTTTTTTTTCTTCTTATTTCATATGTAGCCTTGTAATTTGTCCCAAGATAACATTTTATAGTGACATAATTCTTATAAACAGTGTAATGTTATTGTATCTCTATGTGCATTTGTCAACAAATTATTCTTTAAACCTATTTATCATTATACATGTATAATAAAAAATCAACATATACATACATACATATATATGAATACTGACTATAAATTGCTTTAATAATCACCATCTACTTTCACTGATTCTGAAACTTCACAATTCTTTTCCCGTTTTTTATAATTATAGAAAAATGTAGGTGTTTAAAATTTATACTTGGTTCAGTTTGATAAAGGGTCTTTTAAGACAGCGTTTTTCAACTGCTGTTCCGCGAGATGTTGCCTGGTGTGCCGTAGGTGCAGACAAGACAAGAATTTTATAATTTTTCACTATTTTGTTTACTTAATATTTCATAATAAAGTAATTATAAAATACTTTCTTTGTGTTTATTTGATTCCTATTCAAGAGAATTACTTTATATATAGTCAATATAGGCACAGAGTTAAATTTTTTTAACATTTTCTAATGGTGGTGTGCCTCGGGATTTTTTTCATGAAACAAGTGTGCCTTTGCCCAAAAAAGGTTGAAAAACACTGTTTTAAGAAGCCATCAGGGGTTAATTAGAGGGAGAAACAGGGGGAGCTCTCTAATTGGATAAATTCATATTGACTTTGAGAGTGAATGTCAATATCTGCATGCCAGATAGTTTTGCTTTCTGCTCCAATTATAGGAAGATCACAGTATGGAATCATAATTTGCTCCCCACACTACCCAGGCCTTCCAGAACACTGCCTGAAATTAAATCTTCTGTGTGTGCATGGCATATGAAAAATTGAATGGCAGTTCATTTTCACAACACATGACACACATAAAAGAAATTATGAATTAATTTTAAACCCTGCTTAGCAGAGTCTTATCAAATTGATGGCACCCTTTGTCTTACTGAAGTCAGGCATCAGAATTGATATGCTTAATTAGAATCAGGCATCTTTAAATGTTTTAGAGTGACAGCTCAGATTATCCTATTGAAACACCCCTCCCATGGTTTGAAGCCTAAAACAAAACAAGTGGCTTAAAAAGTTGACTGGATATGATTTTCACTTCATGCACTACATTAAGCACATCAAAATGTACTATTATGCTGGGTGTTCAAACAAATAAAGCCAAAGCTCTTAAGGGCTTATTTTTAAGATAAATTGATGGATAGAGATAGACAGATTTTTAAGAATCTGTATGGGCTTGTGTGTCCTTGACTCTCAAAGAGGTTTTCTTTAGTTTGTGTTCAAGGGAAAACAACATGGAGTTATAACTGACTGTCCTTCTGCAGTAACCTTTGGATTATTCAGGAGCTAGCTATGCATTTGATGTATTAGTTAGACTCAGCTTCTCCCATTTTGAGCATTTTGCTATCCATTAGATGCTTTCCTCAGCTTCTAATTGACAGCAGACCATCAAGGCACCTGTGTTATCCATCTTAAAAGCATCCTAACTTATGAACAACAAATATGCACAGATTTTATGGGACACGGGCTCTTTTTTTTCCCAGTGACAGGGATAAAGAGAGCTGCCCACTCTTCCTCTTGCAAAACTTTGATGTTTCTTCTTTATTCACTACTAAGAAGGTTCTTGGGTTTGGGAACATTTTTCCAGAGAAACACCATGGTTAATAATATTAGGGGGAACTATATATTTAAATATATATTAAAATTTAACTACCTGTATTTTTGGCAGCTTGTAATGACTGCTCTACTGTTTTAGAGCCAAGAGTTATGGTCAATCAAGTTTAGAGTCACATCTGCTTAATTAACTCATAAAAGTAACGGCAGAAAGAGAAACTCACTCTAATGGTGTTGGTTTGAAGAAGTACTAAAAATGTAAACACGGCCCTGACTGTTTTGGCTTGGTGGATGGAACGTCAGCTTGTGGACTGAAGGGTACCAGGTTCGATTCTGGTTTGAGGCATGTGTCTTGGTTGTAGGCACATCCCCAGTGGGGGATGTGCAGGAGGCAGCTGATCGGTGTTTCTCTCTCATTGATATTTCTGTCTCTCTGTCCCTCTCTCTTCCTCTCTGTGGAAAACCAATAAAATATATTTTCAAAAATGTAAACACGAAGTGGAACTAGCCTGGTAGCCCTTATAAGCTGAGGGTGAGTTGCCTCAAGCTAGTTTGTACAATTATGATGTGGTTTGGATTTTACTGTATTTTCAGCATATACTGGTCTCAGAATAGCACTGACAATTATTGAAAGTGGCCTGGGCTTTATACCGTAGTTTAAGGTTCAATATCAAGGATTTTTGTTTTTGTTTTAATTTGGAGAAAAAATTGTTTTCATCCACTAAGAGCAAAATGCAATCCAAAGAGATGTGAAACTCTCTTGTGCCTATAAGAACAAAGTTGTGTTAGTGTCCCTTTTACATAATAGCTTATTACAGCTCCAATTATTTTCTTGCATGATTCACTTAATCTTCCATAGAAATAGTAATATTTGTGACAACCCTAAAAGATACAGACCTTGGAGTTAGTGTTAAAACTAAATTTTCATATATGACTTAATTATGATTACCAGTTTTCTTACTCAATTCTCTTTTTGGACTGACAGTGTAGCACATTGGTGGCCCTGAAAGTAATAAAGAACATAAAATACTCAAACCTGTTTTTCTCTGGGAGGACTTCCATATAAATTACCTTTTTAAATGGACCTGACATATTTCTCTACTCTTATAACCACGGTGCAACCTTACTGGGCTATGCATTCTTTCTTGGGTTTTCAGAACCAGACTTTAGTTCTTTAGGGCCCAGTGGTCGGCAAACTCTAGTCAACAGAGCCAAATATCAACAGTACAAAGACTGAAATTTCTTTGGAGAGCCAAAAACTGACTTCTGCGCATGGGCCACAAAGTTTCCATTGCACTGTACATGCGCACCCGCACGTGGTATTTCGTGGAAGAGCCACACTCAAGGGGCCAAAGAGCTGCATGTGGCTTGGGAGCCGCAGTTTGCCGACAGCTGCTTTAGGCTTTTAATGCAGCCCCCAGGAACTCTCACCAGGAAAACACCCTAGCTCAGGAGAGCACCCAAGACTGGGAGTAAATTTCAGTGAATGGAAATCACTATCAATTACACTTGAGCTCTTTTCTCTTCCTGGGGTCCTTGGAGTATCTGCTCTTCCTTGAATTGAGTAACCTTTTGTGTCATGTGCTTTGGGTACTCTCATCATTGAAAATTAACCAATGATTGAAGCTTTCAGAGGAGTTCAGATACTTTACTTTGGAAAGTTTGAGCTTTTGTGTTTTACAGGCAAATGTCCTCCCCTGCCATCTGATTTTTCACATCTCCTGCTATTATTGCCTGTGAAAGTGAGAACAGCAGTCAGGGAGCCAAACAAGGCTTCCCAAGTGTGTAGCAGTGGCATCCTGTTATCCCAGAACTACTTTCAGGAAGCAATGCTGGATTTCCACTTAACAGTTAATGTTTTTCTGCTGCTAGAGAATTATTCACTACATAGTAAAACAGGAGGGAAATAATCTCTTCTTCACATCGTTAGTAATAAATATGATTGCTTATATTTTCCAAGAGGAGTGACAGGAAATGCGGATAATGAGCAACAATCTGACAGACACATAGAAATGTGCCTGTTAATATTAGGCAAAGCAAAATACCAAAATAAGGACCTGAAACATATTTAGCATTTTTTTATAATAAAATAAAATTTTAAATAGCCAGATACTATTAACAAAAGTGGTCCCTGTACAAAGAGAATTAAAATCATTATCTCAGGAAGAAATCATTACACCTCCTCCTCAGAAGAAATCAGTCCTTATAAGATAATGTATGTTCATATTGTATTTTTATTCTTAATTGAAAATATCGTGAGTGATCATATGGAATGAAGATATCATATTAACAGATGACACAAAGTGAACTTCTCTCTGTAGTTGTTTACAGAGGCAGCGTGAAGTTGGGGAGACCCTCCCAGCATTTTCACTCTGAGACTCTGTGCTGGACTGAAAAGGGGAACTGGGTGGGCAGCCGTATCTGATCCTGCAGAGGATGATTGGGATGAGACCTTAGCAGTCAGTTATCTCTCTCCTACACACAGGGTGTTCACTATTAAGGGTGAAGTTTGGCAAGGCCAGGAGGGAAGGGGGATGAGATTAGAGTTAGAAAGGATGGTGCCTGAATCCAATCTATAATCGACTGTTCTGTGATCCATTTGAATTAAGCTGAGAAGTCATGAAACTCCCCTGCTTTCATCTTGGTCTAGCATTCCCAGGCTTTTGACTATACCTTTGCTCCTTTCCAGGGCTTTCTAGCCTGGCATTTTGATATGTGTTAACCATCTGGTTTTTATTTTTATTCACCTTCTTGGATTGTTAGCTCCTTGAAGGAAATAGCCATGCCAAATTCATTTTGGTTGTCCAGAGTCATATTGGTTGTCCAGAGTTGGAATTTAGTAATTATGACTTGTATACATGGACAAAAAATAAAGAGAACAGTTTTAAACAAAGAGTTCTATTTGTTCTGTCTGAGCGTTCTCTGGGTAACTTGATAATTGACAAACTTTGACGGTGAGGAGAAAATGAGATGGAGGCCAATTTTTGAATAATTTAGATCCTTAAGCCACTTTACCTGGACTTAAATGGAAATTTGATTGGATTGCTTTCATCCAATCTGGGCTTCATTTGACCTGATTTGAAAGTCAATAACATCATCTGATAGAAGGACTCCAATCTAAGCCTCATCTGCTTGATTTCAGGAGTCTTTTGGAACTTCTGAAATAGAAGGGTGTTTTCCACCCTGCCTCTGCTTTCCTTGGAGCGGGTGGTGGGGAAAAAGAACCAGAAATCGCTCTATGGTGACAGCAGTTGCATCTGTGCAGCGATCAGTGTTTTATCCCACACCTCCATCCTAACATATACTTTTTTTTTTTAATGTGGGTGTAAACCTAATTTCCTTGTGCATAATGTTAGTGCCTCTGAAGTTTACAGAGCTGGCTGAAATCTGCACTAAGTGGTTTTGGAATAAAAGCTTTCCTTGTCATTATTTGCACAGTCTGTAGTATCCAGCTGCCAACCCGTGCCATATTATTTGTGTGATGCTAGGTGACAGTCTGTGTTGAGTTTCAACTATGATTCTGGACATAATTTAATGAGCTGGCATGCCATTTTCCCCTGTAAGAAATATGCACATATTTTTAATGCCAATCGGAAGTTGTTTATTTTACTCATAGTGTAGCTTTTGAATCCAGGATTTCTACTCTTAGCACATAGTAGCACGATACACTCGGCATATAAATGTACTTTTTCCCCACTTGCGTTTAGGAGAGGTTTAGTTTTCAGCAGAACCCAGGGAGGAAAACGTCCCCACTTGGTTGCACAGGGCTTGCTTCTTGGCTTCTCTTCCTAATTGGCTTTTAACAAGCTGTCAATCTTCCACTCTATATGTTGCATTTATAAGGGAAGGGCAGAGATGTGTTGCAATCTCCCTGTGGATGTGGACTGCTTCTTAAGGGAAGCATATCTGGGCTGTCAGGGTGGGTTTGGCACCACAACATTGAGTCAAATACAATGTGATTTTTGCCTGGTGCTATAAACCGATGCTGAGTACATATTTGTGTCTGTGCCATCCGTCCTTTTCCTTAGAGATGTCGTCATCTTCTTCCACTTTCACATAATACGAAAAAGCCCACTCAGTGGTTTTTTTTGTGAAATAGATTTTTTAAAATAACTGCTTTTTTCCCCCTAATAGAAGTAATATCCATTCAATTGGAAGAGACATAAGTAATTCAAAAAAGTATACTGAATAAACCAAAATAACCTGTTAATTCACCATACAGATAACCAATTTAATGTTTTAGTGCATTCCTTTTGAGGATTCTGTAAGGGTTTGTGTGTGTGTTTATGTTTGTATCTACATACAGATATTTATTGTTTTCTTTACAGAAATGATAACTTTTACATATTTGTATAGTATACATTTTTATTTAGCAATAGGTAGCTCATGAACATCTCCCATGTCAGTAAGTGTTGTTTACAGTATGATTTTTAGTAACCTCTTACATGGCAATGCAATAATTTACTTAACCTCTCTCCCTATTTATGGACATTTAGCTCATTTCTCAGTTTGTGCTATGAAAAAATTGTTTCTTTGCATTTCCTGGATCATGTCTTTAGGACTTATTCCTAGACATGGAATTACTGGGTCAAAGGCTATGCATATTTTGGCTCTTGTATATTTACCACAAATTTCCTTACAGAACGATGACTGTTCTTACACTTCCAGTGATGGAAAAAAAAAAGACTTCCTCTGCAGTGGCCTCTATGCACTGAAATTCTCTTTATTTTTACTCATTACCAATAAGACATATGGAATCATTTTTTTAAAAAATTCATTGGTGAAGTTCATTGGTTATCATATGTTTAATGGTCATTTCGTTTAGTCATGAAAACCCAGCTCAGGTAGCAGTGTAGTGTCATGTTTGAGAGTCAGATGGCATGGTCCTCCAAAATGTTTCACCCAAGTCATATGACCTTGGGCCATTGTCTTAACTTATCTATATAATGTGGGCAATAGTGGTAACTATCTCACAGATTAGTTGTTTAATATATTCCCATTTTATATGTTATATAATATATTCCCAATATATGATAATAGTTAGAACATTATTAGTACTTTCTATGTGTCAAGCACTATCTATATAGCATTTTATACATATGAATTCTTTTACTATATTTTGAAGCAATATATAAAGCATTTAATACAATGCTTGTTGCATAATAAACCCTCAATAAGTATCCTGTTATTTTATAAGTTATGCTTTTTCCACAGCATGTGTTATACATAGACTAATGTCATGGATGAAAAAACATCACAATATCTTCAAAGAATTGCTTTAAAATATTCAACATAAATGTTAAGCATTGTTAATGGCAATTTAAAATTTGTTTTTAGCTTGATATATGATAAAGTTACATAAATAATCAATGTTAAAAAATAGGTTTGTAATATAATTATTATTGACATACCAAGTGCCAACATTCAGTGTTCATACTCATTGCTACAACTGGCATAGACAGATTAAGTGAAGTAGAGTCAAGCAGATATCCAGTTACTTGGCATAATGGAGGCAATCTATATGGACAGTAAAAAACAAACAACCAGGTATTTCTCCATTTTACTCAATTATAGTATCTACTACTTAACAAATCAAGCCTGAAAGGTCCTACAGTTAACTATGTTCATTTGCTATTGAATGGTCTGACATTTGGCTTCAAATAGAAATGGGTGACTGTGTTTTAAAGTTACCATCAACAGACATAGAGCGATGAGACAATGGGGAGGCAGCACAAAGGTCAGCTATGAACACACATGTCGTCAGGAAAACCTGCCTTCCAACCTTTGGTCTGCCATTAAAAGTTGGCACTACCCATTTAACTTAAAGTCTCCAAGTTCTAATCTCTTCATTGACAAAACAAAGATATTTACCTCAGAGATTCATGTCAGAATTAAGTGAAATATGGAATTTCAAGCATGTAGCATAAGGTCTGGAACCCAAGGTACCTAACTAAATGTTGGTTGCTGATTTTATAATTACTATATAGATTTTGTAGATGCTGGGCTATTTGACATGTATTCAGTGAATGTCCCAAAGTTGCCTTTGAGTTGCCTGCAGAACATAAATGGGAAGGTGACTAGAAGACAAGTTTGCCTGAAACTCAGAAGAAAGATCTGAGTTTGAAAAATCAGTTTGTATATGAGTGAGGAAATGGACAGTTAGAAAAGTTTCAGGAGAAAGATGGTCCCTGAAAAAGTGGGAGTATTGGAATAGGACCTAGGAAGGGAAAATCTTTCATAGAAAGGAAGTTGTCTCTGCCATAGCAACAGGAGGGAAGGTGAAAAATGGGTGCAGTCAGCATGTTGATATTTGTCAAACTGTTCTGAAACTCCAGTAGCTATAAACTATTTAATGAATTAATGCTTTCTACCTGAAGTTTTATTTTATAGTGATTCTAGGTCTGGGAATTTTAATTTATTGCAAATAACTCAAATTTAGTGGCAGTTCAGAAAGACTTTAGCTAAAATAAAGGAATTTGAGGAAATAAAAATGCATTTTAAAATACATTTTTTTAAATGGAAGATAACATTAGTTGTTTGTGTTTTTTTAAATCATGGTTTTATACTCCAGAAAATATTTTCCCTATGTGTAGACACCTCTTTTTACTCTGTTTTATAACTTCAGTCAACCTGTGTAAAAAATGGTACATATAAAGAGAAACAGCTAAACAATTAGGTAATCAGTATAAAATAACATTTGGAAAAATAGCTCCTTGCACATTCTCTCCAGACATACAATACCCTTTCTATAAGAATAACCTGTGTTCAGATGTCTTTTATTATAGTTGAAAATCCTCAAGGTATAAATAAATACCCTATCTGAATATATTCTTATTTCAATAATTAGTTGCCCCAAAGGGAGATATATCTATGATGCAGCCTTTAGTCATTCTTCTCTTCTAGCAGAAATTATGCATTTAAGAAATATAAGACTTCTTAATCTACAACATGGGGAAGAGTAAATTGTAAACAAAACATAATTAGAAAGATTTATCTTTCTATATGACTTGGGGCATTTTGTAAGTTCTACTTCTGCTTATTTATATTTTCAGAAAAATTCCCCTAATAAGCAATGCTATAAATGTCAATTTATAGACTGATATAAAAGAGGATTCTGAATTGTGCTTTTAAAACCTTGCCTTTACTACTTTCACACTAAAGATGATGAATTGTTAAATATACTTCAGTTGGTAAAACCAAGTCCTAAAATATGAAGGCATCCTATAAACATTAAGCTTAAAAAACACTAAAGAATATCTATATAATATTATGTCAGAAAGTGAAGCATGACATTGCAATAATCCTAAAATGAAAATTAAATAAAACTAGAATTCATAAGGATTTATTATGGTAGATTAACCATAGTGATGCTAGACTTCGAGGTGTTAGGAGGAAATCATTACGTCTTGCATTGCCGGATCAATTCCCTTTGTGGCTTCTAATAAATTGTGTCTTCTGATTTTGATGGATGTTTAACCATCTGTTTCTGGAGAGATTTCCATTTATAGACCAGGAAATTGCTTCAATGAGTGCTTCTTAAGTGTTAGCAATTGAAAGATACAAATAGTAATAGTGTGGTTGCTATGACTTACTAGTAGACAAATATTGGTACCCTCTTACCATTTTATACTGATAACTAGTACCCTTTTTTAATTATGAAAATAAAGGGAATTTGGTAAAATTTTTGTTTTTTGTTTATCTATAAAATGTTCCAAATAATAATTAATACAGTTGAATTTGTTTAATAAACTGTATTGAACAAATAGCAAAAATTGGGGATATACCTTGAAAATTTGGCTTTGTGAAGGTAGTACTTTTATTTATTCAAGTTTTTTGTCTCATTTATAAATATTAGCTAAGCATTCACTGAATAAAAGTATAATTACCAGGAGCTAAAAATATTTTTATAGTTACACAAAGTTCCAAAATTAGAAATATATGCTGTAAATACAATATTATTAAATAGATATGCTTTTATGCAAAGGAGAGCTAAGCAAATGTAGTTACATTAAGACTTATTATTAGGTCTTAATAGAAAATGAAAATGTTTGTACTTATATAAGTAAATTTTACAAGAAAATGTGTCTCTAACTGGAAAAAAATAAGTACTAAAATGTTTTTCTTTGAAAAATTAGTGGTAATTTTTCAGTTATTAAGATTAGTCTAATTAATGCATATATTACCTGATAATATCAGACATTGGCTAAGACTTTTCATTTTTAACAGTACGTATAGATTAGTATATTAATAATACTGAAGCCACACACAGTTGATCCTTTCTCATCATCTTCCTAATAGATGCAACTTCTTTAAGAGCAAGTACTATTCTTGCCTTTGTATTTTGTACCTATACCATAGCATTTTTGTAAATTTGAATGTTTGTCTATATATAGTCACATTATTTCACCATGATTTAATGTTAAGCCATTTCCTGCATTTCTTTTACAAGATAATTGATACATAGTGCACTAGAAAGTATATGTGCCTGTGATCAAAGACACACTTAGTGAACATCTAATTTCACACATGATATTGTGTCTGGCCAGATTTATCTTTCTTTTTGTAATGACACTATTTGGGGACAGGAGGACATTGGGTCAAGCCACTGTAGGAAAACCTCCTCTTTCCCACTTCATCAGTCCATACACTGTAGGCATGGCAATTTCCTTCCTACAGACCCATAGGTGGGCATGTGGCCCAGGCCTAGCCAGTGTATTCTACCCCCTAGAGACAGCTTTAAGGATGGACACAAGCCCCAATCAGAGCCAAGGAGTCTCAAGTCCCTTATTTGATGCCACTTTTTCCACCAAGTCACTGGCATGGGAAATGTAAGCCTGGAGCTGCTGGCAGCCATAGAGCCCAAAGAGCAGAGCTCACTCAAGGAAGACGCCACGTGACACCCTTTTATTCCTGAGCTCTGTCTAATTTTAATTCGCATCTTGCATTTTTCAATCACATCAGCTAAAAAATGACCTTATTTTTGCTTAAGCCTGTCTGAGTTATATTTATATTGCTTGCAACTGCAAGAGGATAGATATAGTAATAACTGATAGATATAATGATCTGCACTGTGGCTATTTCATCTATAAGCAAGGGACAGAATTGCATATTCAGTAATATCCCCTTCACAAATCAAAGTCTGTATGTATAGCTATAGCCACATGGACTTTGTTATAGAGAACAGATGTTTATTACATCAAAATAAACCATAAGTATTTATTGCTTTTCTTTATTTTATTTTTTTGTTTTGACACTAATTTTTTTAAAGTACTTACAATTCTTTTTAATTCTTCTCCTTAAGTGAGTGATTATCGTCTCTGCTATTTATTAGAATTCTGAGTTGCTTAGAATTATTTTAAAAATTAGTAAAAGGCAATTAATTGTATTTAATCATATATAATAATAGACTGTGAAAGAAAACAATTTATAAATCAGGTTACTATACTAGTTTTCTTACCTAATATATATCCAAATCTTATTATCATGATTTAGGTCGCTTTTACCACAATACAAAATTCTGTGTAAACAAAAAATGCTACTTATTAATTATCTTGCAGAAAGAGCTTCATAAAAAAGACACTATCATTTTCTGAAGTGCATTCTGTTAAATTTTAGAATGTGTTGTTCTCCAAACGGGTGCAGAACTAGGGTGATATCCTGGTTAATGATGAACAGTCCTGGATTACCTGCATCTGTTTTAATTTATACCTATTTTATTGATGTAGTTATTAATGATCCATTGTTTATCAAAAGTATACCAATGTGGGGGAAATTATATGGTCACCAAAGATTGTAAAACCAAACAGTAAGGATAAAAGTCTTGGTGACGATAGCAGAAACTGGTTTGGCTCAGTAGTAGAGCATCGGTCTGCGGACTGAAAGGTCCCAGGTTCGATTCCGACAAGGGCATGTACCTTAGTTGTGGGCACATCCCCAGTAGGGGGTGTGCAAGAGGCAGCTGATCAATGATTCTCTCTCCGATGTTTCTGACTCTATCCCTCTCTCTTCCTCTCTGTAAAAAATCAATAAAATATATTTAAAAAAATGTCTTAGTGATGAACTTGTAGCCCTTTGACAATAAATGAGGTGTATGAGATGCATTTTATAATTACAAAGGATATATATGGAAACAATTAATAAAATCTAAAATATTATTATCATTATACTACCATAGCTTATTAAAAAGAAGACTGAAATGAATGTAGTAAATGCTTATTGCTGAATTTTGTGCTACTCATTGCCCTTCAACTAACTATTCTTAAGAAACAAGAATCAAGTCTGACCCACAGATAGTAACTGGTTCATCTGTGCATTATATAACAGGACTCTGTGAAATGAAGCATCCTTTAATAATCATCCACGTCAGTAGTCACAACTAAGAAGGTATCTCTAAATTATAAATCTTGAGGTAGACCTAACCAGTTTTGCTCAGTAGTTAGTGCATAGGCCTGCGAACTGAGGGGTCTCGGGTTTGATTCTGGTTATGGGCACATCCCCAATAGAGGGTGTGCAGGAGGCAACTGATCGATGTTTCTCTCTCATTGAAGTTTCTGACTCTCTATCCCTCTCCCTTCCTCTCTGTAAAAAAAATAATAATAATAATATATATATTTTTAAATCTTGAGATAAATGTAAATTATTATTATTATTATTATTATTATTATTATTGAAGTGCAGAGAAATGTAACTGTTGTCATTGGGAAACCTGCATTTAAATGTATAGGAAATTTGCTTTGCAAGATAAATGTGCCATTAGGTTAAAGTGGAATGAGCATTTCACTTCATCTGCCATCTATTCCAAAGGTCAATTCTTAATTTGTTTCTTCTGTTATGTCCCATGGTCTTCATGTATATTCTTTGAGCAGAAACAAATCTACTTTTGAAACAATAAGAGAAGTAAAAGCTGATTATTTAGAACTCATTCGTAATTTATTATTTATATTAAGCCATACTAAACTAGGATTTAGACACAGAGGACAAGTTAAAATAAAAGCTTCCATTTCTGGACTCTTCTTTGAAGTATATTTTCATAATTTTATTTAAATTACCTTACATAGATACATATGCACATACACACAATTCAGGAAAAGGAGGCTAGCTTACACACATGGCAATTATCAGTGGAATCTGGAAATAATGATACTGAGCATTTGCAGGATTTAAGAAAACTTCTTTAGTATCACAGATCATAAAGAAGAGATTGGCAAACTTTTTGAGTAAAGGGTTAGATAGTGAATGTTTTGGGCTTTAAAGGCTATATGATCTTGGCTGCAAATATTTGAATTACCATTGTAAAAAAAAAACAAAAAAAAAACAAGACAAAACAAAAACAAAAACACAAACAAACAAAAAAAACCATAGATAAAACATTAACAATAAGTATGGTTGTATTCTAATAAAACTTGTTCATGGACACTGAGATTTGATATTTGTGTAATTGTCATAAGTAATGAAATAAAAAATCTTTAAATTGTTTTAACTCTTTAAAATAAAAAACCTGATTTTAACTTATAGTCCACAGAAAAATAGGTGATGGGCTGAACTTGGCCTATGAGGCATAGCTTGCTGACCTCTGTCATAGAGCATTATGCTGTGCCCTATCAAGAAGGGAAAAAAAGAAAAAAAAAGAATTGTGTGTGGCATTCAACAAACTTTCCCAAATGTGCTTCAAGATACAGGTATTATGTCTAAAAAGAGGTTTTATATATTTTTTATTCTCTTAGAAAATACAGACTATTATAGCACCAGGGAAAGTTTATAAAAATAACCACTTCTCATTGTTTTTTACATAAAGAGTTTATGACAAATATACTGTCAAAAGAATGCTTTCTTATGCAAAGATATGATGTCAGTTTCATGTATAACCAGCTTTCTTGCCAATCAAAAAATGCTATAGATAGGTGTGACATCATGTCTGGGCATAATCATGGTTTGACTGATAGGTTGGATTATGGAACATAAACAGGATACCAGTAATTGCTTGACTAAAACTTTAGGTAAAAATAGTTGAAGGAGAATATTACTAGCATATGAATGTTTAGAAATTTTTCTAATTTTTTTTTCTATAACTCTCAATGTATGATCTAATGATGAGAAAAAGAACCTTGGCAATGTTTAATATTTAATTTCTTGTTTAGTCAAATAATTCATTTTGAAAACATTTTATCACATATATCAGTAGTATTAATACAATTAGAGACCATACAGAATACTTCAGAATAAATATACTTTATATTATGAAAGTATAAATTATAATCTGATTACAATCATTAGCAAAAATATAATTGATTAATATTTTTACTAGTGAAGTGAATTATTTTTAATATAAAAATACATAGAAAAAGCTTTCCTAGAGCTTGTAGAGATCTTAAGTGACATGCATCTTATGGAAGTTTAGTAAAATACTGCATAGTAAACATTTTACAGAATTCTATGGGATTGGAAAATTCATTTTCCCCACTGATTTTAGTGCGTGGAGGATTTTTTTTCTTCTTCAGAGAACTTGTATCCTATGGAGCTGGAAGTTTTCAATGAGTGATAACATGGTGAGCATCATGAAAAGGTGATGTTAGGCATCTTTGTGAAAGGCTATCAATAGCCAAATAATGATAGAGATGTAGCTACAGAACTATGATGCATGTTATAACATTACAAAAGAATTAACCATTTGGAGAGTAAAGTGATTTAATGATAATCAAATACTGTATAAGACAAATTTTTAAATAGCATTAAAGTATATGCCTTTCTCAGAGGAAAAAATGTGATATTTATTTGTATGGATAAGTTGTTTAGGTTAAACCAGTACTAATTAATCATTGTCTACATTAAGGCAAAAAAAGCAATATTATGAGAATTTTTCTCCTCTAAAACAGATGTCCAAACCCTGTAGATCATAAGACGTATATAAATGTCAGGGCTCATTATGTTTTAGGTGGCTATAATGTATCGAGAACTTTTGAAATATTGTTCCTCTGTTTTCATGGGTCAGAATCAGATACTAACAAATAAAAGAAACATATTCTAAAGCAAATATTGGTGGCAAGAACATCCATCTTGTCTTCTTGGAGAACCCCTGAATAATGGCTATTTCATTCAGATTCCTAGACAATCAATAATCTCATTTAAATGGGATATGCGAATACTTTCTATTTATTAGGACAGTGGTTGGCAAACTCATTAGTCAACAGAGTCAAATCAACAGTACAATGATTGAAATTTCTTTTGAGAGACAAATTTTTTAAACTTAAACTTCTAAGACCACTTCTTCAAAATAGACTCGCCCAGGCAATGGTATTTTGTGGAAGAGCCACACTCAAGGGGCCAAAGAGCCGCGTGCGGCTCACGAGCCACTGTTTGATGACCACTGTACTAGGACATAAAGAGATGTTCCTTTTTTCCTCCTTCCTGTGGACCTAAATATAGATGTGGTAGTGAGCCATCTTTGTCCAGTCAGAAGCAGGAAACGGAGAAGTTTGAGTTCCCCAAACTTGGTGCTATTGAACAAGCCTGGACTGGTGATGCTTATGTTGATACATGAGAAATAAATAGACTTTTGCTTTTTATAACCTAACATGTAAATTTTTGTTATTTATTAAGACAACCATATGCATATAAACATAACCAATGGACATAGACACCAGGGGGGTGAGGCCATGAGTAGAGAGGGTGGGGGAATTAAGGGAGAGAGGACAAAGTCATATGTGTAATACACTTATCAATAAAGAAAGGAAAAAAAAATGATAATACTAAGAATTACATTAATATTGAATCCTAATATTCCAGGGTCAAATGTCACTCAACAGCATTCTTGAAATAAATTCTACTTTGTCAAGTTTGCAAGAAATTCAGTTTTCTATTATTTTACTTAGATTATGTGCATATAAAAAAGTAACATGTATTTGTAAATTTTTGTTGTTGTTGTTAATTCTCACCAAAGGATGTGAAGATGGAGGTGGAGGTGGGGATGGGAATAGACAGAGGAAGAGATAGAGATAGAGATAAAGATAAAGATATAGTTGTTTCTTTCTTTTTCTGTTTGCCTCAATCAAAGCCTGGTAAGATTTTCTTCCATAGTCAAGTAAATGGCAAATGGCGGGTAGGGCTTTGTTTGAATGTCAGGTATTTAATTTTGTGAGTGTTTGCAGGCATTTGGAAGTCATTGTAGGGAGGGATCAAAATGATGTTAAGTAGTCAAATGGTATCTTAAGGTGAAAGCCCAGTGGAGAGAGTGTTCACCCTGTCCTATAGGACACAATGTGTTTAGTCAAAACTCTTTTCCAGGCTGAGCTTACTCACCCCAAATGCATGCTTGTGCAATCTCTACCATGGGAGGTCACGTTTTAGTCCAAGCTTTCAGCATGGGCATTTTATTTCCCCCCTTTACCTAAACTCCCTTGAACGTAGTATGGAATTCTAAAACAAAAGCTCAAATGGCTCAGATCATTTCAAAATAGTCATTTCATATTTCCAATGAAAAGTTTAATCCCAGAGATTAAACTCAGAAAGGATAAAATATTTACTATTCAATAAACTCGGAAATTCTCCATTAATATGAAGGCATGTGATAGTTTCATTAACTAACAAACATATTCTTGGATTTGACTCAGTAAGTACCAAGTTATTAGTCTGATACAGAATAGCCGAAGGGCACTTTCTAATTAAAATTTTGAAAATGGATGCTCAGTATACCATATCTGTCTGCAATTCTAAATTAAACTGGGATCTCTCATGTTGAGTTAGTCTATAATCTTTTTTTTCAGTGGTACGTAGTTTAAAAAAATGCTAAATGAGTAAATCAGATCAAGCTCAACCCTAAACTATTACTACAGCAAATAAAGTTAGTGGTAGTTATGGTCCAGTTGCGATTTATGGAACCTCATAATCCTACTAGTAATAAAAATAATAATTCCGACTACAATAATATTCTACCATTTATTGCACTCCTGTAGTGTCCCAGGCCTTTTATGCATTATCTCATCTGACTCTGCCACAACTGTGTGAGAGAGTTATCATTCCAGTTCTATAGTTAAAGCAGCTGATGGTAGAGAAAAGGATGGTTTAAACTAAGACAGAGGTTGGAGCCAGGGAATTGAGTGGTGGGGTAAAAGGGGCACTTAGAAGAGGCAATTTATTAAATAACTTTTTAAAATGTGACATTTTTGTAGTTATATACATTGCCTTAGTAGTGTGGGTGTGGCTTAGGCAATGTGGGAAGATAAAGGAAATCACAGAATAAAACAAAAATGACCTATTTGATGTCACCAATGTTTCGTATTTAATATGCTCCTAAGATTTCAGAAAGGACTGTCTAATAGCTGTGGGTGTCCGGAGTTCAGGAAAGGGGTCTGGGTTATAGCTTTGTAAATCATCAGTTGATAATAGAAGTTGAAGTTTCAGGTATGAAGATATTTTAAAAGAGCTTTCTAGGCTGAAAAGAGGACAAAAGATAGGGGTTTGGGGGGGGGACATTAGTATTTTAAAAAGCAGTTAAAATTAGAGCTATTAAGAGAATTATTCATTCAAACAGGGTTATCACCAAAGTTAATGGAATGATGATTTTATGATGCAGAGAATAGACAAAAATGGGGTCAAGTAAGAGGCTTAAAAGGTGTCTAGTGAGTTTGCCCAATAATTAGCAAGTGAGCAGAAGGAGGTGGGAAGGCTTGAGAACTCAGTGCTCTCTGTATTCAGGAACAAACTGTAGGTGGCTAGGTGAGGAAGGGAATGGAAACTTCATGCAAGCCAGGATGTGCAAAGAAGATTAAGAGCTCAGTAGCTAGAAACCAAGAGAAGAGCATTATTAGGAAGACTGAAACACATTTGTCTGTGGAGGGAGAACATTGAGACATAGATCATGTAGGTGACACCAAAATGAAGTATTGTGGGAAGTCCAGCTCATAAAATCTCAACAGGATGTCCTGAGGGAGATGCCACAGATGGTGGTGGGAGGCTTTCAGTGGAGGGGAGAATGAGGTGGAAATGGAGCCTGAGCCCTGCTTGCTGAGCCATGTCAGCTGGAGAAGAGGGTGCTTTTTTTTGTTGTTGTTAATTGTCCTACCACCTGGGGCTTTTTCTTTTTGTCTTCTCAGAAAGGACACATTTTATAACTCATCCTCCCAGAAGTGATGGCTTTCTTCTAATTTGCACAAACATTTGCTAGTAGCAGCCTGAACTCTAGCATTAGGCAGGCATTGCTTTATGTACTTCTGAATAGTGAGTGACAACACAACGTCCTGCAGTTCATCTCCTTACAGACCTTACAGAGTGTCCACAATCAAAAGGACCCCAGGTTCTCCACGGCAACTGAGACCTGCTTATGGTCACAGAGCTGGCTAGGGACAAAGCCAAGACCAAGGTTGACTTCTGACTCCCAATTCAGTGTTCTTCCCACAATGCCACCAGGAAACAAAGACTGGAGCTTATGCTTTTGATGTTAGAAAGACAAAGAATTTATTCACATCACCCTGGGCATTGAATTCAGGATGTAGAGAGAAAGGTTAGAAATTCATTCCTCTTGCTTTCTAAACTTGTCCTATTCACAAGAACTGTGTGAATCAGCTATAATTCTAACTTTTATTTTTAGCAATGGTTCTTAAATGGATTTTAAAAATGACATGATAAAAATATGGCAGTGTGATTTTTAATGATAGTTTTTCAAGATAGGTATTTATATCCTTGAACCCATTTATTTCCTTGAATCCAAATAACCATTTTATGCCAGCATTCTTTGAAAAAAAATTTTGAAAAAGGAATATTGAATGAGCTATACATTTTCAGCTACTACATGAGGATGGGATTGGCAGTCACATGGATCAAATTTAAAGAATACTTTGGATTTTGTGATAACTGCTTAAATATGAAATCTGCATGGCCCTTCTTAGTAACATACACAATTATAAATGAGCTATGCAGGAAAACTATGAAGAGTGGTATACTAGTATCTTGGTTTATATTTTTTACCCATTGTTATCCAAGTTGTATTTCTTGAGTCGTTTATAGGAATGCTTTGAATAAATAAGTTTATGGCAAATAGTGCAATATTTTACTATATCTAGCCTTTCTATGTGAAAATGTAGAAGGCAGAGTTAAAAGTCTAAACAGTCTTACAATAAAGAACCCCATCAACTTTGTTGGTCCATGTTTCCTAAATTTGTTTGAACACAAAGCGGGTTTTTGTTTCATTTTGTTTTGTTTTGTATTCTGGAATACCTATTACCATCTCAAAGATAAAAGTGGTCCACACTTGGGAGAAATTTTTCTTGAGTTTTTTTTTTCTTTTTGTTTTTTTTTCTTCAGTATCTTTTATTTGTGGAATGGACTTTTAAAAACATTTTTTAACATAAATTCCTTTCTATCCCTGAGTAAAGGTACATTTGCTAGCTAAAGGAGCTGCTAAGCTAAACAGCTAAAGAGAAAACATGACATACATTGCAATAGTACATGTAAATACTATTAAAGTTGTAAAACAATTAAAATATGTAAGTATCTCTCTATATAAAAGCCCAGCAACCTGAACGGTGGAACAACCAGAACTACCAGAACGACTCGTGGCTATGATGAGCACTGTGGCAGCCAACTGGCCTGACCTGGGCCCCAATTGGCCTGCTCCCACTTCCTGGTCATCTCAGCCCCTGATCAGACCCCAACATGCTGATCAGGAATGGGGCCGGCGGATGGAGGGGCCATGGGTGGTTGGCTGGCCAGCCCCACCTCTGATCGGCCCCCATTGCGGTGGGCTGGCCAGACCCCACCCATGCACAAATTCATGCTCTGGGACTCTAGTAGTAAATATTTTTATATTATATGCATATACATATTAGATTTTATGGGGAGAAGGTTATCTATCTTTAGTTAGGCTTATACTTACCTTGAGAATGCTTCAATTTTGAATAATTCAGTAGTATTTATCTTGTCTTCTTTATGAGAAGGAAAGATTTTAACTTTTGATAGAATCAACTGATATTTAAAATAAATATCATTTCATCACAATTTGGTTTCTTGTCCATTTCTGCAACCATAGGGCCTAGAATTCCTCCTTCCCATACTTAATATCTGACCCAGTAAAAAGTCCACAGCTCTGTCTTTCAAAGTTCATTTTAGGTCATTCCCCTTATAGATGATAACATATTTTCCTAAATCCAAAAGTATGTGACATGGGGTTAATCTGAAGATGCCAGGAAGCTATTGATAGCATCAGAAACAGATATTGTGTCATAAAGGTACATAAACTAAAAAAGTATGTAAGTTATTTATACCAATTTTTTCACTATATAAAATAATATGAAAATATGGCCCTGCCTAATGTCGCTTATTTAGTTGGTGCATGGTCCTGAACACCAGAAGATGACTGCTTGGATTTCTGGTTCAGGCACATACCAAATTGTGGGTTTAATCCTAGTTGGGGCATATCCAGGCGACAATTGATTGATGTTTCTCTCTCTCTCTCTCTCTCTAACAATAATAATAATTATTATAATTATAATAATTAATAATAATAGTAATAACAACAACAGCTGTAGATATTAATTTAAGACTGTTCAGCTGATTGCTAAAATTACATATACATTTATATGCTGACTCTGTCTGCCATGCATTACCAGATTTACTGATAAGCAGAATTTATGAGTTGTGATACATGCTTGCTCAGCAGAATTAACTTTGATAGATTTAAAAAGACAAAAGTTGAACAGAACACAATCACAAAAATACATGAAATAATCCCCAAAATTGTGTCACAGCCATGCATTGCAATCTAGGTAGTAGACCTTGGTAAACCTCCAAATTGAACGTGATTTAAATGGACTAGAATATATTTTTCAAGGTAAGTATATAGAACTATGACAAGGACCAAGCATTTAGGCTCATCCAAAGAGAAAAGTCTAGGACTTCATGATTACAATGCCAAACTTTCTTCAGTAGATAAATTGAAGACTAAAATCTAAGAAATTAAAAAAAAAATAGTTTCTGGGACAGTTTCTTCAACTTTGCCTGCAAGTTATATTTAGCATTTAATGGCACAAGGTCAACAACAGCAGGATCCTGGGACATCAGCAAGAAAGGCATGCTCACTAAAATTCAGATTTACTGGTCCGGATATATGAGGGAGATGGATAACAGCATGGTGTCAAAGTAGCTGATAGACTAGCTGAAATGGAGTGATTGTAAGCACAGTAGGCAGGAAAAGTACTCTAAGGCCTTGAAGCAATGTGGCATAACTCCCAACTGCTGGACAGTGATAGCAGCAAACAGACCATGCTGCTGCACAGCGATCAGACCTGTGTGGTTCCCTCCGAGTGGTGCCATGCAAACCCTAGGACTCTTTCCTGAACTGTAATAAGGTGACCCCAAACAGATGTATAATGGTGTGTTTTCTCTTTGAAATAACTGTAGTTTAAATACAGATGGATCTTTATTGTGTTGATAGGAACACACCTAATATTTTCACTTAAAAAGAGTTCTTGTCAAAATCTATCCCTTTGGCACCCTCACAGGTGCCTTTTTCACTCTTCGGTCCTCCCAGACTTCCCCTGTAACCTTCGTTTCGGTTTTCATATGATTACCTAGCTCAGTTTCTCAGAAACGTTTATTTAATATCTGTTTCAGTCAGCATGCTCTGTATGACTTTTACTTCTTGTTTTTGAGGTCTACAATTATTCTCAATCCTTTTGAAGAACACTTCATCCCGCTTCCCTCTGCCTTATCTTATCTTAGAACTTATTAGTCCCATGAACCCTTACTTTCATAAGAACTAAGAAAAAATAAAGAATTCCAGTAAATACACATCATCTTATTTCATGCTTGTTGCCATTTCTTGAAACACTTCATTTTTCTTCCTTAGAAATTTGACATAAAGTCTAAGCCTCAGCATGAAGTCTTATCAAACTAACAACGTTGGTTGACACATATTCAGGTTCAAGTTTCTACATTTAAGGAGCCTGGACTCAGGACCTTGTAAAGCTTTGATGGTAGGTGAATTGTGCCCCTGTAATATACAGTTCAAATATCACAATATGAAACTTGCTGAGGTGTTAAACTTACCTTGGTCTCTTAAAAATGGATTGCTTCAGACTTGTGTTTATTTTTTCCCCAAAATATAATCGAGTATATAATTACATTTTTTTAAATTTCACAATCCTTGAAAAAAATCTTAGTCTTACAATTATATAATTTTAGAATAGGTCATATAATTTATAGCATGCATTGCCCAAGTTCACAATATATAATATGGTTTAGTTATTATTAAGATTATATTTTCTTCCTATAGAAAATGAATCTTTTAAATGATACTAAATTTTGAATTTATATTTTATATGACATACAAGCTATATAATTATTAGGCTTTTACTTTTCAAATATAATTAAATCTAATATTTTAACAATTGATTTTGCGGTATATATATATATATATATATATATATATATATATATGTGTGTGTGTGTGTGTGTGTGTGTGTGTGTATGTATATACCTATATCTTTATATATGGGTGTACATATGAAACAATTTCACTAGTTCTGAAATATGAGTCAATGATGATTTTTATTTCTTTGACACAGTACTGCCTAAGGCTTGTAATGTGTTAACCAGAACAAAAATACTATATAGCCAGAAGATACACAATAAATGCTTTATTGAATCCTAGGCTTCTTGGAAGTTATTAGAGGATGAACTTTAATGTATTTACTTTCTCTAATACTCTACAGTTACTGAAAAATCATCTTTAACATGACCAGATTGGATAAAACAAGACTATGCAAGGAGATTTAAAAAAGAAAATTTGTTTATTGTTGTCAACTTGTTGATATGTATTTGTTATTTTATTTCCTTCTATATTCTCCTACTAATGACCCAGTGCATGAGATTCATGCACAGTAAAAGGGAATTAATTAAAGGAAATATTTAAATATTATTGTTTGCCCTTTCTCTATAATATAAGTGTCAAAGATGAAAAAAAGTTAGTAAAATGTATATGAAAATCTTTCTCCTATCAGAATCTGGGATTCACCACAGGCACCAGAGTCAAGTCCATTGACTTGAAATCATGTGAGACCCAGACCTGGCCAGCCCCATCCCAATTGGGCTAGATCCAGACCCAACTGGCCCCACCCCTGTCAAGCTCTGCCAGGTGGGGATATAGCCTCAGGTCACCAAGCCAGTGCCTGGGTGGTGGGTGTGGCTTGAGGTTTCCTTACTCAGGCTGGTGATGCATCTTAAGGTCCCCTGTCAAGCCCCACGGGGGGTGGGAGGGGACACACACACACACACACACACACACACACACACGCAGCCTCAGGTCCCTGCTGATTGCTCCTTAAGGCTCATTATGGAATTCAGCTTCCACTGTGGGCGCAGCCATCTTGTGTTATGGAATCCCTGCCTCTGCTGTGAGCACAGCCATTTTGTTATGGAGTGATGGTCAATTTGAATAGTACCTCTTTATTAGATAGGATTGCCTAAACAAAAAATATTAGATAATGATTTCAACATCAAAATGTAACCAAGGGAACAAAAAATAAATTAGAAGAAATTTTGGTTTCCCTGAAGTCAAAGCCACAAGGTAAATTTTCCGTGTGATATGATTTTAATTATTAGATAAATGAATACATAACAGTTCATCTGGAGAGACAGATTATTTCATGGACTGAATTTTACATGAAATTTTTAAAGGCTTTTAAAATAACGCAAGGGCAATATATTTTGCAAAATCACGGGAAAATGTTTTTATATATTCTCATATCACACATTTATAAAAGTCAAGAATGAAATATGACTAATAAATATATTGGAGATTATTAGAAATTTAGATAATTTAAATTCTAAGTTAATACATGGACAATGTATAGAAAATTAATGCAAAAAAGTAGCCTGTCCCTTGAGCAGCCTGTCTCAAGTATCTTTGGTTTAAGTGAGCTTTTTTTGGGATTAAGCACTAGTCAGTTCAGGGCTGAATTCTGTGATGAGTTTCTCAAGTGCCAATATTCTGTGCAGTTGATCCAATAGCAATCATATTCTTTAAACATGACATAAGTCTGTTAAGAGCTAACATTTGTTATGAAAATTTAAGCACTTGATGTGTGTTTTCACCACTTTTGTACAGCTGGGTGCCTATGGATAGAATTGAAATTGTTATAAAAAATGAGTTTGACTCATCCCAAGTAATTGCCCAGTAATTTATTTGAAATCTGAGTTCTGTTTCACAAAAAAAAAAAAAAAAAAAAATATGAAGAGGATATTTGTGCTTTAAAAATTTTAACCATAAAATAAAACTATTTAGCCTGACTGGTGTGGCTCAGTGTTAAGTGGTTAAGTATTAACCTACGAACCAGGAGGTCATGGTTCAATTCCCAGCCAGGACACATGCCTGGGTTGTGGGATTGATCTCCAATAAGTAGTATGCGGGAGGCAACCGATCAATGATTCTCAGCATTGATGTTTCTATCTCTCCCTCCGTCTCCCTCTTCCTCTAAAATCAATAAAAATATATATTATTAAGAAACTGTTTAATAGTCTATTTTTATTACACCAAAGTAGTAATATATACAATTATTTTAATGCAGTACATAGATCCATATTATTAGTTGCATCTGAAAGTAGAGTTTCATTTTCAATACTTTTCATAGAGTTTGATAAAGCAATAGGAGTAATTAAGATTGGTATTTTTTTAAAAAATACAGATCAGTTAAAATGTACTGTTGTCTATTATAATACAATCCTTTCTGCCATTTGCAGCAGCATGAATGGAAGTGGAGAGCATTATGCTAAGCGAAATAAGCCAGTCAAAAAAAGATAAATACCATATGATCTCACTCATTTGTGGAATCTGATGAACATCATAAACTGAAGAACAAAAATAGATACAGAGACAAAGAAGTATTAAACAGACTGTCAAACTACAGCAGGAAGGCAGGGGAGGGATGCAGGGCAGTAAGCAATCAAAGGAAGGACTTGTATGCTTGTGTATAAGCATAACCAATGGACACAGACTCTAGGGAGATGGGGGTGTGAGTCCATGCGCCAGGGGGTAGGGAAGGTCAATGGGGGAAAAAGGAGACATATGTATTAATATTTGTAATACTTAAAACAATAAAAAATAAAAAAATAAAAATAAACAAATAATAAATAAATAAATAAAACATAAATTTAGAGATTCCCAAGATCAGGCATGTTCTTTAATCCTTCTGGCTCACTTCTGGCTCTTCAACCTCCATGCCATTGATTGAGATCCCTGGTCCATGACACAGATAAAGCTTAGAATAATAATTTTAAAAAGTGCTAATTATTCTTATTCTGGGAAAATAAAATAAAATGCCAAGTACCCCTGTAAGAGTTGGTAGATGTGATTGGTCTAATATACTTATTGTGCTTTGTGACATTTGCACCATAAGACTCTGAGCCTAGGAGCTGTGTTATATTTTCTGTTTTGCCTGCAATGTCTTTAGCAGCAAAAGGCATGGATGGACTCAGGGACTGTTTGACTAAAGAAATGGAGAAAGGAGCCCTCACTGGTTTTGTTCAGTGGATAGAGCATCAGCCTGCCAACAGAAGGGTCCCAGGTTTGAATCCAGTCAAGGGCACATGCCCCTGTTGCAGGCTTGATCCCTAATGGGGGCATGAAGAAGACAGCCAAACAATGGTTCTCTCTCATCATTGATGTTTCTATCTCTCTCTCCTACTCCCTTCCTCTCTGAAGTCAATAAAAATTTATTATTAAAAAAAATAAGTGGAGAAAGGAGCTAAATAATGTATGCAGAGTAATGCATATAGAATTAGTCAAACTCTGTAGAAATTTCTAACAAATATGTGGTAAATTTTTGAGAAATGAAATTATGTTTTGAAATTTTTTGAAACACTAAGCATTTCTTTGAAAAACATATCACTAGCAGAGCATATAAAATATATTGGTCTGGCAAAGGACAATTTTTGTGTTAACTAGAGAAGCCTGGTGTCCAGGCATTTGAAAAAAAAAAATGTCAATTCACATTATTTTTTTATTTACTTAGATCTACATCACTTTACTTTTTAAGTGTTTAATGATGTTTTCAAAGATCTATATCCTTGGATCTTAATGTTAGCCACACAGATGAGTCCCCAGAAGATCTGTACTTGGTATCAGTGATAAAACTACATTTGATAATCTCCTATTTGTCTTTTTCTGGTTGCCCCCTAATAAGCTGGAAGTGTGTAATAAAATAACCTAATGACTACACCTAGAGAACAAAGCTTCATTCTAATTGTTTTTGATGCATGGGCTAGCAGGATAATTGATTGACACTAAGACCACTCAGTAAACAGCCAGCTAACAGAATTAGATAAATGAAAACATATGGTAATTACAACTGTGCAGAACAATTTAGAATCTACGATGTAGCCTCTGGCTAAATAATCAAATGTCTGATCAAAGAGCAATTAGAGTTAATAAAAGTCTTATTGTGCGGTTAGGATTAAGAGAGGCTGAAAGATAAAAATTGTAGGAGGGTGTTTTGTGAGAAATTTGGTTCATTTTAAAAAAGGTCTTGGTATTCTTAGCCATTAAACTTCTTTTTAAAAGAGAGAATTATTGTATACATTTTTTAACAATGTGTAAGAAACATTTAAGGCTTTTCATACTGTGTCAGTATTTTTTATAAAATACATGTGCTTTTACTTAAATGAGCCTTCCAACTTTGACTCATGCATTCACTTCACAAATAATTATTAAGCGCTTACTAAATGCCAGGCTCTAAATAAAACACTGTGTTGAAACACTACCTCTTACCTGAGAAGAAGTGAAATAGTGACAAATCCTGACCTTTGAGATTACAATTTGATGGAGAAGTTAAATATATTTATAAAAACCTATGATGCAAGATGGAGAGAAATAGAAAGCCAATTAATAGAGGTGCGAATAAAGTACTTGCAAAGTTAAAAAGACGTGATTACTTTTACAGGGACTTGAGAGAAAGCTTTAGGATTGTTTCCTAAATCTCAAAAGTTTGAATGGTCTGCTATACATATTGGTAAAATAAGAATATTTTGTTTTACAATACTCTATGGGCCCTGTAAAAGTTGTGGGTTATAAATCATAAATATTCAGGTACCCACTGTTATTTTGATTCAAGAACCAGTAACACTCTTCTCACATGGTCCCTGAATATTTAATATCAGGTTGAGTGAGCTCAAATGTATTGGTGACTCAGAGGACACCTCACCAGAAAAATTAAAAACCAGTGGCCAATGGGTCACATTTCCAGGACTGTGATTTAATGTGGTGCCAGCATGATGGAAATGGACTGTACCCACTTCAGAAGATGAGAATGTTACATCTTCAGCTATTTTTAAATACAACCATAGTTTCTTCCTCTGTGTCGGGGGCTAAAAAAATAATCTAGTTTTTGACTCACAAGTGTGGTGATTCATTGAAAGCAGAGAGTGAGTTCACATGGACAATTGGGGCTCAACATTGGGGATCTTTTCCAAACCACTTCCTCTGTGGCCCTCCATTCATTTCTGCCACCTCTTTCTCTAGTCAGCGAGGAGTAGTTGACTGGAGAAAGAGACTGAGAGGAAGAGAATTGTGGTGTTTCTCCTTTTTCCGCATCCCGCATGGAAAAAGGACAGGTTCCTGAGGGGAGGAGCTGGGGATTAAGAAATTAGAAAAAGAAAGAGACAAGAGGCAGAAATAGATTCATAAAGCTGGGAGCAAGATGGGTGCCATCTCTCTGGTGGAGAGACAGTCACACTCACCACAGACAACACAGCATATTTATTGGCTTCCAAAGGGGATTTTAAGGTCAAAAGGAGTTTCCGGTGTGCCCAGATCCTATTCATCAAAATCTGGTTAAGTTCCTTATTTTTTGGTACAAGATTTAGCATATCAAGACCTGGGTGAGTCAAGGTCCTATTTGTTCCTCATTCCAAGCAATTAGATTAAGAAACCAGTACTGATAACAGGATTCTTCCAGTGCCCTCAGGCTCAGCTAATAAGAATTAAAAGAATGTCCCTGTGCCTTCTCAGGCATCTCTCTCTACAAGAATGACAACACAAGAATTATTGTATTACAAGTAGGGAACAATTTAGTGCTATATAAGTCATAGAATAATATCGATTATAGAACAAAAATACAATTGAATTTTTTTTTCACCTTTAAAAAAATAGACTTTATTTTTTAGGGTAGTTTTAAGTTCAGAGCAAAATTGGGGTGGGAAGGTACAGAGAGTCCCCATTAATCTCCTACCCAATACAGGCAAAGCTTCCTCCACTGTCAACATCCCCCACCAGAGTACATTTGTTAAAATCAATGAAACATATAATTCAAAGTCCATCAGGGTCATTCCCAGTGATGGGCATGCTGTGGGTTTGTACTAAGATGTAAAGACATGTATCCACCATGACAGTATCATGCAGAGTAGTTTAATTGCCCTAGAAATTTTCTGTTCTCTGCCTCTTCCTCCTTCCTTCCTCCCTAAGGGTTCTCCACTTTTTTTATATGTGTCATGGACCCCTTTGCCAGTCTGTTGAAGTCCTTAAACATCTTCTCCCAGGTAACATTTTTAATGCATAAAACACAATAATAATTGAAATACAAAATAATTAAAATTCATAAGCTAAATTATGAAAACATTTAAAAACAAAATAATGTTAGTAATATATTCGCTCATTTTATTTTTTATTTGTCTAAAGTTTTATATATGTCTCCTTTTTTCCCGACTGACCCCCTCCCCCAAGCTATTCTCACAAAATGCAAGCCCCATTGTCCCTGTCTGTGTCCATTGGTTAGGCTTATATGCATGAATATGGGTCCTTTGGTCGCTCTCTAACTCCCCTTCCCCCACTTGCCATTTATCTCTGGATCTATTCTTGTTCATCAATTTATGTTGATCATTATATCCCACAGATGAGTGATATCATGTGAAATTTAACTTTCTTCAACTGGCTTATTTCACTTAGGATAATGCTCACCAATTCCATCTATTCTGTTGCAAATGGTAAATTTTCCTTTTTTATAGCGGTGTAGTATTCCATTGTTTAGATGTACCACAGTTTTTTTAATCTACTCATCTGCTGATGGGCACTTAAGTTGTTTCCAAATATTAGCTATGGTAAATTGTACTGCTATGAACATAAGTGTGCATATATTCTTTCTGATTGGTGTTTCTAGTTTCTTGGGATATAATCCTAAAAGTGGGAGTACTGGGTCAAATGGGAGTTCCATTTTTAGTTTTGTAGTTAAGGAAACTCCATACTATTCTCCACAGTGGCTGCACCAGTCTGCAATCCCACCAGCAGTGCATTAGGGTTCCTTTTTCTCCACATCCTCATCAGCACTTGTCCTTGATCTGATGATGATAACCATTCTGACAGGTGTGAGATGGTACTGCATTGTCGTTTTGATTTGCATCTCTTGGATGATTAGTGATTTTGAGCATGTTTTCATATGTCTCTCAGCTTTCCTTATGTCCTCTTTCGAAAAGTATCTATTTAGGTTCTTAGCCCATTTTTTTTTTTATTGGATCATTTATCTTTCTTGTATTAAGTTGTATGAGTATTCTGTAAATTTTGGAGATTAACCCTTATCTGAAATATCATTGGAAAATATGTTCTCCCATGCAGTGGGCTTTCTTATTGAATTTCAAAGAATGTAAATCACCCAAATACTAAATTTTAGAAGTTTAATAGTTTTTTGAAGTATGCAAAATAAGTATAGGATATATTTGAAAAGATAAGAAAATGGAAATTTAGACAGTGTACCCAATACCCAAGGTTGCACAGGTTGTATGAGCTATTATCTGGAGTTGGTGTCTTATGACTTCTCTTCCAGTGAGTGAGCTTTATACTCTGAACCTGAATACCTGGGCCTTTCTTGACCTCCTATCAACTCATTCCCACCCCAGTCATTGTCTATTACATTATCCTTTATCTTCTTTTTCATGACTTATTTTGTATTCATGACATTGTGATTTATTTTCACTTTTGTGTGTTTATTTAGTTTCCCTCCCTAGAAACTAAGTCTCCTGAGGACAATAATATTCCTTGTTTACTACTGTTTCTAAATCTGTTTATCACTGCAGTGTCCCCGGGCACCTAGTAAACAATTGGTAAATCCACAAGACTGGCTTCTTAACAACTTACAAAGTGGGTTAGATGGTGATAAATCAAGGTATTCCTAACCGAGATGTGTACAATGAGTACAACAAGAGTTATGGAGGTAACTTAAATATTCAAGAACTCCACATTTGGGGCCTTATTATTTTTATTTGACTATACAATGAAGCTATTTCATCCCAAAAAATGCATATCCAACATATACATAAAGTTTTGCACATGCTTTTATGAGAGACTTATTAATTCATGATATTCTTTTTGGTTGTTAATCCTCACCTGAGTATATTTTCCAATTGATTTTCAGAGACAGTAGGAAGAGGGAAAGACACAGAAAGAGAAACATCTATGTGAGATAAACACATTGATTGGTTGCCTCCAGCACTTGCCCAACCAGGGCCCGGGATTGAGGCTATAATAAAGGTATGTGCTTTTGACTAGAATTGAATCTGTGACCCCTTCGTCCACAGGCCACACTCTCTCCACTGAGCACACTGGCCAGGGCAACTCAAGATATTCTGAAATGTTTGCTATAGGATAAATGATTCAACAGGATTAACAACACAGTCCACTCATCACTATGCTGCATGCTGGATCCCGGGGAGTGCACCAGTGAATAGTTGTGGCCCCCTCCTTTGAGTAACTCCTAGTCTCATTGCAGGTAACACTCTTCTGGAAAAACAGAATCAGAATTGTGGAACTAATACAGACAACTTATTGATGAAGGCATGCTCAGCATATTAAAGGAACTGAACCAGCCAAGCTGTGAGATAGTAGTAGAGCTAGAAAGGGAGCACAGATTTTCTGGTTCTGATTACATTTTCTAGTATAAATGGCTATAAACTCTAGTTATTCTTGTACTGCCATTCTGTCATGCATCCATATGTCTTACTATGAGCCAGTTGTTCTAGTTTTCTTTCTCTCTCTCTCCCCCTCTTAGTTGTTCTTGTTTTCTTTCTCTCTCTCCCCCAAGTTAATTTTTCTGGGCTACACTGAAAGCATGATTTTACAGGCCAATGACTTTTTCCTGAAAGAAGCCCTTAGGAATCTATAACCTTTTATATTTCTTAACAGTTCTTTTCTTAAGTAAATGTTGGCAGTTGTTTTTATTTTAGTCATTAATACTTCTTCAACCTCTTAAAAATTAGCTACTTATCAAATTAGATACATATAGTCACTTTATTGAATTGATTATGTCCAGGTTCAAACACAGTACTTGAAACAGTCTCTGAGTATGACAGCAAAGAAATTCACTCACTCATTCATTCCTTCGTTTAACAAATAAATATTGAGTATCTACCATGTGCCAAGCACTAAAGCCAGGTACTGTCCTATATAATAAAAGCCTAATACGCTAAGTGTCCAGTCGTCTGGTGACTGGTCGACTGTTCAACCAATCAAACTGTAATATGCTTATGAAAAGCTAAGGCCACTCAACCGCTCCCTATGACATGCACTGACCACCCAAGGCCATACAGTTGATTGGTCCACCAGTCGCTATGACATATACTGACCACCAGGGAGAAGACACTATGACCTGTGGGTTAGCTTGCTGCTGGGATCTTGCCAATCAGAACTGAATGAGATGGGCTAGACACACTCTGGAGCCCTCTCACAGTCTCTCTCTGGCTGGCCAACCTTCCATGTCCCTCCCTGGCCACAATCCGGACTGGGCAAGACAGGGCTGGACACACCCTGGAGCCCTTCCACAGTTCCTCCAAGGTCCCTCAACCTGGCCTGTGCCCTTGCAATCCGGCACCCCCGTGAAAAGGTGAGGAGATGTCAGAGAGTTGGTTTTGGCCCAATCCCACAGGCCACTCCTCTAGGGAGGGTGCCAGACACAGGGCTCACAGCTGATGAGCCTCTCCCAATATGGACTGATTGGGCACAAGCTTGGGGCAAGGTGCAGTGGGGCTGGGATAAGCAGGAACAGCAGGTAGAAGCTGCAGGTGGCATTGGACTGCAAGTTTCAGCCCGATCCCAGCAGCTACCCCTAGGGATCCCACTGCACACAAATTTGTGCACCGGCTAAAAAATAGTAAGCAAATATAGTCAAAGACCCTCATTTAGAGTTTCAAGACTTGTAAGTAGGAGGGCAGAGAGACAGGCATACACACACACACAGCTATATATGTTGTATATCTGTGGCAAATGTTATAGTAGAAAGATATCCATACAGTGTGAGTACTTATGTTGCCAAGAAGATTAAGGAAATCTTTTCTGATAAAATAACACTTAAGGTGTAATCTGAAACACGACCAGATGGTAATTAGGCAAATTGGGGAAAACAACCATGTTTCAGACAGGGATGCTGGGGAAGGGGTGCATGCTCACAGATTCTGTGATGGGAGGGATATGGTAAAGATATAGGCAAAAGAACAGTGCAATAGTGTAACCAGAGTGCAAAGAGTGAAGGAGGTGCTCTGAGTTGACAAAGTAGGTAGAGTTTGAATCATATAGGATCATATACAGCATATTAAGAAGTTGGTTCACCCTGCCCTGGCTGGGTGGCTCAGTTTGTTGGAGTGTTGTCCCATACATATCTAGGTCACAGGTTCAATATCCAGTGAGGGAATGTATGGGAGACAATTGAACGATGTTTCTCTCTCACATCAATGTTATTTTCTCTCTCCCTTGCATCAATAAAAATATCCTCAGGCAAGGATAAAATGTAGGCTGGTTAACCCTAAAAGAAATAGGCAGCCACTGAAGGTTTTTAACTGTAATTTATATTTTCTAGTTTAGAAAATGTAGGTCCTATGAATGACTTTAATATTTGGTTTGAAAATGTCTTGGTGATATTTATTGAGATTGTGAACAAAGGACAAAGCACAGATTCTGGGAGACTGAGAAAAGTAAAATTATGCATTCAATTTTGGCCATGTTGAATTTGAAATGTCCTAGAAATACCCGGGAGGAGATGTAAAATAGGCAGTTGGTTATACAAATTTGAAACTCATAGGAATATTATGGCCTGGAGATATAATTGTATGAATCAGTTGTGACTAGATGATAATTGAATCTGTGAGCATGGATGAGATCACACAAGGAGAAAGTATCAAGTGAAAAAATGAGCGAGAGCTAAGCATATTAGAGGAATGTTAACATTTTTTAGCTTGAAGGAAGATGAAAATGCCAATGGACTAGAAAGGAGAGGCAAAGAAATAGAAGGAAACAAGGAGTAAAAGGAAGACAAAGCATCAACCATGATGGGATAATAGGGGATAACAGGTCATGATTCTATAGTTTTACAAGTAACCAACACATTACATTTATTAACTACACTAATTGTAATTAATGTCTGGCATGAGTGTGGCTTCATGCAGACCTTGATCATGCAATATTTCTGAGAACCATATGTCTCCTTTTTCTGCTTCTATGACATTGGCCCTATATTCTGTGATTGATTGGATGGAAGGATGAGTGATAAAGAAATATTAAACATGGATCCCAGTCTTTGGCCTTTGCAATTGTTTATATATTTCCGTTATTCACAGAGATGTATTAACATAGATAAAAAGCAACATAGAGCAAAGTTTTTAGTTTAGTTTAGTTATGGACATGTTGAGTTAGAGAGAGTGAGGCATCCAAGTACAGATGTTAACTAGGCAAATAACATTAAAAGAAATTGGTAAGTGAAACTTAAAAATGCATGAAATTGCCCATAAAGGCCATATAAAGAAACTGCAGAGGGCTGATCACCTAACATTGAGAGACTTAAGCATTTAAAAATAGGTGCTGATGGAATAGCCAATAAATAAAAGCAAAAAGTAGAGGAAGAAGAAAACTATTTTAAATATGTTGTCGTTGAAGGAAATGGAAGAGGGACTCTCAAGTAAAATGAGAATGAGTGAAATGACCATTCAAAACTTCACTTTTAACTAGTAGCTAAGGATATTGATGACACCATCCACAGCTATTTTACTTATAAACTAGGACTAGATTAAGTCAAATTTCAGTGAATTAAGGAGTGAATGGACAGGCAATAACTGAAAACTATAGTAGACTGTGAATATAGACAACTATTCCAAATTAATTGTAAAGACAAAGAGACAAAGCAGTAACTGGAAGAAAAAGTAAAACAAAGAAGTACTTTTGTTTGTCTGGCCATGTTAAATGTAGATAGGAGTAACCCAATAGAAAGGGAGAAATTAAAAATATCTAAAATAAAAGAAATAGCAGTAGATGAGAAGGAATGAAATTCAGAACATAGAGTTTACATGGTGGGTACAAGCTATAAGATTTGAAGATTATTAAAAACAGGAGTATTTTAATTAATAGCTCAAACTATCTAAGTTAAATAGGGAAAGTGTGAGGGTAAGATAGGATTAATGGGTAAGAAGTAAAAATAAGTGCCAATGATGTGAAAACCCTGGGTTAGTATAAGAGAGCATCGATATCTAAAGAGCATTATATTGTAACACAGTTTATGCTAAGCCTTGTACACAATGGAGGGACACATTGTATTCTGATATGATCATGGCAATTTGTTATATTCCTATTCTAGTGTTATCACCACATTTTATTGATTGCTTCTGCACCTGTCCAGATGAAACTAGAGATGAGCCCCTAAAGTATTCCTTTCTATCCTCTCTTGAGGCACACCAAAGTTGTTGTTTTTTTGTTTTGTTTTGTTTTAATATGAGAACATTCAATAAATGTTTCAGATGAGTTCTCCAACTTACCATCTTAATGACCATTATATTTGTACCTTTGAGGTTGTTTTTTAGCTCCAAGGTTGTAGCAATAAAAAATAATCTTCTATACCATCTTCTGGGTTAAGGCATGATGTCTTCAGAATAAAACCATTTAGAAGTAGTAGCGTCCTATCCAAACCCATCTACTCAATAGAAATACAGTGGGTTGGACCTGTTGGTTATGCCTCTTGGCCAAATTTAAACCATTGGACAATGGATTTAAAAATTATTCTATCACATTAACATATGAATCTCTCATTTAAAATATTATCTACTAAACAAGTAGTATGTTAAGGAATGAACAAAGATAACATTATCCCAAAAATATATATTATTCTTTTTAAGTTTCCTTTATGTTATTTTTACAATTTATTATTATTTTTTATTATTTAATTATGGTGTCATAAAACATTATAGCTCATTTTACATTTCATAAAAATATTCCATGTTGCTATGTAGTCTTTATATTTATAATTTTTAATGATTGCACACAATGCCACTGAGTTGATGCTTTATAATTTACTCACCTATTCCCCTTTTGTTTGACATTTATTTCTATTTTGTATGTTTTCCTCATTATAATACTTTAATGAACATCTTTGGGAATATAGTTTTCTTTCATATTGGATTGTTTCCTTAGGATATACGCTATATTATGAGTGGAATTACTAGGTCAAAAGATAAATAAAATCATGTGAATGTTGATATGTTTTCAGAAAAAGGTTCTATAATGCCACATTGAGTTCCAGACTCATCTCATCTTTGCAGCATCAGGTATAAAGATGTTTGTTAGCTTTGTATAAAGTGGCATCTTTGCTTTAATTTGTTTGGACATGGGTAAGAGTTACTTCAAATATATGTGAGCATTTCTTCAATATGTGAGCACTAAGGTCAGCCCATTTATATTTTGAGGAATATCAATGATTTCATATCAATGTATTTATTAAATTTATTTATAATTTGATCCATATATTCTTCCCAGTGCAGAATTTCTTAATTGTTATAGTTAAGTTATGTTTATTGTATTCAAATATAGCATATTTCATTAAATAAAGTTATATCAAACCTCTATTGCAGTTTATATTTCAGTGTCTATTAGCAGCCGAGGCCTTGGACATTGTGGTCACTTGAAACTTGATTTGAAGCCCAGCTCTGCCTCTCTCATTGTCCTGTAGGTGACCCTTACCTCTATGTTTCATCACCTGGGGATAATATAATAACAGTTGAGTGATGATAAAATATAAAGTACTTAATTATTCAACAAAGTTTGGCTACTTGCTGACTTAGATTATCAACCAAGCAAGTTAACTAATTTTATTTTATTCTATATTTACAACCCCTTACAGAGTCAACAAAACGTTTAGTTGATCATTATTTATGTAGTTTTATATTAGGAATAAATGTACAGAATGATAAAATCTTTGGTGGGAATATTGACCAAATATATTTCCATATGAAGTTGTTCTACATCAAAGTTCACAGTCTAGCTCATTCCTCATAGGTATCACTGATACACCACATAACTCCAACTATTTCTATATTATATTAAAACAGGGACCTCATTTCATTCAATGGAGTACATCTACTGTTTAATGGTATTGAGTAGGTATGTCTTCTGTTTCTTATATGGCTATGTAAAGTCAAGTTTTGATGTGCTGTTCATTTTAATGTTATTGGGTGTTTATTTTTTTTTACTTTAAAATTAACTTATATTTATGTAAGTGTGTCTACTCTTTGCATTGTATACATCTTCATATTTGTAAAGGTACCAAGCATATCCTCCTACATATAATACTCTAACAATAACACACATATTATTATAGCACTTTATAATTTTCAAAGCAATTTATAAGTATTAATTTTCTCTTTGATTAAAAAATGTCGCTTTAGTTAAGTCCTACACATGAGTGTCATAATAAGGAGATCAATTGCCATGCTGCTACCTTTTTTCTTCAAGTAAAATTATTTTAATAGCTGACATTTCTATACCATATCTATGCTTTTCAAAACAGCCTCTCTCATGTTTTTTAAAAAATTGGTTTTTATATTCACCCCAAACATGTGAGGAATAGAGAACAGATATCAGTGTATTTGATTTACTAATGTGAAAACTAAGACTCCAAGGATTAAATGACTTTATGTATGGTCACATAAGTATAAGGTGAAATAGCTAGGACTAGAACCCAGGTCTCTAACCAATAGCTCTATCCCAAGCATGTCAAACTCGTGGCCCACAGGCCGCATGCAGCCCACAATGAATATTTTTTTGCAGCCCATCCAATGTAACAGTATGTAAGAAACACTCTAATAAAAATTTCAGTACTTAAATTTTACAATATCCTGCTATACATAATTATAAATAAGGAACTACAATCTTGGCTAATCAGTGATTACTATAATTGTGCTGCATTCACTTCCCTTACACGCCTTACACACAGGAGTACATTTCTCTCCACTAATACTAGCAGTGAGTATTTTAGCAGCCAATTGCCACATCATTAGTCTTGTACTGACTTGTTTGGTGTGCGCGACAGGAAATATTTCACTTTCAGAGAACAAGAAAAATAGGTTTATTTGCATTATGCTTATTAACTTGTGCAGTTATTCAGTGTCTGATAAATTAATGTTCAAGAAAAAACATTAATTTTTATTAAAGTGTTCTATTATTTTATGTTAACGATTAGTCATTTATTTTAGCCCTTTGTAATCAGCATGTCTCTATCGAAATAAACCTACATTTCTATAAAAATTGTAGCTTTCAAAAGGAAAATTGAAGCTTCCATTTTATGCAGCCCACATAAACTTAACACCTTGTTTATTTGGCCCATGTTAGCCTTTGAGTTTGACCTACTTGCTCTATTCTAAAGATAAATACATGCCATTCTTCTTGAAGATTAAAGGAAAATCAATAACTTCACTGAGAAACATTCCAAAGATCTTTATCTAAAAATATAAGGAAAGAAATAAGAAATTGAATAATATATGTTTTAATATTTAATTATTCCATGTACACTTTTACTTTCTTGAAATAATAAGGCTGAAAGGGAAAAATAAAATGCCTTAGGATAAAAATAGAACTCCAGTAGGTTATCTCATTCTAACTGCACCACATAGCCTCAATGCGTGGTCCTTAGAACTACAGAGCCCACAGCTAAGGAGCTAGATGGTGTCATGGATAGCAAATTTAGAATAAGGGCAGTTAAGTCTATGAGTGAAGGGTTATGGATCATCTAGAGAATAAGAAAGTTTAGAAATGATAAACCGTAAATGAATTGATGGATAGCCTCTGCCAGATATATCCTGTATCAATTTCAGAGTCAAACTGCTAGCTGTCATATCAGTAAGTTTGATCCAGTTTTCATTTCTATTGCTGCTGTGAGTTTTAGTGAAGGTACCTCTGATATGTACCTGGAACATTTAAGAACCTTGTAAATAATCAGACTCTCTGTTTGCAGTTAAGTTTTGATTGTAAGTTTGCTTTTTATAATAAATTCTAAATGGAGGGGCATGCATTACATTCCCTTCACCAACAAACATGTCTTTGCTGCATGGCAACATAATGCAACTCCATACCCAGGAGCTCATCTTAAAGGAGGCATTGTCATTAGACAAATAGGCAAAATGTAGATGATCATCTAACGATATGGGGTAGAGATAGAATGATAGATTACTGGAGTTTTAGTTTTCCTCAAGAAAATATTTTTGTTTCTTATCACAATTCTAGAGGCCCAGTACATGAAATTTGTGCATGGTGGTGGTGGTGGTGGGGGGGGGGGGGGCCTCAGCCCAGCCTGCACTCTCTCCAATCAGGGACCCCTTGGGGGATGTCTGATTGCTGGTATAGAGGAATGTCTAAACTGGCAGTCGGAAATCCCTCTCACAATCCTGGTGCACTGGCTCCTAATTGTTCACCTACCTGGTTGCCTGGTTGCTCCTAACTGCCCTGCCCCTGCCAGCTTGGCCACCTCTAACTTTCCCCTGCTGCTGGCCAAGTCACCCCTAGCTTGCCCCTCCCTGCCAGCCTGGTTGCCCCATGCAGCCTGCTCTTCAGTCATTTGGTTGTCCCTCACTAAGTCCCCTGCTAGCTTAGTTGTAGGCAGCCATCTTATGAGGGTGTGAGGGTCCATTTGCATATTACCTCTTTATTATATTGTATTCTTTCTCTCTAAATTAGAAAAAGGAACTAAATACAGAATAATTTAAACTAAAAAGACAAGCTACCTATTCTGGTTTTTCTTTATTATTTTGTATGAGCTTCTTAGTGTGTGTTTCATAAATTGTCACTTTTTAAAATTTCATCTTCATTTTGGTCTTACATGGACATGTCAGGAGTCATTGTCAATTGGCATGTACTAAAGAATTAACTAGTAAGTTACTTTATGTATAGTACTAGAGGCCCAGTGCATGAAATTTGTGCACTGATAGAATCCCTAACAGCTGTTGGCTAGCCAGCTGGGACCTCCCTCTTTTCCCCCAGCCAGTTTCACCCCCTGGTCAAACTCCTGGATGAACTCCCAATTGAGGGGATATTTTGCATACTACTCTTTTATTATATAGGATGTGTACAAGATACTCTTTTCTTAAATTTCCTTTAATCAGTTGTTGAGTGATTTCCAAGTTGTCCCAAATATATAGACTTTGAATGGAAAGTATAGGTCCCATTCTGCTCAGGAAATGTTTCTGGTTTGAGTCTAGTGTATGCCCAATGAATTAGTGCATACTTTCTTTAAATTTTCTTTATGAACTCCTGAATTTAAAGCACCTGATCTTTGTTGGAAAGGTGGATCCCTAACTCTACCCCAGACCTATCAAATCAAAATCCCTGAGACTGGATTCTAGGAATCTGACCTCAGTGCCTATCTCTCTCTACCTATCTCTTGGTTCCTATGCTCAGAATTCTTTAATTTATCACTCATGCCAAGTATGTCTCCACTAAAGACAAGGTATAGGTTTTTCCCTGACTGGATCTCTTCTTTCCATACCTTCTCATAAATGGTTTCTTTTACTCATTCAGGTCTCATATCGATTGTCACTCCCATAGAGTAGAGGGCACTGGCTATCCAAAGTAAACCCCCATCCACACAAGGTTTTCTTTATCATTAATATATTTTAGATTTGTCAAACTATGGAATAATGTCAAATATTTTTATTTAAAAAAAATTTTTAAATATATTTTATTGATTTTAAAGAGGAAGGGAGAAGGGGAGAGAAATATCTATGATGAGAGAATCATTGATTGCTTCCTTCACACCCCAACTGGGGATGGAGCCTGCAACCCAGGCATGTGCTCTTGGCCAGAATCGAACCTGGGACATTTCAGTCCACAGGCTGGTCTCTATCCATTGAGCCAAATCAGCTAGGGCTGTATATGTATATATTTGTTTTTAACATTTAGTATTTGTCTCTGCTAATATTGAAACTCCACTATTTTCATTACACCAAGCAACTGAAGGGTGTTGACTTTAGGAATTTCCTTGAGGTGCTTTATTTCTAAGGGCTTAAATAACTGCATATGCAAAATGAGGGAATGAGACTAGATTCCTATCCCTTCCAGATTCTACAAAATGAGAACTCATTAAGACCTAAATATTTTTGTTGTTGTTGTTGTGAATCCTAACTCTAGGATATTTTTCCATTGATCATTTAGAGAGAGCGGAAGAGAGAAGGAAAGACAGAGAGAAACATCGGTGTGAGAGGAATACATTGATTGGTTTCCTCTTGCACATGCCCTAGCCAGGGCCTGGGCAGGGAGGAACCTGACATTAAGATACATGCCCTTGACTGGAATCAAACCTGGAACCCTTTGGTCCACAGGTCAACGCTCTATCCACTGAGCCAAATCAGCTAGAACAAGACCTAAATATTGAGTCACTAAGAATTATGCAAAAAAATTTCAAAAACTTGTATAGTCAAAAAATGTAGGAAATTTAAAATACTTTCTGTCTTAGAGATTCACAATACACACTTGCAGTTTTCCAATACTAAAAGTCCTCCAGGAAATAAGTCTGTTTATATTGATTTAACCCAGCATTCATCAAACTTATCACAGCATTCACAGCCTCCTGCAACAACTAAGAACTAACATTTCACAAAATCCAGTTTGAGAAATGCTGAACTAGATGACAGCAAATTGATCTGGTTCAAATGATCCAAAATTGTCTGGTGCCACATTTTGAGCATGCTCATCATTCACTCTAGGAAGCTCCGCAATCCTCCTGCAACTGGCTACACATCTACAGTAAGAAAGAGCTATGGTGGCCCTGGCCAGTTTGGCATAGTGCAGTGGTTCTCAACCTTTCTATCCTAGACCCTTTAATACAATTCCTCATGTTGTAGGAATAAAATTATTTTCGTTGCTACTTCATAACTGCTACTGTATAGCGTAAGACCATCAGAAAACACAGATATTTACATTACCATTATGATTCATTAACAGTAGCAAAATTATAGTTAAGAATTAGCAATGAAAATAATTTTATGGTTGGGGGTCACAACAACATGAGGAACTGTATTAAAGGGTTGTGGCATTAGAAAAGTTGAAAACCACTGGCTTAGTGGATAGAGTGTTGGCCTAAGGATGGAAGGGTCCTTGGTTCAATTCTGATCAAGAGCATATGCCTGGTTTGTGGACTCAATGCCCCATGGGGGGCTGCAGGAGGCAGCCTATCAATGATTCTCTCTCATCATTGATGTTTCCAATTCTCCCTCTGTCTCTCTCTTTCTCTCTGAATCAAAAAAATATACATTTTAAAGAAAAAAGAAAGAGCTGTGGTGATTGGAAGCTTTCTTCTCTCCATGCTCTAGAAGGCTTCTGCAATTCTGAAAGAGAAGCAGCCCCCTTCTATTTGAACATGTGTATGCAGCCTTCTCTACCCCAGCAAGTTCGTACAAAGATTAAAGAGTTCAGACCAGGAGAACCTTTATCTTGATAGCAGAACCCATTTTTGCATCAGATAATGGATTATCAGATAACCTTTTGTCTTTTTCTGTAGCAATATGCACTGGAGGAAAAAAAAAAAAGCAAGGAGCTTAAAAGGTTTCCATTTGATGGTCTTTCACACCATATTGCCTACTTTAGATGACGCTAATGATTCTGCTCAAGGAAATTTATGTACCTCTGAAGTCATGCATTTGGCAATAAAATGATTTTTAAAAGAAACTATTAGAGTGTTATGGGTTGAATCATGTCCCCCCAAAATTTATATATTAAATTCCAAACCTCCAGTATCTCAGAATGTGACCTTATTTGGAAATAGGGTCATCACAAATGTAACTGGTTGAAAGTTACGTTAATAAGTTAAGATAAGGTCATTCTAGGATAAGATGAACTTCTAATCCAATATGATTGCCATCCTTATATAAAGGAGAAATCTGGACACCACGGCAAACATTCACAGAGGAAAGGTTTTGTGAAGACATACAGGGACAAGATACCGTGTTTCCCTGAAAATAAGATATCCTCTGAAAATAAGACCTATTTATAGCTTTCCTTCTGAGTGAAATATAAGGCATCCCCCTGAAAATAAGGCCCCCCTAGGCTAAACATGAGAGATTTGGTCCACTGATTCTGAAAGAAACGGAGTCACAAGAAATTCACCAGGAAATTCAGGAATTGGATTGTTATGATGATGTTCCAGAAGATGATGACATGATTGCCATTGAATAAATGAGTAAATTCTTGATACTGTAGGATTCACAGTTTGTCTGGTTTGTGTTGACAACTATCGTACTGCCGTACCGTATACAGGTAATACATTTCCTTTCTTTTCATTTAACAATAAATGTGTACCGTATTCTTCTTCATGGAAAAATAGGACAACCCCTGAAAATAAGACCTAGCGCAACTTTGGGAGCAAAAATTAATATAAGACACTGTCTTATTTTTGGGGAAACAGGGTAGTCATCAACAAGTCAGGGAGAGAGTCCTACAGTAAATCCTTCCCTCACTGCCCTCAGAAGTAACCAACCCTACCTACGCCTTTATTTATTTTTTAAACAAATATATTGATTTTAAAATGAGAGGAAAGGAGAGGGAGAGAGAGAGAAACATTGATGACAGAGAAACATCAATCAGCTGTTTCCTGTACATCCCCTACTGAGGATTGGGCCTGGAACCCGGGCATATGGAACCCCTGCCTGCAAATCCAACTGATGACGTTTAGGTGCCTGAGGCAATACCAAAGTGAACCTCACAGGCCAGGGCTACACCTTTATTGCTGTGGTATGTTGTTTCAGCAGCCCTAGCAAACTAATATAGGGTCAGACTGTTGGAATCCAGTTTTTTGGCTCTATATTTAACGCTGGATGAATTTCCCCCTCCAGTTCCCAAATGCCTGTGTAGTCCTGGGGCACAATAAAACAGGTCCATGAGCAACCAACTTCAGACGACTTGTTTGGTTTCTGTGTGCTAGAATGGCTGGTTTAACTCAAGGCTTGGAGTAGATCCCTTAATAAAATTTTGGTGAATCTTCCTCCATTCCATATTTTGCTTCAGCTGTAATAAACAAAAATACAGAAAGTTTAAGTGAATCTTTCTTGAAATTACTACTACCATCACCACTGTCCTTTGAGGATTGGCTTAATGTAGTTCCTACCTCTTCAGCGTAATACAGACAGAGCTTTAAAATGGCACTTGTAACAAAGGGAAGAGTCAAATTGCTCTTGTCACTAATTAGTTCAGATGTTACTTAAAATTGGCTTTGGCCTTGTTATTGAATCAAGAAATTCAAATCTGAGAGAATCAACTGTGAGAATGCGACCAGCTGGGAAAATCAGATCACTGTGTATATTTTGCAATTAGGAAAGAATCTTAGTGCCCATGTTTAACTTTGATTTAGCACTAATCTCAATAGAAGAGGCTTGTTATAAATCTGGAAATAATTATAATATGAAAAATATAAGGTTGAATCCAAAAGTTTGTGAAAATTGCTATGATTTTTTTTTGTTTATTTGTTTACAGTTTCTTTCTATATCTGTTAATCCAGCTTGCATTAGTAGAATAATATCATCTACAATATTGCCATCATCACCATTAACTTCATTTCCCCAGTAAAACAATCATACAGTGCTTTATCTTTTTGAAGCTGTGCAAAGAGCATTGCGTAGGCCCAGCTTTGCCCTGTAGTTGTTTACAGTTACATTGTTATACACAGAATATGCCATACTGCGATTCAGTTGGACTTAGCAAATGACTTCATCATTCTTTTGGTTTTATTAACAAGGGAGGCCTTACTTCCTAATCTCACGTGCTTTGAGAGTTAATGAGATTGTTAATTAGTCATAGCTTTATTGTCAAATATTCCAAATGTCTTTGATTATCGATGCCAACATTTCACAGTGTATATACATTCTATTAAAGCTAGTAGTTTCTACTCTGCTCATGTGACTAGAGCAACAATCAAGATGTACAGCTACCTTGTGGAAAAGCTCACTCTTTTTCTCCCACCTACAGTAAAAACCTACCCAATTACTGGATATGCCCACTTTTGAAGTAAGGTTCCTATACTCATGAGTACATTTTTATTTTGTTTCCAAATATGTAAGAGGTTTGGGGACACGGACTTTGGAGTAAGCAGAAAGAATTTCATAAATTATAGTCTGTCTAGTGTGATGGCTCTGTCAGGGGGCTGAGCCCAGAGCTATCCAGTTTGCTTCTCTGTGGAAAAGAGGTACAACAAATAGCAGATGCTAATTTAAATTTAAATGTTCTTTTTTGTGTGTAGAATAAAGGTCTGTGTGAGTTAGGGACAAACTCTCTAAAAGGTGCAAAGTTTTGTTTTTGTTTTTTGTTGTTGTTTTTTTAATTCCTTCTTCTACCTTATTTGTCCATCTTAATAGACTGCTGAGTTTTCTTGGGGCTTCCCATAGCTACTATTTTTAGCCAGTTCTAGGATGAATGAAGCGAAAGAGCAAGTTGCTGTGACGTTAACTGGGAGTACTGCGATGGAAGAGCTTGACTTTGTTAGCACAGGCTGCCTATTGCAACATCAAAGGAATCATATTTGTTGCAATAAAAATAAATGATTCCTGAAGCACGCCTGTCCAGGCAGAAGTTGACCTTCTCTCTTCCACTTTTTTTGTTCCCTGGTCAGCATTTCTGAATTCCTTATGTCAGTAGTTCTGTTTTAAAATTTTAATCGTTAAATAATTTTATCTAGTTCTGTCTTCATTTGAACTCATCCAATCGTACTTTAATTCTCCTATTAACAACACACCTGTTGTTGTTTTTTTCTTAATCTTTATTTAGTGCCACTGCTCTCTCATAAGCATATTATTAATCTCCTTACCATTTTGACCTACTATCCCTGTCCTCTTTGTTAGTCACCTCTCCACTCTGTTCTCTCTTTCTCCATCTCGGTTGCCCAATCCATTTTTGTTTTTCCTCACTTAGAACGTTGAAGGGAATATCGGGCAGGAGAGACCAGCCAGTTGCAGGAAATCTTCACGAGGCAGCACTAACATCGGTGGCTTCCCCAGGCTTTGGCTCAGTTAGCTTGACTCTGTCACATCTTTCACAGGTTGTCACTTCTTAACCAAGCCCACAGAGTCTGCAGGGTAAGCCTCTGTTATCTTGGAATGAGAAACCCAACAGGTGCCTCATTTGCTGTAACAGGGTCCGTGTGACTTAGACATGTCTTACCTTTAGGCAAATGCTGTACCCAAAACAACCTGAGTCCATTTTTCTTAAGAAATGATCCCCAGCTAAGAGAGTTTTAAAAACTCGTGTTCACTACTAAGATAATGGACAACAAGGTCATAATACTTCAAGTCTATTGCCAAAATCTCCTCTTCGGCACTTGAATGGGAACTCAGGGGTTATTTATTTTCCCCTCTGGTGTTTCTTTTCCTATACTTCCATGCCTTTCTTAATTATGGTGACATACTGAGTTTCCCACACTTTTCACCATGCTCACTGTTTTGGTTTTGCATCTCATCACTCTCACAGCTTCAGCTCCGCATAGAACAGCACACAAACAAAAAAGGGAGGGAAGAAGGATTAAAAAAGGCACTCTCATTTTGGAGCACACTTTTAGCAGAACTATTTCTCTGCCCCAGCTTATCTGAGCTCTCTTTCCCACTATACTTCTCCTTGAGCAGACTTGGATTACCAGCTCATCTCTAGACAAACTGTCATGGAAGAATAGGATTGGCATAACTGATTTAAAATAATCAAGATCCACCCTGGGAAGCTTGGTACTTTGCTCAAGATGGGAGTGGGGGGCCCTGGCCAGCATGCTCAATGGTTAGAGAATTGTCCTGGATACCAGATATTCCAGTCAAAGGCACCTACTTGAGTTTCACAATTGAGCCCTTGGCCCCTGTCAAGGTACATGCTGAAGACAACCAATCGACATGTCTCCCTCACATTGATGTTTCACTCCTTCTCCCTCCCTCAAACCTCAGAAGGAATAATGTAGGGGATGGTGGGGGTAAGGAGGAAAGATCAACCAAAGGACTTGTATGCATGCATATAGGCATAACTAATGGGGAGTGAGGGCATGAGCAGGGGTTTGGTGGGTAAGGGAGGAAAAGGACATATGTGTAATACCTTAATCGATAAAGAAAATTAAAGAAAAAGAAAGATACATTTTGTTTGATGTAAACATACTTAAGATTTCAACTAATTTGAAAATTTTTGGCAAGTGAGCATGCACATTTTTCCATGACACATAAAAATTTCAGTTAATATTGTTCCGTCTTATTAAAGTTTTATTTTTCAGAGGGTCAAATCTATTTTGAATTACTTGAGGGAGTTTCGTGGAAGTTGTTTACACTATTGGCAACTTGATTATGATGGCAGTTCAAGCAATATGTGCCTTCTTGAGATAATGTCATTATAACTTAAAAGGAAAATTAGTAAACAACTCACAGCTGTTTGGTATGAAATGTGCATGTATAGCTATGAATATTCATAAACATTTTATCGTAAGAAGATATACTAATTTATTTTTTAAGAAAAATGGTACAGAATATTAAAATATAAATAATGTTTTTTGAGTGTTATTTTTTTTATTAAAATACTAATGGCCTGGTACATGAAATTCATGCAAAATAAAAAGGAATTAGAGGAAATATTTTGATATTACTATTTGCCCTTTCTCTATAATAGACATGTCAGAGATGAAGAAAATTAGTAAAACGTATATGAAAGTCTTCCTCCTGTCAGAGTCTGGGGCTTGCCATCGGACACAGAGTCAAGTCCCCACCCACATGTGTGTGCCTCAAAATCACAGGAGACCCAGACCCAGCTGGCCCCACCCACATTGGGTGAGATCCAGACCCGGCTGACCCCACCTCAATTAAGCACCACCTGGTGGAGGGCCCAGCCTGAAGTCTCCCATCAAGTCCCTCTGGGCAGGCAGTGCAGCCTGAGGTTAATGCCCTGCTAAAGAGAGGGAGTGGCCAAAGGTCCCCCAACCTGGCTCCGGGTGGTGGTGGTGGGGGGGGGGCAGGCACAGCCTGAGTTCCCCTGGCAGGGCTACTCAATCACAACCTTTGTGAAGATACAGCTGTTCTATATCTGCACTCTCCAAAAGTCACTAGCACCTATGTCTATGACCACTTGATATGTGGTTACTGTAACTGGGGAATTGACTTCTTAATCTTATTAAATTTAATTAATTGAAATACCCACATAGGGCTAGTGACTACTGTATTGAACATCACAGATCCAGAAGGAAGTAAACAGTGGATGAAGATTGCTTCTTTTGTACATATTTGAAAGCTCTAAATATGGAGATGGTCTCTAGCAAAATGAATCCCAAATAATAGGACATAGACGAGAACCAATTTTACATGAAGGTCCTCAACACTGGAGATGCTTGATCAGCAGGTTTTGAATAGAGCTTAGGATTAAGTGACAGATATAAGTGGTCAGAGAGAGAGTCACACGTTGGAAGACACTGTTCCAAGGTCTGCCTGTATCCTTCCCCCAGCTTGTCCAGAAGAACCAGAATTAGCTGCTGCTGTCACTTGAATATGACTAAAATATTTCTGTTTCCTTTAGCACAATTCATAGTACAAAATTAATCTATGATTACCCAGGACACACATGCATACACACATATATAAACTAAAAATATGCATATATGCTTGCATGTATTTGTATGCATGTATGTATATGTTTCTATACAACTCCTAAATAATTACATATAAATAAACATATATTAATATATAGAAATATACATATAACGAATGTATATACACACATGCAAAATACATACCTCTTATAAAAACCATAAATACCTGTATTAGTGAAATGAACTCTGATCTTTAAGTTATATTCTGCCTTTATTTAATTTCTTTTAAAAAAATATAGAGGGTGACCCATAAAAATGACTTATGACTCAACAATGTGTCACAATGACAAAATTGTGTTAGTCATGATTGAGACCTTGAAGCTGCACATACAACCTCAGGGCAGAGGCATAGAGAAGGCAAGTAGAGAAAGCTTTTATGTTCCACCTGTGTTAACCCTGGAGACCCTCCACATGACTGAGACATTTCTCATTGAAGAGATGCAGCAGTGGCTTATTCTCCCTTTTAACTGATTAAGAAATAAACTGCATTTTTTTTGTTGTCTAACTGCCATAAAAATCAAACATAAATTCCCCATGTAAGAATTATTTTTATAAGTAAAATCGGCTTATATCTTTTGTAATATGATCATGAATATGTCCCAAAATAGATATTGTCACGACTTTTTAAGCTGAAGAGCAAATGAGTGGTTTTAAGGCACTCTCATTTTTAATGTATTTTTTTTCATTTTTACAGACCCAGAAAAGACAAGAATATATTAATAGCACACACATAATTTAAAGTTCTGTTCATTATAATATTTATCATATACCCTTAAGCAGATAACATAGCCATATTTGAGCTTACTTGCTAAAAATAAACCTGGAAGATATTTGTGTTTACAGAATTCTTAGTCTAATTTTTTATCCTATTGAAATGGATCTTAATTTTATCCATGTCGGTTATAAATCTGAAGCAATTAAAATTAATATTTGTGTGGTATAATAGGACAAGAGGCTATTCAATCCCTGGGGCAAAATGGTCCTTCATTATCATTTATTATTCTTCCCGCTTCTTATTAAAATATGTAAATAAATAAAAGAGGATCACCTTACAAGTATTTTCATTATTTGATGTCAGAGTTTACTCACATAATGAGTGGTCTATGCAGTTAGATTTCTTAATCAGTGATACAGTATTTTATAAAAATGTTTTAACTATGTTAAGAGAGCACCTAATTCATTGTAAAGATCTCTTCTTCAAGAGCTCACTTATATGTGGTCAAGGCAATTCAGCCATTTAGTTACTCATGTTGCTACTTGTGGTTTGTAAAATATATACCATGTATGCTCTAAATGGTCCATGTTATGCTAATTGAATTTGTAGCATAATGTCAGAACAAACTTGGACATATGAGTCACTCTCCTTGTTGCAGAGCAGACACAATTTATCATGAAATGAATGTCACTACATCCATTAGGTCAAATGTTAAGTTGTGTGTGTGTGTGGGTGTGTGTGTGCTTATGTGTGTGTATGTGTATGTGTGTGTACTGAAGAATAATATGGAAACTTTGGGTTAATAGATGGAGTTGCACAACACAGAATTTATTTTCCTTTTTGTACTTTATATTTATTCAAAACAATATATATAGATGGTATATAGAAGCCAACTAAAAATAATTCACGTTTTCCATTTAGTAATTTAATAATAAAAATGTGTATGTGTGTATATACACACATATATTCACTCAATTTAAGGCAAAAGCTTTTTCTTTGTCATATTTATATATATGCCTAGCAATCAGAACGACTGGAAGAACCAGAATGACTGGTCGCTATGACGGGCACTATGGCTGGCCAACCAGCCCTATCAGGGGCTTGGCCAACCTCTTCTGGCTTCTTCCCTGGACAGCCCACCCCAGAAAAGGCCCCCACTCACACCTATGGCAGGTAGAGCTGGCCAGCCAACCTCCCATGTCCCCTTGGTTCTGCCTGCCTGGTCTTATCGGCACGCATCGGGGCAGGCCAGCTGGACCTCACCTGTGCACAAATTTATACACCAGGCCTCTAGTGTTATTATAAGTAAACTAGAAGACTGATACATGAAATTGGTGCCTGGGGGTGCACCAACTACACCATCTCCAATCTGGGATTCCTCGAGGGATGCCCAACTGCCCGTTTAGGCCTGATCTTGGTGGGATTGGGCCTAACTGGGCAGTCGACATCCCTCTCACAATCCAGGACTGCTGGCTCCTATCCTCTCTCCTGATTGCCCCTAACCGCTTCTGCCTGCCAGCCTGATCACCTCCTAACTACTCCCCTGACAGCCTGATCGACGCCTAACTGCTCCCCTGCTGGCCTGATTGCCACTAACTGCCCTCCCCTGCCAGCCTGGTCACCCTTAACTGACCTCCCCTGCAGGCCTTGTTCCTCCCATCTGCCCTCCCCTGCTGGCCTGGTTACCCCAACTTCCCACCCCTGCTGGCCTAGTCCTCCCCAACTGCCCTCCCCTATAGGCCTTGTCCCACCCAACTGCCCTCTCCTTTAGGTCTGGTCCACCAACTGCCCTCCCCTACTGGCCTGGTTACTTCTAACTGCCCTCCCCTGCAGGCCTGGTCACCCCAACTGTTCTACCCTGTTTCCTGGTGCCCACTTACTGCCCTCCCTGCAGGCCTGGTCCCCCCCCCCCCTCCCAACTGCCCTTCCCTGTTGGCCTGATCATCCACAACTTCCCTACCCTGTCAGCCATCTTGTGGTGGCCATCTTGTGTCCACATTGGGGCTTCCATCTTGGACCACATGGGGGCGGCCATCTCGTGATGGCAAATTTGCATATTAATCTTTTATTTGATAGGACTGGAGGCCTAGTGCACAAATTTGTTCAGGAGATGTGTGGAGGCAGGCCAGGGAAAGGGGCTATGGGAGGGCTCCAAGGCATATCTGGCCCTTCTTGCTCAGTCCTGATCAGCTGGACCCCAGCAGCAAACTAACCACTTGTCAGAGTGTCTGCCCCCTGGTGGTCAGTGAACTTCATAGCAAGCAGTTGAGTGGCCTTAGCATATCATTAGCATATTATACTTTGATTGGTCGAACAGATGACTGGAGTACTGGACACTTAGTATATTAAGCTTTTATTATACAGGATCATTTATGTCAATCAGTATAAATGAGTTTCTATAAAGGGTTTTTTACATTTAAATTTTATAGAAAAAATACATTAGAATAAAATAAATGAGTTTCATATTTCAATTAAAACCTTCTGAAACACATAGCCAATATATTTGTAGATTTTACTTAGCAAAGTTTTCTTTTGTGTGAAAATTCTGTATTTAACTTTGAGAGCAAGCACAAAAGCCTACTTAGTAATACATTAAATCTATTTTAAAATCCATTAAAATCTAGTTCTCTATCTTACTTCCAGTGGCAAAATTTTAAGCTCATGTGTGACTCATGCCTCTTTTATAGTAAAACATTTTGTTTAGCAAAGAACCAGGCAAAATAGGTGACAGCATTAATCCTTTATTTATCTCTACCAGCATCTAATTCCTTGGCTTTAGGTTAGAAGTGGGGACATGTGCTTTGCCTGAAGGGGACTGATTATTATTATTATTTTTTTAAATTCTGAAAAGTTTTTGGAACACCATGAGCACTTTACAAATGTCAAATAATTAAAATAAAAATAAAACAGAAGGCTAGAACAACATCAATCACAGTTTCCAGATGAACTATCTGAAACTTTACCCTTCAAAAGTGGAACAGAAAGAGAGAGATGGAAGATAAAAGAGTAGGGCACTAAACCTTTGAACAACATTGAATATATAAAATTGGAAAACAAAGTTACTGTTTGCTCTCCCATTCATTACATGCTTACATCACTTCTGAGGATTTTCTTGGACCAAAGATTTCATCTTTCTTACTCCCAGTTTCTTAAAAATGACCTAGCAACCAGCTTATGGTTTTCAATGTTTGGTTGCATATGAGAGAAAATAACTAGAGGTGGGTGGCTTAAGCTAAAAGGAATTTTTATTGGAAGAGCAGTCAGGTGGCATCAAACCCAAAGACCAGAATGCCATTGTTCTCAAGGAAGGAATTTCAGCCACTGACTTAAAGCCTGGTGGAACTTTCTTCTCTCTGTTTACATATCCTATTCTTTCTGTAGAGCAGCCTTTTTCCTATCAAAGATTCATGCTCCTAAATATATGTTTCAAATCCAGCTACATAAAGGGACAATGAATAGATGTCTATGAATCCCAACCCTAAATTCCTAAAAGGGAGACTCTAAGATGGACGAGATCAGGTGCTAACCCTGACCTGATCAAATGTGTCCCATGGCATCTCTTTGTACAAAATGGCTGCAGAAGACCTTCTGCCATGAATGAAGTGGAGATTAAGGAAAACTTACTGTAAATTGGCAATACTCCAAAATACCCCCAATTAAGGGTAGACTGTTTTGTGTGTTCCTTTCAATCATAACAATGACTTTAATTAGTTCCAAAATATAAACAAATATGTATGAAATGCTCGAGAGGAGTAGAGTACCAGTCTAATCACTCCTATATTTGTGTTATCATTTTTTTTTTTTTAAGAATTGAAAGCAAAGCTCAAACTTATAAATGGTGTCAAATAAAAAACTTCTTGCCAGGCTGAGTGGCTCAGTGAGTTGGACCATCTTCCTATATTCCAAAAAGGTCCTAGGTTCAATTCCAGGTCAGGGCACATGCCTAGCTTATGAGTTCAATCCCTGGTTGGTTGTATATGGAAGGCAACTGATTGATGTTTCTCTCTCTCTCTCTCTCTCTCTCTCTCTCTCTCTCTCTCTCTCTCTCTCTCTCCCCTCCTTCCTTTCTCACTAAAATCAATAAACATATCCTTGGGTGATGTTTTTTTACAAGCAAAGAGACTTTTCATTCTTGTTTCTATCTAATGGATGTGTCTTAGCACTGACAATTTATATAGTACTTTCTTTCCCTTCCACACATTTTAAATTATTTTTACTTTAAGATCTCTATTGAGCCGGGACCAGTTTGGCTCAGTGGATAGAGCGTCAGCCTGTGGACTGAAAGGTCCCGGGTTCGATTCCGGTCAAGGGCATGTACCTTGGTTGCAGGCACATCCCTGGTAGGGGGTGTGCAAGAGGCAGCTGATCGATGATTCTCTCTCATCGATGTTTCTAACTCTCTATCCCTCTCTCTTCCTCTCTGTGAAAAATCAATAAAATATATATTAAAGAAAAAATCTCTATTGAATACTAGAGGCCCAAGGCACAGGATTCATGCACTGACTGGTGGGGGCTGTGACCTGCAGGGATTGGTTCGCTGTGGGAGCACCACTCATCCTAATCAGCGAAGAGGCTGTGGACCTGCCTTCTGAGTATCTGCTCCCTGGTCCGGCATCTTGCTTGGATCTGGAGCACTTGCCTCTCTAGGTGATACCGTCAGGGCTGGGCCCAGGGACCATAGCACTGAGAGGCAGTGGAGTAGGCCTCAGTGCTGTGGCAGGCATGAACCCGCCTCCCAGCCTCTGGGGTCAGCTCCTGACCATCAGGGGGCAGCTCCTGCATTGAGCATCTGCCCACTGGTGGTCAGTGCACATTGACCTGTAGTTCTGGTCATTCTGCCATTTGGTTCCTGGGCTTTTATTATATAGGATGTAGCAGCAAAGAAATGACATTTTCTTTAATGTTTTTTGAAACACAGATTCCTCAGCCTCACACCCAGATTTTCTGATTCACTAAATCTAGAGTAGCCCCCAAAATTTCCTCTATGAATGTGTACAGGAAAAACACCCTAATAAATTATAATATAATCCGTAAATCTGTACTAGGAAAAATATTTTTCAAATAGTGGGTTGTAACATGTTATTTATTGGTAAATGAAATCAATTTAGTGGATTATATCTATCTTTTTTTTATGGAACAGGATAGAAAATATCTGATGGCATTTTATATTCAAGGTAAATGTTACACTGTGAAACTTTATTTCATAGTACAGGTCATGGTCATACAATTTCACAATAAACTGTGTTAAATCACTTTTAGAAATAGATGAGATATAAATGACAAGAAAACTTATTTTTAAATTAGGCTTCAGGGCACTTCTGTGCAAAATGATGACAGTAAAGAAGCAATATTTCCATCTTATAGTTTTCCAACAGAGGCTCAGGAGGGCCATATTAATTGATTAGGATTCTGCATCTTTCAAATATTTCAAAAGTCATAGCACTTTTGAGCTGGATGAAGCATCCAGAATAATCTAATATAGTGACTTTTAAACAATTCTTATAGAATCCTAAAAGTGTCTGAAGGTGTCAGTGGTTTCTCAGAATTTTGAAATAGAGGCCAAGAGACTAGTGCTGTTGGTCCCTAATCCAACTTCAGGTGAAGCCCTTATCAAATGGATTCTGAGGTTAGCAGAGTTTATTAAATTCTTACTGTGCTCCTAGTACTGTTCTTAGCACTGTACTTCTTCATAACTACACTACGAAGGTGGTGACATTATTATCATCCACATTTTTCAATTGAGAAAATGAAGGCACCGTGAGTTTAAGTTCCACGATTGTGTCCCTAACTGTTATACCTCTCAGCACAACTACACAAGACTTCAAAACAAAGAAATGAATAAACTTAGCTTTACAAGACCCTGATCTAATCCAACCACTTAATTTTAGAAGGAGAGTTTTATAGCTCAACAAAGTGAAATACTAGAATCAGGCTTTATGGTTGCAGAAGATCTGGGACTAGAATTGAGATCCTCAGTTTGTTCAATGCATTCCCATTAAATGGGGATTCAAACAAGATCTTGCCCATTGTCAGTACACTTTGACAGCTCACGTCCTGATGGGCAGCATAATACCCTCAGTACAAACTTCTCCATGAATTGAGTCACACTTGAGTTAAGCTGAGGGGTTGGCTATGGCTAACTTTCACATTCTGTAAAACCTCCTAGGAGATTACTCTTATTCTATGCACTTTACAGAGGAAGAAAGTGAAGTCCCAATAGAATATATAGATTATCCCATGTTACCTGTTTGTTAAGAAGCACAGACTGGCTTTAGTCTCTGGACAACCTTCCTCTAATGCATTTATTCCTTTTACCTCACCCATTGATATTTCACTTGCCAGGTACTCCATTGTCATATTACTTTTGAATTTGAAATATGCCCACTTTAGTGGCAGCTTTTCCATCTATATGCAATTTATTCAAGCATAAGGAACACTATTGCATCTTTAGAAGAAAACTCCGATGTGCCTTGAGTGTTTAAGTAGACAAGATAATAATATTACTTGTTTTAGCAGGTGGCTCAAATATATTAAGAAGAAACAATACAGTGCAGTCTCAAAGTCAGACTTCACTTGATTATGTGAATCAAATACAAAGTATCACTTTTTTTAAAGCCCAAATTATGGTAATTGCATCTTTTCTCAGCTCACTAGTGGTTAGCCATCTACAGCCTAGTTATTTCACAAAGTCTCAGAACAATGACATGAGTTCAAAATTAAATCAATTTACACTGTTTTATTCTCATCAGGGAGTCCCTGTCTGTCCTACAATTGCCTCGTTGAGTGAGATCACCCATGGTTTTACTGATTCTATCAATAGTTCTTCCAAAGCTTCCAACACCTGAGATGTCAGCCTGATTCTGGACAAAGGTGAAAGGAACACTATTTACTCAAATGCGCACTCAAACTCCACACTGAATGTTATCACCTGGGTCTGAAAACATTATTACCTATAATAATCTATGACACGCCCCTTGTAATCAATTCCTTCTGCCTCTGGTCTTCTGCTCCTTCACATTAGTAGTTGTGAACACTGATAAAAGGAAACATGCTTACTTCTGTAAGGGCCAGCAAGAGTCCTCAGACCTAGAACATGCTTTCTCTGTACTTAAATACCTGTACCTGTAGACACCATTATCTTCAGGGATTCAGTGCAACTTTAGATGCCCCATATGATAACTTTTGTTACTTGGTGGAGCAGTTGAACTCCTTAAGAGATGCAATTTACTAGTCAATTCATTTCAGAAGAGGATAGCTGCTTGGTATTCTCACAATAGAATGTCTGTTATTTTCCCAAGGAAGAACAACTCTGCCCTAAAAGGGATTTTCAGGAGTTTTGAAGAAAGTTTTAAGTAACATTCTCCCTTAACATCTACCATAGTTTTCTAATATGATTAGGTTTGAAAAGCCCATTAAATCAGGGAATAATAATAGTTTTATGAATACCTTAAACCTTTCTTGTTTCTAAACATGTAAATACACATTATTGTGCCAATCTTTTGATGTATGATCAAAGGCTTTCCTTTGTGTACTGGTCCACTGATGGGAATTCCTCTTATTCTTGCTCAGATGTAATACATGACTACAAATTTCTAGATTTTATTTATTGAAAGTGAAGTAAAACCTTAAAGAAAATTATTCATTAATATGAGAAAAAATACTTCTAAATTTTTTTTTTTTTTGAGTTTCCCATTAGGTGGTTGTGCCTCCACACCTAATTTGCAACTTGAGTTTTTCAAAGCATTTAAGTTAGTTTTCATTGCAATGACTACTTTATTCACATTCCTTCTCATGTTTTTTTAAGAAATAACTAGTTTATGTACATAAACAAATTCAACTAAGGGAAACAATGTGGGAAACAATTTTGATAAGCATATAACTCCACTCATGGAAACAAAAGCAAGTGGGTGAATCAGAGAGAATCTTACTATCTCCCAAATTCTTTATGTGTTGGAAAGCAGTCAATTATTTTAAAAAGGCAACAAAGAGCCTTGGTTAATCAACAGAGTTGAATAAATTAAGGTTAGTTAAGAAAATTCGACTATATTTTTTAAGACATTTCCTGTGCATCTTTTTAAAGGTAAATTATGTTAAACTCCCAGTGTGATAGTTGTAGGTACCCATAAGGGCAGGCATGCAAAGAAGACAGAGATCTCATTGGATGATATGGAGAGAGAAGAATTTATGAGGTTAGTGGAAGTTAAATGACAGGTAGATTTAAATATTTGAGGTGAAGGAAGGAAGGAAATTTACCTGAGAATAACTGTGGAAACATGGACTAGTTCAGATATGTGTCAGGTGTGTTCAGCAGTTGGCCATTATAGTAGTATTTTGAGTGGGAGTCTAGGGTGTTAGCAAATCTTCCCTTGAGTTTTTCTAAACTCCAGGTATCTAGAAAACCAAATCAAGGACTGCCTTTGTAACGAGTGAAATGTGCTACTCCAGCTTAATGAACACTAACCCTTAACCACCCCTCCCCCAAAGTTCAATTCTACTTTGTCAGACTTAAATGCAAGATTTAATTGTACCAAGGATTCATCAGCAAAACACATTTGTAAAACACCTAATCCAATATCTTCCATGGAAGATATATTTTGAAAAGCAGATGGGGCAAAATTAAATCAGGCTTTCAAACCACCGGCCTAAAATGTTCATGTTTATCCTTAAAGATCGCAATAGAATTATTTGAATTATAGATATTTAAGGAATTAAAAATCCAGTTTTTTAAAAATAGTTCTTTTAATCTAGAGTGCAATGTGTGTCTAAAGAAGAAAATTCAGAAACTGGAGAAAACTGTTAAAAAGACATTAGAATAGATCATCCGAATAGTTCTACATATATTAAAGAAATTGAATCAATTATTAATAATCACTCAAAGCAAAAAGTACAGATGCAAATGGGCTGACTGGTGAATTCTATGAAACACTTACTTAAGGAAGAAATTTTTCCAATTTTCTGCAATCTCTTTTAGAATCTAGAACCTGAAAGAAGACTTCCTAACTCATTTTCTGAGGCCAGTATTACCCTAATACTAATATTAAAACTAAACAGTAACGTTACAAGAAAAAAAAAATCACAGACCAATTTTTCATGAATATACCTGCAAAATTTTTCATCAAAATATAAGCAAATCAGGTGTAATACTATATAATAAAAACCCAGTGGCCAAATGGCAGAACCACCAGAATGACCAGTCTACCAGTCTCTATGATGTGAATTGACCACCAGGGGCCAGACACTAATGCAGGAGCCCCCTGGTGGTCAGTATGCTCCCACAGTGTGAGCAACAGCTCAGAGGGCAAGTCCACAGCCACTTGGCTGACCAGGATGAGCGGTGCTCCCACAGTGGGCTGATCCCCACAGGCCATGGCCCCCACCAATGCATAAATCTTGTACATGGAGCCTCTAGTATTATATAAAATAATTATGCACCCAATCAAGTGGCATTTATCTCACATATGCAAGGTTGGTTCAACATTTGAAAATCAATTAATGTAAACCATCACATCAATAAGCTAAAAAAAGGAAAAACTCATGATCATATTAATAGATGCAGAAAAAAAAACTGACAAAATCCAACATCCATTTATTTCAGCTAACAATAAATAAAGGGGAACTTCTTCAACTTGACAAAGAACATCTACAAAAACCTATAGCTAGCATCATACTCAATGGGGAGAAGCTAGAAGTTTTCTCTTTAATAGCAAGAACAAGGCAAGAGTGTTCTCTGTCATCACTGCTACTCAAATAGTACTGAAAATCCAAGGTGATAAAATAACACCTAAAAGAAAAAGAAAAAGAAAGCCATACAATTGGAAAGAAATAATAAAACTATATTTATTTATTTGCAGATGACATGATTTCTAAGTAGAAAATCTGAAATAACTGACAAAAACCTCCTGGACTAGTAAGCGATTATAGCAAGGTTGAAGGATACAAAGTTAACATACAAAAGTCAATAATTTTTTTTTATATATATAAGCAGCAATGAACAAGTAAATTTGAAATTAAAATTATAATTCTATTTACAGAAGCACTCCCAAAGTGAAATAGGTATAAATCTAACAAGATATGTATAAGATCTAAATGAGGAAAACTACAAAACTCTGATGAGAAAATCTCAAAGAAGAATTAAATAAATGGAAAGATATCCCATGTTAGTGGCTAGGGAGATTCAATATTGTCCAGATGTCATCTATTTTCAACTAGATATATAGATTCAATATAATCTAAATAAAAACTCCAGAAAATTATTTTGTAAATATTGACTAACTGATTCTAAGTTTATATGGAAGGGCAAAAAACCTGAAATAGTCAACTTGATTTTGAAAAAGAACTAAATTGGAGATTGACATATCAAACTTCAAGAATTATTATAAGGCTTTAATAGTCAAGACAGTTTGCTATGGTGAATGAACAAGACAAATTGGTCAATGAACAAGAATAGAAAGCCTAGTAATAGACCCACATAAATGTAATCAACTAAACTTGACCAAAGAAGGATAAGCAACACAATGGAGTAAAGATGTCTTTCAACAAATGGTGCTAAAGCAACTCCACATCCACAAGCAAAAAGGAAGGAAGAAGAAGAAGAAGAAGAAGAAGAAGAAGAAGAAGAAGAAGAAGAAGAAGAAGAAGAAGAAGAAGAAGAAGAAGAAGAGGAGAAGGAGGAGGAGGAGGAGGAGGAGGAGGAGGAGGAGGAGGAGGAGGAGGAGGAGAAGCAGAAGCAGCTAGACAAACATGCCACCTTTTAGAAAAACTAATCAAAATGGGTCATAGATATAAAACACATAATTATTAAACTACTGCAATAGCAATATAACTTGGAAGAAAATCTAGATAAACTTGAGTATGGCAATAACTTTTTAGATAAATACCAAAGGCATGTTCCAAAGAAATAATTGATAATCCAGACTTCATTAAAATTAAATCTTCTGCACTGCAAAAGGCAATGTCAATGAGTGAAAAGACAAGCTACATAGTGGAAGAAAATATTTGCAAAACATATATCTGATAAAGGACTATTATCCAAAATATACAAACACTTAAAACTCAACAATAAGAAAACAGACATGGGCCAGAGGCCTGAACAAATATCTCAACAAACACTGTTATAGTTCAGTTTGTTACAACAAAATACATAAACAACAGAAATTTACTTTTTGGAGGTTGAAAGTCCAAAATCGGAGAGCAAGCAAGGATGAAGTCGTGGTGAAGACCCTCTTTAGGGGTGTCGAACTCAATCAGAGAAGGGGCCAAAATCTAAAATCCAGCCTAAATCGCGGGCCGAATGGTTTACTGAACAGTCATAAACTGACAATGTCATAAACTGACAGCGGAGTGCAGTGATGACAGCGCGGTGCGGGCCACATTGCAAGGCCTGGCGGGCTGGATTTGGCCCGCGGGCCTTGTGTTTGACACATGTGCCTATGTGGTTGCAGACCCACATAGTGGCAAGTGGAACCAAGGAAGCAAACTCTCTGGTGACTTTTATAATGGCACTAATCCCATTCATGAGGGCTCCACCTTTATGACCTCCCAAAGACTCCCCTTCCTAATATCATCACATGGGGGGGGAGGAGTAAAGTTTCAGTGTATACATTTTTGGAAGATACTAACATTCAGTCCCTAAGAATTTCAAAGGTCTATGAAAAAGAGTATAACATAAAGACAAAGGAAGTAGCAAGAAATTGAGTAGGAGTGAGGCTGGAGTGGGAAGGACTGAAAGAGAGACAAGTTTGTGAGTCCATGTGCAGAGAAAATGACTTACCATATGAAGTGGGAGAAGTGTAAGGGCCTTAATGTTTCAAAGGAGTAATAGTGACTTCATTCAGAAGAATAGCACCGGAAGTGCAAAGAACTTTAAAGGAAGAGAAAATTGCAAAGGTATTTTCCTTTTTTTTTAAAGTAACATTTTATTTTTACATGATATATTTAGTGGGAATTTCTTTTAGAATAATGGATAGCACAGTGAATCAAAATCCTTTAAATCCTTACAAGTCAATGAGTGGTTCGAGGACCAGCAGCATCAATATCACTAAAGAGCTTGCTAGAAATGCATAATTTAAGATTCCACCCCAGATCTGCAGGTGTATTGTATGCACATTAAAATTTGAGAAGTACTGAGCTCTCTCAGCCCAGCCTGTACCTTCTCATAGTTCGGAACCCCTAGGGGGATGTCCATCTGCCAGCTTAAGCCCATTCCCAAGGGGATCAGGCCTAAGCTGACAATCAGACATTCCTCTGGCAGCCTGACATTTACTTCCCTAAATTATGGAATTGTGTTTAGATAAGTAGGTTTATATTAAACCAAATGATTTTAAAAACTCTTTCTTTCATATTCTAAAACCTGCTTTTCTAAAAATAATTATTTTTTTATCTAAAAGATACTTTTCCTACAATAATGCAAAAAAACTATGTTTTTAACTCTAACATATCTCTTTATGTAGATTTCAATGTAAAATAGGGTTTGTTAAAGTAACTGGATGGAAAATAAAGTTCTAGAAGAAAAAAAACATATTTGTTTATTTTACCTATAAAGCTTAAAGGATTAGATGCCTTTCACAAGTTAATATGATAAGAACTGAAATTGTTTCACTGACCAAAATGTTCAAACCTGAGAGATTGCTCTGCTAAAATGAAGATATTCTTGCTTTCTGATTTACAAACATAGTTACTGTATTAAGTAAAATTAGTTGAGCTTGGAAGAAGGTTTTATGTGAATCTATGCTGGCTCCTGTTCTATTCATTACATTCTGAATGCAAATATGATAATTTATAAGCAATAGGAAAAATTATAGTTTATATTTAATATGGGATAATAGTCATCAAGATTTCAACATACAGTAATTTGGTCAGAGCCAATTCAAGTCTAAGAATTAACATCTATTATTTAAACAGAGTAAAAGGCTATATAGAAAGAGGGTGAAGTATGGTCAGGTATGGTTACTGTGGGAGTCATAACAATGACTTAAATTATGTTCATGTTAAACCTCAATCATAACATTATTTTACTGTAAGAATTTTTATTTAATTAACTTCTGATTTTACAAATTATAGCTTTATTACTTCTTAAGAAAAATGATGAAAGCTTCTAAAGATTATTCAATGTATTTAAAATAACAAGTCTTTCTGGGTCAACTCCAATAATTAATATTTCCCTAATGAAAATAAAGTGAAGATTTATTCTTATTAAATAGTTTTATATGTTATCCCCATTTATTAATATTCTTAACCTCTCCCATGTACCTTTTACTCAAGGACATAATAGTCTGTTATAATTTGATCTCTATTTCATTGATGGACAAACTGGGATATCAAAAGTGTAATGACTTTTCTTAAATTGTATGTCCCATTAATGATGAAGGTAGTTTTATTATAATCTATGACCTCTGATATTAAATAGCTAATTCAATTCTTTATAAAATTGCTGACAACCCCTTTAAATGTTACTAGCTGGGGAAATTGATAAGTTCTGAGATAATCATGTCTGTATTTTGTCCCATTGTATCTTTAGATTCTATCATAAGTGCCTAAAATGCAATAGGTGTTCAATAAATATTTGTTGAATGACAGTATCAATGAACCTAGGAAAAAACTCCAATAGCAAAGTCCAGATATATAGCTTTACTTATTCCATCAAATTGCATCTGTTTTATTATTTCTTACTAGTGGCCCATTGCAGGAAGATTCCTGCAACAGGGCTTCCTGATTTGGTTGCTGCCCTGCCTGCTTTCCTCCCTTTTCCCCCAGCCCCACCTGCTTTCCTCCCTTCTCTGATGCCCTGCTTGCTTCTCTGCAGCTTTACTCCCTTCTGCAGGCTTGACTTCTTTCTACACTGTCTTGATATGCAAATTAACACCATCTTGGTTGGGTTAATTTGCATACTCATCCTGATTGGCTGGTGAGTGTGGTTTGTGTAGCGGAGTGATTATTAATTTGCATATTACTCTATTATTATGTTAGATGATGATTAAGCATAAGCCCTCTGTAGTATTTGTGCTGATCTCGGTGTACTCAGCCCCCAATTCCTCACATACACAAACATATGCCTTGCTGAGCCTTGCCCATATGAAATTGCTCATGCTTTTCTTGTCAACTTAAATAAATTTCATTTTACAATAAATCTAAATTTATATAGAGAAACAAATGAAAAACAGTTAATATGTGTATTCTGGAGTGAGATGCCAAAGATCAAATCTAGCTCTTTGATTTAGCTTTTAACATTAAATGCAATACATCACTTACCTGTGTTTGATTTCCCTTATCTATATAATAAGGATACCATCATTTCTACATTATATCTTTTTTTTAAATCAAATGACCAAGTAGTTACCAAAGTTAGCTTTGTTTTATTTTATTTTATTTTATTTTATTTCATTTTTTACTGTATTTAAGACCTTGTTTTTATACTCCCCAAGATTATAGAATCAAGTTTCCTTCCTTAGCCTCCATTTTCATCTCCTCCATAACATGTTCTCTTCTGGACTGTTAGATAAGATCATCAGTATTTCCAAATCAAATGACTTTTCTCCAAATTTGTTCTTGTTTTCCCCACAAAAAGTTGTAAAGACTCCATTGACTTATTAAAAGCTCCCTCCTCTAACTTCATAGTTCACTCCAGGAACTCTTTCTAGTCTCTAGACTATTTTCAAGACTTCTATTTTAATTTTCATTAAGAGCTTTACCTCTTCTGGTCATCACGATATAGTCATCCAGTCAAAAAATAAAATCAGTTATATTTTCATTTTCCTTATTTATTCTGTCCCACATTTTCTCCCATATATATCCACTTGCCTCCATCCCCACTGATATTCTCTTTAATGAGTTCATCAGTTACCTATATTTAAAAAGTTCTGTCCAATCTCTCCCCTAATTCTATATATCTTACACACAAACATGATCTATCTAAACACAATTCCAAATGTGAGTTTCTCTATTGATCTCAAAATTTCAGTTCTTTCCATTTGCCAATCAGCTCCTACATTCTTGCCGCTACTCAGTTTGTTATGAACTGAGTTATTTATATGTTGAACAATAAATAATTGTTCTCTCAAATTTATATGTTGAATTTATATGTTGAAGACCTAATCCCCAGTATCTCAGAATATAGTTGTGTTAAAGTGGTAATGAAGTCAAATTTAGGTAATTAAGGTGGGGCCCTAATTTGATAGAAGTGGTGGTCATATTAAAAAAAAAAAAAAAAAAAAGGACCGCATGAGGACACCAAGCCAAGGAAAAAGGCCTTAGGAGAAGCCAAACTTGCTAACACCTTGATTTTGGACTAGACCTCAGAACTATGAGAAAATACATTTCTGTTGTTTAAACCACATAGTCTGGGATGTTTTATTATGGCAGCCCTAACAACCTAATACACATCTCTTATTTTCTTGACAGTCCCTATGATTTAACCAAAATAAGTTATTACTTACTCTTCTTTTACACTTGGAGATTATTTCCCAAATTTCCATTCTTGCAACAATAAATGTGGTTTTAGCTGTATTTTAATTCCATTTTCTCTTTATTTCTTCCAGGCAAATGTCAGATAGGGGAAAAGATCATAAAAGGATCACACAACATGTTTTAAAGCTTTTGCTTAGGTGTGGCATATGTGGACTGCTCACATTCATTGGACAAAACATGTCACATGGCCAAGTCTGATGTCTCCCATAGAGAGGAGGTTTTTTTTTTCAATAGGGCTATATCACTGCTTAATTTTGAAGAAAACTAAGGCAGGTGCAGAAAATCTCCAAGCTCCCATTGTCTCCCATCTTAACATTTCCCTCCTCATGTTCTATTTAATTTTATCCTCAACTGTGCTCTTGTCTAACCACAAGGCACTCTTGAGGCAGCCGCTAAGGTTTGTTTGTACAGACAGGTCCATCACCAGAGAAGGAGAGCATGTTCTGAATGTGTTCAAAATACTTATCTTCATTCTACAGTACAGATCATGCTTTATAAAGCTAGGGAGAAACACAGATGAATGAAGACAAGAGGGCCAGGGACATAAATTCTTTATATAGTCACCTAATTAATGCAGAAGCAAATTTCTTCAGAGAACTTAGGGTCTTTCATGGTCTTGGATGTGCAGTGTTTCTTAGAAGAGATTGAAAACCCCTTTTCATGTTAAAGTCTTGTTCGTTTGTTTTTATTGACTTCATTCCATTCATTTACTCAGTCATCCATTTAATAGTATTGAGTCTCTGGCCTATGTTATGCTATGTATTCCACTATGAAAGATATTAAATAAGTATTAATCAAAATACCTAACATCTATTGAGTGTTTATTATGTGTCAGTCAACATAACAAGTATATTACAAGAGACATTATTTATTTAAATCTTTACAAATCCTTATGAGGTAGGTAGTATGATTTTATAGTAGAAGAAAAAACAGTTGGAAAGGCTACATAACTTTGCTACATTTGCTAAGCCAGAAATTTGTAGAATTGGAACATGAATAATAGTCTCAGTTCTGAGTCCACATTCTGAACCATCAAGTATACATATTTCTTCCTCATGAAATTTATTACCTGGTTGTGTTTTTTTTTTAATTTCTTTATTGATTAAGGTGTTACATATTTGTCCTCATCCCCCCATTCCCATCCCAAACCCCTCCCCATGCTTGCTCCCACCCCCTGTTATCTGTGACCACTGGTTAGGCTTATATGCATGCATACAAGTCCTTTGATTGATCTCTTCCCTTTACCCCCACCTTCCTCTACCTTCCCTCTGAGATTTGACAATCTGATTGATGCTTCCAGGTCTCCGGGTCTGTTTTTGTTCATTAGTTTATGTCATTCATTATTTCCCATAGATGTGTGAGATCATGTGATACTAGAAAAACACTTATAACAACAGAAAATGAGATAAGCAATAATGGTTATGCTGAGAGGCAAATGAATCAGTCGGTAGTTTCTTTCTGGGCCAACAGTTTTTTTGAGTCCCAATTTCAACGTCAAACAGGTCCTTATGTGTACATGTCAGCAATGATATTTCAGTTCTGGATAGTGGACAAATGGTGGTAATGCAGGCCCCACCCTCTCTGATTTGGTCCTGGGCAACCTGCAGTCACACACAGTTGCTGACTACTAGTATGGCAAGGTGTAGTCAGCGTCTTCCATCTCTGGACTGTTACCCCTCTGTCTTCATGGCTGGAGTGGTCCTGTCAATTCCTATCTGTTGCAGGAATCCACATGGTCTTGGAGTTGTTTTCTGAAAATATACAAACATATTTCTTGACCAAAAGTTAATAAAGGAATCTTTTCTATAAATTTGACTTGGGATTCTTTTTCAGTTTTTGCCCAAATGATTTTCCTTTGGCTTGTTTTGACACCATGCGTGTTTTTCATGAGTGTCTTGCTGTTTGCATTACCAATGAGTGAAAGTTATGATGTCTAAATATCTAGGTTATATAAAAATAAAATAACATATAGTTAGCTGAGTTCCATAGGAGACTAGAGAAAAATCAGAGTGATTCATTCTAACCAGTAACAGAAAGGGTTCATGGGAATTTTTCAAGAGGGCAGTGGCTCAGCTGAACATAAAGAATGAGTAGGAGTTTCATAAGTAGAGGGCATTTGTAGCTTGAGCAAGATCAGAGAGATGTGGCTACAGGAAGAGAACAGGGCACAGAACTGTGTGCTGCTACAAGAAGAAGATACCTAGCAAGGTTAGAGAAGGTTGGGATTACAGAGGACCTTAGTGGCTGTACTAGTGAGATTTGGACATTTTTATGGAAGACAATAGGGAGCTATTCCCCCTCTAAGTCAGTATCAACTTTTTATTGGTATTCTAGGGAATATGGTATGACAGCATTATGGATGATTTAAAAACAGGAATTCAAAAATATTTTTAATCAAAACATAATATCTCTGAACACAAATTCTGTAATGCTTAAGACCAATTCAGTCTCTGAAGTTCAAATGAGCATGAATGCAATTAGCCATTTGCTCCCTTTAAATGAGTATGGATCTGTCTAATGTAGCTTATAATTTGCCAATTGCTTGTAAATCATGTTCTCCTGAAAATCACTGAAGTTATATAAAGAGGCAGTCCTTACTACATGTTGCACCCAAATATTGATATGATTTTCAAAATATTATTTGATTTTTAAAGTCCACAACATAATAATATAAAGCCATAAAACTCTTTCCAATTGAATTAAATATTATTTAAGTGCTTTAGGATTAATTCTGTTAAGGCATCTAAGCGGAATATTGTCTATTCCTTACACTACATTTCTTTCTGAATTGATTGTTCTACATGTAGTCACAATTTTTCTTATGACACATTGTACATAGCATCTGAATTGCTTATTAGTCCAATGTTTTATAACAGGTGAAATGTTGAATGAGAAACTTGAGTTGGGGAATTAAACTTGAGCTTCATCAAAATTTCTTGCTTCTGTATGAATATTGATGAATTTGTTGATGATTTGTTGTGTTTTCAATTCCAAACATTTTATTTAGTGCCATTAGGTTACCACTGAGACATAAAAGGCTACAAAAATTAATAGCATGTCTCTCTCAAATCAGATGATGGGACAAGATGGTAAAAACTAAATCTCAGCATTCAAGGTCAGAGGGGATTTCTTGCCCAATCCAATTACTGTTCAATTTGATAGCAGTAAAGGAGTTAAGAGCATCTCTCCTATAATTTGGCTAGATTTTTATTATAAAAATAGAACGCAGTAACAGGAAACCATTAAACCTAATTTACGTGTGAATAGACTCCACAGTGGAAGTTTTGTTTCTACCATTTACAGGATAACATAAAAGTAACTGTTTCACATCAATTACTAGTCACTGTGGACAACATACTCTTATTAACTCTGTGGTCAAAAGCATTCATATTTATATTTTTTAAATTATACAAATCTATTCTTTTAAGTATTAATCCATGTCCCACACAATTACTGCCCTGACATTTATTGGAGTAATAAATTGGCTTTAGTATTTGTTGGCTTTCCCTCTCCTGTCAACCATCCTGTCATGCTGTATTGCATATTGTGCCTTTGGCTTTTTGTTTTTTACTTACTAGAAGGAAAATGGTTCTAATTTCACATTAGTGAATGTTGCTCATTTATTTTAATTTCCTTGGTACTTCTAAGAGAAAAAAATACACTCAATGTTGCAATTCAGAACAGTGGCTATAAACACAAAATCCAAACTAGCTTTGGGGCTTAGAGCTTCTATGGATTGTCAGAGTTTTTGCTTAAGTTTCATGAATTCATACTATGCTGAAATGGCTGTTGCTGTGTAAGAATAATAAAGAGACCCAGGCTCAAGTCTAGACTTGCTTTTTTCTCTCTCTGAAACTGTGGGGCCTGGCAGTTCTATTAACTTCTCCAAGTCTTCTTTCTTCATCTGTGAAATGGAGATTGGAAAAGCACCTTTCAAAGTTATTGTAAGGGTGAAATAAAATAACATATTTTTCACTATTCACTGAGACTCATATTGTGTCAGACATTGGTCTAAACATAAATTATACCAGTAAACAAAACCTAGAAAAATGTATTCTCCCTTAGAACTTATATTTTATCATAAAATTTTGCAATTTTATCATTTAGAGCAGATGCTCACTCTTTCCAGACCTTTCCAGTCTATAAGATGAGAAGACATTTCTTTTAAATGCCAAATGTTGATTGCTGAAAGACCAGAACTTCTCAATAAAGTATCATTTAGTGTATCTCAGACCTCCAAGAAGTGTAAGCTCAGAGAACTTACTCAAGTTCTCCCTCCTTCCCCCCCACCCCATGTCCCTCTCCTCAGGCCACGGTGACGGTTCCTCTGTGCTGCTGAACTTATGCTTGACGTTGACTGTGTCTCCAAGGTGTCTCATACCATCTCCCTTCATTTCTACACCCAGCCTGAGGGAATGCTGAGCCCACATTGCCCTATTGCCCTGGTAAACAGAAAAATAATTTAGCCTAACTCCATTCTTGATTAGGCCAATTTCTCTAGTTTTTATTTTCTATCCCTTTTTTTGATTCTTTTTTCCAGTGTGAATGACTGGGAAATATCACTGATTTTGGAAGGAAATATCACTTATTACACAAAGGATGCATGTCCTTATCCTTAACCTCTGACAGAACAATTATTAGAACATAACAGTGCATCGTCTGTCACTCATTCTTGACTAACACTGCCAGGTATTTATTGTCTAGTCCACATCCTCTTTACCTTTCCTCCCTAAAGGCAAGAGTTCTACACATTCTTCCTGTTCTCGCCTCAGCTACCTGATATTGAAGCCAACTGCTTGAAGATTCACAATTTTGACTTTACCATCATCTTTTCAAAATAACTTGGGTCAAATTTTGGTCATAGCTCAGCCCTTAAATGGCAGCCACAGGTGTTCTACTCTTTCACAGATTTAGCTCCAGGGAAGACAGCATTCTCTTTGTCTTGTACAGCACTTTATCAAGGAGGGAAGGGTGTTTGTAATAAGGTTAAGATTATAAATATCAGTTTTAAGAGATACCAGTAGAAGAGATGCTAGATTCAGATATAACGATTAACCAAGAATTATCTTTTTATTCCTTTGCATATTTTGATGTAAAGGATGAAAATAATTTTTCCTACACCCTTCTGAGTTCTTAGTTGAGACTCCTATAATAAAAGGCAGATTACCAAGAGAAAAACAAACAACTTGGTTAATAAGTATACTTGGGAGATACTTAGGGAAAAAATGAGTGAATCCTTGAGGTGGCTTAGAAATTAGGTATATATATATATATATATATATATATATATATATATATATATACCCAATTTCTGATGCTATATATATATATAGCATCATCAACAAAGAACTGTACATTTATGGGAAAATTACAAGAGAGAGGAAAGCAGCTTTAGGCTTCCAATGGCAGCGATAAAGGCTAGTTTAGTAAAGCGTGTTATGTACACCCCTCTGATGCCTTCTACATGTTAGAAGGGTCTCAAGTTGTCTGGGAGTTAACTGTTGTCCACAGTGGTAGAAAGCAGAGGAGAGACAACTTTATAAATTTTTGTCCTGCTTTCAGGCAAATGAGAAAGGGCAGACAAGTTTTCTTTTGTCTGCTTCTTCTCAGTTGCTTTCAACTCAAAATAATTCTTGTGCCAAAGAAGCATATTTGGACTGACATAATCTGCTATCCTTCTAAGCTAAGTTACCAAAGCAGAGACACACTTAGAGCAGAAAGTGGAGATGGAAAGCAGATGCTGCTATTTATACCTAGGCAATAAATGTATCAAAATTGTTGTCTTCAAATATAAAGAGCAGCTTCTACAAAAATGTAAGGGCATATCAAATTCAGAAACGTGAATAGCTGTAAATTGTGATGACATGACAGAGGAAGTCTTTCAAATAGCTAGCTCCTCCATATTTTTCACAAAGCAGTTCATTTTGAATGAGTCCAATTATTGGTTAAGGATATTTTCTTGAAATGATAATAGGTACTTGGGATTTTCAGTGTTCTTGAATAAAGGCCTTATTTCCAACTGTCCTCACACTGTTAGTATTTTATTATAAAGAATTGGAGAGTTTCAAATTTGTATTATTTGCATATAACTGTTATTTTCCCTCAAAATAACAACACAATTGAGTTTAAGACCAATATGCTCACAATTGGCTGAAATAATAAAAAAATACAAATGCTAAAATAATAGTATTTTAGTGACCAATTACAGTAGTGAGAGAGAATTTGTCTTCAGGAAGATCAAATTCAATACAATGGTATAAACTTTAAATTAGCTACAAGGTAATCTAGTTATTATTTAAATTATTGGTCATTGAATATAACTTAAAATTCCAGACTAAAAGAGAGTCCAAGCATGTATGATGCCTCAAATACACTACTTACACTAGAGAAAACATGAGAGAAAGTGACATTTTTTAAAATTATTATCTTGAACTGGTGTTTTCTGAAAAAGGTATAGTTGATACTGCTACACATTTTAAATGAATTAAAACTTTATGCAATATCTTACTAGTACATGGTTGTTACCATTATTTTACAGAAGAGCAACTATAGGTCAGAAAGATTGAATGCCTTTCTCTAGGAGATCAAAATCCTAAGATCAAAATCCTACCTTATTTTTTCTGGCTCCAAAAACCTCTACCTTTTAAGATATGCCATTAGAGAGTAAGGATAAAGAATGGTCTCCTTCCTCTCAAAACTAACAATTTAATGAGTGTAAACAGCAAAATGCAATCAAACAAAAAAAATGATGTAACTATTTGACAGAAGTATGCAACAAGTGTACCAAGTGAGAGTGAGGTGATCATTTCTTCCTAAAGTAGTAACATTTAAATAGGACCTTGAAGAATAAGTAGACTGTTGACCAATGGCAAAAGGGAAAGAAAAAAAAAAAAAGATGGATAAGCAATTGCCAGATGTGGCTTAAATTTAAGCAAAGTTTGGAATAATTCTGAAAAGATACAGTAAAAAGTTTAAAGTGATATGCTAACAAGTTTGTTGTTTATTATGTAGGGGGGAAAAAAGATAAATCAAATGTTAACTCATTTACATAGAATAATGAGGTATATTGATTCTAAGATATTCAGAAGCTACTTGGTTATTTTGTCTTCTTTATCTTTACATTTTGCATGGGTTGTTCTCAATTTTGAGAAACTCTGTTAACTATCTTGTTGACTTTTCCATTCCAGTCAAGGGCACATTCCTGATTTGCAGGCTTGATCCCCAGTAGGAGGTGTACAGGAAGTAGCCAATAATGGTTCTCTATCATCATTGATATTTCTCTCTATCTTCTTTTTCCTTCCTCTCTGAAAGCAATAATATAAAAAAGAATTTGAAAGCTTCTAACCCTGAGTATAGGTTCTATAAATAGTCATCACTGTTCTTGAAGGAAGAATAGTGGAAGGAAGATCATTCCCAAGTCTATTTGAGCCATATGAAAGTGGAAATGGTCTAATAGAGGCAGGCTAGTGAACAAACTGAATAGCTGTAGATTCTCATGTGGATAAAAGCATAGCCTTGTTTAATCTATGTCTCAAAGTAATATTTTTATGTTTATAAACTATATTTTGGCTCCATTTATTCCTATGGATTTTTAAAAATATATTTATTTTTTATTAATTTTTAGAGAGTGAGTGAGAGAAATATCAATGTGAGAGGGAAACATCAATCATATGCCTCCTGCAGTGCCCTGACCAGGGATCAAACCTGTAACCTGGATATGTGCCCTCACCAGGAATCTGACGAGAGGCCTTTTGGTGCTTGAATTAACACTCAACCAACTGTGTTATCCCATCCAGGATTATTCTTTATATGAGGATTTTAAGATGAAAATATGTTAAGGTATTATTTTAATTTTATAGTCATCAGTTTAAAATAATAGCACTTTATATTACTACAGACTTTATTATCAAATTATATGTTACATATTTACAATGGACTTAGTTTTTATTTTTCCAAAGCCTCTCATTGTATAAGTGAGAAAACAGATGACAGGAGAGTGTAGATGGCTTGTCCAAATCATTGCACCAATTAACAGAAGTAGAGGAAGTAGAATTCAGGTTCTGTGAGTCTTCACCCAGTGTTTTTCAGTATATAAGTAGCACGTATCCACAAATCACTAAGAATGCAAATGTAAAATGAGAATAAAGAAAGAAAAAGAGAGAGAGAGAACACAAGTTGGGAAGAGGAAGAGAGAAACATGACTGAGAATGATCATCAAAGGCCTGGCGGGGAACTGAAAAACAGAATAGTGTCTGGAAGGCTAAAGCAGCTGGAAGGAAGAGAAGATGCTTCTGTGAGATAGCATTTCATATAAAGCAGCAGCAAATCTTCCAGGCATTTGTGTGTATGGTATTGAACAGCAATAATTGCATGTCCCCAGGAGTTTTGAATAATGACTAATGGCTGTATAGGTAGCAGATGCTTCAATTTGAGCCTGAACTGTTTACCTAAGCTTGAGATGCAGTTGGAAACCAACCTAGAAATGTAAGTTTGCCAGAGAACCTTTAGAGTGAAAGTCAGAGAGACTTTTGGATTATAATTTATACTAAGAATATAGAGCTTTATAATATAGCTGGGAAGTTACTGGACAGAGTCAAAGGTATAAGTCCAAATACATCTCAGACTGTGTTATGACTAGTTCGCTATGAAATCATGTCTTACGTGAGAACTATACTGAAAGAGGAAGTCCCAAAAAGAGTTGTTTCATTAAATTGGGCATGGGACATTGAGGGTCCAAGACAGTAGCAGCACTGGGGCTGGTTCCATGACTAGAGCTGGTTCTCTTGGCATAGACAGCAGCACCCTCGGTATTGGGCACCGGCAGACGGGAGAGATGCCAGAAGAAATGGCAGTGCTCTCTGTGGAAACCTATAATTGAGCTGCCGGTTTTGGCATTGGAAACTACAAAAATATCCTGAATTGCAGGTTTCAGCAAGAGAGCAGGAAATACCTGAAACCATATGGCAGCCAAGAAGATTTCCCAACAAGAACAGTAGAAATTCCTAAACTGCTAGGAAGGAATATCGCTGAAGTCTTATTTTGCCAGGGACATTGGATTGGGTCCAGAAGGGAACAGAAAATGGGAAGATAAGGGAGGACAGTGCCAGAAAAAAATATTATTACATTTCTTATGTTATTAGGAGGGACACAGAAAAGGGGTGTCATGATCTGGGGAACAAAATATGGAGCTCTTCACAAGAGTGTGCTAACATTAGAGAAAGAAGACTATGTAATGAAACAAAATCTAATCAGCAATGATCTCTTAGAAGACTGTACAGAAAAGTACCATCTTCTTCTACCCTTCTAAATTTTTGACTGGGATTCCTGCAGCAAAATATATAATTAAAAGCCCAGCTGGAATGGCTCAGTGGTTGAGCTTCAACCTATGAACCATGAGATCACAGTTCAATTTCCAGTCAAAGTACATGTCCAGGTTGTGGGCTCAATTCCCAGTAGGGGGCATTCAGGAGGCACCTGATCAATGATTCTCTTTCACTGTTGTTTCTATCTATCTCTTCCTCTTTCTTCCTCTCTTAAATGTGTGTGTGTATATATATATATATATATATATATATATATATACACATACACACATATATATATACATATATACATATATACATTTATATATATATATATATGATTAACAAAGGAAATGCATACAAATTTATTTAATGTAAGTTTTACGTGTATTCATACATGTATTCAATAACACCAAATATGAGCAGTAATAAAAAATATATAATGTTGAATTTAGGCAAATAATTATGTTCCCAGTGTCTATATATTACGGAAATAATTATTAAATTCTATGTATGGTATGATAGGATTTTGTTGCAAGTGAACACTTTATTTTTACTTATTTACTAGAGGCCCAGCGTGTACGAAATTGTGCACAAGTAGCTCCTTTCTACTTGCCTCAATTGCTGCCCACCCCCCACCCCCGCCCATTGCCGCTCTGCCCTGCCCTCTGCTGCTCATAGCTCTCCACCACTAGTAGCTTGCACCCCACCAGCCTGCCACGAGAGCCACTGCTCCTTTGTTCATGACTGCGTTATGGCATCATGGCCACAGGCCTTTTCTTAGTATAGATTGAAATATGGTAGCAACCATACTTGGGTAAAAAATGCTGTTTGAATTTTAACCCTGCTATTCTAGCTTTGACATTTGCTTACTTGCTTAAACATAGGGTAGTTACCTCACCTTCCAGGTGGAGACCTGGAGGCTAAGGCAATTTTCCTGTGCCTGGGACCAGAACTACAGGAGATTAATTCCCACTGACTCAGTAGCTTCAGGGATAGAAACAATAGATAACCTTTAGAGATTAACCGCTGAGCTCTGCTTCTGTATTATTGGCTATCACAAGATAGGGCCACATTCCAATGTCCCCTGGGAGCTATTCCCAGTCTTTAGAATTAGAATTTAGAACAAAGGAAAATTCTTGTGGTTTGGATCTTTAAAAGGACTGCCTACACCTGGAATGGGGCCGTCCTGTGGACTCCACTTGCATGTGGTGCTCTTGTGGCCATCCTGGCCAGTTTTTCAATATATCCTTGCCTGCTTTTTTAAAAATAAATAATCAGCCTCTGGTGGTCTTATTTTGAACCCAGGGTTTGAACCCACAACGAGATTTATCTTTATTAGAAATGTTCAATGCTGACATTATTGCAGTTGTTCTCTCACCTGCACCCCCCTTGCCAAATATGCAAATAAAAAGGTAGACAGCGGCTGTTCCCATGATAATGGGTTATCAGAACTTAAAAAAAAAAAAAAAAAGGTAGACAGAAAGACACCAATCTCTTCAAAGTGAGTATCTCTGGATGATAGAATTACCAGTGATTTTTGTTTTTCTTCTTCTTATCCATTAGACTTTCTAAAATGAATTTGTGTCACTTCATACTAGAAGAATGAGAGAAGTTGATTTTCACCAAGAAAAAGACTCCAAAGAACTTTATCTTCTCTTAACATTTAATATAAACTGCTAGCATAGATAGGCCTGCACTAGAACAAATGACTGTTACTATAATAATAAGAGGTCAATAGCAAACATGATAGAAACCATTTGAACAATATATCTTGACTCTCTCTGTATATCACAAAATTGTATAATGAGTTTAAAATTTAAAGTAATAAAATTGTATGATGAGTTCTAAAATTTAAAGTAATAAAGTCAAGATTGGAGACTTTTTACTAAATTTTGTGCTGTAATATGGTAGCTTCTGCTCATATATTTTAACACACATCTTTTTGAAATTTTTCTTAAAAAGACAAATACCATGGATAACATAAGTTTGTAGGTCACACATCCATTTCAACCTGTCATTTTCCCAAATTACAAAGCCATCGTGTGTAATTTGTCTCAATTAGCAATTTTATAGTTTGTAATTAACTTTACTGTTAATTGAGTCTCTCTGTAATAAATACCTGAGGAAGTGAAATGAATATGATGGGATTTTTTTAAAGAGAAAAATTTTAACTCCAGGTTTGAGTCAAGGCTGCATTGCTTTGGACTTTTTTTTCTGCCCAAAATCACTTTAACAGAGTAATGGAAATTTGTATCAGATATTTTTTGAAGATTGAAATTATGTATATATCATTTTAGTGTTGTTTTGTGGTGTTTTTTTTTTTTTTTTTTTTTTTACTTTTAATTTTTTTTTTTTTTCCTGTGAGAAAATACAATTCTGCCTAATTTTTAAAACATTGATGTCTAGGTCATGATGTACCTCTCTCCCTCAAAGATGTAATTAAGTGTATTTTCATAAAGAACTCTATTACAGTAAGAGTTTGAGGTAGCCTGTATAAATGTTTAAAGCCTAATTTTATATTATATTGGAGTCACTCACTAATGCTAATGGGTAATTTGAAAGTTTGGCTTGTTGATGAATGACTGAATATTTCAATGTTGCAGTTTGCTCTTTAGTGGTGGAGAAAAACTTTTAGTTTCAAGACTTCATTATTATGAATATTGGGCAGGGATGGGTAACATGCAATTAGAAAACAATACCAGCAAATTAGCATGCTCATTCTTACTTGAATTTTTGAAACTCAAAAGTAATATTGTATCCTTGAATGGGTGCTAAAAGCAAACATTTAGTAGTGTAGTCTGTTTTTATGTTTTATAGCAGATTTAGAAAGAAAGAGATTTAAAACTATAGTCCAGAGGAGATAACAAAAACAGATTAACAGGAGAAAAGCAGATAAATTTATTCAATGCAAGTTTTATGTGACAGAGGAGCTTTCATATGGAAATTAAGACCCAATGAAACAGTTAAGTCTGGGCATTTATTCTAGATTTGAGGAAGGGTGGGAAACCATTATAGAACAAAGAGTATAAGCGAGGGGTAAACTGCAAGGCCTGCTCTTTCTGATTTCTCTGGGGAAAGGACACTCCTTTCCTGTGGGTATCTGGAGAACATCTCTCCATCAGGGTCTACTGACCTGCTTCAGGGAAGAGGGGAGGTCAGATAATCCTCTCTTTCTATGATCTGCTTTAGAACAGGGGATTTATGACAATTGAGCACTTTTGAGGTTCTGCTTTTAGGCAGCTAGTGTTTTGGGAACTCAAATGTTTTCAGCTCAAAATAAGTCTGATGCCAATGTGGCTTATTTTGAGCTATCATATCTTGATCTCTTTCAAGCTTCACACCTTTCCCATAAATGACTTTACCAAAGAGTATCTCTTTACTCAATTGTTTTTCCTTTCTCGCCTTTCCCCTTGATTTCTTACATTCAATGATCCTATCTTTTTGCTTCGGCCTCTGGTAAAATAATTGAGTTGAGAAGAGTAGGCAGTGGGAAAGTTGAGAAACTAAAAACAAGATTGTGTGGAGAGAGAAATATATTCACACTCCAGGTCTCTGCAACTGTTGCCTTGTATCTCTCTATATCTTTAAAAAATAATTTCAAAGAATTGGTGTTGGTCAATGATAATGAATTCATGACTGAAGTGGAAAACATAAGCACAATGTAATAAAGTTTTCATAAAACTAAATACTTTCTGTTTAAAGAATTTTCCTTTATTTTGATATTATAAAACACTCCCTTTTTCAATTTAAAACATCCCTCTGTTTAATGAAATGATGGTACTAGTAAAATATTATTTATTTTGTTTTTCATATCTCTTCTGAGAAAGCAATAAGACAGAAATTGTTTTATTTCCAAAATATTTATATTTTAAATTTTTATTCTACAAAACACAATAATCTTGAAGGCAGTGTAATAGACTAAGAGAAGAAAGGCAGTCTGCTCAGCATTCAGGTGAAGATGCACACGTGGGAACTGCTAGCCCCATGGTTCTTGCCTTGGGGGGTGGGGGGGAAGCAGATCTGAGAGAATAACTCTGAATGCAGGGGGGAAAAATGGAGACAGAAAGACAGAGAAAGAAAAGTATGGGGAAGAGAGAGATTCAGAGGGCATCACATGTATGGCTCATTACCTCGCAGTCCAATGCGGCTCTTGACTTTTGTTACAAGAAATAATGCAATACCCTTTTTGCATGAGAGAGTTTGAGTTGTGTTTGAGTCACGGGCAAACATATGTGTCCAGGTGAAGGAGCTTCTGAAGGGCAATGCCCAGCTTCCTGTGAGAGGCCCTTGAACATTTTGTTTCAGGAGCAATGCCTGACATCAGAGGTGAGAGAGAATCTCGATGGGGTTTGGTGGTTCATGTTTGAGAGGAGGCTTTCAGGCTGCTTCCTCTCCCCTCTCTAGGCTTTGTTGCATGGTGTTATGCGCATAACTAGTAGGTGGTGGGGATCTCTGCTACCTTTGGGGAATTTCTGGTGCTCCATTGTCTCTCTAGGTTTTTGGATGTATGCTTCATTGATTTCCATTTCGAGTAAGTCTCCATTTCCAGTCAACTACTCCCTGGTGGTCAGGGTGGGGAACCCCAAGGTCTCTTCTCAACCCCAAAAAGCAGCTCCTTTTGTGTATTCAGTTTGCTTTGGGGCTTATCTGAAAGTTAACATGTTTGTTATTGTGACATGAAACAAATTCAGAAAATCCTAGAATTGCAAAGTGAGAAGGAATACAGGCACATTTAAATTTCCAAAGCTGAAGAACAGAAACTGATATAGTAGGCAGTCAGAGAGACATAGCGGAGGAGGAGCAATAGGCCATTTAGTTCTCCCAAAAACTTGGTGGCTTAAATATTATCATCTCCATTTTTCAGATGACAAAACTAAGAGTTGTCGACTTATAGGGTCACCAGGGTGGAAAGCCTTGGGTGTCTAGCAACTCACAAAATTGAAAACACAAGTATTATAAGGTGGGATCTTACTCTCAGGTTGACCTTCCTTCGCCTAGTTCATCATAAGATTTAGACTCTCTGATCTTTCATATAGCCTGTCATGTGGTAGACCCCTTCCAGAGGGCCAGAGTATAGCCTCATATTACTCCTGTGCAAGCTCTTGCACAACCACTCCCTTTAACATTAAGCCCTCAGGACAATGAGGTTCTGGACTGCATCAGATAATCTTATGAACAAGTTGACCACAGAGATAGAGTTTTGGTCAAACTAAAGATAACATCTAAGACTAAGTTGTGTTTCAGCACCTGGCCTAGGGAAGCAGCAAAACAAGGCAAAGCAATGCCACAGTTGACATCAGGACCAGATACAATAACTAATGACCTCCTCCCCTCAGTGGAGACAAACCTGGAAAACTGATGATGTTCTATTGAGACCATCCTCTAGACCTCCCCTAAAATCCTCACCCCTGGAAACCAGATAAAAGCCCTGAAAATGAAGGGCCCAATGTGCACTAGCTCTAGAACACAAGCAGACCTTTCCCCAGCCCCTTCTTCCGCTGGGCACCCTTGCTCTCTCTCTTTAGCAAGCCCAAGCCATTCTTCTCTCCTTCCTTCAGGAACATTTTCTTTGCCTGTCCTTCTCCTAAGCCCCCAGGGCCCTTCTTTTACCTCTGTAACTTACTCCCCGAGTCCATGCAGCCTAGCTGGCTCAGTTCTCCCATGGCTTACTTCTTCTACCCCTGTGACTTTCTAAATAAAATTCTGCTATATTTGAGTTCCTTGGCTCTGAATTATTTTTTTAGTCAAACTCAAGGACCAAAGTCTAACATCTGGTATCATTTCACTGCTAACAAAATGAGGACATTGGGGACTTTTATGATTTTCAACAGATTATTTTTACCTACAGTTGACTATTGTATGACATGGGTTTGAACTGTGTGGGTCCACTTGATATTTTGATTTTTTTTCAGTAATTATGTTAGAAAAACATTTGGAGATTTCTTTATACCATGAAGTAATTGTATCAATTATTTGAGGGTACCAAAATGATTTTGCTGCTTCTTAGTTACCAATGCATAAATTGTGATACCTGTAAATAAATATGATTTTTTTATAAATAATATTTCCATTTTTTGTGTCTAATGTTAGTAATACACATAATATGTACAGTGTTTGTATCATATAATATAATATTGATGTAGGTATTAACAGATAGATAGTTTATCTTATAACCAGATGATATAAACTTACAGTATTAATAAATACAGTGAAATAGTGTAATGTATTTTCTTTTCCTTATGATTTTATTTTTCCTAGTTTCCTTTGTTCTAAGAGTAATATACAAAATATATGTTAATCTACTATTTATATTATTGATAGGTAAGGCTTCAGTCAACAGTGATTAAGTTTTTCGGGAGGGAGTCAAAAGTTATACTCAGATATTTTATTGCATGTGAAGTTAGCACCCCTACTAGTTCCTGAAAGGGACTCCTCTACTTACATGAGATTATATCTTAGGGACCCTTTATTAAAAAACATCTAATATTTATTTCCATTTTTCTGCCTTCTTATGTTGATCTTCTAATAACACAGAGTTCCCATATTTTTTTTATTTTAAGATCAATTAAATAATAAATCTAAGTAACATACAAGTTGTAATAAGTCAGATAGGGAATTTATTGTAAATTTAAGTATATGTATCCTCATAAAGGGAAAAATGTTTTTTTTTAGAATACCAACAATATAACATGAATATTAAAGTAATATGTAATTTTAAACACTAAATCTTCCAATTACATGTAAACAATTGATATAATTTTAGAACACTCAGACTTATCTTCTGAAGTACCTTTATTTGAAAACAAACTGGCAATTATGTATGCACTGTAGTAATAAGTAAAGTTCAAATCACTCATATTGATTATACCTTAAATTATACTGAAAGATTAGGATCACACCAGTAAGAATTTACACAAAATACAACTCTATGGTTGGCTTCACAAATAAGTCCTGATCGTTAGAGATTTTTAATTTTTCTGATTTTTTAACAGTGCCACATCAGAATCCATGTCTAATAAATACCATTATGCCAACAGCTTTAGCCAGTGGGGAATTATCTTGCCTCTTGAAGGATGAATCCTGCATTACTGAGACAATTTATGGAACAGCTTGTAGAAAGATGTAAGGGAGAGAGTCATCTTTTAAACACAGACAACAATGTTGACTCTGGAAAGTCAGGAATGAAATCTGTGGTGGAAATCCTGGGTCAGTTGTTGAAACATCGCCGTCCATGAGCACTGAGGCAGAGCTAGGCAGAGGTTGGGGAAACCATGGTTCTGGAGTTCTTCCGGAAGAACATTCATTTGTGTACAATATATATCATTTGGCCCTGGTATAAAGTGTCTCAAGACCCTTTGATTCTGTTACTGGTAAGTATATTCTGGCTCCCTACTTTACTTCAAAATCTTACAGGACTTGGAAGGGGGTGAAAGGGGCTCTGAAGATGCTGGTAGTGGTCTTGGTACACAGGTTTGTTCACTTTCAAAGTTTATTAAGCTGTAAATTTAGGACTTGGGTTCTCTCTGCATATGGGATACTTAAGTATGATTTTACGTAAGAAGAAAAAAAAGCAAAAAGAAGCTTAAGAGGGAGTCTTTGCAGATAAAGAGAAAAAGGAAAAAAGAAGAAAAAGAAGAAAGAAAAAAAAGGAGAAGGAAGGAAGGAAGGAAGGAAGGAAGGAAGGAAGGAAGGAAGGAAGGAAGGAAGGAAGGAAGAAAAGGAAAGAGTGGCAATATGACTTGTTACATTGTGGCTCCTAGCTGCAGCTCACGTTTATCAAGTACCTATTGAGGGCCAGGGATACTCTACACAGATACACCTCATTTAGTTCTCCCCAAAACTTGGTGGCTTAAATATCATCTCCATTTTACAGATGACAAAACTAAGAGTTGTAGACCCACAAACCTGCTGTCTGCAGGAGCTGGGGCTCTCCTTGGAAAAGTCCTCCCAGGATATATATAATACTTTGTTGGTAATCATAGGAGCTCCCTCTTCTCAGGCATCTGAAATGCTGGCATCTGCAGCTGTTTGCAAGAGTGAGAAATGGGATGTGGGTAGAAAGACATCGCGTGAGTATAGTGAAGTCTCACGGGAATTGATGCCCATTACTTTCTTTGAGGTGGAAATTCATCATCACAGTGTGGAGAGGCACTGCTGTTAAATTCCCTGCCCTCTGCAAACAGCCATCTGTCTGAGATCTCCCTGAAGTGGCTGCCTTCCAGGATGGCTGTGTTGCTGCAGTCCTTGAGTGGTTGGAGCGCTGTAATGTCTATGTTAATAGCTGGGAAATAGCAGCGGCAGCAGCCAGACCACTCCAATGGAACATTTACGAATCGGAGTAAGTTTGATTGAGCAGAAAAGTCACGCTGACTGTGTGATGAAGAGGCAGAACTGGTACTGGTGACAGGCCCTGCAGTCAGCAGCTGCAGATTTTATGGGAAGGGCAGACTGATCTGGGAAATGGGAAGAGCTGACTGCCAATAACACTTCAGGGAGTTTTGTTCAGTGAATCTCCCCAGCCCTTGTATACCACCCATCACTTGTAGAAGCTCAGGAGATAAAACACACTTGCAGCATCACAAGATGCAGGCAGGTACACGTGGAAAGTAGTGTAGAGAAAATAAAGAAAAAAACCAACATAAAACAAGGCTTCATTTTCATTGCAAGAATCCAAAAAGGGCACCAGGGTTCTGTCCACTAGATCTGGGAACCCACAGCTCCCTGGTGTTACTAGCATCCCTGTAATAACATGACCTTGGCCATAGTTAGACTACCACAGTAGAGCTTAGATCATCCAAAAGTCAGCAAATATTTTTGAATACCTAATGGGTATAAGGTGAAATATTAGGTATTTTGGCGAATAGAATAAGTGAGAGCCTATGCTTCCTGCCAGTAAATACCAGCCTGTTAAATAAGTAATGCAGGCAAAGCAGACTAAAGGAGTATGTGTCTCTCTTCAGGAAAGTAGGTTATCTACTAGGTAGAATCAATTATATCTATATTTAAGGAATAACGAAGAGGCTAGGGTTGAGAATGCTTTAAGTTTATGGCCTGTGTATAACAACTCAAGACTTACACTTTCTGTATTCCACTGAGAAAAATGTTCTTCCTATACATAAGACATTAATTTATATATGGCCCACCTCACACTTCCCCAGGATATTTCTGGCAAAAATAAAATAAAATATTAAAAAACCATCATCATTCAAAGCCATGGAAGATTCCAAAGTCTTCTATCCAATAAATTGAAATGGCTGGTAAAAGTCAGATTGCCCACCAAAGGGGCACTGTGAATCAACTCTTTTCTAAATACCAAACTTCTTGAATCCTTTTATCTGCTTATTGAGAAATTAAAATCACCACTGCGCTGTCAATCTAGTTATTGTTAAATATTTGGCACTGTAGTGATGCCATTTGTATTTTATGCCATTTGTATTTTACTTAGATGCCTTTAAAAGAGAAAATAATTACATTCCTTATTTAATTGTACAAGATAAACAAAAATTAAATGTCCACCTCTAAATCATACCCATAAATTTTTATAAGCCCGCATTGTCCCTTTTTATTTAGCTCTTTCTTGCTAATACATCTTCTCATAGTAATAATAACAACTATTATTTAGCATGTGCCTCCTGGAGGACAAGAATTAGAAATATTTTACATACATTATTTTACTTAACTACATTCTCAGTTCTGATTAATTAAGATATTTTTCTAGAAATCCAACTTTGAAAAAAGCCAATCACATAGGCTGAATTTAGATTTTCCAAATGAGAGAATAACTAGAATCATTAAGTAATTAGCCAATAATCTTTTTGATTTGAGGTTTCAAAAGTATGATTAAAACATGACTTAAAAAACACAAACCAAAAATACAAGACATAAACAAGGAAATTAATATATTGTGTTCAGTGAAGAACATAATACACAAAACTAAAAAGAAAGATGACAGCTCAAGAGAAGATATAATTAGCACCTGAAGTTGATGAAGGAGACTGTTATCTATAATATACTAGGGATGTCTTCAAATCCACAATAATGTTAAGGACTCTAATTAAAAAATGGACCAAGTATTTAGGAAAGAAAAGGTGCAGAAAGAGAAACCCAAATTGACAATGAGCTTATAGTAAAAAGATGTTTAAACTCACTGACAACTAGGGAAAAAACGCAAATTTAAAAAAAATAGCATTTTATATCAAACTAAAGGCCCTTTGTGCACCAGTGGGGTCCCTCAGCCTGGCCTGCAGGGATCAGGCCTAAACTGGCTCTCCAACATTCCCCAAGGGGTCCTGGATTGTGATAGGGCAGTACTTGGGTGATGAACCCCAGAATCAGGCTCTCTCCTCTCTAGTTCCAGGTGCATCAACCAAGAACCGCAGCGGCCAAGTCAGAGCAGCTTAGCAACTCCTGCATTAAGTGTCTGCCCCCTAGTGGTCAGTGTGCATGAAAGCTACTGGTAGGATGGTTGGACAGTCACTTAGGCTGGCAAAAACTAGACAGGTGAAGAACCTTCAAGATTGTTGAGGATGTGGGAAACTGAGAACACTTGTACACTGTTGATTGGAGTGTAAACTAAATTAGTCTTTATTAGGCAAAGGTTATCACTGTGAAAAAGCATTTATATGACTACTACCTGGCATTAGGTATACAACAGAACATAGCTATAAAAATCCTATATTTAAAAAGTCTTGAAGAAACAGCAACTTCTATTTTGTGAGGAATATTTTCTTATATCATAAAAGGGGGGGGGGGAGCCAATTTATCAACAGCTTCCAACCCTTTAGTGAAATTGAAATTAGTAAAAAAAGAAATTAAAAATTGCCAGGTTGGCATGGCTCAGTGGTTGAGCATCAACCTATAAACAGGAAGTCACAGTTCAATTCCAGGTCTTCCAGGTCCGGACACATGCCCAGGTTGTAGGCTTGATCCCCAGTAGGGGCATATAGAAGACAGCCGATCAATCTATTTCCAGAAGGCAAAACTATGTCATTATTTTGCCTTGGTACTAAAGCATAGTTTTGGATGAATAAATGAATAAAAACTAAGACTTTAAAAAAAATATTCTAATGTCCAACACCTATATACAGCCACATGGCTAATCTTAAAAGTAATATGATAAAGAAAAGAAAAAACACAACTAAAATGTAGCCTTTGTCACAATACTTCTCATGTAAATAAATTTAAAAAACACACACAGATAAATACACAACACTACTACAAATATTACAGGCATAACTCCAGACACATTTTAAGCATAATAGAGTGTGAGGAGGGGGAAGTTTGATAAAATAGGGGATCAGGAATAAAAGGGGGGAATAAATAACTTTAGCATATTTGTCATGATTATGTGCCATCAACTGTTAGGAATTGCTAACCCAATTCTCAGCGTTTGAGATCCAGTAAGCAAATAAAATTCCCTCCTATTATACAGTTATGAACAGCAAATGAAGAACTTGAAGCAATGTTATAAAACTTTCTGCTCCTAATCTTACTCTCTTTGTATATCATGTACTGATTTTTTTACTAAATATTTCCACAAAACATTCATGCTAAAGGGATTATTATAATTCAATTCAAAGACATTTATTAAGCTTCAGTTGTGTGTGAGAGATTGATTGTCCTAAGTGTTCAAGAAGATTATAGCCTGAAGAGTAAGCCAAATAAAACTTGGCTAAGTTAAGTTCGGTTCCATTTAAAAAATGAAAGGAAGAGAAAGAACTAACAGCAGAAATTGATCTTCACCAAAGCTTTCCAAACAGCATAAGCCAATACTAAAGTTTCTGCATATTGTAACACCCAGGAGTTCCAAAAATGTCATCTACATGGCTGACTGATCAAACTCTTACTTATGCTACAACTGCTCCCTCCAAAATTCATCTTCTCTCAACAACTCGAACCCTTTTCTATCAAACCCTCTTCTCCAACTCTTGAATTTGTTTACTTTGTCATTTCCTAATATAGATGCCTCTATTTCTCAATTTGAGCTCTGCAAATCTACTCATTACCTTAATCAGCAAAGCATAGAGCTAGTGGATAAAGTTCAGAGGGAAAAGTAATAAATGCTCACACAGAGCCACATCCCTTTGGAGCCAGATGTATTTTAGAATTCCATTTCAGGATTTTGGAATAAACATGTTGCATAAAAATTACCACTAAGGAGATTGGGCTACACTAATATAATAACAATCACATTATTTGTTGTGACACAGGAATTATATGGCATAGAAACTCGTGTCACACTATATGTCATAGAGATTCATGTCACTTCAGGTCAAGTTTTGCCCCCAAATAAATTCAGAGCAGGTCAAATTTTTATATAAAATGAGTTTGAAAATAAACAATTTTTATTGATTTTTTTGATTGATGAAGTTAAAAATAGAGGAATGTAATAATGTACATCAGTCTCAAGGATCATAATCATGAGATAATTTGCATAAAATGTGTAGGTTATTGTATGACAAGATAATTACATAGTGGGTGTTGGCTCTGATCATTCTTAATAATAGTATACACTTATATGACCTTGGAGGACACATGCATTACTGCATTTAATCTTTTTTTTTTTTAATATATTTTATTGAATTTTTACAGAGAGGAAGGGAGAGAGATAGAGAGCTAGAAACGTCGATGAGAGAGAAACATCGACCAGTTGCCTCCTGCACACTCCCTACCGGGGATGTGCCCGCAACCAAGGTACATGCCCTTGACCAGAATCGAACCCGGGACCTTACAGTCCGCAGACCGATGCTCTACCACTGAGCCAAACCGGTTTTGGCTGCATTTAATCGTTACAACCACTCTTTAGTTAGGTTTTTATTACATTAATTGTGTAGACGACAGGGATACTTAGTACCTTTCCCAGAAACATCTGGATAGTTTGATGTCAAGTTGAATTTTTATGTCAGGTATGTGCTTAAAAGTACTATGAGACATGTGCTTTCAATTATATACCACACTGTGATTCCTAACCTCAAAGAATTTTCCTCTGATCAAAGGTGACATATTAAACACATATATTTACCTATTCCCCCTCCTGCAACCTCACTAAAATAACAGTAAAGGTGTATTTAAACATACTTAATGGATGAGGGGAAGAGAGGGAAGGTGGAGAAACAAAATTTTGGAATCTCAAAAGCAGATGGACAAATATTAAGTGGTTAAATAGTATAACTCAAAATGGATAAAGGACTTAAACATGAGACGGAAAACCATAAAAATATTAGAGGAACCCACAGGCAGCAAAATCTCAAAAATTGCCAAAGCAATTTCTTCATTGATACAGATCCTAGGGCAATGGAAACTAAAGAGAAAATAAACAAATGGGGCTAGATCAAAATAAAAAGCTTTTGTACAGCATAAGAAACCATCAACAAAACAACAAGAAAGCCCACTGCATGGGAGAACATATTTGCCAATATTTTCACCAATAAAGGTTTAACCCCCAACATTTACAGAAAACTCATACAACTTAACAAAAGATAAACAACCCAATAAAAAATGGGCAACAGACCTAAATAGATACTACTTTTTAAAAGAAGACATAAGGCCAAGAGATATATTAAAAACATGTTCAAAGTCACTAATCATCTGAGAAATGCAAATCAAAACGACAATATGGTACCATCTCACATCTGTCAGAATGGCTATCATCAACAAATCAACAAACAAAAAGTGCTGGTGAGAATGCGAAGAAAAAGGAACCCTTGTGCACTGCTGATGGGAATGCAGACTGGTGCAGCCACTGTGGAGAACAATATGGAGTTTCCTCAAAAAACTAAAAATGAACTTCCATTTGACCCAGTTATACCACTTTTAGGAATATATCCCAAGAAACTAGAAACACCAATCAGAAAGGATATATTCACCCCCCATGTTCATAGCAGTTCAATTTACCATAGCTAAGATTTGGAAACAGCCTAAGATGTGTGGATTAGAAAACTGTGGCACATCTACACAATGGAATACTACACTACAGTAAAAAAGAAGACATTCTTACCATTTGCAACAGTATGAATGGAACTGAAGAGCATTATGTTAAGCAAAATAAGCCAGTCAGAGATAAATATCACATGATCTCACTCATTTGTGGAATATAATGAACAACATAAACTGATGAACAAAAACAGATCCAGAGACATAAAAGCATCAATCAGACCATGAACCCTCAAAGGGAAAGTAGGGGAGGATGGGAGTAGGGTGAGAGATCAACCAAAGGACTTGTAAGCATGCATATAAGCCTAACCAATGGACAGAGACACCATGGGGTGAGGGCATGAGTTGTGTGTGTGGGGGGGAAGGTGTATGGGGACAATGTGGGGGAAAAGGACACATATGTAATACCTTAATCAATAAAGAAAAATAAATTAATAAATAAATAAATAGTATTAAGAAACTGAATTCTCAATCAAGAAGTAATTCATTCTATAATACAGAATTCCCAGAAAGTTCAGGAAGTTAACAAATTAAGTAACTCTGGAAATGAGGATAAATTGGAATTAGAAAGCTTTAAAACTTTCTAGAAGCAGAGAAACAGAATATCTAAAATTAACAAAATAAAAAACAAAAAGCCTGGATGATGTGGCTAAGTCATTGCACTTTGACTCATGAACCAAGAGGTCCCCAGTTCAATTTCTTATCTCAGCATATGCTTGGGTTGCAGGGTTGATCCCCAGTAAGGGGAGCTCAGGAAGCAGCCAATAGATGTCTCTCTCTCATCAATGTTTCTATCTCTCTATCGCTCTCCCTATTAAAAAAAAAACAACACATAACATATTTTAAAATAAGGAATGCTAGAAATCCCAACCACTGAAAATAAAGGAATATCTTTAATGGTCTCCTTAATAGACTTGACACAGCCAAAGAAAGAATCAATGAGCCTGAAGACAGGTCAATAGAAACTTCCCAAATTGAAAAGCATATTCTCTTGACAATTTCAGAAGGTGCAATATATATATGCAGTAATATCAGAAGAGAAAAAGAATGGAGCAGGAAAATGTCTGTAAGTAATAATGGTAGGGAACTTTACAAAATTAGTGACAGGCACCAAAACTACATATCCTGGAAATCCAGAGAACAAGCACAATCAATACCAATTAAACAAAGAACACAAAAAATAATAACAAAAAACTATAGCCAAATAGGCATATCATATTTAAATTTCAGTGAATCAAAGACAAAGGAAAATCCTGAGAGAAACCAGAGGAAAACAACTTGCCTATAAAGAAAGGAACAAGGGTAAACACTATATGGGATTTCTCATCAAAACCATGCAAGCAGGAAGAGAGTGGAGTGGAATATTTATAAAGTGCTGAAAAATAAAATGAAATCCATCCATCTAGAATTATATATCCAGTAAAAGTATTGTTCAAAGTGAAAATTAAAAATTTTCTCACACACACCCCCCCACACACACCCACACCCACAAAAAAAAAAAAAAAAACCTGAGGAAATTCATTTTTAACAGATTTAATTTGCAAGAAATGTTAAAAGAAGTTCATCATGCCTAGTCAGTTTGGCTCAGTGGATAGAACGTTGGCCTGCAGACTGAAGAGCCCGGGTTTAATTATGGACAATGGCACACACCCAGGTTGCATGCTCAATCCACAGTAGGGGTCACGCAGGAGGCAGCTAATCAATGATTCTCTCTAATTATTGATATTTCTATCTCCCTCTTCCTCTCTGAAATCAATAATATATATAGATAAAAAATATATAGATATTTTCTAAAAATTCCTTCATGCAGGAGGAAAATGTACATCAGAAATTTGAATCTACATATAGAACAAAAGCACTAGAGAAGGAATAGATAAGGCAAAATTGAATCTTTGAGTTTTCCTATTCTTAATCAATCTACAATGTAACCATTTAAAATAGTAACAGTGACAATGGATTGGGTGATTATAGCTTATAAATAAATAAATAAAGTGAGTGACATTAATGCTAATGAAAAGAATATCAATTCCTCTGTTATAAATCACCTGCATCACATGTGAAGTGTAAAATGTTGTTTTTTTTTAATCTTTATTGTTGAAGGTATTACATATGTCCCCTTTTCCCCCATTGACTTCTTCCAGTTCAACCCTGCCCATCACCCCAAACCTTCCCCACCCTATGGTCTGTGTCCATGGGGTATACATATATGCATACAGGTTCATCTCTTCCCACCTACTCACTTGCCCCTGCCTTCCCTCTTAGGTTTGACAGTTGTTCAATGCTTCTATGTCTCTATATCTATTTTTGTTCATCAGCTTATGTTGTTCATTAGATACCACAAATGAGTGAAATTATGTGATATTTATCTTTCTCTGACTGACTTATTTCCATAGCATGCTGCTCTCCAGGTCCTGCCTATCAGCAAATAATTGGATTAAAAGCCAGTGGTACATCTACACAATGAAATACTATGCAGCTGTAAAAAAAGAAAGAATTCTTTTATTTTTAAAAAAATATATTTTATTGATTTTTCACAGAGAGGAAGAGAGAGGGATAGAGTTAGAAACATCGATGAGAGAGAATCATTGATCAGTTGCCTCCTGCACACCCCCTACGGGGGATGTGCCCGCAACCAAGATACATGCCCTTGACCGGAATCGAACCCAGGACCTTTCAGTCAGAAGGCCGACACTCTATCCACTGAGCCAAACCGGTTTCGGCAAGAAAGAACTCTTAACCACTTGCAACTGCATGGATGGACCTGTAAAATATTATTTGAAGGTGGATTTAGGTTAATTTAAAATGTTTATTTTAGCCCGGATAGTGTTGTTCAGTGGTTGAAGGTCGACCTGTGAACCAGGAAGTCACTGGCTCAGTTCCCAGTCAGGGCAGATGCTCAGGTTGCAGATTAGATCCCCAGCTGGGGGCTTTCAGGAGACACCTAATCAATCAATGATTCTCTCTCATCATTGATGTTTCTATCTTTCTCTCCCTCTCTCTTTCTCTCTGAAATCAATAAAAATATATTTTTAAAATGTGTATTGTAAACTGTAATGCAGCCACTAAAATTATAAAAAATAATAATTGATACACTAAAAGTGGAGATAGACTCATATAAAATACTTGTTCAACATCAGAGAAGGCATAAAATGGGAGTGGCGGTGAGGACCAAAGAGATAAAAGGAGCAAACATAACAAATAGAAAAGAATTTCAAATTAGGTAGATATAAATCTGATGATAATAATTTCTTCAATTGTGAATAGCCTAAATAGACCAATTAAAAAGAAATATTCTGAGAGTGGATAAAAAACCAAGACTCTAATATATATGTCTATGAAAAATCAACTTTATATATGAAGACTCAAATAGGTAAAAAATTAAAGGATGCAGAAATGTATGCCATGCTAATCCTAATCAAAACAATGCTAGAGGAGCAATGTGAATTTCAGACATAGCCAATTTCAGGACAAGGGAGATTTCTTTCTTTTTTTTTTTTTTTTTTTAATATTTTATTGATTTTGTACAGAGAGGAAGGGAGAGAGATAGAGAGTTAGAAACATCGATGAGAGAGAGTCATCGATCAGCTGCCTCTTGCACACCCCCTACCGGGGATATGCCCGCAACCAAGGTACATGCCCTTGACCGGAATCGAACCCTGGGACCCTTCAGTCCCCAAGCTGACGCTCTATCCATTGAGCCAAACCGGTCTCGGCGACAAGGGAGATTTTCAAGGATTAAGAGGCGATTGCATGTGTCTAACATCATAACGGATGTTATTCTTTTCATTATCTCATTCATTCCTCATGAAAATCCAATTGGTGGGTAGCATTTACTCTATGTTTGAATATAAAGAGAATGATAAAATGTGGAAAAAATGGTATTGCATTGGCTTCCATTAGCTAAATAAGTTCCATTGAAACATCAAACAGAAAATTGGCATTTGAAACTGCAAACAGGGACTCAACACACCATTGTATTTGTTAATCTTGTATGACATTGATTATTGTCATATAAACCTATTCAAAACTGCACAAGAGACCCAGGAAGGCATGTGGTCAGCAGAACCTTTCATGCTAGTGTTTTGTCATATGTGGTGTGTGATTTTGTCTCATAGGTTACTGATGTCATACAGTCTCTGTCACATGTAATCCCGGTGGCAATCTCCACTGCTCTCCAATGTCTCACGGCTTTGCCTCGTGGCTTAATATTGGGCTAGGTATGTCCTTAGTACATTTCATCTCCCTGCCAAGTTTGAGTTTGCTCCATTTAATGCAGCTCCTGCCTTGGTGTCCTGCTACCATTTATCATCCATAAGCATCTCACCCTACAGAGCAGGGCTGACAGGAATGTGACTCCAGTGTTGCTGGTGCTGGCTGGGATCCAGGGTCTTGTTGCCAGTGGACTGCAATTCCACTTAAAAATACAAAGGGCTGATGGAGTTGCTGGTGAAACTGCCTGAGAAATTCACATGCTGACAAGTCTACATCCAATTATCAAAGCCCTGTACATCAGTATTTCAGGCCACTAACCTCATTCATGGTTACATGACCCTCTGGACAACTAACCTTATAAACTCCGCTTACAAAATAGACATATATTTATTATTTGGTTTAATGTGGGAAATGACATGGTTTCAGATAGCTTCACAATAATGAGATAGTGTCTTCTTATTATGAAATGTACATAGCAATTCATGACCTTAAACAAGAAACCAAATTTTATTGCTATAATATAAGTATTATTCTTTAAAAATACTGTCAATCAACTAGAGGACATTAGCAAGTAAAGCCAAGATTATAATTTAAAAAGTGAAATAAAACAAACAAGCAAAAAATTTAACCTTGATATTAATGCCACAGGCTTCCTTCACACTTCCTAGCTTTGAGAGTTTATCTTATAACTATTGCTTTTATATAACATACTCCTATATTGTGAGTATCATATGCCAGGTAATCCTTTAAGCATTTTATAAATATGAAATAATTTAATGCTCTAACAACTATATGAATTAGGTTATTATCCCCATTTTATTATTAAGAAACTGAGGTACAAAAAGCTTGAGTAACATTCCAAGGATCACAGTTAGAAAGTGTTGGAGCTGAGCATCCAACCAGGCAGAGGTGATGTATAATCTGAGATTATAACCACTTTTGTTTTGTAAAATTTCACTATAACCTCAAGCTATCTCCACTTTTTATGGAAGCAAGTCATTCCTCTAACACAGTGGTTCCCAACCTTTTTTAGGCCATGCCCTACTTAAGCATCTCTAAAATTCCATTACCCCCTACCCTCTTGAGAAATATAATTTTTATTATTTAAAAAGTGGAGGAAGCCTAAAAGGCCATTAATTTGGTCTAAATATTGTAGCTTCCAAAGAACATGGCACCCATGAGAGAGAAAAATAAAAGAACAAAAGGACAGTTGAAGTACTGAGGAAGAAATCACTAAGAAACTGTTACAAAAATAAAAATAATAAGAAGTGATATGAAAGAATAGCAAATAAAGTTTCAAAACATATAATAGAGAACTAAAATGCATGAATATGTCACAATGTATATTTATATGCTATATATGAGGCTCCTAGATCTAGAACAATAAGAAATGCAAAAAAATTCACTGTTAAAACTCATTCTCAAATTGCCCCCTTAAAAATCAAATTGCCCCCCTGTGGGGTGTGTGCCCCACATTGGGAACCACTGCTCTAACAAATCATGATAAGGACATTATAGATGCTCAGTGATTGCAGAGGAATTAGATAAGGAACAAAGGAGTTCAGTTTTTACCCAAGATTAAAAATTAAGTGCACAGCAAAGTTTAGTGACTTCACAGAAGCCAAATGAGATTGACAGCATTAACAGGAAAAATCTGATGAGAATTATATTGCCCAGGGTCAAATATGGACCCTTAGATAAATTTAAACCAGCAAGTGTCAAATGAATGAGGCAGCCTAAGGTAGGCAAAAGACAGCAAGCTGGGGATCACAAGTGAAAAGTTCTAATCTTTCTCATATCCTGGAACAACTGCTTATTTTTAGGGAGTCAGAGTATAATGTTATAGTTTCTGTAATCAGACAAACTAACTCTCCAGTCTGGGTTATTCATTTCCTCCCTGTGAGTCTGTCTTTTGGGGGAGTCCATGCATAGCTCCTTACTTATTTCCTTCAAAGCAGACATGTTTTCCACTTCTATTATTATTATTATTATTATTATTATTATTATTATTATTGACTGACAAGATTCAGCTAGACAGAGCAGACCTTTCTTAGAAGTGTATTTATCAAACTTGGCAGCCATGAAATTCTGCATAGCTGTACTGAGGTACTAGATTTGAGGCTATGTTCTGGAAACACAAAAAGAACACAGAGACTAGGTTCCTGACTTCAAAAAGCTGAGTTAAATGGGAAAGATAGATGTTGAAGTGTGCTGAGGTACAGATGGGCCAGGATTATTAAAGGCTCAAAGGAAAATTAGGGAGCAAAACCAAAACAAATTCTCTCTGGTGACACTTCATGCTTATGGAAAGAGGTTTCAAGCACTAAGTTGTACAGGCATCTTTTCAGTCACCTCTGTTTATGTTTCAAAATTGGGTATTGTTAGGGACATTTTCTCCATACGCTAGATTCAGAAGCAAGTGTCCCACCTTCCTGCAAAGCAGGCTAATGCCTGCAAAGCGGGCTAATGCCTGCCAGTGTAACTGAGCTCCTGAAAACTTCTCTTGGTGTTAGAGGCCACAGTGTTGATGGAAGCGCTGGTGATGTAATGTCCCTCAAAGAAAATGCTAAGTGACATCGAGCTCCATGGGCAGGTATATTTAGAAAGTGCCGCTGCACAAAATACTGTCTACTAATAAGCAAAGGTGAGGAAATAGAAAGCCAAACAATTCAGATATTAAATAAGATTGACAGTTAAGGATGAACTTGAATTTGTAGTGTGTTAATTTAGGATAAGTATTTTTTTTTAAAAGGCTAAACATGTTAATCATGGCATTTTGTAAGTTTTAGCACATTTTGCTTTCTCTGAAGTAAACACATGAAAAGAGTAATTAAGAGCTATAGATGAAGAGTAAGAGTGGTTTTCAAGACCTTAATTAAAGTGGTAATTTAAACAATAATAACGTGCAATTGACAATGTGGTAAAATATTGAAGAAGGCTAATGTGAGGATTAAAGTTTTTTAAAGTTTGAAGGAAAAGGTGTTGATGTAAAAATAAGGGTAGATATGATGGCTAATATTAATGCCTCCAATAATGATAAAAATATATAGAATGAACTTTATGATGCAAATACATTTTCAAATATGGAAAATTATGTTTCTTATTCAAAGAATGTTATGAGGCAGGAAGCCTCCTACAGAATATTAACTAAAACAAGGTAATAAAGAGAGAATGTGGCAGTTAGTTTGAATATAATATACTTAATTGGATATAATACAATTCTCATTTACAGGTTTAACTCTGTAAATCTCATTTGGCCTCTATGAGCAAGTCATTGAATTTTACTGCCCCACTAAATTGAAAGGTTTTGGTAAAATAAATAAATAAATAAAAAATAAATAAAAAAATAAATTTGCAGCAATGTCTAATTGTTCTGTGGCTAGTGGACAGTCCTTTTTACTTAATGAGCTAAGTTGATCCATTGAGATGGATCTTTTGCTTGGTTCTCAACTCATTCACAATATCGACATGGAATTTAACTGTATCCTGTGCCCTTTGTGTGATGTGATATGCCCTTTTGGAAAAAGATTCTCAACAGTAAGCCACATCTATGGCTTATCCTAAGGATAGCTTCTGTATCATGTAACAATTAATGATAAAGTGTAGCAAAGTTTTAATCTGATAATACCAAAAAAATAAAGTTTAATGCCACTTTTTTCATCTCTCATCTCCAAGTATTATTCAGAATGCCTATGCATATGCTTTGTCTTATGGATATTTCCTCTAAAATCGCTCACTGAATTTATCACTGGTAAAAGTAAGGAAACCTTTCAGACCTCCCCCCTCCTTCCCCCCCCAAAAAAAACAACAATAACAACAACAAAAACCAATAAACTAAAAACAACAATTACAAAGAGTTAAAGCCTTCTGACTTGGGGGATGGGGGGGGAAACAAACAAACTTACATTCTGGGTCCTAAATCTCTTTTGTTTCATTTTCTGATTATCTAAGTGACCTTTCATAAACCCTTCTTAAAGTGGTCCTTTCCCTTTTTCTAGAAAGCTTGAGGAACTAAGAAAACATATTCCAGCCCGCTCAATCCCTTTCCTTCCAGACCCACAGTAGCCAGTGATGCTTGTTTACTTTGTGTCTTGAAATATTCCATAATTGCTTCATGTACATACCACTTGAGGAAAAGAACATGCAACATTTTCCTTTTTTATGCTCCACACAATCTACCATAATCTTGAGCATCAAAAAATTGCTCGTTGCCTGTACACATTATTCACTTAGCTAGCTCCAATTTCAGCCAAAGTTCTTTCACATAGTATGAGACTCCCTAGGGCATTCAAAACAAGAGAGGCTTCCTTAGAAGCTAGTCATTTAGGAAGCAAGCATCCAGTCCCTGGCACGTCATACTTTTACCTTCAGATCCAGAACATCATTTTTACTTTAAAAAAAAAAAAAAAGGTGATTTTATGGAAGAGCTGTTCAATATCCTTAGATTAATTTTTGTATTTGCAAAGCCTTTTATTTGGCTCCAAGTGACTCCACCACCCCCACCTTGCCTTGAAGATGAAGCATTCAAAGGCATCAGGCAAGAAAGATAAGACACAGTAAGTTATTGAAGCGATTGGCGCTTGCTCCTTGCAAAGGACAAAATATATACACCTGAAAAGTGAAAACAGCAATAGAGTGATTCGCAAGGCCAACAAACGCAGCCGGGGTTTCTGGCGGTGAAGGTACAAAGGAGAGTGTGTTTGGAACCCTTTGTGTTCACGGTGCCTTTGTAGGCCTGTGACTGCCTGTGCTTAGGAAGATAAGAAACATTGAGAGGTAACAATTTTCTGGTTAAGAATGTGAGAAACTAAAGTAATAAAGGTAGGGCCTTCATGTTGCAGCAAAGGTAGCTGGAAAGCTTGTAGAAGTCGAGCTGCTGATGAGCCCAGAATAGAAATAAGGCCAATCCTCTGATGTACCAACCACTTTCCTGAAAAATGATCTCTCTGAGGTCAACTTTGGTTAACTCTCACAATTCAAAGGCGGTTTCTTCTCTCTCTCTCTCTGACTTTTCATAGCATTTGACATACTATACATGACACTCAGGCTGATGCGATTCTTCTGTTCTCTTTCTTTTTGCTTACTCCTTCTCCTTTTCAGGGTAAAGGGGCCAGGGACGAGGAAGGCTAAATGTCCACCATGAATCTACTTCTGATTAGCTCTGTGTGTTGTGAGGGGAGTGAGGGAAAAATAAGTCTTTTACTAGGAGAGGTCAAGAACATCCTTTAGAAGAAACTCTGAGCAAGTGATTGCCATCTATGTACAGGAGAGATGAGTAGTAAAAGCTAGGCAAGGAAATCTGAATGGATTCCAGACCCCACTAGGAGATTGAGGTTAAAGTGAAGGATAAATGAACCAAGGTCTATTGAAGGTCAACTTTGTTTATCTTCCTTTTGTTCAGTTGTATGAATTCTCTATAAGTTTTTGGAGATTAAACATTTGAGGTTATTATTGTAGGCACTTATTTATAATTCTGTATGCCTAAGTTTCTCTCTCTCTCTCTCTCTCTCTCTCTCTCTCTCTCTCTCTCTCTCTCTCTCTTTCTCTCTCTGTTTTCTTCTCATTATAGCTGTCCCTTTAGCATTTCTTGCAATGCTGGCTTGGTGGTGATAAACTTCATTAGCCTTTTTTTGTCTCCTCATTTTGGCTGCCTGTTTAGGTCTTCGACAATATATTAGGTAGATCTGCTTTGCTTCCCAATGTCTAGTGTAGGACAGTGTCAAATGTTGTTTCTGACTAATTAGAGCAGGCAAAAATTTAAAGCCACTAGAGTCCTGCCTCTGCCTGCAGACTGATTGGATTCAGGCAATAGTCCACAGGTGTGACAAGAGGTTTTCTAACAGAGTGGGGCCATTGCCTCTGCCTGGAAGCTAATTGATCTCAGTCTGCCTCAGAAACTCCACAGCCTGGAGCAAATGACTTTTCAATAAGGTGGGTCAACTGTCTTCCCCCAGGCAAAAACCACCTGGATAGCAAAAGTCTACCTGAGAAAGATGACCTCCAAATCTTAAGAGAATGACTCAGCACAGGAAAACTGGGGTGACTGCCTTCCAAGCTCTAACTCCAGAGCCCCCAACCCTAGCTTTTGCTCACTCAGCTCCAGTCCACTCTGCCCTCCCTCTTCCTGAACCCAAGGTGAGTGGCTGCACATGAAATTTTGTGCATTGACCTCTTAAAGAAGTAACCTGAATTTCTAGCCATCTCTCCTTGACAGACAGTAGCCCAACTGCTTTTCACAGCCAGATGTTTACTGGGTAACTTTCTCATTTCTGGTGCTCTCTGCTGGGGGTGGGAGGGTGGACACCTTGGGGATTAGACCCCAGAGTTCTCAGTGGTAAACCTCCACAGCTGAGATATCTAAACAGAACTTTAGCTGCCATGGGATCCTAGCTAGCCCTTTTGTACCTCTGCCCTTCCTACCAGTCTCTATGTGGTCTCCACTTTCCGTCCTTGCTTATCAGGGTTCTCTCTTGCCAATCTTTAGCTGATTATTCAGGATGGGGTTGTTGTTTCTTTTGTATTTTTAGTTGTAATTACAGTTTGGTCCTAGGAGTGGGTCAGTATAGCATCCACTTACTCCACCACAATTTTTAATCCTCCATTGATTTTTCAGAAAGAGTGGAAAAGAGTGAGGGAGGAGAGAGTGAAACATTGATGTAAGAGAGACACATCAATTGGTTTCCTCCTGCATGTACCCTGACCAGGGCCAGGGATTAAATCTGCAACCCAGATATATGCCCTTGGCTGGGAATTGAACCTGGAGCTCTTCAGTGAGCAAACCAATGATCTAACCATGAGCCACACTGGCCAGGACTCCCTGTATTTTCTTAATGATATCTTTTAATGCATTAATATTTTTATTGTAATTTATCAATTTCTTTTAAAATTATTTTTATATGATCTAAGAAACCTTTGGTTCCAAGTCACATAGATATTCTTCTGTATTTTTATCTAAAATCTTTAGTGTTTTAGACTTTACAGATGGGTCAATGTTTAAGTTAGCATGCATAATGTGAGGTAGGTGTTTATTTTTTAATGTGGATGTCCAATTTTTTAGAACCCTTTGCTGAAAATACTTTTCTTTACTGGTTACTTTATTTTCTTAGCAACTTTTAAACAACTTACCCACGATTTCAGATCTGCTAGGCCATGGAACAAAATTTCAAACTCATACATGACTGAAAATTGCCATTCATGTTCATTCCCCCAAAATCTATGGCTAATTAGAGATAGTATTAATAAAAAGAGTCAAAACTTAATAGTCACTATACTAAGTTTTTTAGCATAGATTATTGCATTTAACTTTCAAACCAACTCTATTAAATAAACATCTAAATACATCTAATCCCAACAGAGCGACTTTTCCTATTGCTTTAAGACCTCGGAAATCAGGAGTGAGACATTCCACAAGAATTCTCGGGTTCCTTTCCTTTAGGTATGACACAGTCTTTGCAAAGTGCTCAGCTCCTCCATCAGGCATATCATCTCGACCCACAGATGTCAGGACAACATAATCCAAACCCCACTCTGCAATTGCCTTGGCAGTATTGTAGGGCTCCTTGGCATCTATTGGAGGCTGGTTTCTTGCAGTCTTAACAGGGCAAAATCTGCAACCTCTTGTACACGTGTCACCCATCAACATGATCGTGGCTGTGGCAGTGGCGTATTTTCCACCTCCCCAGCACTCTCCAATATTGGGGCATCGAGCTTCCTCACATACTGTATGGAGATTTAAATTCCACAAAGTATTTTTCAGTTTATTGTAATTTCCCCCCATGGGAATCTTTGTCTTTAGTCATGGAGGTAGTCTTAAACCTTTCTCCTTTCTGGCGTTTTAAGTTCCCATTGTATTCATGCCAGGTGCTCTTATCTGAAAGATCGCAAGATATAAAATCTCAAAGGTCTGGTCTAGTCTGTAAAAATTCCTTTTTTTTTTTTAATCTGGGAAGGAACTTACTGCTCTGACTTGACTGCATAAATATGTCCCAAATACATGGGGTCTCATGGCGCAGACGATTAGCCCACAGTGTATAGACAAATCCGTCTTTTGTTTTCTAGCAGGGTTCTGGGATCTAAATTTCCAGGGGAAATAAAAAACAAAAACAAAAAAAACAAATAAAAAAAAAAAACAGATCGAGAATTGTCTCTGGATTTATTATGGACATATTATCTGAACTATCATTGGAAAGCCAGGTTTTAAAATTATTTTTTCTTGTCAGCTGAAACAAAGTCTTTTCCATCTTTTGAAATAATTTCCATTGAGCCGGTTTGCCTTAGTGGATAGAGCATCAAGGGTCCTGGGTTCCATTCTGATCAAGGGCACTTACCTCAGTGTATCTCAGTTTCAGGCTCCATCCCCGGTAGGGCCAGGGCCTGTGAAGAAGGCAGCTCTCACATCTGAGTTTCTCTTTCTCTCCCTCTCCTTTTTACTCTTTATAAAGTAAATGGAAAAATAGCCTAAAGTGGGGATTAACAACAACAATAACCACAAAGAGTTAATCAGATTTGCTTAGTTTCAGGAAACTTGATAAGAGGATATTAGGGTAAAACTATTTGCTTGGGTCATTATACTCTTAGTGTTTTAACAATGACCTAAAGAAAAAGGTGCTATCTCAATATACAGAGATTTATTGCAAACATATTGGTAAGAACTGTTCCTATTCCTTTGCAAGAGCATGTGAAAAATTGAAACTCTGTAGTATATTTTCTTATATATAATTTAGCAGTGACTTGAAATTGCTTTTATATATAAAAAGATGACAATAATATTTCCTCAAATGGACTCTAATACAAGAGTTTGGTTCTTTAAATAATAATGGAAAATTGAACATTGACGGAATAACATTCATCTCTGCTTTATTAAGAGCAGCACTACTGCCTCTAATAGAAGCAAACGGACTTTATTCATTGCTTTCCTTTGTGTGTTTATGCCTCTTGCAGCTCTATATCAGTGCATGGTAAATGAGGTTGTGCAGAATTTCCTCATGATCTTTCAGGAGCAATCCTCTCAATGTGACATTGACTGGACTCCAGTTACCTCTTGTTTCCATGTTGGAGACCATGTTATTATGTTCAAACCAACACATACATTTTTTTATGTGCTTACAATGGAATAAAAATAATATTCTTTTATTGATTTCAGAGAGGAAGGGAGGGAGAGAGAGAGAGAGAGAGAGAGAGAGAGAGAGAGAGAGAGAGAGAGAGAGAGAGAGAGAGAAACATCAATGATGAGAGACTGCATGCTCCACACTGGGGATCCAGTCCACAACTGTCCTGATCTGGAATTGAACTCCTGGTTCATAGGTCAGCGCTCAACCACTGAGCAAAGCAGGCAGGGCAGAATAAAAACAATCTTAATGCAACTTTGGAAGTATCTGTTTCTGTGGATTAAACGTTAGGAAATATAGTCTTATAAAATTGAGGTATCAAATAACTGTTGTATAATTACATGTTTATGAAGTATCAGAGGGTGGATTCTACTGCTAAGCAAGGAATTGCTCTCTCATTCCTTAATTTTATTTAGTGGTGTATCATCCATCCAACATTTCACGGGAGCCAATAGTAAATATCTATGAAAATTGTACAGTATATTTAATTTGTTTTGTTTTGATGAATTATAAACAAATACATTTTGAAATTAAGAAAAGTTATTAATTATTAATAGGTGAGATTTTGCACTAGCCAGCTTGGCTCAGTGGATAGAGGATCAGCCTGCGGACTGAAGGGTCCCAGATTCAATTCAGGCCAAGGGCACATGCCTGGGTTGTGGGGCTTGATCCAGGTAGGGGTGTGTTGGAGGCAGCTGATCAATGATTTTCTCTCATCATTGATGTTTCTCTCTCTCTCCTTCTCCCTTCCTTTCTGAAATCAATAAAAAATATATTTTAAAAAAATAGGTGAGATTTCTAGAGTTTTAAATATTTTTACTTTTACATTAAAATTAATATTAAATAAAAGAGTTGCCATTAGGTCAGAGGTTGTATTGCTAATATTCTGAATATAAATATACAGAATATTAGCAATATTCTGCTCTGATTTTAAACACTGACTGCATTATAAGTATATATTTATTAAATACACATTTCTTTATTTTCCCCAAATTAAAGAGAAGACAAGATTCTAGTAATAGTAATTTATTTTGCAGTAAACCCTATGGTTGCATATCTATTCTATCAAGTAAAGGATTACAGCGTTAGCCAAGTTCAGATAGACAATTCTATATATAAGTAAGATGTTTTAAGATGGAATTTATAGATTGAGCATTATAACATCCATTTGTTGAATGGCTACCATATGAACATACCATTATATTTGCTTGAGAGAACTGAAAAAACAAATTTAAGAAAGTTCTCATCCTTGGGAATTTTACAATATGATATGAGGGATAAGAAAAATTAATAAATCTTAAACACACACACACACACACACACACACAAAAGTACTCAGCAAAGTATTAAGTATGAGGAAGAGCAAGGACATGGTATACTCCTGGAGTCTAGAAATTTTGTAGCTAGTTCTATGTATATCACTCTTTTATTTGTATAATTAGTTTTATATCCCCCCCAAATATTCTAGATAGTCTAAAATAGATATAATTTGCAAGTTATTTCTTTAAGATAAAAAATAATTGACAAAATTTATATGTAGGAATATCTTTTCTCTCTCTCTCTCTCTCTCTCTCTCTCTCTCTCTCTCTCTCTCTCTCTCTCTCTCTTTTTTTTTTTTGAATAAGCAATTTGAAACCAAATAGGGACACTGGTTTGGGTGCTCTGAGGGTAAACACTTGTGATGGGTGGGCAAAAAGCTATAGTATGAGCTTTCTAGAATGCAATAAAAAGGAAATCTGACCAAATTTGTCATTTAGAAGATCTTCACAAACATGTACAGGAAGAAACCCTATTTTCAGTACTTAGAAAAAAGATAAACCTTTTAAATATATTTTCAAGAAGACAACATGAGAAAGAGTAAACATTACCAGGGGCATTTCTATAAACACAACAGACATCAGAGGATTATATCTTAAAGGAATCCCTTCAGATGGACTGCTGGTTAAATATTAATTTGATCTGGAGATAAGTTGTGTTGTATAATTTCAGACCAGTTCTTTCAATATCTCTCTATATAAAAGCCCAAGTGACTGTTACCACAGATCCACTGGTCGAGCAGTCACTGTGACATGCACAGACCAACAGGGGGAAGATGCTTAATGCAGGAGCTTCCCCTGGTGGTCAGTGTGCTCCCACAGCCAGCCTCCAGCAACTGGTCAACCTCCCTTGCAGCTAAGGCTCTGGGTGCTGGAGAACCTGGGTCCAGGACAACTGTAGAAGGAAAGCAGGCACAATGCTGATCAAGACAGAGTAGCAGCTCAGAGGAGAAAGAAGGAGCAAGGCAACAGCCTAACTGCAAAGATGTCAAGTAAGCACCACTGCCATCTTACCTCTGCCACTGCACGGTGCTGCATTGCTCACCTTTCTGCCCCCATCAGCCACTTCTAGCTTGGCCCTGCAACTTTTTGGGTTCTCAACCGCTGATTGGCTAGCACTCCTACGTGGTGTGCCACCATTGGCCAAAATCAGCTACCTATTATGTGTGTGGGTGGATCCCCAATAAAATGTGTGGCTGAGGTAGTAGAGATGACCTGTCTGTCTGTCAGCAACTGTATTTCCACATCCAAGCATAGCTGGTGTTCAGGCTGTTTTGTGCCGCTCTGTCTGTTGTCTTTGCTTGCCACTACCTCAGCACATCTACACAACTAGACTGGGGCCTGCAGCCAACTTCTTGCAGCTCCCCCTTCCTCTCTCCAGTGCATACCCTATTGTCTTTGTCCATGGGTTATACATATAGGCATACAAGGTCATTGGTTGATTACTCCACCTCCCTCCCCCCCCCCCCCTTTTCAAAGCTTTAGTTTCCTTATCTGTACACTGAGAGGAGTAGATAGATTGGATTGTTTAGAAAGACATTTTAGCTTAGTGTGGAAAAGAGAGGAGAGGTAAAATCACTGGTGTGAATGCAGGCAAAGCAGGTAGAAATACTGTTTGGTCATATGTAAATTGACATCCTGGTACAAACTCAAAGAGATAGTTGGAAAGGCAACCAATCAGGGCTGAAATAAAATTTGCAGATTAATGTCATGTGTCACCAATTAGAGTTAGGAAGGAAAACATTTCTTCTGGAGGAACTATAGAAGAGGCAAGAACCAATTCATAAAGATGGATGTGCCAATCTATAAATAATGCCAAAATTAAGAGATTAAATAGGAACCAACAAAAGTGATAGAAAAAAACAGAGTTCAAGAATTTAAAGAAGGTAATGATATATGATTATTTATGAATCATAATAAGAAGTATTTGAGAATAAGAGAAATTAATAAATATGATAAAATATAATTAATGGATAAAAATTAAATGCTTATGAAAGTTTATAATATAAGTAACTAGATGCCTACTGCATGTAATTTGTGCACTCTGGTAGGGGGGTTCCTTAGCCCAACCTGCGTCCTCTCACAGTCTGGGAACCCTTGGGGGCTGTCTGACTGACGACTTAAGCCTGCTCCTACATTGAGTGTCTGCCCCCCAGTGGTCAGTGCACATTAGAGCAACTGGTTGTTCTGCTGTTTGGTTGATTTACATATTAGCTTTTTATTATTGTATATAGGATTACAGATGCTAGGTAACAAGATTTTTTTTTTTAATGCTAGAAAAAAAAGTTATTATTCTAAAATTTTTTGGTATTCTATAAAAAGTGGTTAAATAAGTAAAAAGTCAAACAATAAGTTAGACTATCATGAATGTTAAAAGACAATCACAGCATTCTGCTCCTTTGCAAAAGATAAGTTATATCTCACTAGAAGCAGATCCATGGTGAGATTCATGGAAGTAGAAAAATTCAAAATAATCTCCCAGGTTTAAAGCAGAGAGGAGGAGACAAGTACTTCAGAGTATTTGGAACAGTATGGGAAAAGATTTGGAAGAGAGAAAGTGTGAGATTTTGGGAACAGTGAATAACTATGTTAGTCATGTCGAGTACTGAAGTATACATAAACAGTTGTTATTGTTGTATTTGAAAGTTAGATTGAGACCTGAAATGCTGGTATGTGAAAAGTTATATTTAATTTGTTGGATGATAGGAAGCTATTGAAGGTTTAATGTGCTAATATGATCAGGAAAGTTCTTCAGGAAGACACATCTGGCAGTAACAATAGAACAAAGTAGAGCAGAGCTCTGGGATGGGAGGTCTCAGTGTTATGACAAGGGTATAGGGGGCCTGAACTAGGGAGGTCGCAATAGGAATGGAAGAAAGAATAGAAAGAGGGCCAGCGAACTTGGCCAGCAATCCAATGTCATTTGTAACTATTGGAAAATGACAGTGCGGCCCAAGGCTAATCCCTTATCTCCAGTGCCATCTTTCTTACTTAGTAAAAATGGATTATGGTGTTTTGTTTCCACCTGTCTCAGAGATGCTGTCAGAATTGATTATACACATTTCCCCAAAGTAATCTAAAATGCTTTAATTCTTTGGAACTGGACACTATGTAAATAAAATTATTCATTATGTATAAAAGAGGAATACAGAATGATGGATGTGCCAAGCCAACACAAGAGAACTGTTTAAGAATACTGAGAGAAAGAAGCCAGGTAATCAATACAGTGTTTAATGTGGAGGGCTAAAGATACCGGTAGGAGAATAAAGGAAAATAGAGGATATAACGTTTGGGAGTTAAGACTGATGAAAGAAGGCTGTGCTCTGTTAAATATTTGCAAGAGAAAGAAGTGAGCACTTTAGGTTTACTGTTCAATATTAAGAAATGAGGAGAAAAAAGTTTAAAATAAAAAACTAGAGGTCGTTTGCAGTGTCTATGAAAAGGGACAGGAAGAGTTATGCAGATACGTGTACATTCTGAATTTTATACTAAACATGACCAATACTCCCATGTGCTGCTGAATGACAGAATAGCATTTTATTTCAAAGACCATTACTGGAGTTCTAGATTTCAACTGCCAAGCGTGCAAACGAATGGGCGTTATTTTAGGCTACTCGGATGCTGGTATTAGGGAGTTAAATACTTAGAGTCCCCAGGAAAACCATTTTGGGGTTGTGTTTTTAGCTGATACTTCTAGTGATAACCATGTAAATAAAAAGATTCGATTCAGCAAAATTTGTACACTGAGACTTCTACGTTTTAATTTTTCTTATTCCTAGCATGATTAAGGTCCAGATTGAACAAATATTTTTCATAGATTAAAAAGTTTATGATAAACTGATAGAAAATATTGCATTATGTATCTTAAAAAGTATGCTGGGTTTTGGATTAAAAAATAAAATTAATTATATTGTGCTTTAGGCCTTCCCTCTCTTTTTTTAATTTTTTTTATTGTTGTCTTTTATCTTTTATATATTTTATTGATTTTGTACAGAGAGGAAGGGAGAGAGATAGAGAGTTAGAAACATCGATGAGAGAGAGTCATCGATCAGCTGCCTCTTGCACACCCCCTACTGGGGATATGCCCGCAACCAAGGTACATGCCCTTGACCGGAATCGAACCCGGGACCCTTCAGTCCCCAAGCTGAGACCCTATCCATTGAGCCAAACTGGTCCCGCCTAGGCCTTCCCTCTCTTGAAACTGTGCTGTACCAACCACTTGGACTTATTCTCACCAAGGGTTTTTTAAAAATTTTTCTTTCTTTTCCCAGCTGGTAATATCTTTAGATTGAACTTATGAATGTTGAGGAACATTTGAAAATCACAGGAGGGAAGCTATCATGGTGCAATGGGTGCTAGAGCTATTGCTCTGTGGGAAAGAAATGTCACTTCTGAATCTTTAGCCAGCTGAGCATGATGACCCCCGCAACAGAGAGGAGAGTGCACTAGGTTAAGAGGTCAGATAATGGGAAAAAAAAGTTTTGGCCACTATCAGCAAAGCATTGTCAAGGGGTGCCTTCAACAGTGCTCTTAAGGATGTCAGTATAAATATTTGAAAGTGAAGGGCATTTCAGTGTAGATTAGGACTTGGTGAGTGTGGGAAATCACCACGTCCATATTTTGCAAATAATTTTCTGTGAGATTCTGATGTTCTTTAGACTTCCCTTTTGGCCAAATGCAAGAGGTAAGAGACCCAGTAGGTGGTCTAGTCCCCTACTCCGGTTCTACCACACCAAATCTGCTTTTTATTGCTTTCCGCACTGGACTTGCAGGAATTAACCACATTAAGAGATAAGGTTTTACTTTAAAAAAATGCTACACGTGAGATTCAGGGAGTCAGAGTGGGTCACCTAAGTTCCCACAGGGCTCCCATTCCAGGGTGTCTCCCGTAATGCCATCATGCTCATTTGTGAAGAGTCCCAGGTGGGACTCTTAGCCCAGGTTGAAGAGACAGGCTCAGTGAAGATTTGGTGCATCACTCCTGGTGTGTTGCCATGCCCCACCTTTCACTGATGAGGCTGTTCCAATTTCACCTCTGTGCGCTGGCAGCTGCCACACACACCAAGGAGGGCTCCCATTTGTGTTTTTTTGTGAATTGGCTTTTGCTGTAGCAGGTTTCTTGCAATCTGCTGTGAGGCAGACTTCTTAGAACCAATTTGGAATGGCTCTGACTTTCTCTTACCCTTATGTATGTCAATCAACACTACATGGATGCCTGGAGGATGCTTCAGGGATGTGAATGAGATTGAAAAGCTTATAAACCAGGGCATCTCAAGAAAACTAAGGGAAAGGGGTAATTATGGGACTTAGGGGTGTGGGGAGAACTAATGGGATCAAACGAATAAAAGGAGGTATTTCTTGAGAGCAAGTGACATTAGCTTGTGTGAAAGCCTGACAAAGACTGTGGGACTAGACTTTGTGTCATTAATATATTTACCCCAACCAACCAGGTGTGACAAGTATATCACTGGTACATAGACAAGCCTCATATGCTTTTGCTCTACCTAATTTTCTGTTTGTCTGAAGAAAGTTGCAGTGCAATACTATTAAAGAGATGTAGATTTATGCATTGGATAGTGATAACTCTAAACATGTGTGCTGTTTAATTTTCCAGTGCCCATAAAGGCCCCCAACCTCTCTGTGGAGAAATTTAGTTATTCCTGTAACATAGTCTGTTTTCCCACTTAGCTCAAGGCTCACACACTCCAAGCAATTCTTCAGTAACATGTTCATTTCTCCTTTTACTTGCAGCCTCACACTCATTTTGATTTGTCCCTGGCCTTTCTCCTCTATCAACCGTTTTATGAAGGTGCCAGGTGGGAAATGACAAATAAGATTGTCATTGCAATCTGGGGCAAAGGTAGGGCATGTGTTAGGTAGGGATCACATTACTTGGTACATCAATCTATTAAGATGTGTTTAAGACATACTCTGGCATGATTCTGAGTTCTACTTTTCTGCTTTCCTCAAAAGAATATTATTTTCTTTCCCCTCTGGAGGCTTTATTAAAGAGTTAAGAGAATTGATGATTTTTTTTTTAATTTAGCAAGGGATGTACTTGAAATGCATAACTTATCATAAATAAGCACCAACACTTAAAAAGGCCAGGAGGCAAAGTTTATTGGGACTCGTTAACGTATTAACTTAAACACATTTTAGCAAATAGCCGTATTACTTCTTATAGCATATATTTCAATGCATTAAGTAGGGTGGTACTGTATTCATTCTGGTTGAAGGACCTGGAGAATATCTCACTGAAGAAGCAGCATTTGAACTAGCCTTGGGAAGAAGAGGATGTTGGCTGGCTTAGGAAGGAGCAACACAGGCTTCCGGTTTGCAGTGGTCAAAGATCCTGAACCCACCTCCTCCCATGAACACCTTGAATTTACAGCTGCAAACAGAGCAGTTCCCCTGTAGAGGGCATGTAGGAGGTGGACGATCATAGATTCTCTCTCATCATTGATGTTTCTCTCTCTCCTTCTCATTCTCTGAAATCAATATTTTTTTAAGAAAAAAAAAAAAAAAACTGCCGAAACCGGTTTGGCTCAATGGATAGAGCGTCGGCTTGGGGACTGAAAGGTCCCGGGTTTGATTCCGGTCAAGGGCATGTACCTTGGTTGCGGGCATATCCCCAGTAGGGGGTGTACAAGAGGCAGCTGATCCATGACTCTCTCTCATCAATGTTTCTAACTCTCTATCCCTCTCTCTTCCTCTCTGTACAAAATCAATAAAATATTAAATAAATAAATAAATAAATAAATAAATAAATAAACAAATATTAAAAAAAAAGAAAGAAAAACAAAGAAAAAAAAACTGACTTGGTCTTATGTGACTAAAATGATAGGCATCTGGCAGACAGAGGTGGAGAGAAATCTGAAAAGCAGGGCATTTGTGAAATCATGAAATATTTGGGGCATTTTGGGAAGATTCACCCATGTGTTCAGTTCAGCACTCCTAAGCAACAACTGAACGCCATGTACTACCTTCTGCCTTGCCCTTAAAACTTAATCCTCATCCTCAAACAGCTAGCAGAGAGGCTGGGCAAGAAACAATGGAACCTGTCTTCAGATTTTAAGAATAAAATGGTCTAATATATATAAAACAGGTAAAACAGTGGTTAGCACATTGGGAGCACCCTGTAAATGTTAGCAATAATTCCTTCCATACTTAATTTTTCCCCTCAATCTTATCAATAAAGTGAGAGCATTCTCAATGTCAGGCATGAGTATCCAATAAAACAGGACATTGAATTTGTTTTTGTTTGTTTTTTTGTCTCTTTTAGCAGTGGTTTGCAACCCATCTATCTCTCTGAACAGAATCTAAGTATAAATTGTGTTTTCAATAAGCACTAAGATGTCTTGAGAGCAGATTATATCAAGCAGTGTGCTCTGGTTTTACATGAATTACCTCGAGTATTTAATCCTCACAACTCTATGAGGCAGATACTATTATTATCCTTTTTTAAAAAAAAGATGAGAAAGCTAAGGCTTAATGGGATTAAGTAATTTGCCTAAGGAAATTTGAGCATAGCTCTATCCCTAGAAATCAAGCTCTTAACCATATCTTATAGCCTATCTAATCAGAAATGCATTTTAGATATTTTGCAGTGTTGTAAGTAACTGTATTGGGTGATTTCTCATGTCTCCATTTCTCCCATACTTTATGTTTCATTCTTTTAAATGTGTTTTCTTAATAATGGCAGTATAGTTTCTCTCTCTCTCTCTCTCTCTCTCTCTCTCTCTCTCTCTCTCTCTCTTTTTTTTTTTTAAATCATGGTCTTGGGATTCTGAAAGCAGTTTATACTTAAAACAAAGATAGACTGGAAAAATGTTTTAAAGTTTTTCATCTTGGAAAATAATTACTTTTTTCTTTTTATTGAATCATATATAATATAAAATTATCATTCACCTGTTGTTTGAATAAACAGTCTGATGTTTTTCTTTTTACTAACTCAGTGTTTTAATTTTCTTAAAAGTAATAAATATAACATCTTTTATTATACCAGGCTTTATTATCAGCACAGAAAAGAATTCAAAGTTCTCACCACATAATTCTTGAAGACCATTTTTACTTTTAAAAACTATGTTTTTATTGATTTCAGAGAGAAAGGGAGAGGGAGAGAGAGATAGAAACATCAATTATGGGAGAGAATCATTGATTGGCTGCTTCCTGCATGGTCCGCACTGGGGATCAAGCCCACAAACCGGGCATGTGTCCTTGACTGGAATCAAATCCTGGACCCTTCAGTCCACAGGCTGATACTCTAATCACTGAGCAAAACTGGCTAGGGCTTGAAAACCTTTTTTATAGTCTTTCCTCACAGAGAGAATGGTCATTTGTTTTTACTTTATTGTAATAAAGCATCTAATTAAACATTACATTTCTATATGTCATTTGCAAAAAAGCTCAAATGTTGTATTTCAGATTTAAGAAAACCATTCACCTTTCAGGCAATGTTAATAAATTGAGAAGCTTTGTCATTTGTTATGATAAACATGAACTTGATCAAGTTAATAATAAAGGACTTCTAATTTATTTTTTGATGCTTTCATTGCCTTGGGGAATGCAGTCGTTTAAATAATGTGACTTTTAAGTCACATATATACTTTTTTTACATTTTTCTATATTAGGATTAATTACTTGCTGACTGACATTTTGAGTTGGGTCCTATTTTCCTCTCACCTAATTACATCCAATCATTTCGTTATCCTTCTGTAATTTTATGACAACTCTACCACAAGTATTGTGGCTGTAGATTGATGTGCCACAGCTTCGTATATTCTTGTAATTTAGGGCCTATTAGTGGCAGACTGGGGGGAAAAATACACCAAGAACTTAATTGGTTTCAAATTGGCTGTAAATTGTAATTAGAGGAGAAGAGAAATAAGTCATAATTTAGGTGTTTTGTATCACAACAAAATTTAGAGGCATTGATCTATCAGGGCACTGTTTTTTTGTGGGGAAGGGGACAATCCCTGATAATTAGACATTATGCTACAATGCTTAGTGGAAACAGAAATTAGAACCTGTGGACTTGCTGATGAGCTTTAATTTGGCAGCAGAACTCTGTGGCATCCCACAGCCCTAGGTCTGAGGGTTTGAAGGTAAAATTTTATAAACACTAGAGGGGCGGTGCACTAAATTTGTGCACGGGGTGGGGTGGGGGGTGGGGGGAGGACCGTCCCTCAGCCTGGATTGTGAGAGAGGGCAGGCCAGACTGAGGGACCTCACTGGTGCAGGATTGGGGCCAGGGAGGGATGTTGGAGGTTAGCCAGCTGGATCGGGACCACAGGAGGGCTCCAGGACACGTCTAGCCCATCTTGCTCAGTCCTGATCAGCCGAACTTCAGCGGCAACCTAACCTACTGGTCGGATATACAATATATAAGCCTAATATGGTAAGTGGCCATTCAACCAATCAAAGTGTAATATGCCAATGATATGCTAAGGCCGTTCAACTACTCGCTATGACATGAACTGACCACCAGGGAGCAGATGCTCTGATCGATAGGTTAGCTTGCTGCTGGGGTCCAGCCGATTTGGACTGAGCATGGCAGGCTGGACACACCCTGGAGCCTTCCCATAGTCCTTCCCTGGCTGGCCAATCTCCATGTCCTCCCCAGCCTTAGTTGTGCACCAGTGGGGTCCCTTGGCCTGGCCTGAGCCCTTTTGCAATCCAGGCTGAGGGACCCTACAAGTGCATAAATTTCAGGCACTGGGCCTCTAATACACATACTCACACACACACACACACACACACTAGTGGCCTGGTGCATGGATTGTGCACATTGGAAGAAAAGTAATTTGAAGAAATATTTTTAATATTGCTATTTGCTCTTTCTCCCTCAGTTCTTGGGAGCCAGGTGGCAGCCCCACCCCTCACTGCCTCAGCTTATCACTGTCTGCGGGGCAATTGGCAGTGCTATCAGGCCCCCACTCACATCTGTCGTAGCCTGGTGCTCCCCGCTTACCTGCTCCACCGTCCCTCTGCAGTCCCACTCTCGTGTGGCCCATTGGGACCTGCAGCACCTCCACTGCCTCCTACTGCCAGTGCCATGTCACCAAAACCCACCATGTTCCACAATGCCTCCTGGTGGTCAGCACATTTCATAGTGAGTGGTCAAACTCCCAGTCGAGGGGACAATTTGCATATTAGGGTTTTATTATATAGGATATAGATACTAGAGGTCAGGTGCACAAATTTGTGTACAGGTGGGGTCCCTTGGCCTGCCCAATGATCAGGCCTGATTGGGACTGGCTGACCAGATGGAGGGACCATAGGAGGTTGGCTGGCCATGGGAAGTTGGCTGTTGGAGCGCAATGACCGTCAGGGGAAGCTCCTGCATAAGCATCTGCCCCCTGTGTGGTCAGTGTACATCACAGTGACCAGTCAACTGGTCGTTCAATCATTTAGGCTTTTAGATAGATGATAGATAGATAGATAGATAGATAGACAGTTGATAGATAGATAGACTAGGAGCCCTTGGGGGATGTCTGACTGCCGACTTAGGCAGGGAGAGGGACTAAGCTGGCAGTTGGACATCCCTCTCACAGTCCAGGACCCCTTGCTCCTTACAGCCCACCTGCTCACTGCTCCTTACCACTCAGCTTGCTGCTCCTTAGCGCTGCCGTGAAGGGGAGAGAGGCTCCAGCCTCTACTACTGTGCTCACCAGCCAAGAGCCTGGCTTCTGGCTAAGTGGTGCTTCCTTGTGGGAGTGCACTGACCACCAGGGGGCAGCTCCTGCATTAAGTGTCTGCCCCCTAGTGGTCAATGCACATCATAATGACCAGTCATCCTGGTTGTTCCACCGTAATGGTCACTTTGGCTTTTATTATATAGATTGCCTTCCACCAAGACAAAGGGCATATAAATGAGTTGGTTGGCAAGTGGATCTGAAGAATCGCCCTCCATAAAGTTGTCTAATCATTATATATCATTATTGCCAGGAGAAGCCATCTCTGGCCGAAAGTAGCATTGATCCTACAATGGTCATGGTATGGATTTGGCTGCCACATCTCTCAACTATTGCTTTCCAAAGTTTATTCTGCTCATCTGACTTGCTAAGTGGGATCCTTTTTAAACCCCTCAGTTCTCCATTAGCATCTCCCCCAAAGCTCAATCAAAAAGGATGACTTTCTCTTATGGAGAGGAAGTCATCTTACAGTCAATAGAACTGATGCTGCTTAAGTTCCTATTTACAATGACGCAACTAGTTCTGCTTACTGGGAGGTGGAAGAGTAAGTAATTTCCTTTAATTTGATATATCTCTCCTTCCACTTCTCTCTCAATAAAATGAAATAGTCCTAGATATTGAATCCTAGATATTGTGAAGTCAGATATAGAAGGAAGAGTAAAAGATTCAGATTGGCATTCTCCTTGGACACTGGTGGTGATTTTGAGGGAGTTACAGCTAAGATGATTTCTTTGCATTTTCAGTTAAGTGACTATAGACTACAGGAACAATACAGATGGCAAGTGGTAACAAGGCAGGTAAGAATATATGTACCAGCATTTTTTATGCCTCCTTTATCAAGTAAGTGAGTTCAGAGCTTTTTATATCATTATTCACGAATAAGCAATCTGTACGTGGGGAATAAGCCAGAGAGGCAGGTTTTATTTTCACATTTGACTTTTGAGAATTATGAAAACTTAACTTCTTTTACTCCATATGCTTTTACATCGTTTTGACACATTCTGTAATGAAATTTTATGGCAAAGTAAAGCATTTTTACTGGAGAGTACCTGTTTCAGTTAAATTAGATAAAGGCGCATGAATTGGACACAGTTCCCATTCCATTGCAAATGAATCTCACTTTTACAGATTTGGGAATAGAGCATTCGGAGTGCCATGTTGCAGCAATAAGTAGAGATATTTTATGTATTTCATTTTGCTTCTTTCTTGCCATTTCCCAGGGATCATCAAAATGCCTGAAACACAATTGGTAGGTGTATATTTGTTGAAGAATTTATAAATAAATAAATGAAAATGAATAAAAAACTACTTGAGGACCCAGCCAGTGTGACTAAGTGGTAGAGCGTCAACCTATGAACCAGAAGATCACAGTTTGATTCCCAGTCATGACACATGCCTGGATTGTGGGCTAGGTCCCTAGTAGGTGGTATGCAGGAAGCAGCCGATCAATGATTCTCTCTCATCATTGATATTTCTTTCCCTCTCCCTTTCTCTCTGAAATAAATTATATCTTACCAAATAATAGAAAAACATGTAAATTGGCTGTACCTTTGCTATGCCCATATCCAATTAGAGTGACTATGCAAATTAACCCAAACAAGATGGCAGTTAATTTGCATACATAGGCACCCAGAGCCTGTGTGTCCCAGGAACATCCTGGCATCCAGTTCATTGTGAGGTAAGGCCTGGGCAGGAGCAGACCCCCTGAGATCGATCACAGGGATCTGGGGGTCCACTCCTGCTCCCTGCAATCTATCGCTGGGGTTCCGCTTGCAGCCTGGAGCCAGAGGCTTTTGGCCTGGAGCAGGAGCAGACCCCCAGCAATCGGTAGCAAAGAGCAGGAGGGGACCCCCTGCAATCAATTGCAGGATCTGGGGCTCAGGTCCTGCCCAAGAGGCTTTCAGCCTGGGCAGGCCTGGGCAGGGGCAGAGCAGGTGATCAGAGGGAGCTTTGGCCAGAGGCTTTAGTCCTGGACAGAGCCCAGCCCGCAATTGGTGTGAACTAGAGAGGAAAAACATTTTCTGACTGCACATTGGCTAAGCTTCCTGTATGCTACTGGTATTATTCTTAGTAACTTCGATAATAAGAATCCAAAAAGGTAATCTATGGTTTTTCCACCTCATTTCTGGAGAAAAAAAATGGAGGTCTGCTGCTGGAGGGACTAAGAAATGTCATATCCTGCCCTAACCGGTTTGACTCAGTGGATAATGCTTTGGCCTGTCAACTGCAGGGTCTGAGTTTGATTCTGATCAAGGGCATGTACCTAGGTTGCAGGCTCCTCCCTGGCCGGGGCCCAGGTCAGGGCTCATGCAGGAGGCAACCAATCAAAGTGTCCCTCTCACTTTGATGTTGCTATCTTTCCCTTTCTCTTCCACATTCTCTAAAAGTCAATGGAAACATATCCTCAGGTGTGGATAAAAAGAAAGAAAGGCTGTTGGATTGGAGGTCTTTGATACAGAGACATTTTTATATCTCATCTGTGTTTTCTCATGCTACTCCATATACACTTCCCCCCCAAAAAAATTGGGTTGGGGTTGAAGATGATAGAGAGAGTAGTGAATTAGAATATTTCTCCTATTCCAAATAAACCTAAACAGACTGCTCCATCTCATATGTTAGCAGATCATACAGCCTCAACTGTGCATCTCTTGAACTCTATGAGTTGTAAAAAACAGAGGAAGAGGAAGCAGAGGTAGGGCAGGAAAAGAGAAAATGGGACCCAACCCAAAATTGCAGAAGGAGCCAGACATGGGTTCTCTTTTATTCTCCTGAGCAATAAGCTTTACAGCAAGTGGAACAAAACTTTTCCTTGGAGCTCTTTCCCAATACTCTCTCCCTCTCCAAGCAAATATTCATTTTTCTTGAAGGAGATTGCAGATCAGAATTAAACTCTTCCTTCCTCTTTCTAGCCACATACCAACCTGTCCTACAGTTCAACTTCAAGATTCCTCCACTTATGATCAATCAATCATTTGAAGAGAGCCAAGCTGTAATTTTGTGCTTTTCACATTCTTAACTTATTTTACAATGGGATTTTAAGGTGTTTTTAGCTGGCTCAAACTGATAAGAAAAACTATATGAGTATTAGCTTCTTGAGGTTACATCAATGTTGTGAATTATGTAATGAAACCTGTCTGCATTGCAATTCTAATGTTATTATCCTTCCAGCACTGAGCTAGAATACCAAAGGGGCCATTTAGGATCCCTCAGCCATTTTTAGCTTGAGAAAGCAGATTCTTTTCCACTTAAAAAATGTTTGTTGAGTGTATTCAACTTACCATATTGTCAATATTTTGTATTATCAGCCCTTGGGAGACATACTGAAGCCTGAGGTTTGATTTTGCCATAAGGTTATTCTGCCTCTTAAGTGAGATCTCAATATCTATTCTAATGGTGTTTCCAAAGTTTTCACTTGGGATCTTCTGTGACCTTGGTGTTGTGCACCATTTGTGCATCTTTAAAAGGTTGTAATGAAGCTCTGCCGCACGCAGATTATAAAAGGTCAAGCAGAAAGTTGGGAGCCAATGAGGTTGGGAAGAAAAATTGCACTTGCTGCAGAAGTTGAGGGATTCATTATATTGATGCTATGGGTTTTCAGCAGAGTAATAACTGGGTTAGCAATAGAATGTAAATCTTCTCAGCCACTTAGTCTGAATCTGCTTCTTCTTGATTTGTGGGGATATATTTTTAACAGAGTACAAGGAAAGTCATTACACTCTGAGGAAAGCCAGTGGAACTGGTAAATGCACTGAGGATGGGCCAGCCAAAAAGAAGAGCAGAACTAGAGGATTAAAGAGTATCAGCAGTGTTGTCAATCCATCTATAATAATAAAAGTATAATATACTAATTAGACTGGATGTCCTTCTGGACATCCTTCAGGACGAAGCTGGGGGCTGCAAGGGAAGCCTGGGTCCTGGGTGCCAGAGGGAAGCTGGTGCTGGCAGCCAGGGGAAGGAAGACCTACACTTGCACGAATTTCGTGCATTGGGCCTCTAGAATGAGATAATAGTCTCAGAAGAACTTTGCATAAGTGATTCCTTTAATTCTTAAAAGGACATAATTGTCTTTAACTTTAATACTAGTTTAGAGGTACAAGGATAGCTAATTAAAATCTTTAAAAATAGCTATCACAGTATTAATTTAAAAGATTTGAGATAAAAATAACATCAAAATAGCTTCAAATCAGATTATTTAGTAAGGACCAGCAAGGTAAGCAAATGAGGTTTGGGATACTCCAAAAGGAGATGAAGCTCAAAAGTTACTAGTTCTTCACTGAATATTCTTTGGATGCATTTTCCTAAAATGGAATTTTAAAGATAATGTGCAGAAGTGCAGCAGTTGATTGCACATCTTACCAGCTTAGATTTGGGGTGAAAGAATGTCTTATTTAAACAAACCCCAAGCCATCTGTCGACTTAAGTCAACTCTCTGAGTTGTAGTTGGAAGCCTAGATTTTCAATAGGATTGATTCAATGTGTTTCTTTAGGTGTGTATGTGAAAGAGGGATGGAGTAAAAAAGCTTTTATCTAAGAGAAATAAGCAATAATAAGACATGTTTTTATAATATTAATACCAATGTTAGGAGTTTGAACTTCATTCATACCCACTGATTTAAATTGAATAATTAATTTTTTTAGAAATGAAAAAAATGACTTTTTAGACAGCTTTTGAAATTGGGAGTGAGGGACAATGGAAAATTACTGGAAATTTTATTCAAAAGCTTACTTAGTAATTATCAAGTGTTAAGGTATCAAGGCTTACACCATGCCAGCCAGGCAGAAACTACCTTTCTATTAAAATGACGTATACAATACTGAAAACACTCTGACTGCCCGGGCCCGAATGGCTCAGTGGTTGGGCATCGACCTATGCACCAGTAGCTCACTGTTCGATTCCAGGTCAGGGCATATGCCAGGGTTGCCCATAGTTGTGGGCTTGATCCCAAAAGTGGGGCAGTAAAGGAGGCAGCAGATCAATTATTCTCTCTCATCATTGATGTTTCTTTGTCTCTCTCCCTCTCCATTCTTCTCTGGAATCAATAGGAATATATTAAAGACCCTCTGACTTCCTTAATTTAATGATGATTTACATTTTATAATTATGTATAATAAATATTACATTTATTAGGTTCTCTATTAAGTATGACATTATATTAAAACTGATAATAGTAACCAATCTTTGACTGGGCAATGGTACCTATTTCATTCATTCATCACCAAACAGTTCCTTAGTGACTGCTCTATACCAGGCTATAAAAATTTTCCTCTGAGACAAGTGCCTATTGTCTAGCAGAGAACCAGATACTAGTATATAGGAAAATAATTGCTATTCAAATGGCAATATATATAATGGAAACCTATAAGTGTTATATATAGCAAGTAGAGTAGTTATCAGAATGGTACTTTGGTATATTCAAGAAAACAGGATGATTGTAGGGAATAAGTGAGATGATTTAAGGGTAGAGCTTTCAAAAAGCACTCAGTGCTATTAGAGTTAATTGATCACCATCTACCAAGTATTTTTTTAGTTTCTTCTCTGTCTCCCACTGTATGATACTGTTCAAATGTAAAAATAAAGAAGGTAAGCTTCTTGCCTTCAAAGAAATTGCTGACAAGAGAAGGAGGAAGTGCAGAGTAGAGGAAATAAAATCATCATCATCCAGCATGATAAAGGCTTCAACAAAAGGATGCATGATGCTTGTGGCAACCTGAAGAGGAGGAACCAATTAGCTTCCTAAGTGGATTGGAAAGACTTTACTAAAGGGAGAACGTGGAGGAAGAAGAAACAGTAGTCTAGGCAGGTGAATTGACACTTGCTGGGCAAACAAAGTCCATCCAAGGAGTGAGAGCAAAATACATATACCAGTTTATGGCCTGAAAAGCATGGAAAGGGAGTCTGATGTTTGGGATGAATTTCAGGGAGATGTCTTGAGATAAGAGATAGGTAAGAGGTAGATAATGCCATGAATTTTATTAACCTCTGAGCATGCAAACTCTTCTGAAGGGCATATATCTTCCATTTTAGTTTACAATGTTGTAAAATGTAAAGTATCTTCCATTTTAGTTTATAATGTAGTAAGATGTAAAATGGCATGGCAGAGTAAAAGAAGAATTTAATATATCAATCTCTCTCTAACATAGGACAAAATGTAATAGATATAAAGGAACTAAATGACCTAATAAATAAGATACATATTATACATATATATTGGCATCTGCATCGTGATAATAAAGCATATATGTTCTTCTCAGGTGCACTTGGAACATTAATAGAAATTGAACAATTAGGAAGTTACAAAAAAATCTTATATAAAGTTTCAGTATTACCGAAATTTTCTTATTGAAACATACCAAAACTGGAAATTAATTATAAGTCTTACCTACCTGGAAATACTATAATTCTATATTAAACAACCTTGGAGAAAAAAAAAAAATATAAGCCCTAATTTCAGAATTTAAAAAAATTAATACAAAAAATTAATAAATTGTATTTATTAATACAATTTAATAAAAATAAAGCAGTTATCAGAGAAAAATCACAACCTTAAATATTTACATCAATAATATGAAAGGATGATATAAATGAATTCATTTCTCAATTAAAGAAAGATAAATATTAGTGTGTGCGCACACACACCACAAAAAGTAAATAATGAATACATAAATTGTAGTTAAGTAGAAAAGGGAAAGACAGTAGAAATCATAAACAAAGTAAAAAGTTGGCATTGTGAAACATTAATAAATTAGACATACTACTATCTGTCTTGATTAATGGGAGAAAAATATATATCCTATATAATAAAAGCCCAATATGCTAAGTTTCCAGTCGTCTGGTGGACCATTTAGCCAATCAAAGTGTAATATGTTAATGATATGCTAAGGCCACTAAACCACTCACTATGACATGCACTGACCACCAGGGGGCAGATGCTCTAACTGATAGGTTAGCTTGCTGCTGAGGTCCGGTCTATCGGGACTGAGCCAGACGGGACAGACACGCCCTGGAGCCTTCCAGTGGTCCCTCCCAGCTGTCCAACCTCCCACATTTCTCCCCAGCCCTGATTGTGCACCTGTGGGGGTCCTTGGCCTGGACTGAGCCTTCTCTCAATTCAGGCTGAGGGACACCCCCCTTCTGAGAGTATGAATTTCATACACCGGGCCTCTAGTGTTATTATAAATTCAGACAGAAAATTTTTAATTATAAAAAAAGAGTTTTTTTTTTTTTCAACATCATATGCTGAAATACCAATAACTGGATAAATATTAAGGATAAATAAGACAATATACTGAGAAAAACATATTGGAAACTGCATAAAGACAACACTTCATTCCTAATGGAGTGCTGGCATTTAGTAGGTATAAAATAATTGTTGGATGAATTAATTAATGAATAGGAACTTGAGAGATGGGAGAGTAGAAAGAAGAAAAGGAAAATAATTTTGAGTATTAGCTCACTGAACATATAGTATAGTAATTAAGAAGATAAATTTTGGAGTCAGATTTATAATTTGAATTTTAATCTTGATTCCAGTACTTATTAACTATATAATCTCGGACATATTACTTAACTCTTTGGGTTTTAGTTTTTAACTATTTTAATTATAATACCTATCTGTATAGTTGTTGTGAGGTTATCTATATACACACACACACACACACACACACACATATATATATAATACTTTAAACAGTAATGAGCACATTGTAAGTACTATAGAAAGGTTAGCTTTTATTATATTATGTAATAAAACACTTTAAAATATTTCCCCAAAACATCTGTATTGTAATGATATCTAATTACTTTATAAATAAGTACATTATATATGCTCCTGAAACAAAAATGTTTTTATATTTTATGATAAATTCTTCATGCTTTATCTGCCACTTATGTAATAATTTCTGAAATATGTTTGAAAAATATTCTTAAAATACATAACTTCTGAAGGAGATTTCCTTGGTGTAGAATAATAATTCACAGATGATTTAAACATGTCGAGACATTAATTTGAATGCCTTGTGGAGGATGGTAGGCTACCTTTAAAATGACTCACAATGAGCCTGCTCCCTGGTATTTATACTTCCTTGTGTAATCCCCTCTCCTCGAGGGAGACCAAGGTCCCTACTGACTTGCTTCAGGTCAATGGACTCTGTCTAATGTGTTTGGGTCGAAAAACAATGGGACTTCTGAGTGTGTGGCTCTTCTCACGTCCTTGCTCTGAGGAATCCAGCTGCCATGCCATGACCTTCCCTATGGAGAGGGCTGTGAGGCAAGGAACTGAAGGCAGCATCTGACCAAAGGCCAGAGGGAAATGAGGACCTCAGTCAAACACAGCGGGAGGAACTGAATCCTGCCAACAACCACATGAATGAGCTTGGAAACATATCCACCCCTATCTGAGCCTTCAGCTGACTGCAGCCCTGGCCCACAGATTGACTGCAGTTTAGTTAGGCACCCTGAGCCAGAGGACCCTGCTAAGCAGTACCCAAATTTGGAACCATAGGAACTGTGAGATGATAAGTATTATTGTTTTAAACCATGAATCTTTGGGCTAATTTGTTGCATAGAATTAGATAATTAATACAATTGGGTTTGCAAAGTGTATTTTTAAAGCAAATTTGAATAGCAAGATAGCAAATGACTTTTTTTTTTTTAATTTATTGGGGTGACATTAGGTTTTAAGTACACAATTCTATGATATATCATCTGTATAATAGCACTGTGTGCTCACCACCCAAAGTCAAATCACATTCCTTCACCATGTATTTGATTCCCTTTACCCTTTACTGCCTGTCCATGTCTCTTTCTTCTGGTAATCCCCATACTGTTGTCTGTGCCCAAGAATTTTTGGTTTTTTTTGTTGTTGTTGTTTTTCAAGATCCATCAAATTTGTCTGAAATCATAAAAGGCCTGTTAAAACAGACTTAATTCCAACTTCACTGCTATGTAAGTAATTCTTAGAGTAATTATTTATGGTCTCCCAAATACAAATTTACAGAGGTAGTTTATTCTCTATCTTTCAATCTTCTGTTCCCCTCATTTAGAACAGATAATTAAATAACTAATGTGATTTGGAAATAAAATAGGGGTTGTTTTTACAGATTCCAGAATGATATGGCTCAAAGAAAAATTAAAGTTTTATCAAGATAGGGTATTGACATTCAGTCAATTTATTTCAATTATGGCTAAGTAGCCTGTTAACTTATTCCAAATTTGAGTATGCTTTAAAAATAAAAAGTTTAGCCTAGTAGCTCATGTGGCTCAGTGTTTGAGCATCGATTTTTGAACCAGGAAGTCACTATTAGATTCCTGGTCAGGGCACATCTCCAGGTTGCAGGCTCCATCCCCAGTATGGGGTATGCAGGAGGCAGCCTATCAATGATTATCTCTCATCATTGATGTTTCTCTCCCTCTCCCTCTTTCTCTAGAATCAATAAAAATATGTTTTAAAAAATAAAGTTTATTTTCTTACTTAGTTTTTTCTCTTGATCTAGATGTGAATTTCATCTAAATATAGTTTTTAGATGGATTATGGAACAAACCTATATATTGATATATGCATATGTATCTCATACTTTTGGTTGTTTTTAGGTTATGGAAGGTTCTACTGTAGCAGTATAACTGGTAAACAAGGATTTAGTATGTGACCTGGAGATAAAATCATGTCTCTGTGACATTCTTTTTCTTTAAGTGCTAAATTCACACTGGTCTTGCTTGGGGCAAGGTGTACTTTAGCAGGACTTCACATATGAATGACCTGTTTGTGTTGGTAATCATGACCTGTACACAAAGGATCAGAATCACAGTCTGTTCAAATAACTGGCCTGGTATTCGCCAGAAGAGAGAATGGATAGAAAGTAAGGTTTTTCACATGTTCTCACTGAAACGAATGTGTTTTTCTCAGACTGTGATGCTCTGGATGATAAGAATAATAACACAAAGGAACTTATTTGACACAGGTAATCGAAAATCTCTTTCCTTCCTGGTATTTCTGATTTATTTGCTTAATAAACATTATAGCTAATTCACTGTTTCACTGAAGCAAGTTGTCTTAACTCCCTCAGATAAAGAAGAAAAAAACACATCAAAAGCACTGTCACAAAATAAAATAAGTAAATAATAATACTATGCTTTAAAGTTGTGGCACTGGCAAATCTTCTTCCTCTTAGTTTTGTTTTTCTGTTAACAGACTGAAACAAACTTGATAAAGTTACCTTTTTACCTCCCAAACCCCCTTAAGTTAATCATAATACAACTAAGAATTTAGTAAAGAAGGATATAAATATGGTGTTTTATTAATGGTGTCTTATTAATGACTATAGAGGCTATGTAAAGTCTAATACTTCTACTGAGTATTTAGAAATTATGGATCAATAATTGAAAATTCAATACATAGAATTGATTTTCTTCTGTTTTAAATTAGGGAAGAGATTTATAATAACATTTGATTAGAAAATGGGTCTTAAAGGCCCACATGGAGGGTCAGCGTTACTTTTCTTCTCGGTGCTATTATTGAGTTAGATGAAGTTTTCATTGGGTTAAGGCAGGCAGATCTGAATAGATTTCTCTGAAAATAATTGTTCTCAGGTCTCCTCTATTCTAACGAGGGCACAATGTTCTACCAGAGGAATTTCATTTGGCAAAGTTGTTATAAATCTGTGCAGACCAGCTCTGTTGCCTACTTATCTGTCTCACCCTGTGCCAGGGATCCCCAGATGTCTAAACTTAAATACCCTTTAAGAAGTGGGATACTAGTCAAATTTGTCTATTTGAAGAAAATAGTTTGAGGCATTTGGAAAAAAAATCCAAAAGGACATAAATATTAAAGAAAGTCTATGTGCAATGTTCAAGTACAGAGAACTGTCTTGAGAATCAGGACTCAAATGTCCTAAATAGCACACTCAAGTTCTCGACTCAGAAGTATATAGGGTTTCCTCTCAGCAGGCTGGCCTGAGGCAGAACTGGGAAGTGGGTGAGGTTTGAGTACTTTTTCCCCATCTTGTGTCATTCCTGCTAGAAATGTATGTGTATTTGCATTTTAACTGGCCTTACTTGCGTTAACTACTGGAAATTGGCTTTCCAGGCACTGTGAAAACAGCTGAGAGGGAAAGTGTTTCTGTGCAGGGTGGCCTTTTACAGCTTCTCTAAAATCACTGTGCAGCAGATACCTGCTCTGTCTCAGCACTCTAGGGCCCTATCTTGAGGATAAGTCGGGTAGCACAGCAAAAATGTTGCATAAAATGCAAATATTATATAAACACAGAGGCAGCTATTGGAATGCTTCGAATCTGCCCCAGTCTGCTACCATGAACCAGGTGTGGTAGATATTCTGACCTCCATGTTTCTTCTAAACTGTGTGCGTACTAGATTTAAACCTGATAAGTCCATTTTGCACTTAGAATTAGCAAAATATCACTTGCTTAACAGAAATGTTCACCTTAGACTAATTTTATTTGCCAGACTTTTCATTAATTTTAAAGTATAATCACTTAAAATATATATATATATATATATATATATATATATAATACATTTAGAAAATACTGATATTACTAAAGTTATATTTATTATAGAAATGATCTGAGCCACAAGTCCCCTTTAATTGGCTTTAGTCCTGCTTCATTTTAAACTCTTAACATGGTATATTTCTAAGATAGTAGATAGAGTAAGATACATTTAAAAATTGTTAATGTAATAAGCCAATCTGAAATCATTTTGTTAAATAGCGAGTATGTTACACATTAAGGTATATGCACATGTGAAAATGTAATACTAGACATATATTTGCACCTACAGCATGCCAGGAATAGTCTAAGTCATTGAAATATGTCCTACAGTTAGTGAGCATGGGTGCACTAGGATCACAGTGGTGTTTTGGAAATGGAACTCTGATAATTGTGCACAGGCCAGATTTTAGAGGAAGAGACCAGATAGGTCAGACAAGTTGGACAAGTGATAATATTGGAATGAAGTGTGACATGAGGACTTTTCAACCCACAGAGAGACTTTGTGTCCTTAGAGGAAGGAGCTAAGGAGGAGAAAGCAGTTTTGATCTTTAGTGAATTGGAATATGGTATTGTCACATAGAAACCAGAGAAAGGTAGCAGAACATTAAGTCCAGCCTAATGATGAAGATTTTTTTTCTGAGATTGTTACATAATTGATGCCAGTAGAATGTCATACCGAGATGAGAAAATGTAGACGCAGGAGTTATAAGTTGACAACTTAATAAAACTGACAGTGGTGGGCACATCAAGGGCACTGATCGCAAAACCAAGGATTGTGGTACAATGATGAGACCAGAGTTGAAACTGGGCAACATGAATGTGAGGTCGGCTGGATCTGTAAAACTGGATCTTCCACACTGTTTGCAGTCCAGGGAAGGAACAAACAAAACAGTCACTGCGGATGACAGGAGAAGGGTATTGGGTGGCTGTTTTAGCATAAGCAAAGGGCCAAGAATTGGTTTGGGAGCCCCACCGAAGGAATTGACCATTGAGTCCAAAATGATTTCATGGCCAGAGTAGCTATGAGGAAGCGAATGATAAGTGAGTGATTGGGGAATAGATGAGTGAATCATTACCGGTATTAAGTGTTCATACCCAATGGAGTATATTTGAAATGACTCAAATTGAAGACATTGTGATATATTGCTACTACCATTATAAAGGGTATTATATTCCCTTATTAGTAAAATGAATGACTGAATAAAACATTCCTTCTCATATAAAATTTTCTCTAAGTATCAAATGACTTCATTACCTAAATAATACCTTGAGCTATGTTTGTATAGTATTAATATAGAATAGATAACTCAATTATGTAATCAGATTCTCAAGAGAATAATGAGTCAATAAAAAAGAAAAAAATTTACATTTAAAAAGTTAAAGAGCCTAGACTTTCAAAACTGGAGCTAAAAAATATTTAATGCAACCCCCCCTTTTTTTTTCTAATGAAGTAGCAATAATATAGTTATATTAGGGGTTCAAAGATCATTTCTTTAATATAAAATGACATTTTAATTAATTATAAAGTTTATGCACAATGTTTATATATTTTAATATTTTATTTTATGGTTAACTGAGTAATATTTTAATATATGAAAACAATAATTATTTAATCAATAACTATTAAAAGTTAGAATTTCACACTAGGACAGTGGGGTCTTGTCCTGAGGGGTTGGAGTGGAATGGGGGGCTCAATCAGGGAAAAAGGAGACATGTATAAGACTTTAAGCAATAAAAATAAAAGTTAGCCAAAATCGGTTTGGCTCAGTGGATAGAGCATTGGCCTGCGGACTGAAGAGTCCCGGGTTCGATTCTAGTCAAGGGCATGTACCTTGGTTGTGGGCACGTCCCCAGTAGAGGGCGTGCAAGAGACAGCTGATGGATGCCTCTCTCATTGATGTTTCTAACTCTCTATCTCTCTCCCTTCCTCTCTGTAAAAAATCAATAAAATATATTTTAAAAAGTAAAAATAAAAGTTAAAATTTCAGAATTCTTAACAGGGAGAGGCCACCTTAGAATATCAGAATAGTTTCAGGAAGAATATTTAAGAGAGTATCTTTTGAGCACAGAGCTGGTGAGATTTACCTAAAATCCTTTCTTCTGCTGGTAGAAAACTCTAAACATAAAATCAAATCTTTGGATTAAGACACTGATTCTCTGCTTCAGTTCTCCTCCTTGTAGAATTCCACATGGATAGTAGTGAAGCCTAAAAGATTATCTTGGAAATCCTCATGAAAACCTTAATTTGCTTCTTTACAATTGGTTGGAAGTATAGCAATCCTAATTTAACACTAATCAGAATCTCAGTATAACCGTTAGTGACACCACTGAAACTTCTGGAATGTGACTGATGAAGCAGACACATCTGAATCTCATGTCTAGTCATCACAGTGTCCATTTGATCACTTATTTCCACAAAAATACAACATGATAGTCAAAATCTTGCAAAACATAAGGTCTATAGGGGAAAGACCACAAAATGAGAACCATTATTTTTAAACCACTCTTTTTAAAGTACTAATAATATCCTGACTTAAAATGTAAATAATTATCTGTAATGGGGTAATAAGTAAAATCTTAGCTCCCACTTAATATAAAAGCACATGTCAGTTTTTCAAATGCATAGAGGAACATGAAAACCAGTGCAGGAAAGGTGTCAATCTCAATCAAATTGAAATCAATGAAAAAGTCAGGAAGAGGACTGTAATGGGAATGGTTGTAATGTATGGTTATTTGAGTCCAGTGTAGAAAGGAACATCTCAGAATGAAAGGCTTGTTTCCAAATGGAGGTTTGGTATATAAATGATAATTCTCATATGCTTTTGCCTAAGACTGGCTTTATTTAAATACCTAGGAAAATAAAGACTACCTAATAGACCTTATAAGTCACAATGACTGCCCATTTCCTATTGGCAAAGCTATGTTCTAATACTCATAGTTAACGTTCTGTATTTTAGGTGTTGCTCGTGGCTATAATTTCACACTACTTTAAATGATGTTTATTTTAGTAACAATACTGACATAAAAAATGAAATATTTAACTCAAAACTTGATTTTTTTTTATAGTTATAGCCAATTAAATGATGGAAAGAGTTAGTTTAGTTTTGGGGTAATTATTTGCTTGTCAAAAACATATTGAAAATCTGGACAAATTGCAAGCGATAATATTTAGAATCAGAGATGGATTTAACTTTAGCAAATTATACAAAGTTTATTTTTCTAAAGGATAGAATGTAAAGTCAGCACCCAGTTGACAGCCAAGAAATGAGCGACCTTACCTTCTGACAAACTTTGACATGACCTTCCTCCACGAGCCTCACTGTGAGAACAGTTGGGGATGATTCTCAATGAGTAAGATTCACATCTTACATTCTGAAAGCTCTGCTGCCTCCATTAGTCCAGCCTTGAGAACATGAAGGCTATGCACGCTGGGGCATAGCCTTGCTCAGATGGATATTGGTGACCCCCAACCTGAGTCAGGAGCTTCTAAGCAACCTTAGGGTTGCACAATGCACAATCTGGTTGCTAGACCATAGTAGGTTTCATGTTCACTTAATTCTGAACAAACTTCTTTTCTCTACTTTAGTCCATCAATGATTATCCCACTTGAATCAAGTACATTCCTGAGTTTAGTGCTATGAAACCACTCAAGGTTTATTACTCAGATATCTCTTGGAGTATGTTAACACAAACTTGGATGGGTTACAGGAACTATGTGACAAATAAGTAGTATAGCATCTACCACAAATTTTCATCCAGAATTTAAGTGCCATTTAAAGGTTCTTGTTATAACAGTCTAACTTCATTTTTAACTCTTCTGAAAAAGAAACAAACCACAATCCCATTAATATTTGATATATATATAAATTTCCATTTTCCTAGGATTAAGGGAATTTTAGGATATAATCAGTAATTTATTTTAAGGAAGCAAATTGTCAAGGCAAATTATTGTATGAAAAATTTAACCCACATAATATTGGTTGATTGTGGTTTTTAATCAATCAATAAATAGCAAATCAATTTAAATGATAATCAGAGCCCCTAAATTAGAAAGACTTTTGATTAAGTGGTCCTTTAAAATAAATGCCAGACATGTTTGAAAATGTCACAAAATGAATCAAGATTTATTTCTGATACTACTGTTGGCAGTATAACGTGCCCAGGAATTACTCATTCTGATTGAGGGCAGAATTTAGCCACTCAGAAGTGGACATTTTTGCAAATTAGCATGACTCTTCCTTCAGTTTTTAGCATTAAGCCTTGCAAGAATTTGTGTATTAAAAATATTTATGGGAGAACAAAATGTATTGAAAATATTTATTTTTTATTATTAGAGTTAAAAAGAAATAATCCATATGTGGATTACTGATTCTTGTGGATATCAGTATTTAGATACAAATCCCCATGCTACTGAAAGAAAATAAGCTATTAATATCCTAATTTTATTGCTTTAATTAACTTTATCATTATCAAATCATGCATGGAAATAGCTAATTTAATATTAAAAATATACACTGTATATTGTTGTATGAAGAATCACTATGGGTGTAACAACATCTAAAATGGTAATTAGGCTAAGCAACAGCACTTTATTTTACATATCTCTCTGCCCACACCATATCATTCAATCAGCTTGTAATTGCTAACCAAATTATAATTTATATTACAGCTTACATAACATAATATAATATATAACTTATCCAATATATTGTATCTAAAATTTGACCAATGATTTTAAATTAAGATGTTTTATAATTTTAAAAATAATCTATTTACAAGTGAATTGGGTCCTTTTTAAGTGATATAGGCAATGTTATAATTCTAAATATTTTAGAATATATTGAGACTCGATCTTTAATATTAAGACCCAATTTTAATTGCTTCTAGAAATTAAAATTGGGTCTAGAAATGCTTCTGAGTGTTCTCTTTGCTTACCGGATTCCCATACAGCTTTTCCAATACAAATAAATGATCATATCTTCTATGAACCCTTTCTGGAAGCCCCAAGGGAGAGTTAAGTGCTGGTTTCACCCTCCTCTTGGACCATAAGATATGTGAGTGTGTGTATACATGTCTTTGTGTGCGTGTGTGTGTGTGTGTGTGTGTTCTAAAACTATTGGTGGTTACCCCATAGATGTGGCTCAATGGTTGAGCATCAATTTATGAATTAGGTGGTGACAGTTCAATTCCTGGTCAGGGCATATGCCCAGGTTGTGGGCTTGATCCTCAGTAGGTGCCATACAGAAGGCACCCAATCAATGACTCTTTCTCTTTATTGACTTTCTATCTCTGCCTCTCCCTTCCTCTCTATAATCAATAAAAGTATATTTCAAAAATAAAATAATACTATTGGTGATTATTGATTTAAGGTGCACAACCCAAATATTCATTACCATAATATTATTGAAAATCATTTGAGTCATCTACACTCAAAACAATTTGCATGATGCCAAAGAAGCTCAATATTTAGGGCCTTTTATTTGCATAGGCCCCTATGAGTACTGGCAGCTATAATGTTCCTGGTTAAGAAGGACAGTCGGGTTCATAAGCCATTTGACTCCAAGTATTTCTGGTAAAGAGCTCTCCAAAAAATGTGTTCTATGTCACACATAAGGTAACTGTCATTAGGATTATTTACCTTCTCAGCAAAGTCTATTTTGATAAATGCTTTCTGTCCATTTCTATTCTATAATTCTACATATAAAAATTAAAAATGTCTCAATGTAGTGCTAACATACCATGAATTTAACCGCTCTTTTTTAATAGTGAGTAGCTTCTGATCTTTTTCAACATCAAAGGACCACTAAGTTCCATTTTGATAAGAAACGCATGGCCTTTTTAGCTTAAGCTGCTTACTCACTGAGAAAATACCAGGGAGAAGGCTGGCAGAGGTACAGAATAGTTTAAACCAAAACTATCAAACATGCGAGTCAAGAAGATCTCTTGTTTGGTAACATCCCTCTGTCTGGATGACTGTACATTTTGGATACAGAAGAAAGCTAATGCTTCCTATCTGTACCATCTGCTGCTTCCACAGAGCACTTGAGTGAGGAGACCAGGAGGTGGTTTGGAGCTTTTAGGATTCACTGACAAGGGATCGAGCTAATTCAGATGTCTCCTATTTAACATAAGTCGAAGCATGCCAGTTTATGAACCATTAGCTTACAGAATTTTCTGCAGCAATTTATAAAAGCTGATTTGTTCAAATGTCCACATTTTAAACTGATTCCCGAGAGAGGGTTTACCTCATGTATCTTGTATGAATATTTTGCTGATAAATCACATGGATACATCAAGTGGCAAATGTCAAAGAAAACTAGATTTTTCTCCAAGAAAAAAAAAAGCATTTATTTCCACTTTTAAAATGAGACTATGCAGAATATATTGTGGGAGGAAATGAAACATTACACTACTTTTTATGTGTTGCTCCATTAAGATGAGAATGTGTCAACGGGAGATACTCTAATTTTAGAGGGGTTTAATGCACTGCTACAACATTGAAATCTGTAAAATAACTTCACTAAGTTGGCTTTTAAGGGAAACTTGTCTTATTCAAGGGAAGCAGTGTATTTTATAAGTTGCAATAATAAAGTAGGTAATGTGAGACTAATTGTATAGACAGTAGCAAATGCTCAGAAAATATTCAGATAACATGAAGGAAGTTGATATGTTTAGACCTTAATCTGTATAGCTCAGTTTCTTTGTTAATGATAATCAGACAAGGAAGGAGCGTTTTTGTACAGCTCCAAATATCCAAAGTGTGGGCTTCAGAGAGGATGAAAGCCAGAAACAAATAAATCTCTCAGATGTGCAGTTACTCTGTAATGAAGTATAAGGCTGTTTCACTGGGGAAGAGGATGGGGGACCAAACCAAATAGGTAAACATTTATCTGTACATGCTTTATAGATTTTGCCAACAGAAGAAAAATAAATACTTAATATTGGTAAAAGATCTTCTGGAAATGGAATATTTCAGAAATCTAATTTATATATGTTGACTATATTTTTTAGAAAAGAGCTACTATTTATAGTGAGGTTTTCAAGGAGAGCAATATATGTAATACAAGTCATTTTGCTAAATGATTTATAGCATGTAATCTTGTATGGAGATAACTAGCATATGTGTTAGCTTTATCCCTTTTAGAGAAACGTTTGAAAACACTCTATTTTTGCTATGTCTTGATTTGGCAGTTTTCTGTTGAGAAAAACACAGAAGAGTTCAATGGCATTTATTAAAAGTATTAATAGTAATCAATTATCCATCTAAGGGCTCTGGACAGAAATTTAGACTACATGATTCTGAAGGTTTTAATAATTATAAAATTCTTTCTTTTGTTTCCCTATTTATGTACATATAAGATTTTCTCATAAGAAAGTATATGAATATTAAAAAATAAAAATAAATAAATAAATAAAATAAATAAAAACTAACAAAAGGCGGTAATAGCTTAATGGAAAGAGCTTACTTTTTGGGGTCAGAAGAAAGAACAAAGGTTAAATTCTTAGATATTTCCATCATATGTAATTTTAGGGGTATTATTTAATCTTTGAGACTTTGATAAATTTTTCATAAAATGATGTTAAGGACTTTCCCTCTTTTTCATCACAGTCCCTGAAAAATAAAAAGGGCTGGCAATTTGTTTATTGCTGTTTTACATTAGAAGTAACATCAGATGTGTTATTTTAAGAGGAAATGCATTTCAGTTATGCCTTGCATTTCCTAATCTGCGGCTGTATTGCACAATAACCGTTTCCAACCTACAAATCTAAAGAACATTTCTTTTCATATTAGCGGGATTGCTATAAACTCAGATTATATTTTATTATCTCAGTGGAAAAAATCCTATATAATAAAAGTCTAATATGCAAATTTCCCCTTGGGCAGTTGTTCAACCAGGACTTCCACCAGGAGTTCAGCCGCTCACTATGACATGCACTGACCACCAGGGGGCAGTGTGGAACATAGTGGGCATCGGTGTCGTGGCACTGGCAGAAGGTGGCAATAGAGGCACTGCCAGCCCATATGGGCCCTGATGAGAGAAGGGCTGTGGCAGGATGGTGGAGCAGGTGAGCAGGTAGCACCAGGTCAAGGTGGTGTGAGCAGGGGCCCAATCTCCCCCCTGATCACCCTGCAGATGGTGACCAGCATTGGCAATGGGGGGCGGGGCCACTGCCCAGCTCCCAGGTGCTGACCAAGCTAAGTGGGGCAGCCTGGACCCGACCAATCACCTGGCAGGCAGGATGGTGGCAGGTGAGGGGGTGGTGCCAGGCCAAGGCAGAATACCAGGAAGGGCTGCAGGGCTGCAGGGCTGCAGGTTTGCGAGCAGGGGCTGTAAGGCTGGGGGCGTGAGCTGGGGCCCGACCTCTGCAGCCTCTCCTAGAGACCCCACCCATGCACAAGTTCATGCACTGGGTCTCTAGTGTCATAATATAACTTATGTGTATGCCTGCATGTGTGTAAATGTAAATATCTTTTTCTCCTACTTTCTAAATGTCAGATTGCAAGGTTAGTGCATTTGGCTAAAGAACATCCATAATCCTTATATATTACATAAATCAGATTCTCTCTAGTCTGCTGTGTAAATTTCTTTCCAAACAAACAATTGTCTAGTGCCTACATCTCAAATATATAACTGGTGGGACAGAGTTGCTCAATCTTAATAGACAGAATAAATTAACCTTTCCTATAGTTCTAGTAGAAATTAAATGTCAGAAATCTGATTGCTATGTTGTTTGGACTGTTGAGCCTGAAGACTACATTTATCAGTAGATAGGCTGCATTTGTGCTACCTACCCCCTACTCTGCTGTGTACTTAGCTGTGAGTTGCAAACTGAACAAGAAAAAGTCTGCATTGCTCCATCTTGATTTGCATCAGAGGAAGAAAGGCAAATCACATTTATGACTTGGGGAGAGAAGGTTAGCTAAATTGTAGAAGCTTACCTTGAATTATTCAATCAAATATAAGGATATTTCTATTATGCAGCTTAGCTCAATATCAGAGAGCAATTGAAGGTACTAATATGAGCTACTTAGGCTGCAAGACTAATATTGAATGTAGAATGGCTACTATATTCTTATTATTATTACTTGAATGGTGATGTACATTAAAATGAGGTCTAAGGAATGGATTTCATTATTCAAATTATACTTCTGTACCTGCCTCTCTATTTAAAGTGAAAAATATCAAGCAGCTTTGATAGACTTTTTAATTTAGAGATTTTTTGATGAAGCAAACCATAATTTATATATGATGAATGTATATATTCACAATACTTGTTTTTCTCCTTTTCTTCCTTTTTTTTTTTTTTTTTTTTTTTTTTTTTTTTTTTTTTTTTTTTTTGTTATTAGTCCTCACTGGAGGATATGTTTTCCCCCCATTGATTTCCTAAAGAGAGTGGAAGGGAGGGAGGGGAGAGAGAGACAAAAACATCAATGTGAAAGAGGCACATCAATTGCTTGCCTCTTGCACATGCCCTGACCTGGGCCAGGGATCAGATGAGCAACCCAGGTATGTGTCCTCGACTGGTAATCAAACTCACAACCCTTTGGGCATGGACTGATGCTCTAGCCACTTAAAACCCCAGCCAGGACCTCAATACTTTCTTGATATGACTACCCATCCCTCCCTTTTATATACATCCTAATATTTTCTTTATCTAAGACTTTATTTAGAACACAGGGCCAGTGAAAAATTAAAAACACAACAAATAACATTTAAAAGTGTGTGTGTGTGTGGGGGGGAGTAGATTGTTTAGCAGGTTTACTGAATTTAGCTTTAGTAATCATTTTTCAATGACTTTTGGTTTAAAATAAGTTTGTAAGCAGTGATGGCATGTTCTTCGTTCATTAAAAAATTATCAAAAGAACCCCATAAAAGCTTGTAGAATAATTTTAAAAAGAAAATAAATTGAATAAAGCATATAATGTATATGCATGTATTTATTATATATATCATATATAATGTACATTATATATATTATATATTGCATTATATGCACAAATGTGATTGGAGCTTTGTTTTTAAAATCTGTGAAACTTGCCCTAACTGGTTTGACTCAGTGGCTACAACTTGGTCTGCAGACAGAAGGGTCCCAGGTTCGATTCCAGTCAAGGGCATGTACGTTGGCTGTGAGCACATCCCCAGTGGGGTGTGTGCAAGAGGCAGCTGATCGATGTTTCTCTCTCATCGATGTTTCTAACTTTCTATCCCTCTCCCTTCCTCTCTGTAAAAAATCAATAAAATATATATTTTTTAAAAATCTGTGAAACTTTTTAAAAATAAGAAAAATGCCAAAATATTAAGTTTGTCTTTATATGTGTGGCAGAATTTCTTGTAATTTTTTAATGTTTCTTTGCTATCTATTTATAGTTTACTTTAATAGACCTAGATTATGTCCTTAAAAGAACATATGATATATTAAATGGACATATATTAATATAAAGTTGCAAACTATCCAAAGTGGTAAAGCATGTAGATTGTTGACCCAGACTTGCTGAGCTTAAATTGTGATTTCCTCTCAGCAACTTGACTCAACTCTCTCTGCCTCAATTTCTACATCTATAAATTATGCGCACTTAAGAGTTTGAACTCATAGGTCTGTTGTGAGTAACAGATGTGTAATGCATATAAAGCAATTTGAAATATGCCTGGTACATAGAAGACAGTTCATATGTTTTGGTTATTATGATTAAATTTATAATTAAAAACACGTTACACATTGATAACAGACTGGCATTCGATGTTTCTAAAAAAAAACCTCATAGTGACAATCTAAAATTTGATTTACAACACCTTCAGTAACACCTTATATTCTAAGGTACTTACTTAAAATCCTTAACTACTTGAACTATATTAAAATATAGGTTTTTAAGTCTGAATATTTAAAATATAAATGTCAGAAAGTTCGATATTGATGTTCACATCATCCATTTTTTAAACTCTCCAGTTCTCAGAGAAATTGTTCGGATCTTGCACTCAATGTTAATACTCTGGTCACAATTTCCCCCCTATAACTGTAATAAACAAGGGACAGATAAAAAGATGATGGCATTAATAACAGGCTCTCTGACAGGAATGAGGAGAAAAAGAAGTGGACAGGTAGTGAAAACAGAGACATAATAACTGTGTCTTATAAAAAAAAAATAGCAAGACAACAACAAAAATCCCAAGAACCATTTATTCTGTGAAGGAACAAACAGCTTCTGGCAGAGAAATATAGTTTTGTATTTTGCAGTACAGAGAATACAAAAAGGTGATGTTTCTGCTAAATTGTTATCATTAAGTTAAATTAGAATTCACTATTTCATAAAGCAGGAGCTTTTTTTTTCTTACACTTAGAAGGGTTATATTTTTAATTTAGTTCTTTTGTGTGGGATGTGAGAAAAAGTAATTAAACAAAATAGCTGATTTCTTAACAATTTCAGAAATTGCAAACCACATTTGTAGTTTTTCTTTTGTGTTTCTCATATACTTTTCTAAGATTGTACAGCTTTTTTATTAAAGCTAGTCAATTAATTTAACAGTAATTTTTGAAAAGTATTTAATGAGTATATTACAATAAAAATCCAAATATCTTCTCTTAGCCCTTTCTTCAGATTTTACTCTAAACAAACAAGAAAATAAAATAAAGAATGTGTTCCTTTCTACTCCTTGAAAAGTTTGTGCAAAATGAAAAATGGGAAGAAAATATTCAACAAAGATTTAACATATAAATTATGTTCCTATATCCTGTACTCTGTAAGAATACAGAATGCAAAATAACCTAGATAAACAAAATAAGGGAGAGATTATGGTTGCATTTATCAGTATTCAAGTAAAAATAAAAAATAAAAAGATATAAAGGATTATCTGGTTTAAGTAAGAGACAGTGATTTCAACTTGTTAATAACTTCCCTCAGAAAATACTGTTCCTGACATTTAATTCTCTAAATTCTTCCTGTAATCTTTGTTTCATTCTTTTATATGCTATAAAAGTCTATCCCTCTGTAATTCAATCATAATTCATGTTTTTATACTGGTATGATGAGCTCCAGTCTTGATAGCTTGCTAAAGTTAAATCCAAATATTTAAACAATGTGACATATCTCTCTTTTTAAAACTTAATAGGGATTTATATGTTTTTGTCAAAACTAAGACTATATTTCCCAATTACAAAATATCTTTATTTGTAAGAATCATCACCAAGTTAGAGCAATCCTTGAAAGAAAAAACAAAGCAAAATAAAACACACTGTCATATTTGCAAATACATTGGTTGTGAAATGCAATTCAACTTAATAAAAGTTACAATTACAAAAATATAAAAATTATTTCCTAAAATTTGCATCATAGGAATGGACAGATGGATACATAGGTAATAGAGAAAATGAAATGAAATGTTAGGTGTAGTTGGAATATGAATGCTTACTATATTTTTTTGACTGTATATATGAATAACTTTCAAATAAAATTTTGGGGAAAATATGTTTCTTAGAATGGAACAGTTAAAAACTTCTGGTTCAAATTAAGAAAGATAACATATATTGACCTTTCACTTGCTTCACTAAAATTATTTTCTATAATCATTCATTGATAAGTATATTTTCATGAAGTGTTTCCTCATAAATTGACTGCGAATCAGTCATTTCTTGTGCATTATAATCCCTATAAGTGATTTTAGTCTTAGGCATTGGATCTTGTTCAAATTTCCTTCTAAATCAGTACTCAAAACATTATGCTGAATAATTTTCATAACACATAGCTCTTTCCCTATAAGGTATCACCTGCCTTCTAATTGTATTATACTCATTGTGTCTAGTTTTTAACATTTGTATTTCCTCCACAGAGGTTTATAAGGGAACTTTAAATGTTTATTTATTGCTAAATTTCTTATAGAAAAGTAAAATAACATATATTTCCAATTTGTTGGCAGCAAACATATTTAAAAATATATCTGGATATAAGTTCAATTTTTAAAATAAAATTGTTTATTCTATAATTTTTAACATATATGATTTGACCTCCTACCATAGTGAGGAAATGACCTCAGATAGGACAATGTTGGGAAAATTTGCCCAGGTGTACTGGAGCCAACCTCTAAAGGCAGACGGGGCCAAGAGACCAAAAACAGAGGCTGATACCTCCAGAATTAAGCAGAGAGTTTACTAAGGGAATTTATGCACAGAAGCAGAATCTTGGGCAGTAGCAAAAGGATGGAACCTGACAGGAATGGGGATCTTGATATATAGGTAGCCTCCAGGAGCATAGGTGGCCGGTAGCCTCGTGGCACAGTATTCATTAAGAGCTGTACATTCCAGGGCAGTAAACAATTTACTGAGCTTACCTATCGACAGAAGAACCCTCCTTCAGGCTTACCTTCCAGAAGTGAACTAGGGTTTACCTAGGACAACTTGCTTCTTAAAGATGGCATTGGTCTCATCAAATACTGGCGACTATTTGCCTAACACTCTTCTTATTTCCATTACAATATTGAGTATCAATAGACAGTTTTTTATTTATTTTTTATTTTTATTTATTTATTTATTTTTATATATTTTTATTAAATTATTACCTGTGTACATATCTTACCATTGCCCCCCCCTCCTCCCATACATAATGAAATGAATGCAATTGGGGATAAAAATCATTGGTATTCATTTAAGCAGCAGATAGTACTAAAATACACATACAGTGGGAAATTGCTCTTTTCTGACTAAATGTTCCAAATACCTCACCAACTTTCTACCTCACCACAATCACATTTTTCCTTTTATAAATATGTGGTGAAATATGTATATCTATGTTATGTATACATGCAATTTTGGATGTATGTTATTGTTAAACAAGTAATTTTTATTTTTTTCTGATCTCAGAATATTAATTCAATAATTAATAACTTTATTATGTACTCTTAAAGAAACAAAGTCATGTATGTAAAAAGTATTCATGAAAGCCTTTAAAGTTATAGGATAAAAGCGTCAGTAGAAATATAGAGAAGTGAATATAGTATCAGAAAACAATACAAATTTTATAACCCTATATAAACAACTACATAAATCATATTACTACTTAAAATGAGTAGAAAGAAAAACTCAAAAATTTTAATAGCCTTTGTACTTTGGTGGTAAAATTCATGGAGTGAGCTTTTAATTCTTAATCTCCCAAAACAATCTCAACACTTTATAAAATATTTAAAGTATTATTTTATTTGAAATAAATATTTGAAAAATCCAACCTTAAATAATTCATATTTAGAATTTCATTTTTTTCTTTTCATAAATAAAAAGGTTATAGCAGAATCTCTTTGAAATTAAGTTTGTATGTTGTAATGTTGATTTTTTTTATTATTTTTTTAGTTATACATTCCCAAAGACAAGATTCAAAATCTGTTAGCATCCAAATGTAATTACTCAGGGGTATGATGTGAACATTTTCCGAAGGATGCTATTATCTTCCTGTTTTTAAACAAGCGAGTAGGAGTTTGTTTGCAGCACTACTGCCTTATAGCCACTTTGTTTTATATCTAGCATAGTAAAAACAAGCTGATCAACCTTTCTTATATAGTTAAATGTAAAATTACAAAGCTGCCAATGAATATTTAAGTGCTAAAGGTATAAAATGCCTTAATTTTCTTGAATCGCAAAGACAGCTTAAAAGAACAAACAAAACAAAAAACCACGTATACAGTTGCCAAGTGTTAAGTGCTATAACTACCAAACATGACCCTGTTCTCCCACTCTCAAACTCCAAACCCAAATAGGAGTTTCTGACCCTTGCATACACTCATTCTCTGGGATTTTTCATGACTGTACATCCTGGCCTTAAATGGAATACGAAGTTCTATGCCACAGCTCTGGTGGCCACTATAAAATTAATTTTAGGGTGTCATATCGGCCCATGTTCTTAGAAATCTCTTCATGATTGAGTATAAGGATCTGTTGCCCCATTCTTTCCTCATTTCTACACTTGAGTGAGAATTGTATTCAATTCTCTTCATCCCAAACTACTTAACAGAGAAAGAGAACAAATGGGTTTTCCATCTCAGGAAAGATTCCTTATTGTCATCTTTTACTTTGTATTCCTGCAGTGTGGGGGGCAGAGGCATTTAAATCATTATGATTACAAGCAAAGTTTTAATAGGTTTTACTGCATGCTGTCTAGTTAGCGTTCATTCAATTTTGTGTTTTTCCCTTTATGTCAGGATGTTAAATAAAGTAATATTGAGTAACGAGAAAAAAAAATCCATTATGTTTCAAGTTTCATTTCTATTGACAACAATAACATAAGTTAATCGTTCACTTGAAGAAAAGTAACTCATTTTGGGGGCCAACAAAGGTTCAGATACTTCAGGAAAGACAGCAGTAAGATTCAGAGGCAAGTGAAAGTACAAAGGTGACTAGGAGGAAATAGATTACTTAGGAGGCCTGGAGTTACAGGCAAATGAAAGACACATTAATAAATGTGCCCATTCTGCAACCTAGTTGTCACAATGGAGGGCCTTGCTTGTCAAATTGCAAAAAGAAAGGGGGTGGGAGAAAAGAACAAAGAAAAATCAATCAGAACAAGATTACTTTTTATGCCTCAAAATTAAAAAGGATGCAAATCTTTCAAGACACATTAGAGCAGGTATCTAAAAGGCAGCACCAAGTGCTGGACCCTCGGTACCGATTACCCATTTTATGACAGGTTTGAGATAGAAGTTAAGAATACCGTAGAATAGGATAGACTGCGATCTCTTTTTTAAAATCAATAGCTTTTAAAATCCCCAGTGCTCTCACTGCTGAGATTAATAAAGACCAGGAATCCATCCTGAACACACACAATGACTTCTATTACAAAAGGAAAAATGAAAATGCTGCTATTACTGACACAGTCGATAGATCCCACCTCAGCGTATGCTGTGCTTTCTATATTTTTAATTTAAATGCATATAGTTCCAGGGACTGGAGCATGATCATCATTTATTTGCTTCAGAGTATAATGGAAGATGTAGAAGTCTGTCCCATAAATAAACATATAACCTGTCTTGGGTACCATTCTCTTAAAATATTTTCCCTGGAAACTTATCTAGCCATTCTCAATATGTGGTTCTTCCTCTAGCCTGCTCTTTATTACTGGGTTTTGGGGTTGTTTTTTGTTGTTTGTTTGTTTTCTTCTTTTTGCTAGTACTTGAACAGAATATCATGAAATTGTGCTTTCTGCCTCAGGTTTGAGTGGCTATAGTCCCAAGTGTACAAACAATAGCAGCCTTGTTAAAAAAAATAAGAAGGGATATAAAGAAAATTTACATTCAGACTTTTGAAAGCTTAAAGGAATGCATAGTTTTTATAAGCACATAATTTTTCCCAAGTACCTGAAAATATTTCTTACCCTTTGTGTTTATGCGTCCTCAGGGTAAAAGCGACCTCTATTTTTTTTAAAAGTAATTAATATATATTAATCTAAAAATCTTTCAGCAGCACTTTTATTCTTATTATAAAGGGTGAGGCCACCAATAAATCATTCAACAGAGTTATGCAGTATTTATGCGCAGTGTGCAGCAGACCCACTTAATCCAATTAAGCTCAAGATGTAATTCTCTCACTGATAGGCTTCCGGAACTTCTACAGCAAATTCACAAACGCATTCAGAAGGCAAAACTTGCTTTGCAATATTTGCCCTAGAGACAGTATACACTGACCTTTTTTTATTTTTTCTTTCAAGATAATATTTAGAGGACCCAGGTTTTTTTTTTTTGTGGTGGTAGATTCATTATATCTAGATTTGTCATTATTTTTCTTTAAGACATTAACAGTTAATGATTAACTCCATCAGCCCAAAAGCAGTTTAATAAATAAAGATTTCCTCTTCATTAAGGATCTGCCACAATTTTTCTCAGAACATAGATATCTACTCAGTGCATGAATTCCTAAAGTAAGGAGCAAAGAACAAAGATTTCATGCATACGATACAGACAGCAGAGCTGTACCAGTAGAGAGAAATGAACCTGCCTGCTATAAGGAACATGCCTTCCTATGTGTAATCATGTGGTTTCTGTGTCACAATCAACATGTTCTCTATACATAATGCAAATTATTTTCTGTTAGAATTTTAAATAGAAAGAATATAGAGAATGAGGTTAGGAGGGAATTGTTTAATGCTCTAAACAGACTCACAAAGATGTTTCAGAGGGAAAGAGTGCTCAGACCAGAGTGTGGTAGTTGGTCTTTTTCAGAACCAAACTAAAAGGAATTCTCTGTAACCAGATCAGCAGAGGACTGGTGATATGTGGACAGGACCCACAGTGATATTTAAGAAAAGGAGGATTTCCCCCCAGACTATCCTAACAGTATCTTAGAAAGCCCAGAGATCTTTAACTCTTTTCAAAGTGTGGTATTAGACTAGCAGCATAGACATCTTGGAGAGATGGTTAGAAATGCCAATCTTCGGCCCTATTCTGACCCATCCAGGGGATTCTTAATCACTTGAGTGTACTAATGTGTAGCCTTTAAGAAGATTTGTCACCCCTTCGGTTTGTGGCAATTGTAAATAACATGGAAACATTGCTCGACCATAAGTTGGTGTAGACCGAGGAAGTACAGTGCTGAAGCTATGTGGTAGGATTTTTCCTTCCCAGACAACTCTGACCTGCCCAGAGCAGTGATGGATCTTCGATGACCTGGTACTTGAAGGAAATTAACCTGGATGTGGGAAGCCCAGATGAAATTTGCAGTGATCTCTAATCATTCTGGTAAATGCTTGAGTCAAGGGCTTTGATGCTGGCCATCTCTAGTGAAACCTTTTTAAAAATCTCTTTGTTGTTATAACTCTGTATTTTGATCACCATTACTTCATGTGATCTCTCTGTTTATTCAACAATTGTGAAATGTTATTTTCCCCTGTAATTTTTTAAAAAATTCTTTAGGTTATTTATGCCAAACTATATCTGATGATAGCAAATACTTTTCAATTACTTCAAAAAAACTAATTAGTGATTAGTTTGTCTTCAAATGTTGCATGCTGCAGAAGTATTTTCTTTAGTTAGTATGGTATAGGGTCTAGCCAGAGATCATGCTTGATATAGATACAAAATTACTATGTTATTTTTCAAGTGTGTTCTTCTTTAGAACTAAGATTATTGCTGTGATTATTATAATTTTTAATCCATAAATATCATTCTTTGACATAGCTCGATGAGTCATATTTTTTTTTTTACTTAGGACTAAAATACATATTTATGACAGTGCTAAAATTTGGTTTTCTAAATGTAATGCATTCATTTTGTTTGGGGGATTTTTCTTTTGCAGTTAAAATATCATAAAACCTTATGAAGTTTACCTAATTCCAGTTAAATTTATGCCTGTTTAAAAGCCACTTTCTAATGTATTAATTACCAAGCAGTCATTCTTCTTCCTCTTTCTGCCATCTAGACTTTGATAATAACACTACTCTTATAAGCCTCCTCAAATATGGCCAAGTGCCAAAGTGAAGAGCACACAAATTAATTGAAACTATTCTAAGAATACTGTACTGAGGCAGTCCTGAAGTAACTGAGTTGAAAAATACACCTCTGACTGAGTACCTCTGACCTTTTAAATCTCTCAACATATAGTGGACAGACAACTATATATAGATTATAGTTATAAGTACATTAAATATAAATATGGGGAGAGTAACGAAATTAATATATTTTTGCAAAGCATTCCTCAATAGCCACATGAAATGTATTATAAAGTGGAGTTGTTCTAAGAAAAGACCAAAAACGGGTGACTCGTTCGAGTTCATAAGACAGTAGTGGATTGGCAAATGAAAAGAGAAATCATGAGATGGGAAACATGCATGGAAAAAGACAAAGGGAGCAGAGGATTCAAGGAAAACATACAAGTATGATAAAGAGAGAGACAATAATTTCACACACACATAATACAGAGGACAAGTACCATGGTACAACATATGAGATTTGTTATATTTTCAGCAATTATAAGATAAATCTTTTCTGGAAGGTAAAATGAGGATTTGGTTTTATTAAAATATTTTATTTATACATATGTACTCTAATTGCTGTGTTTATTTCCTATTTAAACCTCTTCTCAAAATAAGTTGCCATTTAGCTCAGCCAGGGCAGCTCAGTGGTTGAGTGTTGACCTATGAACCAGGAGGTCACCATTTGATTCCTGGTCAGGACACATGCCCCAGTTAGAGCTCAGTTCCCAGTGTCAGGTATGCAGTAGGCAGCTGATCAATGATTCTTTCCCAGCATTGATATTTCCATCTCTCTCTTCCTGTTCCTTCCTCTCTGAAATCAGTAAAAATATATAGTTGACATTTAGTAATTTATAGAAACTAAATGAAAGTGATTCAAATGACAGGATCCTGTGTTGCAAATCTGGAAACAAACCAAAAGAGTTACATAAATCATTCTCATTCTCTCTCTCTCTCTCTCTTTCTCTCTCTCTCTCTCTCTCTCTCTCTCTCTCTCTCTCTCTCTCTCTCTCTCTCTCTCTCTCTCTCTTTCTTTCACTTTAGGGTGGAAAGTGGTTCTCTGGAACCCAGGTCCATTGCCACATAAGCACAATGCTGGTCATTTTATGTAAATATATAGTTAGTCCAATTACAGTATCCCTAAAGACTAAGAATATCAATTTTCAGCTTTATAATTGTTCAAAAGTTATGGACATTTGCCAATTCAAATGTGGCCCATGGATTCTAACATCAAATATGTCCTCTGTCTCCCTTCGCCAATCTTTAATCCATCATGTCTTTAAATTGTCTAGCCATTATCTGAACAAACTGGACCTGTACCAGGATTCTAGAAGGGAGCAGCTCCATAGCTCACTGTTATTCCCCCGAGCTAGTCAGTCCCACAGGCCATACCTTACAGCGGGAAGTGCAAAAAATATACATCAAACTCTGGGGTGACTTTATAAAGCTTAGTTTTCTTATGAAAATGAAGCTTTAACCTTACCTAGCATCTCGTGAATGTAAAGGATTGCAATCTCCCATTTGTATGCATTAACCAGGAAGGCACTGTGCCAGCATGGAGCCTTATTTTCAGCAAATAATTTCTCAGGAGAGAGGGAAAAGAAGAACTGAGATATCTATCTTAGGTAAATTTAACCAGATACAAGGATCCAGTTATGGCTAAATAAGTACAAGCAATAAAGATACATGTTTTAAGAATACTGCTTTCTTTAATAAGTATGATCCCACACAGCCAGTTAGAAGGTGATGGTATTTTAGAGGCACAGCTTCGAGCTAAGCAGCTGCAGTACATACCCAGCTAATGCATGAGATATTGGTTTGAGGAAGGAAATAAAGGGAGATCTCAGTAGAGTTAAGAAAACAAATTAAAACAGTAGTTTGTCTCTCTGAAGCAAAGTGATTAATAGTTACACACAAGCTCATCAATAATGCTAATGCAGAGCAATAGGTTAATGCTGCACATTAGCCTGTTTTATATAAATGAAACCATGGGAAACATTTATTTAAGGTGTGGATTTGATTGTAATTGCCTCTTTCCCAAGTTTGATCTTATAATTTAATATATATAATATATACATATATAATTTTAATTATAAACACTAATATATTTTTCAGATCATATAATATATTTTATTATAATAAATGTATTATTATATGTTTAATTTAATAAAATTAAATGTATAATAAAATAAAATATATTTCTCAAGAATAGTTTTTTTTTTTCTACTAGTTGGTATACCTTCAATAGATAGGCAATATATTTAGCCCAATGTCAGAAAAATTTAGTAAATGTCCACTTACCTATTATAAATATGATGATTGAGCCTCTTTGCTTTTTCTTACCCTCAACAAATACCCATTCTAAAGTTTTTCATACATGACCTTTCTTTCTAATGGACTTTCTTCTCTAAATTCTCACATATCTAAGGAGGAAAATATAATAAATTTAGTATTTTGGTTTTGGAATTTAAATAACCAAAATCTGTTTTCTATTGAAATTAAGAAAATTTTCCTTATTACTATATGAATGTACAAATCTGAACATTAACAAAAAACATAAAAAATCGATACCCTAGTTTTTTGTATAGTATATACTAGATTCAAAGAATTAGGGCCCCCAATTCAAAACTAGGTAACAAGGTGATTTTATATATTTTCTTAAACTGTTTTATTACTTTTATTTCATTGATGCACCATTGGAATACTAATAAGCAATTTATAAATTATATCCTCAAATAGCATAGGGTGAAAACATGAATACAAAGATCATTTCTAGCCTGTTCGTGTGGCTCAGTTGGTTGAGCATCATCACATGCCCAAGAGGTCACTGGTCTAATTCCTGGTAAGGACACTGGTCTTGTTGCAGCTCAATCCCCAGTTGGCGACCTGCAGGAGGCAGCAGCTGACCAGTGTTTCTATCTTGTCCTATCCCTTCTCTCTCTCAAACAAACAAACAAACAAACATATTTTAAAAATATATATTATTTCTACCTTTTGTTTTTCATAAAAAGTAGATTTTTTTTTATGAGAACCTGTAGTTATAAGGCTCAATCAAAGCTTATATAGATTGTAGGTCAAGTCCTTTCATATCACTTCACCTTAGTTTCCCCATGTGCAAAATGAGGCTTATTATTTATACCATTATTTATACCATTATTTATACTTATTATTAAGATTTGTTAATTAAATGTTCATTGGTTTTCATCTTGGTTGGACTCACCTTCGAAGGTTAAAGTTTCTATTAATCCATAATAAATCTCTGAGAAATTCTATTTGAAACTTTCATTATGAATATATTAGATTAATTGAATAAATGTGGAATTTTAGGGTTATTGGGCTTTACCCATTTGCTAGTACAATGTTCTAAAATTTTTCTTCTCTCTGCATTTCAGTTTCTGTGATATATTAAAATTAATAATAATAATATCTATCACTCTAAATTGTTATAAGAAGCAAAGAGCTCTTTGTAAATTGTAAAGTTATGCAATGTTAATCAATACTATCACTTCAAAAAGTGCTATTTCCAGTTATGGTTTGTGTTATAAATAGCAAACATAAGTTTGCATTCGCATTTGAAATAGTCCTTCTTAAAAAATGTGCATTCCTTGTTAGATAGTGTTTTAAACACCTCTTTTCAAGCACTGCAAAAACTCACGTGGACTTCATGTTCCTGTCTCATAGCTCACCCTCAGATCTACTTTGATGAAGGATTACTCCTGCATGTTCTTCAGCGAACTCCTGATCTGCTTTATTTCACTGAGATGCTTCTAAATAAAAGGGGTGATGTCAGTTGCATGGAAATCAGAAAAAAATATTTATCTTTCAAAGGAGTCCTTTATTCTTAGTAAACAAACCTCTCTGGTCACTGGACAAAACCGTTCTTTTTATCTGATGCCTACTTAGCATCTCTCTCCATTTTAGAGGTCTCTGTCATTGCTAAACTTAACATGTCCACCAATTTTATCTCACATTACATTGTTCTCAAATTTCTAAAATTGATAAGTTCTTATGAGCTTCAGGATCTATATACTATACACACTATGTTCATTTTACCTAAAAAAAAATCTTCAGATATCCAATTCCTTCTTATCTTTTGTGTCTCAGGTTAGATGCCACCTTATTCTAGAAGGTGTCTTTGACTACTGAATAAAAAATACATCCCATCTAATTTACCCTTACTTTCATTTGCAGTATTGGTCTCATTGTATAATTATATATCTGTTCCTCAACTTATTTGTTGTTTGCCTCCTCCAGTTTACTGTGAACACCAGGACAGAGTTATGCCTGTTTCATTCCTCTCCATGAATCTCAATGACTAAAACATGGAAGGCACTCAATGAATAGCTAATGACTAAATTAATAAATTAATAGAAGGAACAGAGAAAATAGAATTTAAATGTCTTTGTAAAAGTAAAATTTGTCTAGAGACACCATCTTAAAAGATTGGATTGGATGGTTTTAGTTGTTGCTGAATATCACTTTATGACTCTCTCTTGCTAACATTTCAGTGCAATGTGCCTTAAGTCAACTCATTATTATTTTTCTTATTCTTATACTCCTTTTTAAGCCTGCTCATCATTATATATATCCTAGCTCTTGTAATGGCTCTATCCACTTCCCAGTCTAAGAGTAAACTTGGGGACCATATATATTTAGGTACTTCATTTTTTTTCACTCTATGTATCCAAATAGATTTCCCCATCTAAAAGACTCTTTATTCATTATTATTTTGTGCTCATTTATCTCTTATCTGAAAATCTATATTAACTCTTGTTGCCATGTCTCCAGTTTCTCCATTCTTACTTATATGCTTCTATCTCCTAAAAAATTATAAAAATCTTAAGGGCAAGGAATCTCTTAGTCATCCTAGTTACATGTACACATGGTCAATTCCTGCCTTGTCCTTATGGATTTAAGATTCAGTAGTGTGTATATCTTTGTACAACCAACTTATAATTTGTAATAATAATGACATATTTGTAAAGATGCTTTTCAAATTATCTTCAAATCCCTTTCTTCATAACTTAGCTCTCTAATTTGCTAATCATGCAAACATTATCCCTATAAAGCTTCCAAAGCATCATTCTTCCCCATCTTTCAAGTAGTGTGCCCTACAATATAAACAATAGCATCTATTATTTATTCATTAGGATTCCCTTGATATACCCTATTAAATCTTGATAATTATTCTCTCCGTGTGTTTCTAGGGATAATAAATTGCCTTTCTGCTCAGCATTCCTTGGTATCACACAATACATACAACATACATACATACATACATACATAAAAAGAGTTGAGCATATATTTTCTGCTAGAAGAGGAAAACACGGTGAGCCAGTTACAAAGATTGTAACTTTTTGCATATCAGCAGCTTTTGGACGTGGTGAGCAGTGGTCCCTCCTTTGGAAAACTAGCAGGTATTTCAGAATGAAAAGAGGCAGAGTGGTCACATTGATCAGAGAAGATTTGCTTATAATACCTACCTTCCTCTCTGCCTCAGGAAGGGACAAAAATAGTGAATCAGGCATGAAGCCATCATAACAAATGGTCTGGGCACTTCTTTGGGCCCTTTGTGGTGTGTGTGGGGGGATTTATAAGTAGACAAGCCTTTTCCTTTCTCAGCACTCTTGGCATGTTTTATATTTTTGTTTTTTATATAGTCACCATGACTAAGATAATATATAAGGGTCACTTGACTGGGTCTGAAAAATAGACATCAAACCTTCTTAAGAAATTTTAAAAGTTAAGTTATATAAGTGCTTTGTCAAAAATAAATTACCTGGGTATGGAGCTGGATTTAGTTCAAGAAGGGAAATCTAATTTTAGTAACAAATGGGTAGCCAAGGACAATCAAATTAAGGAAGGTCCTCACACATCTTGTAGATTACCTTCCTGGAAAGGTACTAACAATCGCAATCACATATGCTACATCTGACTGTATCAATGTAATAAAGGAGTCACTTTATGTGCAATATAATGAACATATATATTATATGCATAACATTTTATAGATACTACCAGAGGCCCAGTGCACAAAAACCATGAACAGGTGCAGTCCTTAGGTCTGGCTAGTGATCAAAGTGTGAGCATCTGGCATGGAAGGGCTGACCTCTGGGCCCCAGGCAGCACTTGGGCCCCCAAACCCATTTGTCCCCCCTCCGCCTGAGTCATCGGACTCCTGCCCAGCTCTCTCAGTGCCTGGAGCCAGGTGGTGGTCCTGACTCCCGCCACCGGTGCTGGTCACAGTCTTTGGGACAATTAGTGGGGCTATTGGGCACTGCTTGCACCTGCCTTTGCCTGGTACCTCATGCTCATCTGCTCCACCATCCTGCTGTAGTCCCTCTCTTGTTGAGGCCCATTGGGGCCAGTAGCGCCTGCATTGTCGCCCACTGCCAGTGCTGCCTCTCCAACTCCCACTATGTTCCATCCTGCCCCCTGGTGGTCATTGCATGTTATAGCAAGCATTCAAACTCCTGGTCAAGAAGGCAATTTGTATATTAGGCTTTTATTATACAGGATTGTAAGCACTTCATAAAAGGAGTACATTTTCAAGCATTTCTAGCAATAGAATATTTTCTCATAAGATCATTTTAATGACACTGAATGCATAAAAATAGATAAAAAATGTACTGTGATTAAAAGATTTATGGGAAAGAATCAGAAGCCCCACATTTGGCCTTTCCTGCATTTCCCAATGTGGCCCTCAAAAGTCCTCCACACAACTTGGTTGATTTAATCAAGGACAAGTAAAATCTTTTAATAGTGTAAAATTTTCTAAAACATAATCATATAAATATTTAATAGAGCATTTATTACCTGTATGAAGTTGTATTTCTTACCTTATTTTTGCAGGAACAAGTCAGAAAGTGAATAAATGTTCTCACAAGAGTTATTGAATTCAGAAAGGCTTTGAGGGAAATTTGGTAAATGAATTTGAAAAAAAAGAATGAGGTTCATTGTGACTTTATTCTCATAAATTTTCCCAGGAGAGCATCAACAGTAAAGATCAAGTGATTTCTCAGTATTTGGCATTAGAATTTCATTTCCAGGAGTTTGAATGGTGAATATACTTATCTCTGTGCTTCTTAACATGAGAGTCAAAACGAATATCACAGGTGTTGTGACAGAATTTAGTACATTCACAAGGACCTTAAATCAGAATAGTCTAGAATTAGAAGACCAGAAAAGTTTCAATCATACCAGGGAACAAATGCTATTTTTCTCAAGGTAATCAATGTATTTAGCTATATTAAAGTACTTTGTAAATGCCCAAAGGTTCAGTTTTTTGAAAATTTTACCAAAGTAAAATAGATAAGTTTTAGATGTGGAAACCCCCAATAAATACTTAGATAATTAAGGATGAACATTTGATGAAGATATGGTTTCTAGTAATATTTTGTGATTTTTTTTGGGGGGGGAATAAACTTATAGCAGTGGAAAACATTCTTTTACATTATTTAAATTTTTGTTAGAATTGATAATTTTTTAGAAAACTTATGAAATATTTTAGTACTCACTCTCAATATTGTTCTTCTTAATCAAAAATACTTGTTCAGATTTTTTTAATGTCATTGAATTGTGAGAAACAAAGATAGTGGTATTTAGAAACTTTCTGAGACTTTCATAAGTGACCTCTAAAGACAAAGCAACATCTTTCTGGAAGTAACATCCTGGAGTGAGTTAAGTAAATAAAAACAAACAAACAAACAAATGTGTGTGTGCCTGTATGTGATGTTTTTAACCACTGACTTGTGGTTTTAGCTACCAATGACTACTTTTTGAAGGCCTTCCATTTCTCTATTCTGGGAATGAGTTGAGGGTTAATGAGACAATGGATCTGTGAGTGCCACTGTAGAAAGATGGTAGCTTCATATAAATGAGTATAATTATCCAATTTTCTGAATGTTTTCTTAATAAGCAGATGGGAAATTTCCATTCATGGCAAGGAATTTCAAAGGCTTAATCATTTCATTTTTGTCACTATTCAAAATTTCAAGCATAGCTCTGCTCAAAACTCAAATCACATCTTGAAATCATTCATATTTCTCTCTCTGGGGGGAGGGAGTATGAGTGAATGGGTGTGAATAACTTTGGATAATCTACACACCAAAGAGCAGTGAAAACTTGGCAGTTGTTCAATTTATTTGATCAGTGTAGATTGTCAAATGGAATTATTCAAACCCAAAGCAGAACCTTTAAAATTGTTTGGCTCTAGATGTGCAAAGAATTATTTTTATGAATTAATATAATATATATGAGTCATTTCTATCAAGTCAGTGTTAAAAGAGACAATTCCGCCAGCCACTCACTCAACTTTTTGAACAGTCAATCATCAAATAAATAATTATTTCAATTAATATGAACAGCCAAGACCGGTTTGGCTCAATGGATAGAGCGTCGGCTTGGGGACTGAAGGGTCCCAGGTTCGATTCCGGTCAAGGGCATGTACCTTGGTTGAGGGCATATCCCCGGTAGGGGGTGTGCAAGAGGCAGCTGATCGATGACTCTCTCTCATCGATGTTTCTGACTCTCTATCTCTCTCCCTTCCTCTCTGTACAAAATCAATAAAATATATTAAAAAACAACAACAACATCAATTGATATGAACATATGGCACAATTACATAGTGTTTTAGAGAGTATCCAGTTGTGAATAAAAACACAGTGTCTGGTGAAAAAAGTCTCTGCTTTGAGTTTACAAAGAAAGCAGTTAGAGAGAGTAACTGAAATGGCTCTATTGAGTTTAATAGAGAGATCAAGTCCTGCCACAAGTGGTCAGAGGTATGGTACAACCTCTAATTACAAGAAAACACGCTCATTATTACTCCACACCAGTTCCTTTAATAAGGCGTTGATTTATTGTCAGTGGTGCAGAGTTGCCAGTGAAAGGCTCACCCTTTAACTAGTGTAGATCTAAGTATGTGTCCGGATTAGCTGTTTTTTCTCTTTTTCTTCTAAGCACTTTCTCTGTATCTCATCACTGAGGTGGTATTAACATGCATCTGATAAAATAAAAGCATTTTTCTGTAAATGTTGGACCAAAGCAAACACATCACAAGAAAAATCAAAAGGAACATTAAATACAAATCACCTTCATAATGTTGCTAATTTGTTACTGCTTGCAGTAAAGCTCTTAATGAGATTATCTGGGATTGGGCCAGTTTCCCTGGAGAGTTTCATTAAACTCCCAAACGTGTTTCCTTCATTTATGCCTAAGCACTTAGTATACTTGATTATATTTCATATCTGGTAATTTACATTTTTGGCAAATTTATAAATCTTTTTCTTATAACAAAAGGTGAAAATTCAGAGTAATTGTGTACATGATAAAAGTTTTGTTTGTAGGATAAACATCTCTGTATGTCCATTTGCCTCACTACCTACTTAGCAGATTACTTGGTGAAGATCAAAAGAGGGATGCTGGAGAAGGTTTTTACCAAATTCGAGGAATCTGCTTCCCCAAATGCTTTTTTAAATGTGGAAGAGAATAAAAATAAATAAAGGTTGGAGATCTGGTAGTCTCAGCTTTCGCAGTGTTATTCGGGAATGATACCCAAAATAGGATATTGCATACTATTTCTTGGACTTTTAATGTGCATCTCAATTCCCTGCATATCTTGCTAAAATTCTGATTTTGATCAGTCAGTTTACTGACTCTGCATTTCAAACAAAATCCAACAAAGGCTACTGGTCAACAAGTCGATCACACTTTGAGTGGTAAGAAGTTAGTTTAATAAACTACTAATAGAATCAATTCTAGTTTAAAGAACCAAATATAAAGGAAATGAGTGTTATAAACAAAAACCAAGTAAATGATGTCATTTGGATACACAAGCCATTAGAAAATGTATTACATAGGAGCCTGTCATACATTTATCAGAAATCATAGATTTATTAAACAAGATCTCATTAAAAGAATAAAAATACCACATAATGAAGATATCAACTAAGTCTTGCTCTCTGTTATGAAATTCTGATAGTCATATTAAAGATAAATAGCTTTATTAAAACTGGACATTTCTATTAAGACCAAAAGCAGTCCTTAGAAACAACTATATAAATCAAAAGGCAAAAGTGCAAGGGAAAACAGTAGGAGTTATAAAGCAGACATTTTAGTCCCAGCTCTGCCATGGAACCAGCTTCCTTTATCTAACTTTATCTAAAATTGAAGATCATAAACATCTGCCCAAATTTCATCATATATGTAGTGAGATGTGACTATGATAATCCACATGTATGCATTTTTAAATTATGTATAATTTATATCTAAAGTATTTTAAAATGTTAAATACAATTTTCTTCTGTGGATAACAGGCTATGATGCTATAGTCCATGTTGGTACATATGCTAATTTTTAGTGTTCTCTAGGTTTTCATATATGTGTGAGAGAGAGTGGTCAATTTTACTTGGTAGTGCATTTTTTTAAATGCCCAGGTTTGACCTGAAAATGTGCTTGCAGATTCTTTTGGCACCAATTCCATTTAAATCTGTAGTAACATGCTCATTCTTATTGAAGGCTGCCCCTGGAGACCTGGGATTAAAGGAGAGAATTTAGTTCCATATATGGATAAACAATTTCAGAAATTGATTAAAATTTATTTAGTGATAGGTGTCAGTGATTATTTTAATGTGTAATATGTGTGTTATCATTTTAACCATTTGCTGCAACATGACACAGAGATTAAAAAAGGAGGGCTTAATTAATCTCTCAAGTAAAAAGTTCAAGAGAATTTGCTAGCATAAAATAGGCACACTTATGAAAAGAACACCCACTGTTAGTCAGCACATATATCAAAGAGAGATAACTGTGAGAATGTCAGTAGAGTCAATTCTCTCAGGCAATGAACTTTTGTTCCAAAAGTTTCAGTGTTTCTAGATGGTCACCTAAGGATGGGATGCCTTTCTGATGTGTTTTGCTGAGTCAGGGATTTCTCAAGGCAACTGTCAAGGTTGATGTATCATCTTTAAAGATGTGTCTTATAACTGTGCTATGACCCAAGGCGAATCTTGGACCTTTCTGTGAGCTATAGGAGGTGTATATAATTCACTTTATTCAGGGTTTGCATTAACTATGGGGGGTTGTGTTTCTTATTGAGAAAAAAAAAATTGGAGGTAAATTCTTCTATTTCATTTTTTAAATGAAAACCCACAATGTAATCTCGTGCTCTTATTGTTTCTGTTTGTCATGCCAAAGTCTAGACAACTTGGGAAGCTTTCAATGTAGTTTCACATTTCTCATGAATCAACAAATTCTTATATTAAATGAGTTTGTTTTAACTGCAGTTGTTCTATATAATTTACCATGAACTATACTGTTTTTATTAATTTAATTGAACATTCTTTTATTAAACTCTGCTCCAGTGCAGGCATCATCTTCCAAAGGGACGTGTCTAATCTTATCTCCGGGCTTCAAGTCCTGCAATGGCTTTGCTGCCCCAAGTTTTTAATAAAGTCAAACCTCTTTAATGTGCTCTACGAGGTTCCTTATGATCTGGCCTCGGCTACCCCAATTTACAATCCAATTTCTTTACTCACACGTCCTAACTTCCAGCCATGATGACTTCTGAGAGTGGTTCCCCCAATTTGTCATCCTCTTTCAAGCTACTTTACGCATGCTATGGTTTGTATCTAAAATGCCACTATGTCTTCTTTCTTCGAAATTTCTCAATTGCACTTCAGAAGTCACCTCCAGCTAGAAGCTTTCTAAAATCCCTACAAAGATTCTATGCCTCTTCTGAGTAGAGTGACTATTTTTTTCTGGTTTACTAAAGACAGTCTCAATTTATGCCTATTCAAAAACATAGGCAGTTACTAACTTTTTTTTTAGCCTCAATTTTCTCATGCATAAATGATATATAACTTCCGGTGGTTTGTGATTTTAAATTAAATTGTGCATGCAAAGCACATAGTTACTGCCTCGTACATTGCAGGCTGTCAATAAAATAGTGTTTTGTTTTGTTTTAAACTTAATGACACTGTATTGTAATTCCATATTACCTCCTTCACTGGACCTTTAGCCTCTTAAAGACAGATTTGTGTGTGTGTTTTATCTATTTTTCCATGAGACCTAGCACATTGTAGATGTGTAATAAGTGTTTATCTAATGGATAAATAACTAGAATGATTGACAGAATGAATGATTGATTCAATGAATGAATGAATGAATGTAGACATATTACCTGGCCTCAAGGTTAAGAAAACAGCTTTTACTATAAGCTATCTTATATTTCGGTGTCCTAGTGTATAAAAGATAGTGAGAGCAGTGACAAAATTGCACTTGCTCCACTGGAGAGATTAGGAAGTACTCAGAGAGAAAGTGGCACTTGAACTTCAAGATGTAGAAAGATGTGAAAAGAAATGCCATTCCAGACAAAGGCCACGATCACCATATTATCATTGTACAATGATTATCTTAGTAAATGATATATACTATAACTTTAAAATGTTACAAAGAGTATTTCTAAAATTGAATGCAAAAGCTTCTATATTCTATCTTCTTAAGAGGCCTTTGTCACTGCTATTTTTTTTTTTTAATGAGGTATTGTTAAGTGTGATCCTTCTTATGCTGATATAGAATTTTAAAAATAATTGCAGTCAGGCATTCTATTTCTTATTGGTTTAACTGTTGAAAGTTTATGTGAATGAGTGGTGGGAGAAGTGAGATGTTCATGTTTTCTCCTTTAATTTTTTAATATGATAATCATCTCTAAAACTACAGTTAAAATTAATAAATATATTTTTTTCTAAAATTAGAAGGATCTATTGCATTTGACAAGTTCTAACTGTTTATAATGTCAGATTATTTTCAAAATATTACAGACATGGGAAAGGGGTAGAATTAATTTTGAGTAAAATTATGGCTTGTCTGCAGATAACACAATCAACCTTTCAAAAGCAAACACCTCTTTCCAAGTATAGTTGTTAGGAAATGAAAGCCTAATTCAAATGCTAAACAGGAAAAATGAGGATAAGAATAGAAACTCCTCTGGAGAAAAAAATAAAGAACAGAATTTTAGGCACGATTTTCAAAGAAATTGCCCCCTTGTAAGTACTACTAAATGTTGGTTGGTTGGATGGCCTTGGTGATATTGACAGCCCTTCAGAGTGAGGGATTCAAGTTAATGGACAGCTAATATCATGATTGAATGGTGCCCAATCTGCTTGAGGATGGAAAATCAGTAGTTTATTAGATTTGTCAGAAGATGGGAAGGGAACGTATGTTGTGTTTGCCTTCATCGCCAGGGTTACACTAATTAAGCACCTCCTTAAGATGGAAAGGAGCCTGGAGAATTGAACTGGTAATGAGATTCAGGCTTGAAGTAAATGAAGCAACTTTACCATAAGGCACACTGAAAGACAATTAAACCTCTTTATCAATGCAGCTTTCATCCAGAAATAAAATCTCACATGGCTGCTATAAAATACACAGGGGACTGCGAGGAACTGTAAATCTTTTTTCTCAGCTTGCTGTTGTACTTATAACTTCTGCATTGTTTTGACATTTGGGTTTATTTGCATTGGAAGTTAGTCATAGTGAAAAGCATTTCATTTTCCTACGTAGAAGTTTCTGGTGTGTCACATTTGTTGAAATCTTTTATGAAAGGTTTTGATTAAGCATAAAACTGGTTAGAGATAAAAAGCAATTTCCTCAAAAAATTTTGGACTGAAAAGAGGGAATATTCTAAAGAGCAATTATTGCTGTTCACATTTCAAAAATCCCATGAAAATTACTTCAGTAAAGTTAATTTTCTAGATAAAGGCTAATTCTTGCTTCTACAAATATCACCTTTCCCTCAAGTTAAAAATTTTCTGTTGGGAAGGACCCTAACAAATAGCAGGAGAATAGTCTCATCTGAATTTTCAGATTTTACTTTAAACACAGTGGTGGGAGAATGTTTTTTTTTTTTTTTATGTTTTATTGATTTTTTTACAGAGAGGAAAGGAGAGGGACAGAGAGCCAGAAACATCAATGAGAGAGAATCATCAATCAGCTGCCTCCTGCACACCCCCCACTGGGGATGTGCCCACAACCCAGGTACATTCCTTGACCGGAATCGAACCCGGGACCTTCAGTCCACAGGCCAACGCTCTACCCACTGAGCAAAACCAGTTTCGGCTGGGAGAATGGGTTTTTATTGGCAGTTAAATTTTCTGATGAATTCTAAATATGCTCTTACCATACAGTAAAATAACATAACCCATTTGCATTTTATAAGAAAATAGGCCTTTGAAACAAAACTTTATTTCTATGTTGCAGTGTATTAGCAGTATAGTGAACTGTTGTACATAACTTAAAAATGTCTATTCTAATAAAAGGGTGATATGCTAAATAGACCAAATAAACCAGGTGTCTTCCGGATGTCCTTCCAGACAAAGCCATGGTGTTGGGGACTGTGGCAGGGGTGGTTAGAGGCGATTAGGAAGGCAGGCAGAGTGGTTAGGGATGATCAGACCAGCAGGGGAAAGCAGTTAAGGGTGATCAGACAGGCAGGCAGAGGTGGTTAGGGGCAATCAGGCAGGCAGGCAGAGGAGTTGGGGCAATCAGGCAGGCAGGCAGTGTGATCAGGGGAGAGCAATTAGGGGCAATTAGGCCAGCAGGGAAGCAGTTAGGGGTGATCAGGCATGCGGTGCAAATTAGGGGTGATCAGCCAGGCAGGCAGGCAGAGGGGTTAGGGATGATCAGACAGGCAGGCAGATGAGTGGTTAGAAACCAGTGGTCCTGGATTGTGAAAGGAATGTCTGACCGCCAGTTTAGGCAGTTAGCAGCAGCTCCAGCACTGGCAGCAGGTATGAGCACTGGGTGGGAATTTTTGGTAACTACAAGAGGCTCACCCCAATAATAACAACCAGTGCCCTGCCTTGGTCTAGCGCCCCTGCTTATCTGCCCAACCATCCTGCTGTGGCTGGTGACACACGCCATGGTCCGTGCTTGCTCCCTGGTGGTCAGCGCACTTCATAGCGATTGATTGGTTGTTCTGCCATTTGGTCAATTTGCATATTAAGGTTTTATATATATAGATAAGAAATAATACAGAATGATTCCTTGTTACTTTATACAGTTTCTCACATTGGTAATTATTGCAAAATGATAATACAATATCACAATCTAGATATGAACATTAATACAGTTGATGTGAAGAACAATTTAATCATTAGGTTCTCTTTTATAGCTACACCCTCTATAGTCACACCCATTTCTCCTCATCTCTACTCCCTCCTTCACACTTTGGCAACCACTAATTTGTTCTTCATTTCTATAATTTTGTCACTTTAAAAATGCTATATAAATGAAATCCTGTAGTAAGAAAAATTTTGGATTGGCATTTTTCATTCAGCCTAATTCTCTGGAGATTTATGCAATTGATTGGATCTGTATCTATATCTATAGGTATGTCTATATGTCTATATCTATATCTACGTATATCTATGATTTTGCATAGTAAAATATACACATCATTAATATTGAGTGAATTTATATATTTTATAAATGTGAGTATTCAATATATTTATAGCAAAACAATGCTCTGTAAGTTTTAATAGAACTATTTGTACTGTTACATACTGAATATTTCAATAACTTTTATATTGGACAGTCTTGCTGTATTTTTTTATTTTTCTAAGCTTTTAAAATTAACAGACTTATTTGGGGAAAAAGATTATATGTTATATTATATATAATATTATATATTATACCTAAATAGACTATTTATGATAAACAAATATGTGAAGATATTTTAAGAATCTAAATATTTCTTCCAGAGTTACATTTGATGTTACTATCAAAAAACAAATACCTTGAGACTTCAATGTGGACATATGTCTTATGATGATGTAGCATTCATGTCTGAAGTAAAAACAAAAGCAGTTCATGATTTCCTAAACCATTTCTCTGTTGGTCAAGTGAAAAGAGGGCCAATGCAAAAGTCTTTTTATGAATTAAAGACATGACAAAGAACTGCCAAAACTTTAACACTGCCTTCATTTAATTATCTCAAATGTTCCTCATTTTTTGTCTGTTTTCAGAGTGGTATACACTTGAATTGTCATTTTTAGATGTGTTCTGCCAGTACAGACTTCCTCAGACTTGTTAAAGCTTGAAACTACAGATGTTCACTTGGGTGGTTTCTCCATAGTGAGCATTTCCTTGATTTGAGTTATTTCTCGATCCACCAGGTACTGTGTTCCATTTCCCTGTAGATTTGTACTTTCTTTCCACATCTCTACCTTCCAAATGAACTAATCACAGCATTCAGTTGGGTTCCTTGGATTATTTCTGTTGTATTATTATATCTAGGCTGTATTTCTATCTAGTTGTTTTTAAAGGGATGTTTATTTCCTTGTATTGTGTTTCAGTATGTGTTACATACTAACCCAATTGCCTGAATCAGACATCTAGGGAAAGAGCATAAAGACCTGAAACCAATGGAAAACAAATGTTTTTATCCCTTATTAATTGGGTCTTAGAGTATTTTTTGTTGGGTTTATTTATATTGTAAAAATGAATGAATATTTTTGAGAGTTAACTGTTATAACACAACCCCCAATAACAATGCCTAACATATAGTTTGTATTCAAAAACATTCCAGTTTATATTCTAATATATAAACCAATTAATAATTAGATAAAAAGAATGGTTGCTTGATGGAGGCAGTCAAAATAAGTTATTTTGACCAAGAAATTATTTTTCCTGATATCATGTTTCTTTGCTTAAATTACATATATAAATGCCTCAATTTTTTTCAATCTATTTTGACTAGGTAAACACAGGGCCCTAGAGTAGTTTCTTTTAATCCAAGGAGACTCAGGGTAAAATGTAGATGGATTAAACAAATTTAAAGCACTGAACAAAAAATCTGTTATCCCAGAGGACAATCCTTTTTGGCTTTTGGTAAATAGTTACTGCTGCTTTTTAAAGGTCACATTCAGAAACACCCAAGGCAAATGCTGGGAAAGATTTGTCAGTCTTTCTTATCACACGTAGGTAGCACTTGGCGCTGAACAGCTAGAACTTTGTCCTGATGGATTAGCAGAAGCAGATAATTTTTAAATCTTTAAAGGCATTTTAAAGAGTTGAGATTGCCTGGCTTTCTTAATTACTAAATATTCCTTTTGTTCATCTCTAGTCAACCAGTCTAAGAGAGGATGTACCCACTAATATTCCATATCATGCCAGGTGAAGTAGTGAAGGTGGCAGGGGCTGGGGCTGTGGGAAGTGAAGTGAAACAGCAAGCACAGTCCCCAGGGAAAACAGGAGCTGCTTCTTACCCCTGGTTGTCACATGTTAGAATGCAGACCAAATGTCTCCAGATTAGCCGGGACCAGTTTGGCTCAATGGATAGAGCGTCAGCTTGGGGACTGAAGGGCCCTGGGTTCGATTTCGGTCAAGGACATGTACCTTGGTTGTGGGCATATCCCCAGTAGGGGGTGTGCAAGAGGCAGCTGATCCATGACTCTCTCTCATCGATGTTTCTAACTCTCTATCTCTCTCCTTTCCTCTCTGTACAAAAATCAATAAAATATATTTTTAAAAAAATGTCTCCAGATCGTACAATTATTTAAGAGAACCGGAGACTTTGGCTTTTATGTGAGCTCTAATCTCCCAACCTTTAAATGGTGGCAATTATTTCAAGTGCTTTTAAGTCCACCGTGATCACAACAGATGAATTACAGGAATATGCAAAGTACAAATGAAGTTTAACCATGTGTCAAATGGAAGACGTAGTTACCATATATTTTACTTCACCTTTTACCTTTCTGTAAAGTTTAAAGTTAAAAAATCTACCTTTAATGAACATGTGCATGTGCAATAACACTTTAGACAAAGAAAAGCAATAGAATGATGAACACAAAGGATACAGAGTGGGAATCACATTTGGTGGAGGAAGGGAAGGAATGAATTATTAGATCCAAGTTATTAATAAGACCCTCTCTTATGGTTTGAGTGAAGGTCCGAATGCTATTACATTTTTAAATGAGAACTAAATATATGAGAGCCACACGTAAAATTATAAGGAAAGTGTGTCATGAAACAAAGGTCAAATTCTGTGCATATTATGTCTAATCAGAAAATATATTAGATCAAACTAAACACATGTATTGCTAGATGCAGGTTAGAGCCTGGAACCACTAATTTTCAACCTCAGTTCTAAGACGACATAGCTAGCAACATGATTAATATGTAGGTGAGAGATTCACACACCAGACAAATAACAGTTTAATAAAATGATTCAAGAAATTTCACAAAGTAATATCTGAATAATTGCCAAATTATTATAAAAGCTGTTGGCACTATATCATAAATGAGGAAATTCCCAAATGGCTTAAAAAGACTTCTCTGAGAGATATAAGAACAAAGTCTGGGTGTTCAGGTTGTTTATACATAGAAACATTACAAGGTCACATTATCCAGTTGACAAATAGTCCCCTGATATTGAAATAGATGGATAGATATATATTTAAACTTTCTCTTACTTCATTACCACATTTGTAATATTTTTTAAAAGCTTCCCAATGCTTCAGAAGGTTGTTATTCATATAAGAACTAATTCACAAGACAGAGTTTGAACTTCATAAATACAGTCATTAAAATAAATGTGGGATGTGACAAAAGTCAGGATTATTATTGTTATTATTCTGAATTGATCATTACAATCCTTAGTTTCCTTTTCTTCATCCCATCTTGTTTTGATGATATTTGTTAATACCACTCTGTTTGGCTCACTGTTCCATAGATCAATGACACAGATTAACTGCCTAGGTTGGACGCAAGATGTACTTTATATCTTCAGTTGCAATAAAAAATACATTCTCCAATGTCACTCATTAATCCTGCATATCTATTAAAATTTTGAATTCAACAGTAAAAAAAAAAAAAAAAAAAGTAAATTGATTTAAGCCGAACATAACATTTTTAAATGATAGATTAAATTAAAATACAAATGTGATTTTTTTTTTGGGGGGGGCTGTTATTTATTAATCTTCAATCTGGCACAGTGATTAGTATACAATATGCACTCAATAAATAGTGAACTAATGAATTAATAGCTTGGCCTTTTACTCCATTAATTGATCTTTAAAACAATTTGATACAAACAATATTATTTATGGCTAAAATATTAGCATGCATGTTCCTATCATTTTATAGAATATCTATATAAACATATAGGTCTAAGTGCACATAGCATCCTCTGTAATTTATGCATTCCCATTTTCATAAAATATTAATGTTATCATAGGATATAAGAATTAGAAAGGAAAGGAAGATGATCTCACCACTCATACTAGATTTTTAATGTTTATTTTTTATATTTATACCATGAGTAAATGCTTTAACATTTTTCTTCACTGGAATGAATCATTCCCATGAGAATTTGCTTATCAATAGTATATAAACTTCAAAAGATTCATTTTTAGTTGCTAGTAGATTAGGATATTAATTTTTTGTACTTTCAAAAAATAATCTTCATGCTAAAATCCTCAACAAAGTATTAGCATATGGGATCTAGCAATACTTAAAAAGATCATACAAATCAAATGGGATTTATTCTGGGGAAGCAAGGTTGGTACCTAGGAATACATTTAACAAGGGGGTAAAATACCTGTACTCATATAGGTATAAGACAAAGAAATTGAGGAACATACAAATAAGGGAAAGTATATAAATGATCATAGATGGGAAGAATTAATATAATTAAAATGGCCATACTACCGAAAAGCAATTTATAGATTCAAATAAATTCTTATTAAAATACCGCAGGCATGTTTCATAGATCTAGAACAAATGTTCCAAGAACAAAACCAAAGCATAACTTGAATAGACTCAGAAATCTTGAGGAAGAAAAACACAGTTGGAGGTATTATAATACGTGATATCAAACTATACTATGAGGCCATGGTAATCAAAACAGTCTGGTCCTAGCATAAGAACAAGTGAATAGACTAATGGATAAAAACAGAGAGCCCAGATTTCAAACCACGCTATATGGTCAATTAATATTTGACAAAGGAGGCAAGAGCATATAATGGAGTAAAGACAGTATATGCAATCAAAGGTGTCAGCAAAATTGGACATGTACATGCAAAAAATGAAACTAGACCACCAATATGTACCATATACAAGAATAAACTCAAAATGGATTAAAAGCTTAAATGTGAGTCACAAAATCTTAAAAATCTTAGGAGGAAACATCAGCAGTAAAATCTCAGACAGCTTTCATAGCTATATTTGCAAACATGTCTCCTAGAACAAGGGAATTAAAGGAAAAAAAGAAATAGGATTACATCAAACCAAAAAGCTTTTGCAAAGCAAAAGAAGCCATTAACAAAATTAAAAGGGATCCCATTGTATGGGAGAACATATTTGTCAATAATAAATTGGATAAGGGGTTAATTTCCAAAATATATAAAGAACATATAAAATTCAACACCAGGAAGACAAAACAATCCAATTTAAAAATGGGCAAAGAATCTTCTTGAAAGAGGACATACAGATGGCCAATAAACATGAAAAAAAAAATGCTCAATGCACTAATCATCAGAGAGATACAAATTAAAACCACAATGAGATATCTTACACCTGCTGGAATGGCTACCATCAATAAATCAACAAACAATGGTGCTGGTGAGGATATAGAGTAAAAGGAACCCTGTGTATTGAAGGTGGGAATGCAGCTGGTGCAGCCACTGTGGAAAACAGTATGGAAGTTCCTCAAGACATTAAAAATGGAACTGCCTTTTGACCCAGTGATCACACTTCTTGGAATATATTTCAAGAGATCAGAAGCGACAATCAGAAAAAAAATATATGCACCCCTGTGTTCATAGCCATATTATTTGCAATAGCCAAGACCTGGAAACAGCCCAAATGCCCATCAGTTGATGAGTGGATAAAAAAGTACATTCACGCATTGGAACACTATGAAGCCATCAAAAAGAACAAAAAGCTTACCTTTTTCAATAGCATAAATAGGCCTGTAGATTATTATGCTAAGTAAAGTAAGCCAGTCAAAAGAAAATCCTAAACAAACACCATATTATCTCACTTATATGTGGAGTCTAATGAACAAAATAAACTGACAAACAAAATAGAAACAAAGACATGGATGAATGGAACAGAGGGACAGATGTCAGAGGGAAGGTGGGTGGGACAAACAGGATGAAAGAAGGGGGAGTTAGCCAAAGGACATACAGATAACAGTATGGTGATAGGCAAAGGGAAGGGGAGCAGGGGTGGGGAGAAAATGGAGACATCTGTAATAGTGTAAACAGTAAAAGTAAAGAAAAATATAAAATGAAATACGTAAATTTTAAAAACGATCTTCAAAGAATCAAACAATAACAGAATAATTGTTGAGCTCCACATTTTCTAAACAAAAACAATCAAGTGAAATGAGATCAGGGTTTATGAGACCCATATGTTTTACTCTAGTATTATTAGGGGAGAGTGTCAGTGAGAAGTGGTGTAAACTTTGTGGCACTATAACTTTCTCATCATTCTTGCATCCTCTTAGCTAAAATGAATTTAAATCCTCTTTTGTTGTGAGGACTTTGGAGCAATCATTCTCAGAAGGACAACAACTGGAGATGCTCTGTCTTGTTTGAGATCTGGTAATAGGAACTAAGGAGCTTAGCATCTACATAGTTAAATATTGCAGCTAAGAGTCAACATCCCTAGGTTTATATTTTGGCTTTGTCATTTATTAGCTGCATGACATTGAAATAATCACTTAACTACTCTGAGCCTTAATTTAATTATTTAAAATGTGGATGCAAATAATACTAATGTCATAAAGCTCTTATATAGATTTAGTGAAATGATTCTTATAGGTCTTAGTACCTAATATTTAGAAATATAATAACATTTTAAATATTTCTGATATTTCAATAAGCTTACTGTTAATTTCTCATATATCCATAACTGTACTTGAATGATTCAACTTAAATCTCAAGGGCTGAAAATTTGAAGGGTTTCTATCAGCCCCCTTTATAGTACAACCCAAGGCTCAGTGCATGAAAATCATGAATTTGGAGGGGAGTCCCTCAGTCCAGCCTGTGCCCTCTCTCAGGCCAGGAGCCCTCGGGGGATGTCCGACTGACTGTTTAGTCCCACTGCCCACAGGGCATGTGCCTAAGCCAGCAACAAGACATTCTTAGTGCTGCCTTGGAGGCAAGAGAGGCTCCTGCCACCACCATGCACTTCCCAGCCATGAGCCCAGCTTCTGGTTGAATGGCACTCCCCCTGTGGGAGCACACTGACCACCAGGGGGCAGCTCCTGCATTAAACATCTGTCCTCTGGTGGTAAGTGCACATCATAGGGACCAGTCCACCTTTTGGCCAATTTGCATATTAGCCTTTTATTATATAGGATTATAAATCCTTGGAAATCAGGATTTATAACAGCAGCTCAAACAGAGCTTACCTATAACACAGAAACAGCAGGTGTGACTTACAATAAAGATAATTTTTCGTTTTGCCAGAAGCTTTCTTCTTTAACTTTATCTCCCCCAACTTCCCTATTTTTAGATTAAGTGGTACAAAGATTAGCTAGAAATATTCAACATACTTTAAATGGAAGCTACTCTTGTATAACAGAAATATATTTCTGCATCTCATTTATTTAGGCTGGGGTACTGGTTTTCCTTCTCCAGTGTTGTGCATGAACAGGCTTTGGTTTTTATGCCCCATGATCCAACCTGTTTGTATTCCAGGCTGTGTTCACCCACGTGGCTTTTAGGGTATTAGAAGCATTTAGGCATTTAAGTTCCTAGAAACACAGCTTGCAGTAACAAACATATGTCATAAACATTAACAGGGAGAGTTTTATATAACTCATTAAAATACCAATCTATGAATATCAACATAAAGCCCCCAGTAATAGCACTGAAGTTGTAAAAATGATCTCTCCTCTCATTTTGCATAATCCTCCATTTAAAAATGGCATATAAACAATTTCAAAACTCCCAGGAGTGCTCTAAATATTGTAAAGTGGATGCTTCATACCAGTTTATCTGATGCCTAACTCAATGAGGCTTTCAGTTTCAACTAGACTAAGTCACAAAAATAATTAATCTGTCACCAACAACAAAAAATAAACAAACATGCTTTCTAAAAAATATGTTCCCTTTTAAATTGCAAATTTGGTGAACGTGATTTTGCTCACATTGCTTCTAGTTATGTTTGTCATATTTATATCATGCTGCGTAGTTTATATGCACTTCTGCATTATTGGTTAGCACTGTCTACCTCACAGATGTACTGAGAAACACATCTCTCTACCTCAGCTCTCAGGTTCCTAGCAATGCTTGTAGATCACCTCTCTCAGAGAGTAGGTTCTCCCAAGTCTCAATCATGTCTGACTCTCAGATTCCTAAGTCTCAGAGGTGGCCTACAAAATAGCAGGTATCAATTGTCATGTATTAAAGGCAAGGAAACTGAGGTTCAGAGTGACTTGCTCAAGACTACAAAGTCAATATAAAGTAAAATTTGGCCTAGCTGGCATGGCTCACTGGTTGAACATCAACTTATGAACCAGGAGGCCACATTTGGATTCCTGGTGAGGGCACATACCTGGCATGTGGGTTCGATCCCCACTGTGGGCATTCAGGAGGCAATCAATGATTCTCTCTCATGATTGATGTTTCTATTTCTCTATCCCTCTCCCTTCCTCTCTGAAATCAATAAAACTGTATTTAAAAATAAAAGGTAGACTAGGACCTATGTTTTTTCAAACCTTGAGAGAGACAGCCATGCTGACCAAATAGAAAAAAAAAACAAACAAAAAAACTATTGACCACACCGATGTTTGAAGTGACTCCATGGTTGTGGACTGTATCCTTTAAATGTTATTACAATTTTTTTTCCTATTTGCTAATTAAAAATCACAGTTGTCAGAGGAGGGTCAGTGGAGCAGTATACTGAATTTAGACTTGCATTCAAGTCCTTTAAGGCTGCTTGTTAGTTCTGAAATCTTTCTTGGAAAGTATTTTAATCACACAGAGTTTACTCATTTGCCATTGCAAAGATTAAACGAGATAACAGAAGTATTTGGTTAAGCACAACTTCTGACACTGACTTTCAATAAATAATAGCCGCATTTGGTAACTACAAAAATGTGGGAAAGTAGACTTAGATATCAGGCATTGTTTAGGCTCTAACCCTGCTTCTCCATGTCACAAACTGCTGTGTGACCTTGAGAAAATCTGTCTGAATATAGGTTCCCCCATTTGCTAAACAGATATATAAAACCATATTACAGGATGCATATAAAGATAAATGATTCTTGGAGAGGGCCTTGCAGCCAGAGAGCCTGGAGATCATGGAGATAACCTTTGAATCCCTGATAGAAAAAAAAGGAAAGGTGTGAGTCTATGAGCATGTGATAAGGGAGAAGTATGGCTTGGCTCACTTAGAGGCTGAGCAGAGATAAAGGAAGCCTGGGGCTATTCTTACATCTTAGATGATGTAATGGAAAAACATAAAACCTTAGGTTGAGAAGTTTAGACTACATATTTTTTTCTCTACCACTAATTTACTATATAGCCTTAAAGGTGGTATTTAGCTTCTCTGATCTTCAAATTCCTATCTGCTCATTGAAATAGATGACATGTGATCAAGGTCACCTCCAGGATTAAGTTCTACGTATCTATACAGTAGATGAGAATATCAGAAAACATATTCCACTAAATACTTAATAGTCCACTTGATGTTTGGGGTGAAGAGATGAAATGTCCCCATAGGACTGTGGTCAGCAAACTGCGGCTCGTAAGCTACATGCTGCTCTTTGGCCCCTTGAGTGTAGCTCTTCCACAAACTACCACTGCCTGGGCGAGTCTATTTTTAAAAAGTGGCAGTAGAAGAAGTTTAAGTTTAAAAAATATGACTCTCAAAAGAAATTATAATCATTGTACCATTGATATTTGGCTCTGTTGACAAATGAGTCTGTCGACCACTGCTATAGGAAATTCTGTATATGACATCTGCCTTCTGAAAATGTACAATAAAAACCTCTAGGGATATTAAATAGCTAGAAAGTCCAGTACAAATGAAAAATTATTAACTCCCCAGCTCCCAAATTTAATAGCCTGCATGGGAAATTCTATAATCACTTTTATAAATATTGCATTAGAAAATATAAGGGTTTTAAAGCAATAAAATTTTAGTCAAATGTAAAAGATTTTTATTATCACCATCCTCCTCACCATCATCACCTCCAGTACCACCATCATCATCATCAACATCAACATCAACATTAATATCATCTTACATTTATGAAACCAGTTCTATATACTGCACATAAATTGAAACATTACTGTAATATTGGAACACACAGGCAAAAATAGTATTTGGAAACCATATAGTAGTCACATACCCCAAAGCTGGATATTAATGTTGAACTTGAATATTAACTTGGTGCAAGTATATAATTCAAATAGTGTCATATGAAATAGAAGACATATGAGCCATATTCCAGTTAAATTTCATTTTAGTCCTTCATAACTTTCACTTATAATATTTTCTCATTTCTCAGAATTAACAGGATGATGTATGTAAAGTGATTTTAAAAAAATATACTTTATTGATTTTTTACAGAGAGGAAGGGAGAGAGAGAGAGAGTTAGAAACATCGATGAGAGAGAAACATCAGTTGCTTGCTGCACAACCCCTACTGGGGATGTGCCTGCAACCAAGGTACATGCCCTTGACCAGAATCAAATCTGGGACCCTTGAGTCTGCAGGCTGACGCTCTATCCATTGAGCCAAACCAATTAGAGCTGTAAAGTGATTTCTATTCCAAAGAGGGGGGAAAGTATAAACTTGCATTTTCAACCTTATAATTTATTAACACAGTGTCCAAAGCATTTTTATATCCTTATTTTATTTTATATGTGTAACAATCATGTGAAAGTAGTCTTTTGTCAGATGTTATTTTATCTATTTTATGGACAAGCAAAACAAGGATAAAAGAAATTAAGTCACATCTGTAAGGGCACAGATAATTTTAAATTGTTAAAAATTATTAATTTATACACATTATATCCTATTTTGGTTTGCTGCCATTCCCTTTCATTATAATACCATCTGTAAGAGGCATTTATCAAAAAGTTGGCTTATGTGAAAGAATGAAGATTTTAAGTAATAGTAGATCAATGTTCTTTATATCATAGAGCACTAAGAAAATCTCTGGGATGAATGAGCTAATGTGGTTATTGCTAGTGAGGAATGGGCCCTGAAGGTTGCCCGAGGTCAATATCAATACACCTGCAGTCTCTCTGCAACTCACCAATGTGCTCTGCCCACCAGCGGGTAAAGCTTTGAAACCCAGGATACATATGATTGATTTAACCAAAGATTAGAAGGAAACTCTATTACTTTCATTTACATAGCTCTTTTGTTGTTGTTGTTGTTACTACCCTTATAAGAGTTCTTTATTTAACATATAATCTTAACAGACACTCACATTCAGTACTCTATTTCAGGATCTGACTCTAATCTGGCTTCAAAGAGAAACAAAGAAATCCTATATATAGAAAATAATTTGCTTCACAAGGAGTTATCTATTTTTTTCTGCTAACTAAGGTCATTTCATTAATACTTATTTTTTTGTTGTTGATTTTTATCTACTTTTTATCTATTCTTTGTTTTAATTTATTCTTATTTTTAAACTTCATAAATTGAGCCTACATCATTTACCACTGCTCAGTTTTGTTTTGTTGTTATTTTGTTTAATCTTTTAGGGGAGGGAACAGCTAGCATTTTCTCTAAATTCCTCTCATGATCTTAAACACTTTCTTCTTAGCATTATACTTATTTGTATGTGTCTCACATATTTTCTAGTGGGAGCATCCATGCCTGCTTCAGCATCAGAGCCCTCAGAGAGCATACTGTAACATCTTGCATGTGGCATCCTAACTCCATAACCAAAGCTATCTATTTTCTAAATGCCTAATTGGGTACTGACTATGAGCCCTGTTGTATGCAGGTTCTGGGAATTAGAAAATAAGTAAATACAGATGTATTTTAAAGTGCACATAACTTGGTGATAAAAGCTCAAGTTATACAAAAGATTTAATACATTGTAATAAGTGCTAAGATCCATATTTTTAGAAATATCATGTATTAATTTGTAGTAGAGAAGCTGAGTCAGAAGATAATTCATGGCAGAGTAAAATCCTGAAGTTACTGTGGAAGGACTCTTACTAGTACATGTTCAACAAAAACATGGGGCTGCGATGGAGAGTAGAAAGTTGTTTCTAGCATTTGCCTTTCTATGTGATTTAAAAGAAACATAAGAAAGTCAAAGCATTTATAGGAATCTAGAAATAACTTATGTACACAAGGAGTGCCAAGTAAGGTGCCGGTAGCTTTGTATTCCATAGTGAAGGCAATCATATGGTTTTCCTTGTTTACACACCTGGCTTTCATAGGCTACATACCAGAATTTGAGCAATACTTGATGATTTCTAGACTATAATAAATGAAGCTTATCTGTCTTTAATATTTTTCTCTATAATCTTTTTCAAAGCAATATTAATTGATATCTCATATCTAGCTAAGGCAGAGGAAATCTATACTAATAATAGCCTAGGTGGCATCACACCCTTCCCTCATCACAAGATGGCCATCAGAAGATGGACGAGTGCACAGTGGAGGCCTGGGAGTCCCATGGCTCTGAGTGGCTCAGAGGAGGCAGGTACCAGTGGAGGAGGTGGGTCGAGTCAGGGGAGGGGATTTGGGTGTTATCGGGCTGGCAGGGGAGAGCAGTTGGGGTGATCAGGCCAGCAGGGGAGCAGTTAGGCATCAATCAGGCTGGCAGGGGAGCAGTTAGGGGGCAATCAGGCTAGCAGGCAGAAGCAATTATAATAAAAGGCTAATATGCAAATTGGCTGAAGAGCAGAACGACTGGTCACTATGACACACACTGACCACCAGGGGCTGGCACTAAATGCAGGAGCTGCTCCCTGGTGGTGAGTGTGCTCCCATAGGGGGAGCACCACTCAGCCAGAAGCCAGGCTCATGGCTGGCAAGCACAGTGGTGGTGGTAGGAGCCTCTCTCACTTCCATGGCAGCACTAAGGATGTCTCACTAACAGCTTAGGCTGGCCTAATCCATCAATTGGACAGCCCTCAAGGGCTCCAAAATTGTAAGAGGGCTCAAGCCAGGCTGAGGTACCCCCGAAATTTTGTGCAGTGGGCCTCTAGTAATAAAATAATCACTGTAGTATGTCTTTTCCCTCATGCTTAGAATATGTATGATTAAATTAAAATAAATTTTTTCCCCAAAATACATATTTGTTATTGAAATGGCATATAATGCTAAGGTTATTAAAGTAAAAATTAAATATCTTTCTCACCCACAAATCGTTACCACTTAATTGATCTTTTCAGAAAACACCATTGAGTTTTGTATGTGTATTTCCAGACCTAATTCTATGCATGTCTAAATGTACATGTTTCTTAACAATATAAATACAATTCTATATAATAAAAGCCTAATATGCAAATTGTCCCCTGGACCTGGAGTACGACTGGTGAGCCTGGCTAGAGGTTTATTAATCTAGTTTATCCTTTCAAAGAACCAGCTCTTGGTTCTATTGATCTTAGTTAGTTAGTTAGTTTCTATGTCATTTATTTCTGTTCTGATCTTAATATTTCCTTCCTTCTACTTACTCTGGGCTTTTCTTCTTGCTCTCTCTCTAATTCTTTGAGACGTAGGGTTAAGTAATTCATTACCATTTTTTTGTTGTTGTTTTGTTTTGTTTTTGAAATAGGCCTGTAGGGCTATGAATTTTCCTATCAGGACTGCTTTTACTGTGTCCCATAGATTTGGGATTGTTGTGTTTTTATTTTCATTGTTTCCAGGATGTTTTTTATTTCTTCTTTCATCTCTTTAATAATCCAATTATTGTTTAATAGTTGTTTGATTTTTTATTGTAGCTGATTTCTAATTTTATTCCATTGTGATTTGAGAAGATGCTTGATATCCTTTCAATATTATTGAATTTGAAGAGACATGGCCCGTGTCCTAATATTCAGTCTATCTTTGAAAATGTCCTGTATACACCTGAAAAAAAAGTATATTCCGTAGCTTTGGATGAAAAGTTATAAAGATGTCAATTAATTCAATCTGATCTGGTGAGTTGCTTGGGATTGTTTTTTTGTTGTTGTTGTTGTTGATTTTTTTCTAGACTATTTATCCAGTAATGTCAATAGGGTATTAAAGTCCTCTAACATGATTGTAATGTTATCGATCTTACCCTTGATATCTTCCAGAAGTTTTTATTGTTTTTTGTTTTGTTTTGTTTTGTTTTTTGCTTTTTTTTAAATCTATTTGAGTGCTCCTATACTGAGTGCATCTAAGTTTAACAGAGTTATATCCTTTTGTTGAATTAATCCCTTTAGTATTATGAAGTGGCCTTCCTTATCTCTTGTTATGGCCTCACTTTGAGGACTATTTTGTCAGATATAAATATTGCTACCCCTGCTCTCTCTTTCTTTCTTTCTTTCTTTCTTTCTTTCTTTCTTTCTTTCTTTCTTTCTTTCTTTCTTTCTTTCTTTCTTTCTTCTTCATATCCTTTTGCTTGAAAAAGAAAAAAAATTCCATCTCTTCACTTTCAGTCTGTGTTGACTCCTTGTTCTGAGGTGGGTCTCTTGTAGACAGCATATATATGGGTCATGTTTTCCTTTTCATTCAGCCACCCTAGATCTTTTGATTGGAGCATTTTATCCATTCATGTTTAAGGTTATTACATTTAAGGTTAAGTACTTGTTTGTTGCCATTTTTTTCTTTATGCCTATGTTCCTTCTTCTCTTCTTATTTTTTCTTTTTACAACAGTCTCTTTAGCATTTATTGCATTTCTGGCTTGGTGGTAATAAACTCCTTTAGCGTTTTTTTTTTTGTTGTTTTTTTTTTCCTGACAAAGCTTCTGATTTCCCTTACAATTTTGAGAGCCTTGCTGGGTATAGTATTTTTGGATTCAGTCCCTTGCTTTGCATCACTTTGTATACTTCCTTCCATTCCCTACTGGCCTATGTGTTTCTGTTGATAAATCATTTAATAGTCTAATGGGCTATCCCTTCTAGGTAACTTTATGTCTCTGACTTGCAGCCCTTAAGATTCTTTCTTTGTATTTAATAATTTCCATTGTAATTATGACATGCTTTGGTGTGGGTCTTTTTGAGTTCATTTTGTTTGGGACTATTGTTTACTATGTGATTCTTTGTTATTTCCCAAGTCAGATAAGTTTGTCATTATTTCTTCAAATAGATTTTCTAATCCTTGCTCCTATTTTTGTCCTTCTGGAACCCCTATTATGCAGATGTTGCTTTGTTTCATGTTGTTCCAAAGTTCCCTTAAACTCTCCTGCTTTTTAATTTTTTTTTCTCCAATTGCTGTTCAGATTGGTTTTTTTCTACACTTTGTTCTAACTCATTGATTCAGTCCTCAGCTTCTTCTTGTATACCATTGAAACCTTCCATTGTGTTCTTTATTGTAGCTATATCATTCTTCATTTCCACTTAATTCTTACATATATTGGTGAATTTTACATCCAGATGGTTGAGCATCTTTATATCCATTACTCTGAATTCTTTCTCTGACCTACTTCTTACCTCCATTTCATTGAGTTCTCTTTATGGCAAATTCCCCCTTTCTTTCTTTTGGGGATTGTTTCTTTGTTTCCTCATTATTTTGTGTCTCTTTCTGGCCCTGGGTACCCTGCTTGTAGTCAGAGAGGTTGAAGTCCCTAGAAGTCCAATGGTCCAGGACTCAATAGTCCAGAGGCTGGGTCTGCCTTGAGTTTGACCCCTTTATTGTCTCTGTTCTGAGTTTTACCTCCTTCTCTCATGGCTTTGGTCACTAAGTTGTCCACTTCAGACACTAGGGGGGCAGAGTCACAGTTCCTCTGGTGTGTGACTCCCTATGGGGGCCCAGAGCCCTCTGGCATGCAATTCACTGTGTGGCCCTGGCACCCAAGGTAGAATGGCAACCTAGGTCTCTCTAGCAGTGTACTTGCAGCATAGTCTTGTGACCTGTGGCTGGGAGTACCAAATTGCACAAACAGCACTGTCCTGGGCTGGGCATAGAACTTTCTGGGTCACAGCTCTATCCTGGGGCTGTGGATGGAGTGCACACCACACTGGGTGGTGGATCTGTTCTGGGGTTGGGGATGAGAGCAGAGAGTGGGATATTCCGGGCTTGCACTCACAGCACAGGGTCCTGAATCATGGGCTCCAGGAACACTGGGCTGGGACCAGCAAGGAGGCATGGCACACTGGCAAGTTCTCTTTGGTGTGTGCTCTTTAGTGGGAGCCCACCAGATCCATGCTTCTTATTGCTGTTGCATGATAGTGGTTCCACTCTAGTTGTGGCTGGCAAGTGGCTCCTTGCACAGGTCTGAGAGTGGTGTCCTAGATCAGTTAATGTAGTGGTGTGGCTGTGTTTCTGGTCTCCACTGTTCCTCTCTACAAGATGGTGTCAGCTCCCACTCATTAATATTAATAATAACAAACATTGGTGAACTAAGTGCCAGGCATCACAGAATAGTAGAGCTAAAAATATCATTAGAAATAAGTGTGATGTTATTATGAGGCATCATTGACATTGTGATATGAAAACAGAACATCAAGCACTTATCAAATGTTCAAAAATACTGTCCTATCATTATTGTTTCCACTTATCTGGTAATCTCATTGAATCATTTATTAACTTGATTCTTCAATAAATCATTGCCTTTCTTAGGAATTGAAATGTCATCCTTCACCATTAAATAACATCTCAGGATGCTACAAGCAGTATATGACATAGTCATATTTGAATTTTAGAAAAATATTTCTCTCTCTGAACAGTAGATAAAATGGCAAAAAAAAAAAAAGTTAGCACCCCAAAGGTAAAGTTTTAAGTATAAAAAATATGAAGTTTCTTGGCTCAGGCGTCACAACTTAAAAGTGCTAGAACCAAGGCTAGAAATAATATCTACTTAATTCTGAATCTAGCCTTCTCTCAACATCACTATGCTGGCTATGTTCTTGATTCTTGGTAAAATAAGGCCCAGCAGTCATTGTGTGACCTATAATATATCTGAATCTGTAGAGCAATGGGCCATGTTATGTCAGCCATTCATTTCAGTAACCTAACTGTCTGTGACTTTCAAATTCCTGTAACTTGTGTACTAGGAAGTACTTTAGAGCCATAGAAATTCAAGTTCAACTTGAATGATACCTTTAGAGTCAACTGAGTAGCCTTGCATGTGCCCTGCAGTCAGTAAAACATCAAGGGTTCAGAGCAAGCACATATGCTCATTATTTCTGCTGTTTTTGAGCAGGGACTAGTGACAGCATGTGAAAGAACAAAAGCAGTGAATTCTGACTAGGAGCCCCTTGACCTTTCAACTCTACTTGACCTCCACTCTGTCCAGAGGTTCTAACTAGAATGAGTGTGCTTGAGAGGGCTATTGTGTACAACAGCAGTTTATTTTGAGATCACTGACCACACACATTTCCAACCAGTAGGGTGACCTATGCTTTGTGTGAAAAAGCTATGTATAAAGCACAGGGCAACATTGCCACATGAGTCTGCATTTGTATTCTAGACAAGTGGGCAGGTGTATGAAATTCACTAATGCAATCAGGGATTGGGGCTTGAGCTTCAAGTGGTCCTAGAAATTAGTTCTAAGGTAGGCTTTCAGCACAGGGAAGAATAAAAAAATCATTGCTTCATAGATATGAGAATAAAATTTAGTTCTGAATAGATTCATTTCTGGATGTTTAAATATCTATTTCTCACCACTGAATTTTTCACCAAATATAAACAGCTAGTTTTCACATTCAAACTCCTATGCCTCCAGGATTTTACACAATGAAAACTATATGACCCTATAGTAAAGCACACACCATTTAAGGTATATGGGATTTTATGGGGATGAAATCATAAACTAAAGTGTACTACCAGAGCATATGTTTCTAATTTCTTTACTTTGTAGAGCTGAACCTACATGAGTACATAAATATGAGAAACCACACTCACTATTCTTGCACTTGTCATTTGCTTCTTTAAATCAAGCAGAAATTTCTGCTTCTAATTTACACCCAGGTTCTCCTCTGTCTATTCTTCTACCCTATTTCATATATGTGTGTGTGTGTGGGGGGGGGGGGGGGCGGGCGCGGAAATCCCCATCTCTCAAAAGTAAAGACTTCTCTTTCTCCTCTTGGAAATCACTTTACCTCTAGACTGGTTCTTAGTCATGCTGCCTTGAAATGTCCTGTGAGATTAAGGAAATAAATGAAAGAAAAAGTGAGTAAACATATTTCCAAAGCCCAGTCTCCACAAACAAAATGTAAGTTGTTCTATGCCACCTGCATCTAGTTATTATTATTTTTTTTTTTCTCTTTTAAGGGGTAAGCTACTTGAAAGCAATTTTTTTCACCTAAATTTTAACCCATTTTGAAAATTGCTTCTTTTGCATGTTCTACAAGAGCTTGAGAATGAAAGAAAGGCTTAATAACTATAAAATAAAAACAGCAGGTTCGTACAAAGGAAGCATAACCTTGCTGTACTCTTTCTTGCTCTGAGAGAAGGGTTGTATCCTTTGTTAGCTGAAAATCCACCAGGATCCCTTAGTCTTTTATTATCTTCTACCCAGAGGGGGAGATTATTTTTTTTTACACCTTTCTGATGACATTTGCAAAATAATTCTTGTTCTATAATTACCTCTTCAGGGAGAAGGAACGAATGCAAATTACGATATCCCCATGACTATCTTGTGGCGAATTTGCCCTTGAGATTTACAAGGGCATTGTTTTTATGTCAAAACCTAGAGCTATATTTCCTAAAGCAAAGATAGCCTGCTCTGGTTTCTCCCACACATAGAAAATCATTTCTATCCTTGCTTATTTTATGTTTTTTTAAATAACTGATAGAAGTAACTTCTTTCTTTCTTTCTTTCTTTCTTTCTTTCTTTCTTTCTTTCATTCTTTCTTTTTTTTTTTTTTAAATAGCTGGAACTTCCATATATACATAATTTGGTAGCCTTATATTCAGAGACATCCATATAAAAATGCTCTAAATACAGTATATTATTTAAAAAATAAAGAAAATAACTCTACAATAAAGAGAATAGATAAATAAACAAACAAATAAATACCCAATCCTTCAACTGAGATAAGGAGAAAACTTTTTTAAGGTACTAAGCATAAATTTAGACATCCTCTGATATTTGAGCACAACTTGGAACCAGCATGGATGAAGATGCCAATGCTACCAATTACACATGTAAGTGGTCAGCAAGTGGAACAAAAGATGCTTAATCCAAGTCACCCAACATGGGCTCTCTGGTATACTCTCCACTGAAAGGAAGAGGAGAAATAAAGTCTTGAAAGCCAAGATTACTGAGAATGAATTCCATTATTCTAAGAATTCCTTTATAAACCAAGGCTTGGCCAACTGAGCCTAAATTTTTCAAAATCCAAAGTATGAAAATTTAGGAGGTACCACCCACACTAAGGTGGAGGTGGAAACAATTCTGACTGAAAGAGGAGGAGGAGAGAAGCAAAGGACACAATATTAGGGTCAGTAAATTAGAGGAGAGGGTCAGAGGGACTCCTAGGAAAGGATGTTCCCTTGGCATAGCCAGGCGACACTGAGAGCCCTTCAGCAGGCACACAATCACCAGAGCACAGCATCCAGGGAGCCCAAGAGTAACATATGAAAGCACCCCCCGCCCTACTCTGGTGGTCAGCACACATCATAGCCCCCCTGTGGCCTACAAACTGTAGGATGGTGCAGAGAATTCAGGGTAGGATTCCTGAATCAGCAGGAAGAGTTATGGAAAGATACTTCCAAATTAACTATAACTAGTGAGCATTTAGGTGCTTAATGAATATGCTATAAAAAGCAGACTTTCATTTTTTTTATTCTATGCTTCCATGTTGTTTGAATATTTTATTATAATGAATATGTGTTACTACTTGTGTATTTAAAATTCAATTTTAAATTTTAAGAGAAAAAAATCAGTAAATGTAGGAAAACATAAGTGGTGAATTAAAAATCATTCATAATCCAAGCTTCCAGAAATAATCATTATTCACATGTAATGTGTAGAGTTCCAATATCACCTAGAAGTATAATTTTATATAAAATTACAATTGTAATCTATTTTACTTAATCACATGATACATCATGAACACTTTCACACATAATTGGAATCATGGTAATTCTGAATGTCATTTTTCAGTACAAACTTTTAATAAAATCTTGAACACCTGTACTTTTTTTTTTCCATTCAACTTGATGTCAATAAAGTAGTTCCTTACTAAATAGCCTTTAAAATGCTGTATGTATGGTACTTCACTATCTATAGACTATTTCTACATCATCATGTATTTAATTCCCTATTATTGTAGTTTCAGGATTTGGGGGAGAGGTTACGTCAAATAAAAGCAATACTGAAGATAAATCCTTTCATAGATCCATAAGTATTTTCTATGGATTATTGGGTTCAAAACCAAGAAAAAAATTTAGACTATTTAATATATATCATCAAGTTTCTTTCCAGAGCTGTGATAATTGATGAAGCTTAAAGTCACATGTTGCATTCTAGAACTTGATTCTGGAGCCCCACCTGAAGCATGTTGGTTGAGAATGAAATGAGAGAAAGATTCCCATAGAAAACTGAGTTTCAGTTAACAACAAGAGATATGCGTATAGATGCTGGTGACAAAATAAGAAATATTTATAAAATGGGTACTAATCATTACCCTCTTTATGCATTGTACTAGAACATTCTTTAGCTGTTTTATACTTAAAAGCCATGCACAAGAATACAATAATAAACTCAGCTAATAAAATTGCCCTTCATGTTCTCTATACATTATGTCATTAGCACTTTCATGTTATTTTTATGTAGTATAATACTGAATAATTATAATAGTTACCACTTATTGAGCACCTCCTACTTGCTAAGCACTCCAAGATTACTCATTTCATTCTCTTGTCAACCAAGAAAGCATTAGTGTTCATACTTTAAAAATAAGAAAATGAGTCTCAGGAAGGTCAAACACCTGGTAAAAATCTGGGGCTATATTAACCATAATGTATCTGAAGCAAAGAATTCTTTAACTCTCAGTGGCTTAATATAAAAAAAAGCCACTGAGAATTAAAGTTATTTGTTACTTACTGTTCACATCCAAATGGGCTTATGAGGGACTCTGTTCCACGCCATTACTCAGGATCCAGGCTGCCTGAGGCTTTACCATCATATAGCTGCAGCATCTGGGCCAGGTGGTCTTCTTCAGCACCATGGAAGAGGAACAGGGACCTGGAGAGTCAGTCCTGAAATGGCCCACATCACTTCCACTCACAGCCCATGGTCAGAACTACTTACAAGGCTTTAACTATTAACTACTAGAGGCCTGGTGCATGAAATTCGTGCATGAGTAGGATCCCTAGGCCTGGCCAGCAAATTGGGTCAATCGGGGCCTTCTGGTTGCCAGCCTGGGCCTTCCTTCATTCCGTGCCACTCCCTGATGGTTAGCACATGTCATAGCGAGCAGTTGAATTCCCAGTCAGTCAAACTCCTGAGGGGACAATTTTCATATTAGTCTTTTATTATATAGGATTACCAGGAGTCTAGAAAATGTAGGAAAGCACTTGGATATCCAGTGGGCAGCAATTGTCAATACTATAAAAGACAATCCCAGATCCTTCGGGCTGTAAAATTGGTATTCTGTTCATTACACCCTCATTTCTTTTGGGTCTAGCTAGTCTTTTTGTCTTTTCTTCATTGTTTTAAAATACAAGTTATTAAAGATTTTCCTTTTAGAAAATGTCAAAAACAACACAATGGTAACAATTTAGTGATTAAGAAGAGCACAGGCCTTAGAACCAGACTTCCTGAGTTTGTATTTTGGCTCATTTTATTTAAAAAAATATATTTTTATTGATATTATAGAGGAAGGAAGATATATAAACATCAATGATTAGAGAGAATCGTTGATCAGTTGCCTCCGGCAGGCCCCACACTAGGGATTGAGCCTGCAACCCTAAGCAGGAATTACACTATGACCTCCTGGGTTCATAGGTGGATGCTCAATCACTGAGCACACTGACCAGTTATTTCGGCTCTTTTTACTTGCTGTGTGCTCTTGGGTGAGTTATTTAACCTCTCTGTCTCAGGGCTGTCCATATGTTAAGAATAATAATAATAATAATAATAATAACATCAATAATAGGGTTACCAAAATTAAATGAGCCCATTGAAATAATACTTCATATAGTGAGTGTTCAATAGAATTTATAATTGTTATTACCAAAACAATAAGCTTTTCACTGAGAAAAAGAGTTACTCAGCTGCAAAATATAACCTCAGCCAGAAATTTTGGAAATGTGCACTGGGTCACAAAGGCAACTACATGAGAAGGAATGAGAGTGTAAAATTCAAGCTACTATTGGAAAAACTACTCCAAGATTCAGTTGAAAGTGGTTAAGCAGTGTGGTCTTTATTGGCAAAAGTGAGCACATGTGCATGTGATTGTGTGCAAAGTCCAAAATGTAAAGCAGCAAGATGTTGAACAAGCCATACATGAAATTCAATTTTGACAGTTCCTTCTCATGTAATCTGTACCTAACAATATATTTAGACATGGTCTTGTATATTCATGAACCAAGAAGTAAAACTTAGAAATATAGCAACAAACAAAAATGGGGACTAACAGTGTTGCCACAGGCAACAAGGGCTGGCCACTACCGGGGAAAGCTGGGTAATGTCTGTGATAGGCCTTCCAGTATTGCAAGAGGCTGTTAAGTGTGGCCCAATATTGCTACAGGCAGTTATGGGACCACCAGTGATGGGACAGGCAGCTATGGACAGGGCCATATCACAATACCCACCTCCATGGCCATGTCCTAATGACCCTGATTGGTTTTTAACCCAATATTTACTTATGTTTTATTCTAGAGGCCCAGTGCATGAAAATTGTGCACTTGGGGTGTCCCTCAGCCTGGCCTGCACCCTCTTGCAGTCTGGGAGTCATCAGTTGGTACAACCTTAGTGATGCTGCTGAGGCGGGAGAGGCTCCCACCACTGCCACTGTGCTCACCAGCCATGAGCTTGGCTTCTGGCTGAGCTGTGCTCCCCTGTGGGAGCACACTGACCACCAGGGGGCAGCTCCTAGGTTGAGCATCTGCCCCCTGGTGGTCAGTGCACATCATAGTGACGGATCATTCCTCTGTTTGTCCGATTTGCATATTAGCCTTTTATTATATAAGACAATGCATAAACACATAGCAAACAGTGTTTTCAGGAAATGCACCAAACTGTAAGCAGTGGTAATATTAGAGGTGGGTCAGTGCTGATGGTGTCCTTACCCACCCTACAGTGGGTGACCAGTGGTTCACCACCCACCGCCCACCTCACCACAGAGTGACCTCTTTGGTAAACGTGGGATTTGTCAGCCACTTTGGAAGCTGGTTCCTCTGGCTGTCCCTGCATAGCCTTCCTCCCTGGGGCTGGCCAAAGTGGCTGACTCTGAGGAGAGCCCATGCAGGACACTAGGCGAAGGGCCATTTGTCCTTTCTGGAGGCCGCTAAGGATTAGGTCCCTTCTCTGCTCCCACTGACTGGGTCTTGCCTCCCCCCAGCCTGACCGCTGGCACAGGAGCCTTCCTGCTTGTGAGATGGAGCTAGGGATTCTTACAGATTCTAACCCATGGGCTTCTTGCAGCCACATGTCCTTTTTGGAAGGAAAAGCTGCTTTGTCAGCTCCTTCTGTTGACCTGATGCTGTACTACAGGTGTCCCTCCTCTTCTGGGGAGGAAGGACATCAGTCAGCAGTGAGCCGTAGCCTTCTGAGGCTAACGAAACTCGGCACAACTGAGTGTGTTTGGTGGGAAGAACCTACTCTATCTCCAGAGCCAGGAGATACTCTGCTCAGGACCTCCTGTCCTCCATGCCTGGGCCCAGGGACATGAGAGGAGCTGGTGCCTTGTGGAAGGGACATCCATCTGTCTCATTTGGGTTCTGTGGCTGCCCCAGACGCCCTGAGCTGTGACAGCCTGCAACCTGGGCAGGCTTCTCTAGGCACCACCTTCCTAGCCAGGGGCCAGAGTGTGTCCTCGGTGGCCAAATGACTAGGGCGGGACCTGGTCCTCAGTCACCTCCCCGGTGGTGTCTGTGTGTGGAAGATACTCATGCACAGGTATGTGCACACACTCAAATCCATGCACCTACACACCTCGGCAGACCTCCCCACTGGTTGGCAGTGTCTCCATCAAACAAGCTGGTGGCCATCAGGAAGTCTAACCGCCCAATGTCCTTGAATGTTTTTGTGGGCTGAAAAGCCCTCACATTCATGCAGCCTTTCCTACTCTGGGCATCTTAGATGTACTTGCAAGCAGAGGGGAGGTCCCAAAGATGCAGGATGGAAAGTTGGGCATGAGCAGATGGTCACCTTATCCTGATTTTTAAAGAAATGTAAAACCTAAACCTAAAATATAGACCCTTTAAAACTCAAATTCAGCTCTAAATTCATAGACTAGTAAATCCAGAAAAGGTGTCAGGGATATATAGCTCCAGTCATCCTTTTATAGGTGATGCTCGGAGAATGAGGGTCCATTAAATGTCTCTTTCTAGAACTTGAGTGGATATGTGTAAACTGCAAGTGTATTGCAAGCAACAAAAACACAAATGTTTACAAGGACCAGGCCATTAAAATGGCGGTGGCTGTGATAAAACCAGGAAGCATATGCTTGTACATAGAAGCAGCTCCTATGATTTTTACCTGATTTTTGCTGGACTTTGTTTGGTTATTTTCTCAATGTCTAGAAGTGTGCCTGGCACCTAGAACCTCAATAAATATTATTGAGTGAGTAACTGACTAACTAAATAAATGAGTGCTAAATGAAACACCATTGCTTACAAATCTCTTAATTTCTCAAAGAAAGAGAGAGAGAGAAAGAGAGAGAGATACATTAATTTTTTCTCTGGAAACATCCTGAATTTTTAAATTTGATGACTGATCCATTAAATGAAAAGTTGGTTCTGTCAACTACATCTATAGGCCACGCTACAACTGAGACAGAAATATGCTACCCAGAATTTATTTATTTATTAAGAGGGAATTAATTCTCACTAATTTTATAAAAGTTAATAATTCAAATGCTACTTTCAGTTTCTCTGCAGCTGGAGTGACGAAAATGTATGAACTCATAAGAGAAAAGGAGAGATTGGAATTGCACTTAACATTTTCTGAAGCATTTCCTTTGGATTCTCTCTTGATCCGCACAACAGCTTAGTTAAATGGAAAGAAAGTAGCTTTCTCCTTCATTTTACCGCCCCTGAATGCGCCTGGTCTCTTCACTGCTGTTCTGATTGAATGGTGATTATTTATTGACCCATTTTAAAAGCAGCCCCATAGTCCATGTAGTTCTTGTCTTTGTACATTTAGTCAAACTGACTGACCTTAGAGAACCCAGAGTACAGCGCTTTCACTGGCTCAGTTGGTAGCTTGTAACTTGTCCATTTTGGGATGAGCTATTTCCGTGGGCTTCATAAAGGAGCCACCTGCCTGGACATTCAGAGAAGCTGGCTTCTTTAGATATGGTGCCACAGAAAGCAACCTGAAAAGAGCATCATAAAGCATGTCCTGATTGTTGCTTTCCTCACGGCTTCATCTGGAAACTGTGTCTGCCTGCCAAATACGGCAGGCTCAGAAAAATCAAAATAGAAATGGGAAACAAAGGAAATTAAAGACATACTTATTTTCAGAGTGTGTCCTTGTAATCTGAAGAGCAAAAGAAGGCTGCATCTGTTTGAGGTTATTACCTAGAGAATAGGAACATTCATCAATTCAAACGTGTCTAAACAAGTATGGTTATCCTGTTGTCAAATCTGGAGATGAAAAACATAATACCAGCAGATAAGTATTTTTTTTCTAATCCCTCCTTTGGTTTCAGAAGTCTCAGACTTTTAGGGAATTTTTCTATCCTGTACCTTCAAGACTTAGAAACGTTAGGGCTCAAACTATTACTTTTTTTTTTTGCTCAGAATTTAAAGAGGTGAGAATCTTGGACAGCTGGTGTGGAACAAATGAATAAATGTGCTTTCTCACCATCCCAGCTCCCCATTTCTCTTGCTCCCACCCCCTTGTTACACAATACACACCTACAAGTGCACACAGTAATTCCCAGGTATCTACTAAAAAATGTGAGGTGGGGATGAAAATATCCACAGACCTCAACTTACATATACTTTTAGGAAATGAGCATTTTTCTTTCTTTTAAAAAAATATATTTTATTGATTTTTTTTTACAGAGAGGAAGAGAGTTAGAAACATCGATGAAAAAGAATTATCGATCAGCTGCCTTCCTCACCCCCCCCCCTCCCCCCCCCGGGATCTGCCAGCAACCAAGGGACACTCCCCTGACAGGAACTGAAACAGGGACCTCCCAGTCCGCAGGCTGATGCTCTATCCACTGAGCCAAACTGGTTTCAGCATGGGCGTTTTTCTTAAGTTCTCAAAACGGTCAATGTGCATAGATAACATTTGGGCTAAGATGGGCTCGACAGCTTCTTTGAGGACTTTGCAATTTTTAAAATTTGTGCTGGACAGACTTCAGCTATTCTGCTGGCTGGGCAGGTATCTCAGCCAATGAAATAGGCTCTCTCTTTAAGCATAAGCATAACTACCTCAGTCCATACCACTATGCATGTGAAGAAATATTTGTATTTAATCATTTTTAAAAAGCATGCAAAGGTAAAATAGCTAATGTGCTTTATAGACTATGATACCAGAATATAAGTTAAACGGGTCCTAAGTGTCACTTTTTACTCTCCGCTTCAACACATTTGCCATTCAAAGTTCATGTGTGATTTTCAAATAAACAGCATCTTTAGATATAGTGGTGATCACACTATCTTGGTCATTGAACCCACATTTCTCTGGTTACCATCAGTATCTGTAGGGGCCTGCCTTTTGCTAGCCTACAGAATAAAGCTTCAGTCCACACAAGGAAAGAGAAACAACATTAGAGCAGCCAGCAAATAATACTATCCTGAGATCAGACCACTGTGTTGCAGACCCACCCATATTCCCCTAAATCTTTTCCCAGTTTCCAGGCCAAAATCTATTCCTTGTCTGGCAGCTCTAAATGCTGGGGAATCAAAGTGGATAATATAATATAATATAATATAATATAATATAATATAATATAATATAATAAATATAATATAATATATAGGCAGTAACCATGACAACTGAAACGACCATTTGACTGGTCACCAAGTGGTGCTAGCATAGATGCATAGACACAGGTAAAGTCTATGAGGGAACTAAGAATGAACAAGACAAATGCTTGCCTTCGCAGAGCTCACAGTGTAAGAAGGTTAGGTCAGGGATGAGAATTCAAAATTGCCACCAGCACAGACCTGAGGTGCTGCTTCTCAGAGCAGCCAGAGATATACCCGGTAGTGGACTTGGGGCATGACTGAAGGGCTGGCACCAACTTGAAGGCAGGGCTATTCTGGATTTTTCAGAGGAGCCAATGGCTGCCTAGGAGGCAGAGTTTTTGACACTAACTGGCATAGAGATTGACCAATCAGAACCTAATCTGGGTGAACTGTGAAGGCAGAACCTAAGGTGGGGGCTGAGAAGGGCTTTTAAGGGCAACAGCTGCTTGGTGTAAGGTGTAAGAAAGCGGTTCAATTTTTTAATGACCGGTTTGGCAGTATAGTGCATATTGCTGGCTATCAGTTCAGGGATAGGGGTTATGAATTTTTGTCTGCCAAGAACATCTCCTCCTGCTTATAAAGGCTCCCTCCCCCCATTTAAGCAATCCTATCTATATAATCTATCTATACTACAAAAAGGGTAATATGCTAATTAGACCAGGTTGACCAGCCATCTTCCAGACGTCCGACTTCCTTCCAGACAAAGATATGGTGGTGAGGGCAAAGGCAGAGGCAGTTAGGGGTGATCAGGCCAGCAGGAGAGATAGTTAGGAGCAAGATAAGGCTGGCAGGGAGTTAGATGCAATCATGCCAGCAGGGGAGGGCAGTTGGAGGCAATCAGCCTGGCAGGGGAGGGCAGTTGAGGGCGACCAGGCTGGCAGGGAGGGCCATTGGGGCAACCAGACTGTCAGGGGTGGGCAGTTGGCAGCATTAGCCAACCAGGCAGGTGAGTGGTTAGGAACCAGTGGTCCTGGATTGTGAGAGGGATGTATGACTGCTGGTTTAGGCCTGATCTCATAGGGATTCCCTAGGGATCAGGACTAAACCAGCAGTCAGACATCCCCTGAGGAGCCCCAGATTGAAGAGGGTGCTGGCCGGGCTAAGGGACACACTCCATGTACAAATTTCATGCCCTGGACCTCTAGTATAAAATAATCCTTCATAATAAAAGGCTAATATGCAAATAGACTAAATGGTCGAACAACTGGTTGTTGTGACATGTGCTGACCACCAGGGGGCATATGCAGAACATGGTGGGTGTTGGCCTAAGTGGGATGCTGGAGCAGGTGAGTGGGGGCACCAGACTAAGGCGGGGCACTGGTTTCTGTCATCAGGGTGAGCCTCTGGTGGTTATTGAAAATTCTTTGTGCCCTTGTGCCATGGTCCCACCCAGCACGTGCACCTGGTGCTGGTGCTGATCCTGCTCGCACCCACAGCCGGCACTGGAGTCACCAATAGCACCTGTCTTGTGCCTTGTGCCTGTCCCGGTCACTTGGTGCCATCAGCGGATGCAAGTAGCGGCTGCCAACCTTGATTGCCCCCGAGGGCTTCTCCACCTCCCCCTGCTCCTAAGGGTTGGTAGGGGCAGCAGCCTGCTGATGGCACTGGCCCTGCTTGCACCCACTGCTGGTACCAGCCCCAATCGCTCCATACCATCAGCGGGTGCCAGCAGGTGCCAGCAGGTGCCAGCGCCATCAGTGTGTAGGAGTGGCAGCAGCAGGAGCAGGTCTGTTGGCAGACAGGGGGCCCGGGGCCGCAGTGGGAGGGACTGGATGGTGGCACAGATGATGGGCAAGACCTGCCCATGTGCCCACTGCAGCCTCGAAGCCCACAGGTCTTTTCAAGCTGCACAAATTTGTTCACTCAATCCCTAGTATAATATAAAATGATATAATATAATATAATTAATATAATTAATATAATTAATATAATATAATAAATATAATATAATAAATATAATATAATATCATATAATATCATATAATATGATATCATATAAAATAAAAATATGTGTCTATATTTACTCCACACAGTCTTGAGGATCTATGATATGTCAGGTGGTTTGGTATGCAGGAGAAAAAAAACAAAGAGAAATGAAATATTGGGAGATGGTGGTCAGTGGTTGAGCATCCATCTATGAACGAGGAAGTCACAGTTTGATTCCTCGATTCCCTGTAGGGGTCTGCAGGAGGCAGCCAGTCAATGTTTCTCTCTCATCACTGATGTTTCTCCCTCTCCTTCCTCTCTGAAATAAATAAAAAAAAATACATTTTTAAAAAAGAGCATGGGCAAAGGACATGACAGTACATAACAGAGCTGCTGCTATTCATGAAGGTAGAAAAGTAGTGGAAGAAAATGAGAAAATATGATAAAAACTGGGTTTAGAAATTTGACTGTTATACTGAAAATTAAGAGCATGCAGAATGTCCTTCAGTCAATAGCAGAGAATACCCATTCAGAAACTACTTGCTAGAAATTGTGTTTCTGTAGTGTTTGGCATTCATCCCTGGCAAATGCTCACTGAGATGCAGTATTTTTAAGAAATCATTATGAAGATGTAGGTATTTATTGTGAAAGGTCATCATGCAATTCTTATTCATCATAACTCCTTCATAAAAAGAGGAAAAAATAGTATAAGGGATGTTTTTATCATGCACTCATTAAGCTTCATCTCTGTATTAAATCTGGTCTACAGGAAGCTTTTCAACATCTTCATAACTTTAACTCCTCATGTAGATAACATGATGTCTTTGTCTTTCTCCAAAGATAATGTAGGAAGTAATCAAACATGGACGTACATCTACATTCATCAAACTATTAATAATAAACATATTGCCAATTACAATGTCCAAATTTTTTTTTTCATAAGTATTCCAAACATATCCCTGTTAGCCTTGAGAAAGATATGTAAGTTACTAACCTCTTTATAGTGGACTAGAGGCCTGGTGCATGAAATTCATGTGTGTGGGTGTGTGTGTGTGTGTGTGTCCCTCAGCCTGGCAGGTGGACATCCCTCTTGCAATCCAGGACTGCTGGCTCCTAATTGTTTGCCTGCCTGCCTGCCTGATTGCCCCTATCTTCCCCCCGCTGCTGGCCTGATTGCCCTTAACTTGTCCTCCTGCTGGCCTGATCGCCCCTACCTTGAGCCCCCCCCCCCCCCCCACCAGCCTGATCATCCCTAACTTGCTCCCCTAATGGCCTGATCAACCCTAACCACCTCTGCTTCGGCCCCCTGGCCTAATCCACATTGTGGCCTCCCTCTGTGGGAGGCTACCTGGCAGATCAGGGGAAGACACAACCCCCATTACCCCACTGCTGCTGCCATTGCTGGCCTGAGCCTAGGCCCTTGACAGCCTTCCACAGCTGCCTGAGCCCCAGCCTGGACCTCAAAGTGGCTTTGTCTGGAAGGAAATCTGTATGATCATCCAGAAACATCCGCTCTAATTAGCATATTACCCTTTTGTTAGTATAGATGATGAAAGCCCAGAGTTGAATTCTGATTTACATAGCCATAACATTTTTCTTCAATTAGTTGTATAATTTGGAGCAAATTACTTAAACTCTCTGAGCTTCAGTTCTCTCATTTGGAAAGTGGGAATAATAGTCAAAATATTAATAGCAATAATATTAAATAATAACACCTGATATATTATCTGAGGATACTTAATTAAAAAACAAAAACAAAAAAACCTCTGGTATAAACAGTATAATTTGTATGCATGTGTGTCTGTTTAAATAAATTATAATCTATTCCCAAGTATTTGAAGGGCATTAATCTGGAATCCACATTCCAAGGTGGCTAGGCAAATACTTTAAATATTATCAATGAAACTATATGTGAGAGTACAAGGGATGTTAGAAAGCTATATTGTGAAATGATAGATGTTTAAAATATGTCATTGCCTAGAAAGGTGGTAAGGACATTCGTGCTCTCTTCTAAACAAGATATTAGGATATAAAAAGCTCAATAGCTCTATGCCTTCAGAAATGTGATCCAGGTCTGGACTTCCATTTGGTACTGTGGAGTACTTTGTTGTCTGACCCTGCTCAAAATTTGACTGGCCCTGGCCTTTGTTGCATCTGCCTAGGATGGATGCAAAAGAAAAGAACTTGTCATTCATAGCTTTTATCCAGAGTTCCAAGGTACAGAGTGTGGCCTCCCTTGAACTTATAAGAAAAGAATGTATGATGATGTTTGCTTGTCAATCAACCTTTGCTAAAGAATGGTGTGAGACTTGCTTTCATTGCCACATACCACCTGGCAGTTCAGAGATCTAGGACTCCACTCAACTCTGATTCTAGAAGCTAAAGACACAAGACAAGCAGACAATTAACAGTAGTGTTATATATACCTTCCTGGTAAGTTTGTAGAACCTTAAATATATATATTATCTATAACAATAAAATAGTAATATGCTTATTAGACCAGACAGCCAAATGATCTTCTGGATGTCATTCTGGAGATCCTTCCGGATGAAGCCACAGTGGTGGAGGCTGAGACAGAGGTGGTTAGGGGTTATCAGGCAGGCAGGCAGGCAAGCAGTTAGGGATGATCAGGCAGGCAGAAGCAGTCAGGGGCAATCAGGCAGGTAGGCAGAGGCAGTTAAGGGTGATCAGGCAGGCAGACAGAATGGTTAGGGGAGATCAGGCAGGCAGGCAGTTAGGAACCAGTGGTCCCAGATTGTGAAAGGAATGTCTGACTGCCAGTTTAGGTCCAATCTCATAGGGATTCCTGTGGAATTGGGCCTAACCCAGCAGTAGGACATCCCCCTGAGGGATTCCAGATTGTGAAAGTGTGCAGGCCGGGCTGAGGGACCACCTCCCATCTCCATGCAAGAATTTTGTGCACAGGGCCTCTATTTTCCTTATAAATATATAAAAGAAGGTTTCTAAAACTAGATTTAGGCATAATAAAATAGTCCAATTTAGATAAAACTAAATTAAACAAGCAACTAAACATGCAGCAACAAGTAGATTAAAATGTATTACAAGTAGTTGTTTTTCAATGTGTATCTTTTGACTTAGCAATTTTACTTCGAGGAATTCTGTATGAGGAAATCATAAGACAATGCACAAAAATTGGAATATAGAAATAGCCTCGGCTATATTGTTCACAACAGTGAAAACTGGCAAAGCCTTCTCTCTCACAACAGACTATTGTTTAATAAATTGAAGTATATCTGTAGTGTCAATGTAAGAAAAACATTCAAACCTGTGAAGAATTTTTGTGAGTTTGAGTCAAACTGTCGACAATTGCCAGGAAGCAGATCTCAAAGGATGGAGGTAATGCTCCAGAGAATGAGAGTTTTGCACCTCGTTTTATACATTACAGTCAAAAGAGGAGACATAAGTGGGTTACATGAAATCTATCAGTGATAGATTAGGGAAGCAGGGGAAAGCAAAGTGGGAAAACATCTGGGATTGGATTAAAAGTAAAATGTTAGATGCATACTTTAACAAATAAATTTTATTGTTGAAAATAATGCATGTCATCTTTTCCCTCCTATTCTAGCCCGTCTCTGCCCCCACCCCAGGCCTTCACCAGATACATACTTCTTTTTCTTAGGTGGATGCACGAGAGTTAACAGTGAACAATTAACTCAATAATAGTGAGGGGATTTATCATCTCCGCAGAGTGGTGCCTGTGCTTTGAGGGGTCCGGAGGAAAGAAAATTACCTGGACATTCTAACAATATGTTATTGTAGATGTGAAAAGCCATGCCCTTTATATGAATACTAGTGGCCCAATGCACAAAATTTGTGCAGGGAGGGGATCTCCTCAGCCAGGCCTGCACCCTCTCCATTCTGGGACCTCTCGAAGGATGTCCTACTGCTGGTTTACAGGGAACAGGCCTAAACCGGCAGTAGGACATCCCTCCCGCAATCCAGGACTGCTGGCTCTTAACCGCTCACCTGCCTGCCTGCCTGATTGCCCCTAACCACTCTGCCTGCTGGCCTGCTCTTTCCCAAATGCCTCCCACCAGCCTGATCACCCCCAACTTCCCCCCACTGCTGGCCTACTCACCCCCAACTGCCCCCCTGCTGGTCTGCTCACCTCCAACTGCTTCCCTCCCCCCCCCCCCCCCCCCCCTGACCTGATCACCCCAAATACCACCCCACCACCACCAGCCTGATCACCCACAACTGCTGTCTGATCCTGGCCTGATCACCCTCAGCTGCCCTTTCTTCTTGGCCTCTATCTGCCTCCACCTCGGCCCCAACACCATGGCTTTGTCCAGAAGAACATCCAGAAGGTCTCCTGGAAGGTCTCCCAGTCTAATTAGCATATTAACCTTTTATTAGTATAGATTGGACCTTCTGATTGCAATTGAACATCTATGCCATAATATTGACTATTTAGACTTTTTCTTTCATGAATCTTTTCTTTAAAACTGCTTCAGAAGAAACAGCTTCAATATACTTGTAAGGATGGTCCTGTCTGGAGGAATTTACGGATTTTTTTATTCTTCCAGCTTGTTTATAAATTCCTGTAAAGCTTCTGGAACCTTTTGGATTAATCATCAAATAAGCATTTACTAAGCACTTCCCAGAATTCAATGCTCTATACTAGTCACTGTGGGCTTAAAAGTGTTCAGCGTAGACTCAGTCACTCCCTTAAGTGTCAGCAAAATAATGATGTGCCTTACCCAGTAATGAGATTATTTTAAGTGATCTCAGCAAGGAAATGCAGTCTAACAAATGATTGAAGGTGTCCCAGGTATAAGAATGCTCTCTGCCATAGGAGTGGATGAGCTTTCTTAAAGGGAATGCACTTAACATTCATAGGGAATGTTTACCAAGTATAGAATCCGAGAAACTGCTAGGATCATTCTGTGCTTTGTCCACAGATAAATTAAGCTCAACTCTTGAGTCTGAGATTTGTGGAAAGTGCAGCATTTTCTTTCCCAAGGCTGCTGTGAATTCCTGGCGCCGTAGGTTCTGGTGATCACCTCACACTCCACTCTCTACTTCCAGTGAGTTGATTCAGTTATTGCTCCATCCAGGTCAGCTCAGCTGGCCTCCTTGATTTTCATATAAAAAAACATACTTTTTTTGGTATTTATTATTCTGAGCACTCACATGGTCTTAACATTCATTATATTTAGGAAGGAGAGATATTTAAAACTAAAGAAAAAGCAGCCAAGAAGTTAGAACAAAAGATTCTGGATCTTAACCTGTTTCTTTAGCCTCAGGTTGAGCCTCTCTGAGAAAATGTCATCTGTTAGACTCACACATTTTATTCGAGCCTTTTTTCAAAATTGGAAACAGACCTGGGTAACTTTCATGATTTTTTTTTTTTTCAATACCAAGAACAAGCTTTAAAGCCATTACTAATAAGATCATGGGAAATTAATAGCTTCTTGGACAAGGCCTTGCTCCTCCTCAGTTTTGATCTTGAAAGTAAAGGGAGAGGGCAAATTATATTTTATTGCAACCATAAGTCATTAAGGAATAGTGGTGATTAAAGAACAGAAATAGGATGGTGACAGGCTAAGCAGTCAACAACTAAGAAGAAAAATAAAAAATGGACCATTTTAGAAAACGATGGAGAGCAAAGCATGTTTGCAAAACATTGCGAAGGAACTGAGGGATTGGTGAGGTGAAAACCAACAACACTTTTATAACGTCTCAGGGTAAAATGGAGAGAAATGGGAACATGATGCCGCTCACCTTGCTTGGTTATTAATTCAACACGTTCATGTACTTAAAACAATTTACTTAGCCAGAAAGTTAAATAAATCATTTTGAAAAGCTTTACAATTTAAATTGTTCTGTCCTTTAAAGCTTCGAGGATAGACACTCTCTGTTTGTGAAATGGCAGGTATTGCTCCCTTCCTGACTGGAGTGAGAGGTTAAGAAGGCAGCCCTGTGGTGGGCGCCACATATCATATTACCTAAAGAGTCTGAGGCGTGTGAAGTAGTCAGATAAGCCTGATTTGCCTTTGATATGTCTCATGGCCCCCAAGGAGCCCGCAGCTTCTGAGTAAATGACTTGAAGCTGGATGGTGTGGGCCCCAGAAAACCTGGGGAAGCTTTTTCATTCACCAGGGGAGTGAAGACTGGGTCAATTTATCAATGAAATGCTACCTGACCCGTGGAGGTACAGCTGGGTGCTCCCCTGATTGCAGAGGCCAGAGTCTAATGCTGCCTTCCCAGACACCAGGCAGATCCTCAGCAGGGTGTGCCAGAGAAATCCAGGTCTACGCCTTCCCCCTGTGTTCCTGGAAGGGCTAAGCCCCTCCTGTGAGAGCCTAATAGTTCTGCTTTATTTTCAGAAATAATTGCAGCTGCTTCTCATACAGAAAAAGGCAACTTAATGTTCTGCCAAAGTTCCGAGATTGTTAAAACACTTTCCCTAATGTCTTTATTACAATAGCTATCATTCTGATCACCCCACGTGTAATATTATTGTTTCCTAAGATGTCTAATGCATCTTAATCAGACATTTGGTTTCCTGAGTTAACCACTTTGGAGGCAGCTTCAGGAAGATTAGGTTTCCCAGACTCTTCATTTCAAACATGTATTAGATGATTGCCTGGAAATACTGAGTAAATGAATGTGGTAAATTGTTATTTTTTGACAAATAAAATTGTGAGTAGTTAGCTAGAATGTGTAGTAGAACAGTTTTTGCTCACATCCTAGTGACAGGCAGATGCCATGAAGGCATAATGTGTTTCAAGATAAACAATGCTAAATATCTTAGGAGAGGGTAGGTTTCTAACCCTCAGAAGGTTTTAAAGATTCTTGTTAATAGCCCAAAGATATCTTTAAAATAGCAAGCTAGACCATTCACTCTTATTCTAGGTAGGGTGTGTTGAAAGTCTCTATAGGTTTGACTTTTAAACATCTGTTTATTCTGCCATTTACAGAGCTTCCTCAGAGTAGAATATGTACACCTATAGGGTTCAAAATGTGACTGATGGGTACCAGAGAATACAGGATTCAGGGTTGCAACCATTACTGTGGTCATTTGACCCTTTAGCTTCATTTAAAATAAAAATTCAAGTGTATCTATTGCTAGCTAAGTAGCATCAAATTTACAGATCAAAAGCTACCTTGACTAAGTAATTCTTAATTATTTCAAACTTGCAGTTTCTGGAAAAGCCATCACTAAGCTTCAGACCTAGATCAAATCTGGTGAAATAAAGAAATAAAATTTAATATGTGAAAAGTGACTATTATTTACAAACCATCCTATATAATAAAAGGGCACTATGCAAATTGACCCTAAAGGCAGAACTACCACGAACCACTGGCAGGTAGGTAGCTATGACATGCACTGACCACCAGGGGGAAGACCCTCAAACCAGGGGTTGCCCTCTGGTGGTCAGTGCATCCCCACAGGGGGAGCTCTACTCAGCCACAAGCCATGCTGACAGCTGTGAACACAGTGGCAGGAGCCTCTCCCACCTCCTCCACAGCACTAAGGATGACCAACTGAGGCTTAGACCCACTCTCCACAGGGAGCAGGCCTAAGCCATCACGTGGACATCCCCTGAGGGCTTCCAGGCTGCCAGAGGGATGTCTGACTGCCAGTTTGAGCCTGATCCCCCAGTGAGCAGATCTAAGCTGGCAGGTGGACATCCCCTGATGGGTCCCAGGCTGTGAGGGGGCACAGGCCAGGCCGAAGGACCTCCCCGCCACCCCCCAAGAGCACCGATTTTCGTACACTGGGCCTCTAGTTGTTTATAAATTTTGATTCTTCTGTTTCTTGCCAATCGTGGCTTAGTTTCTATTTTAATATGTTCAAAACTACACACACAGTAGTAGAAGGCTTTGATCTTTGCTCCCAAAATTGCAACTTTGGAACAGTTCTCAATTGCTGAATATTTTGTAATTGACAGGATACAGCAGATGTCTGCAAGTTCCAAAAATATATATCTGATGTATTGGTGAGATGTTCACATTAATATTCAGAACAGTGATGTAAAAGGCACATAGTAATACAAATCATATCATTGGTGTTTATTGCCTCTACTTCTCAGATACAAACTGCAAAAAAGTACCAAGTCAAATGTTATACGCAAGCCTGTTTTCATGAACCCTAATTTTAAACATATATGTCTTGGAATTATTAAATTTGGACTTAGGTCATTGAGTTGTGAGGCCACAAAGCCAGACTGGAGACAGGAAAAAAGGTTTATACTTATTGGGGTGGACAAGCAACATTGCTCTGACAGTGAGAATCACCTAACTATAATTTTTTAGGAAAAGCATACCTTGTATGGGCCATCTGATTAGAAAGAAGAAGGTGGAGAGAGGATTCTGAAAGAGGCATTGGAGAAATACTGTTTTCGTGACACTTTTCATTAGGTACCAAGGAGACAATTCAGTGTTCCATAAATAAACTAGCTCCTTTCCATTTAAAGTATGTCTCTCCCCCCGCACCCCCGCCACCCCTTGCCGCCTCCCCCCCCCCCCCCCCCGTAGGTGTGTCCATAGCAGCTTTGCAAGCGACTTTAGGACAGGAAGTTGGGCTCCTGTATTAGGCTAAGCCCTCTAGACTTCTAAGCTATCTCTAGAGCCCGATATTACCAGAGGGGTGATTGTTCATCATTGTAATAGCACCTAAAGGCCATCTGGGCCCTGGCCCAGACTCACCACTAGCATAGCAGGTAGCGATCTAATTTTGCAATTATCTTTCTGTGCAACTTCATGCCTGAGGATTTAATTGTATTCATGTTCTTTGTGTATTAAGTCACTGCTTCTCAAATCTTGGTTGGAGGCTATTTTCCTGCAAATTTATTCAGTGAAAACAAACTATGGTAAGGAAATAATAGGAGTTTTCAGCTGAAGATGCTCTTAGCTGCCTGGCCCAATGAGAAAACTAATGAAATTATACTAAAAAGGGCAGGATCAGTTGTACACATATTCATTTATCCATTCATTCAGCAAATGCCTGCCATATGTCCACTTTCAGCTATATTTCAGGTATTGCGTAGTGAAGAAAATACAGTCCCCACATTCATAGGGTTAGAGTTCAGTCATAGAATTGTGCTAAAGATGTTAAGAGCATTATACTTAATGTTTGAAGGTCCACTCATTTTCTGTCATGAAAGTACTCTTCAATCAATGCCTCCACACTATTATCCTTTGATTTTATCTTTAAAAATGTCTGTGTGCATATGTAGTTACATTAGAGAGTGTGTGTAATTCTACTTCATCTAGTTGCTTTATCATAGCTAAAAAGTACATAGGCCAAGTACATTTTATTTATTTATTTATTTATTTATTTATTAAATATATTTTATTGATATTTTTACAGAGAGGAAGAGAGAGGGATAGAGAGTTAGAAACATCAATGAGAGATAGACATCGATCAGCTGCCTCTTGCACACCCCCTACTGGGGATGTGCCCTCAACAAAGGTACATGCCCTTGACCGGAATCGAACCTGGGACCTTTCAGTCCGCAGGCTGAAGCTCTATCCACTGAGCCAAATTGGTTTCGGCGGGCAAATACATTTTAATACCTTATTCCAAATTCTTTTGAAGAGAAATTAGATTTTCATATTCTACTAACATTGCTGTATGTTGATTAGTCAATATCTATATACCAGAAAGATTTTAATTAATAAACTTTATTGTTTAGACAAGTTTTAAATGACATCAAAATTAAAGGGAAAGTTCAGAGTCCCTATTAATCTTCTCTATAGACATGTACAACCTCCCCTACTATTGACATCCTGTACCAGAGTGGCAAATTTGTTATAATTGATGAACCTACATTGACATCATTATCATTCAAAGTCTAGGGTTCACTGCTGGTGCTGTATAGTCTATGGGTTTTGATAAATGTATAATGACATGTATCCACCATTGAAGCATCATACAGATTTTCACAGCCCCAAAATACACTTTGTGTTCTGCTCCCCCTAGCCCTTGGCAATCACTAATCTTTTCACCATGCCCATAATTTTGCCATTTTCATAGTCGCATAGTTTGAAACTGTTAGGGAAGGGGAGAAATTCACCCTTTGTACCCTTCTCGAGTTCTTATGACTAGACTAATAATAACATTGACACAAAACCAGATTAACAGGAACAAAAACGATCAATTATATTCGCAAGGGATCATAAATGATGATGGTCCCAGAAATGATGAACCAGCCAGTTTTTTTTTTTTTTTAATATATACATATACTTTTTAGACAAAGGAACAATGAATGCGTGAAGAAATGTCAGAATAAAGCACGTTAGGCTGGCGTCATTAGTGAGGACTCTAAACAAGGTTTGGTCTTGGGTAGTAATTAATAAAAAAGTAACGAGGTTTGTTTGTGCGAATTTTCCAGCTCTGGATTTATTCACTGTAGCAATCAGGGTGTGTTTCTTACAGTCTGCGGCAAGGAGGCCACCTGTCACAGGGGAGATTTATTTCTTGCTTTGAAGGAGACCAGGGAGGGTCAATGTGCCCTTCTTGCATTGGCTGCTTATCAAATAACTTTAATTCAAAAATTCAAAGTAATCAATATGCCATTGTGAGATATTTGGGCAGCCTGCTCCGAGCCCTGACAGAATCCTACAGAATTTGATTTTTTCAGCTTAGTAATATGCATTTGTTTCCCCCATGACTATTCATAGCTTGATAGCTCATTTCTTTTTCTGCTGTAAACATCCATGTGCAGGGTTTTTATTTATTTATTTATTTATTTTATTTTGTGTGTGTGTGTGTGTGTGTGTGTGTGTGTGTGTGTGTGTGTGTTTTGTGTGTGTGGACATAAAGTTTTCAATTCATTTTGGTGAATATCAAGCAGCACAATTGCTGGATTATATGATGAGAGTATTTTAATTTTGTAAGAAACCGTCCAACTATAAAAATGGCTGCACAATTTTGTTTTAGCAATGAATAGAGGCCCTGTTTCTCAACATCATTGCCAGCATTTGGTACTGTCAGGGTTTGAGAGTTGAGCCATTCGAATGGTTGTGTAGTGGCATCTCATTGTTGTTCAATTTGCAATTCTCTAGTCTTTTCATATGGTCACTTTTTATCTCTATACCTTCTCTAACGAGGTGGCTATTCAGTACTTTGGCTCATTTTTAATTGTGTTATTGTTGAGTTTTAAGAGTAATTTTAGATTTTGAATAATAGTCCTTTATCAAATGTGATTTTGCTTGTCTTCTTTTTTTGACCAGATACTTTTTTTTCTGTAAAAATATTAGCTCTAACTTTATGATGATTTGTCATATAATATTTAACTCAACTTTTAAAAAATTATGATTTTAGGTGAGCAAAACTTTATTATAAGACTTTAAATATGCAAATATTTTACACTTGATCTTAGCCAAAAGGCCGAGAAGTGATAGGTTTTAATAGATATTTTATAAAATACCTATTATTTCTTTAACATAGAATTTAAAAGTCAAGTAAATTAATCTTTCCTCTTAAACTTTAAACTTTCATATTTTAGATCAGTAGTGGTAAACTATACTATATGCTGGGAATATTCCAAGTTTTTTGTATGCATTACCATCTTCACCCTTCAAAACTCTATGAGAGAGGAACTATTATTATATTATTCCCATTTTATGGATGATAAAATGAAGCAAAGATAAAGTAACTTTCTAAAGATCATATAACTCTTGCATGGGTGCTGAAATTGTGTTCAAACCCACACAATGTATATCAGAAGCCTGGGATTATTTATTATATCCTGCTACTGTGGGTCATGTCCCTCCTCTCTGGAACATTGAAATTCATGCTATCTCTTGGTTATAGTATATCCTTAAGTTTTCTATTAAGAGTAAATTAGTGATTTTTTTCCCCCAGAATCTATATATTTGAGGAAATTGCTGAGAAGGAAGGGATCACTTCATTTAGATTGTTTTTACTATAAATGATAATAACCAGAAGCATATAGCCAAAAGTTGAATGATTTTTTTATAACTCTGTGATTGAGAAAAATTATATTAGCTAATGACTCAATTCTTGGGAATGATGTTAGGAATCTATTTTTAATCTCTACATTAAAGTATTGTCATTTATTATTTCTAAAACAATTAAACAGCCAGATAGTACATTTTGAGCAAAAGCAAAATTTTAAAATACATATGTTAAATGTTGTTTAATGGCTTCTTAGCTCATTTTATAGTTGTTGTTACACTTCACTTAGCATTTCTCTGGGTTTTCTTTATAATTAAGTACTTTGAGCTTTTCCATGCTATTTAAGTAATAGTTTCTACACAGTTTTTCTTTAAGAAATTAGCAAGAAAAAGGCATTTCTTTAATACAAGCAAATTATGTTACAGGCAGTTAACAGGAATAGGATCACTTCCATTAGGAAATGTACGAGTAATTTTCCTATCCAGTGAGAGGATAGATGAGAAAAGGGTTGCTGAAGTGTTCCCTAATCTCTCATCTTGTCACATGAGAATTCATTAAATGCCAAAATGTGGAATGCCTCCTCTAAAGAAAATAAAATCATTTGTGTTGAAGGTCAGCTATACAAGGAAGAACAATGGGTACATAAAGAGGAAACTCAGTTTGATACGAACATGGTTTGCCTCCCTGAATATATATAATGTTGTACAAATGCAACTAAAATAAAGGGGCTTTATGGAAACAACACATATACCTAAAAATGTCTTCCTCACAATACTCTGCATTTAGTATAGGATAACACATATTTAATAAATCAATATATATGTATATTTAGTGCCTAGTAAGTACAAGATACTCTCCTATTTTGAACATTGAACCAGGGAGACCAGGTAACAGCTTTTGTGAAGCTTGTATTCATAGGAGGAGAGGGAAAGAGATGAACCATAAACAGATCAGCAATAAATGAATATGGTAATGGTAGGTTGTGATGTCATAAGAAAATGAAACCTGATGAACTTAGAGGGACAGATGTCTTATTGTTTTAATTTTAAAATATTAAAAACACAAAATGTTATTATTAATACTATTATTTATAATATTATTCCATGAGTATGCCACATATAAGAACCAAAATATACAGATTTCTAAATCTAGCTTAAGAAATAAGGCATTCAAAGCTTTTATGTACCCTTCTGATCTCAACTTCTTCCTTATACACTCATCCAGAATTTGCCACCATTTTTAATTTTGTGTTTATCATTTGCTTAGCTTATCTAATGATTTTATCACACACATAGATATCTGAAAAGATATTATTTAGTTTTGTATGTTTAAAACATTGTAAAAAATGAAATCATGACTTTTATTTCTTGTAACTGGCTTTTTTGGGTATATATTATGTTTTTGATATTCATCCATGTTGATACATATTCATGCATTTTCAGTGCTATGTATAATATTCTAGTCTGTGAATTCATCACAGTGCATTTATCCATCCTACTCTCTATTGACAGTTGGATTATTTCCGGGTTATTTATTTTCTATTTATTTGCTGTTATAACTAACATAAATTTAATAATTTTAATCATACTTTTAATCCAATGCATATATGTTTCTCTATGGATATGTGCCTAAGTGAGATTTTGAGTCATGGAATATTCAATGCACAAATTTTCTGTTTTTTTTCTCAAGTAGTGATACCTATAAACATTATAAATGTAACTATTTGGACATGGATTGTTCTACACAAAGAGAAATACAAACAAAGGCCCTAAGATGGGATGAGTTTGTTTGTTCTGACAAAGAATGGCTGAGAAGCTAAAATATAGCAAAAATCTAAAAGTTAGGAAAGGGCATTGCAGAACATTTGAAATAGTGATCAGAATGAGGAACACATAGTTATATGCACTACAACAGATTGTTGGTAACCTTCAAATATATTTATTTTATATTAATAATATGTGAATTATGATATATCCTATATAATAAAAGGCTAATATGAAAATCAACCGAATGGTGGAATGACCAGTCACTATGATGTACACTGACCGCCAGGGGGCAGATGCTCAATGTAGGAGCTTCCCACTGGTAGTCAATGCACTCCCACAGGGGGAGCACTGCCCAGCACTAGCAAGCACAGCGGTGGTGATGGGAGCCTCTCCCACCTCCGCGGCAGTACTATGGATGTCTGACTGATGGCTTAGGCCCACTCTCCCATGGAGCGGGCCTAAGCCATCAGTCAGACATATCCCAAGGGTCTCGGACTGCAGGAAAGTGCAGGCCAGGCTGAGGGACCCCCTCCCAAGTGCATGAATCTCATGCACCAGACCTCTAGTTAATATATAATACTGCTATATACTCTCTAATGTACAACACAATATTTTATAATATATAGATAGCACCTTAGGGGAGTTATTTAATCTCTAATGGTAAAACCAATTGAGATGGCCGAAACCGGTTTGGCTCAATGGATAGAGCGTCGTCTTGGGGACTGAAAGGTCCCGGGCTCGATTGCGGTCAAGGGCATGTACCTTGGTTGCGGGCATATCCCCAGTAGGGAGTGTGCAAGAGGCAGCTGATTGATGACTCTCTCTCATCGATGTTTCTCTCTATCTCTCTCCCTTCCTCTCTGTAAAAAAATCAATAAAATATATTTTTTTAAAAAAAAACACAACCAATTGAGATAACAAATAACATGTATTTTATATGGATTTTTTTTTTTAGATTAAATGAAATAATGCATACAAAGCAATCATGATTTTATAACCAATAGTAATTGTTGAATAATTGTGAGGTATTAGTAAAAGTGTTAGTTTTAATTTTAAATCAAATACATTTGAATATTTATAAATGATTCAAATAAAATTCATTATAAAATAGCTGATGTGAAACAGAATTAAAAAGTTGACCTTTAAAAAGTAATGCCTCATATATTCTTTATTCCCCTTGATCTACAATTTTAAAGATAAACCACCACCAGAGAAAGTTGTATCAAAATAATGATTAAAGATCCACATACTGTCAAGATATAAAGTTACATGTATAAATACTAGCCTGCTTCTGGGGGAAAAGAGTTGCATAGAGCTTTTAGAAAAATAATTGTGCCCTAACTGGTTTGGCTCAGTGGATAGAGTGTTGGCCTGTGGACTGAAAGGTCTCAAGTTCTATTCCAGTCAAGAGTATGTACCTTGGTTGGAGGCACATCCCCAGTGGGAGGTATGAGGAGGCAACTGATTGATTATTCTCTCTCATCGATGTTGCTAACTTTCTCTCTCTCTCCCTTCCTCTCTGTAAAAAAAAAATCAATAAAAATTAAAACAATAATTGTAATACTTGTAGACCACATTTATATCTAGACATACTGTCAATTAAAAAGTGCTAAAATTAAATTAAATTAAAAAGTAATCCCTAATCTACAGTATACCCCTTTTCTTGATACGTTTACATTAACCAGGTTTGTGTAGAAAATAAAATTAAGTTCAAATTAAGTTTAACAAGGGTAAAAACACCTTTTTAAGCAAAATCAAAAAATTTTTCTTCTAGATAGCTTATAGCTGGACACACCCAGTGAATCCTCCAATAATTGAGATTGGCTTTGTCATGCATCCCCAGTTATAGAAACCACATTCTAGTGGTAGCCAATATTTCTTATTCAAGCCAAACCACAGCTAGGGCCATAGACTATCAAATTGAACTGGGCTGGGTATGAGGATGTCAGGGGAAGTGTCGTAGATGTTCTCAGAGCCTGCAGAAGTCCTCTGTGGGCCACAGAAAGACTAGTCAAGCTTGTGGGGAACCTGCGTGGAATCAGAGCATAAGGCCCCGCCTACAGGTCTAACCAGACAGTAAATTGCTGCCATGAAGAAATGTAGGTTTCCTGTTGCCAGCTCTTTTTTTTTTTTTTTTTACAAAAGAGGCTGGAAATTAGGATTTTTATGTAATAGTTTCCTATTTTTAGATTCTGGCAACTACTTTAAAAAAAATTAAACACTTCACGGAGCAAACAAAACACTTTGCCAGTTGGATCTGGCCCATGAGGTGCTAGTTTATAGCCCCTGACAGAATTCATCCTGAAGATTCACATTTGCTGAAATCAGAGAAAGGGAGGGTCTGGGAAGTAATTAGATGATTGTGAGTAAGAGTTTCTTAATATATTTGGAAAGACCTCAACTTCAAACACTGCATATGAATAATACATGATAATGACATGAATATTATTGTACTTTAAACATAACTGTACCGCCACATTAAAATAGCTTCCAAATCCTCCTCTTGTTCTTAGTTGCAGAACAAATTTGCATGCCCCAATTACCAACATTCTGGTGTGCATTTAGCATAAGAACCTTCTACAAAAGAATGTGTGTCATTCAGGGAAGAACGTGACATAACAGGGTTTCAAGCTACTAAACTGAACAATGCATTTTTAATTTTGTCAGTTAAAAACATCAGCTATTCTCCTATTTGATTAAGGAGCATGGGTGTTTTTTTGTTTGTTTGTTTGTTTTGTTTTGTTTTTAATTTGTAGATGTTGAAAACTTTTTCTGGTTAAAAAGAAAAAAAAAGGAAGGCCTTACAAACATTTATCGTTTATGAATGTACCAGTTTTCTGTTTAGTTTCACTAGTTTAGATTACATTCAAAAGTGACCCAGTATGTCCTGGGTTATTCAGTCTTACAGAAGCCATACATTACCTGTAAAATGGTAGGGTCAAAATAATTATACCTAAATGGTAGGTAATTCTTCATTACTTACAGGTTTATAAATAAATATAAATAAGCAACATTTCCCCCTTACTAATTTGGAAATAATATGCCAAATCTCTAAGCTACAATTCATTTTTTTCTCTTTCCCTACTCACTTGCCTATTTTTATTTAAGTCCATATTCAACAACATATAATTAATGCTCAGCAGCATAACTAAATTTACTATCACTGTGTCCTCCCACTTGAATATATAGATATGTTTGATACAGATAACACATTTATACACATATTATAAGAAATTTTACTTGTTATAAATCCAAATGGTTTTATTAAATAGAGTTAAATATTAAGCTGTTAAAGACTCTATAATGACTATATGATTTCATTCCTTGATTTGTTCCTCAAATATTCACTTAGCACCTACTACGTGCCTCAACATAGTATAAGTGTGGGTGAGACAACAGTAAAGCATTTATTACTTTACTAAACATTTTCACAATTACATTATTCTGCTATGAAAGACTTTCCACAGATCTACAAAATGAAGTGTAAGTTGTCACAGTATGCTATTCAAAACCCATAATACTAGTGCACAATATTTTCCTGACATTAGTCCCTACTCTTCTATGGGTACTAATATTTCAGTAACATCTTGTCATATTATCAATCAGAATATTTTTATTTGGAGGAACTGGTGAACAAGGAAGTTCTGAAGGTGTGACTTCATCTAGGAGTCATGATCTCATCTAGTTCTCATACATTAATAAGGAGAAAAAACTTTCAGTAGCATTAATTCCACCATTGATGCCCCCTTTTGGTCCACTAGCTAGAATTGGATCATGTTCTTGTGTTAACAAGAACTACTGACTAATACACCAATTATGTCCACCACAACCCTTACTGTAACCTAAACATAACCATTCTTTAAAAAGCTTTATTGTTCTTTACACTTGTCCTTTGAAATATTTTCTTTCTCTGACATCTCCACCTGTTAAGAATTTAGATTTCAGTAGCTAACTTTATCCTGAAACCTTCATACTTCTCTCCTTCACAAAAAGGAGTGAATTCTGTATTTTGAACATTTAGTCAGTCTGATCTTCTCTCATTTTTCTTTGTTTAACAGTTATTAACATGCTTCTCTTTATTTACATATCAAATTGTAAACATCCTCGAGATTCTTATTTTTATGGCCTTCAACATTACCCTAGCTTGTTTGGCTCAGTGGATAAAGCACTGGCCTGTGGACTGAAGGGTCCCAGGCTTGATGCCAGTCAAAGGCACATGCCTGGGTTGAGAGTTCAATCCCAAGTTCAGCAGATGCAGGAGTCAGCCAATCAATGATTCTCTCATCACTGATGTTTCTATCTTTCTCTCCCTTTTTCTCTGAAATCAATTATATATATTTTTTTATATATACCTATATATACATATATAAACTTTCATTATTTTTAAAAATGACATAAACACTAAACAAATATTTGGTGAATTGAATACCATTAAAATTTTTTAACCCAACGATCTCTAAAATTATTTGAAGCGATTTACAAGTCAAAACTAGAATACTATAAGGTATATAATAATAAAACAGAATGGAGACAAAGATAAAAATAAACACAAAACAACAAAACACAAAACAGAGTATTATAAGAAACCTAGCTGAGCAGATCACTAAAGTTGGGTAATAAATTTGTTACCCAAGAATAAAGAAATTCACAGATGTTTTATTCTGTCAAATATGATTTACAAACTAATATTTTCCTATAAATAAACTCAAGACATGGCTATTAAATACATGGGTAACTTCCAATACTTATTGATAGATAATCTCTACTCTTTTACCCATTTTGTCCAGAAAAACTTGAAAGCATTATTTTCCCCTCTCTTCTTATGCTCTGTAATTAAAGATTGAAAAAATAGTCACAATGCAGAACATTGTAGAACACAATTAGTGTTCTATAAACAATATAGAAACAGAAAAATCCATCCCACAGAAATTTATTTCTCTAAAATATCAGAAATGAGACCATAGAGTAGACATTGTTAATATTTTAAGTGTATCTACCGTGTTTCCCCGAAAATAAAACATCCTCTGAAAATAAGACCTACTTACAGGTTTCCTTCTGAGTGAAATATAAGGCGTCCCCCGAAAATAAGGCTCCCCTAGGCTAAACATGAGAGATTTGGTCCACTGATTCTGAAAGAAATGGAGTCACAAGAAATTCACCAGGAAATTCAGGAATTGGATTGTTATGATGACATGATTGTCATTGAATAAATGAGTAAATTCTCGATACTGTAGGATTCACAGTTTGTCTGGTTTGTGTTGACAACTACCGTACTACCGTACCATATACAGGTATTAAATTTCCTTTATTTTCATTTAACAATAAATGTGTACCGTATACTTCTTCGTGGAAAAATAAGACATCCCCTGAAAATAAGACCTAGTGCATCTTTGGGAGCAAAAATTAATATAAGACACTGTCTTATTTTTGGGGAAACAGGGTATTTACTAATACCTAAAAACTAAATTCATCTCCCCTTCTATATTTTATATCAAAATTCATGTATTTGGCAGAGTCAATTATAAAACAAATGGCATCAGAGCTGAGTTTCTCCTCAGTCTCAGCGCTATTGACATCTTAAAGTATTTGTTGTGAGGGCTGTGTTGTACATTGCATGTTGTACATGGTTTAATAACATTTATGACCTCTGCATCCTCCGTTGTGACAACCAAAAATGTCTCCAGACATTGCCAAACATCCCCCTAGGGTAAAAATACTCCTGATTAAAAATCACTGTCCTAAAGCCCATCTTGTGTTCCCAGGGTTATATTAGGAGCAGAGGGTGCGGGTAAACCAGAAGCAGAAAAGTCATACAGTATAACCTGATGTGACACTATTTAAATAGTGTCACATCAGGTTATACTATTTGAATAGTGAATCCTTTCATATACTATATTTTTCGTACCATAAGATGCACTTTTTTCCCCCCAGAAGTGGGGGGAAAAAGTCCCTGCGTCTTATGGTCCAAATATAGCCTACACATATACTGTAAAAAAAAAGTTTTTTTACTTGCCCGGCTCTGTGTGGTCTCTGTGTGCTTGCCCGGCTCTAAAATGGTTCTAAATGCTGCTGTTTACTTTACAGGGTTGATTACATGTGTTTATGACTGTGATGTTGGGTTTTAATGCACATAAAATATTTTAGGACACTATTTGTTTCAGAATCTTTTTTTCTTCATTTCCCTTCTCTAAAAACTGGTGCGTCTTATGGTCCGGTGCGTCTTATGGTCCGGAAAATACGGTAATTGCTTTTGAAACTATAAAGGACATGGCCAGGATCTAGGAGAGATTCAGGAGGTATATATTAGAAAAGTTGGTAAATCATGGGTTTAATTTGGAGTGGAAGGTATAGGAATGGAAAGAGTAGAAAGTTATAATACTGGAGAATATAATGAGAAAAAAAAAGATTCAATAATCAAGGAGCAAATTCTTGTTAATAAAAATTCTAGAAGAAAACTTAATTCTGTACATTGCTGGCCATTGTATCACATTACTTATGCCAATATATCTAGTCCTCACACATTAGCAGGACTTGATCCAGCAGGTCATTGATCTCTAATAGCATTTTCTCTCATGCAGGGAACCATTTGTGTATTACATGGGATCTTCTGCCTTCGAATTTTTTCCCCATGGATATTTACCCCCCAAGCCTGTACATATCTCTAATGCTCACATAATTCCCTCTTTCTTTCCAATCTAACAGAGCAGGGCTGCAACATCATATATTGACAAGTGGTGGTCTGTGCACATAGAAAAGCAACAGAAACAATTTTTATTTGGAAACATTGAGTTATATTATTTTTAAAAAGTTAATTTTTCACTTACTTTGACTCATCCAAGTTTGAAAAAGGTGCTTTGCATAACTTACAAAATGTTGTATATTAGCAGAAAGGTTGCTATCCATTGATTGATCAATATATCTATGCTTGTTACTATTTTAAAAATTTACGTTTTACCTACATTACCTTCTGAGACCCTCCCCAGATATTTGAAATAGTTGCTGTCACATTGAACATGCTGGCCATATGCACGATCTTTACAACCTTCTTCTGACATCTTTGCAATAGTATGTGTTTGTTTGATTTCTCTGGAATGTTCAGATGTCCCCAGGATTCTACATTAGGGCATATTTATGTTCCTAAATCAATTTCTCACAAGAACTTATCACAGACAGATTAAGTTCCCAGGAATCACCAGAATAGTTGTACTTTGTAAACCTTTGCCCAGCCTTCCGAAAACAAGCACAGCTTGGTACAGATTTGTTCTGATCATTGTGTTATGCTGACGGATTTTCTTGGTGCAACCCAGTTCTATAAAGGTTTTTGCATTAAGGACTGATTTAGACTAAATATGCTGCCTGGCCCATTTGTGTATTACATGAGATTCAGATATCCTTAAAAACTTTGTAGGAGTTAGAATTTCTCTTCTGTTCTTTAATTGAGTCCCACACTACAGATGGACAAAAGATGATTTCAAAAACCCATTTCCAAGTTAAAAGTTAGCTGAGAAAGAATATCTTGTGAACATATATTAGCATTTTTGGGACCTCAAAAGTGAATAGAAAAGAAAATGTCTTTGAGGGGGAAAAATGCAAGTATAAAACACCTCTGTATATCAGTTCTTACATCAAAACATTATAAGAAGGTTTTAAGTACAAATCACATAGTAATGCAGCCAAATGGAACAGGTGTGATTTTTGTATTCTTCTGAATTGCAAACTACAATGGTGGGAAATAAAAGCTATGAACTAAAACTTTAATATCTTTAATGAAAAGTAGAATAAACTTTTCATCTAGGATTGTCCCAAATGCATGATATACTACTCACATAGCAAAAATTATATCTACTATGTATATATGTTTATATCTCTCAACTTACATATCTGTCTCTGTCTGCCCATCTATATGTATAAATGTACCATCTGAGCCACATTTAGTAAATTTAAGATTATTCAGCTAAAGGAGAGAACAGATGTTCTCAATTTCAATGAACAATAAAATGATTTAAAGATGAATGGTACTTTGCTTATCAGATATATTAGTTTTAAAGTACATACCATTAGGGTTGCATATAAAATTTATTGAGCGTCCAGTGAGTTCTATCATGTTACAGGAAAACTTTTTTATTTCATACTCAACTAAGAAATCCAGTTACATAACATAACATAAAGACCTTAAACCTTCTATTTCCGAGTACCACCTACAACCACTGCCCTCTGGTATCCATGCACTAGCCGGTACAATTGTTTTTAAAAGTTTATCAAATCATTTTGCTCGTTTGCTTAGGTGTCCAATAGATTTTCGTGCATTTAGAATAAAATGAAAATTTTTTGTCATTCTCTACTAACTGTTGTATGATCTAGCCCTTACCACCTTTCCAACTTTCCCCCATTTCTCTCTTCCCCCTCTATCACTGAGTTCCAGGCAGCCTTACAACACCAGCTCAGGTCCTCTACTTGGGCAACTAGGGTTTTCTGTTAGCTGTCTTCTTTATCTTCAAGTCTTAGTTTAAAGAGTAAAGTAGGAGGTATCTCAATACCAGACTTCAAACTGTATTACAAAGCCACTGTTCTCAAAACAGCCTGGTACTGGCACAAAAACAGACATATAGATCAATGGAATCGAATCGAGAACCCAGATATCAACCCAAATCACTATGCTCAATTAATATTTGACAAAGGAGGCACAAATATACAATGGAGTCAAGACAGTCTCTTCAATAAATGGTGTTGGGAAAATTGGACAGATACATGCAAAAGAATGAAACTAGGTCACCAACTTACACCATACACAAAAATAAACTCAAAATGGATACAGTACTTAAACATCAGACGGGAAACCATAAAAATACTAGAAGCATCCACAGGCAACAAAATCTCAGACGTATGCCAAAAGAACTTCTTCACTGATACTACCCCTAGCGCAATGGAAGCTAAAGAGAAAATAAACAAATGGGACTACATCAAAATAAAAAGCTTTTTTACAGCAAAAGAAACCATCAACAAAACAACAAGAAAGCCCACTGTGTGGGAGAACATATTTGCAAATGTTACCACTGATAAAGGTTTAATCTCCAACATCTACAAACAGCTTATACAACTAAATAAAAGGAAGATGAATGATCCAATTAAAAAATGGGCAATGGACCTAAATAGAATATTTTCAAAAGAAGACAGAAGGAAGGCCAAAAGGCACATGAAAACATGCTCAAAGTCACTAATTATCCGAGAGATGCAAATCAAAACAACAATGCAGTACCATCTCACACCTGTCAGAATGGCCAACATCAACAAATCAACAAACGACAAGTGTTGGTGAGGCTGCGGAGAAAAAGGAACCCTCGTGCACTGCTGGTGGGAATGCAGACTGGTGCAACCACTGTGGAGAACAGTGTGGAGTTTCCTCAAAATACTGAAAATGGAACTCCCATTTGACCCAGTAATCCCACTTCTAGGAATATATCCCAAGAAACTAGAAACACCAATCAGAAAGGATATATGCACCCCTATGTTCATAGCAGCTCAATCTACAATAGCCAGAATTTGGAAACAGCCTAAGTGTCCATCAGCAGATGATTGGATCCAAAAACTATGGTATATCTACACAATGGAATACTATGCTGCCATAAAAAAGAAGGATTTCTCATCATTTGCAGCAACCTGGATGGAATTGGAGAACATCATGCTGAGTGAAATAAGCCGATCAATGAAAGAGAAACACCACATGACCTCACTCATTTGTGGATAATAAAGAACATTATAAACTGATGAACCATAAGATAGATATAGAGACAGTATATCAACAAGTAGACTGTCAAATTACAGCGGGGAGGGGAGGAAGATCTGGGGGAGATAATAGATCAACCGAAGGACTTGTATACATGCATATAAGTGCAACCAATGGACACAAAACTCTGGGGAGGGAGGGGATGTGTGGGAGGGAGGGAGGGGGTCAAAAAAAAATCAATAAAATATATTAAAAAAATAAAAAATAAAATAAATAAATAAATAAAAAAATAAATAGCACTTCGTAAAGAAATTGACCTATAACGTGCTACTTATTTCCTTACTAGTCTCTTTCTCAGAACTGCGTAAACTTACCACAGTAAGTTTATAATTTTGACACATTGTGATAATTTTCTTTTATAAGATAACGAGAGGCCCGATGCACGAAATTCGTGCATGGGGGCGGGGAGTTGTCTCTGAGCCCAGTCTTCTTCCTCTCCAATCTGGGACCCTTCTGAAGGACAGTCGGACATCCCTTTCATAATCCAGTACTTCTGGCTCCCAACTGCTCGCCTGCCTGCCTTCCTGTTTGCCCCTTATTGCTTCTGCTTGCTAGCCTGATTACCCCCTAACCACTCCCATGCCAGCCTGATTGATGCCTAACTGCTCCCCTGCCAGCCTGTTTGCACCCAACTTCCCTTCTCTGCTGTCCTGGCCACCCCTAACCGCCCTCCCCTGCAGAGTTGATCACCTCAAACTGCCCTCCCTTGCAGGCCTGCTCCCTCCCAACCATCCTCCCCTGCTGGCCATCTTGTGGTGGCCATTTTGTGTCCACATAGGGGCAGGATCTTTGATCACATGGGGGAAGCCATATTGTGTGTTGGAGTGATGGTCAATCTGCATATTACTCTTTTAATTAGATAGGATAGAGGCCTGGTACATGGGTGGGGGCCAGCTGGTTTGCCCTGAAGGGTGTCCTGGATCAGGGTGGGGGTTCCCTTGGGGCATGGGTTGGCCTGGGTGAGGGGCCTGTGGTGGTTTGCAGGCCAGCCATGCCCCCTGGCTATCCAAGCAGAGGCCCTGGTATCTGGGATTGATTTACCTTCTACAATTGAAACTTTGTAGCCTAGAGCAGAGCCAAGCCTCCTGCTCACTCCATGGCTGGCAGCCATTTCTGTTGGGGTTCATGTATCTTCTATAATTGAAATTTTGTAGCCTGGAGTGGAGGCCTGCCAGGGTGTGTGGAAAGCTTTGCTTCTTCCATTGCCAGGGATAACCCTAGTCTCCCACTCTTTCCAGCTCCATGGCTGCTGCCATTTCTGTTTGGACTTATTTACCTTCTATCATTGAAACATTCTTGCCTTTAGTGCAGGCCTGGGCCGGCAAGGGCAGGCAAGCAGAAACTTAGCTTCCTCCATTGCCTGGGAAACCCAAGCCTCCTTCCTGCTCTCTGTGGCTGTAGCCATCTTGGTTGGGTTTATTTACATATGCACTCTGATTGGCTGGTGGGTGTGGCTTGTGATATAACAGATTTATGGTCACTTTGCATATTATTCTTTTATTATGTAGGATGGTCAGTATGAAGAGTATACTTAATGTAAGCAAGGTTATTTGTTAAGAATAATTTCAACCTGAATTTCCCTCAGTTTTAAAAAAATATGAAGATAAACAGGATGATATTCTTATTCCTACACACATTTAAAACTGCCATAGGGTGGATATATATATATCGATAGTTTTTCTTAACTTTTTTTTGATCCAATGCCAATTTCAATACTTAATAATGTACATACTTATACTTAATTTTTCATGATCTTTAAATAGCAAACATATTTAATATGCTTACGATTCTATTAAATTTAAATTGGGTTAGATTTGGCTCATCATCACAGAATAAAACCACAACATGCTAACATGCAATATATATATATATATATATATATATATATATATATATATATATATATACAATCAACTGCATTTTGAATCCCAAGGATTTAAAATTTTAAATTAAATGTTGTTTTATATTCAATTGTCATTTTCAATTATCAGTTTTTTAAATTTTATTGTTGAAAGTATTACATATGTTCCTTTCCCCCTATTGACCTCTTCTAGTGCTTTGCCCCCCTACCCCAGGTCTGCACCACTGTATTGTCTGTGTCCATGAGATATACATATAAGTTCTTTGGTTGATCTCTTCCTAATTGCTAAATTTTAATTACCAAATGGTTAATTTAAAAGTTTTGCCTCAAATAGTAACAAGATTTGCCTTAAAATAAATTATAACACAATTATAATGTTTGGATATAATAAAATTATCAATTTTCATAAAAAATTACCCATAAATAGGTATTTAACTACTGAATTTAGAAATGCAGATGATTTAAGTAAATTTTTTCCCCTTAAAGCAGCAAGTATTTTTCTAAATACTTGCCAATCCAAAATGGCTCTTTATGGTTTTCCCTGTTTGTGTTCTCTATTTTCTTTGGTATTTACAAAAGAGTAAACCGCATTGTAACCAAAATAAAATGTAACTGATTCATTTCCAAATGTGGTTAATGTCCCTGGCCAGCTATCTGCCCTGAATTATATAGGTTATTAGATTATCAGGGAGGAGTTTATAGGGTCATTATTCTTTAAGATGGGCATATTTTTCACCTCAATCCCAAAGTCACCAGAAGGCATTCTGGGTAGAAAATGAATCACAAAAGACAGAGTTTATGCTTCATCTTATACAGAAATTTACTATTAAACTGATTTTAAATAGGTTTCTTTATTAGGATGATAGTATACATTAATTTAAGATGCTCTAATTGAAAAATGAGGTGGCATTTCTGTAGAGGCAAGTGGCAATCTTCCAATTTAATCTGGAGCTCTCTGTACTCAAATAAATTGTTCCTTAGATAACATGGAGTAGTTTGTTTCTTTCTACACAGGGCTTTTCAGATCAAGATTTTATGAAGAAGTATTACTGCAAGGAATTTTACTGAACCAGAAAGTGTAAATGAAGGACTATTGAGGAAACGTGTTGAGAGGAAAGCAAAATGCAGAGCTCTCCTGAACAAAATGAGCTGTTTTGTCTCCAGGGCAGCCATGATTTAATGAAATACAGCTTGGAGCAGAATAAATCTGATTTTGCACAGAAAATTGATGATGATGCAGTTAAAAAACAAAAACAAAAAACGCAATGTCCCCCAAATAGAACATACATGTATATGTCTGTGTATAAGTGTGTGTGCATATATCTTCATATATATAGAGAGAGATTTCTATTTTCCCTTCCTAAATAGATCTGATATACTTGGTACAATTTTGAGAAATTGTTCAGTTATTGAGAAATCAAAAGCCCATCATTTTAACATCAAATAGCATAACTTGGATACTTTTTATTTTTAAAAAACTTGCCCTTACTGTGTCTTTTCCCAGAGACAAGATATTGGTACTCTAGGTGGAGGCTGTTTATGTTTCTTTCTTTCAAGAGATGCTTGACAGCTTCTCCCTGGAGAGGAGCTCAGACTTTAAATTTTTATTAGGCTATGGTATTTGAAATTTGGAGAATAGACATTAGCCTTTGAGGTACACTGTTTGATGGTATGAATCTTTTAAGCTGTAGTGCTGGGAGAGAAGATTTTAGAGATTTGCTACAGACCATTTGTCAGGAGACAATGAAGCATTTGCGAAGAATATCTAGTAAAAATATGCTTGCAAACTTTTCATTACACAATATAGGGAAATCTGACTGGAGTGTTGTTTGGGTTTCCATGATGTCAAATAACACAGTTACTAAGGGTGTAATGGATTTTTTTTTTTTTTTTTTAGTTCGTTCTCATTTTCAGACAAAAGAAAAGTCTCCCTAGCTAGAGTTGCTGTATATTATAGGAGTAGTATATAGCATAGATTGCTATGAAAAATAAGCAAGAGTATGCAAAGTAAATAAAGATGTACCAAAAGGAATAAATAGTGCTTGGTCAGTGTGGCTCAGTGGTTGTGTGTCAACCTATGAACCAGGAGGTTACGGTTCAATTTCTGGTGAGGGCACATGCCCAGGTTGCGGGCTTGATCTCCAGTGTTGGGTGTGCAGGAGGCAGCCAAACAATGATTCCCTGTCATCACTGATGTTTCTATCTTTCTCTGACTCTCCCTGACTCTCTGTAATCAATAAAGATCTAGTTTTTAAAAAATAAATAAGGATGACAAGAAATGGAGTGTGTGTGTGTGTGTGTGTGTGTGTGTGTGTGTGTTCAAATATTTATTTATTTTATTATTTATTTATTTATTTATTCATTGGTAATGTAGAGGAAGGCTTACAGTGTTTCCAGAGAGCAAAGCAAATATTAATAAATCCCTTTTATAAGCCTTTTTATTTTTATTTTATTTATTGGTTAAGGTATTACATGTGTCCTTATCTCCCTGTTGCCCCCCCACCCCACCCCACACCTCCATTCATGCCTTCACCCCCCTGTTGTCTGTGTCCATTGGTTAGGCTTATATGAACGCATACAAGTCTTTTGGTTGATCTCTCCCCCAAACCCCTCCCTCCCCTACCTTCCTTCTGAGGTTTGATGGTCTGATTGATTCTTCTCTGTCTCTGGATCTGTTTTTGTTCATCAGTTCATTATATTTCATAAAGGAGGGATGTCATGTGATATTTATCTTTCTCTTACTGACTTATTTTGCTTAGCATAATGCTCTTACAGGGGTGGAGGGGGAGTTATTCCTTTCACTATTTTTTATAAGTGTTTTTATCTTCATTTGGAAGCTAGCTACAATATTTTGAAATACATTTCCATGATGACATAAACAGCAGGAAGCCAAATTTAAGGCACACATTGATTGTTTTGAGTACCATGGCACTTAGGCTATGGGAAGAAAACATACCAGCTTTGACTAGTCAAGGTGTAAACAGCAGTGATAGAGGCTTTGGTGAAACAAGTTGTTTTTCTTTAATAAATCACCTCATGCTCTGCTTCTTTTCCTCTAAGATCTATATGGGGAAAAGGTACCTGAAACACATTGTCTACTGCATAGTGACTTTAGGAATACCATTTAAGCCAAGCAACTGCCTTAATATTGTAGTAGACCTTTTTAACTAGCAGCTATTCTCAGAATAATTTATTTTTCTGGTGAAGGCCCTCTTGCTGATTTGCAGCTGGACACCTTTTCATTGTGTCCTCATATGCTCACACGATTTTGGGAGTGGAGAGTGGAGTGAGAAAATGGGATGGAGGGAGGAAAGGAGGAGAGAGAGAGAGAGAGAGAGAGAGAGAGAGAGAGAGAGAGAGAGAGAGAGAGAGAGAGAGAGAGAGGAGAGAGATCAAATAATTTATGCATTCATCAGTGGATTCTTGTATGTGCCCTAATTAGGGATAAAGAATCTTGGCATATCTGGATGATGCTCTAAACAACTGAGCTACCCAGCCAAAGTAGAAATGCCCTACATTTTTATTATGCATTACTTAAAAAGCAATTAGGAGGTAGAGCTGGAGATGTGTTGGAGATAAAATGGATGTTTTACTCCAAAGCCAACTTGATCAACATGCTGTGAACAGGAATTTTAAATCATTTATATTCAGGGGTGCCTAACAAGATGCTTATGTAAGTTAAAAAGGACCAGTGAAATTGGTAACTTTTAAGCACTTTCTTCCTGCCGAAGCCGGTTTGGCTCAGTGGTAGAGCATCGGTCTGCGGACTGAAAGGTCCTGGGTTCGATTCCGGTCAAGGGCATGTACATTGGTTGCGGGGACATCCCAATTGGAGGGTATGCAGGAGGCAGCTGGTCGATGTTTCTCTCTCATCGATGTTTCTAGCTCTCTATCTCTCTCCCTTCCTCTCTGTAAAAAATCAATAAAATCTATTTAAAAAAATAATAATAAATAAATAATAAAAAATGCACTTTCTCCCTGTCGGGATATTGTGCATTTGCATATTAAGTAAAATAAGTACTAGAGTATATTTTTATGTAATGTGCACATACTTTTGCTTATTAAAAAGCATTATATGACATATTACTAAATATGACTGATGAACACCAATTTTTCCCCTATGCTTAATAGAATTAGATAATTTATATACAGAGTGATGTAAAATTAGGTTTACAGTTGTAAATACAAGGAACAGTTTATTCATTTATTATTATTTATTAATTACTGAATTATTTTCCATACGAACAAGTATAAATTTATGTTTGCCTCACCCTATTTTCTTTTAAAAATATGTGCTTTGGCCGAAACCGGTTTGGCTCAGTGGTAGAGCATCAGTCTGCGGACTAAAAGGTCCCAGGTTCAATTCCGGTCAAGGGCATGTACATTGGTTGCGGGCACATCCCCGGAGGGGGGTGTGCAAGAGGCAGCTGGTCGATGTTTCTCTCTCATCGACGTTTCTAGGTCTCTATCTCTTTCCCTTCCTCTCTGTAAAAAATCAATAAAATATATTTTAAAATAAATAAATAAATAAAATAAAAATATGTGCTTTGGATTTTCCCCATACATTAGTTAACATAACCAATTTTTCCTCCGAAATAAATAAATAAAAAGTGAGAAAATGCCTGCTACATTGGTGGTGCTCAATAAATATTAAATATTTATTGTGAAAGTAGTACAAACTCTTTAAAGTAACATGACATTTCTATTTGCACGTTTATATACATTTCTGCTTGCACGTTTGGGTGAGATTCTTGCAAATCTCTTTTACCTCTAAGTAACCCTGAGAACTCTTACTTGCTACACAAACCCCTCTACTTTCTGGAAATGGAATGTCCTGATTGTGATTTCCAGTCTTCCTTCTCCAAGCACAGGGAGGAAACGAGGAAAAAGTCTTGTGACATTAAAAACAGAACACGGCCGGGGAAGAAATAAATGTTTTAGAAGAAACATAACAAATGTTAGCAAGATATTTTCCTAGATCAAATCCAGTTCATTTTTTATTTTCTTCCCTTTGGAACACTCTTATTTCTACATAATTTTTCTTCAATACTTTTTAGCCTTAAACCACAATCTAAGATTGTGAAACACTTACTAGAAGTGTTTCTTTGCCATTGCCCTAAGTAGAAATCATATTTTCCAGTCCATTGGTCCATCTGTTATGGGGCTTCCAGAAGGTTATAAGTGGGAGAGAATATCTGTGATAAATAAAATATTACATGTAAATGACATTAAGATTGGACAAAAGAACAGCAGCTTGGTTTGTGTTTACTTATCTTGTTAAGTGTGTTTTCTCTCCTCAAATCAAATCATTATTCTGCTTCTATTTTGAGGTGCTAACCAACAAAATTTCACACGTAAGTTTCTCTTGTGTGAACACGAAATTTTTATCCAAAGATATGTACAGTGGTAGAATTTAAAGTAGAATTTATTTGAGCATGTCTTCCTTGAATGTCCTCTGTTTATCTGGAGCTCTGTATATTATGTGGGGACAAAATATAAGTGGAAACAGAATTCCAAATAGTTTGTAAATCTGAGGAAGAGGGAATATAACATTTATAACTGTATAGCCACTAAGATAACTTAAGATGGAATGCCATTGACAGCCACCAGAAAGTCGCTATGAAGCCTTCTTAGTTAAATTCTGGTCTATGGATCCTAAGCCCAAGGCACACTTACATGCTTCCTATAATGTAAAATCTCAGACTCTGTCACCTCTCCTGAGTCAGAATTTGAATTTCTGTAAAATTCCCAAATTATTTGTGTGCTCATTAATGTTTGGGAAACACAGTGGAGAGCAGTGTGTTTTATGTGGGTGCATATGTATTTTGTAAGGTCAGCAATGGGACTGAGAAAAGCCAGGGCAATGAAAACCCCCTTAATCCAACTGTGCTCACTTCATACAGTCACCAGGCTCCTGAACTCTCCTCCTTCAGGCCTCTCCCATCACCTTCTATGCCAATCCAGGCCATGGTACCAACTGCTCACAACTACTGGGAGGTCTTCATCTTTTTTCAGTTTCCCTTTCTAAAATCTTGTTTTGGAAATCTTTATGTTGTATATGAAAGATATAAAATTTTTCTTTTCACTGGGTAGAGAAGAATTCTTTACTGAGTAACTCAGGAATAACCAGGGTAATATTTACCCAGTATGCAATGGATACCATTGTATCTATTATAAAATACTCCTAAGGAATGCTGCTACTATAGAAGTAAGGATTCTCATTCTTTATCCACAGATCTCTAAATCCATGCCCTCTGAAAGCTAAGTATGAAATAACACATTGGAGAGCTTTTCACTACAGTTAAATTGTGATCCATTTTAAAAGTGGTGTCACTCAACCACCACCATACAAAAAAACAAACACCATAACAAAAACAAACAAAAAAAAACACAAAAATCAATAAAGGACCAAATTCAAGGAAATAGCAATTTGAGGTCAGTTTTTAATTGAGAGAAACATTTTTAAAATTTGCCTCTAAATATAATATAGCCAAGTTCCCATTTATTCACTAAATGCAACAACTCAATCTTATAAAGTCCAGCTTGTTCTGATTATATAAGACTGAAATGGATAAGAAAGAGAAACAGGATCTAATAAAAACTGGGAAGGGAGAGAAGAGAAAAAAATCCCCCCCCCCCCAAAAGGAATTTTCTAAAAGAGGTGAGGAGGCAAGAAATAACCTATAAAAAGAAGATTGCACAGAAAATAAAAAATAAAAAAAATGAGAGAGGCAGCAAGAGACAAGTTCCTTAGTCTATGAGGTTGATGTGTCAATCAAGTTGAGCTGCTCGCCCAATTCCAGTTTATTTGTACTATAGTCATCAAAACAAGTTATCACCTCTTATCCCTATCCTTTGAAATTCCAATGAGCTTCTGGGCAATTACCCACTAGCCACTGCTCTTCAACTATTCTTATTATGCTTAACCTTTGATAAGCATTTAACAAGATGCCACGAAGGCCTCTATGGGGAATGATTTTATTCTCTTAAAAGCAGTGTTAGAGCCACAGTAATACCATTTCGTAAGTACATAGAATAGGCCAGATGAAATGAATTTATTATGGGATTCTCTTTTTCATGCAAAACACACACTCAGCTTGTTTCCTGATTTTCAGCATGATTTTTGTTTGTTTGTTTCACCCAGCTTAGAACCCAATACACACACACACACACACACACACACACATACACACACTCTACTAACAGCACCCATCATGTTTTGTTTTGTTTTTCTCTTTAACTTGTACTTTAAAATAATTTCAAACATGCAGAGGAGTTTAGAAAATTATATCACAAATTGACCAAGATGTTGCAAATGTTAATATTTTACCACATTGAAATTTTCTTTCTCTTATTTTTTTGCTGAGCCATCTGCGGGGAAGTTGTAGGCCTGTAGATCCTAATGGTACCTTTCTCCTAAATACCTGAAGCATTTCCCTCCAAAACAAACAAACAAAATTATAGGACATTGTTTTACATTTAACCATAGTAATCAGTTATTTAAACATTTTTCTGCTAGTGAAATTGTTTTGCATCCTCTACCACTGAATATCTTACTTATAATAAAATCAGAGGTTCAAGAACATCTTTTTTATTTAGCACTGTTCACTCAGAAACAGCATTTTTTTAGTTGCTGGCATCTTTCTTCATATTTATTCTTACATTTTTAAGAAGTATTTTGGAGGCAACTGCAAAGCATGAAACTTTGAGTGAACACTTCCTTTTTCCTCTAAGTATGTATTCCCATTTCCTCCCTACACTCCACATTGACCTACAAATAGTGTGATGCTATCTTACTTTCAAACAGACCAATATACTAGTAATATGCATCTTTAACAATGGCACCTGGAGAACTGAAAGTAGTTTACTTTCATCAGCCAATGTCAAATTCTAAAACAACAACTTTGAATTTTTAGCATCATTGAAGCCATATTAACTTGGATGTCTACCACATGAGGTTCTTGTGAGAATTAAGCATGTCAATGGAAAGCACTTAAGGAAAATGTTTGGCAGGTAGTAAATGTTGTATGAGAGCTGCTAATTTTTTTATTCAAAACAATCTTCCCTTCCTGTTATTTTCCTACTGCTCTCCATGGTTATATCATATTGTTAGCCGCATGGGTTCAATTTGTTAGAGTGATTATCAACTTCCCCTTCTGTCCCCTAACACCTTATTCCTATTTCTATCTCTAGGCAAATATAGCTGATTATTTGTCCCTTTGTAATTGTATTTGTTCCCATTGTTACTGCCACCAGCCAGGGCCAGGACTCACCGCATCATGTCTCTACAGTAGCAATAGTACCCCAGTTCCAGCTCCTCCTTCCATTCAGTTATCACCAGATTACTCTCTCCAAACACTGTATGAAAACACAGCTTGTGATCTTAGTATTTTCACACCACAGTACTCCTCCTGACTGTGATGTGTTTATCTTTTTATCTATTCATTAATGAGAATATTTGTGAATGTTCTCTGTAGATGATAAAGTCCTATGTGGCATGTTGTTATATTTTAACTGTAACATTTCTGATTTTTAATCAGTTGGTAGGGGAAAATTCTATTTAATATTACCCATAATTAATTATTAATTTTTAAATCATTGCAATGACATGAAAAATTAGTGTGTCCTTAGGAAATAACTAAATTTAAGTTATAATATACAATTTTCTCTCTCCTCTCTCTCTCCCTCTCTCTCTCTAAATATATATATATATATATATATATATATATATATATATATATGGAAAAATAATGACCAATCTTTAAAACGACATGATAATGCATATTTGTGTTTTCTTAACCTTTTTTTTAAATCTACTAAGTTGAGTAAAGCATTGTGAAATCAACTCTGAATCTTTAATTAAAAGTACATTAATAATATTCAGGTTAATGGATCACAGCTTAGAATTAAAATAACAACCAAAAAATTGACCTGAAAACCAATACTCACTGTCAGAGGTTCATTCACATGCAGAGGCTCAATATTTATTTAGGAAGGAAGATATTATTTCATTTGGAATTATGTAGTATCTACATGAAACTTCTGAGGGTAATCAAGGAAGGAAGACATTTCCTGGGTATCTACTATGTGCTCAATAAATGTGTTTATATTGTGCTTGTATTAAAATGAATCATTCCAGTGTAACTCAAGATTTTCAACATTGTGATCCTTAACTTCCATATGGTCCCACAAAAGCAAGAATTCTAGATTTGAAAGGGTCTTAAATGGCTGGTCCAAATCTGCATTTAAAATAGAACTCTTCTGGCATAAATCACAGTTGTCCTCTCAGTAGTAATAGAAAAAAGTATCCAACCTACTTCTGGATAATGTAATGTCCAAACTGAGGAACAGTTTGGCTCCCGAGCATCTTGCACCCAGATGTCCTAATTATGGCTGACTTTCTTTCTTTCTTTCTTTCTTTCTTTCTTTCTTTCTTTCTTTCTTTCTTTCTTTCTTTTCTTTTCTTTTTTTTTTTTTTGCAACATAGGCATGATAATAAAAACATTATACCCATCATGCACGAATACAAATAAGACCAATTTTGTTCCTCCTAGGTTGTTATTTTTCCCCTCTCCTGGGCTCTAGTTAGTCATTCTTTTGTGCCTTACTAACATAAGATAGTTTCCAGACTCTAACATCATTCTTCAGTTTATCAAAATGAAACTTTTAGAAACACATAAAGTAATCCATGTATAGATTGAACTTGGAGTTATAAACACTCATCAAAATGTTTGCTATTTGCTTTAGTCTAGAGCTGTTGCTTCATAGTTTTTCATTTGTTAAGAAAATGATCAACAAAACCATTATTTTTATTCTACTTTTAGTACAAACTTCTAGGAACTGAATTATGTCCATTTCTGTATGGAATAATTGACTTCTTGAATTTATTCACGATTTTGTATTCATTCTTATAAATTTGACTTTGTTATTTTCTTTAAAAATCTATTGTATTGACTTCAATAAGAGAGTGACTATGGATCTTAACTATGGATTTGCACTAAGAAATGGGTCAAGTTGAAAGTATTCTTCTGGCTATTTAGCCATCTTGTAAGTTTGTGAACCCTCTATGGGTTCATATCTAGAATCTTAGGGTAGCCTATAACTCCATAAAAAAGGCATCTGGTTAAATGAGAGAGAAAGTAAAAAATCACTTTAATCCTGTGGCTGTTCTCTTGTCATGTACAGGATTAGGTATATGAATTACCATTTTTTATTGACACCCAATCTTAAGCAGAAGATACAAAAAAATCTTTCCTCTTTGTGTGTCACCATATTGAATTTAAAGTCCAGAGACTTAGGTTCACACCTTTTATCCACTGTTTACTAAGCATGCATGTTCTTTGAATGTTCATCATAAAATGGAGCACAGATGAAATTAAACTTTACAAAATAAATGTTCATTAAGTGCTGTCTATATTAAGGTTGTCACGAACTATGCGACACTGCTACCAGCTAGATCAGAATTTTTTCTAGGTAAGACGGAGAGAGGAAAAGCATCAACCTTCCTCTGTATGTTAGGAAGTTACTTTTTTTTCTTTCCTCCTTTCATGAGATCATCACACCCTGCCTATGGGCATCTCTAAGCCCAATTTCTCTAATCAATTTATGTTGTTTCTTTAATATAGAGTGCAAATTTCATTTTGTTCAATTAATCCATCATCATTTCTCTTCTCTCAACCTTTGACAGCATCTTTAAAATTTGAAAAAAATAATCCAGATTTCCTGGAATTTTTAGTTCTCCCAAGGCTATGTTGTTTTTATGCCCTGACAATGGTGTATTACCGAGCACAGTGGCACACAGATGATCCATTGCCATAATCCATCAGCAGGGCTCCCTGACTCCGTGATGGATTCTTGTATTACATCATCGTCCCAAAGGCTGACAGGAGAGAAAGTGCTTCAAACAGGCCTCTTTCATAAATTGTTTTAGTCCTAATGAAAGAAAAAAAAATGGTTTGAAAGGGTATGGGTGAGTAGGAAAACTCACTATCCTTTTCAGCTCTGTGTTCAATTAGATGCATGTGAGAGCAACCACCAAATTTTCTTGGTTCAAAAGATAGATTTTTTTTTTTAATTTAAAACTCTGATTCTACTTACTGTGCTTAATAATGATGTTCAGCAACATCTTACAGGGACTTGGGATGAATTAAAGGAAATATTTTGGCTGTATCAATATAGGTTTCCTATATTGCACTTTGGCTACTTAATAAGTATTACACATGTAGTCATTTCTTTATTAACCCAAGTGCTTAATTAACTGCTTGCTACATTTTGTATCCTTGTTGGAAACAACTTTATTACTGAGCCTGAATGTACCTGTTTACATATTTGTACATAAAAAACGTGAAGCAAAATTTTCCATTCTTATTAAAGAAAACCAATCACGAACCTGTAATTCATTTACTCAATTCATGGCATTTAGTCTGGTATTAAGAAGTTTGTTGAAATGATAGAAAAATATATTATTAAATCCTTAGGTTAATATTTTCTTAAAAATAATCAATTTGAGATATGCAGTAATATCATGTTTTTGAGAGTACTAAAACAAGCCAAATATTTTTGCAAACAAATTAAATAAATATATTATATAACTCTATGAAAAATAACTTAAAAGCAGGTGCATTTATTGGTTGATATTAGAGTTGTATGAAAAACATGGGCTTTGTCAGACAATATGGATTTGAATTTGCCTATATTGTTCTTCTTTTTTCCTAAATTACATAACATTATGAATAAAATGAACTTGAGGACAAAGCCTGTTGCATTTTTTATCCTGAATATGCCTCATCTGAATTATTTTCTAATGTCAGAATTTATGTATCAATATTTATTTTAAAATATTTGTGATGTCCCAGCTGGCATGGCTCAGTAATTAAATGTCGGCCTATGAGCCAGGAGGTCATAGTTTGATTCCAGTTGGGGGCACATGCCTGACTGTGGGGTTGATCCCCAGTGTGGGGTGTGCAAGAGGCAGGCAATCAATGATTCTCGCTCATCATTGATATTTCTATCTCTCTTGCCCTCTCCTTTCCTCTCTGAAATCAATAAAATATGTTTTAAAAAGAATCTGTAATAATAAAAGCATAATATGCTAAACTGTCTGGACGTCCTTCTGGATGACCTTCTAAACAAAGCTGGGGCTGCGAGGGAAGCCTGGGTCCCCAGTGCTAGTGCAGGCAGCTGGGAAAAGGAAGGCCTACTCTTGCACGGATTTTGTGCATCAGGCCTCTAGTAGTAAAATAATAAAATATTTGTGATATACCAGATCTTTTTCAGCATTTTCAGAGTGAGGAAAATGAGACTTAGAGGAGGCTAATAGACTTTCCCAACATAATATAATTCTGGCACAGGTAGAAACTACTAGTCCTGGTAGCTCCATGCTAGAGATACCAGAATGCCTTTTTACAACTCTGCCACATTTGCTTCTTGTGTGATTGCTATTAAGAATGTTTTGAGGATGTTTCTCTTTTCCCACCTATGGTAAAAATATTAGATTTATCCTCCCCATTCACTACACCGAGCATTTTTTAAAATATTAAATCCACATCCACAAAAAGGTGAAGGCACATATTACTAAGGACATTTTGTGCTTAACACACATCCATGAGTTTTCTTTTAAGGTCAGATTTCTTGTTTTTAAAATTAGGTTTGTTGAGCCAAAACCGGTTTGGCTCAGTGGATAGAGCATCGGCCTGCAGACTGAAGGGTGCCGGGTTCCATTCCGGTCAAGGGCATGTACCTTGGTTGCGGGCACATCCCCAGTAGGGGGTGTGCAAGAGGCAACTGATTGATGATTCTCTCTCATCAATGTTTCTGACTCTCTAACCCTCTCTCTTCCTCTCTGTGAAAAATCAATAAAATATATATATTTAAAAATATATATATATATTTAAAAAAAAATAAATAAATAAAATTAGGTTTGTTGAATATTGCATATTTCTATATAGTTTACAAGTCATGTTGGAAAATGGGAAAATAAATTGATAAGATTGTTCTTATTTTTTAGTGCAAAATACTGTTCAGTTTATACTTTATAATATACAATTGGAGCTTCATTAAATATATTTGATTCAATTAAATATAGGAAACAGTCAGTTAAGAATCTCTCTAATTCTGTTACCAAAATCTGTTACCAACACCAAACATTCAAAATTTTTATAATAAAAGTGTTTTAACAATGTCTAAGACTATACTGTCTTCACTTGACTCTAGTTGTACATAGATCTAAGGAAAATAAATCTCCAGTGGCATTTTAAAACTTCCAACCATGATATATGGAACAAAAATACTTCACATTTACAGTGAACAACTTTTCTGCAGACCATCAGATGTAAGATTCCCTTTCCCTCCTAAGCAGACTGATTTCTTGGGAAGGACAGCCATTACAGCTCAGTACTCTGATTTAAAAAAAAAAAATTTCAAAATATTGTAAATTATTTTGTGTGTTCAAGTGCAGAACAGTGAAGGAACAGTGAATAATGACTTTGTGATATAGATTGCTGACCAAAGGAAAGCCAACAGAGGCCAGTAACATCACTTACTTTGGAGCTAAGTAAAAAACATATACTTTTAGATGCAGATGTGTGCATGTACTCACACACACTCACAGTTAGTATCATTTGGCCACAATGCATTCACATCATATATGGACAGAAAATGAAAGTGTCTGTTGATGTGTATAGCTTGTCTCAACTGAAATCTGCCTCTGCGAGTTATCAAGTCTAATCCATGCAGGCTCCTTACTGTGTTCCTAAATTTCATAGGACACATCGAATAAAGAGTTATCTGGTCAGGCCTAGAGTAGAATATGTGTATAACCTCACAAGCTATAAATATTTAATTTAAAATGATGCTACTATAAAACATGAAGTTCATTTTAGAAGAATACTTTTATAATTTAACTGTGCTCCTCTCTATGCATTATACTGCAATTTTGGAAACTATTTCAAATTTTGAATGTATAGAATTTTTATTTCAAACACAATTTTTATTAAAATATTCATAGGAAATTTTTGTAAGAAAATATATCAATCCATTATTTTTCTCCAAAAATATTTCCTTCTTTTTACATTTTTCCTCCGCAATGTCCAATATAGAAAACTCAATATAAGTGCATAGTTTATAGTAGTTGGTTTTAAAAAGATGCTTCAGAAAATCATTAAGTAGAGTGTGAAATTTTAATATATATATAGAAAAAGTATTAATTAGCATACTGATTAGAAACAATTACAATAGAGATTGGTGATAAATTATATTTGAATCTTTTGTATATAAACTGCATTATTGATTTTACATATATATTGTGTATGATAAATAGAAAGATATAACAAGTTGCAATTCAGTATCTTGAACGAGGCAGAATATAATGGATGTTATGGAACAAGATTCATTTTAGTTTTATAGTTAAGAGTAATAATTATTTGACACTAGGTAAGGATACCAAATAATACATTGTTTCTTGATTAGCCAAGTCTCAATAAGAAGGAAAATGCAAGAGTTTTCTATTCAATTAAACTTGTATACAATGAAAATATAATCATTTACTCATGATCTTTCATTGTGTTATATTCTCAAGAAATATGATTAGTCTTGATAATGGAAGTAGAAGTATAGTCACGATTAAAAACCTTTCAATGTGCTCTTCATGGCAGAATCAGTCTTCAGCCACAATGTAATGACCATTTGGATAGCAATACTGCCCTGGGATGCATTTGGCTCATTGTGGGAAAGTAGAAGAGTGAAGTGATGAGAGAAAAGTCACCAGAGTCAGACCTAAGATGAATTCTTAGCTCTGCCACTCATTAGTTTTATGAATTTGGGCAAATTCTTTCATCTGGACCTGTTTTATCATCTATAAAATAGGGAGAAAATAGGGTAAGGTGCTTAATAGTGTCTGACATAGTAGGGAGTTTATGATAAGCATTAAGAATTTTGATAGTAACTGGAGGCCCAGTGCATGAAAATTCATGCACTGGAGGGGGCATCCCTCAGCCCAGCCTGCCCCCTCTCACAGTCCGGGAGCCCTCAGGGGCAGGAGGCCACCCGGTGAAAAGGGGAAGGCGACGCCCCCATCACACTTCTGCTGCTGCTATTGCTGGCAGCACAAGCCTCAAACAGCCCTTGTTACCTGAGCCTCAGTCCAGCCCTAGGCAGCTGGACAGCCAGCATTCGAGGCTTGCCTCCGCCTTAGGCCAGTCCTGGGCGTCAGGTGGGCTGAGGGCCGGGCTGGTCACACCATGTTCCTGCTGCCCCCTACTGGGCTGAAAGGACTATGGGACTCTGGTGTGGCTGAGAGGACTGGGCACCACCATCTTGGTCATGGTGTGATGTAAATTTGCATATTCCCTCTTTATTAGGTAGGATAATTAGTGATTTCTACCAATTATGGTTGTTAATAAAGGGAAGTCATGCATATTGTATGGGATACTGACAAATTATTTAGAAAGCATGCAGTGCATAATTTGCTATTTAGTTGCCAAACAAAATGCTGTCTATGTACTCACAATATACATGGAAATGAGAGCAAAGGGCCTAGCTAAAATAGGGAAAAAGCTTTTCCTTTGATTTACTTAGATAACTAACCCCAGAAATATGTGTGTTTTTTTTTTTTTTTACTTGAATTATAGTTATAATTTTCTCCATTCTCTCATAGTGTGTGTAGTCAGCCTAGGTGTTATTCAGTAGACCTGTTCCAACATCTACTGTGATTGATTTATTTAGAAATCCCTCCAGGCCAAAATGAGAAGGAAAATAAATGGAACAGATAAAAGTGCCCTACTGCAAGCAAGAAGTACAAATTGAGGTTAAGAGTAATTGCTTTGGCATAATTGTTATTTGTAATCTTAGGACAAATGCAAATCTCCCATTAGGAGCAGTGAATCTGATATGTAAAGCAGAAGATGAGTATCTCATGGTCTAACAATGGGAAGCCATCGCTGGATGTTACACACAATGACATAAAAATTCCCTCGCGTCTTTCGTTTGGACTAGCAATGCAGAGGATATGGTGGACACAAGAGAACCTCAGAAAATCAATATCAAAGTAAAATAAAGAATAAGATTCCAAAACTCATGTATACCTGCAAGAATATTTGTTCTATGTATTTTCTTTTTCCAAGACACTTTATGAAAACTCTGTATTTACAAATTCTTCTTGTGCTATTTTTTCATAAACAGTTTATACTTATACTGAGTCTGGCTTCCAGAAAGCCTGATGTGATTTTTATGGTTATTAGTCTTCACATTTTCATCACTGAGGTAGATAATAGAGTGAAGTTATTATCTTTATTTTAAATAAATGAGAATGAAGGTATAGAGATGCTCAGTGACTTTCTCAAGGTTATAAAACCATTCAGTGATAGATTGGGGTGAAGTATAAAGAATATGTGATTCAAGCTCATTTTAACTACCACATCATAATTTTTCAGATTATTTTTTCAGTCAGTAGGTTATTATTACCAGTGGATATTATGATGATCATAGTGATAAACCAAAGGTTGTCATTAGATTCCTCAGAAATCCAACAATTTTAGGGCCAAAATTACAGACACTAAAAATTTTGTATTTTAAAACAAATCACTTACCTCACAAGAGAATAGCATTTTAAACTATTGAAGCTAAGTTTAAATAGAATTAAATTGAATTCTTGGATACATATCAGGTTACTTTGTTGCCTTGATTATATGAGGAAAAAATAAGATTCCAAGTTCCATGTATATCTGCAAGAATATTTAGAAGCATGAGAAACAAAAGAGAGAGACTTTTTTAGGTAAAATTGAATATGTGTATTTGAGAAAGTGATGGGTGCACTGGGAGAGAAAATATATTGGAGTGTTGTAATAGAATAATGAAAAACATCAGTCCTTAGACTGTTTCTGAGGTGGACATAGCCAGAGTCAAATATTAAACAAAGTATTTTAGTCTCTCAGGCTGACACCTTACCACCTTAATAGTATTTATTAGATGTTGGTAAGAAAAGAGTTTAGTATTGCATAAATGTATTTTTACTTTTATTTTTTAAAATATATTTTATTGATTTTTTACAGAGAGGAAGTGAGAAGGACAGAGAGCTAGAAACATCGATGAGAGAGAGACATCTATCAGCTGCCTCCTGCACACCTGCCACAGGATGTGCCCGCAACCAATGTAGACGCCTTTGACCAGAATTGAAACTGGGACCTTTAAGTCCCCAGGCCGACACTCTATCCACTGAGCCAAACTGGTTTCGGCGCATAAATGTATTTTTAGCTTAAAACATTTATTTTGTAGACTTTTATATTATAGAATACATGTCAACCCTTTTGATGAAAGGGTCGGTCAATGCACAATCCATTGTAAAACCAGAGTAGGATACACTACTTTAGACAAATGGGTATATTTGAATTCTAGAGAAATTGAATATTTATAGGGAAGGGGGGGGGTGGCTGTTTACCCCGAAGTCTGCTCTCCAAATGTGATTTCAGCTTTCTAACAAGGTCCTTGGCATTTTAAGAACAGAATTTTAACTTGAAATCCATTTCTAAGAAGTCATATGCACAGGTCACCCTGTGATACAAATTTTTGAACTTGTGGCCTCCTCCCATAACACACAGTCTTTGATCTATGCTCATAGTTAATCACTTATGGTGGCCTGGGTTGAGAAGGACATTCTTCCCAAAACAGTGACAGAATCATAGCAATTTCAGTGAGACCATCAATTTTTCTTTAATAAAATAAAATAAAGGAGCTCTCAAACACAACTTATGACCCCTGTTGCCATTTCTATATGAAAATAACTCAGTCCCTTCTTTCAATTTAGTGAGGAGGCAGAAGAGTTAGAGATAAAAAACAAAAACAAAAACTAAATAAAATGCAAAAGAATGCCTTGTCCAGCTGGTATGGTTCAGTGGATTGGGTGTCATCCCAGTGCATCAAGTGGTCACTGGATCAGTTCTTGGTCAGGGCACATTCCTGAGTTTCAGGCTCGATCTCCAATGTAGGGCATGCAGGAGGTATCAGATCTATGTGTCTCTCTCATCGATGTTTAAGATTCTCTCTCTCACTGTCCCTTCCTCTCTGCCTAAAATCAATAAAAAAATGTTACGCCAATATTATTGACAATTGGTCTCTCACTAAAGGAAACTGCCAGTGACAGAGGGAAAGTTTGTAGCATTATTATTTTCTTTTTTCCGGTAGGATACAAGGTGTTGTCCAGTTTTAGTGTGATATGACCTAGAAGAACAACTGAATTTAGAAAAGAAAAAAAAATAACAAATGCAATTTATTTCTGAATTGTTTAGAGAGAAATGTTATACAATTATAGCCAAAGCAGATGTGGAGTCCAGAAATATTTTACAGGGTACAAATGGCTTTAAGGAGGGAATGAAGTTTGCTAAAGCTTTCTCCTTTAAAGCCTAGTATTTAAGCCTAATGATCCATACATATGAGGCAAGTTTGCGGAAAATCCCACTTTTGATTTTATTCTTATAACGATGGTAATTCTCAGCTGCATCTTTAATTATCTACCTACATCAATAATTAATAAAATCAGTTAATTTGTTTGGAAAAATTATTTCTGTGAATGACTATTCTATACCAAGGATGATCTCCATGGCTAAGATGTATAGAAAAATAAATAAGATGATATTCTTTACTGCCTGGAAATCACAAGCAAGACTAAAATACTTTAATAAAGAGCAACCCATGCATATTGAAGCACAAAAACTTTGGAATTACAGAAAATAAAAAGACATGGGTTAGTTTCTTTAAAAAATAAAAGAGTTATTTAAATGGGTTTTGAAAGATCATCAGGATTTTAAGAGATTATTGGAGTCCAGAGGGGGGGGGGGGGACACTTAAATTTGATTCCTTCATTACAAACAAGTGGCAAGGATAACACTAAGTTGCCATGTTTTTCTCGTGAGAGACATTGTTTGCAATTACTGTATAGCTGTCTTCAATAACCAGATAGGTGGTACTTTATAACAGTATTAACCTGCAATTTTCAATAGAGCAAATCATGTCTTGGTACAGCATACTGCTGCCACATGGCACAACATAAATTTACTGAATAAACCATCTAGACTCACCTTCCTAGGCCTTCTCTATGTGGTTTCCTTGATGCCTGGAAATCCACCCCCATCTTCCTTGGGATAGAGAGCTAGAAACATCAATGAGAGAGAAGCATTGACCAGCTGCCTCCTGCACACCCCCTACTGGGGATGTGCCTGCAACCAAGGTACATGCCCTTGACTGGAATAGAACCTGGGACTTTACAGTCCGCAGGCCAACACTCCATTCACTGAGCTAAACCGGTTTCGGCCATCCTCCCTTTCTTATCTACTATTTAACCTATATAATAAAAAGCTAATATGCAAATTGTTCCTGTGCACTGACCACCAGGGGGTGGCGCAGAACAAAGGAAGGCCCAGATCAGCCCTGATCACCAGTTAGGCCGAGGGATCCTACCCATGCATGAATTTTGTATTCATGACTCTAGTATGTACATATATATGGCTCCTTATTGGGCCTTGAGAGCTCTTTGTGGGGGAATCCCCTCTTCTGAGAAGCATTCTCTGAAGGCACCTTTACCAAATCTAGACTAAGTACTCCTTTTCAGGGCCATGTTTTTCCCTTTACCACAACATTTCACCCTATTTCAGTTGCCCTTTTGCTTTTGTATCTTCTCCATTAGACTGTAAATTCCTTAAAGGCAAAGACCAAATCATATCAGATGAGTCTTTTTATCTACAGCACGTGGAACAAAGCCTGCCCTGTGGAAGGCACTGACTCAATAAATACTGTTGACTGGGAAAAACAAAAACAGAAAAATGTGGAAAGGATGCTTCTGAATAAACTTGGAATCTCATCCAACCTTTAGTTGGCCAGTAAAATCAGGAGGTGATTATACTCATCCCACTTATATATCCTGTGCTTTCGCTCAGCTTCACTTTTTATATCTGTAATTAGCAGAACCTACCAATCTTGCCTTCTAAATATTTCTTTTCCATTACCACTTCTTTTTTTTTTAATCTCTATTATCATCGCCTTAATACAGTACCTCATTTTTCATGGAGACAATATTGCAATAATCTCCTAACTGGTCTCTCAGTTGCAATAAATGTCTATTAAATTGAAATGGTTGACTTGTTTAAAGTAACAAACACTCTTATTTTTAAAATAAATCAACTTGCAAGTACCTGCTGCCTACCTACAATCTGCACCATTATGTGCTTTGGGGGAGTCAGAAGAAGCAGAGCATAAAAATGACCACTCTACCCTCCACTATAATGTGGACACTATAATGTGGACATGCAGAACTGTGAGAAAGTGCTCCTCAAAATGCACAGAAATCACTGGATTTTGCTAAAATACAGATTCAGTAGGTTTTGGGTAATCCCTGAGATTTTGCATTTCTAACAAGTTCCCAGGTGATGGAGATTCTGCTAGACTATAAACCACCCTTTGAATAGAGATATTCAAACCCATTAAGTGCCTCAGAGGCACCTCCTAGTGAATATTCTAGGGTAGTCAGGCTTCCAGGAGGCAGTAGGAGATATAATGAAAAACTCTCTATGGTATGCTTCTCATATCCTTTCTAAAGCCTTCCTGAATCTTTCTGGCATAATCACACGACTGCTCTTTCTCTCAACCACTTATCCATCTTCTAAAGTACACTAGAAAGATCTTTCTAAAATACAAATCCTACTGTTTCATTCATGGGCTTGAAAATTATTAGTGTCTTTCCATCACCTGCTACAGAGATTCCAGATTCGGCGGGCCATCCCTTCTGGCCTTCCCAGATCTCCAGTCTCAATGTCTATTACTCCCACCATGTATGATCTAATTTTCCTGGTCTCTACCACACTCTTTCTTACTCCTGCTTTTCATAGGCTGTTACCTTTGCTTGGAAAGCCCTAGCCCCATTGTTTATGAGGCAGAGTGTACCCCTCATTCAGAGAAAACTCCCCTTCTCCCAAGGCTAGCCTTAACAAGCCAGAAAGAGTTAGGTACCCTGTTTCCCCCAAAATAAGACAGTGTCTTATATTAATTTTTTTTCTCCCAAAGTTGCACTAGGTCTTATTTTCATGGGATGTCTTATCTTTCCATGTGCTAGGTCTTATTTTCGGAGGATGTCTTATTTTCAGGGAAACACATTATTTCAGTGCCCTTTTAAGTTCCATAGCACATAACACGTCATTGCATTCTTCTATTTATTTTTACTGATGCCTCCATTCCTATATGAGCTTCTCTTTGGAAAGATCTGAATTTCATCTATCTTTGCACTTTCTACCTATAAGGCTATATGTTTAAAAAAACAGAGAAGATACTTCAGTAATTATCAGTTAAAAAAGTGAATGAATGAATCCTAACTAGTTACTTCCCCTAATATTTATGTTAACTAGAAAATTATTTAAGATGGCATTAAAACAAAACCGGTGCATGTTGTGATGAGATTTCAAAATACAGAGGAAGTAATGTTGGCATGAAAACACAGAAGGACGAGAAAATAGAGGAGGAAAATGCTAAGAAACACTGCATTGAAGAGGGGGAAAACAGACATTTATTACATGTTAGGTCTCTGTTCCCCTGCATACTGCGCCCCCTTCCCCCCCGCACATACATATACACATAAATTCATAATGTAAGCTGCACTAAAATTCTACCAAATTTAGCCCTTCTCCAAAGAGCAACAGAAAAGACAGGAAAGTGTGTGAATACTCCTTCTTTTCAAGTGACTTCATTATTTGTCTAGGTCCTGGAAGTTGTGTCACAGATACTGGATTGAACAGAAATGAAAGGTCTCATGGTGAGAGCAGACGATGTTCCTCCTATTTATAGATGGCATGGCTGTGCTTATAGACAACATAGGTGAATTATTATTTTTCAGTTGAAAGCAAAGCTCAACCTCAAATGTCAAAGAGCAATTCAAAGATGATCCTGAATAAAAATAAATCATGCCCCATAGTAACTCATGAGAAAGCTACATAAATGATTATATTGGTAAAAGGGAAGGATATCTTTAGCATCTTTTCTAGACCATTGCTCAATAGGAAAGTATAAAAGTCAAAAACGTTAGACAAAGTGATAAGCAGTCAAACAGATGAATAGTTTAAAAGATTACCTGTCATTTACACTGAATAGATATTCCCAGAATTATTGTTACCCAGAAGTCTTAGATCATTAATATAAAAGGAACTTGGCAATGAGCAAAATAATTTAAAGGTATTCAGTATAACTCACTCCAAACAAAAGACACTAAGCCAAAAATTAATGTAAGTAGAAATATCAATGGGAAGTTATTCATATTATAAAGAACTGCACCACATTACATAAGGATTAATCTCGGGGTTCCTTCAAATACTTTTCTATAGTAATTAAATGTATGTATTTTAATTACACATCCTCAAATTATAAAATAGTACTTCCCTATGTCACCCTTCCTTTTCATTGTTTTAGCCCTAGAACTTCAGAGGGCTCACCTGGTTGTAAGTTCAATATGTACTGAAATTGAATAAAACTGAGTTATAACTAGCTAGCATGTCAGTCAATCAGAACACCTACCTATATGCTGAGGACTGCACTGAGGGAAACAGAAGAAGAACCTTGAAGTGCAGTCAGAAGACAGTACTATCAATGGGAACAGTGAGGAACTGGATGCCAGTATGGAAGTTTTCTCAAGTAGCTCAGAATGAAATTGCTGTTGGGTTTCAGTGTTGAGTAACTTTACACTTCAGGCATGTGGTATGGATTCAGGGGTGGAAAGATAAAAAAAAAAAAAAAATCAAAAAAAAAAAAATCAGGAGATACTAAAATAAGAGAAATCCAGAGTGAAGAGATGTGAGAAAATGTAAAGCTCTCCAGACTCAGGAAAGGATATGATCATAGACCCAGAGGCAGGAGTGAGTATAGCACACAAATAATTAAGATATGAACAGAACCCTTTAGATTTACAATATGCACATGTTCAATCCTTTTCAGAAGCTCTAATGTACAGCTCTCTGATGATGTTATGCTGTTTTAAGCCTCCTCGAACTAATATGAGTCCATACTTTCAGACACAAATGTTACTGCCTCTTTCAAGCCTTCGTAGATCCTCACTATTCCATCACATTCTGTATATATCAGTAATAATTCTCTACATTGGCTATAATTACATATAATCATCCTACAAGCTTCTACTACTTCCCTTTCTGCTATCCAGTAGAATTTTCTGTGATTACAAAAATACATCTGCACTGTCCAGTACAAGATCCACATTGGCTACTGAGCATTTGAAATACGGCTACTGTTACAGAGGAACTGAATTTTTTATATTGTTTTGAATTTTAATAGATTAAAATTAAAATTTAATTAACCACATGTGGCTAGTGATTGCTGTGTCATAAAGTGCAATTCTAGACTGTGATCATCTTAGGGAAACAATGGTATATTATCACCCATAGATATCAGCATATTTACTCGTGGTAGGTATTCAATAAAGCTATGTTTAATTAATTAATTAATTAATTAATTAATTAATGGTCAAACTGTGTGGATCCTAGTGAATAATGACAAATTGATGAATGTAAATATTAGAACCATGAAAATGTTACAAATTTTAATGGCGCTTGAAGATAAATATTGAAAGATTAGTAGAGAAAATAATGTGGCATGAGTGAAGTACACTTTTTAAAAGTTATTGGGACTGGTGCATAGAATAGAAATAAACTCCAAAAACCTGCTAAGACACTGATGCTCCAAATTATTTGTACATTTATGTTTTATACGTAATTTGTCCCCTTATTATTGTACTGCTTCATTATATCTAAGTCTTCAAACACTAAACTGTTTGAGAACACAGACTTTTGATCTTATTGTAACTCCAGTTCCTAATGTACGGCCAGTACATAATAGGCACTCAATGCTGTGCATTGAATATGTAAAATGAATGACAAAACAGGAAATAAACTATTTCGATAAAATTAGCAGATTTGATGTTTATTCCAGAAGCTCTAAGTGACTATTAGCAATGATGCATTCTGCAACATCTACTTTATGAGTGCATTTATACCTTGAGAAACCTTTAGGTATAATTTCATATAACCTTTCCTAAAATAAATTATAATTGTCTTTTATTCCTATCCCCCCACCCATTGTTCTATACCGTCCCATTGCTTTTACTTTTAAATGTGGTTTCAGGCTCTTTGGCCCATTCATTATTTCTTTTAATATTTCTGTGACTCTAAGAGAATAGAATTAAGTTCCTTTTACTTTCTCATAGTAAGTGGTTTAGAGTATGCAAGGATAAAAATGTCACCAAAAACTAATCAGAACCAATTGCAGAAGTTTTGCCTAATGCTTCTGCTTCTAGCCTAACATGTTGACTAGCATATCCAATTCATCATTCCTGATAGATTGAAATCCGATTATATGTGCCAGCCAGGGCTGCTCCTCAGAGCATAATTACCCTGTAAAGTCAAAAGGGATTGTTTTCACTTCACCCTTGGTAAATGCCAAGTTTGGCTCCCGTTTTTCCTTTTTTTTTCTTCCTCCAGATAGCTTAAAAATCATTAAGAAAACAGATCTTTAAGCTGATGAATAAATCAGACACAGTAATTCCAAAGATATTTCTTAATCACTTATTATATAGACTGTATTGTAAGTGTTTTGAGAGATATAGAGATAAATCATGCATAAACCTTATCTCAAACAATAAGGTGTCTTCTGGCATACAGGGTAAGTATAGAATAGTTTCAAAGTATAATACAATAGAAACTGATAAGTTCAGCACAATTGTTTTGAGCACAGACCTGGGAAAACAGCCTTAGATTTGCATCTTGGCTCCCATATTATGAGCTGTGTGACATTAGAGAAGGTACATAACTTCTCTGAGTTTTCCTTTCCTCATCTAAAAAATAAGAAATAATGATTTTTTGTGTCTGAATTGTTGAGCTATAATCTGAACAAAACCAAGCCCTCTTCTCCGGGGCTGGATGACAGAAGCCAAGCATGCACATACCTTCACATGTCCCTGTTCCTGACATACATGTATGACACTTAGCCAGTAGCTGGCACAAAGCAAAATGTTTGCAGACTTTAGAGAAATAATAATTTTTGCTGTGTGATGACTTGAATTTTATCTGAGACTAAAAGATTGGTAGGATTTAGCTGTAGAAAATGTAAAGTCAAGATGTGAAGAAAAGGGTACAGACTATACACAATAACTCAAAAGTCCAGGAAATTTGTTGCAGACTGTTAATTTTCCTAATAATTATATGTATCTAAGTATTAGTGCCTACAGTGTATGAAGCACCATGCTAGGTGTCTTGGGAAGAGATGACACAAATGAATAGTCTCTACCCTCACAGGAGTAACTGAACCAGTAGAGGAAAATATGACCAAAGAGATCATGGTGTGGGGTAAAAAGAAAGCAAGCTATAGGACAAGGGCTCAGTGTAGAAGCAGCCCTCCTTGATATCCCAGGTTGGGTCAGTTTCTTCATGATGTATCCCCTCTTGAGCACTGCAGTGTGGTTAATAGTTGATAAGTTTCTTCTCATCTAGTAGTCATAAGAGCCAGAGAGAACTTTACATCTCATTCCAGTAACATGCTTACTACCTCAGATCAAAAGATTGGGGATTTGTAAGCACAAAGTTGTTTCAAAAATTTGGCAACCATAATAGGAAGTAAATCATATCCAACAAGAATCTCAAAAAAAGGCTTTCAGACTTTAGGGTAGGGCCTAACATGAGAGCTTCTTAGAAGTTAGGAATGATGACATTATAAAACTATTGTAGATCCATCTTGACTTGATGGGCCCATGGAAAAAATCACTCCCTATCTGTAACCCCCTCCATGATTTTCTTCTTGGTAGAAGTAATAATGTGGGTTTGCTGGGAGGATGAGCTTCTAGATGCCAGGGACTGTGCTTCAGTAACCTTTGTGTCCTCCACAGTAAGCACAGCTCTCTGCACACAATTGATACTCATTACATATTTATTGAATGAATGAACCAGTCAACATGTTTTTGAATAAATAAAAAATAATATTTTAGCACCTGTAGAGTGTTATGATAAGTGAAATAAGCCAGTTATAGAAAGACACATAACATATATAATTTCACTTATATGTGGAATCTAATAAACAAACAAAATAGAAACAGAGTCATTGATACAAAGAATAATCTGGCAACTGATAGATGGGAGGAGGGTCAGGAGCTGGGTAGAAAAGGTGAAGGTATTAAGCAAAAATAAATAAAATAACTCATAGACAGACAACAGTATGGTGATTAGCAGAGGAAAGGGAGGTGGGGGGAGGTAGGACAGAGATAAATGGAGATGGAAAGAGATGTGACTTGGAGGAGGAGGAGTATACAATACAATATGCAGCTGATGTATTATAGAATTATACCCCTAAAACATATATAATTAATTAATTAATCAATGTAAAACAAATAAATTAAATAAAATAAATAAGTTATTTGAGTGGTATCATGTTAATGTCTAAAAGACATTTATCAAAAGAATAAAGTTTTGAAGAAAGAACTGACAGCTGCTGAATGATTCTGATCATTAAAATCATATTCATGATATCACCATATGTTTCTGTAGCACTTCATGCTTTCATGAACTTCCTTTGGATATTTTGTTCTGGTTTTTAGTTTGATATTTTGTAATTATGAAATATGGTATGTTTTAAATTTTTTTAATAAAATAAATGTATGTTCACCCAGAATGTTTGGAGAAATGAAATGGTATAAAGTAACCCTATATAATAAAAGCCTAATATGCTAAATGTCCAGTCATCTGGTAGTCTGTTCAACCAATCAAAGTATAATATGCTAATGAAATGATATACTAAGATTGCTCAACTGCTCACTATTATTTGCACTGACCACCAGGGGACAGACAGTCAACTGGTCAACTAGTTGCTATGACATGCACTGACCACCAAGGGGCAGACGTTCTGACTGGCAGGTTAGCTTGCTGCTGGGGTCCAACTGGTCAGGACTGAGCAAGATGGGCTGGACATGCCCTGTAGCTCTTCCACATCTCTCCCCAACCCTGATCATGCATCAATGGGGTCCCTCAGCCTGGCCTGTGCCCTCTTGCAATCCAGGACCCCTTGGGGGATGTCAGAGAGCTGGTTTCCACCCAATACCACAGGCCAGGCTGAGAGACCCCACTAGTGCGAGAATTCTTGCACTGGGCCTCTAGTATCCAATAATAGCTAATTTATACTATAATATAATCTATTATATAGATAATCTATATAATAAAAGGGTAATATGCTAATTAGAGCAGATGTTTTCTGGACGACCTTCCAGATTTCTTTCCAGACAAAGCTGCAGCAGCTATGAAGGGTCAAGGCTCAGGCAGATGTGGATGGCTGCAAAGGGCCCAGACTCAGGCAGCCGCAGGCAGCTGCAAAGGGCCCAGAGGAAGGCCAGCAATGGCAGCAGAAGTGGGATAATGGTGGTGGCACCTTCCCTTGATCTGTCAGGTTGCTTCCCACAGTGGAAGGCCATACTGTGGCTTAGGCTGGGGGCTGAGGCAGAGGTGGTTAGGGGCAATCTGGCCAGCAGCGGAGCAACTTAGGCTCAGTCATGCTGGCAGGGGGGCAAGTTGGGGTTGATCAGGCTGGCAGGAGGGCAAGGCAGGGGCCATCAGGCAGGCAGGCAGAGGGGTTAGGGGCGATCTGGCAGGCAGGCAGGCGAGTGGCTAGAAGCCAGCAGTCCCAGATTGTGAGAGGGATGTCTGACTGCCGGTTTAGGCTTGATCCCATGGAATTGAACCGTGACCTCCTGGTTTATAGGTCAACACTCAACTACTGAGCAATGCCAACCTGGCTGTAAGGATATTTTTTAATCCAAGTAAACAGACCTGTATAGTGATCTCCCTAACATATTTTTGCTTTATCAAAATTCCACCTGCTTTTTGGAAATAGTATTTGGTGTCACAAGCACTGTTGTGCTATGCATGTGAAAAGAGGTAATCAAAGTAAAGTGTATATTTATTAGTAAATAGTGAAGTGAACTGCTATGCTTCTTTTTAAGCCCTGAGTCAAATTATACAGTTAGAAAGCAAAAGACAAAGAAGCAAAAATATTTTGCTCCACAGTTTGCTCTTGACAGAGATCAAAGAGTTAGGCTTGCTTGCAATTCTGTGACCTCTCATTATATGAAAATCATGTCACTTGCCAAAAATGAAACTACAAATCACATTTTGTTTGATAGTGTTCATATACTGTTTGAACAGGCCACCTCGATCAAGCAATGAAGAAAGTGCTGACAGGTGCTGTCTACTTAGAAAAACTAAAATTGCAATGAAGCACACGAACTGGAGTCATTAAGAGTACTTAGATGCTGTATCCCAGACTTTGGAACTTAAGCATACTATTTCAGATTTAGTTTCCTTTTTTGTTTTTTAGTGGGTGTTTTTTCGCTTTCAAAGGTCAATTTTCCAATAAAATAATATGAGTGTTTGAGCATCGTATCTATCTATGAAATTTACCTCAAGTACATTTTCAATTCAATTCTGCAATGAGGTTTATTAGAACTTCTGTTTATGCTTTTTAAAAATAAATTTTTATTGATTTCAGAGAGGAAGGGAGAGGAAAAGACAGAAACATCAATGATGAGAGAGATTCATTGATCAGCTGCCTCTTGCAGGCCCCTCGCTGGAGATCAAGCACACAGCCCCTTGCATGTGCCCTGACAGGGAATCAAACCATGATCTCCTAGTTCAAAGGTGGACACTCAACCACTGAGCCATGTTGGCTGGGCTGGTTTATGTCTTTTGACAGAAGTTTATTAAAACAGACAAACATGATGGTGGCTTATTTAAAGCCTATAATACATAGACTTCAGTCTGTTGAGCCTAAACCCTGAAATCCCATGTGTTGACCATTATAGCAAGATATTCAGAGTAGATGTATGTTTGACAGTGCAGAGAATTAAAAAAACAAATGCTGTTTTATTTGAAAAGATCCTAAAACAATTACTTTAATAGAGTTCTTAAAAAACATTTGAGAAATTTTATATTAAAATATTCCAAATCTTAAACAGAAAACTTGTTTACTCTATTTTAAGTTTTTTGAGTTAAATCAAGTAACCAGAGTTTTTTTTACATGATTGATGACTAATAATTTCTTCAGAGAATATTACCTTTTCAACTAGTTGCTTTGGTGTTCTATCTAAGATGAAATTTTTATTGAAATCAGTGTTACTGTGTGGATATTGTAACTTATGAATTTTGTTCTAACAGAGTTACAGATATATTTATTTGTGTATGCATGAGATATCTGTTCATCAAGTTCATGCTTTGGGCTTAGTTTTGAACTAAACTTCCACAGAGGTACATATATAATGTAGACAACCTAGTTTCTTCTATGAAACTACATTGTTTTATGTGTTTCTTTTTTGCCTTCTTCAATGGCTGTAAGTTCTTTGAAAAAGCTACAGAGCTTTATGTGTTCCCCAAAATGCTTCCCATAAAGAACACAAGTAATAAATTTTAAAAAAGTGTTTGCCAATGAAAAGTACTATCTCATTGGTATCACCCCCCACCCCCCAATCTTTGTATCTGTAGTGCCCAGTAGAATGCCTAATGCTTAAGGGGTATTAAAATTTGATTGGTGAGACATCTTTCCATGTTTTTGAAAAACATTTACTAAGCATTTATTATTTGCCAGAAATTGTATATTTAGGTTAATAAGTAATAATGATAATAGAGAAAAAATTAAAAAAAAAAACTAATAGTTAAGCATGCACAGCATGTCAGAGATTCTGCTAAGTCCCAACTCTAGTGACTAGTTCTTTGACCTTTGGTCAAAGAGTTTGTGACTAGAGTTGAAATTTGAACCCAATATTTTGAGCCTGTGTTCTTAGTTGTTAGCTATAACTCTGTATCATTATTAAGTATATTGTGATGTACATCCTTACATATAAATATTTTGCAAAGCTTACTTGAGATAAATTCCTAGCTGGGAAATCCCTGAATCAAAGAATGTGAAAATTTGCAAAACCCTTGATATGTTTTGCCTCTACAAATATACTAATTTTATCTTCCTGGCAGAATATTAAAATGATCATTTCATTAAACTATTCCCAACATTGGGCATTATTATTTAAACTTTCAAATGTAAACAAATGGGATCTTATTCTCCTTTGTATTTTTTTTATTAATAATGAGATGGCCTATATTTCCACTAATTGTGAGGATTAAAGAAAGGAGGACATAAAGGAAGTAAGACAATGTGTGACTCATTCTAAGTATTTATAAATGTTAGGTACTCCCAGTAGTAGTAGTGATAATAGCACAAAGAGTGAGGAAGGATTTGTGGTCAAGGCCACCTTTTCTTAAAAGCACAATATTCTAATTCGGGGGATCTGAACTAACTTGCAGAAGGAAGCAAGCCTGGCTAGTGTTGAAAGGCTATCCTAGATTTCAAAATCTAGGAGACTTCCTTTCAGTCTGATCCTTTCATTGGGCAAATGCCTCATTAATGTATGCATACAACAGTTAGATGAGATTTGCTGTGCACAACTCTCAAAAATGTGCTATGAAAGACTCATGGAAAGAAACTGTCCACATTATCATTATGGCATCACAAATTTCACCAGTTTACCTCTTCTACAGAAATTTAGATTCAAACATGTATTGAGGTGCCCACCATATGTTAAAACACTTGTTCTAGTTTTTTTGAACTTCCCGTTTAATGTTGCATAAAAATGTACTCAACAGCTGTGAAGGAGGTACTATTATTTATAGAGTAGCATTATTTAAACAGGAGGAAGCAAATGCCATAGGAATTTGATGTTTTCCCAAAGCCTACGGTTATCAGTATGTTAAATCTGGCATTTTCCCCTTGCTAGTGGCCTTTTCTGGACATGTAGAGCTCTCTCAGGAGACCAGATTTAACGGGCGAAATTGAAGAGTTCTAGTCTGGCCCAGCAGAGGCCTCTGGTCTAACATGAATGCATCAGTAGCCCTGAATTTGAATTCGATGCCCCCCCCCCCTTTACCCCTGCCTCCATCCTTTGCTCATTTTATGTCCCTTTTCCTTAACTGCAAAATGAAGATAATAACAGCCACCTTGCCGTGGTAAGGCAAGGAGAAAGGTGACTGCTTTAAATCTCCTAGCACATAATAATAATTTATAATTATTGCTAATAATAACTCAGACACTGGCCACTCAACTTCTAAGGCTTGAATACTGTGTTATCAAGTCAGCTGCTTCAAAATTAACACCAAAGCTTAACTCTTCACACCCTGACCCAGAAAGAGACCTCTGTCACTGCTTCTGCCACTTAAGCACCAAATGCAAGCCAAACACTCACTGTGGCTCCACTGAGGTGCTGTGGAAGGCATTAGGATTAGTCAGACCCAGATTCTGCCCTGAGATTCCTTACAATGGTGCAGACAAGGTGAGATGTGAACATCAATAATTGGTACACAAAGTAGAAAGTGGCAAATGCTTCCATAGGACCGAGTTCAGAGAAAGTGCTATACATGTTGAAGAAAGATTGCTTTCAACTAATAAAGGTCCCAAGGTAGTAATATTAACAACCCTTTCCTTTTAAATGGGCTTTTATCTGGAACTAAAATCTCATTCCAAGCTCCCTCTCCACCATTAAATTGAACACCTTTATCTTACAGGACCCTAAATAGACCAGTTAGGTCTCCTCTCATTAGTTATTCTCCTTCGCCAGTAGGCATGCGTATTCCAATCGTACAGAGTATAAAGCACTGATAACTTTTTTCTCTCATCCTAGAGAAATAGTCTTCTCAATAATTACAAATGTGTATGTCCTGAGAGTAGAAATTGGCTCCATTTTGTTCTTGCCACTGCTAACATCTTTTTTTTCCAGTCTCCTGCTGCTCAGTTCTGTCTTCTGGGTATCTCACCACATATCCTCCTCTCAGTAAAGACAGGTCACTGGCACCTTGCTTGCCCAATGGATGGGGGAACTAACAATTGCAATCTGGAGAGTGAGGGATTGCAAATTTAAATGGATTAGGTCCAAACAAAAGTAGGAATCAAAATCTCAAAAAATCCTCAAATTCTTTTTGGAGCTAAAATGAAAGGAGAGGGCATCATTGAAAGATATTTATCATATATTAATGTCTCCCATGAGGGCTGCCAACAAAAGCTTAGAGTATGAGTGGAAGAGTCTTCACTTATGGACAAGATAAGCAGGTTGGTACTGTTCTACTGCTCTTAATTTCTTCCCAAGCTTATCTTTTACTTACTTTGCCCAGACCTTTTAGGTGAAATGTCTGGTTGCAGGCATTTTTTTTTTTTTTTTTTTTTTTTACCTTTTTGAGTTCTCTTTTTTTCATTCAGATTTCTTTCCATTCATTTTCTCTCTCTGCTTCTTAATCTTGGATCATCCTTTTTCTTATGCTTCTCTTTACATTCTCTATTTCTTTGTTTCTCTTCTTATATCCTCAATCTACTTTTTTATTCTACTATTTTGATATGTACCTGTCCTTCCATGTATTTCTTCCTTTTTTTTTATCTCTGTCCCTTGAAACATGTTTTCTGTGTAAGATACTTATGGTACCTGAATAATTTGGGATAAAATGACCTGATACAAACACAAACCCTGTTGCCCTATTAAACTAAACACAGAGGGCAGGGCGTGATGTTTCACTCCTGTCCCCCTGTTCCTTTTAAATTGTCACACCTATTTCTAAATGAAAAGACTGCTAATGATCATGATCCAGCAGGCTCATGGTGTAAATGGAATTTAATGATCTGCTGTTTTGGTGCACAAAAGTCTTTGTGTCAGCCAGCTTGAACCAGGCGGTGAAAATTGCATTACTCCTTTATTCCTAAGCTTCAGGGTGTTTTTTGTTTTGTTTTGTTTTGTTTTTGACAAAACACACACACACACACACACACACACACACACACACTAAAAACAAACAAACAAATAAAACCCAACAACAAACAAATATATTTTGAAACTCAAAGTATTTTATCTAAAAGATCAGAGATTCCATGAAATTCTATTTTCTTTTCCTTACTATTTAAGTTGCCTTTTTCCCCCCTGTAATATCAGCTATGGTGCATGTATGGTTTCAACCTGGGTTCTCTCTGTTCCCTACTACTAGACTTTGCCTGAAACTCATAATCCTGCCTACTTTTCAGAACGTTCAGTTTTCCATGGCAAATGAAGATTTCTGTCATTACTGTGGGGAAGTAGAGGAGAACCTGAGTGTGACTCATCCAAAAATCTGTTATTCAGGAATAAATAGCTGTAGCAGTAATAATAGAGGTCAGCACTCATGAAGCCAGTGAGGTGCACAGGAGTGGATTTTAGCCCTCAGTGAGTGCTGAGACATGTCAGTCAAGTAAATTGCCCTTATTTTTTTTGTTAGAAGTTCTGGATTCTTTTTTCTTTATCTTATAAAAAAGAAAACACTTTCTTTACAAGTTTTTTTTTTATATAGATTTGAATGTGTCACTGAACAGCTATGTGTGTATGAAGTGCTTGTTTACTGAAGCACACACTTAAGATCTCTGCTATGCTTATTAGGGTCCTTAGCCATGTTTACCCACCGTCTCACATCCCTGACCAGCAGCAATTCTCTGATGCTGCAGTGACCTAAACGAGAAGATTTTTCAGTCCCTATACAATCTGCCAAAGGTTACTATTCCTCTTGCTACTAAGGGTTTCCTGCATTGAGCAATGTTTAGAATTCCTTTTGGAAGGTCCTGGTTGGACAGGGGGTGAAGGGATTAGTTGGTTGCACTTTTGTTCCTGTGCAGCTGGAGGCAGATGGAGTTTAGGAGAAAGAGAAACCATCATGAATATGCTTTTCTCTGGTGTTTAGTCTCAAGACTTTCTTCTATTGCCCTGGGGAGAGTTATCCTACCAGCAACCAGGTCTTTTCAGCTGAAGAAGGCAGATATAAATATGATTTATCCAGGGTACCCAGATACCTCAAGGAAATGGATGAAAGACAGAGGACAGCCTTCCATTGTATCTCCTCCAGCATGACCAACACAGGATGCCTTCTACATGAATATAAACTAGTTGTGAAGTTGTAGCTCATGAAGCTCAACCTTGAAAGAAGCAGGTTTTTTTTTTTATTAAATATGTTTCTACAGAATTTCTAGATGTGAATAATAAAGCTGTGGCTATTCTGTTGCTACTAGAGGCTTAATCCAATCATGCTTTATTAAGAACCAAACATTTCCATAGCAACACAGACACAGAACACATATCCTGGGTAGATATCATAATTTGATTGAGATAATATAGAACTTCCATTGGAGTGTTATTTTAAAATTACTATGGTTATACAGATATTTTTTCTCAATGCATTAGCATTTTCAAAGAAAAGAATTGATGCCAAAAATACATTTCTTATATATTTCTATTAAATATGAGACAACAGACCTGTATCTACATAAGTAAAATGAAATCGGAGGTAATGTTTTATTATTAATTAAGCATGAGTTATTTTTCAAAATCTCTAATTTCTTGTACAACAGTGGGTTTTTAGTTTGCCTTTTGAAATTTATAAAATTAGCATAACATTAGATCAAATCTTTAATAACCCCAAATGCCAAAGTAGGTTTATTTTTCTTTAAGGATAATGAATCAGTCTATATTTTATCATTCCACAACACAATGGACCAGCAATTTTCAATTGTCTTCCTCTCATGACACACGATTTGTATATTACCACTATATAATAAAGAGGTAATATGCAAATTGACCCTAACACCCTCACAAGATGGCTTCCTACAACCAGGCTGGCAGGGGAGTTAGTGAGGGATGACCAAACTACTGAACAGCAGGCTGCATGGGACAACTAGAGTGGCAGGGGGTCAGTAAGAGGTAACCAGCCTGACAGGGGGGAAATTAGGGACAATCAAGCTGGCAAGAAGGGCAGTTGGGGCAATTAGGCTGGCAGGAGGGGCAGTGAGGGGCAATCAGGCCAGCAGGGCGGGACATTTAGGGATTAACAATCAGGAAAGAAGGTGAGTGATTAGGAGCCAGCAGTCTAGTCTAGGATTATGAGAGGGATGTCCAAGCGACAGTCAAGCATCTCTCAAGGGATCCAGGATTGAAAAGGGTGCAGGCTAGGCTGAGGGGACCTCCACCCCTGTGCATGAATTTCATGCATTGGGTCACTACTAAATAAAAATCTGTGGCAAAAACACCACAAAACTTATTTTTCGCTGTTCTTTCACACTGGACAGCTATTGTGTTGGCTGTTGTCATTTATTTATCTGACAATATAAGGGAAAAGAAGTCAGTGCCTCTGACTAAATAGTCAGGTGTTACATGTTTTAAAAATTCTTGTGTCACACTGGTGGGCCTGCTGCAGCAAAATGGATGAAGATTGCTACTCTAGACTTGTTTCCGGAGGGAAAAATAATATTTTAAAATTTAAACTTAATTAACTAGACACTTGGATTCGTTATGTGTCCATTGATGTAAAACAATCTTTATTGAACATTCCAGCTGATCAGACATTGGATTAGTTCATAAAATAAGCTCATTCATGAATGGTAGCTGAAGTCCTGTGGTGTTAGTGGAGTGTGTCAGATTCTGTTGGCATATGCTCCACTAAACATTGTTTTTGTGTGTGTTTTCTTTTCCCTAAAAAAAAAATGAAATTTGTGGTGAAAATTCTGAGACAACATAAGCTCCTGAGGAAGCAAAAATGTAATCTGATTAGCAGGATTTGTATCTATGCATGGTAAATTACAGAAGATTATGGTGTTTACATGACTAACACATTAGAAAAGCTTCGGAGACGAAGAAGTTAGTTGTTACGTGGGTAATGTTTCATCTCTAAGATAGCTTGGTATATCATCCACTTCAACTTTCCAACTTTTGTATTTCTAGGCAGGTAGAATCTTGAAATGACTATTCACTAAACTTCAAACAAGTTTTGTTTTTTTTTTTTAAATATAATGCCACCTGAAAATCCTTCTGGATTAGCCACCTCTGGATATCATATCTTAGTCTTCAGGGGTTTGTTAAAGAAGGATTTAAATGTGACAGGCAGTAATAAGTTGGTAGTAAGAGAACTTAGATAACTACTCACGTGATTATATGATTGCCAAGTCCCTTGATCCAAAATTATATAATTGTGCTTAACACAAATATTTAGTAAGTTATTGTGGTACTTTTATTAATTTCAATATAATTCACAATAAAGTAAAAACATTTTATAGGTTGAATAAGTATCTTAAATGACATGAAAATATTATTGTAATTTTACCCTTAGGAATCCACTGAATTTCCCTTTTAAGAAAATAGGATATTCCAAACAAAGCACTTAAAGACTTAACATTAATTCTGTCATGTTCCTTTATTAAACTATAATTAGCCTGAGGTTAAAGCTAAATATTATATCAGAATGCAGATTGATCAATTGACATAGCATCTGAGATTATCCATACTTGCCTTATTACAAATTTTAAAAAGAAAATGGGAATGTTTAGAATTCCAGTGCTCACTATTACTTTAGTACTCATTTCGTAATTAGTCTGCACAACCCTCCAAATTTAATATAAATGAAAATTTTGTCTTTAGTTAATACTGAAAAACCAAAGTAACTGTACTTTTATTACTGAAAATAATATTTAATGATAATTATGACAGTAATTAATTAATCTTTCAACTCTTCAGGACTTTTATATATTTTTTGCAGTAATTGTATCTGTCTATAGGCAGTTCTTTTGTATTTCTTTTTAAATTGTATGAACAGGCATTGGGAAATTAAGTTTTATAATAACAAAATAATGAACTAAATCATCTGAAGAAATGTTCATCTTGTTAATTCCTATGATATTGCCTTTTTAAAAGAATAACACTATGGATGATTATATTTACTTAAATAAGAAATAGGGCAGCACTTAAATTCTGATGAGAAAATGTGTGCTCTTTTAATTTTAATATGTTTACACAATATAGTCCAGACGACTCTGTTTTACACATTGTGTCCCAGAACTTCCAAGTTCAACCTTAAAGGGTTCTTGTAAGGGTTACTGAGGTATCTACATCTAAACTGCTTCACTGCACTGCCTGGTACCCAGTGTCCAATAGTCAGTAGCCATAATTATTTTATTAAATATTTTAATCAACATAGATAAAGTAGATATGGAACTGATGTAGTAAATTTGGTCATTCTAGAACCCAAAAAAATGGAGCAACTGAACAAACTTCTCAACAGCTAAAACCCAAATGAGTTACCAAAACTCATCAGATATGATGACCATACTTGTTTTAAACCAAAAATAAGGACATATTATTTGATTTCAAATCAAGAAAATGCAGCATATATTCTCTCAAAATAATCAAAGATCATCTCTTGAGTAGGGACCTCCAAAGGCCTTGAGGGGGCATTACATTCCTTTCTTCATTTGGTTTCCTCTGTGGTTTTGGTGAGAAGAGAGAATCAGAGAGTGTGCCCAGGACTCATATCAGCTTTCAGTTATCAAGGTCAAGCAGTAACATACAGGTCAGGAAGGCATTACGGAAGCAGAGCAAAGTTTTGACAAAATGATGAATTGTGTTTTAGCTTCAACACCATCTTTTAAGCCATACCATTTCCCATAACTCATGGACTTCCCCGTCAAACCCTTTATTTGCTCAAGACCTCTACCCACTCTTTTTCTCCAACGTCCCACTCCCAGACAAGGAAGGAGTGGGTTGTGTTCTAGACTCAGCTTCTCTCTGCTCTTCCTTCCAAACTGTGTTGGAAACCAGTTAGTGCTACAGAAGTTATTTCTTGGAGTTTCCAGGCTTTCTTTATAGCTCCTGGTGAAATAATGCATGCTATAATCTTTGCTGAGAACTGCTTGCTGTACTTTCTCATCTTAACTGGTATTTTGAAGACCTGTGCAGAATGAGGAGGAGAGCATTAGAGGCCAGGCAGCACCATAGGTTCCTGTCCTTGTAACTGATAGGCTTCAGAATGCAAAGTATTACCTTTATTTACCCAGGAAGACATATATATATATATATATATATATATATTGATCAGTTGACATGAGCATCTGAGATTATCCAAGAAAACATTACTTTTGAGAGTGTGAAGTATGATCTCCTACATACTTGACTTATCCTCCCTTTCCCCAGACCCTGACTACTCTTAGTGTTACAATGGAAACACACACACACACCAAGGACTCATAATGGGTAAAATAATCCTGCTTAGTCTCAAAGGCTGCCAGCATTTTGTGGAAAAGTAAAAGTATCTCAAAAATTTGTTCTCTTTTGATGAGATTTTGAAACTGAAAGGTGCTTTGCTTTGAGGGTTTATACCTCTGGATAGCTAAGTGGTATCTAAAAAGGGTTGAAAGAACAGTTAATAAAAAAAAAATATATGGATGCTTGAGGCTAGTAGGTTGGTTTTTAGACTTTAGAGATAAAGGGAGAGCATGAGGATTCTGCATTCTTTTGTTTAGTTCACAATATAGAAGGTAAGATTTGGAAACAAAAACATGCCAATAATAAATAAAGAAACCTACTTGGCTACTTACCCAGCACTATTATATCTCCTGGTGTAATGGCCCTGCCTAGACCTTACATAGAGTGATACCCAAAAGGTTGTTCAATCTAGGCACAGGGCCTGGCAAGGCGTAAGCACAGGACATATCTGTCTCACAGTAGGACTAGTACAAGGATACAGTCATCATGAAGCTCTGTTCTCAGCTCAGTTAGAAATAAAATTAATATTTTTTACTACAAAAAAACTAACTCATGTTCTCTTGCCAAGCTAAGTGTGTGAACTGAATGGATTTTATCCTAGAACAAATGTGTGTGGCTCCAATACGTGAATGCCACAGGCTATGAGAAATTTCCATTATAAGGATATTTTGTACTCTAGGATACTTTTCTTATCCCATTCTTTAAGCAAGAAAGTCAGAAATAACTGTCCCCAGACATTTGCTTGTACGTTTTTATAACTATTAATATTTTTTTGTGTGTCTTGCTGCCTCACCAAACTATAATCTTACTTCTTTTTGAATCCCTCATGCTAAATATAGAAATCTGCACATTCTAGGATTTCAGTAAAAATTGAATTAATATTCTTGTCAGAGATGTACAAATGAATGTCTCTTAATTCAAATATATGCAAACCAGAACAGCTTGCCAAATTCTAATAGGTAAATAATGCAAACACTGCTTGTATTTTGCTCTGCTGTCTTTGAAAACTGCCTATATTTTTCAAACTCCTTGACACCTTATAAAGCAAAGCTTTAGCAAAAGGCAAATCAATTTATTTCAACAGACACCCCTTAAGATGTCTTTTGGGGACATGAATGAATGGTATAAAAGGGTGTCCTTTCCCCAATACTACTACATCATGGAAATATCAGTCATTTCCAATTCTATGATGTCTGCATGACCAACCAAAGGAAAGCTGCAGTCTGAGGTTGCATCCTCATTTCGGAGGGAGAGCAGTCCATGGGAGGTGGGGGCATGGTTGGAGTCCATCAGGTCAGGCTTTATTTTCCTTAGCAAGGCTAGTCTTGAATCTGGGAGGCAAAGAGTAGGGTGGGTGATCTGACTTGCTACCACAGCGTGAACAGTAAGTTTATTCAGACAAAAAGAGGAAACAAATGGCAGGTTGAGGCAGAAGTTCCACTATTGCTGTAGCTGATATGACCCCCATTCCCAACACCTCATTTAAACCTGATTAGTATTACTTCTGAGTGCTTAGTCTAGGATCAAATATAGTCTGAGACCTCCCTGAAAGCTCCCCAACCTTCTCTAATATTGCTGGCACACAGTTGGCCTTAAGTAGCTTGCATTTATAAATCTGACAGCCTATTCATATGTTGTCTTCCAAGGTGTACCATTACTGCAAGATAATGCTGTTACAGGGGAAAGAAAGAATACTTTATCAATGATGAGAGCCAAGAAAATAGGCAGTGCCTAGAACTTCAATTCAATCAGCAAAAGCCCAAAGGAAATCAGCAGCAGACCTAAAAGAACTGAATACTCATCTGTTTTTTATCCAGTTGCTATGTTTGTGAGGGTCTTTAGTATATCTCATGGCAGGGAGCTGCTATGCGTGTGACTTAGCCTAGTGATGTAGGCAGCTAGTAACGTTATGTTTTTAACTGAGGGGCGGCTATTTTTGTTTTGATGATTTGTTAAATCCTTTCTCTATCCTCCCCTATGACTGCACCATTCTTCTCCTTCTTTCTTATTACTATCTTTAGCATTGCGCGTCACACATAGTTCAGATCAGAATATGGGGAAAAATCATGAAGTTTGTTGTTTCTCAATACTTGTACCCGTAAAAATAGTATTGATCCTGTATTTTCCTGTGGGTATCTCCACTACACAGTGGTAGACATATGCCTGCAGGTAAATGCCTAATTAAGAGGTTAGATCAGATGAGAGTATGAGTTTATTTGAAAAATTATATTGTTACTCTGAGGAAGGGGCATGCTCACCACTCTGGTAGCTCTCCACTGGCTAATCTGGTGTCTGTCTACTTTTCTACCTTTACCTCTTACTACCTTCACCCAGATCACCATTCTATGGGCACCCTCACATTATCTCTTTTTTTGCATCCACGTAGGTCATTCCTAATTTAGGGACTTTCTGTTGTCTCTTGCTGGAATGTACTTTCCCTAGATTGTCACATGGCCAGCTCCCCCTTAGTATTTATATCTTTGCTCATATATCACTTACGTACAATTCATATCATACATATTCCCCAATCCATTCCTCACACACTAGTAGCAGTTTTTATCTGTCATATTCCCTTGTTCCGTATTTTTCTTTTCACTTACCTCTATCTAAAATTAACATATATATTTTCTTATTTGTTTCCTATGAATGTCTTTCTTCTCCCTAGTGAAAGATCCATGAAAATAAGGGCCTTGCTTATATTATCCACTGCTTTATCCCCAATCATTTTGAGGAATGCTTAGCACACAGTATGTATACAACAAATATTTGTTGAACAAATTATTGTGCTCTTCAAAGAGTATTGTGGTTAGGATTGATAAAGGTGACTGGTATGCAAAAGTAGGGGGAAACCATTGTATACCATTGTTTATTTTTCATAATGACTAAACTGATTGAGGCCCTGAAATGCCATAACATTTAGAAGATGGAAAGAGCTCGAAGCCCAAAGAAAACAAGATGCTCAGTCCCTTAGCTAATAACTGCCAGAACTAACACCAAGTCCATTATCTTTGTTCTGCTTTCCCTCTCCCTGCCAACCCCCACTTCTCACCATGAGGCTCCAAACAGTCCTTCCCTACTAGCTTTATTACAAATGGCATTTTTCAACATAGAAAAGTTTATTAGTTTTGCATGGTTGCTATAACAAGTTACCTCAAAAGCAGTGTGCTAGAGCAATACAAAGTAATTATCTTACAGCTGTGAATGTCAGAAGTCTGACACAGGTCTCCTGAGCTAAAATTAAAGTGGAAGTTGGACAGCATTCCTTTCTGGAGGCTCTTTCTGGAGGCTCTGGTGGGGAGTCAACGTGTGTGTGTGTGTGTGTGTGTGTGTGTGTGTGTGTGTGTGTGTGTTTGCACCATCTTCCAAGGCACCAATGGCTAGGCCTTGCATTGTGTCTCACTGACTTTCTCTTTTGCCTTCTTCTTCCACATTTAAGAACCCTCCAGTTTACTTTGAGCCATCCTGTATTATCCAGGACAATGCCCTTATTTTAACATCAGCTCATTAGCCATTTTAATTCCAGCTGTAACTTTCCCTTCCTGTGTAAGGTAGCATATTTACAAATTCTGGAGAATAGATTGTAGACTATGAGGTGCATTATTCATTGTTTAAAAAAACAATATGAAAAAAAATGATGCCTTCCTCTTCCAAAATAATTACTGTTTACATTTTGGGATACATAGAACCATTTGAGTTGTAGACAATTTTTGGTGTTAATAAATTCTGCTGATTCAGTGGCTCACCTTCATATTTTATTTTTCTGTTAAAGTGTAATTTTCCAAAAGTTTCAAATAGGACTCTCACATAAGTTTAAAATAAAAACATATCAAATATTTTATTTACTTTATGCTACATAATAAAAGCCTAATATGCTAAGTGTCTGGTTATCTGGTCGGTCGTTCAAGCAATCAAAGCATAATATTCTAATGATATGCTAAAGTCATTCAAATGTTCTCTATGATGTGCACCCACCACCAGACAGATAAGTTGATTGGTCAACCAGTCGCTGTGATGTGCACTGACCATCACGGGGCAAATGCTCCAATTGGTAGATTAGCTTGCTGCTGGGGTCCAGCTGATCAGGACTGAACTAAATAGACCGGGCACACTCTGGAGCCCTCCTGCAGTCCCTCCTCAGCTGGTCAACCTCCTGCATCCCTCCCCAGCCCTGATCATGCACCTGTGGGGTCCCTCAGCCTGGCTTGAGCCTCTTGCAATCCAGATCTCTCAGAGCATGTCAGAGAACTGGTTTCAGCCCCATCCTGTAGGCCAGGCCGAGGGACCCCACTGGTGCACAAATTTGTGCACCAAGCCTCTAGTTAACTAATAAAGAAACCATGATTATAAGACTGGTACAAAGGTATTGTGTATGAGGAACAAATATATAATTAAAGATATGCTGAAAGATTTTATTAATTTTAAGAAACAAAACTGTTCAGTGTTCTATATGACCACGGGATTATATAAACTTTGGGATTATTCTTTTTGATCAGACAGAAATCTACTAGGCAAGATGTGACTTCACAATGCCTATATGTTCTTCAAATATCTAGATGTACTTTACAGGCAATTTTTCAATCCTGGTATACCCCTGCCAAATTAATGATCCTGAAAAGAACTGCAGTTATTCTCCTTCATAACTTCTAAGTCTTGGATAATTTTTCTTTAATAGTTTAGAATCAAATTCTTAAAAAGTTATTGAATTAAAAGTTATACATAATTTTAAGATTACTATTTACTTTGGAAAATTATTATATTTGTAGGTGGTAAATAATAAAGTTTGTCTCCCTTGTATTTAATATTAAGCATAAAACACTGACTTCACAATGCTATTTTACCATACGTAATTTATAATTATTTGCCTTAAGGAGCCTTTTTTTAAAGTATTAACAAGATAAGATATGTGAAATACTATTTTAATAATATTGTTGTTAATGTTACTCTAAGTTTATTAGCTTTAATGTTGTGCTTTTTAGAATATTTGCAATTTGTTTTAATAAAAACAAACCAAAATCCAGACTATCAGAAGTGAAGTAATGCTTGTTATGTCCTAAATATTTTCACTAGTTTTATTGTTTCTTCAGAATAATTGTTTACCATATATTGAGTTTCTGAATTATGTAATTATATTGCTAACCTAAAAATTAAAAAGCCAAACAAGCATTTACGAGAAGCAACAAACATTTATTTGAGATAAAATATATTTACTAATATATAGGGGTAAGCAAGGTGGTTTACAATTGTTCTTATGGAAAATAATACAGCAATTAATAAATAATAATTCAAGAATAAACTGTGTTTTTCAAATACTCACAACTGTAAATCTACTTTTGCCCACCCCTGTATTATCTAGGAACATATATTCAGGTAAAAAACTCAATTTATGTCTCAATTATGGAATGGATGCAAGGGATTTTTATGAGACAGGGAATGTAAACAATTAAATGAATAGAAGGAAGGAATTTCTATTGATACTAATAAGCTAAGTTATTCTTTAGCTTTACAAGGCTGTTGACTCATTTTAAAGAATGTCCTTAACTTTTAGTCTTTGTAGTTAGGGTAGTTATGATGGTTGCTTTCCTGCTATTCAGTTGTTTGGAAGGCAATATTGGTTTGGCTCAATCCAAGGTCATTTTGCCCAGTCCAAACATTTCAAAGACCTGCTGGATTGATTGTCTAAACTGCAATTTAAAATGGTTCTACTTATGTCAGCTTTTCACAACCTGGATTTGCATGAGCTATTCTGAAATATTTAGTAAATTACTATAAAACTAGCTTATAGAAAAAAGACAGCAAGTAGTGAATTCTTAGCCTTTTTTGCTAAGTGGTATGCAACAATAGTGGTAACTATTTAAAAATTTAAGTAACATATTTATGGATACACTTTTTAGTGTTATCTTTTGAGATAATAATTGTCATATCTTCAAGGATGGACCCATACTCACATGCATTATTTGATTATATAAGATGGCAGATTCCAAAACCTGTAGTTACTGAGTTTTTAGAGGGTTTTTTTTTTAACTTATACTTTTTTTTTTAAGTCTAGCAATAACCTAATGTCCAGTTAGAACTTGTCTTGGCTACATATAGTAGAGAGAAAAAATAGCGGCTTATGATATAGGTGATTATTTGTTTCTTGAATAAAAGAAGTTATCAGATGATCAATAGGGTGAATTGATGGTAGTCAGTGACCCAGGATACTATAATCCTTACCTAGGTTCCCTCTTGAAGGTCATCTTACAGTCCAATGTGACAGCTTCTAGAAACTGCATCAAATCCTTACACTTAAATTATTTAAAACTTACTTGGGAGATGTAGTTTTTTGGTTTGGTGCATTGATGCCCACAATAAAATCAGGCAAAGAAGGGGAAAATATATAAAAATTCAATGGTAATGAATTAGTTTCTTAATTTACTATTTAAGCTATTAGACTCTGATGGAATTGACAGAGAGCTCAAATTGAAGGCAAGACTTCTGAATTTCAGGTCCAGCTATTATTAAATTACTTGAACTTTGAATCTCAAATTATCTGAGCATATTCTGAGTTTCTGCTAGTTCGAAATTTCAAAGATTCAATAACCTATTCCAACTCACATATATATTTTTAAATAACATGTCTTTCATGCCCAAGAAGTGAATTATGCTTGGACTTAAGTATTATCATGTATGCTCAAGACATACACTCAGAACTTTTTTTACGCATACAGAGTGCCATTTGCTGTCCCACTAATAAAAACGTGACTTTTTGCAGAAAACTGTGGATAAGCCTCAAAGCTGAAATACCTATTTAAATTTATATCTCCTGCCTAAGGTTGAGCCAAGACACTGAATGCTTCCCTTTATCTAAAACTTTGAGGACTATTTGCATATTAGGAGTATAAATCTTAGTTAATCCAGCAGGAGGGAAAGTATTTATTTTGGACTGAGAACATTTTGTTTCAGGCGGAGTGAAAATGTTTGACTGATGATTGTCATCTTTTATAGGCCTTATAACCATGATAGATGGTCTTGAGCTTCAGTGATTCATAATGGTATTTGGAGGCATGTGAAAAAAAAAAGCAACTAATTCAAATGAAGGAGTCAGTAAAACATCACAGCAAATGTAGGTCACAGAAAACCATGAAAATTTTACAGAAGGTCAGTTTGTTGCCAGTGAATATACTTAAGGATGGTAAAAGAAAACGCTAATCACTTGCTTCAAATAAAATGGCATATTTTATCTTTACTGCTGCAGCCTCCCAGTGTAACAACCTTCCTCCCTCCATTCCCTTCACTCTTCCAAACCCCCTCACCCCGCAAAGTCAAACAGTTTCATGCATACTTCCTTTTAAATAATCAAACCTCTTTAATATTCAGAGGAGAAAAATACGGCCCAGCGGAGATTCCTGACAAGCCCACAAGTGAGTTCTTGGCAGTACAGAGATTAGAAATCCAATTTTACTGGATTTCCAATCCACTTTCAATAGCACTACTCTGTTCTTTAATAATTCCTGTTAAATTGTGCCCTGTCCATGTTTGTGTATATGGTTAGTAACTAAGCGGAGGCCAAAAGCTATACTCCTCCCAGCGATACCCTGAAATTTCCTTCCGTTCACCTTGTCATCATCAGTAAGTAGATTTGCATTATAGATTAGACAAGGTTTTATGGAACCAGTGACAGGTAAACAGAGGGGCATAGGGCTCACCCAGCAAAGCACCCGCAAAACCACCACAAATAGTGAATCTTCGTCATGAAGATATTCCAGTTTAGGCTTTCTAGACTGATGATTATTGCATTCATTCTCTCAGATAGTTTTTGACCAAGTGCTATGCACCGGGCACTATGCAAGATGCAGAGGACTCAAAGGGGAAAATGCCTCTGTTCTCCTATCCTTCAGTTATGCTGACCTTGAACAACTAGCTAGATGGAAATATCCCTTCCTAATAGGGAGAAAACTGTGTGAGGAGCAAAATTGCAGGAGAAGAACAAGGATCTACCGAAGTGCTTGCTACTGTAGGTTCTCAGCCAATGATAATTGTATCCCTTACCATGTCCCTCTCTGCATTTACATTATTTAAGAACTAAAATTTCACAGGATACTTTAGATGTCAGGTTATGATGCTGAGTCAGCTCAGAGAACCCTGAAATGAGGACCTGTCATATGTAATTGCTGGATGCCAGCCATCCCTTCCCATCTCAAAATCTCTTTCTCATTGACCTGTCAGGTACCTGAGTTACATCATTAGTAGTATCGCTTCTGCTATGTCATTGTCTGCTGATGGCCTTATTATAATAGACATAGGTAAGTTATTCAAAAATAAAATTTGTGTTATCACTGTTTTGGAGGTTAGAAATCAGAATTTAAGGTGTTTGTAAGGTCATGCTCCTTTCAGAGCCTCCAAATGAGGACTTTCTTGCATTTTCCAGCTTCTGGTAGCCTTAGGTTTTCCTCAGCTTGTGGCAGCATTATTCCAATTTCTCTCTGCCTCTGACACCTCATGGTGTTTTCTTCTTCTGTGTCTGCTTCTTGTAAGGACTCATTCATATTGAATTTAGGTCCTGCCCTAAATAGTCCAGTGTGACCTCGTGTTAACTAATTATATGTCCAATGAACTTATTTTCATATAATGAGATGATGGGGGTTACGACCTTAACATATAGTTTGGTGGGGACACAATTCAAATTATAATAGTTTTCATTAACACACAGAGTTGTTTATTAGGTTAGTTAGGCTTCCTCTAGTAGGAAGCAATAACTTTTGAAACATGATTAAAAAAATATAGATTGTACAAAGTGAAGGGACAAGGGGAGAGAGCATGGAGGAAATAAAAAGGAGCACAGAATTAAGCCAGTATGGCATCCCAAAGGAGGTGTAATGGCCGACAGACCTTGGCCAACCAGAAGCTTATATATCAGGTATCAAATGGGGACACCACAAGGCTATGCCAACTAATGATGCAAGGGAGATGAGGAAGGCAAACTTTACTGACTTCCAAAGTTTTCCTGAGCTAAAAGATAAATAAACTTTAGAAGCAGAGTTTTGCAACTTAAAGTAAATTAAGTCAATGAATAATTTCCTCAGAAAATTGTGTTTGGCCTTCTCACATCTTTTATCACTTACAACCATTTTTTTCTGGAAAAAAAATAATGCTTTAGTCAAGTGGAATCCATACCACTTAAGTTTATTTAATGAATCACGTGAGGTTAAAATGAGGATGGTAATAGAATCTGCCACCAGAGGAATGCAGCTTACCAAGAAAACTAAGACTAATGCCATTCATTGAACAACCCTTACCTTCCCAAGAGGAATAAGGTAAAACTTCAATAGGGAGGATTTAAGCAAGATAATAAAAAATGCTCCCAGTAGTTTTTAGCAATATTGCTGCATCATCATTCCTTGAATGAGATTATGGAATAAGAAAGAGATGATCACAAATAGTTTCAGTACATTGCTGCCTTACTTCACTCAGTCTTATACATTTTACTTGGTTTAACCAATTTTTTTCTTTGCACAAATACTCTTTTTCTTTGCCTCTCAGCACAAAGAGACAGTTGCTTTTTTTCAATAAACAATGCTTATGTGCTTGAGAACCTCACCTCATAATAGTATTGCAGCCAAAGCCCATACCATGGACCACCTTCAAAATGAGCATCCTCATCTTTGGAAAAGTCTTTAATGGGGGCTAGCACGACCCTTCAAAATAAGACCACTCTGAAGAGAAGTACATCAAAACAGCATAATTGAGGTTTTTCTTGTTGAGCTTTGTAGCAGATGTGTAACCTTTATTTTCCTTCATGGGCATCATTATAATTGTAGTTTCTTGATTCTTGACATTCTCTAAGTTTCCCACTCTGTACAGGATCTAGCTGACAGTAGCCCATTTTCTATTGTTTGGAAGTATTTCATCAGATCCCTAAAAGTGGAAGGATTGCCTCTAGGGTGCTATTGCCATTTATCAAAATTGGGATGATGCTCTAGTTCTGACAGACAATTCTGGTTTATGTTCAGCTGATGATTCATTCTGACCTAGATCATTTTCTGCCATATTGTTCATAAGCAATCTTCCCTCTATAAAATATGTATAAAATATCCAAGTTTATTCTATGCAACTTGTCAAGATATTTTCTAAAATTCTAGCAAGTGCTATTGTATTAGGGTTCTCCAGAGAAGCAGAACCATTAGGATGGGTATGTATATACTTGAGGCCCAGTGCACGAATTTGTGCATGGGTGGGGTCCTTTGACCTGGCCGGTGATAGGGGCCCATCAGGGATATCTAGCCCAGTCCAGAGGGAGGAACTGTGGGAGGTTTGCCAGTCACAGGAGGTTGGCTGTGGGAGCTCACTGACCACCTATGTTGAGCATCTGCCCCCTGGTGGTCAGTGCACATAATAGTGACCAGTCAACCAAACACTTTTATAATGATTGCTTAAGGCTTTTATATATATAGAAAAGAAATTAGTTCATGTAGTGATGGAGGCTGAGCAGTCCCAAGATCTTTAGTCACAAGCTGGAGACCCAAGAAAGCTGACATGTAATTCCAGTCCAAATGCCTGCAGGCTCAAGACGCAAGATCTGACATTTCAGTCCAAGTCCAAAGATCAGAAAAGATCACCATTCTAGCTCAATAGTTGGGCCTTCTTCCTTGGCCTTTTTGTTCTATTCAGACCTCTTAGTTCATTGGATGAGGCCCATGCACACTGAGGAGGACAATCTGCTTTATTCAGCCTAATAATTCATATGTTAGTCTCATCAGAAACACCCTCAGATATACATACAAAATAATGTTTGGCCAAATATTTGTGCATGTCATAGCCCAGTCAATTTGACATATTAAATTAACCATCACAGCTGTCATTAGTATCAGCTAGTGTCATAATTATAAAGATTATCTGGGGAACCACTATCGAATGCAAACCAGAGACTCATGAAAAACATAGGTAATAGGCTTTGTCAAATGTAAAGGTAGGCTGGCTGGTGTGACTCAGTAGTTGAGCATTGACCTATGAGTCAGGAGGTCATGGTTCAATTCCCAGTCAGGGCACATGCCTAGGTTGTGGGCTCCATCCCCCAGGAGAGTATGAGCAGGAGGCAATCAATCAATGATTCTCTCTCATCATTGATGTTTCTATCTCTCTCTCCCTCTCCCTTTCTCTGTCTCTAAGGTAAAAAAAAAAAAAAGAAAGAAAGAAAGAAAGAAAGAAAGAAAGAAAGAAAGAAAGAAAGAAAGAAAGAAAAAAAGAAAGAAAGAAAGAAAAGTAGAATAAGTGCCAGAAATTCTCAATTCATATGGATTGGGTTTGCATCCTGCCTCTTCCACTCTTCTTTGGGAAAGTTACATAACTTTCCAGTTAGTATCTTTACCTGGACAGGGGGATTATTAAACATATTCCATAGGGTTGATAGGGGAGCATATTTCAAGGCAGGGTCCTCATATCATCCATGACATAATCACATAATCAGAGGGCTTGCCTGTTTTGGCAGATAATTAGACCCCATTCCTGAAGATTCTGATTCAATAAATCTGGAATTCAGTCCAGATCTCTGACATTTTAGCAAACCTCCCAGATGACTATCAACCCTGCCAAGTGTAGAGAGCCACAGCTGTAAGATTTAAGTGTAAACCACCTGATATGTAGTAGGAATACAACAAAATAGCTATCCCAGACCAACCATCAGCTCCTCAAATACAGGAATGCTGTCTTTTCACCCTTGTATCCCCAATATTCCAATACTTTGGCACATGGCACCTGTTCAGTAAACTTTTATTGATGTGGATGATTATAAATCACTTGTCAGAGTTCAAAAGGAAGACCAGGAAAATCAAGGAATGTTTGGTTCAGTTGAAACAGCACGGAAGCAAGACATGCCACCAGAAAATAAGCAGGGTTGCCGACTGCAGTTCAATTTTTTCCAAATGTCAGCATCATGACATAAGGGAACCATCAGATTTCAGACAGATAGAAGGCATCAGGAAGGTAGTGGGAGGGAGGAATTAGAAACACAATATCACCCCATTAAAATTTAATTAAAAAGAAAAAGGAAATACAATGGATACTATAGAAAAAAAAAGAAAAGAAAAAAAAAGACCAAGCAGAGAGATGATGCAAACTTACTGGCAATTGGGACTAAGGTGTCCACCAAGTCTAAAGGGCAAGATACCAGAAGCTGGAAGACAGAGATTTTGCCCTGAGAATCTGAAGCAAACAATTTGGGAACCTAGCTGAGTTTGGCAATTTGCAAGGGGTTGGGGGGTCTCTAATAAACAAATCACAAAGAGGTAGATAGTTTCAGGGGCTATACCAAATGAAATCAAAGCTAAAACCATACTGAGGGCAAATAGCAGCATCACAAGTTCTATGATCAAATCAGACAAATAGAGCAGATCTACTCCATCAAAATGTTGGTTCTAGATTGCTATAGACATCTCCTGCAGAGGTATGCCTATCGGAACACTTATGGGACACTCTCCATCTCTGATCTAGATCTAGAAATACATAATTAATGTTTTATACCTGGAGCTAACCTGGTTGTTATTGGAATCATAACCAAACAGTGATTAGATCTTTATGTACAAAATATCTTGACAAAGGAGCTCTTTGGCTACACACACACTCTAGAAGATGCATTTAGACAAAGAGTATATTTCAAAAATAATAGTGAATTGACCATGTGAAAATGATCTTACAGATCATTTTGGAAAATACACCTGACATATGTATGCATAAAGCTTTATCCATCTTTCATTTCATATTTGAATACCTCAGATATTATTCATAACGATGTATGAATCTTTCTTCCTACTCTTAGCATAATACATTTTTATAGGACATCACATTACACCTAAGTGTGATTTCCCACTACCAGAGTTATAGCCTGACATCTTATTATGCAAATGAAATATTTAGATAGCAATTAGCCCAGTGATTTGATGTATTAATTGCTTGCTTCTTAGAGAGTAGCATGCCAGCGATCTACAAAGAAAACCACAAAAGAAAGACTATGGCCACACAAGCATGAGTGTGCTTTTAGAGCGAAGTCCATTACATAGAGTCATTCGTGGGGAATAAATGGCAAGCAAAAATAGGATTTATCAGTGCAGAGCCCTGAGGGTTGTAGAAAAACACAAGAAAATCCAATTAGAACTGCGGGGAGTTGGTTCAATCTCTTAATCGGCACTGCAGCACAGCGGATTAATATTATTGCCTACTATTTAAACTTTATTAGTCCATTTTTCTGTCTGTGGTCCTCTGCTTTACCAGCCCACCTTGAAAAGACGGCAGGCAGAACCATATAATACTTTTATGGCCTTGGCGTCAGCACTGTTTTGTGGCTTGAAAGATAAGTACCTTTCTAGGAAAGATGAGGTGAGGAAGCAGGCGACACTTACGCTTGTTTTATAAGCCAGAGTGCGGGGCTGTTAGCCTTGCATTCTAATCACGAGAGCCATCAGCACCAGCACTTTGCCAGCTCCCACTGACTGACAGCAGAATTTACAGGAGCCATTTTTCCATGGAATTATCCACATAAAGTCAGAGGCAGCCACAGACGGTGATTACAGCAAAGACTCCAAATAGGTGGCAGTCTTGGGTTCCAATTACAAGGAAGTCACAGATTTACCAAATGACCTTGGGCAAGTCACTCAACTTCTTGGTGTCAAGAACAATCCTGGAAGGTCATCAGAAGCCGGCTTCCTGGATAAGCAGGACTGACATAAGCAAATGTGAACAGTTTTATTTCTGAAAAGACGGTGTACTCATTTCCTCAGGCTGTCACAACAAACGACCACAAACTGGTTGACTTGAAATAAGAGAAATGCATTCTCTCTAAGTCCTGGAGGGTAGAAACCCAAATCCAGGTTGTTGGCAGAGCCGTGCAGTTTCTTGCTGGTCTTGCTCAGTAGTTAGAGCTTTGGTTCCTATGGAATGGTCACAGGTTCCATTCCCAGTCAAGGGCACGTACCTCAATTGCAGGCTCGATCCCAGGCCAAATCAGGGTGCATGCAAGAGGCAATCAATTGATGTGTCTATTTCACACCTATGTTTCTCTCTCTCTGTCTCTCCCCTTCCCTTCCACTCTCTCTAAAACAATGAATGGGGAAAATACCCTTGGATGAGGATTAAACAATCAAACAAACAAACAAACAGGGAAAAACCTTCCCTGCCTTTTCTGTGGCTCCCAGGAGTCTTTGGTGTTCCTGGGCTTGTAGTGGCATCATTTCAGTCTTGTCTCCATTGTCACAAGGCCTTCACCCCTGTGTGCCTATCCCTCTCTTTTCTCTTATAAAGGCACCAGCCATTGAATTTAGGACCCATCCAAATCCTGTATGACCTTATCTTAACCTAACTAATCATATCTGCAAATCATATTTCTAAATAAGTTCATTTTCTGAGGCTCTGAGTGAACATAAATTTAGGGAAGACACTATTCTGTAGGAGTATTAAATTTATAGCCCTACATCTTTTAATATTTTGAGATGAGTAGAGATGAGTATTCAAATAATTTAGATCAGAAGTTTTTCCATTAATGGGTTATTGCATATTTGTATAACATACAGACACAGTCTGCTTGATTTTATGGTGTGTCAGTTTATGCAGCAAACATTTATTTTATTTGGAACTTCTTAGATAGTTAGCTACAATAGAAGCAGATTGTATAATTCTTTCTTGTATTTTATTTTGCCAATACTTCAACTAATAAAAGACTTCTGAGGTTAAGAGTTCATTTTTTGTTGTATATGGAGGCATGATAGACAAAAGAAAAATCTGACTTAAAGTTTAGAAAACTGTTAAATCCGAGCCTTCTCCCTGCCCGGATTCAATGTACACATTATTTCCTACAGTAAACAGATGTAATATGTGGCTTGCAAAGCAAATAATTTATTATCTCACAATCAATATGGTTCTCCCTCACTTAATCATTTTATAATAACCTATAAGTTAGGTTCAGGTCCATTTTGCATGGGCGCAAGAACTCATTAGATTCAGCTCAGAAAAATATCTCTGGCCAAATAAGATTCCTGTTTGGGCAAGCAAAGTTTTCTTTTCCCCGAGTTTGTAATTTTCTTTCATTTTTCGGGTTCACGAGGCACATGCAAATGTAATCTCCCTTCCGCACACCACTGGTTCATTCCTTTCATCCATTTCTTCCCGGGTGTTGATGAGACCATCCCAGTTGCTGTTTGTACCTATTTTAACAAAGGGAGTTGTTGCATTGATGTAAATGGAGGTGTTGACTTGAAAATGTAACTTTCTCTCTCATACTTTACTATTCTAAGGTTCTACTGCGCTTTTTAAAGTATACCATAAATATATTTTTTTTCAGTTTTTCAAAAATCAATTCTCATATTTCATCTATTGATAATATATATATGCCCAGATTCTTCCATGGTTTGTGCTGCCAGAGAGGGGAGTAGCCCATCTTGATTACTTCAGGGACTCTATATGTCTCTTCTGTAAATCACTGAGAGTAGTTCGCCTTCTCCTAACAGGGTTCTCAAATTGATCATCAGAGAGCTGACAACTTTCTCATTGTTCTTATCCCTGGTGGCACCTCCCACCTCTCCTCCTACCCTTGCCTTCTTAACTAAATATGCGCTTGATCTAACTTATGCTTCTTTGGTGCCAAATTCTGCTTCAATTCTGCTCTTTATATTCACTGTTAGTCTGATCATTTGGGTCCTTGAGGATACATTCCTATAGGAAGAGTTCAAATCTGTGTTATTTTCTTGGCACTAAACCAAACAAAGGATCACACACAATTAAATTTCTAGCAAGTGTGGTCTTCTCCCTTAGATTTCAGGACACTTTTCTTCATTGCTTTTCCTGTCTCCTTTTCCTCTAATATTCCTGAATATTGGTCTTCTCCAGGATTGATTCCTTCTCACTTTTCCTTTACCTAATCTCACCCACTCACCTGCCTTCAACTAAGCTGCCCTCTGGCAACTCTCAAATCAGTGTGTGCAGCTGGCTCTTCGCTGGCTTCTAAATATGTATCCTAGATCCAGAACAAGTACTTTGTTGACAATGAATATCTCATGTATGCTTATTTATGAATTTTATAAACTTTGTTGACTGCAGCCCACAGAAATAAATTAAGTTTGCATTTACATCACCAAGTAGACCCAAAGACACAAAGAGGCCACATAACTTGGTGCCCAAAGTGACAAGACTATAATTAAAAAAAAAAAAAAAATTGTTACCTCCCAAATTGCTCCTCCTTCTGTATTTTTTCTCCTGGTTAATGAGACCCCAATACAGAAATCTGAAAGTTATTTTAATTATATTTATCAAGTCAAGAAAAAGATTTCTAGAACAAAAATACCCATAAAAAGTATTGCAAAGAGCAGAATAATTTGTTTTATTAAAGTTGTGTAGACATGATCACAAATTTCCATATATATATATTTTTCTTTTTTCTTTTTACTGAATCTTTCTTACATAAAACTCATTAGTGACCACCAATACTTTTATCCCTGGATCATTAAAATCTGTTCAAACAGATGATTAGGAGGCAGATGATGGGAATTGTTTTAGCTATGAAGAAAGCCTGAACATTCTTTATGAGTGCAGCTAGGAAATAATTGAGGATACCAAGAAAGTATATTGCTTCTAATTAAAGTCACATACTGCATAGAGGGAGGAGATGGGCTATTAGCTGCTCTCCCCCTGACCCCCATGCCCCGTTATCTAGATTGTATCTGTGACCATCCATCCCTCATACAACGTAAGCCTAACTCAGTGTGGAGAACTAAACATGTCATGGTTTAGCAAATTTTTTTTTCTTGTTTAATTAGCATGGCACAGAAATAGTCACTTTAATTTCTAGTCTGTATGTGACTTCGTATATTGCCGTAAATTGGGATGCTATTAAAGACCTTATGTAAGACACTTTTAGGCTAATTTTGTTGAGTTTAGCTTTCACTAGACTCGTGATGAATCAAAATTTATTATTACTTCCTCTACTTTTTAAGTATCTTGCAACTTAAGAACCTGGTGCTATATGTGTATTTCTCAATAAAAAAGAGATATATCATTTACTAAAATTCAAAACAACACTAAGAGGAAGAAGTGATTTGTTGGAATGTTCCTTTGTGAATATTCCCCCAATTCTAAGACTTCCTGATTATGACCATCCTACCCAAATTGGCAGTTCAGAGAATTATTCACTGCTAGAGGTGATGGTTTTTTTTCATTTATCCCAGGTACATTGGAGCATATGTATTTTAATAAAGTTGTCTCTTAAAGTCATGGTTATTTATTATGGGTATACAAGAAATGGAAGCAATTAAAGATAAAATCCTCACCCTGGCCAGGGTCCAGTGTCGCTCAATTGTTAGAATGTTGGTGCCTGGCCAAAGGGAAAGTACCTAAGTTGTAGGTTCCATCCTTGTTCCCAGTTGGGGTGCCTGTGGGAGGCAACCAATCAATGTGTCTCTCTCTAATCCATGTTTCTCTCTCTGTTTCTCATCCTTCCTTTCCTCTCTTCCTTCACTTTCTTTGGGAATAAATGGAAAAGATGTTCTTGGATGGGGATTAACAACAACATCAACAATAAAGAAAGATATAATCCTTGGCATGCATGCACGCGCGCGCGTGTGTGTATGTGTGTGTGTGTGTGTCTAGAAGGGAGAGGGAGAGAGAGATAGAAACATCAGTGATGAGAGAGAAGCATTGATCAGTTGCCTCCTGCAAACCCCCTACTGGGAATCAAACCGGAAACCCAGGCATGTGCCCTTGACTGGAATCAAACTCAGGACCTTTCAGTCCACAGGCCACCACTCTTATCCACTGAGCAAAACCATTTAGGGTGACTATTTGACTTTTAGTGATTAAAATATAAAAATAATAGGCAAGTTGATAAGAGTAATGATGATTGATTATATAGTCTTTACTTGAATTTATAAATTGGAACAAGCAATCGTACTTATCTGCCAGGTACACATAGACTTCATGTGAAAATCATAAAGCCATATTTATTGCCTGAGCAATTAGCTAATTGAACACTTAGGTAATTTTTAAAATTATGGATTTATTACATTAAAAAAATCCTGTGAAACAGTATGACTAAACATAGCTACCTAAGGGAATACCAACTCTTTCTACTTATTAAAAAAAAATTAAGATTTTTATTACCATCTTCATTTTACAGATGCAGAATCTAAAGCTCCAAAAGATTAATATAAGATTAAAAAACTCATCAGAGATATAGCAGATATTCAAACACAATTATCTTCAATTTCTTAATATCTTCTTCATTTTCCTATAGTACAATGTAGTCATGTCCTTAATAAAATTATTTTGTTTTTACTTCCAATTATTTCATAATTATCAGTGCAGTAATGTTTTTGAGAGTGTAATTTTTATTCAGTTTTATTTATTTCAGAGAGAAAAGGGGAGGGAGTAAAATATAGAAATATCAATGATGAGAAAGAATCATTGATGGGCTGACTCCTGCATGCCCCACAGCGGGGATCAAACTATCAACCCAGGCATGTGCTCTGACCAGGAATGGAACCGTGATCTTCTGGTTCATAGGTCAACTCTCAATCACTGAGCTAGTCTGGTTAGGCATGAGAGTATAATTCTTATACCAAAAAATGCCTCAGAATTTATCTAGTTCAAACTGTTTCTTAAGAGATGAGAAAATTATGATGAAAAAAGGCAAAGAGAATTTTCCAAAGACCAATAGATGTCTCTGGCAAATGTGTGAGTTGTGGGGACCTAGATCTCCAACAGGATCTCAAAAATATTTATTAAATAACATTAATTAACTTAAGTGGAATTGTATATGAAGTGCCAAAATGGATAGTTGCCTTTAACTTTGGCCACTGTATGAGCACAAATAACAGAAACAAATCTGATTGACATAATTTCCACATTATAAATACTTAAGTGGTCATTTATATAGGTTGTCCCAAAAATATACACACAGATTTTTAATCATTATAAAGACAATACTTATTAAAATACATTTTTAATTTTCAAAATTGAGCTATCAGCTGTTAACGTGTGTATATGTTTAAGGGGGACACATTTCCTTAGGAAAGCTTCTATACCATATTTGATGGTGGTGAGAAAGTTTATTATTAGCTCAGAATTATTAGTTGGATCTTGCTATTTCTTCCTTATATTGAAATCATTTCTCAATTGTTTTTTCCAAAGGGAATTCCTCAGTTGATTACATAGATATTAATTAAGATAATTGATTCATGATATTAAGATTACCTTTGTTCATTAGATGTTGAAGGAGCACCACTGTAACAAATAAACAAGTTTGTCATTTGCTATTTTTTCCCAGTGAGTGCTCATGAAAGAAATTAAAATGATACATCATCAGTGTACCTTCCTGTAAAGTCAGATGGAACAACTTGCAAATCAAATGGCATGTAATTCTACATCACAGAAATGTGGCACAATTATGAGTATCATCCTGGTTCCATTAGCATAAATCGTTCACTTGCATCCCCAAAGGAACATATTTTTAGGATACCTACTATGTGGTAGAGGCTAAGGAAATAACACTAGAGATATCAATGTATTTTCTTCACCATACATGCAGGGGGCAGGGGAACATGAGAGAAACATCATCGATTAGCTATCTCCTGCATGCCTCCTACTGGGGACTGAGCATGAAACTTGGGTGTGTGCCCTGACAGGGAACTGTACCCATGACCTCTCAGTGCATGGGATGATGCTCAACTAACTAAGCCACACTGGCCAGGTCTATAGTTGCCATTTTAATCCCACAATAGTATGTTTCTGCAAATAAAATTTCATTCGCCCTTAACCTACTTCAGGTGAAAAAACACTTTATTTTAAACTATAACATGAAATGTTTCCTTCCTTTCCACAGCTCTTCTTCAGAGTATGCCTACCCCACTAATAAGCATTTTTATACAAATCTTAGTGATGAGATAATAACATGGTGTTTCTAGTCAAGCAAGTTTCTGTAGAAACAAAGAAATAGTACAAATGTTCATCATGTAAGCCGACTATTATATTATGTGGATTGTAAAGCAGACATAGATACTTTCCTGGAGGGCCTTACCTTGTAGACATTTGTCTGTAGCGTCACATTCTCACTGGAGATCAGTAATTTCATCTGTTTCTATAGCATGTCAAGGGGAACTGTGTTGTGTGGTTCAATGAACAGACTCTAGTCTCAGAGTGCATGGATTTGGGTTCTAGCTCTGCTGCTTAGGAGTTGTGTGACCTCTGGCAAATTCGTTAGCTCTCTGTGTCTAAATGTTCCCAGAGTAAAAGAGGTTAATTATAGTCCCCATTATGTAAAATTATTAATAAAATTAAATGAGTTACTATTTCTATAGCACTTATAACTGGACCTCGGGGACAGAAAGTACCAGGCAGAAGTGGATATTAGTTATGAGTCTGTCATTTATTAACTGTCCAGTCTAAAACAAGTTTTCTAAAATAGGTGAGATCAGTTTCCTCATCTAAAAGAGGACTGAGATTATACATCAAGCCCAGTTAATAATGCATATCCACCCTATTCCTTTTCTCCTTCACCTCTCTTAGTTTTCAATATTGTAACAAAATCATATTAGATAATCTCAAAATAAATGAAATTGAAATGATAAGCTTATTTCAGCAGCTTGTAAAGTTGTCAAATCTTTGTCTTAGGAAAAGGTCTCCTGCTTAATATAATATAATATAATATATATGCAGGAATTTGCTGTATACCTTTAAAATATGATTGGAATTTTGGTAAACAGATTTAAGGAAGTTTTCAATAAGGAGAGAGCAAAAGAATTTTAAAAACTTCCATTTCATTGTAATTGTAATTATGTGATATCACTTTTATAAGGATTTATTTTGGTAGGAAGGTCAATACAATTTCTGAGGCCTCCTTTACAAAAGCCTATTATTGTCATTGTTTGTTGCCTTGGTTGGGAATCTATCTATCCAGTCCTGTCAGCATACACTTGAGCAGCATACACTTGAGCCTCCAATTCTTGTGATATTAATTAGACAAGGAACACACTCATCTCAAAGTGAGAAATGAAATTAAGTTCAGAAAAGTCCTGAAGAGCCTTTTTATGAAAATATGTTTTTTCCATTTCACTATAGTCTTCAGATACACTTTGCTAGAAAATTTTTCAACAAGGGAAGGCCTCAAATGTCCATACTAACTGTATCATTTCCTTTAGCAAGCAAGGTTCCACCCTGATACATATTGAATACCCACTATGTGCACAGTGCCTTAGTAGGGGCTTTATGAGACCCTGTCATTAAAGAGGAAGTATAAAACTGAAAAGGGACTACATTCAACTTAAAACAAAAATGACTGAGGATTGAGATGAGTATATTTTCCTAGGAGAATTTCAATCAAGAAAGCTTAAATATATATGAGAACATTTGCAGCTTCACTAATAATAATAATAATATAATAAATCAAAAAATACAAACTAAAATAAAATGAAATGCCATTTCCCCCCATGAAATTATCATACATGATTACAAAACTTATAATATCCAGTGCTAATATATATATATATATGAATCCAATATTCACTATTATTGGTGGGTAAAGTGATGTAAACTTTCTTGAAAAATATTTCATCCTATATATCTACCTTAAAATATGAATAGAGTTCTCCCAGTGTTTTCATTACCAAAAATCTAAAGTTGATAAGGAAATAGAAAAAAATGATTTGTCCACAAAGAGGATTACTTCAGGATTATTTGTTTAGTAAGATATTCCCATTATTCTAAATGTTCAAATATAGAGGTGATGAATAAATCATAGTTTATTTATAAGTAAAGTATTATCCTCTTATTACATATTAGAGGCCAGGTGTAAGAAAATTCACGCACTGGGGGGTTCCCTCAACCCACCCTGCCCCCTCTCACAGTCTGGGAGCCCTCAAGGGATGTCCTACAGATGGCTTAGGCCCGTTCTCCATGGAGAGCGGGCCTAAGCTGCAGTCTGGCCTGCCTCTGAAGGAGGCAAATGCAAGAATCAGGGGAAGGCGCCACCCTCATCACCCCGGTGCTGCTGCCAAAGCCAGCCACCAAGGCTGCCAACCCTCGGCCCTCGCTTCTTAGTGCTGGCCCCACCACATGCCCACTTGTGTGTGTGGGGGGGTGCGAACTGGGGCCAGGATGGCTGTGGGAGGGGCTGTGGGAGATTGAGGCACCGCAGTAGCACCCAGTCCAGCCTCTGAAGAGGCTCTGGGACTGCAGGCCACCCTGCCTCTCCTAGCACCACCTCTGTGGAATGAGGGGTAGTAAGTGGCACTGCCAGGCCTCTCCCAGCACCCACTGTTGTGGATGGAAGGGCCACTAGGCACGGGTGGGGTGGACCCACCACATGGTGTGGATGCAGGTGGGACCCACCCAGGCCCACTGGCACCACCCCACCACTCCTGAGCCACTGGCCCTTGGCCTTCACAGCTGCTGCAGCTTTGTTCAAAAGGACATCGGGAAGATGTCTGGCCTAATTAGCATATTACCCTTTTATTAGTATAAATTATATTTTAGAGTGACTTTAGTGGTGTAGGGAATGATTTCTATTATGTGAAAAAGCCAAATAAAAGTTATACATGTTGTGTACAGAAATCTAAGAAATTCTCTTATTATTTAACAGGTGAAGAATATATGGGTGATAATAATTCATTTGTATAGTTTTCTTTATTCTACCATTCAACAATAGCATGTACTGTTATTTCAGACCCTTAATTACCTTTGAAAACTATGGAAATATGACTACAAATGACTTGAAATAACAGGAAAGTATTATAAAACATTAGCATATGATTGGTTTATAGACATTAATTTAACCGATAGTCCACACATCAGGAAATTTGCTAATGATTTCTCTGGGGAATAAATGTTATCCCTTGATATAGCATGTCTCCTAATACTCTCTTCTAGCTAGGTGAAAACTTGCTGTCACAGCCCAAAACACATCGACCTGTTGTTAAGTTTATATGCTCGGACTCTAAGGAGGATTATGAAACCTTCTGCCATTTCAATCAGCACAGCTGGGCTAATGGAATATCCTGACCCCTTAGTTCTTTCTCTTGGAGGAACTCAGATAAAACTGGGAGAAAGGAAGAGCAAACTAGGGCAATGAGAAACTCATGCTATTGAGAATTCTCCTGCCCTGGCTGGTTTTGCTCAGTGGATAGAGCGTTGGCCTGCAGACTGAAGGGTCCCAGGTTCGATTCTGGTCAATGGCATGTACCTTGGTTGCAGGCACATCCCCAAGTGGGAGATGTGCAGGAGGCAGCTGATCTATGTTTCTCTCCTCTCCCTTCCTGTATGTAATATATATATATATATATATATATATATATATATATATATATATATATGAATTCTATATATGAATTGTCCTCCGTGAAAAGTTAGTTGTCATGAGAAGTCTAGAAGCTTCTAAATGCTGCATAGCTTTTTATCCTACACTTGTGGCTGGAATGACATCTGCCCTCTGCTTTCCAAGCAATAACTTGAGTTAGAATTCATCAGGGCAGTTCTTAAGAGTTGACCGCTGTGCCATTCTGACATGTCTCTCTGCTTTCCACCTACAAATGTCCTCTCTGTCAGTCTATCATTCGTTTCTGAAAACTAATTTAAACAGGTTATCTTGAATAGTCCTAGTTAACACCTCCATTCTAGATATTGTTAAGAAGGTCCCCTTTAACTCTCAAAGATGTCATGGTTTGTTGAAGGTATAAGCCCTGACACTATTCAAATAAATATACCTCAAAACAGTAGCAAATTAAACTGTTATTTTGCAACAAGCCATCTATTTCCCCTTCTCATTATTAAGGCTTTAATTTTAGGTGACATCATTCCATACTGAGAATAATCCAATGGCTTTTAAAATAAATTCCCTTTCTCCTTCCCAACTCACACATTCCCAGTGTACCTTCCATGATGGCTGTCAAATTGATGGAAGATCCATATAACCTCCTATTTCCCCCACATGCCAAATCCCATGGTGTTTTGGTCAGCTTTTTATCATGGCAAATATGATCCTTCATCATATGACTCCTACCAACAACATAATAAACACTCAATAAATGCTAGCTTTTGTTATTATTATCCTGAAAAGAAAGTAACAACAACAAAACAAAAAAACAGCTCTATCATTTCCTCCTGCAAACCTTCCCTAGGTTTTCTCTATGCTGCCTCTCTTTCTACACACCCTATTATTATAGGTTCCATGCTATATTTTATTATAGGTCTGGGTTTCTCATTGACCTGCAAAGAGTGGATCTTATTTGTCTCTGCATTTCCAAGGCGCAATTTTCCAAAGTAGTGTGTTTGCTGTGTTCAAGAATGCAGGCTGCCAGTGGCCTGGCGGAGGAGGAGTGGTAAAATTGGTGAGCTCTGTCTTTTGGAGTTCTCATTTCTCTGCACAGGAGCATTCTCCCCAATGCAGATGTCTCCAGATTCCTGATTCCTGATTTCCAGAGCTCTCATGCCTTTCTGTCATTTCCAGAACCCCAAATGTGGATGCCACTTCTAAGTCAAGTGGGCTTGGGCACTACTGATATGCTCACCCGTGCTCTTTTATCTTCTTGGCTCCACCCATCAAGATTCCTCTATGAAGGACTTGTATGCATGCATACAAGCACAATCAGTGGACACAATACACAAGGGGGGTGGGCTGAGGGCATATGACAGGGGTTAGGGGAGCCCGGGGGAAGGTCAATGGGGGAAAAAAAAGAAATATATGTACTACTATATGTAATAGTTTAAACAATAAAAAATAATAATTAAAAAAAAAGATTATTCTACCAGGTGGTCATGTGGGGAAATGCATTTGCCCTTCTAAATCTGGGTTAATCCTCTATAAAATAATAAAGTTGCACATTTTTTTTTTTGGCTTTATGGGATAGTGGTAGATATGTAGACTATTTAGATGACTACTCTCTTGAGCCAAAAGAATAATTTGTGAAAATTTCAACAGAGATAGTTGCGCACCAAAAATAGTATTTAGTGAATATCAAACCTCTGAAGAGTGGTCACTATTATCTCCTTAGCCAATTAATAATTCAGTAATAATACAAATAAAGTCAGTGTTTACTACATTTAACATTATATGCTGATTCCCAGATATTTTTTATTATGGCTATTATATGCTAACATGTAATAGTTTCTTTTTCTTCTTTATGTGGGAAGTTAAGCTTTAATAGTCTGTAGTTCTTTTCTGTAACCTACTTTAACTTCCCTGTGAATAAAAGAATATTAAACTTAGTCATTTTGCACTTAATCACTCAGCTATGCTTTTAGCCCCAAATTAATGAAAAATAAAAGTGTACAGCTTATAACATCAATTTAAAAGATATATAGGAAAACCTTTTATATCTTGAATTTTTAAAAGAATTTCTCTTCACATTTCTTCCCTTTGATGAATATTTCTATTTCCATCCTTTGAGCTTTGTACAAAAGGAAACCATTGCTCTCACTGTTCTAATGATAGCTAGATTTTTTTTTTAAGTAGTAATACATCAAACCAATATGTAGAGCATTTGACCTGAATTTTCTCAACCTTGTCACTGATTTGGGCTTGAGAACTAAGATTTCATATGTCCCAAAGTTTAAAGATGTCTCTCCCAAATCCATTTAGCAATCTACTCTTCAGAACATTTAACCTTGTGAAACAGAGAATTAAATAAGAATTGTCCACCTGCGTACCCCTCTTTGTTATAGACAAAGTATCTGACTCTTTTCATCTCTCTTCCCCTGAACTTTTCTCCGGGCTGAGACCTCAGTCCTAGGGAGTGAGGATAATTAACTTCAGCAAGGCTAGCATGAGGAAACAGTTACTTGTTCACACTCCAGTACTTTTCTGTGCCCGTGTGAGATAATGTGCTTCTTGCTCAGTGGTCGAACAAAGCTTTTTAGTACATGTTACCCAATTATTTTCTTATAATATTCTGGTCAGGTGCATGGTAAGTTCAGATTCTGGAGAACTAGAAAAAGTGAAACTAGGGGATATAGTTTAATTAAAAATGGAAAATCCTCCTTAATAAGCTTGATATTTTATAAATGTATGCTCTTTGTGGTTACAAATAGGATTTATAGTGGCTACTTTCACATTGAAGTGTGGATTTGTTAACTGACTCTGTGTTATGGTCAAGTGTCTTATATGAAATTATAAAAGGCTTAATTCTAATTTTAACAGTGTTTTCTTAAAGACTAGAACTAAGAATAGCCCAAATTCCCAGTAGATTTGAGAAAATGACCCAGAAAAAGCAAGAAATAAAGAATTCTTCGAAAGTCATCCTCCCCACTTCCCCTCTATGCTTCATTATTTATCTACTTGAGGCTTGATGCACAGATTCATGCAACAATGGGGTTCCTCGGCCTGGCCTGCAAGGATCAGGCCGAAACCAGCTCTCCAACATCCCGCAAAGGGTCCCAAATTATGAGAGGGCAGTTCTCAGGTGACGCACCCAAGAATTGGGCTCTCTTCTCTCTGGTTCCAGGTGCTTCACCCGAGAACTGCAGCTGCCAAGTCACCACAGCCTGGCAGCTCCTCCATGGGGCATCTTCCCCCTGGTGGTAAGTGTGCATCATAGCTACCAGTCAAATGGTCACTTAGGCTTTTATATATATAGACTAGAGGCCTGATGCATGAATTTCTTGCAAGAGTAAGCCTTCCTTCCCCCGGCTGTTGGAACCTGCTTCCCTTTGGCCCCCAGGACCTGGGTTTCCTTCTGGCTGCCATCAGGTACCTGGGTTGTACGCTTTCTTCCAGCCTGCGGTTCCCTCACAGCCCCAGCTTCATCTGGTCTAATTAGCACATTGCCCTTTTATTATTATAGACTAGTGAGTGACCTGGTGCATGAAATTGATGCACACTAAAAGGGGATTAATTAGAGGAAATGATTTAATATTGCTATTTGCCCTTTTTCTATAATAGAAGTGTCAGAGATGAAAGAAAATTAGTAAAAGCTATATGAAAACCTTCTTCCTGTCAGAGTCTGGGCTCACCATGGGACCCAGAGTCAAGTCCCTGCCCACCCACATGCACCTCAAAATCATATGAGACTCAGAACTGGTCACCCTCCCCACCATTGGGCTAAATCCAGACCTAGCCAGTTCCACCCTTGTCCATCCCTGCAGGACAGAGAGCTTAACCTCAGGTCCCCTGGCCTGGTGCCAGGACAAGGGTTCCTGAAGTTGCCCAGCCCAGATTAGGGCAGGAGGCATGCTTGAAGTCCTTTGTCAAGCCCCACCAGGTGGGGGACATGGCCTGAGACCTCCTGTCAAGTCCTACCTAGTTGGGGGCACAGCCTGAGATCCCCTGGCCTGGTGCTGGGGTGGCGCAAGCAGCCTGAGGTCCCCTAGCCCAGCACCAGGATGGTAACCTCACCTTGAGGTCCCCCATCAAGCCTCACTGGGTGGGGGGGCATGGCCTGAAGTCCCCAGTCAAACCCCATGGGGTGGGGGAGAGTGTAGCCTCAGGTCCCTGCTGATTGCTTGTTAAGGCTCCTTATGGGAACTTGGCCTCAGCTGTGGGTGCAGCCATCTTTGTGACAGAGTGATGGTCAATTAGCATATTCCCTCTTTATTAGATAGGATAGCACTTTTCACAATCTGATACACAATATATTTACTGGATCATTTGTTTATTCCTGTGTCCCCTCATGGAAAATTGAACTCCATGGAGACAGAGTTTGTGTTACTCACTGATGTATCTCCAGTGTTCAAAAGAGTGCTGGCTTATAATGTTTCCTTAATAAATAGTAATAAGTAATGATTAAATGAATATGACTAATGTTTTCATAATCTATAAAGATTTGAGGACTGATATATAATTAATTTTGAAAAAAAAATATACTACATGGATGTTTCAAAAGAAGTTGCGTTCTCTACAGGAAGCTTGTGGTTCCAAAATAGGTATATCAATTCAACCTATATAAACCAAGCAACATGGAATTAAAATCATGTCATTCAAATCCTCTGTTCCCATATATGTTTTCTGCATGATCTCTCAAATGCTCAAATAGTTTGTTCTAGACATCTGAAATATGCCTTTGGTATTTTAATGGAGATTGCACTGAATCTGTAGATTTCTTTGGGTAGTATGGACATTGTAACAATGTTGATTCTACCAATCCATTAACATGGTATGTTCTTCCATTTATGTCTTCCTCTATCACTTTTTTCAATGTCCTAAAGTTTTCTGAGTACAGTTTTTGTATGTCCTTAGTTAAGTTTATTCCTAGGTATTTTAATTTTTTGGTGCAGTGGTAAATGGGATGGTTTTTAAGCTTCCCTTTCTATGAGTTCATTATTGATGTATAGAAAGGTCATATATTTCTGGGTGCCATGATGCTTCTTATTTCTTCTTTGATCTATTTGATAACCCAATCATTGTTTAATAACATGAGATTTAGCTCCCAGGTGTTTGATTTTCTTTATTGTTTTTATTGTAGTTGATTTCAAGTTCTATGCCATTGTGATCTGAGAAGAAGCTTGATATGATTTCTATCTTCTTGAATTTGAAGAGACTTTGCCTTGTCCCAATATGTGATCTATCTTTGAAAATGATCCATGTGCACTTGAGAAGAATGTATATTCTGTGGCTTTGGAGTGAAATGTTTTGAAGATGCCAATTAATTCCATCTAATCTAGTAGTCATTTAGGATTTATGTTTCTTTGCTGATTTTTGTTTAGAGGACTTGTCTAGTAGTGTTAGTGGGGTTTAAAGTCCTCTACTATGACTATATTGCTGTCAATGTCTCCCTTCATATGTTCCAGAAGTTTTTTATTGTTGTTATGGTTTTTTAATGTATTTGGGTGCTCCTGCATTGGGTGCATATATGTTAACCAAAGTTATATCTTCTTGTTGTATTGCTCTCTTTAGTATTATAAAGTGGCCTTCCTTATCTCTTGTTATGGCCTTACTTTGAGGTCTAATTTGTCAGTTATAAGTATTGCTACCACAGCTTGTTTTCATTTCCATTCACCTGAAAAACCTTTGTCTATTCCTTCACCATCAGTGTGTGTGAGTTCCTTGTTCTGAGTTGGGTTTCCTTTAGACAACAGATATATGAGTCATGTTTTCTTATCCAGTCAGCTACCCTATGTCTTTTGATTGGGGCATTTAATCCATTTACATTTAATGTAATTATTGATAGAACTTGTTTGTCAGGTATTTTTATTCTTTATGTCTATGTTCCTTCTTTACTTCCTATTTCTTCTTTTTACAGCAGACCCTTTAGCATTTATTGCATTGCTGGATTGGTGGTAATACAATCTCTTAGTCTTTTTTTGTCTGTGAAGCTTCTGATTTCACCCTCAATTTTGATTGATAACCTTTCTGGGTACAGTATTCCTGGATTTAGACCCTTGATTTGCATGACTTTGTATATTTCATTTCATTCCCTTATGAACTGATGTTTTTCTGTTGAGAAATCAGTTGATAGTCTGGTGGAAGATTCTTTGTAGGTAACTTTCTGTCTCTCTTTGGGAGCCTTTAAGATTCTTACTTTGTCATTGGTGTTTGCCAATTTAAATCAATGTGCCTTGGCATCAGTCTTTTGGGGTTCATCTTGTTTGGGACTCTGAGCTTCTTGGACTTGTGTGAATTTTTTTCTTCCTTATATCAGAGAAGTTTTCTGTCATTATTTCTTCAAATAGGTTTTCTATTCCTAGCTCTGTTTCCTGTCTTTCTGGTGCCTTTATTATGCAAATGTTGTTTTGTTTTGTGTTGTCCCAAAGTTGCCTTAGGCTTTCCTCCTATTTTTTGTTTTTGTTTGTTTGTTTTTGGTTTTGGTTTTTTGTTTGTTTTTTCTAGATACTGCTCTGCCTGGGTATTTTTTTCCTACCTTGTCTTCTAGCTCACTGATGCAGTCCTTACTTCTTCTAGTCTACTGTTGATGCTTTCTATTGAGTTCTTTGTTACAGGATGTTATTTTTCATTTCTCCTTGGTTCTTCTTCTTTTCTTCTTGATTTTCACCCATATTGTTGAATTTATCTTCCATCCTTTTCAGTGACTTTATGACCATTGCTCTGAGTTCTTTCTCTGTCATATTGCTGGCCTTTATTTTGTTATTTCCTTTTCTGGTTATTCCTCCTTTACTTTCGTATGCAGGCTATTTCTTTGCCTCCCTAGGAATGCTTTTCTCAGAGTGTCTGGTTATGTAGCTCTCCCTCTCCTGCATTGACTTTCTCTAGACAATATCTGACCTTTCCATCTGCAGATTGCCTCACCAGCTGTGTTGAATTTGCCAACTCTGGGTGAGTGTTTGATTCAGCTGTTTCTTCTCTCTTCTCTGTGAGAAGGCACAGGGCCCATCTGCATGTTTGGCACTGCTTTGTCTCTCCACGAATATTTTTTTAGGTGCCTGCAGTATAGATGCTGGAGTCCTGGTATTCATGGGTTTGCAGCTGAGGCAGCTGGTCCCTGGGTGTTCTGGTTGTAGGGTCCCAGAAGGTGTCCAATGTCTTTCCAGTAGAAGGTAAAGCTGGGCTTACAATCACAGCCAGTCTCCCCTTCAAGATAATGTGGTCTCTATGGAAAAACTGGCTGCTCTGAGAGAGATTTCAGCAGCATTAGAGGTTGCCTGGCCAGGGGAGCTTGATCAGCCAGTCCCCAATTGTCCCTTGGAAAATAGCTCTCCCTCATGCACAAATATAGACACTCCCTGCACATCCACACATTCTCCTTTCATTCTCTCATTCACAAACTATCTTGAAGCCTGCCATCCTGTCAGCAACCATCTTGGATTCCCCCAAGTTTTAAATATTTTTCCTTTATCTGTTGCTCTCCCAAATAAAGGACTTATTAATATAATCTACACGTTTACATCTGCAGATATACATTCATTTTTATTTATAATTTATACAACTTCTATTAAAGTGTTGTTTTATATTTTATTTGTTTATTTGTCTATTTATTTATTCACTTATGTTTTCCTATCAAAAGCTTTAATTACTTATGTTATTAACTGTTCTTAACAATTTTACGTCACACCAGTTTTAATTATACAATTTTTCTATTTTTAAATTCTGAGTTTTCATTCATCATTGAGTCAGCTGGAATGCAGTTTTAAGTAATATTGGCAAAATTGACATAACTTTCTGAGCCAAGCATATCTGAACTGTTATTCGATTGTTTTCATGCTTGAATACATATTTAATTAGAATAAAATTTTAAAGTCATAATTTTCTATCTTTTCCTGAAAACCCTGTAGCAGCTTTTTTTTTTTTTATTGTTTCCAGGTATTTCATGACTCAGAGGAATCAGTTGATAGTCAGACTCTAATTTCTTTGTGACCAATTTTATTTTTTTTAAATTGTGTAGTTGACAGTAGGGTGTATTAATTACCGTTGTCATTAAAAAAATTGATATAGTAGATGTCTATATATTTGCATCTTTTTAAATATTTTCCATTGGAATACTCAGTTATTCCATTTTATTTTTAAACTCAGGGAAGAATCATCCCTATACTTGATTTTTCTTTGCTAATTTGTTCTTGATAATTGCCTACTTTGCAGCTGCCCTGATGATGTCCTCCTCTGGAATATGCATCTGAAACTCTAAGCTCACATAACCATTTTCTTGGTCTCTAATTCTGTTCTTTGTATCTCTGTCTTTTTATTCTCTATTATAGGGGAGCTTATTAAGATTTTTTTCCTTCTTAAAGATGCTATTTTTAATTCAGGCTTTTATCCTTATGACTTTCTAATCCAATTTCATATTCAATATATTTTTATACCCTACAAAAAAATAAAAATACTATTATCTGTATGTATCTTTCCATTTCTCTAGTAAGTAGTTTTTAGAACCAAGTACTCACTCTCATTCATGCAGATGATTTCTCTTATCTAGCTTTAATTTTCTTATCTTCAAATGAAATGTAGGAGTGTTGGAATGTTCTGGCTTTGATTATTGAAAACCTACCTGGGAACTGGTTAGATACCTATTTCATACCTAGAGCTAAAAGGCAGAATGGGTGTACCACACACATGTGGAGAACTTGCATATTTGTATCTAGCACATTTGTACTGTACTGATGCTCTCTTGACTCCTTATATCTAGAATCTATTCAAGAGAGGGTTAGACTGTTGGATTCAGCCATGACTGATACCAGTTACTTTTTAGTTATTATAATATATAACCCAATACATTCATTTTATTGTTGTTGTTTTTTGCTTGTTTCCTCTTGAATTTTTCTCCTTTTATAAATTAAAAGAACCTTTACTAATACAATTGTTATTATCTTGTTATGTGCTTTAGCATGTTGGGTAGTTCATAAAATTGTAGATGCTAAAAACTGGGTCAAGGAGAGTGTACATCTACATGTTATCCATTCTTAGATCCAAGGAGGGGATTTTTGCCAATGGAAAATTTGACTAAGTAGGACTAGAAACAAGTCAAAACTCATAATTTCAAAAACTCTGGGTCTGGATATTATGCTCAAGAAAAAGAAAACATCACAAATAAAAATATTTTTTCTAATTCAAAATATTATCAATCAAGGGAGAAGTATCATCATACTCAAAGAAAAGCCAACCTCTGGACATTATACAGAAACCAGTATAGAAGTTCAGAAATTTGGCACTTTTTCTAGAATGTATAATACATTACCTCTGAAACAGAGGTATAAATCAACTTGGAGAAAGTAGATTGAAATAAAAGACATCAGGCTGATATTAAAAAATAGGTGGTGAGATAAGGCAGGATATCAAGAAAATTAAATAGTAACAGCAGATTTAAAATCCACAATGATTGATGGTAGTAAAAAGTAGAAAACATAGTAAATACTGAGTCATTGATGTGGAGGTCATTCTTTAAATGCTTACTCATAATATTTGAAAAAATAAAAGAAAAATAGAATTGAAATGAGAAGAGAGAAAATAATAGATGAATGATATTAAAACTATGTAAAACTAACTTTAGAATAATATAAAAAATTGGAATAAAAGCATAATGAAATGTATTATGGACAGATTTTCTGCCATATAAAAGAAAAGGTTCACAGTATCCAAATTAAAAGAGCTTCTTTTATTAACAAAGACAAAAAAGAGATACCCGCATTTAGATAAATCCTGAAACATTGTTTTGAATTATAAGAATGAAAGATGCATGCTCTCATTATCCAGCTCCCTTCCTTCCCCCACCTACCCCCCCATAAAAGTCCATAAAGAAAACAGCAAGACCAAAAAACAGTTAGATACTTAGAAAGAAAAAAGAGGAACAAAGACCACCCTGGACCTTATCTTCTCCCCAGCCTCATTCCAAAAGGGGACACAGAAGCATCCATAGAGTTTTAGACAAAAACATTGTGACCCAAGAATATTACAGGCAACAGAATCCTCATTCTCAGATATTCAATGGCTCGTGATAAATACCACACCTGTATTTATCTTGAAATGAAAGCAATGATTCAAGCACAAGGTACATATAGCATATTTACAGTTTTTTCCATGGTGCTTGTCATGGGAATTCTGCAATCCAGGGAAGGCCCTGGCCCTACCTTTTTCCCCAATGTTTCTCTGTTGCTTCCACACATCCATTTCCACTAGTTTCCAAATGCGTTCTCCATGCAACATCTTCCATTTTACAACTACGATAACTACTTTAAATACAGGTGCTGCCCTAGGCTAACATTTACTAACATGGTTTCAAGAGTTGTATAATGCTTTGAACACTAATAATTTTCATCTCTATTATTTCACTCCTAGAAAAACAGAGGTGAAATTCTATCATAATCACTTCAATTACTAGGAAATTTGAACACAATTCTCTATATCTTTTAAAAAGTCTTATTTCATAACCTAAACCACTATTTTTCTCTCTAACATGAACTAGGTATTTATTTTTCCTCTATTTCTATTTAATTTTTCTGCCTTTACTTTTTCTTTTTCTTTTTCTTTTTTGTTTTACAAGTTTTCTTTAGTATATTTCTTTTATCATAAGAGAAATAGAGGAACCCTAACTGGTTTGGCTCAGTGGATAGAGTGTCGGCCTGTCAACTGAAAGGTCCCAGGTTTGATTCCAGTCAAGGGCATGTACCTTGGTTGAGGGCACATCCCCAGTAGAAGGTGTGCAGGAAGCAACTGATGAATGTTTCTCTCTCATTGATGTTTCTAACTCTCCCTCTTTCTTCCTCTCTGTAAAAAATAATAATAATTAATAATAATATATTTAAAAAATAGCAGATTCAAATTTTAAAAGAAGTTGTAGTCATTGTTCAGTCATACAGTTATTTACAATTATGGGGGGGGCATTTAACATGTTCCTGGTACTTAAAATACATAAAAAAATCAGTATATATAGTCCTTGTCCTTGAGGAGTGTACAGTCTTTTGGGGAGACAGGTAGTAAACCAAACAACCCACCCACTATCCTTGTCAACTTGGATGTGTGCTAACAGCACGGCAGCTCTTTTCTATAAAGCAGTCTTTAACCTAGTTTCTCATGGCAGCCGAGAATACTGGTTTTGAGTGTGGACTTTGGAGTCAGAGAGATCATCTAGGTTCAAATTCATGCTCTGCTAAATACCAGCTGAGCGGTTTTGAGCTGATGGTAATAATACTGGTTAATCAAGATGGAATGAGTAAACATTGTAAATTGCTTAAACTGTTTGTATACCGTAAATGAACGTGGGTGCTAATTAAATAAAATCTACCTTGATCAACTTCATGATCAGTTTCAGTTATCCAAGATGCTTACCATAGTTTAAACTTCCAGCTTTTATTTTGACTTTTATTTCTCGATGTCTTTCATTATTTGAGGGGGAATTGAGAAAGGGTATATTGGGGTTGTTCAATCACATACCATTTTTAATACCAAATCTTGCAAAGCTGAGTAGAATATCTAAACAGGCCGAAGTCAGTAGTGTATTTAAATGTTAATTTATAGATGTTTCTCATATCCAAAATAAAATGTATGTCCTTTGCCTCTTGCTTTTATAACCCTTTGCTTCACAGAATAAGATCTTATTTATATTTCTCCTTTCAAATATGTCTGTCTTCCCAGATCTAGAGCTCACAGAAAGACTTAATGTAGCTTTTCAGGTTTGTGGGTGGGCAGCCTAGAGACTTAGTGACTATGGCAATCACAGGTTTAAATAAACAGTGTCAGCAATATAAATAATCTGATGCCACAAAGCAAGACTTCAAAACCAAACATAGAAATATATTTTAATGACTCAAAAAATTTTACCTGATATTGTTAGCTAGTTCCCTATTGCGGGCCTTTTCTTTCTGAAATCTCTTTAAAATCTTCCTCTGTAACCCTTTTTCTTTTCTTTTTAATATATTTTTATTGATTTTAGAGAGGAAGAGTGAGAGAGAGATAGAAACATAAGTGCCAAGAGAATCACTGATTGGCTACCTTCTGCATGTTCTGGGGAATACTGGGGAAGGGAGCTGAACCCAAGCATGTGCCCTTGACTGAAATCAAACCTGGGACCCTTCAACCCGCAGGCCAAGGCTCTTTCTACTGAGCCAAACCAGCTAAGATTCTCTAACCCTCGTTCTATCCCAAGTTCTTTTGTAAATTTTCCTAGTATATTCTCTGATAATCATATTTAGTTGGTGAAATTGCAGTTTGTCACTAATATCAGCTTATGTAATTCCTTACTCTTAGAAAAAGGACCACAGAATGATCATTACAGAAAGAGATCAACATTTCAGAAGTTCTTCTGTTGTCCTTTTCAAAAGGTAGCCTACAAAAATGACAATTGCCCTTAGTACAGAAAGCAAACACATGTAAATACATTTTTATCTCAAGTTACTGAGGTATATATTTTTCAGAGAATACTTTCACAGAAGTCAATGTAATCATTCAAAATTCACACCAATAGTAAGTGGCAGAACTCACCTTAGGACCCAGATTTTCAAACTTTATTGTATCCAGGTCTCTGACACATCCATCATCACAAGAAAAGGGAAACAGCCAAGTCACTAGACTTGTGTTTAATTTTGTCCTTTTATCTCTAAGAACCAATTACTAATAACCGAAAGTAGACTGTTTGCTTCACTAATAATATAACTTGGTTTTCTTTACATTTCAGTTTGGTTTTCTTCAAATAATACTCAAAGAATAAAGGGGTAGTATTTTTATATTAATTTAATATTTCTTAGCCATATCTTTAGACACTTGAAGAAAGTGTTGATTTGAGAACAGATAATCAAGTGTTAATCCTCCTGCTTAATTTGTGAAGAGTTTTAAAAGGTCAAATATCATCCACAGAAATTTCTATCTCATGATCATCATCTACTAAGACAAATTTTTAGTTTGGGAAAAACAGTAATTAAGAGTCTGGTCTTTCTCTACAACAAACAGTATATGTTCTCATTGTTAAGCGTAATTATATCCTCTCATTGAGGTGGAAATACAATGCAGAACATTTAAATAATGTTATCAGAAACAATTTTTTATTTTTAAATATTGAAGAAAATGTAGTTTAATATTAACTAAAACTACAAGATTGAATTTTTTAAAAAAGTATAGGTAAAGTAATAGAAAAATAGGAGATGACCAATATTTATTATTACTGCAAAACATTTGTGGCTTAGAGAATGTTAAAAAGAGAATTCATAGATGTGTTAAACAGGCATATTGAATCTTTTAAAAGGAAAATGTAGTGTTGTTCATTTCTGACCAGATATTAGTACAAGAGGTGACAGAGAGACCCCCATTAAAATGCTTGGTGAGCACTCAAGAGGCTGCCTTTGAGTTAATCGGTAATTTTTCACAGACGACATCTAATCTATGAGTATAAATTACTTTGCACTCTTATTATTCCTTAATTGAAGTGCACCAATGTGAAATTGCCATAGATGTTGCAGGAATGATTCTAGCCTCAATTAACTTGGGTAGAACTGAAGTCCTTTTTTTCCCCCTGAACTAGGACTATTGTCTGACATCTTATATTTATTTAAATTGTTGTTAGTAAATTAGAGGGAGACTGTGTGACTAGGTGTTTTGTAAGGATATTCTGGAGCCAAAAGGCATCTGAACAATCTATTTCTATTGTAATCTATACTCTCCGATGCAGCTGTTCTGTGTAACAGTTGTGCAGCCAGCAGTAGCTTAATCTCCCCAGATTCCATTTGGGAAGAATAGATTAATAGCACTCATTTTTTTTTTCAAAGTGGCATTTAGATTCTCTGTGATTTTTAATTCAAGAGGCAACTACCTCTATTATTTTTTAAACTAATTCTCTTACAAAGCTGCTTTGTTTAATATATAAAACATGACTTGAGCTTTCTGTCTGGAATGTGGAGAAGGTCAACATGAATGTACTTAATTCTAAGCCTTTCAGTCTCCAAATTCTAAAAACTGTTGAAAGAACATATTGCCAATAGCTGATAATGAATAATAAGTAACTAATTTTAAAATATAGAATTTTTTTTCTTAATTAGTTATTACTTGGAAAAAATATTCTTGGTTTATTAGTTTTTACCTGGAATTAAAAACCATGAAGAAAATAAATCTGATCTCTAATCATACTGACTAAATAGATATAGATATAATTATCTCTACAAAGACTAAAAGTGATGATGAAATTGTTTTCCAATTCTCAATTATGAGTAAATATTAATATCAAGGCTCGAGGTATCTTCTAAAAGTAAGTTTGTAATTCCTCTATATCAAGGGTGAGGAACATCTGGCCTGTGGGATGTATAAAGCCCACAGAATCATTTGGTCTGGCCCTGCTAAGGCATTAGGGGTGAATTAATTAAATGTTTGACTAACTATAGCAGGCTAATTTTTAAGCTGATAATTTTTTATGGCCCGAGAATGATGTTATAAATATCCAAATGGCCCTTGGCAGGAAAAAGCTTCCCCACCCTTGCCATGAACAAGTTCATCAATTTATGTTTTGATTCAAAAATTCTGTCCAATTACTTTTCACATTCTTAAGACCTATAACCAGCTCTGAATGTTGTCTCCAAAAGTCTCCTATTATATGAATATGTTAAAATGTTACCTAATGTAGATCTTGTCTGGCATTACTTGGAGACTAACATCAAAGGTGATTCTCTGTACTGGATAGACTTATGCCCACTGTTAAGTTCAAATCAATGTGTATTTGTCGAGTGCTTATTATGTATCAAGCCCTAGGAATACACACTAATACTTTAATAGTCATCCATCAGATTATTTAGCTAGTCCCCAAACAAGTATTTTAAGAATGAGAATGGCAGTGCTGGCCCTGGATAGAACTGAATTCTCAGTGAGGCTAGGAAAAAAAAAAATAAAAAAACAACAGTTCTACAAGAAATGCAAAAATGGTAAGATTCCTACCACACTCTTACCTATTTTGCAAGTCAAGTTTATTGGCTATTCTCTATATGATATTATCTCAAAATCCAACTGGTTATTATTGTGAAGCTGTCTTTCCACACATAGACAAGCGTTTGTGGGAAGAATAGGCAAGGCTATTCTTTAGAACAAAACTCACGGGGATAAGCCTAGTTCTATTTTTAATAAGGCCATTTTCTGGATTACAGAGATTATGAATGAATGGGTGGAGAAGTCCTTTGCAGTGAGGGAGAAATTAACTCTTGATGATCAACAGATGGTCACATTTGATGAATGAGATGAGTAGGAACCAAAGGCAAGCACAGTTAGTCTACTATAGGACAGTGACTCATATATTGAGCTATTTCAACTGAAATGCCTATTAATCTTAAATTTATTATGGGCCATCTAAGCATTCAGAATAGACTAATTCTTAAGAGCCAATAGCACAAAAGCCTGTTTAATTGTGATATTTCCAAATATGAAGACTGATGCATCTTTTTTGTCATTTTTCTATTAAGGCAGTGTTTTTCAACCTTTTTTGGGCAAAGGCACACTTGTTTCATGAAAAAAATCACGAGGCACACCACCATTAGAAAATGTTAAAAAATTTAACTCTGTGCCTATATTGACTATATATAAAGTAATTCTCTTGAATAGGAATCAAATAAACACAAAGAAAGTATTTTATAATTACTTTATTATGAAATATTAAGTAAACAAAATAGTGAAAAATTATAAAATTCTTGTCTTGTCTGCACCTACGGCACACCAGGCAACATCTTGCGGCACACTAGTGTGCCGCGGAACAGCGGTTGAAAAACGCTGTATTAAGGTATTATATGTGTACATATCTTACAATTGCCTCCCCTACTCCCATACATGCCCTCACTCTCCAGTGTTTTGAGTCCATTGGTTATGCTTATATGCATGCATACAATTCCTTCGGTTGATCGCTTATCTCCCCCACCTCTCCCTAACCTTCCTGTTGTAATTTGACAGTCTGTTTGATGCTTTACTGCCTCTGTATCTATCTTTTTGTTCATCAGTTTATAATGTTCTTTATTATCCACAAATGAGTGAGATCACGTGGTATTTTTCTTTCATTGACTGGTTTATTTCACTTAGCATAATGCTCTCCAGTTCCATCCAGGTTGCTGCAAATGGTAAAAATTATTTTCTTTTTATGGCAGTATAGATGTACCATAGTTTTCTAATCCAGTCATCTACTGATGGGCACCTAGGCTGTTTCCAAATCTTAGCTATTGTAAATTGTGCTGTTATGAACATAGGGGAGCATATATCCTTTCTGACTGGTGTTTCTAGTTTATTAGGATATATTTCTAGGAGTGGGATTACTGGGTCAAATGGGAGTTCCATTTTTAGTTTTTTTTAGGAAACTCGACGCTATTCTCCACAGTGACTGCACCAGTCCGCATTCCCACAAGCAGTGTGCAAGGGTTCCTTTTTCTCCACATCCTCACCAGTACTTGTTATTTGTTGATTTGTTGATGATAGCCATTCTGCCAGGTGTGAGATGGTACCAAATTGTCATTTTGATTTGCATCTCTCGAATAGTTAGTGACTTTGAACTTGTTTTCATGTGTCTCTTAGCCTTCCTTCTGTCTTCTTTTAAAAAAATTCTATTTAGGTCCATTGCCCATTTTTTTATTGGATCATTTATCTTCCTTTTATTAAGTTGTATAAGCTGTCTGTAGATGTTGGCCATTAAACCTTTATCAGTGATAACATTTGCAAATATGTTCTCCCATACAGTGGGCTTTCTTATTGTTTTGTTGATTGTTTCTTTTTCTGTGCAAAAACTTTTTATTTTGATGCAGTCTTATTTTTTTACCTTCTCTTTAGTTCCCATTGCCATAGGAACAGTATCAGTGAAGAAGTTCTTTTGGCATATAAGACTGATACATCTTAAGCATTCTGTAAATTCATCATATATTAAGGAAGGTTACAAGTGCCTCTTGATAATGTCAATAAAATTCATGAGTCATCATTGTTTTTTTGAAATTAGAGACCAACATCAAATGTGATTTTCTAGTCTTGACAGAACTGTGTAAATTTTCAGTACAAGACCATGCACATTTATTAAGTGCCTAGTATGAGTCAAGCCCTAGGATTATACATCACCTGGAAACTGCTAAAATAATCCTTGAGCTCTGCAGGCTCACTATTCAATGAGCTGCTTCTCTATCCGTAACTGGCACAGGTATGTTTCTTGTCTTTGAAAGAAAAAGCCACCTCCGTTTTTCTTTTAAGAGTCTGCCTCTCAAAACCCTCAGGGAGGACCTTGTGACAGGTCCTTCTTGTCCTGGCTCTCTTATAACTCTGCCTCTTATTCAGACTTCTCATCTGAATGATTTTATCAGTGCAGCCAAGAAGTCTGTCCAATCTTTAACTTTCCTTGCGGTAATCTATACCCCCTCGGTAGTGGACAGCTGTCAGCTAAACCAACTTGTATTCATCATTCACCGATCAAGCAGCCCAGCTCGGAGGAAAGATAGAGAACCTGAGCCAACAGTCCATTACAGCTATCTCAGGAAGCCACTAGCAGCCTTCTCAGCTGGAAACCTCCCTGGCTGTGAATGACTAGACATTTTTGGCTTCTTGTGATGGTTGCTGCTCTGCTTCGCTGTGATATCTCATGCCATCTGAACAAAGACCAAGTGTCAATGAATCTGCCTGACAATTTGCAGATGTGTGATGTATGTAAATTGCAGATTCTTAAAAAACAAAAAACAAAAAAATCCACAGGTCATGTTTTTCACATGTGACTATAGCAAGTCGACCAGGCCTGACCGGTTCACTCCTACTAGCTGTGTTAGGGAGTGATGTGGATCGCTGCACAATCAGTTCAGCTTGGAATCGTGGGCGCCAGGCTGCTAGCTGCACCTTCAGATTTGCCGATGGAACTCAGCTTGATCATTAGCAAGTGAGGGATGTGCAAAAGGGACAGCCCAGCCAAGACCCCATTTTGGTTTAGGAAAATGCTCCTTACATTTGTTTATACATTCTTCTATTCTATAAATTTGTACATCTGGCATACTGTGTGCTGAAGGCTGGCAGGGGATACAAAGGAGAATTCTTTTTCTCTTCCCTTAAGCTCTTCCAAATGTTTATAGCCTAATATGGAAAAGAGTTGTTCATGCACATACAACTATTTATAAAGATTATGCAAGATAAAATTTATAGTCACCATTTTAGTAAACACATATTGAGTACTTACTATCTGTTAGGAAGTATTCTAGAGATGTATTGCATAATAAAGAACTCTACTATAACATTTGTGTGTCAGATAATAGGGGGAAGATTAAAATAAAAACGCACACTATAAGCCAATTTGCAATCTTTATATTAGAGCTCTTGTCATTAGAGAAGACTATTGTTTTCCCAACCTTCTCCTTCGACCCTACTCTGTGGCTTCTCCATGTCCAGGAAATTTTTGCTGGCCCTTCATACAATGAACAACTTCAGATGAGAGTTGCAAGGAATCCTAATGATAATCACATCAGTGCCCATGTATTTGTCTCTTCGCAGTACAGCGTGAGACTCTAAATAAAATGATACAGACTCAAAGTCCTATTTTTAGAGGTGCAACCTTGCCTATTGTAGATATTGCCTTTCCCCACTTTTATGTCACTGTTCCATGCACATTCAGCAATAAATTGAGAACAGACTTTTTTTTTTTTTTAAATAAGGTGATAGTTCCAATTCATGTATTGCTTATATCCTCCCTTCTCTAAAGTCAATTTCTGTCACATGGTCCAATAAGTATGCCTTTGAGCTAAACTGTAAGATATGCTCTTAATACAACTAAGAGAGTTTTTCCCCCACTTCTTAGAACCATATCATCTAGACAGAAGATAAAAAGAATAGAGCAATCAGGGCAGAGGTCCACTGCTGTTCTCTTTAAGTTTCCTGACTGGGAACAAGGTCCTTTCTTGAAATTAAACGACAGTTCTGTCCCCAGGAGCTTTCCCTGACTGCCAGTTTTCTTGGAGAGGAGTGATCACATCAAGTGAAAGTAGTTCACCTTCCCTTTAAAACTAATGTGGAATTGAATGAGTACTTTTATCCACTTACCCACTTTATGAAAATTGAGTCCTATTCTCCTTAAATGAAGGCTGAAGAAACCACAAGTCATTAGCCTAGAAATACTTTTGATGAAAGACACATTTTCTCTTGAGTTATGTTTAAAACTAGAGGAGTTTTCTCTCCCTTTCCCTTTTCGCTTAGTTATTTTTTTCCTCCCTGATTGCGCCTTTGTATTAGAAGGCGGAGGCTGCTGTGTTTCATTGTCACAAATGGATCATACGTTTGTTCCAGTGTGTGACCTCAGGAAAGGAGAAGATTATGTTACCAGGGAAGAGAAAGAGGTTATGCAGGCTGGATGATTTGTTAAGGGAGAAAAAAAGTGAAGTGTTCAGAAGAGAGATGCTTAGAAGCCCAGGAAAAGTCAACTTTTAGGTTGTGACAGCAGATGAGCATTTTGCTTAAAAGGGCATGCGAAAAGGCACACTTTATTATTAAAATACACTTTTACAAAGCATACTTTCTTTTCAGAACAAAGGGTTTACGTCTAACTGTCATTGACTCATTAGGTAACCTCAAAGTAGTATCTACTATCGAAGGTTATTACACATAGCCTAAATGAAACATGGTATGCAAAACACTTAACCTAGCATAGTGTAAGGTTCTTGAAATTCTAGTTATATTACATAGGACTAATCACCATTATTAACTGCTATATCAGGCAATTAGCTCATATTCTGGAAAGACCAAAGATATATATTAAAAATGTGTTTTTGTTTTTTATTTTTTAAATATATTTTATTGAGTTTTTACAGAGAGGAAGAGAGAGGGATAGAGAGTTAGAAACATCGATGAGAGAGACACATTGATCAGCTGCCTCTTGCACACCCCTTACTGGGGATGTGCCAGCAACCAAGGTACATGCCCTTGACTGGAATCGAACCTAGGACCTTTCAGTCCGCAGGCCAGAGCTCTATCCACTGAGCCAAACCGGTTTCGGCTGTTTTTATTTTTTAAATCTTTATTGTTGGAAATATTAAATAGGGCCTCCTGTCCCCCCCCCCCCCCCCCCCATTAACCTTTCCCAGTCTGCTCCCATCTCCTCCCCAGGCCCTCACCACCCCATTGTCTGTGTCCATGAGTCATGCATATATGCATACAAGTTCTTCTTTCCCACCATCCTTGATCTTTAAATATGTGCTTTTATTTGAATTTTATTTATTTGGTTTAAATTAAGATTTTTATTTGTTTCAGGGAAAAGGCTATAAAATAAAATAAAAACATTATTGCTTGAGGAGTAGGAGTTGGATACAGAGAAACTTTAAGATGACAAAGGAAACACAAGTCGAAGGACACTAGCCTAGCTAATGCCTGGAGGGAGGCTCCCAAAAGGGAAGGAATAAAAGTCAGCCCTGGCTGAATCGAAGAGGCCAAGGAGAAGAGGGAGAGTGAGGTCATATGCATGGAGCAAATGGTGCTGGGCCTCAAAGCTGAGTTTGAGAAGTTAACATTCTTTGCTTCTGATCATAAATATTTTAAGAGAATCTATGGCCAAGCTCAGGAAAAACAGCAGCTCTGACCTAGTATATATATAGATAATCAAATATTGATTACCCCTCTGCCCTCGGAGCTACATTTGTTCCTAAGAGCTAGGTTTCTCTGGGCTGAATCTGACACACTGCTTTTATTTTACTTTTTAACATATTTTATTAATTTTTTACAGAGAGGAAAATAGAGGGATAGAGAGTTAGAAACATCTATCAGCTGCCTCCTGCACACCCCCTGCTGGGGATGTGCCTGCAACCAAAGTACATGCCCTAGACCGGAATCGAACCTGAGACCCTTCAGTCCACAGGCCGACACTCTACCCACTGAGCCAAACCCGTTAAGGCATGACATGCTACACGCTGCTTTTAATAAGGAAAGGTGTTCTTGTTTTGTTTTGTTTTACCATTGAGCACAGTATGACTATATCAGCTCAGATTAGTGGGAAATTTCTTGTCAAACTTGTACCTATGATACCTGGTGCTGCCCATTCTGATGAGTCAGCTCACCGTGTGTGCTTTGGTATAATTAATTCTTCATTTTCAATGATAACAATATCAACCAAATGTAATAAAAATAGACACAGAAGGAAACTACTTACAAAATAGGAAACTGATAGTTTTATAACTAAAATATTCAAAGAAATGGTCACTAAGAAATGAAAACTTTTCAAATGATGTTTACTTAAAATCGGACTAATTTGCAGTGTAGTATTGATTAGTAGTTTTGTTTTCCTTTGTAAGAATGGTGGGATAGCCCTCTCTCAAAATCCAGCTAAGCCTATTTACACACAACAATGCTGAACAATTGGTGGAAGCTTGTGACCTCGTGGGCCAGCTGCCACAAATTCAGAAGGCTCCTTTGTGTGAGTTAGAGAAAAAGCTGTCCCCTGAAGGCTCATTCCCTTGTGCCATGACAATTTCTCCATGAGGTGGCCCTGTGTGTGGGCAGTAATATGGCACCTGATCAAATGCATTATACCCATATGTCTTCCTCTTAGATAAGCTCAAAAAATTCTTAGCATGCAGCATTTATTATTATCATCTTTTTTTCTTATGGCAACACATGGAAAACCTAAAGAACACATTATTTCTGTAGGATTTATACCAATGCTTTTATTATAATTAACATTCTTTTAAAAATTGCAAATTAAACTACTACAACTTGGCTCCGATCAACAAATATCCATCTACATTATGTGCTTATCCATTTATATGAGTTTATCTATTTATATAAGTGTTGGAGAATAGATCCATACAATGTAGACAGAAAGAAATCAGATAAATTTGCCTGAGGAATAAAGATTTGCATTGAATATCTTGCTAGAAAAAAAACTGCCAGATGTTTTCCATCCTCTCTGAGCACAGAACACAAAAAACAAACAACTGATTTACACCACATAGATATTTCAGCTCTGAAAATAATGTCCTGGCAAAGAGAATAATAAAGTTAGTTTGTAAGAGAACACTTTTCCCCAAGGTAGACAGAATCTTAAAAGTAAGATTAAAGATTTTCTTGTCGTACATTTTACAAGTCAGTTTTCCTTTCCATTGGAAAATAGGATAATTTGTAGATAAAATTGGCATTGTTGACTGTAAGAAAAATTAATGAAAGTATATAGAATAGGCCTCACACATTCACTTTTTTGTTGTGGGAGAATTTATGTTTTTGTTTGTTTGTTTGTTTGTTTGTTTGGTTTCCTCATGGGAAAATACCTCTGCTTGTCTAGAATAATTAATGGTGGATAAGAGGTCAAACAGATTAGATATTTTCATATTCCAAACTTTTACTATTTTAGTCCTATTAATTATAACACAAAACACTATTACATAGTAATAGTTGATTAGTAAAGCAAAAAAAAAAAAAAAAAAAAAAAAGGAGCAGGAACATATATAATGCAGTGAATTGTTTAAGTACAGAAACCCACAACCTCCCTGGCCACTGTGGCGCTCTTGGTTGAGCATCCTTCTATGCACCAAGCACTGAAGGATTGCCAGTTCCATTCCTGGTCAGAGCACATGCCCCAGGGGCAGGTAGAAAGCATCCAATAGATATCTTTCTCCCACATCAATGTGTTTCTCTCTCTCTTCCTCTTTCTCTAAAATTAATTAATTAGTACTAAAAAAAGAAACCCACAATCTAGTTTCTACCTTATACAAGCACTAAAAACTGGGTTGCTGACCAGCCAAGTGACAACAGGCAATTTATAGGTACTCTGATCCCCAGCTTCTAATCTGTAAAATAATTTGATTGCACTAGCTATTAAAGTTCTTTCCAGTCTTAATTTTTTTAAAAGAATTCTTTAGCTTTAAGACATCAGAGTTCTCAAATTTTGGTGTACATCAAAATCACCTGGGAACTTGCAAAAAGTGCAGATTTCACCCCAGTCTGGGCTCCTCCCCCAGATATTCTGACTCAGAAGATGGAAAAACTCTTTCACACACTTTCTTCATGGTGAGATTGCAGGAAGGTCAAGGAATACATTCAAGGAAACATTCTGGTGAAACCTAACTTTCTGAAGAACAGGAAACAAGCTTTTTTCAACTTTGTATATTGAGTAACTAGCAGAGTTCCAGGAAAAGAGTAGGTGCCCAACAAATGCTGATTCAATGAACTAGTATCCTTAAAAGATTTATATTTGTAATATTAATTGATCTTCCTGATTATCTGATTCTCTAAGAGAAAGAAGGGAGATTTCTAACAAAAGGAAAATAGACTATATAAGGTTCCTCACTAGCTACTAATTGCTGTAAGGTGCTTTGTCAGTTAGTAAATAAAATAAAATAAAAATCATGTCTTCCTTTTAGTATAGCTCCACTCCAATTCTCAATGTGAAAGAAAGAAAAAAGATTGAATTCTGCATGCATGTACCTTTTGCTCAGTGGCATAATAACAAGGTGTTCTTTTCATTCTGGGGAGAAAAAAAAAGACTAACTCTTTACATTAAGTACTACAAAATCAAGCTGTCACTTCAACCCATGGCAGCTGTCTTTTGCCCCCGCCTCTGCCAAATATCACCCTTCCTCTCTGGGGTTTGATCCCGCTACTGGATCTGGGGGAGTATGCCTTACTGCACAGCTTGTAACACCAGTCTCTGTGTCTTCCAGTCTCAGATGCTCTCTCATTTCCCCTCATGTATATTAATGCAGAGATTTGTTTCACCTTTTTCTGGAATAGCTAATCAGTTGGCAGCCAACAGCCTACTGTGGCATTGCAGGTCAAGTCAGCTGAAAAGGATAGTGACTTCAAGCTGGAAAATAGAATGCTTAGTGAAAACTGTACCCAGGAAAGGACCTCAGACTTGTCACCCAGACATGAAAGATTTATTTTCAATTACAATCCCAAGCTTAATGTGAGGGCACCCTGGGGGGAGGGGGAGAGATTCAGATCACTGCTTCTTCTAAATTGACCTTGTACGTGTTTCATTATTTCCTTGCTATTGAACAGCATTCTATGACCCTCTGAGCTGAAGATCCATATTAGCTAACTTGCAGGAATTGCTAGGCTAGGAAAACTTTTGAACAATTCCTCTATCTGAAGGCCAAGTTACATGAATAATTTCCTCAGCTGGTTAACAAACACAGCAATAGTCCGGGGGCTTTGGGCAATACTTCTTATGGATCACAGGGGCCAATCATGCTGTGTTACATAGGCTTGAGCAGAACACAAGCAAAAAACATAAATTCGAATTTTCATTATTAGGTGGATTTATTGTTCCCATTTAATTAAGACCTATCGTATATCCCTTCTGCATTAGTAAATAAGATGACCCGAGGCTAACTGCTGGTGCTGCTATGCTGGGAGCTGGTATTAGTGGCTTGCCGCAGGATATTCCGGCTCCCTGTTCTAATGCCTTTCGGTACACCAGCAGCTGCTCCATAATGCATACCATATGTCTTTAATCTAGAGTTCACAAGCTTGTCTCTTAAGAACCACTAATTGAAACTCCCCAGGAAAAGTTTGGCTTTTTAAAAAGATATTTAAAATTTAAAATTTTGAGAGCCTGAGAAGTTAGGATTATCATTCTAGCTTTATTTGAGATCAGATTATTGGGAAATAGCTTCGTGTAATTTAGATTTCACTACTTCTAATCTGAGACTTTCCTCAATCTACATGTGTTTCTAGACCCTTTGTTGTAGAATTGTGTCTATATAATGTCATGAAAGGTGCCAGATTTTCCTGGTATTTGTAAACATAGAGTGGTCCAACTATATCTGTATTTAGGTTGTGCATAAAAAGAAATCAGTTACTAATGATCTTTATATATATTTTTTATTCTTAAATTACAGAAGAGGTTCTAAATATATTGAGAATTGTGTATATTAATATTCTTCTATTCCCAAGGTATTTTGACAATTAAGTGAAAGGCCAGTTCATTCAGTTACATGTATCACCAGGCAAGAGAGCATAAGGATAGAAACCTTACTAGGAAGTTTATTCATTTATTATATATATTTATTAAATATTATATGGAATATTATTCCATGGTAATTAAGTGTGAAGAACACAAAAATGTTCTCTATGTAGGAAGATAGACGAATGCTCAAGGGACAATTCCATGTGGCCAAGCTCAGATGGAGGTAACCGAAGGATTGTATGCTGAATCACCTTGTGTACATCTTTCCTGTCTACTACAGTTTTCAAAGTGGATTTGAAGTGCTAGAGGGAGAATCCTTTCCCCTGCTTAAGCCATTGACTTTATTTTATTCTAGTGACATAATCTAGGCTACTCACATTGGCATGTTCTTTCTGTAATTCAAAAACTTGAAGTCATTAAAAATATGTTTAGCTAGGCTCAGTTATAATTTTGTTATTGTTGTAGGTATTTGTGTGTATGTGTGTATGTGTGTTTGTGTGTGTATAGTGATGTGTTGGTACTTGTATATGTGGTGTTTATGAGATTATTTAGTGTTATTTCAGATGAGTGCTTTTACCTCATTGTATGCAACTTTTTTCACAAATGAGATATCCTTATATTCCAAAATTCAGAAATAAACTTATTTTCTGCTTTCTGTACTTATTAAATTTTTGTAATTACTTCTGATCAGCTTAATTAATTTATTTTTATTAAATTAATTTGTAAATTTAGTCAAACATCAAATTGATTTATACATGAAAAATAATTCAAAATTTTTAACTAGTCAAATATTTCAACCAAAGACCAAGACCCCAATACTAATTATCAGTTTCTTACAAAAAATGGAGTTCTTTTTATTTTACCAAAGAGAAGTAAGGATGTGTGGAAAGGTGATGAGAACATGTTAAAATGACATAAAAGGCAGAATCCCCCTGCCAAAATAAGGGACAATTTGAGGATCAAATTAAAGGATAGTAATAAATTATAACCCCTAGAATAAATAAGAACCCATGAATTCATAACAATATAAATGATTGATTGAATAAATGAATAATGAATGCAAACTGGGGTAATGGAAATCTTTTTCTTACTACCAATTTCAAATAATAATGAAATAAATGATAAAATTAATATTGGCTTCATATAAGAAGCATGAAAAGATGTTTAAATTAGCGGAAGAAAGTGTAATGAGAAGCAGGACATTTACATAGTCTTAACATAATCTGCCTGTATTGATTAAATGTAAAAACAAAACATAGAAACGTAATATTGGAGAAACCTGGAAATTACCATCTTTACTGAATGGGAAAAATCAGCATGGGGTGCCTCCTATTTATTGCATTGAGTTGAACACAATATTTTTTTCTAAACTCATAACCTGATGGATTATAATTTTGAGAAATATTGAACAAACCCTACTAAGGGGGGGAAAAAGTGAAGATCAAGAAAAACAAAGAAAGAACAGCAAATTGTTCAATATTTAGGATATTAAATAGAAAAGTAAATTTAACATGTAATTCCAAAATTGATAGGGAGGTGGGAAAAAGAGAGAGAGAGATAGGAAGAAGAAGAAGAAGAAGAAGAAGAAGAAGAAGAAGAAGAAGAAGAAGAAGAAGAAGAAGAAGAAGAAGAAGAAGAAGAAGAAGAAGGAGAAGAAGGAGAAGAAGGAGAAGAAAAACGAAAGAAAGAAAGAAAGAAAGAAAGAAAGAAAGAAAGAAAGAAAGAAAGAAAGAAAGAAAGAAAGAAAGAAAAGAAGGGAGGGAGGGAAAGAAGGAGGGAGAGAAGAAGGAAGCAAGGAAGGATAAATGTTGAATGTGGGAAATCTGGATTAAGAGCATATGGTAATTTCTAGACCATTCTTGAAACGTTTCTGTAGTACTGAAATTATTCAAAAATAAAACATTTTATTTCAGGGTGTGCTATTCTGTTCAATTGACCTATATGTTTGTTTTTATGCTAGGACCATACTGTTTTAATTAATTACTATGGCTTCGTAGTATAGTTGGATATTATATAGCATGATTCTTCCAAATTTGTTATTCTCTTTCTCAATATTATTGTAGTTATTCACGGTTTTTTGTGGTTCCATATAAATTTTTGAATTATTTGTTCTAGTTCTGTGAAATAAGTCATTAGCATTTTGATAATAATTGTGTTGACTATATAGATTGCTTTGTATAGTAGATATTTTAACAATGTTAATCTTTCCTATCCATGACTAAGGGTTTGTTTCCATTTATTAACATCTTATTCAATTTATTTCTTCAGTGTCTTATAATATTCCAAGTGCAGGTCTTTTACTTCCATAGGAAATTTATTCCTGGGTGTTTTGTTTTGTTTTGTTTTGTTTCGTTATGTTTTGCTTTGTTTTGTTTATGCAATTGTAAATTGGCATTGTTTTATTAGTTTCCCTTTCAATCATATTTGAAAAAGGAGACAATAATAAACAATGGTGTAAATAGAGTCTATGCCATAAATGGTGTAGGGAAAATTGGACTGATAAATGCATAAAAATGAAACTAGATCACCTGCTTAAACTATTTGCATAAATAATTCAAACTAAATAAATACTAAAATGTAAGACTCCAAACTATAAAGCTTCCAAAGAAAACATAGGCAATTGAAGGGTTAGATCATTTACAATATTACCAATTTTTCTTGTTTTTTGAGATAGGCTGGTAGAGCTATGAACTTCCCTCTCAGGATTGCTTTCACTGTGTCCAATAAATTTTGGGTTTTTGTGTTTTCATTGTCATTTATTTCCAGAATGCTTTTTATTTCTTCTTTGATCTCTTTGGTAAATCAATCATTGTTTAATAGCCTCCAAGTGTTTGATTTTTTATTGTTTTTATTGTAGTTGATTTCTAGTTCTATGCCATTGTGATCTGAGAAGATGCATGATATGATTTCCATGTTCTTGAATTTGAAGAGACTTAGCCTGTGTGCTAATATGTGGTCTATCTTTGAAAAAATTCTATGTGCACTCTAGAAGAATGCTTTCAGGTGAAATAGTCTGAAGATGTCAATTAGTTCCATCTGATCTAGTGAGTCATTTAGGATTACTATTTCTTTGTTGATTTTTTGTCTAGAGGACTTATTCAGTGATGTCAATGGGTTATTAAATTTCCCTACTATGAGTAAAATCTATGACATTTTTTCTTAGTAATAGTTTTTCTGCTATATCTCCTTGGGCAAGAGAAATAAAATAAATAAATGAAAGTACATAAAACTAAAAATTTTTAACTGCAAAGGGAACCACCAACAAAATGAAAAACACCACTCAATGAGAGAACATATTTGACAATGATACATCTGATAAGGGGTTAATATCTAGAATTTATAAAGAACTTATACAACTTAACACCAAAAACAAACAAAAACATACAAACAAACCAATTTAAAAACAGGGAAAGGACCTGAATAGATATTTAGTTAAAGAGGACATACAGATGACCAATGGACATATGAAATTATTCTCAATGTCACTAATAATCAGAGAAATGAAAATTAAAACCACAATGATATTATACCTTATATCTATCAGAAGGGCTATACTCAATAAAAAGTATGGCTGAAAATGTGTAGAAAAGGAAACTCTCATGAACAGTTGGTAGGAATACAGATTGGAATAGCCACTATGGAAAACAATATGGAGTTTTCTCAAAAAGTTCAAAATGGAATTGCCTTATTACCCAACTATTCTACTTTTAGGTATCTATGTAATAAAAGCTTAAGCAACCATTACAGTGGAATGACAAGAATGACCAATCACTATGACCACCAGGGGGCAAATGCTCAATGCAGGAGCTTCCTCCTGGTCAATGTGCTCAGAAGCAAGATTCATGGATGGTGGGCACATGGTGGTGGCAGGAATCTCTTTCACCTCTGCAGCAGCACTAAGGAGCAGCGAGCTCAGTGGTATGGAGCAGCAAGCAGGCTAGTAAGGAAGGAGGGTGAGAGGCACAGGCCAGGCTGAGGGATCCCCCAGGGCATGAATTTCATGTGCCAGGTCTCTAGTATATTTATAAAAACCAAAAACACTAATTTGAAAGAATATATGCACCCCTATATTCAGTGCATCGTTAGTTACAACTAGAGGCCTGGTGCACGGAATTCTTGCATGGAGTGAGGGGTTGCACAGCCCAGCCTTCCCCCTCTTGCAATCTGGGACCTCTCCAGGGATGTTTGACTGCTTGTTTAGTCCCAATCCTTCAGGGCAATCGGACATCCCTCTCACAATCCTGGACCACTGGCTCCTAACCACTTGCTTGCTTGCCTGATTGATTGTTCCCAACCACTCTGTCTTCCTGGCTAATCACCCCTAACCACTCTGCCTGCCTGCCTACCTGCCTGATCACCCCTGATCGCCTCTGCCTCAGCCCCTGCCACTGCGCTTCATCCTGAAGGACGTCGGAATGACGTTCAAAAGGTCTTTCAGCTGTCCAGGCTAATTACCTTATTATGCTTTTGCTATCGATATTAATAGATAGCCAAGCTATGGAAGCAACCAACCTAAGTTCCCATCAATATTAGTGGATTAAAAAAAAAAAAAGTGGTGGTACATATACACAATGAAATGTTACTCAACCATAAAAAAAGAATGAAATCTTATCATTTACAATAGCAGTAGTATTATGCTAATTGAAATACTACATCAGCGAAAGACAAATACCATATAGTTTCATCAGTATGTGGAATATAAAGAACAATATAAATGAACTAACAAAATAGAATATAAGATTTAGAAATTAAAAACAAAGTATTTTACCCAACACATGTTAAATACTCTTGTGTGCCAGAATACTATCATAATATTATATATAAAAAGCCAGGGGCTGTCACAACCTAAATGACCAGGCAGATAACTGAACAGCATGCTGCATGGGGCAACAAAGCTCAGCAGGGAAGTTAGTGAAGGATGACCAAACGACTGACTAACAGCCTGCATGGGGTGACCAGCCAAGCAGGGGAATTTGTGAGGGATGACCAAATATCTGAGCAGCAGGCTGCGTGCGGTGACCAGGCTGGCAGGGGAGAGACGTTGAGGGTGACCAGTGCATCGGGGGGGATGGGGGGGCAGTTAGGGGTGATAAGTCCAGCAGGTTAAGGTGGTTAGGGATGATCAGGCTGGTAGGGGGGAGATTAGGGGTCATCAGGAAGGCAGGCAGGTGATCAGTTAGGATCCAACAGTCCCAGATTGTGAGAGGGATCCAGGATTGAAGAGGGTTCAGGCTGGGCTGAGGGGAACATCCCCCCCTATACATGGATTTCATGCACCAGGCCTCTAGTCAATAATGATAAAAGTATAATATGTTAATTAGACAAGACAGCTGAACCACCTTAGAAATATCATTCCAGACACCCATCCTGACAAAGCTGTGGTGGCAGGGGCCAAGGAAGAGGACGTTAGAAGGGATCAGACAGGCAGGCAAAGGTTAGATGCAATCAGGCAGGCAGGCAAATGGTTAGAAACCAGTGATCCTGGATTGTGAGAGGGATGTCTGACTGCTAGTTCAGGCCCATTTTGGATGGGGCCTAAACCAGCAATTAGACATCCAAAGAGGGGTCCCAGATTGTGAGAGGGTGCAGGTCAGGCTGAGGGAATCTCCCCACCCCACCCCCATGCACAGATTCCATGCACCAGGCCTCTAGTCTTTTAATAATGACAACTTGGTAGGGTACATACTACCATTAATCTTGTCTATTAGTAATCTGAGACTCAAAGGTGCTAATTAACTGGCTCCCACATGGTAACTTGCTTATACACCCAAGCTGTCCTACTAAGTCTGGTGCTCTTTCCACATCACAAATAAGAAAATCTCAAATGCCTCTCAAACTTTATGTTCTTTGGCCAATAATCTGGGCTTGCTTTCTGGTCCATAGTCTTTTTCTTCAGGTAGGCACTACCAAATACTGTCCTATTGTTCTCCCTTTAAAGCTACTGCCACATGCTCTATAGCTAAGAACTTTTCTCTCCAGATTGGTTGCAGAAAGGATCATCTTCTAAATCCCCATTCCATTGCTGTCACCTAAGAAATAATATACATACACAGACCTCTTTCATTTGGAAAGTTTAATTGTTGGCCCCTATGTACTAATAGAATTTTAATGCATTGATGTCTGCCTTCATTCAGCAAATATGTATAGATGGCTATTGTGGGGCAGGCACACAGTTCAGAGAAAATAAAGAATATGAGCAATTTATAAATAGAATTAATCAATTACAAAGTACACACACATTCACATTACAATGGAATCATATAAGCAAGAACAAAATATGCATTAGATAGAATTTACAGAATTTTTATTGTTCCTGAAGCTATTCTATATAATAAAGAGCTAATATGCAAATGGTAGTCACACCCTCACACCCTCGTGCCTGGGCTGGAGTATCTGAGGCCAGGCCAGGAGACCTGAGCCTGTGCCCCCCTCCCCAGTGCCAGGACCAGAGGATATGAGGCCACACCCCTGCCTGGAAAGGCCTGACAGGGGACCAGAGGCTGGGCTGGTGGACCTGAGGTTGCACAGTGGGACCTGAGGCCACACCCCCACCCAGCACCAGGCCATGGGACCTGCGGCTGTGCTCCCTGCCCTATGGGGCTTAATGGGGGTAGGGCCGGCTGGGTCTGGATCTCATGAGATTTCAAGGTGCGAGCAGGTGGACAGGGACTTGACACTGGGTCCTATGGTGCACCCCAGTCTCTGATAGAAGGGAGATTTTTCATATACATTTTACTAATTTTCTCTGACACCTCTACCATAGAGAAAGGGCAAATAGCAATATTAAAATATTTCCTCTAGTTAATTTCCTTTTAATGTGCATGAATTTTGTGCACATGGCCACTAGTCCTATATAATAAAAAGCTAATATGCAAATTGTTCCCTCAACCAGGAGTACGACAGGGAGTTTGGCCAGCCAACCACCTCTGGCCTCTCCCTCTGCTTTGCCAGATCAGCACTGAAATCGTCCACTGGGCTTCTAGTATAGAATAGTTCTGAAATATATAGTTTCTGAAAGCTTTACTTAGATGTAGCCAGTGTGGCTTCCTCAATTCATGTTTTGAAGCAAAGTATGCATTTAAATCATCAGACACATTCCTGCATAATCAGAACAATTAGAACTGAACAATGTGATTTCTTTGAATAGCCTTTTTAGAAGGGAGATTTCTCCTTTATCCCTTCTTTGTGAGAACAGTTATTCATAAAGCATTGGAATTTTGTCAGGTTTGATATCAGTTTTGTTTCCCAAATTGAAATAGACAAGAAGTACACAATAACCTACTTCAGGAAATGTTAGATAAGCTATTTTTGGTTTTTGGACTTGCAGACCAAGAATTGTGACCATTAACAGCCTGAGGTTGGGCCGTAGAATAAAGGGGATGTGTCTGGGATTCCTTTTCTCCCAGTTTTGGACCATTCTTGAAATGAAGATAGTGAATATAAGTCAGAGCTAAGCATATTGGGACTGTTTTCTCTCCATGACTATCTATATTCAGTAAAAAAATTGGTTAAAATTAATATTTTAATTCCATTTGGAAGAAGTTGTAAATGTTAAAATTGAATAGGACACATAAGAATCAACCTCAGTAGTTTACATCAGAGATGGTGAAAATGTTGGGAATTTGGGGCTGAATGATATGGAAACACTACAGGTATTTTTTTTTCCAAGCATCTTTCTTATATGCCATCATGTCTAGCTGTCAGGAGCCAGAAGCCTTGGCCAGTAACTCAGTTTGATCTCTCCAAAGATGAACCATTAAGAACTATTGTACATTATCTCCGAATAAATAAATAATAAATAATAAATAAAAAACTGTACCAAAATGTAAAATTTTGAAAATATCACAAAATTATATAATATTAAGATATCAGCCTCATTTCAGAGAAAGTTTCTGCCAGACGATGCATAAAAAGAAGCAGACAGTAACTTTCAAAAGAACATAACAGCAAGGAAACTAGCTGAAGGTGATCAATAATCAAACAGTATTGTGTGGAGGTTATTTTTTTTCCTTATGTAGAGTCCAAATTTCCAATTTGGGAAATCTTAAAATATTATATTTTAAATGATCTTGATTTAAAGGGAAAAAAAGGAGAAAGTATCCAATTATGTCTGACATGAAGATTTTACTTTGATACAGCAATGTCTCTCCATTAGAACAGAATGTTTTTCAAAAACAAGTCTGGTGACAGACTAGAAGGTAGTACTTGTTTGCTAGAACATAGGAGGTTGAGTGATTAGTAGAAGAATTTCATGAGTATAAAAGAGAAGGACCTAGAATGTGTCAGTGACATGAGTGGAAAGCAAGAGACAGAGACAGAATACAAGGAAAAAACAATTGGACGTAACAAGTAAGAAGATGGAGTTAGCACATGGGATTTCCAGTTGCATTTTCAGTTGGGAGGAATTTAAGTATTAATCACACAGTTTTAAATCCTTTTATGTTTAAGATGCAAAATCCTTCATGAGTTATTTTCTGATCTATAATCCCAAGTTCCCAGAAGGATGCCTCATTACCATTTATTTAAAATGTCATATCTATAAGGCTGGCTCTTTAATGCTTAGTATGGTCTCTATGTTAAACTATTTATCAATTTGACTACACTTATCTGTATTCATATGATGGCATTGATGAACATAGAAGATTTCTTTCCTACTTCTTTATGTATAGAGTGAACTACATGGTGTAGAAGATAGATAGATATAGATAGTTGTAGATATAGATATAGATATAGATATAGATATAGATATAGATATAGATATAGATATAGATATAGATATAGATATAGATATAGATATAGATATATAGATATAAATAAATAGATATATAGATATATCTGTATGTATATATGTGTAATATGTGTATAGATAGATGTACACACACACACTCACACACACACACATGTATATATATTAGAGGCCCGATGCATGAATTTGTGCTGCAATGGGGTCCCTCAGCCTGGCCTGCGGGATCAGACCGAAACCAGTTCTCTGACATCCCCCAAGGGGTCCCAGATTGCGAGAGGGTGCAGGCCAAGCCAAGGGACCCCAATAGTGCACGATTGGGGTGGGGAAGAGATGCTAGAGGTTGGCAAACTAACTGGGGAAGAACCGTGGGAGGGCTCCAGGGTGTGTCCAGCCCATCTGGCTCAGTCTGGATCAGCTGGACCCCTGCAGCAAACTAATCTATTGGTTTGAGAATCTGCCCCCTGATGGTCAGTGCACGTCATAGCGACTGATCGACAGGTGGACTCTCTGCCTCCTCGTAGTCATAGCGGGCAGTTGAGCAGCCTTAGCATATCATTAGCATATTATACTTTGATTGGTTGAACGGATGACTGGATGACTGGACATTAGTATATTAGGCTTTTATTATATAATATATACAATACATATACTAGTGTGTGTGTGTGTGTGTGTGTGTGTGTGTGTATTCAGTGTGTCCCAAAAATATATATACCAGTATACACACTGAATAATTATTAATTATAACAGGTTAAATCTGAAAAGAAAGGAATATCAATCGAGTTATCAGAAAAAAAGTGTGTATACATTTTTAGGATCACCCTGTATATTCTATTTAAAACTTCCAGAACTTAAACACCATAAACATAGTTATTCATATTTCCCCTTCCCACCAAAAAGAAAGCACAACTACAGTATAGAATCACCGATGTCTTAAATTCTGACACTCTAGATGTCACTTCAAATGTAAACAGTCTGTATTGTTCCTACTCTGCATTTCTTCACTGAATACATTCAGATCATTTTTCTACGGAGAAGCACTCTGCTTTCTTTTTGCTTTACATTCAAAGACATTGCCTATAAGTTTGTGTGTAAGAGACTTAAATATAAATTGGATCAATCAATAAACTGCATGGCTGCTGCCAGATAACTTACGAGCTTGGTCTTTCTTTTATAATCATAATTATTCTATCTTAAAAAAATAATAATGTGCTTGCTATCTAATGCACAATAATCTTTTCATAATGTTGTTTTCAGGGTTTGTTCTATGAGTTGTACCATAAGTTCCTTCAGGACCTTAAGCTACCAGGTTTTACACAAAAATTCAGTTAATAGCAAGTGAAGTTAAGAGTTCCCTGTCATGTTTTTGTATTGCATTTTAATATGCTCATTTATATGACCATTGAGTATTTGAAAATGCTTTTAAATAAAAATATCCCATGAAAATTTCCTTACATTGTTATGCAGATTCAATAAAAAGTAATGAGTATGACCAGAAAGCTATCTTTACTTGGAACCTATTTTTTAAAAGTCACTCTCCATCTCAAGAATGATTTAATATTTCAGCATTATGCACACGCACACACACACACACACACACACACACACACACACACACATACATATATGCACATGTATATTGCATGTACACAATAGGGTAGAGATTATGGTGGGTGTTTTTCCTTAGAATTTTAATTCTTGTAAGAAAAGAAGAACTAATTGTCTGCATTTCTTCATATTTATCAAAATCTGTTGCTTGCTATAATAATCCTAAAGCACTTCTTGTCCATAGATTAATTGTGGTTATAGATGGATTTTACTCATTTAACAGGTATTGTTATCACAGCCTAGTTTTTACAAATGTAATTGTGAAGTACATTTTTACAATTTAGATAAAATAATTTTTACTATTAAATTGACCCATTATGTTGAGTTTCTATAATGGCTCGGTAAATAAAAGAATAAATTCAATTTTAAAAAATTAATTCTATTAATTTGTTGAATTTGGAAATTAATTAATTGAACATAATTAACCAATTTACATGTAATATATCTCTAAATATTTTATACATAATATACAAATAGTCTATAAAATTGAATATTTTATGAAATATTTTTATAATTTCTACCAACTTTATACTAAATGCAGAAATATATTAGAGTAGATGTTTATTTTAAAAGTTATAACAAATATAGTATAGAAACTATTGTCAGAAAAATGAATTAATATGCTTAAAGTGTTATAAAAGTTATATTTTTTATTCTTTTCTCTATAACTTTAATATATGATAAGTCCTCACTTAATGTCATCCATAGGTTCTGTGACTTCAAGGGAAATTGCCTATAACTAAACCAATTTTACCACAGGCTAATTGATATAAGACTTAAGTTCCAATAATGGCATGTCACTGTTATCATGACATAGCATGAAATAATATTATTCTACGACCTACTACGTAAGAAAGTCATTCAGCCCTAACTGGTTTGCGGACTGAAAGGTCCCAGGTTCGATTCCAGTCAAGGGCATGTACCTTGGTTGCGGGCACATCCCCAGCAGGGGGTGTGCAAAAGGCAGCTGATGGATGATTCTCTCTTATCCATGTTTCTAACTCTATCCCTTTCTCTTCCTCTCTGTAACAAAATCAATAAAATATATATATATTTTAAAACTCATTCAGCTGTTACTGCCACCATATTTGCTCTATCTTCTTTTGTTTCTTTTAAAACTTATTTATTTATTTATTTATTTATTTATTTATTATTGAATTTATTGTGGTGACATCCTATATATATAATAAAAGGCTAATATGCAAATTGAACAAACAGCAGAATGACTGGTCACTATGACTTGCACTTACCACCAGGGGGCAGACACTCAAAACGGGAGCTATCCCCTGGTGTTCAGTGCACTCCCATAGGAGAATCACTGCTCAGCCAGAAGCCCTGAGCTGGGCTCATGGCTGGCGAATGCAGCAGTAGTGGGACTCTCTCCTACCTCTGCAGCAGCTCTAAGGATGTCCAACCACCGGCTTAGGCCTGCTCCCTATGGGTAGCAGGCCTAAGCCATCAGTCAGACATCCCCTGAGGGCTCTTGGACTGAGAGAGGGTACAGGCCAGGCTGAGGGACCCCCGAGTACACAAATTTTGTGCACCAGGCCTTTAGTTGGTTCATAAAATTATATCGGTTTCAAGTGTATAATTCTATAGTATATCATCTATACATTTTATTGTGTGTCCCACCACTCTGGATTAAATCTTCTTCTATCACCATTTATCTTCTCTTTACCTTCTTCTATCCCCCCCACTACCTTCTTTTCCCTTTGGTAATAACCATACAGTTGTCTGTGTCTATAAATATATTGTGTGTGTTTTTAATCCCTTCACCTTTCTCACCCAGCCTCCCCCCACCTCCACCTCTCCTCTGATAGCTGTCAGTCTGTTTTCTATCAATAAGTCTGTTTCTATTTTGTTTATTAGTTTATTTGTTCATTAAATTCTACATATGAATGTACTTGTATTTCTCAGATTGGCTTATTTCACTTAGCATAATGCTCTCCAGCTCCATCCACGCTATCCTAAAAGGAAAAGATTTCCTTCTTTTTTACAGCTGAGATGTATCATTGGCAAATATGTTCTCCCATTCAGTGGGTTGTTTTTTTCACTTGGTTGATATTTTTCTTTGTTGTGCAAAAATTTTTAGTTAAATGTTAGACTTGAAATGGTAAAAATCTTAGAGGAAAACACAGGCAAGAAAATCTTGGACATTCTTGTAGCAATATTTTTTTCTGAAATATCACTTTGGGCAAGTGAAACAATTGAAAGAAAAAACAAATGGGACCCTATCTCATTTTTCCTTTTTCTTTTCTTTTCTTTTTTAATATATTTTTTTGATTTTTTTTTATAGAAAGGAAGGGAGAGGGATAGAGAGCTAGAAACATCGATGAGAGAGAAACATCGATCAGCTGCCTCCTGCACATCCCCCACCAGGGATGAGCCCACAACAAAGGTACATGCCCTTGATCAGGTTCGAACCTGGGACCCTTCAGTCCACAGGCTGACACTCTATCTACTGAGCCAAACAGGCTTCAGCTTATCTTCCTTTTTCCGGTTGCCTTTTCTACCTTGTCAATTCAGACCCCTACGATCTCTCCCCTACACCATTCTTTTTATTGTACAACCTACACTTCTACACCTCATTATCAGATTCACTATAAAGCAGAGCTTTAAACATTCCAGAAATATGAAACAGAACTTTTAAAAAATCTTCAATTATTCTACAACTTTTTAAACTTTTTTTTATTGTTGACACTATTATAGATACCCCCATTTTCCCCTCCTTCTCCTATCTCCACTCAGCCTTTGCCCCCCTTCCCTCTGGCCATCACCACTGTTGTGTGTGTCTATAGGTTATGCATATATGTTCTTTAATACCTTCTCCTTCTTTATACACTGTTTTCTAGTTGTGCAAATCTCCTCAGTTTAGCATTTAAGGTATTCCAAAAGGTAGTCTCAAATCACTTCTGACAGTGATTATTTTTTAACCATGGGCCATTATTGATGAAAATGTACATACACATATATGCAAAGAGTTGTGTATGATTTTATGAACAAGTTTTAGAAAATTATGCATGTTCTCCACCCTCACATCCTGTCACTCTGCTACAGATACTTTAAATTCCAACCATGTTAAACCATGAGCAACCTGAGAACTGACACAGTGTTTTATGTGAAAACACATTCTCATGTGCCCAATGATACTATCCCAAATATCCCCACCAAGTAACTTGGCCTCAAGAATCTCTCCCTGAGGTCTCTCAGAATGTTTTCATTCCCTTTATCTGCCCCTTGATGCCTATTACCTGGATAACTTGGGGAAGATAAATATCAATTTTCAAATTTTAGTCTCTACTCTTCTTCCTAAAGTAATTTTTTTATTCTGGTGGGGAAATATATATATAAATATATATATATATATATATATATATATATATATATATATATATATATATATATATATATATATATATATATTCCCCCCCCCCGAAGAGCATGTACTCACCTTGATGAACATAGGCTTCAGTTATATTTAAATTTAATACTTATTTGATTTATGTCAAATCAAAAGGGTGTTTCTAAGGTGTCTTTTTTTATTTTCTAGGTTTCTTGAGCACAGGAGATCAGGCTGCAAAAGGAAACTATGGACTCCTTGATCTCATACAGGCTTTAAGATGGACTAGTGAGAACATTGGATTCTTTGGCGGTGACCCCTTAAGAATCACTGTTTTTGGATCTGGTGCTGGGGGTTCGTGTGTCAATCTGCTGACTTTATCCCATTATTCTGAAGGTAACCGTTGGAGCAATTCAACCAAAGGTATTATGCAGGTTGCAAATTTTGACAATTTTGGTGTCTGCATGCCACCACCATCAGTAGTATGTGATGCTCTGTATATATTTCTCTGTTCAAACTGAGTGTCAGGTAGAACTCAATAACTGTTTAAAATTTTGTTTCTTCAGCTTTTATGCATGTTCAGATTTTTGTCAAACTTTCTGTCTCCTATAGAACTTGGTAAGGAAGCCCTTTCAATCACACTTCAGAATGGTTCACATCACAGTTACTTTTCCTTCCTCCAAAGGGTGATTTTTAGGGAATGCCAAGGATGTTTGTAGTTCTATCATCTCTGTTTATTCAGTAATCAAAATAAAAGACAAGATGTGTTTTTATTTAAGGATTGTGTATAATCTACTTTTAAGACAATAGACATTTAAAACCCTTTGCTAGTAAGAAAGAAGGAGCAATAAGCTAGTTTGTTTAGAAATGAGATTTTCACTTGTTGTCTGAGTGGAGAATAGATGTCTGATTATTTTGCATGCATGATCCAAAATTGTCAAAGCATTGAGGTCACTAGCAGAGCTTTAGATTTAAAACAATAGGTTTGAGTTTATAATTTTTTTCTATTTTTAACTCCAAAAGTGTTTTTCTCTCCAAAATCTTGGCAAAGTAGCATGGAGCAGAGGCTGCATAAACCCAAGGAACTTTTTTCTTGTCTCCATTTTCTGGCCTTGACACAGTTTTTAAGGGCCTGCCCAAATCTCCTTATGTTGTTGTGTGTTTTTTATTGACTCCCATCTCACCATGAGTTTAGTAATTCAACTTACATCATTAACTTGTATCCTCAAGAACAGAAAGTGTTTTATTGGAGAAGTTTGCAAAAACAGATGGTCTCTTTCCATTTCACACACATAAGAAATGGAAAGATGGAAAATAGACATCAGCATAGGCCATCTTATATTTTGTACTTTATGTCATTTTATATCTATGAAATATACATTGTCAAGTGTTCATAAAACATCTTATTTTCTAAGACTGAGTTTTATGATATAAGCACCAAATATAGAATATTTGTTTTTGGTATCAAAGATACATTTATGTGAAATTTTGAAAAATCAGCGGGTAATTAGATGAGTATATGTATTTGGAGAATCATATATTATATATTATTATTATATCATGTAATATATGGACCTCATTATGGACATCATTCCTGTAATATCTCATATGTATTAGTAGAATTCTGACTCGAGATAACAAAATGGCACATATGAGAACATTGCCCATTGTATAGAGATTTGGTTGGTAATGAAATGGCTTATTATGAAATAACAGAGTTGTTTTCTTTAATAGAACAGATATTACAGTTCTAGCTAGGAACTACAGTAAGCTAATATTTCTGTTTAGACTTCTTAGGGCATTTGATGTTCTTTCCTCCTAGGTTTTCTAAAACTTTTTGTAAATGTAAAGCAAATATGGGCACCCAAACTAGTTCTAGCCAGTATAAAAACTAGCATTCCATATAAAGATATGAATCAGTTAGCTCATTGGCTAGCATCGCTATTTATCAATGGATGATGTGGTAGACAGTGGCAAATGGCTATGCAAACAAGTCAACAATACAGCATTCCACAAGCCTCTTCAAGGGAATCTGTTCTTACCTGGCCACATAAGTGGACTTGTGTTTGGTCTGTTCCTAAGCCTATCTCCACAAAGCTGCCTGATTTGACCAGGAGATGCTTGGGAGATGTCTGGAAATCATCATGCTAATTCTGTCTCCAGTGCAGACAGACTTTAAAGTTTGTAAACTCCTCAGAGCTGTAGCAATGCTCAGGCCTATATCAACCAGAAATCAACGATAGCTTGTGGACACACAACAAGCACTCTTACTAACGATAAAAAAGATGGTTTTCCCAATACCCTCTAGGTGTCATCTTTCAGATTATATTTAATGATAGGAATTTTCCGCAAAATAATTTTTGGTATATGTAGTTAATGTCATTAAGCCCCTTAAAGGGGAAAATATATTATAGAAATCGCAAGATTTATATTATTTGTCAAGTTTTTAATTAGTAAAATATTTCTGTGAGCTAATGTTGACACATAGCCTATATAATTTTTTGAAATTATCTCTATGTATACCATTTACTCTTGCATACTTTGCTCTAGATGTCAGAAGATGTCAGAAACCAAAACAAATTTAAATTAGTATTGTTTTTAGAATTATCTAGGAACATATTATAGACTGCATTTTGAATACATATATGCATTTGGAAAAAAATCTAAAATTCTGTTTCTAATTCAAACGCTGTTTTAGCACCTTTGTGAAAACTGCTCTTATCTCATTTACACATATGAATAACTGAGCATGTGTTTAAATAACCACTCTACAAAGCTGCATTTGGAAAATGGTAACAAATGTACTTTTAAAAAAGAAAATAGATAAATTTAACACAAGGATTTTATTTGAAAATATCATAAGGAGTAGATAAAGTGTATTTGCAAATTTGAATGGCATGCAGTTCTAATCAAACTGCATATGGGACTGTGATTTGTAATTTTTAAATGCAATTAAGTGAAAAGCAACGGACCATGTACTTTGCATTTTTTATGATAAAACATAGCAGTGCACGTTCAAAACTGAAAGAAGTTAAATCACACCCCACAAAATCCTCTGCTGATGTTTTTTTCTTTAACCTAGTGAAAGTTTTATATTTGAAAGATGAATATTCAGCATACTATGTCTGACAGGAAAAGCTGGAAAGAGTATGTCTAAAGTGAAATTCTGTTTTGTGTGCCTCAGGGCTATCCCCAGGGTATTAGCAAATCCCCAGCCCCAATGTGAGCTCTGAGCAATCCTTTTTCAAATAAAATCTGATTAAAACAAGCACACACAGCCATTTTGAAGGAAGACATGTGCAGCCAAATTGGAGGAAATATCCTCAAAAGACAACAGAGAGTCTGATGAAGAGATAGTGGGGAGAGACTTGGTCCCATCTGGTTGGCTTTGATAATAACATAGGTGTTTACATGATGAGCACAGACAAATGTGTGCCTTTTTACCACTAGTAGTTGCACATTCTCCTCCTCTCCTTGCTTAATGCCTCTTTGAGACAGATACAACTTATACTTCTTGATCCCTAAAGTGGTTGTAACTCAGAGCAGAAGACTTAATCCTCCTCTCAAATTCATTATACCCTGGGGATGCCCTTATGTACCTTCTCTTAAACAAAAATGTCTTTATCTTTTGTTCTTGAGTTGTATCTGGGTTTTTATATACACGTCTGAAATATCTAATGTTATTATTATTATTTTTTTTTATCACAACATCATTCAAAGGTCACCTGAAATTCTTTGTTGTTTTTCCCATAGGACTTTTTCAACGAGCAATAGCTCAAAGTGGAACAGCCCTTTCCAGCTGGGCTGTTAGTTTCCAACCTGCAAAATATGCTAGAATGTTGGCCACAAAAGTTGGCTGCAATGTTTCAGATACGGTAGAATTGGTGGAATGCCTACAGAAGAAGCCTTACAAAGAACTTGTTGACCAAGATATTCAACCAGCACGATACCACATAGCCTTTGGACCTGTGATTGATGGTGATGTCATACCAGATGACCCTCAGATATTGATGGAGCAAGGAGAGTTTCTCAACTATGATATAATGTTAGGAGTTAACCAAGGAGAAGGATTAAAATTTGTTGAAAATATAGTAGATAGTGATGATGGTATATCAGCTAGTGATTTCGACTTTGCTGTTTCCAATTTTGTTGATAATTTATATGGATATCCAGAAGGCAAAGATGTGTTGAGAGAAACGATTAAATTCATGTATACTGACTGGGCTGACCGTCATAACCCTGAAACCAGAAGGAAGACGTTATTGGCCTTGTTTACGGACCATCAGTGGGTGGCACCAGCTGTTGCTACGGCAGATCTTCACTCAAACTTTGGTTCACCTACATATTTCTATGCCTTTTACCATCATTGCCAAACAGATCAGGTTCCTGCGTGGGCTGATGCAGCTCATGGAGATGAGGTTCCCTATGTACTAGGAATCCCCATGATTGGACCTACAGAGTTATTTCCTTGCAATTTCTCCAAAAATGACGTGATGCTGAGTGCAGTTGTAATGACATACTGGACAAATTTTGCTAAAACTGGGTATGTACCTAAGGAATAAAGTTTTCTGTAATGTAATACAAAAATCCCTTTAAGCATTTAGTAGTAAAAATAATATATATTTTGTGCCCAAATGATTTAATAGATTAATAACAGCAAGATGTTGTGTTCCCCCCCCCCTTTTTTTTCCCTCAAAATTCTTACTGTGGTTCTTCAAAATTAGTGTTTATTAGTTCTTACCTTTTAAGAAGTTTATTAAATAGGCTTACATATATATTGCACTCCTCAATAATTAAATTTCTTTTGGTATTTTACTTGAGTAAGACATTATTATTAAATATTGACTAATATTCTTTTATAGTGCTTTCCAGTTTGCAAAACTATAAGACTTTGGTTCTGCCAACTATTGATACATTGTTAGTGACAAGTAAGATTAATCCCATTTTACAGAGAAGAGACATGAGGCTATCAGAGCCTCTTCTAGATATTAATTATGTCTAATATATAACAGTACTAGAACTCAAATCCTCACCTGCCAATTCCAAATATTTTTCCACTACTCCATGCTGTCTCTGCTAGTTTGCCTATAAGACAATGAATAGGTACATAAATTTTTAAATCTTTGGGTAGATAGTAGCCCATTTGTAAAAGAATGTGAAGCTTACTCGAATTGCATTATCATCCATCAAGCAATCTGCCTGCAATGAGATTTATACTTCCAAATTGACCCAAATTGTTGTTAAAACACTCTAAAGCCTGGCTGAATTACCTCTTCAATTTGATGTCAACCTAGTACTATTTCCATTAAGAAAGTGAATAAAATAAATTTGTTCTCATAATTGCTTTTTTCTTTCTTAGTGACCCAAATCAACCAGTTCCTCAAGACACAAAATTCATCCATACCAAACCCAACCGCTTTGAAGAAGTAGCATGGACCAGATATTCCCAGAAAGATCAACTTTATCTCCATATTGGATTAAAACCACGAGTTAAAGAACATTATAGAGCCAATAAGGTGAACCTCTGGTTGGAGCTGGTACCTCATCTGCATAATCTCAATGACATTTCTCAGTATACCTCTACAACAACTAAAGTGCCATCCACGGACATCACTTTCCGACCTACGAGAAAAAATTCTGTACCTGTCACATCAGCCTTTCCCACTGCCAAGCAGGATGATCCCAAACAACAGCCAAGTCCATTTTCAGTGGATCAGAGGGACTACTCGACAGAGCTGAGCGTTACCATAGCAGTTGGAGCATCACTGCTGTTTCTGAACATCTTGGCATTTGCAGCCCTGTACTACAAAAAGGATAAGAGGAGACACGATGTTCATAGGAGATGCAGCCCTCAGCGTACTACTACCAACGATCTGACCCACGCACAAGAAGAGGAGATCATGTCCCTCCAAATGAAGCACACTGATCTGGATCATGAATGTGAGTCCATCCATCCACATGAGGTGGTTCTCCGGACCGCCTGCCCCCCAGATTACACATTAGCTATGAGGAGGTCACCTGATGATGTTCCCTTAATGACACCCAACACCATTACAATGATTCCCAACACTATACCAGGAATTCAGCCCTTACACACATTCAATACATTTACCGGAGGACAGAACAATACGCTGCCCCACCCCCATCCGCACCCCCATTCACATTCAACAACCAGGGTATAGCCAGATAACAGAAACAAACTCTATTTTTTTGATGGATTGCAGTAAAAGATTACTGAAGATTCCTTGGCTTTCAACCTACAAAACTCTTACTTATTTAAATAAGGAGGAATATTATGTGAATATACATATCAAGGACTTTGGGGGTTTTGAAAAAAAATGAATTGTATATATATACAAACACAAATCAACTCTAAAAATGAATTTCAATTGCTTGAAGCAATTGTTCTGAATGATACTTTTTCATTCACATTCAAGAATTAATTTTTTGAAGATTTATGTTACAAAATGGAATTAGGCATGTGGAACACCAAACAGGAAAGAACTATGTCTGAAATATAAAAAAAATAAAATAAAACAAAAAACAACCATGAATATGCACAAGGGACACACCAATGGAATGTCAGATAATTTTCACCAGTTTTAATTTGGAGCCGTTTTGTTGTGTAGACCATATTTACATATTTGGATAAGTACACAAAACACCAATGCTGTTAATGGCCTTAGCAGAGGCTCATGCTGAAATTTGCCAGTAAAACAGAGAAGTTTAAAGACTGGCAGGTACATGATCACATAAGTGCTGTCAGTATAAAGTTGTGGGGAATACAGGAAACTGGATATTTTTAGCACGATGTGCATGATAATCTATATGCTTGGTGGCTGTGCTGCTGATTAAGCCGTAATTAAAATTCTTCTCATCCCATTGGAGTCTTTAATAGAAGCTTCCTCCATCAATTGGCAGAACCGAAAGAAGATTTTAAGGGGCAAAAGTAATTACAGTAAAATAATTCACAGTAGTTTTGATAATAGAAGGCATTAGTTCTTAAAGGTATTTGAAGAAACTGTAGGTATAGTGGTGAATACTCGCTATGAATCCCAGAACAACAATTTCCTGTGTTCTTAATGTTCTTTTCATTCCCACCTAAATTATTTATAAAGATGTAATCCTAATTGGACATGTGTTACAGGATCCATCATTTGCTGTGGTTTTTGTTACGCTGTATTTTGTTCCTTTTGGTAAGGTGAAGTGTGTCCAAAGAGTTACTTGCAACAGTCTTTTATGAAATGAGGATGCCCCAAATTACCACTCTGGTTATAGCTCTCAGTTAATTGATTTACTCATGTTGCATGGCAAAATGTTTACTAATAATAATTCAATATAAAGTTATGTCCCTCCTCACACCACTTATCTTTCTTACTGAGGTCCTGTCACTGGAATTTACTCTGGAAATCTCAGTAGAGTACAACGTAGATGCAGAACCTAAGAGAGACAACATCTGGGGGATTTTAGTCTTACACGTACATGTGATTTTTAATGAATATTCTAAGACCACAGGAAACTCTTCATCCACTGTTGTTTACCGGTAACAGTATATCACAGACCTATCCAAATGTTTGTATATGTAATCAGATGTACATTTATATTAAAAAAAAATGAGATGGACTTAAAGAGCACATCCTGATAAATACTTTCTCTCTTACCTGTACTATATTTCTATTAGACTAAAGTTATGTGATTTTTTTTTACATTTTTTCAGATGACTAGCAATTTTGATAGTTTGTAAGATAATGCAAAGAACTTTCTCTGACAAACTAACTGCAGTAACAGAAACCTTTCTTTTCAGTTACTCTTTTTCAAGAATGAAAGCTTATTATACAAAAAAAAAATTGTATACTACTTGATGGAAACAACTTTGTACATCTTGGCCATGTCATTGGTCATTGCGTGAAATAAAGATAAACTGGATAATGACTATTAGTCCAATGATAAGAGACATGATCTTTGCTCATTAAAGAGCTAAAATGTTTATTGCTGTTTTGTCTTTTGTAAAAAAAAAAAAAATGAAAAGAAACATGACTGGCTCAGAGTCATTTTTCTAGACCAATCGAATTTTTGAAGACATTTAGGTAACTTCTTCAGAAATCACACCATGGATTTCCAGGCAAGTCTCATCTCAGATGAAACTGATGAAACTTTAACATTATGAATTTATAAGCCCAGGAATTTGTGGACGAATCAGCTTTGTATTTTTAAATACCTCTTGTGGGAAATAAAATGTGCCAATTGTTTTCAGTTAAAATCCTAGGTTCCAAATCTGATCATTGAAGAAAAGATCTTTTGGAAATAAATCGGTGACAATTCATGGAATTAAAGTAGATAGGTTCATTTTTAAGGGTGATTTAACTATCATAATGTAATGGACAGAAAGTTATCCTTCTAAGAAGATTTAAAAGTGCTGAGCAAGATAGTAAGCTGACACTAATAGATAAAATCTTCTATTTTAGGGAATTTCTTTGTTTATAATTCCTTCTAATTGTTAAACTGTCAGTAAAATTTAAATATTGATCCCTAACTTGAAATAAAAATCTATCTTAAAAACAAAAATTCTTCAAAATCCAGAATGATCCACATGCAGTTTTTGCCAGGGGTGGTTATACTTTTAGATTGTGAAATGCCAATGTAAACCAATAAAAACAATTATCTAGCTTTTGCAATATTGTTTAATCAGAAAACTTTCTTTTACTATATTGATTAAACAAAAGATAAAAACAGAAATAGAAATAATAACAGAATAAGGTACGAATGGAATCTTTCATATGCAGTATTTCACCTGGCAAAACAAAACATTCTACTTTCAACAACGGCCACATTTATATCCATCTACCTATCTGTTGCTCTAAATTTATCTGTCAATCAATCTACCTATATATACCATAACTGACATCTATTTTGTATTAATTTACCAAAATGGTTAAGGAAACAAAGCATAGCCCTATTCTTTTTTCTAAATTAATATAATAACAACTTTGTGGAAGATAAAGCACTTCTAGGTTTTATAACTGTTCCCAAGCCCGTGATAAAGTCATTGTGAATGAGTGTTAGCTCCTAGTTTTATAGTTACAGCAGCTAGTTTTCTGAGTGAAAAAATAATGTCCCTGGATAAAAAGAACATTAAGCACTGTTTTTAAAGCTGAAACATAATTTTAAATGCAAGAAGTATTTTGGATATTGTTAATAATTTTTAACCAATATGTATAAAATGTGTTTATTTAGATGATAATTTTTCTTTAGGGAAAAATGTAAGTCAGAAAATTAAAATAATATATTTGGCATTACTTATTAATTTAGATTTCCCTGCTTCAGATTAAATTGCCAAGTCAAGGCTGCTAGAATTTATACAAACATTATCAACATATTAATGTTGTTTCAGAGTATGAGAGTGGAAATAAAAGTAACACGTTTCATAGTTTAAATTTCTATTTAATATGTTGACTGAACAAGATCTGGTTGAGTACTACAAATGTATCATGAGGTTCATCATTAACTTCATGGAAATTAGAAAGTCATTTGCTACAGCATTAAATGTATCCCATTTTAAATTGGAGAGATCATGCTAGCAACTCAAAGCAAAAAAAAAAAAAAAAAAAAAAAAAAAAAAAAAAAAAAAAAAAGTCTGAGCAATGTATGGGGTATTTCATTCATGTCAGATTTAAATGTTGATTATAATGATGCTATAATTTAGATTTTTTTTATCTGTACCACATGAAAACAGCAACAAATTAAAAAAACATATGTGATATTAAACAGGAAATAATATTTTCTTTTAAAAAATGCCAAAACTCATGTGTTGTCTCTGTAACAAATCCTTCCTTTTCAGTTATTTTACCTGTTGACATTCTTTTACTAAAACACATATTAATATCTTGAAAGGATACAAAGAATGTGATTAAATGTGTTCCAGCTTTACAGACACTACTACATAGAAATTACTGGGATTCTTTTATTTGGCTATTTTCACAGAAATATTTCACAGGACAAAATGATGAAAGGCATTTTCAGGAAGCTGTCAAACATCATGGCAGTTCTTTGGTGTTTATTTTCTTCTGTTTGGTGCAAAAGACTGGCTTTTTCCTTCAAGTCTAGTAATTAGTTGTTTTATACTATCACTTTTTAATGTGAGTGAAAATTAGATAATTTGGATATACTTGTGAAAACATGATCCCAAATAAATCCAATTAATGGGCACTTCCCCACTGAGATTTTGTTATCATTCATTTAATTATCTTCTCAAGCTTTACTTGTTTTAGCTCTTTAGTCAATAAAGTAAGGGAATTCCTCCAATAGCCTTATACCTCTCCTGCACTTGATACAACAACATACACTGCAAATTTCCATCAGAAGTTTCTAAAGAAATTTCCTACTGACGTGAAATATTTGGTAGACAACTTGATTCTTTTTCATAAGCATTCTGGTTTGATTCTATTCTAGCACTCTTTTGTATTTGTTTTCAGGCCAGAAATTAATTCCATTTGATAGGGTGTGGATTATACAAATTGAAATAACCATGTGCAGGGCATAAGTGCCTTTTTTCCTGGTATTTTATTTATAAATCTTACTGTCTTCCTTTTTTTTTTTTTTTTAATTTACAGAGCTTGATAAATCTATTTAAAAGGTACAACAGGATGACCATGTTATAAGTTTTCAAAAATAAATTTTTATTTAAGAGGGTCTTTTCTTGAATTTAATTATATTTTTGTATGATATCAAATGTTGCCAAATGACTTCTGGAAAAGAGCAAAGTGAATTTTTGGAAAGCAAGTTATTTATACATCTGATTTAATGATTCTTAAGTATGGAGACTTAAATCTCTAACAAACTTTAACATTCTCCCAAATACTAGGTAAGTTTAATTTCAAAGAAGTTTAAAGTTGTTAGGGACAAACATAAATTAGATAGACACATAATTATTTTGTCTAGCCAACCATAATGCACTCTATACTAAATGCTTACAGGATACTTATGAACCTTTCACATTCATATATTTACAAATGACTTTGTATAGCTTTTTTTTTTTTTACTTTGTATACCTCCTTACATATGTACTAATGTTGTAAATTTAGTCCTCTATGGAAAGTCAAACCAAAATGCAAGTAGTTTTGTGTCCAAATGAATGATAATTGAAGCTTTAAAGAAAATTGTCAAGTCACAGTAACAAAAAATCAGCAGATAAAGTTAAAGCAGAGCGACTTTTTTGAATGCCATGCATAAGGTAATACCTATATTAGATGGTGTATTTAAAAGGATTTAGTATTTTTAATTTGTCCTTTGCATTCATATCATTTAGCAAATTAATAGGACACATGTCATGTTTTTTGTAAAAGAGGCCATTGGGTTGTCATGATTCGATTTGTGTTTGGACATCCATGGCTTTTATTAAAAACACATTTACTATAAAAAAATAAATATGACTGTGTTTTCCAATTTGTGCTGACTATTTTTAAACTCAGGAATAATTTCTTCTCTGTTTGACACACAGAAAAACATTTCCAAGACAAGTGCTCTCTTGCAACTTCTTTGAACTGCCCACACATGTGCTGACAGTTCTGATTTAATGGAAACAATATTTTATGGTCTGTTCACCTCTTGGTGAATGCAGGAAGAGAAGTTGAAGAATAAAGTTTGGTATCTATGGTACAATCGTTACACAGCTTGTCAGAAAAGCAAGAGAAAAATGTAAGGTGAAAAAGAAAAAAAAATAGATTAAGGAAATGAGAGGGGAAAAAAATTCTCAGTTTTAATTTAATGACTTTCTGCCTTCAAATAGTTTTGTAATAGATATATGTGACAGGATATTAAAAAAGAGAGCAAAGAGATTTAAATAAACCCCTTTAAACCATAATCTATTGTCCTTAAAGAGAAAAATCAATAGCATTTAGAAAGAAACAAGAAATTTAATCCATGATCCAAGTCTTGGTTAAATTGTGTCACTGGAAACAAACAAAAGAACAAAAATCTAGAGTGATATATCTCCAGCCTTGTACTAACTACTTAATACAAATCTTGATAGAGAAGACTGAATGAAGTATTGGCATCTCTTATCTGAATATAGCCCCAAGATAAGAATATAGCAAAAAAATAGGACATGAGAGAATTTTCCTATACGTGGCCTAAGGATCAATATTTCCAAATCACTAAATAAAATAATTGGCATTGCTTTGTAGGTTTCTGTGGCTGCAATGACCATCAGTATCAAATAAAAAACGCAAAAACACATTACAAGGATGTCTCTCCCTATAAAAGGTTTTGATGTTTTGTAGAATTTGATAATTAACATTTTATATAATTTCATTTTCACTACATTTTTATATTTCCTTACAGATTACATATTATTCTTAGATTCAAAAAAGAAAAAGAAATTCCAATCTAGTCTGTAAATGTTCATATGAAAGCAGCATTTCCAATGGAGTGCTATAATTTGATGCACTTCTTACTGCCCTAATCATGGAGAATTGACTTTGAACATCCCTCGACCCACAGGTTGAGAACCTCTAGCAGGGTCACCTAAGACCATCGGAAAGCACAGATATTTACATTATGATTCATTAACAGTAATTTTGCTACTGTTAATGCAAAATTATAACTGCAAAATTACAGTTATAAAGTAGCAACAAAAATAATTTTATGGTTGGGAGTCACCACAACATGAGGAACTGTATTAAAGGGTCGAGGTATTAGAAAGGTTGAGAACCACTGCCTTAGAAACTTTCTGTCTGTCTCTTGGAAATATTAAATTTCACTCTCAGAGCTGACTTCTGCACTACAGGAAATCTTCCCACCAATTATGGCATCTTCAGTTTTCATGCCCTGTCCCATTATTATTTATGCCTTCTTCTACAAGAGTGTGAAATGTGTGTGGAAAGGCTTAAGATAATATAAATAAATGGTACTTCGGGCTGTTAAGAAGCTAGTGTACAACATTGCCGAAGCCTGTTTGGCTCAGTGGATAGAACGTTGGCCTGTGGACTGAAAGGTCCCAGGTCCGATTCCGGTCAAGGGCATGTACCTTAGTTGTGAGCACATTCCCAGTAGGGGGTGTGCAAGAGGCAGCTGATTGATGTTTCTCTCTCATCGATGTTTCTAGCTTTCTATATCTCTCCCTCTCTGTAAAATATCAATAAAATATATTTTTTAAAAAGAAGCTAGTAAACATCAATCAAACAATGAGAGGAATTAGTCATTCACTCAACAAATGGTGCTGGCCGCTGCCAAGCAGTATGTTGTTAGATAACAGGACAAATCTCTGCCTTACCTATTAACATACAATATGGCCAAACACGGAATAACTATAAATACAAACTATTCAGACCATCTTTTGTGCTATCCACTGTACCAGATCGTTACACAATACCTTGTTTTATCTATAGGGGTGGTTATAAGTAGGTTCACAGTTAAGATATTTTAAACTATTTTGTATGTCTTAAATTGTAAGCATAAAATATTATTTGAATCTTATTGAGCAAGTCCATCAACAAAGGCATGTGTGTATCCATCATTCCCGATAATAATTATGGCCATGTCTGAAGCCACACTGGGCTATGCCACAGAATATGAAATATTTAGCTTAATCCTCTACCCAAATATGTGGTTATGAACTCTAGCATTGCACAACACCATAGTTCTGGAATTCTAAAGCATGCGGCTGCAGTTGAGACCATTTGAAATGTTTTCCTTATATAGATCAACTGTTCTATTTTTTTTCCTAAAAGTCCTGAAGTCTCAATCACCTGACTTTTGTTTCAAAAATTAAAAACAACTATTATATCTTGCATGAGTCATTTTTCTTCTCAGAACAAAAATTTCCATTTTCATTACAAAAGAATTTAGTATTTTTTACCATTCTAATCATTGCTTTTTAAAATATTTTTACAAGCCTAAGTTTCTTAGGAAGTGTGAAGTCTAGGATTAAATATATAATTGCTTCAAGCATAGGTATATTTACTTAATAAAGACTAGATCCTTCATTAATAGAGACTACTATTCACTCTCTCATTATAGAGTATCTTCTTTTAATATAACTTATGGTAGTATTACCTTTTTTTAGTGGCTACATCAAATTGGCAGTTAAGATTGAAATCTATTCCCTATTAAAATTTCTACATGTACTGCTGTTACATTAAGTAAATTCTCCCTTCATGCAGTCCTTGATCATTTGAGTTTTATTTCTTCTTCGGGATATTAAACACTATTAAATTCCACTTCATTCAATTCAGCACATTGTTTTAGCCTATGAATATATTTTAATCCATCCCATAGCCATGAGATTCCATAAAGTGGTAAACATATCCTCTATCTTCACTCGGGTCACTTATAAAAACACTAGAGGCCCCTCAGCCCAGCCTGTACTCTCTCCAATCTGAAAACAATCCAGGACGGCTGGATTCCAACCAATCACCTGCTGGCCTGCCTGCCTGATTGTCCCTAACCACTTCTGCTTGCCAGCCTGATCACCCCCTAACCATTCCCCTGCCAGTCTGATGGATGCCTAACTGCTCTCCTGCCTGCCCAATTGTCCCTAACTGCCCTTCCATGCCAGTCTGGTTGCCCCTAACTGCCCTCTCCTGCTGGCCTGATTGTTCCCAATAGTCCTCTCCTGCTGATCTGGTCCCTCCCTACTGCCCTCCCCTGTAGGCCTGGTCCCACCCAACTGCCCTCCCCTGCTGGCCTGATCGCCCACAACTGCCCTCCTTGCCTGCCATCTTGTGGTGGCCAACTTGTGTGTTATAGTGATAGTCAATTTGCATATTACCTCTTTATTATATGGGATACTGTTCAGAATCAGGTAGAAACAAACATGTGAAATATTAATAGAGTATTACAAACTAAAAAAGCAACAGCTGGCATTTACTGAGCACTTACTATATTCTAGGTTCTATATCACATCTTAAAATATAACACCACATACAAGTCTCAAAATACCAATACTTTTAGATGTACTTATTCATTCTTTTACAGATACATATTAATGGCCTACTCTATATATGAGTCATTGAGCTACTAGTGATAAGAAAAGTGAATAAAATGTACCTTTTATTCTTCCATTACTAGCAACTGACTGATTAATTCTTCATTTTGTCTATACAGATAGCACAGTAAATTATTATATATTTTTGAATAATCTATTTTCTTCCATTTAAAATATTTGAATGGCATCCATAGTAAAAAAAAAAAGGGGGGGGGTGTAGTGTAGGAGTGGATAATTACTCCAAGCTTTCTATGTGGCAATTTCTAAATTACTGGTGCTTTATGACAAAAGATAAAATAAATCATAGAAAAATAGTTTTGTTCCACCACTATGATATTATCCCCAACTCTCACAGCTAACACCTGTTATAATTAAGATGTTGATTTAGGCCAGTCAAATGTAGCCTTCAAAGGAGATTGCTTAATAGAAACAGTAATGCATGTTAAGGTAAAAGAAAAAAAAATTAACTTGTATATATATTTCTATAAATATTCCATTCATGTACAAATATGTGCAAATATTTATTGTTGATATAATATGGGGGAGCACATTATATGTATATTTTTAAGTCATATGGAAATGGGAATATATTATATGTCTGCTTTAGAGAAAATCAAAGTAAATAAAAATAAGTCCCAAAATGAATTATACTCTAAAGCTATTCCAATCAAAATTGCAACAGAGTATGTTTGTTTATTTGTTTGTTTCCAGACCTTACATGGGTGAACATCAAGAATATTCAAGCTTATTTTGAAGCAAAACAGTAAGGAGCAATTATTTCACTTAATATTTTGCAACAGTTAGTATTAAGATATAGTGATTAAAACAATGTATTATTAATTCAGAGAGAGAGAAATGGAGAATAACAGTGAACTCATAAACAGATTTACTAAAAAGAAGGGATTTGGTGTATGTTAGAGTAACATTAGAGGAAAAGATAAGCTCTTCAGTTAAAAATAGTTGTCTACATGGGAGAAAATCACCTCTGTATTACACTACACATAAAAATTAATCCATAAATTAAAGATATAAATCTAAAAAGCAAAGTTTAAATGTCTTAGAAGAACAGATAAGAAAATATTATAATGTACTTAAAGTTTGGAAGAATTTATTAAGACATTAATAATATTAACCAGAAAGAAAAGGATAGGAAATTAAAATTAAATCTAAATGCATAGATAATGATATTTTTAAAATAATGACAATCATATACTGAAAGTAAATATTTAAAAACAAGCAATGAAAGATTAATTAAGGAGTTAAATGGAAGCTCCTATAAGTCAATAGGGGAAAAGACAACCCACAAGGAAAATGGGGTTAATTAAATACTGTGGACTGAAAATATCACAAAATTTCTTCCCTTCCATATGCTCACAAAAAATATAAAGGGGACAAACAATACATAAGTCATCAGAACAAGAAGAATAAAAGAAAATTAAATAATAATAATAATGGTAAGGAGTTCTAAAAAGCTTTTGGAAGATAAAGATTAGACAAACTAAATGCTATTTATGAAATAATATAACCTAAAATTAATAACATAAATCTTAATCTAAAAAGTTAAGAGATACTTCACTGGAATTCAAGAAAAAATATACATAAAAAAGAGAATGATTTAAAAGTGAATATTACAATCAAAGAAACACAGGAACAAAGAATGCTTTAAGAAACATTAAAAAAGTAAGTGCCTAAAGATAAAAAGAAGTTAACAAGGAAAAAGAAGTCCAAAAATAAAAATGAAGGAAGAAGAAAAATAATTCACGGGTAAATGACTAAGAAGATGAAGACTTAACATATGCTTATATTGAATCTTCAAAAAGATAAAATGAAATAAAATACCAAAAACAGGAAACAGGATAAAAAAAAATATATAAATAATTCAAACCCTCACCGGTTTGGTTCAGTGTATATAATGTCAACTTGCAGACTGAAGAGTCCCAGATCTGATTCTGTCAAGGGATCCTGCCCAGGTTTCAGGCTCGATCCCCATTAGGGGGCATGCAGGAGGTAGCCGATCAATGATTCTCCCTCATCATTGATATTTCTATCTCTTGCTCTCTCTTTCTTCCTCTATGAAATCAATAAAAATATATATTTTTAAAAAACTATAATTCAAGAAAACTTGCCCAGTGTAATAAAAAAAGATATTGACATTATATTTTGAAAAGATGGACTGAGTATTTACGAAAACTGATTTTAAAAATGACCAACATTAAGACATATTCCAGTAAGGTTATTAGATATAAAAGAAAAAAATGTCTTAACATCCAAATAAAAAGACCAGTGTCTTTTTATTTGGATGTTAATACTCAATGATAAGCAAACTATCTTTACTTAGGATACAACTATGAGGCTACAGACAAAGTGCTATCCATATCCAAGAGCTCAGAGACTACTGTTCTCATGAACAGTTCCTGATAAATTTAACAGAAAGTGACCTTCAAACAGAAAAGTGGCATTGATATAAGAGCTAATGATGGTCACTCAATACATATTTATTCAAAGAAGTATGACTAAATGAGGGTGATAAGGTGGACAGTACATTATACAATGGCTATATAATTTGACAATATAGATAGAGTAGAGACATTTACAATGTGAGGAGAGTAGGAAAATCATATGCAAAAATGTTAATTGCATTCAGTAATGATATTGTTGAAAGCCTTGCCATTGCTATCCTGAGTCTGTTAATCTACTGAGAGATACAACAAATGAGGATGCTGTACTATGCTAGATCTATCACCTTCACTGTCTTCTGTCTTTGAGAACCAGCAGTTTAAATGTGGAAGAAAATATATTCTGGTGCAAGATAGAAGAGGTTAAGGAAAAATTCTGTGGTTTGTATATTAATGTCTAAGTATCAGAATAAACACTAAAAAGTTATGCAAATAATAATCAAGCCAGTAGCAATGAGCATCTCTAAGGCCCAGATGTACAAGATTAACCTAGAATATCTTGTCAGAGAGACTTCTACATTCTATCAAAAGGAACCAACTTGAGAAATATTTCACTATTTGCAGATGAGACAATTTGAAAATCAATAAAGGTAACTTCAATTTATTGAAACAAATCAAGTGGAAATCCATAAGTTATTAATGTTTAAAAAAAACACTTCTGTCATGGAAAGGTAACTGGAATTCAACTCATTGTTTTGAAAATTAATTAATATAATGAAGCATTGAATAATTTGCCCTACCATTTCTCTATGAATTATATAGGTAGCCATGGTAGATGAAGGGAATTTATCCTTTATAGAAATATTTCAGCTAATAAAAGAAGGAACCATTGTATTAGAATTTCATCCTTTTTTCACTTTGAATGAATTACTGGATATAACTATTGAGTATCAATAGCTGATAACATCATAAAAATAAAGGCAAAAAGTCTTTGCATACCTCCTAGCCATGCAGGCTTGTTTTTATACAACACCACCTCTGAAGAGGACTTGCACCTAAAAGTGAACCTGCATCTTACAAAGTCTCTAGGTCCAATTATCAGGAAATATACAGGACAAAGGAGCCGGTTAAAATACACAATGGGGATGAAATCAGCAAAATTCATACCACAAAAAAATTTATCAGTTGTTTCCTGGTTTCTTCAATGAACAAATGCGAGAAAAAATATGGCAAGATAACATGTAGATTTAAAAAAAAAAACTTTTGCCAATAAACAAAACTTGCAAAAGTTAAAAAAAGAATCCCCCAAATGATTATTTATAGGAGAGAAAATAAGTTGTATTGAGAGGAGGCATATGCAATGTGGAAGACTTTGGTGGTGGTTTGCAAAGTTGCGTTTCTTAATCTGGATGTGTGTTTTTGTTCCCAGAGTATATCTCTAACAATGATGTATTAAACCAAACATTTATTTCATGAGTTTTTCTGTACTTGTGTTATAGTTTACAAAAATGAATAAAAAGGACTGACAAAAAAGTACATAAAAAGTTTTCAGACTTAAAAGACACGAGTTTATTAATTGGAAGAACCTACCAGTTGCCTAGTATAATGGATGGGAAGAGCACTCATCAAGGTATAGGGTCATGAACTGTCAGAACATCTGAAGAAAAAAAATGGTTCCAAACAATTCCAGAAAGGAAGAAATGGGTTCTCATCTTAACATCAGCTCCTGAAGCTACAAGAGATTGAATAAATGCCTTCAAATTTTTAGGGGAAATTATGTTCAACCTATAATTTTATATGTAAACTAAATATTAGTCCAGTGTATCAGCCAAAGAAGGCATGGATCCAAGAGAGAGAAATGGAGTGAGCAATCAGGATGCCTGCTCAAGAGACCAAAGACCAATTGGTCTTGCTCAAAGTGTGACACTAGGGACCCAGGTAGAAATGTTGCTAGAATACAATTGAAACTGATAAAATATCATTGTGTTAAAAAATGTTATTTGTAAGATTTTCTAATTATTTTGCTGACTTTTGGGAGGTGTAGAAAATTAAGTAGCAAATGAAATGATCATTGTGAATATAGAAAAATAACAAAAAGTACAATAAGACATGGAATGTAATCCTTGAACATATATTTGTGCACATCAAAGAAAGTACACAAAAGGGATACTTCTTACAAATAGAAAGGTGGATCAAAAGATATTTTCTCTTCTTTTGACTCTTTTCTGATTGCTTTTCAAAGATGTTACACAAATTTACACTCCCACCAGCAGTATATTAGAATACCTGTTTCCCTATACTCTGCCCAAAAATGTAACTAACAATTTTTTAAGTCTTTTTCAGTTTAATGTAAATGGATGTCAGTATAGTATTAATTTGCATTTTAAATGGAGGTAAAGCATCTTTTCTCATGCTTATAAGCTATTGTATTTCTTTTTATATTAAATGCCTTCCTTTACTTTGTATATTTTTCTATTTGTTTATTAATATCTTCTTATGACTTATAAGAGCTCTCTAGATAAATAAAATCAGTACTTTTTGTCATGTGTGTTGTAAATAATTTTGCACAATTTGTTATTTAAGTTTATGTTATTTTGTGCTGGGAAGAAATGCTTGAATTTACTATTTAAATGTGTCAGCTTCTTTTATGTTTTCTGGATTTTGTGTCTTGCTTAGAAAGGTGCTCTCCATTCCAAGATTTTAAAAAAATTTGTTCATATTTTCTTCTGTTATATATAGTCTCTTTTATGTTTAAATTTACTATTTAAATGTGTCAGCTTCTTTTATGTTTTCTGGATTTTGTGTCTTGCTTAGAAAGGTGCTCTCCATTCCAAGATTTTAAAAAAATTTGTTCATATTTTCTTCTGTTTATAGTTAAATTTTTTATCCTTCTGAAATTTATGTTGACATAATAGGTAAGGAGGAATTTAGTTTTCATTTTTCCTCCCCAGATAAGTCAAGATTGAATACTTTTCAGATTTGAGTAAAATGAATTGTGTTTTATTGTAAAGCTGAGAACTTTTATTTTCAGCCACTGAAATCTACAAGACTGTAGAAGAGCAAGATGCTAGTTAAACCTTATGCAAATTGTGACTATTTCTGTCTCCTAACATGCCTATGACAGAAACCTTCCTGCTCCCTCAGTATGACATCTGATTTTCAAAAAGGAAATCCCCAATGAGTTCCATCCAGGGGAGGGAAAATCTCCTGGATTATGAACCCAGTCTGTACATAGGTGCTGTCACAGGGCTTTGGATTATGAACTGTATTGACGTCTACAAACCATAATTTCTAATTGTAATTGCCACTCCATAGTAAAATAGCTTAAGGATAACAAGTTGGATCAGCCTCATAATCAGAAGAAAATCAATAGCAAAAGAAGGAACTATGCCGAAACCGGTTTGGCTCAATGGATAGAGCGTTGGACTGCAGACTGAAAGGTCCCAGGTTCGATTCCGGTCAAGGGCATGTACTTTGGTTGCGGGCACATCCCCGGTAGGGGGTGTGCAAGAGGCAGCTGGTCGATGTTTCTCTCTCATCGACGTTTCTAGCTCTCTATCTCTCTCCCTTCCTCTCTGTAAAAAATCAATAATATATATATAACAAACAAATAAAAACAAAGTTATGGGGAAAAAAAGGAACTATGATGAATAAGTATTTGGAGCTAGGTTAGAGACAGGAAAGAGCATCAGAAACAGAAGTATTCCTTTATATGTCCCTGGACTTACAGAGCTGAACAAAATGCCTGACAGATGCTGCTGGAGGATTTCCAGGGATCAAGTAGAGTATTTTTTAAAGAAACAGCAGTTGTCTTGATGCCTGAAAAATACTCTAGTGGGTGATGTTGGGTTTATTCAATAGGATGTACAGTCTTCTGATTACTTTTTCTCCTGCTGCTGAGAAAGATCTAATTAGCTGTTTGCTTAACTTCCTCCATTGACCAATTTGCACTATTGCATCTCTGATTCTCCAGACGTTATTTTTTGAGGTTGATTCTTGGGGCCCACACTTTGCTACATGACTCATTTCTATACTTTCTTTACCCTAAACCTTAAAGATTCTAAGAATAGCTATTTAAAAATAAAGAAAAGGAAGAAATAAAAATCTCTATTAGATTTGAAGAATATTTAACAAAAACCACTTGTGTTCTATTATAATTTCCATGAAGGCTTTTAGCAAAGATAAATTAGTTCATGTCATAAATGTGTATATGCTTTAAAAAGCCGTAGGTGTAAAAAACATTTAATTGGTGGTGTGTGAGCAAAACTGCAAAGAAACCCGTTAGTTGATAGTTTTAATACATTTGTCATTAATGGATCTTATTAATGTTAGGTTGTCATGCTACACATGTGTGCACAAAGTTTGAGAGATAAAACAAAATAGCTTAGCAATATGTGCACAGTTTCAAATAAGACATTTTTGGAGAGTTAGGTGAGAGAGGTAAGAAAAAAGAATTGGGTTATTCAACAGACATAAAAAGAAGTGTTAAAAGACAGAACTATTTTTTTCTGGCAAGCAAAAGTTTCTTTGAATAGTAAGCACATATGTTTGTTTCATGGGCTGCAAAATTATTGGTATTGATTGAGGTTCCCAAATAATTAGAGCTGAATTTGAGGGAATCATTATTTATGAACAAAAATCTTAAAAGAAAAGAAACCATTATCAAGATAATATTCATTAGTAATAATTAGTTTTGTCAATTTCCCCTTGAATTTTCCAGGCTAACTCCTGTGTTGAATATTTTCTTTTCCTGTCCTAAATCAGAAGATTCTTTTAAGCAAAAGGGAAAAAAAAGTAAAACTATAGATTTATATATATTTGTCATGAAAGTAACTATGTTCAGACACCAGGAAATATTATGTCCCCTTTTAGCTATGTATACAAAACACACACACACACACACACACACACACACACACACACACACAAAATAAAACAAACACAAACCCATACACAGTAAAGTAGAGAGATGATTTGAGAACCAGGCGGTCACAGTTCCATTCCCAGGCAGGGCACATGTCTGGGTTGTGGGCTCAATCCCCAGTAGAGGGCATGCAAGGGACAGCCAATCAATGGTTCTCTCTCATTGTTGACGTTTCTATCTCTCTCTCTCCCTCTCCCTTCTTCTCTGAATTCAATTATATAGATCATATATAGATATATGATAGATGATAGATAGATGATAGGTGATAGATAGATACATAGATACATAGATATTGTAGATATAGAGATTCAGTCTTAAATATCTTTGCCAAATCATCTAACTATTCTTCTGCACATTAAATAAAAAAGTCCCATCAAGTTCCCTTTACTCAGCTAAGGTATTTCATTACAAAAGCTATCTTCTACCTAATTTTGTCAATATTGGCAAAAATAACATCTCACCAATTTTGAGCTTCAACCATTTTGATCTGTATTTAGTGTCCAAATCCTATCTGACCCAGTTACTATTTACATTGATAGGCTTTCACATCCTCTTTCTATAGAGCCTAAGAAGTTCCTCACTGTGCTCCTGATAGGATGGCCTCTGTAGTAGGTGTATTGTGGGACCCAGTGGCTCAGTCTTCTTGATCACCTTGATCTCCAGAAACGTCCTTTGTGTGGTTTATGTGGCACCTCTTGTTCGAATTGAGTCTTGATTGGTATTGGCCTGTTTGTGCATGGGGCCTTCAGGCTGACTAACAGGGAGGATCAACCTCGACCACAATGTACGAGCTGCTGCGCAGGTGCTGACTACAAGAATCAAAATTCACCTCAGTAGCTTCTGTGCTTGCCCTGATCTCCCTTGAGATATGAAGTTTGTAAAGCTAATTGGGGACCCTGCTCTGATGTTGTCTGAAGCTGGCCACTTGGTGTGTTGGTTCTGGGGATTGTTGGTTGAGATTCTGGAGCAGGCCAATGTCAGACACAGTTCCAGATGCCTTGGAACTTTTGTTGATCTGTATTTATCTGGACAGGTCCTGGATCAAGTCAATCTTTCAAAGCAGGTAAGACAAAGTGTTATTAAAGGCTAACTTAAAAAAATACCATAAAGCCACTTTTATCACATTGATAATTGTTTCAATCTTTCAAAATCTTTACATATAATTTGAAATATACTCAATTTCCTACTACTCTAATCTGTGTATTACCACAGATAAATGACATAAATGAATGGGATTCTTCTGTATAAAATATTTTAATTCTTATAATAACCAAATTATCCTGCAGGACACAGACCAGAACATTGTATAATTATTAGATGGAATATCAAAATATTCCTATAACTGAGTTGAATCAGGTGCTTTTATCACAATTAACTATTAATGGAATCATATTAATAGAAGATTGTTAATCAAGAAAAAGCTTTGGGATAAATCACTGCAAAATTTCTCTAGAAGATTTCTCGTGTGGCACTTTGAGATTTCAATATTGACACTCATATCCATCTGATAAGGCTTTAAAAATCACAGAACTAAAAGATCACATACTGCAATGAAAAAGTCTCTGTGGCTATATTTAGGTTCTAATAAATCATCAGGAATGATCTGGTCAGAAAGATAACTAAGAGACCAGGTAAATCCAGTTAGGAGTTCAAAATTTCTCATCATTACATTTTCCAATCTAATTTTCTTCTTTTGATGTATAGAAGGCTGCTCTGAAGTATTCATATAAGAAATTCACTACTAACAGACATGAGCAACAATGTAGGTCTATCTTTTTTAAAATATATTTTTATTGATTTCAGAGAAAGGGAGAGAGAAAAAGAAACATCAATGATGAGACAGAATCATTGATTGGCTGCCTCCTGCACACCCCATACTGAGGATGGAACTTGCAACCCAGCATATGCCCTGATCAGGAACTGAATCAAGACCTCCTGGTTCATAGGTCAATGCTCAATCACTGAGCTTCATCAATGGGACTGGTCTATCTTTAAATAAATTCATTTTCTAAAGCTGATTTCATTGTGACTCAAGCTGGCCATTGACCCATGATTTGGTTTTCTACCACCTTTACTCCAGATAAAGACACTATTTGGGGAGACATATTTATTGCCTCCAAGTGCATTTTTTCCTTCAAAATGTAATATTAACAATTATCAATATTTGTGGAAATATCAGTGTTTCAGCAACCCAAAAATGCTCAACATGGTCTAAGACCTTACAAAGTGTGGCCCATCAGCGCACACACACACACACACACACACACACACAAAATAAAACACAAACCCATACACAGTAAAGTAGAGAGATGATTTGAGAGCTTGTTAGAGAAGAAAAACCTTGACACCTCCCAGGGACCTACTGAATCAGAATCTGCATTTTTAAAAGATTCGCAAGTAATTCATTTACACATTACAAACTTGAGAAGCTCTTCTTTAAAGTTCAAAAAATGTAGGAATTGTTTTTATTTTTTTATTTTTTAAAATATATTTTATTGATTTTTTTACAGAAAGGAAGGGAGAGGAATAAAGAGTTAGAAACATCGATGAGAGAGAAACATCAATCAGCTGCCTCCTGCACACTCCCTACTAGGGATGTGCCCGCAACCAAGGTACATACAGTTGACCGGAAGCGAACCTGGGACCCTGGAGTCTACAGACCAATGCTCTATCCACTAAGCCAAACCAGATAGGGCAGGAATTGCTTTTGATTTTATTTTCTAAAATCATCCCAGCAAACATTCATATGACATCACATGAACTCAAGCCCTTTTACTTCTTCTGATCAGTTTCCATTACAACATAAATAATGAATCAGCTAAAAGGTTTTCAAGCTCCTTCTAATCAAGCATAGTGGTTCAATGTACTTGAGAACTTATTCTTTTCATTAAACACACTTTTTGCTTAATTGTTCATATGCCACATTTCCCTTTTTACAACTTAATTTGTATAAATGTTAACAGAGAAGAAGAGAGAGCACAGTTGGTAGGGAGAATGTTTTGGGAATGTGAGTGGGATGCATTACAGCTCAGTGTCTATTTTCCCCCGGTTCCACTTCATGGATAATAATTTCAATTACTGGATATATCATTTTAACCAATTTATGTTAACTAGATACTCTCTCATGGGAAACAGATAAACCTCTGCAGTTGAACAAATTACTGACATTTTAACTATATGTATTTCCTTACTTTGATGGCTTAGATGTGACATTTTCTTAAGAATAGAACAAGTGAGCAGAAGTCTTTCTTGCTGTGTTTCATTTTTATTTTCTTAAATAACTGTAAGCTGGTTCTGTGCAGGGTATAAAGCAGGTTGGGCTGGCCTGGAATCTTCCTGAGGCTACCCTTCCCTGTCTACCAACACAAGCTGTTTTGTATTGGTCTTAGTCTGTGGTGTCTGAACCAGCCCTTGTGGTTATTATGATTGAAAAACACTCTTCAGCAATAATCATCAGGAAACTTTGAAAAAGTTATTACTTACAAGGCTATAAATTACACAGCACACCTGGGCTACACAACAAGATTGAGGGTAGAGAAAGAGCAGGTATGCTTATGGGCCTGGCTTCTGCTTTTATTGTAATCAAGCATGGAGGCCTAAGGTTTCATGGGCTCATGAAATGGTCAGTTATTGAACTCAACCAATATTTCTAAAACAAAGAAGCATCAGTTCAGGTGGAAGCCATGGCTCACAATGTGTTTATGGTAGATAGCTATCTTTGAAGTGAATGCCTCTTTGAAATAGATGCCTTTGCAATCTAACTTAAGTCAGGCACTTGCATTATATAAAAAAAAAGAAGGACAAATATCAAGGCTTACACTACATTATCTACTGTTCCCAAACCTGTTCATTGTCTTCCATGTCCGCCTCAATGACCGCTCCATCATCAAACTACTCACTGTAATTATTCATCTCACCCACGGCCTCCATGGCCTCATCATCCTGAGTTTTCACCATATTCCTTGTCTTAATCTTTCTCCTTTGTGTTATCATATTGCCCTGAGGCAGTCTTGCCAAATGAAGCATTTTCTTTCTCCATGATATCTGAAGTCAGTTCTGTTGATGTAGCTGTTTCAATCTCATGGGGCAAGAGTGAGGGCAACAAGGTCGATATGGCATCTAGATAGGTATTTGACCTTGGCCAAGTCATCTAACTTCTCTAAGCATCAGTTTACTCTTATCACAGGGTGAAGGAGTCCCCAGTGGGGTGTGAATGATAGTGGAATGACAGAAAAAGCGAGTTATTTTCAGCTTCCTGCAGGAATGCTCAGTATAAGCCTAGAGTTTAGGCACAAGGGCACAGGCATGTGCATACACATAGATTTAGAAAGCCTAGATTCCAGTCCGAGGTGTAATATTTTAATTTAATGTCAATTTTATTGCATTACAAAAACAAAATATTTTAGCCCTTACCCTAAAGAGGTTGACAGTCTGGTTGTAACAGAGCCTCAAAAAAAGTATAATGAATTTGGTTGGCATGGCTCCATGGTTAAGCTTCAATGTATGAACCAGGAGGTCATAGTTCAATACATGCCCAAGTTGTGGGCTTGATCCCCAGTATGGGGCAGGCAGAAGGCAGCTGATTGGTGATTCTTTCTCATCATTGGTGTTTCTATCTTGCTCTTCCTCTCCCTTCCTCGCTGAAATCAATAAAAATATATTTTTAAAAATGTATAATGAATATACTATATTATATACATTGAATTCAATCACTTAAATTTGTAGTAAGAGTGGCTAGGTTGAATTTTGTAACAGATACATAGGTGAATAAGATAGGTCCCTTCCCTCAAGGCAAGTGTAACTTACTATAGTGAAATTGATAGGTAAAGAGCTTTTTACAAAATAGGACAGAATGAAATGAGTGTCAAATAGGACAAGCAGCACATCAGAGAGTACAGAGAACAAAATGCCGAATGCTGACTGAGAGTATCAAGAAAGAGTTTACAGAGCATGTCCCTTGTAAGAATTTTGAAAGATGGGCAGAGAATATGAGAACATATTCTGAAAAACATGATGGGCAAAGGCACGAAAGCATGAAGGAGCACATGAGAAAATGTGTTGAGCTGAGAGGGAAATGACCCTGGGGAAGAATAATAGAAAGGCTTACCATTATGACTATATAACTATTTGGTATTATTTGAGTTTTTTTTTTGTTTGTTTTTTTAAACATGCCTGTTCTCCTAATTCCCCCCCCCCCCCCCAGTTTAAAGGATGTGATTTTGAAAGGAAAAAAAAAAATGTGTTAGTGCAATAAGAAAAAAAGTGATAAAATTCCCCACCATTTAAGTGTTAATTATAGGCACCAACAGTAAAACCAAACAGGTTTGAAATAAGCAGAAGGCAATTTGTATAAAGGAAACAGGATTTGAGTTGGTCTTGGTTGACAGGGTGGAGATAACTAGATAGAGGAGGAAGAACTGGAATAATTTGTCATTTCACTCCTGGAGCCTTGGCTGACCCAGTTTGCCTGAGTGGAATTGTACAAACACTCCTGGAATGCCTCTGCCCCCATGAGTGCATATCACCTCAGTTGAGTTTTAAAAAGCATGAAATGAAGCATGCTACAGTACAATAGAGTGTTTTTCGGTTTGTTCTTTAAAGTTCTTCCTTAGCAATTTATATCTTCTCCAAAAGCTTAGAACAAATATAAGTCCGAGGCATTTTAATTTCACCTTTTCCTTTTCTTTTCTCTCAGATTTCAGTGTGAAAAGTAAATTTCTGGGTAGAAAATCTGGGCACTTCTATTTCAGTGTTTTTAAAGATATTATTATGGTACTATTAGTTTTTTATAAATGTAAAGGTGTTCTTAACTAAAGAAAAATGATATTTAGAAGTAAACGGATTGAATAGAAATATAACAAACTCAATTAAAGTTATTCTTAAGTGACTGCTTAGAGGTCATGCTAAAATACAAACTAAAGGCTCCAAAAAATAAATGGAAATTAGTGAAGTCTATGCTAAGTACTATTGGTAGGACATAGAGAATTTTTACATTTGATCAATATTTAAGTGATATATAAGCTATTATTAAATTATTTGGCAGTTTTAATTACATTTAACCTTGAAATAAAGCTTCCATGTATTAAGAAAACAAGACTTTCATTAGTTTAATTATTTTTAAGTCTCTATTTTTTGCTTTAATAATTGCATTTTTTAACCTAAATCCAAGGTTTTTAAGCATTGGGATGGTTCATTCCTTTCATTATTACCAAGAGGATCAAAATCTGCATATGGGCCTTCCCATCTGCAAAAGGCAACAGTATGGATGGAAAAGAAAGCTGACTTAATAAAACCAGCTTAGACATCCCCAAACAACTTGTATATATTACTGAGGTCTAGGTCTTCACCTGGACACCAGGAGGAATAGTGAATGTAGTTGCTCATTAGAAGAAAAATCCAGACTTGGGTCCTGCTAATGAGCTGGTAGGAGAAAGGTTAGATGCTCTGAGATTTCCCCAAGTACACCTGGTCAAAACTGAGAGACCAAAACATCACTAATGAGATGCAGATTATGTATATTCTTTAGTTAACAGCTCCAGTATGAGCACTCCATAAAATACATCTTCATCCCTCAATGTCCCCTTCTGCCAAGAATCTTATTCAAATCTCCTCACAAATCCACAGTATTATTCTCTCTCTTTCCCTCTGTCTAAAGGTCATTCCCATGCATTACATCAGCCAATCCTGACCCCTGGGACCTCAGCAAGCTAACCTACCAGTTGGATTGTCTGCCCCCTGGTGGTCAGTGTACTTCACAGTGAGAGGTTGAGCGGCCTCAGCATATCATTAGCATATTACTCTTTGACTGGTTGAATGGCTGACCTCAGATGACCAGACACTTAGTATACTAGGCTTTTATTACATTGGATATACTTGAATCATTACTTTTACTCTCCAACTTTTATTTTCAAAATTTTCAGTCATAGAAGCATTGAAAGAATGCTACCTTTCACTGAGGTTCACCAGTTCTTAACATTTGGCCATATTTATCTTACCCCTCTTTTTCTTTAAACTGAACTATTGGGATGTAAGTTGCACATATTATGGCACTTCACAGCCAAATATATAAGCACAAATCCTCTAAAATAAGATATCTTATGGTGTGTTATTAGTTTGTTTTGTTTTGTTTTGTTTTTATGATAACACTTTAAGAAATTAATGGGCTATAAATCTCCAAGTCAGAAATCAAACTGATGGCCTAGTGGAGCATATTAATCATTAGAAGATCTGTATTTCTATATGGTCTACTAGCACATTCCTGATGCCTTTACTTGGACACCATAGAATTTGAATATAACTTCCTGTACTTCTCTATCTATAATATTTTCTTCCACAGAAGTTGAGTTCCATTTCCATTGTTTTCCTTAAAAACAAAGCACATCTGCCTTTTACATCTACTAATAACTTTCAGCTTATTTGAACATCTGGTTACTTAGGAGGACTTCTAGTATACTTAACAACTGTATAAAAACTACTTTAAGTATCACCAAGACATCTGGCGTAAGATTTTCTTTGGACCTTCCTGCAACACCCATACTTACCCTTTATCCTAAAAGCAGAAGGAACTGAACATAATGAGGATTATCAGCCTCTATCTTAATAACTCTACCTTCCTCCACAGGCAAATCCGTATCATCATTTATAAGTAAGCTTTCATCTCAAGCTTCAGAGCTTCCTATGAATGATGCAAGATGAGAAACCAACATATGTTACACAGAAAATGGTGCTTTGTTCCCACCTGTTTTTCCTGGGGGACCATTCGTGAGAGATCTTCTTGCACAATTTGCAAAACATGTAAGGGATTAAAACACCCACATCTGAGGGATCAAAACACTCCACAAAGAAATTTCACTTCTGCTGCATCTGGAAAAGAAACATGGGAGGTGGCATATGAACTAGCCTAGGAGCCCCGAGCTGTTCCTTCGTATGATAGAAGTCCAGGTACTTCCTCAACCCTCCCTCTTTTACATACTCAAGAATCAAGACAAAGAAGGGAACCTACAGAATTATGATCCCAAGAGTCTATGATACATCCTGCTGAAGGTCTAAAAGCAAGAATTTATCTGGAGCTGGTGTGAGACAGGAAAAGAGACCAAGAACAAGAGATAGAGTATGCATTGTTGGGGTGCTTAGGAAAATAAGTTGAAAATTTAAGTCTGGTGTGAGGGCCCTTTCATTCCCATTTCAGAGTGGGCAGCCAAAACAGGAGCAGATTTTTAAGGTTCTTGTATCAGCAGGATATTGATGTTTGATTGTCATTTTTCTTTTGGAATGTTTAGTGCCAAGACATCTCTTCTTGTCAGACTTGCCTTTTTGGCCAATAGAGATAAAAATCACTTCTATTGATGCTTGCCCAGAGTGTCATTCAATGTCTATTTAAACTTTTTTGAACTTGGAAAAGCTTTTGTTTCTGTCCAGTGAGAACCCTTGTTTGTTTATAACTCATAAAAGAGCAATCATTAGCTTTTCCTCACATGATCCTTCTACTCCAAGAATTTTGGCCAAAGGTTAGGTGGCTTTTAAGTCTCTCCACTCATGTTTCATTTTCCTGCTTCTCTGTTCATGGGCAGGCAGAAAGAGGCACCAGGGCATCTGAAGCTTTCTTCACTGAAAGAAAGATTTTCTAACTTTTACTTAACCCATAGGAAGAATACCATTTTGTATTTAGTTGTTTTTATCTTTCCTAAGAAAACCCAAATTCATGTATTTCTTCCAAAAGAGTACTTCAGCTGTGTATTTATAAAATTAAATATTTAATGATACCCATAGACAGGATCAGAAACTGTTTTCTAAAACAAACACCTCCAAAAAGGGATGGTTAAAACTTGATTTATATGAGAACATAACATCTATATTTCACTTATATCAGAGTAAAAAACCACTTAAACAGAACATATGTAGAAATGCCATAAAAAGAAATATCAAATTGTGTTATATTAATGAGTTCTAAATACTCAAAATGGAGATGGATGGGGGGAAATCTTTAAAGGTAGTTTTCACATAATTTTTTAAAACTTCTCTGAATTACTTGGAAGCTTATGTGTGAAACTCTGCAGTCATGTTTTTCAAAGTGTTCTGTATAGATCAATGCTATCAAAATTTCCAGTGTGTGTTTTTACAATACACATTCTTTTGTTTTTAAAGATGTATTTTATTGAATTTTCACAGAGAGGAAGGGAGAGGAATAAAGAGCTATAAACATCAATGAGAGAGAAACATCGACCAGCTGCCTCCTATACAACCCCCACCGGGGATGTGCTCACAACTAATGTACTTGCCTTTGACAGGAATCGAACCTGGGACCTTTCAGTCTGCAGACCAATGCTCTATCCACTGGCCAAACTGGTTTCAGCTACAATGCACATTCTTGAGCTCTATCATAGATTCTCCCCTGACAATTCTCACCTACATTGATGCTTGAGAACTATTATGAGGGAAAAGAAAAACAAGTAATTATTTGAGAGAAACGATTTTACAAGCATTATCAACAATAATTACAAATGGGGCAATAAATGTCCATGTATTCATAGATAAGTGCTGAAATTTTATTTACTAAGAAATGCCATGGTATCCCAGTAGGTACCATTGATCTGAGTTGATCATTGTTGAAGTTAGATGATGGAAACATAAAGTCATCATTATTCTACTGTCATATATATTTTAATAAAGAAACATTGGGCATAGAGTGATTTACTGTTTTCCACATGAAAAAAACTAAGAGAGATTAATTCTACATGCCTTGAAATCATTTATGTCACATCTGGCATTTAATCTAATTTGACTGTGCTCAATCTGATTAAACACATGCTAATTTGTATTAGAAAGCATTTTTTTATTTTGAAAACAACCTTTTAAATTACAATAGTCATATAGAATTATGGGTTTTGTTTTTTGTTACATTCTTGACATTTTTTATAGTGTTGCTAGTAGCCCTTATTAATTATAACTACTCTGATGTGACATCACCTTTCGTTTTCTGATATTTTTCTTTCCCACATGACCCTTTCTCTCTTGAAAAATAAAATTCTTACTTTGGAAAAGCCGCTTTAATATCTAGGATCAGTGGAAGGGGTCATGTCTCATTTATTAATGTGTTGGAGTCTTCGTCCTTTGGTCTTTTTTGATCTGAAGAAAAATAACTTCATTTTTTCTACTAGCCCCAAATACTCTGCAGCATTGAACTTTTAGCCTCTCGTGCCCAGCAGCTGCTTTTTAAAGGGCTAAACTCTTCTTAGATTGGTTTGTATATAGAAGTAAAACAATTTGAAGTACATCCATAAGTTTTATGAGATCAATAGACTAGTCTATGCAGGAGATAGAAAAATGCTACTAAGAGCTGTGCAAGCCAAAAGTATTTTATAAACAGCTCAACAGCCTTTATAGACATCAGCAAGACTGCACTAATTAATACCTTCCAGCTTCTCCCAATTATACTGCTGTGTAGGCAAAGCGTAGTTAGATTAATCTAGGTCAAGATTGGAACAGTCTACAGCCATGAATATAGAAATAGCCCAAGACAAAAAAAAATTATATTGTAAAGCTTTATTTTAACATGTATATCCACTTACAGGTGCAGGGAGATTACAAAGGCAGAATCAAGATGACAAGAGCTTAAATGGAAGAAAAAAAAATTTTTTTTTAAATCAGTTAGCTTCTTGTTAATAAATGCATAGCCAGGCTGTTTTAGATAATACACTTTGCCTCTCCTACTGTCATTGGATCATGTTGACTGTGCTTAATTGATAGTAAGTGGTAATGACATGAGCTTCTATATATACTACATCATTGATAGTCAAAACTCATTGTCTAAATAAACAAGCAACTCTAAATTGTATTGCTTAAATGTAGTCTTTGGTGTTAAAAATATGAAGCAAAACAAAGAAGTGATTGTCATAAGGCTGGGTCAGGAATTACTTCTTTGAGGGTTATTACATAGAGGGTTATATTTGGGAGCTGGTACACAGAGTACTTCAGGGTTGCTGACAGCATCATCTTTCTTAAATTGAGAGGTAGCTACATAGTTATTTGTTTTTAAAATAATTAATTAATCTACATATTTATGCTTTATATTTTTCTAATGTATATTTTATTTTTATAAGTTTTTAAAAAATATTTAAATAAAACAACTAATGTACATCTGGCTTCCTAAACATGGCTCTGAGCAATCTGAAACAGCAATCAAACCAGAATTTCTAATAGGTTGTTAAAAAATACACACACACACACACACACACACACACATATATATATGTGTGTGTGTGTGTGTGAAGAAATAAAATAATGTATTAAAGTATATAAACATATATACATGGATATTATAAACATATATATGTTTATATAAAGTATATAAACATATATATGTTTATATACTTTAATGTATTAAAGTATATAAACATATATACATGGATATTATATATATATATATAATATCCATGTATATATGTTTATATACTTTAATACATTATTTTATTTCTTCAGTAAAGATGTACCTGAAGCAATATTTATGGCATCTGGTTAAAACTACAGGAGCCCACTTTGAGTTAATAGTTCATTTTAACTTTTTTTCGCATACCATTATACTCTAAATCATTTCTTAGCTTTGAATTCCTTCATAGTATGATTTCATATTTCCTAATCGGTCACTTTAGCCTATCTTCTATAAGGTCCTCCTGTCAAATTACCAAGGACATTTGATCTTCTCTCACTAAATATTAGGTAATACTACTTCTAGCAGACTCACCAAGTACTCTTTAGTCCAAGCTAAAAAAGAGCCCAAACTAAAGCTCTGATAGTTTAAGTGACTTAAACCTAACCACCAAGCTGCAGATAGTTTTATGTTTTTTAAAATATATTTTCTTAATTTCAGAGAGAAAGAGAAACATCAATGATGAGAGACAGTCATTGACTGGCTGCCTCCTGCATGCCACCCTCTGGGAACTCAAGCCCACAACCCAGGTGTGTGCCCTGTCCAGGAATTGAACTGTGACTTTCTGGTTCATAGGCTGATGTTCAACCACTGAGCAACACTGGCAGGGCTACCTTTGTTTTTTTCTTTTTTGATGTCAAAAGTAGTACACATATGCTATTATAACCTAAAATAAATTGAATTTGACTATCTATATGTATATATATGTATATATATATGTATGTATATATATATAAATATGTATATATATAAAATAAAAATTAAGCCTAGAATTAAATTAATTAGATAGTCAATATGCAAATTAACCAGGACTCAGGAGGAAGCTGTGAGGGCAGGTGGGCTGGAGGGGACTGTGTGTACAATGAGGCAAGCTATGGATGCCACAGGCCCACAGAGAACAGGCCTTCCAGCTGCAGCACACTGGCAGTCCCACCTCTGCATGAGCCACAGAGGAGACACTTTTTCTGATCGCTCATTGGATAAGCTCCCTGTATGCCATGCTCAGTGTTCATGGTAACTCGGGTAATAAAAATACAAGGTGATCTAAGGTTTTTCCACCTCACTCCTGGAGGAAAAAACGAAGGTCCACTGCTGGAGAGGCTAAGAAATGTCATCTCCTGGAAAAGGAAGATTGCTTTCGATGGGAAGGCAGACTGCAAGATACTGTATGAGTGAGAAAACAAGGGGGAGTATGTGGTTGTACAGGGAGTATTTGTTGGCACAGGGGTCCTCAAACTTTTTAAAGTGGGGGCCAGATCACGGTCCCTCAGAGAGCTGGAGGGCCGGACTATATGAACTACTAATTCCTACTGTAACACCTTGGCTGCGCTCACTGCCCAAAAAACCTGGCGGGCCAGATCAGACTCCTCTGCGGGCTGCATGTGGCCCGCGGGCCGTAGTTTGAAGACCCCTGCAGGGGACTGTCAGGGTGCCCCTGATCCAGCAGCTCACACTGCTGCTGGTTCCCTCCCAGAGCAAGTGGCTTGGATGTGGAGATCGTGCATCTTGAAGGAAAAGTGGATGTTCTTGGGAGCCTGAAAAGCCCAGGGAATCTATCGGGTCTAGTACTAATTAATGTCGTTTTTAACATTCGTTTAAAATCTTGCTTGGCGTTGACTTGTATTGACATAACCTTCAAACACGTGGTATCTACAGAACGTGTGAAGTGCAATTAACAAGTTTTGCTTGAAAAAGTTTGTGTTTGGTTTGGTTTTTGTTGCAAAACTAGGGCTAAGAAGATGGCGGATGAAGAGCATATTCGATATTCGGCACTGCATGCTTTACAAGTTCCAATTAGGAAGAAAAGCAAGTGAGGCTGCAAAAAACATCTGTAGTGCTCTTGGTCAAGATGCAGTTAGCGCCAGAAAATGCCAGCGTTGGTTTGAGAAATTTCGCGAAGGAAATTTTTCGTTAGATGACAAGAGTGGTCGAGGCCGTGTGTCCAATTTTGATCAAGAAGCTCTTCAAGCTCTTTTGGTGCAAAATCCTCAAATTACCCAACAAGAGCTTGCGACAACTTTAAATTGTTCACAAAAAACAATTTCCAATCAATTGCGTGCACTTGGCAAAGTCCAAACGTTTGGAAAATGGGTTCCTCATGAGTTGACCCACAACAACCGTAATCAAAGAGTCACAATTTGCAGTTCGCTCCTCTCTCGTCAAAACCGTTTGCCGTTTTTAGAGCAAATTGTTACCGGAGATGAAGAATGGGTGCTGTATGTTAATTTGAAAAGGTGGCCTGAATGGTTGGACAAAAATGAGGCTCTGCAGCCCACGCCAAAATCTGACTTGCATGCGAAAAAAGTGATGTTGTGTGTTTGGTGGAATTTTAAAGGGATTCTTCATTATGAACTTTTACCATCTAACCCACATATGTCAAACACAAGGCCCGCGGGCCAAATCCAGCCCGCCGGGCCTTGCAATGTGGCCCGCACCGCGCTGTCATCACTGCACTCCGCTGTCAGTTTATGACATTGTCAGTTTATGACTGTTCAGTAAACCATTCGGCCCGCGATTTAGGCTGGATTTTAGATTTTGGCCCCTTCTCTGATTGAGTTCGACACCCCTAATAACCAAACCATTACAAGTGCAGTGTATAGTGCCCAATTGGAAAGGTTAGCCCAAGCTTTAAGAGAAAAAGAACCCGCGCTGATTAATCGGAAGGGCGTAATTCTTCACCACGATAACACACGACCGCATAACGCACGACCGCAAACGTGGTCGTGCGTTCCAACTGAAAAACTGCGCCAGTTGGAATGGGAAGTTCTCCCTCAACCTGCATATTCTCCTGATATTGCCCCTTCCGATTACCATTTGTTTCGTTCTTTGCAAAACTTTCTTCTTGGAAAAAAATTTAATAATGAAGAATGCCTCAAAAATGCATTGACCGAATTTTTTGCATCAAAATCACAAGAATTTTACAACAGAGGGATTAAAATGCTTCCTGAGTGTTGGGCACAAGTAGTAGAAAACAATGGCAACTATATTGTTGATTAAATTTTGTTGTATTGTTTAAATAAATTCGATTTAAAAAAGTATTAGAAAACGACATTAATTATTACTAGACCTAATACAACTACAGCACCCACCAAACAGCTGCAAACCCAAGTACAGTGCTTCCCAAGTGGTGCAAGCTCGCGGATTCAAAGGTCCCCTACACTCCACCATGAAAGTCAGATTTCGCCTGTGAGAAGGTGATGTCTGTGTCCCGGTCTGAGAGAAACACATGCACTGTAGGAGCTGGAGACCTGGGGAAGTCTGTGCCTAAAAAAACCCGTGGCTGTTGGGGCTGGAGTGATCCATGAATGTGGAAGGGAGTCTGTAGAGCTGCTAACAGAAGGGAACTCTAAAAAGCAAACCATTTTGATCAGGGCACAAAAGGACAGCCTAAAAATTCAAAAGTATGCCAGCTGCTTAGACCCAAGGGAAAGAAAAGACTGCACAGACTTGCTTGAAGCCCCGGAGTTCGCACACTTAGTTCTGGCTCTTTTTTTTTTTTTTTTTTTTTTTTTACAGAGAGGAAGGGAGAGAGATAGAGAGCTAGAAATGTCGATGAGAGAGAAACATCGACCAGCTGCCTCCTGCACACCCCCTACCGGGGATGTGCCCGCAACCAATATACATGCCCTTGACCGGAATCGAACCTGGGATCCTTCAGTCTGCAGACCTATGCTCTACCACTGAGCCAAACCGGTTTCGGCTGGCTCTTTTTTTTTTTTTCCCCCTCTTTAAATCTTTGCTTCTGATTACTAAGCCCTATAGGATCATCTAACTGGGGACACTCTAAGAGACTGCAAGAGAAAGTTTTTTTCTGAAACCTGGGGATCAGAGTGGGGAATAACCATCAAAGAACCCCCTCTGGGGCAACCCATTCCCCAAACCAGTATTAAGTGCCACAGGGAAAGCAGGATCTAGGCACTGGCTAGCGAGGACCTATAGACCCAGAGGTCAATCCAGATACACTGCCACCCAGGGGTTGAATCACAAATTGACTCTTGTGTAATCACAAATAAACTGCCTGCTTAAAAATCAGGACTGGCTTAAAACACGGAGGAGCAGTGGAACACAGGGAACTTTAATACTGTCCTGACTAGGAAACAGGCGTGCCAAACAGAACAGTAGAGAAAGTGAATGACCTTCACTACTGCACATTTTTATTTTTTATATATTTTTTTTCTTAAGAAACTGGTTTTTTTTTCTCTTTTCCTCACTTGATTTTACCTTTTTAATTATTAAATTTTTATTTTCACTCCGCATTATTACTATTACTATTTTACTTTTTAAAAATATTTTTTCTCTTGATTTTACTTTGGGATTAGTGTTATACATTCTATTTTCATCTTTCCTTTAGCATCATTTTACTCTATCTCAACTTTATCTTTACACCATTACTCTCTTCCTCACTCTTCCACTTTTGTTGTCCTGTTTCTCTAACCATATTCCTGCTTTAGATTTTCCCTATTCCTTCCTTTTACCCCTGTTAAAATTTAATCCTACTTATATATCTAATTTCCAATCCCCTGCTCCAAGTCCATACACATCTCTCTCTTCTCTTTCTTCACTGTCCAGATTTTTTCTCTCTCTGTACTTTTGTTATTTGCTTGATTGTTGATTATATCAATTTTTTATGCTTGTTTGTGAGATTGTTTTGCTTTTGTTTTTGTTTGTTGTTGTTTCTTTTTTTTTTTGCTTCTGTTTTTCCTTGCCTCACTTGATATTAGTTTTTGTTTGTAGTTTGCATTCATCTCCAGGTATTTGTTGCTGGCATGTGTTGGGATTAGTGGCTGTTCTATTGGAGTATTCTCTCCATAAATATAGTTTTTTGCCCTCTTATTTCTTATTCTTTCTCTCTTTTTTTTTTCCTTTTCCCAATTTCATTTTTGCATTCCTTTTTTTCCCCTTATACTATAATTCACCTTTCTCTTGTGGTCACCTTTATTTGTGGTTATTAATAGTGTGAATACATTTGTGTTCAGTGCCTTGTATGTTATACCTTTTTGTATTATATTTTGTTCCTACATCAACATAGAAGAGAGAGAACTACATAATCAGACATGCAGAGAAGAGAAGAGAGAACATGGGGAGAAAAAGTAACAGACTGCATACTAAAGAAAAGGAGGAATCACCACAAAAGGAAGTAAACAGAACGGAACGTCAGAGAAAGAATTAAGAGAAATGGACATAATGTGGATGAAAAGAATGGAAGACTAATTTGATAATATGTGTAAGAACCAAACAACAAGTGCTGGCAAGGATGCAGAGAAAAAGGAACCCTTGTGCACTGCTGGTGGGAATGCAGACTGGTGCAGCCACTGTAGAGAACAGTATGGAGTTTCCTCAAAAAACTAAAAATGGAACTACCTTTTGACCCAGTAATCCCACCTCTAAGAATACATCCCAAGAAACTAGAAATACCAATCAGAAAGGATATATGTTCATAGCAGCACAATTTACAATAGCTAAGATTTGGAAATAGCCTAAATGCCCATTAGCAAATTAGTGGATCAGAAAACAATGGTACATCTACACAATGGAATACTATGCTGCTATAAAAAAAAGGAACTCTTACCATTTGCAGCAGCATGGATAGGACTAGAAAGCATTATGTTAAGTGAAATAAGTCAGGCAATGAAAGAAAAATACCACATGATCTCACTCATTTATGGAAAATAAAGTACATTATAACCTGATGAACAAAAAGATAGATTCAGGGGAAGTAAAGCACCTAACAGACTTTCAAATTACAATATGAAGTCTGGGGAGTGTTAGGGAGAGGGGGAAAGAGATCAACCAAAGGACTTGTATGCATGCATATAAGCACTCCAATGGACACAAGACCCTGGGGGGGAGCAGATGAGGGCATGCAACAGCGGGTATGGGAGGGATGGGGGAAGGCCAATGGGGAAAAAAAGGAGATATATGCATTACTATATGTTATACTTTGAACAATAAAAAAAATAAGAAAAAATAAATAAAATGTAAAAAAAGAAAAAAAAAAGAAAAAAAGAAATGTCATAACTTGCCCTTGCCAGCTTGGCTCAGTGGATAGAGCCTCGGCCTACCAATCACAAGGTCTAGGTTTGATTCTAGTCAAGGTCATGTTCCTAGGTTGCAGACTCCTCCCTGGCTTGGCCCCAGGTCAGGGATTATGCAGGAGGTAACCAATTGAAGTGTCCCTCTCACATTGATGTTTCTCTCTGTCTTTTCCTCTCTCTTTCATGCTCTCTAAAAATCAATGGAAAAATACCCTCAAGTGAGGATAAAAAAAGAAAGAAAGAAAGAAAAAAATGTCATAGCTTGTGAGAGAGACACCTAAAATGCCTAAAGAAAGTTGTCATTTTTTTTTTTTTTGTGGTGAAAGAAGTAGAGTCTGTGTTGATAAAAACACCTTGGCAGCTGCAGTGGCCGGCAGTGGCAGCAGCAGCAGATGATGGGGGTGGTGCCTTCCCCAGATCAGCCCTGTCATCTCCTGCAGAGGGAGGCCAAACTGTGGCGTAGGCCCACTCCCTGCAGGGGATGTCCTACTGAAGGCAGGCCTAAGCCATCAGTACAGCATCTTCTTGAGGGCTCCCGGATTGGAGATGTGGCAGGTCAGGCTGAAGGACCCACACACACACAGTTAATGAATGTCATGCACCAGGTCTCTAGTACCGATGTAACAATCAATATCCATAATTCACTTAATTCAATAGAATTATAAGAACTCTTAACACTCTTAAACCTGAGCCCAGACAATACCAGGGAAATCCTAGCCCAATGCCTCACATCAAATGAGAAATACAAAGAAATTAAAGCAAAAAACAAAAAATATGTGTGTGTTTTCTAAAGAGTGCTGCATTTATAAGTGCAATGGGATATTACTAAAGTGAAATAGAAGAAGACACATTTTGTTAGCTGGACTAAACTCAGCGACAAGTTGCTGCTTAGTCACCATCCTAATAATATCTACAAAACATCGAACTCTGCCATTGTTCCCAAGTCATTTCCAAGCTTCCCACAGCTCTTCAGACAAATCTTCCCACATCATACTCCCTCTTATTTAGTCACCTTCTCTGAATGTATTCCATTTCTATGCCCAGGACTTATTTTTAAAATCCAACTCCCAACATTTAGTGTTTAGTGTTCTTTCATTCAGAGCTACCTCTGAACTAAAAAAAAATACCCTCTGGAGCATAGATCCAACTTACCCAAGGAAATAGGAAAATGGGGGGATTTTAGGGTTGGGAATGTGCCCAGGCAGAGGAATAGATGATCATTGCCCCAGTCCCATTATGAAGATGCTGACTGCTCTGTGCATGTGGATGTGTAGGTTGACACAGCAATCCTAGAATTCTTGGAACCCAGACACCCAAGAAGTAGCCACAGGAGTTTCAAACCAATTTAAGTATTTTTAAAATCTTGGAGAAAAATTCTGTTCTCCCAAGATATGCTCACAGTAGACTAATGTAAACAGTTTGCCTAGAAGACAAAATATTTGTCAGAACTGAGAGCGGAAAGACACATTATAAAAAGTGCCTTCGGTGATATGAGATTGGGATCTACTGCTCCAGGGAATAAGGATTTAGGCTATTTATATCCTGAACAGGATCATACATATACAAGAACTCTATAAATATTAAACAACTACCTTTCAGAAGTTACATTGTAGTGAGTAGAAGATACTTTGAAAGTGATTAACATGGCGTCCTAAAAAAAACAAACCCTTGATCCTATGCTGTTACAGAATGCTACTGCAAGGAGACTCCATATAATGTAAACCGAAATATTATAATCCTACTATTTCAAGTCTTACAAAATTTGGAGGAAACTAAAATACCAATTATTTTAGTGGTGGCAATAAAGTTTGTTTATGCATGAATGTATTCATTTCTTTAGGGATCAGTTGGTTTATTCCAAGAAGTAGGGTACTTTTCCTTCTGTTCTCAAGGCTAAATGAGACGTTTCATAAAACACACACTGAATACAGGTATTTCTAATAGGTTGTCTCTAAAATGTGCTCTTGGATGACTTGGCACCTCTGCCACAGCCATGAACTAAATAATGTGGAAAAGTTGCTTAATTTCTCTGAACCTATAGCTGATGAGAATAATTGGATGGAATTGAAGATCAAAGAATACATCTAAAAAACATTTTGCAAACTGTAAGGGCACATTCTTTGTAAAAGGCTCACCCCTCATCCCCAATACTGGCATTTTTAGTACTATATTGAACCATTCCCCCCCCCCCCCATGAACTTATATTATTAGATGTTATTATTCTTGTAGAGTTTGAGTTCAAGAGGTAATTATGTATATGATTTATCACCAAACAACATGTGTCAATTACATCAGAGTCAAACAAATTCAAACTCCTCAGATATACCTTGGAATCTCTATAATCAGTAAGAATAAATGCTTTTCTGGCTGCTGGGCCTCAATGGTTGAGTGTTTGCTTATGAAGCAAGAGGTTCAATTCCCTTCAGAGCACATGCCCAGGTTGCAAGCTCGATCCCCAGTGTAGGGCATGCAGGAGGCAGCTGATCAATGATTATCTCTAATTATTGATGTTTCTATCTCTCTCCCTTTCCATTCCTCTTTAAAATCAATAAAAATGTATTTTTATAAAGGAATAAATGCTTGTTAAATAAGACATGCAAAACTTAAATATATGGCAAAGAATATACAGATATAGACAAAAAGCATTTAACTGCTTCAGATAAATACATTCATGATGGTTTTACTATATAAATAATAGATGAAATGTGCAAACAACTTTAAAATTAACATTAAAGTAAATAATGTTTGAAATTAGTTTGAATCAAATCAAAACAATAGTAAATATTTGTTTTACAAGTTTACAACTGCTTTGATTATTATGAACTGAGTGCTATGCAGTGAGATTGATATATATAAATTTTTAAAATTTCTTCCTTTCATGTTTTTATTCTGGCTTATTGTCTGTTCCTAAACTTTTTTTATAAAAGTGTTCTAGTCTTATTTCACTGAGGGAAACAACAATATAACATTCTGAGAATTAAAGGGTCAGCTACCTGCTTTATTAGAACAGAGTCTTGTGCTCAAAGGCATTGCTTCTCTGAAACACTGAAATTGCTAAAATTCACATTGCCCTTGAAAATAAAATAAAATACAACAGTTGCAAATAGGTTGGAAACTCACAATTCCTATCGCAGCTGCTCTAGGGATATGGTAGGAAATTGACTTTTGTAATGAAGTGTTACTCATGCCTTCAAACACGGGATTACTTGTTGTGCCTCCTGGGGTTAAGACACGGTTGTCACTCTTTCCTTCAAAATCTCACTGCTAGCTTTCTGAATTCAACATTGATACACACAATTATTCCTGGTGCCTATGCTGATTGGGCAGGCTGCGTTGACACCACAAATATTTAATCATTAATTTATTCTCTTATTCAGCATTAATTTACTTGTACCCATAAACTATCAGACATTAAGTTAGGTGTCATAAAAACTAGATTATAATGTACCTTTAAGGTATTTATTTATATTTATTTATTTATTTATTTTAATATATTTTATTGATTTTTTAGAGAGAGGAAGGAAGAGAGAGATAGAGAGCTGGAAACGTCAATGAGAAACATCGACCAGTTGCCTCTTGCACACCCCCTACCGGGGATGTGCCCGCAACCAAGGTACATGCCCTTGACCAGAATCGAACCAGGGACCTTTCAGTCCACAGACCGATGCTCTACCACTGAGCCAAACCGATTTCAGCCCTTTAAGGTATTTATATTCCAGGGTTCTGTGTGCACTTGTACAACCAAGTATTAAAGTGGAATTTAATAGGTATAATGATAGATATGGACACAGGATTCTGCATAAAAGAGAGAAGTTGCTAAACATCCCCAAGGTACACATTAAAAAATTGTCATAAAATTCACATATACATCAAAACACTAATTTAGATGTCTATAACAATATGTGAAAAATAAACAACATACACTTAGACAATAAATGCACAAAAAATCATAAGCGAAATTAGAAAATATTTTGAGGCAAATAAAAATGAAAATACACCATACCAGAATGTATTGGGTACTGCAAAAGTGGTATTAAGAGTGAATTATAGAGAGTCTGTGCCATCTTGAAGGGGAGAGCTTCTGTGACTGAAATCCCAGCCTAACCTCCACCCAGGATGCTCTTATATACTACCCAGGATCCTACAGCCACTCTGCCAGAGAACTGCTCCCTCAGCTGTTGACCCACAGACAATGGAACTTCAGTCCCTCAAGCTGAGGGCTCCTGTGAGCTCTGGAGGGTGCTCCCCTCCCCTTAGCCAGAGGTTTTAGCCCCCGGCACCATGAGCATGTGTGTGCAGTAGCAGCAGAGTCTTACCCAGCAGCCCCGAGCTCCATGTCCATGGGTACAAACAGTCAAGCCTTTCAAGCAGCCTCTGGAACTGTGACCACTCCAGCAGCTGTGTGAGCATCCACCACCAGTGACTGCCAGAGGAGCAGTCATTGCCTGCAACTGCTCAAAGAGCTTATCCCTCCTCCCCAGGAGCAGCCACCATCTGCAACTGCATGAGGAGCAGCAACTCTGTGACTGTTGAGGAGCAGCAGCCCCATGAATGCTACAGGTCCAGCCACCCCCTGGTTACCATCTCTCAGGAGCAGCTACCGCCTGTAACCACCCAAGAAGCAGATACCACCAGCAACCTCGTGACCACCACAGCAGCCACAGGCCTCACATGATTTGACATCTAGATCCTTTGGTGAGAACAAAAGTGGGGAGACAGAAGAATAAACCCCAAAGAAAAGAAAATAAGAAAGCACCATAAAGAGAAATAAATAAAATAAAGGCATGCAATATGTCAGAAAAAGAATTGAGCATAAGGGTCATACAGTTCATAAACTGGATGGATGAGAAAATCAACAACTTATGTAAGAATTAGGAGGAAATAAAGAGTGATATAGCTGCAATAGAAAACAATATAGAAGCTTTCAACAGTAGACTAGGAGAAGCAGAGGACCAAATTAGTGAATTAGAAGACAAGGAGCAAAACACACCCAATATGAACTGCAATTGGAGAAAAAAATCAAAAGACAGGAGGAGAGCCTGAGGGAACCTTGGCACAAATGAAACAAAGCAACCACATGTATAAAAAGAATGCCAGAATAACAAGAAGAGGAGCAAGGGTTAGAAACCTATTTAAAGAAATAATGTCAGAAAAGTTCCCTGATTTGGGAAGAAAAAGTCACACAAACACAATGAGTCCCAAACAAGATGAACCCCAAAAGACTCACACTAAGACATGTCATAATTACAATGGCAAATGTTAATGACAAAGGTAGAATATTAAAGTCTTCAAGAGAGAGACAGAAAGTTACCTACAGGAAATTTCCCATTAGATTATCAAATGATTTCTCAATAGAAACACATCAGGCCAGAAAGAAATGGAAGGAAGTATATAAAATGATGCAAAGCAAGGTACTGAATCCAAGAATACTCTATCCAGCAAGGTTATCATTCAAAATTGAAGGGGCACTCAGAAGCTTCACAGACAAATAAATTAATAAATAAATAAATAAATAAAACTAAGGGAATATATCACTACCAAGTGAGCAATGCAAGAAATACTAAAGGAAATATTGTAAAAAGAAGAAATCTGTAGAAAAGAAGGAACACAGGCACAGAAAATAAAAATGGCTATAGATAAGTACCTATCAATAACTTTAATTGTCAATGGCATAAATGCTCCAATTAAAAGACATGGAGTAGCTGAATTGATAAGAAAACATGACCCATATATGGAGCCTCTTCCATGTCTGCATGGTTCAGGGGTCCTGTTCAGGGTCCTGTGTTTTGGATAAGGTCGCACACAAATGAAAAGAGACTGGAGAAGAGTTAATTTGGGAAAATGGGGAGCCAGGTCGGAGTCCACCTCTAGGGGGGAGGACTACTACTGCTCTGGCTGTGCTATCCCTTTTAATGAGGCTATGGGAAACACCCATATCCCTTTGGTAGGAAATTCCAATAATAGACAATCAGCAAGAATTTACATATGATTAACCAGTGGCGGTTGCTTTAACTACCAATGTCTCAACTAAACAGTAAATGATTAGCTCCTACCATTCAGAGCAATTAAGGTTGACCAGCCTTCCAGATTCCCTTTTCACATTTCTCTATTACTGACAATGGTCGGTTTCCAGCACCCATATATAAAGTGAATTAAAAAACTGTGGTACATCTACACAATGCTGCTATAAAAAAAATAAGAAATTCTTATCATTTACCATAGCATCGGTGGAACTGGAGAGCATTAAGGTAAGTGAAATAAGCCAGTCAGAGAAAGATAAATATCACAAGATCTCACTCATTTCTGGAATATAATGAACAATATAAACTGATGAACAAAAATGGATCCAGAGACAGAGAAGTATAGAACAGACCGTCAAACCTGAGGGAAGGCAGGAGATCAACCAAAGGACTTCTATGCATGCATATGAGCAAAACCAATGGACACAGACTGGGTGGGGGAAGGGCACATGCTTGAAGGTGGGGTGGCCAAGAAGAGGTCAATGAGGAAAAAGGTGATTTATGTAGTTTTTTAAACAATAAATAGTTTAAAGTAATTAAAAATTGGGGGGGAGGTATGGAAACAACCTAAGTGTTCATTGACAGATGAATAAATAAAGAAATTGTGGAAAATAATTTAAAAAAGAGTGAAGTTTATAGTAGCATGCACCTACATTAAAAAAGAAGAAGAAAGAGCCTACCAGTGTGGCTTAGTGGTTGAGTGTCGACCCATGAACCAGGTCACAATTTAATTTCTTCTCAGGGCACATGCCTAGATTGTGGGCTCAATCCTCTTCTCTCTCATCATTGATGTTTCTATCTCTCCCTCTTCCTTCCTCTCTCTCTGAAATAAATAAAAACTTATTTTTAAACATTTTTAAAAAGAAGAAAGATTTGAAATAGTCTAATTTTATACTGCCAGGAACTAAAAAAAGAAAAAGAGCATCGTAGCTCCACATTAACAGAAGGAATAAAATATTAAAGATTAAAGAATAATTAAATAAAATTAGGAATAGAAAAACTCAGTGAAACTAAGAGTTGATATTTGAAAGATATACAAACCTGACAAATTTTTAACTAGCCTTACTAATAAAAAAATTTCAAGCAATTAAAATTAGTAAAGAAAGAAGACACATGACAACTGATGCAACAGAAATCAAGATGTTCATAATAGGGGAAACTGGAAGGAGGTGATTTATGAAAAACTCTCTGTACTTCCTGGGGAATTTTCTGTAAAACTAAAACTGCTCTAAAATATAAAGTTTATGAAAAAGGGTGAGAGAAAATGGTTAAAATTAATTGTAATAATATATTCAAATTACAAAATCCAGAGTATTATTTTATCAACAAAAATTTTGTACTTTTATCATACAAAATGTTTGCAATGTATTGTGTAATGTTATACTTAGATACTTTTAAATTTACATTAGCCACAATTCAAGTGCTCAATAGCCACATCTGGCTAGTGGCTTCAATATTAAATAGTGCATGTAGCTATAATAATAAAAGCATAATATGCTAGTTAGACCAGACGTCCTTCCGGATGGCCTTCCGAACAGAGCTGGTGTTCCAAGGGAAGCCCAAGTCTCAGGTGCTAGAGAGGAGACAGTGCCAGCAGCCAGGGGAAGGAAGGCCTACTCTTGCACGAATTTCATGCATCGGGCCTCTAGTACATAGATAATGCCTTAATTGTTAGAATAAAGGTGTACACAGGATATAATAAAATTGTGGGTAGGGGGTACTTAAGGCAGCTTATGGGACAGAAAAAGTCTCAGAGAGAGGATGGGCCTGAGTAGATACTTGATGAATTATGAGAATTACCTAGTAAGCACAAAATACCATGCAAAGCCAAGGCAAGAGTCAAAGTCAGGCTTGATGGAGTCAGTCAGTAAAACTATCATGAACCACTACTAGATCCAGGGAGTTTATTACTTGCATTGAGAGCAAAGGGAAGATTAGCTAAAGATACCAATTCCCTGCATCTTTGCATTGCGCACCAAAAAGGGTGACACAAAACAAAAGGGTGTGGGTTGACTGCAATATGAGTTGTAGGACGCCTCATTGCCGAGGAGTCACTTCCAGACTGTAGCTAAGTAGTGTTATGGTGTACAGCTACCCTCTAAGAAGACAGGACAGAACGCCTCATCTCACCTTATAACTTGGAAACATAATCAAATATATCCATTTAATTAGTTTCTAGATTTTATACATTTATCTGTTTGTTTCTTATTCAGTTTGTTTCATAAGGAACTCAAAGTAGATTCAGTTTTACTTATAATATGTGCACCTTTCTCACAGAATATTAAGCTCTGATCCACTGGACTAATTTCATGTGACTGAGGATTCCATTAACATTTGTGTCATATCTAAGCTCCTTGCTATGAGAACTATAGTGGCAGAGTGAGATCATGTCAACTCCTTTTTAGAGATTAAATCTTGTGGACTCACATTCTCATCATGTTTTCTCCTTCGAGTTAACCCAATGCATTTGCAAGTTTATAGACTTTTGTGGATGATGTTTTTCCCTTTTAAGAATCATTCCTGGAACATTCCTGAACATTCATGAGAATTATTTCCATTTTTTCTTCTAGCCCCAAAGTTATTTATAAATGCTGTTTGATATTTTCCAAAGGCAGTGTAATATTTCAGGGGACCTTACCCTAACTCATATACTAAGACTAGCTGTCCACGTCTAGACTATTCCCAGTTCTCAAAATATCACTGGCTATGCTGTACTACCACTCTAATGGCACAGTGTTTGTAGCTAATGTTGATTAATTACAATCTGTCAGGCACTGTGCTCAGTTCTTTGACAGACATTAATCCATTTGATCCTATGAAACCCTATTTAGTAAATGCTGCTCTTATTCTCTTTTTTATAGATTAGAAAACACATAGGTTAAGTAACTCCAGTTAATTCATCCAGAAAGTGAGGGGATTATAATCCATGCAGTCTGGCTCCAAAGCAAGAGTGCTTTCTCGCCGAAACTGGTTTGGCTCAGTGGATAGAGCGTTGGCCTGTGGACTGAAAGGTCCCAGGTTTAATTCCAGTCAAGGGCATGTACCTTGGTTGTGGGCACATCCCCAGTAGGGGGTCGATGTTTCTAACTCTCTATTCTTCTCTCTTCCTCTCTGTAAAAAATCAATAATATATATATATATATATATATATATATATATATATATATATATATATTAAAAAGAGTGCTTTCTCTCTACACTATCTCTACCTCAAAGGTAATATAATCTCATTCCAAATAAAACAACTCTGTATACAATTGTCCAATATTTACTCCATCTCATCAACTTAAAACATCAAGCTCTGTTTAATATTCAGCCACCTAAACCACCTAACATGTATTGCTAAATTAGCCAACCAAAACCTACGTTACCCTGTCCCCAATTTTCTTTAGGTTTTCTCTAGTCTACTGGGTCACTAGTTGGGATCTCAGTTTGTCATTCTGTAGCTACAGCTGGAATATTCCTCTATAATCTCTAAAATGGCATGACTTCAGTTCCATGACTTTCTTACCAACCTTCTGTTTACCAAAATCAGTCTTCTAAGAATATGTTATCACCACACCCACAGACTTTCAAAAGTAACAACTATTACTCTATGCAATATTTCTCTTTACAATTATTCTATACTAAAGGCCCGGTGCACAAAATTTGTGCACTCAGAAGGGGCATTCCTCAGCCTAGACTGCACCATCTCTCAGTCCAGGAGCCCTATTGGGATGTCCAACTGATGGCTTAGACCTGCTCCCCATAAGACATCCTTAGCACTGCTGCAGATGAAGGAGAGACTCCCACCAATGCTGTTGCACTAGCCAGTCATGAGCCTGGCTTCTGGCTGAGCAGTGCTCCCTCTGTGGGAGCACACTGACCACCACCTGCATTGAACATCTGCCTCTGGTGGTCAGTGCATATGTCATAGAGACCAGTTGTTCTGCTGTTTGGTTGATTTTCATATTAACCTTTTATTATATAAGATAATGTTTTATTATGGGCAAGGCCTCTAATTTCATTTTTTTTTTTTTTTTTTTTTTTTTTTAGGGAGTTAAAGGGAGAGGCAGAATTTTCACTTGAGCCTGAAGCTAAAATTGCCCTTAACTCAAAAATCTGCATATCATTGAGACACATCTTGGTGAGGCTCATTCTGAACTCCCACGCTGTTCTATTATGTGTATAAGTATTGGCAACCATCTTATCTCTTTAGTGAAAGGAACCTTTTGTTACACTACAATGACTAACTTTATCTCGAGTTGTGTTTTGGCTTCAAGCCTGTATCCAGTATTCATGCAGCAATTTCAGCTCTTCTGTTCAATATTTACCTGACATATCATCTATTTTATTATCTCTAAATCTTTCTAGATTTTTATGTATTATATAGGAATGGCCCATGAACACAGACAATAATCTGATGAAGGCCTGAAAGGGGCAAGTGCAGGCGGAGGTGGTCAGTGGGAAGAAAAAAAAGTGACATCTGTAATACTTTCAACAATAAAGATATATTTTAAATAAAGAAAAATATCTTAGTTGAAAAGAATTTTATGTGAAATAATATAAGTAATTTCTCTACACTGTACTTTATATTCTCAACTCCTCTCAAAGAGGTATTAATTAACCCTATGTTTACTTAATATAAATTGACCCTATGTTCACTGCCCGCTAGACTGACTTCCACCACACCAACACAGCACTGAATGCCATGCAATCAGACCTATCTTTTCTCTCCTGGCCTCTGTCTGGGCCTGATCATAGACCCCTTCAGCAGTCAGTGCTGGGTCGCTAAGGCACCCACAACATGCCAGTCAGTGCTGGGTTACCAGGACTGACTTCTGCCATACTGACCTAGCACTGACTGCCAAGGGGGCTGCAATCAGATCCTGCTTTTCTTTCCGGGCCTGATAGCAGCCACTGCAGCAGTCAGTGCTGGGTTGCTGAAATGCCCACAGGGTGGCAATCAGATTGCCATGGCTACCCAGCATTGACTGCAGGACTGACTTATTCAGTCGAGGCTTTGGTCATTTTGGATGTTATGGTCCCCAAATCTTTATATATAGACATAATAAAAGCCTGGTGACCAAAATGGCAGAATGGCCAGAATGACCAGAGACCATAATGACCAAGCCCCTCACCCTGACCGGCCACCCTCCAAAGAGTGGCAATCAGGCAGGCAGAGGCAGTTAAGGGCAATCAGGCAGGCAGAGTATTTAGGGGTGATCAGGCAGACAGAGTGCCTAGAGGCTATAAGGCAGGCAGAGGCAATTTGGGGAGACCAGGAAGTTAGGCAGAGTGCTTAGGGCTGATCAGGCAGGCAGAGGCAGTTAGGGGCGATCAGGCAGGCAGGCAAGAGTATAGGGGCAATAAGGCAGACAGGAGAGCAGTTAAGTGGCAATCAGGCAGGCAGGCAGAGGTGGTTAGGAGTGATCAGGAAGACAGGCAAGCGGTCCTACATTGTAAGAGGGATATCCAGCTGCTGGTTTAGGCCTAGGACTAAACAGACATTTCTTGAGTGTTCCCAGATTTTGAGAGGATGCAGGCTGGGCTATAGGACACGCCCCCACATGCATGAATTTCATGCTTCAGGCCTCTAGTTTTTCATAAAAACTGAGTGACTGGACACAGACAATAATATGGTGATTACCAGAGGGAAGGAGAGTTGGAAAAGGTAGAAGGTAAAGGGGGGGAAATGGTGATGAAAGAAAATGCCACTTGGGGTGGTAAACAATATACAGCTGACAAGTTGTAGAAGTGTGTATCTGAAGCCTATGTAATTTTATTAACCAATGTCACCCCAATAAATTCAGCTTAAAAAGTTGAGTAATAGATTCCAACACATTTCTTCAATATATTTTTTGTTGATTTAAGAGAATAAGGAAGAGGGAAATACAGAAACATCAATGATGAGAAAGAATCATTGGTAGGCTGCCTCCTGAACACCTCACACTGGGAAAAGGATCAGCAAACTGGGCATGTGCCCTGACCAGGAATCGGACATATGACCTCCTGGTTCATAGGTCAGTGCTCAGCCACTGAACCACACCAGCCACACTCGAACACATTTCTTCATTTTTAGCTCATTATTCTCAAACAATTTTTCAACATGAATACATCCAATGGGTAGTATCTAGTTCCATCAGTTGATTTAAGGATATGGAAATGAGGGGATGGAAAAGAAGAAAAATCCTCCTTAGGATGTGTAACTACATAGAAGGACTAAAAAAAAATGTACCCTAACTGAAACTTATACTCTCTTTCAATCTGAGAATCACTGTTCTGAATACTAAATTAGAGATTTTGTGATTATATGAATCAGGGGATCATGTAGATCACTGAAAGAAATAAGGAAGACTTGGAGATCCCAGTTTCACCTGGTGTCAGGAATTTTGTTCCAGTTCTTCAGAAACTACCACAAGTAAACTTCATAACACTTAGAAGATACATTCCCAAAGGAGATAAATTATAAAACTAAGATTTCCATAACCTTTGATTAAATACAACTCTACTTTAAAAGATATCCTTCTCTCTCAGAGAACAGTGCCTATACGATTTCCCTCATGTAAGAGAAATTGGAAATTTTTAGAAATGGACTCTCCAGTATTCAGCTCTTCATTGATGTTTTCTTGCACAATTCTATCGGGAATAACTGGAGCATGATGAAATAAACTGCCTTCAGGATGTTACATTAAAAATAGATGGACCAGATCAGAGATGAACAAAGCCCTTTCAAGACACTAGGGCCAGAAGTACTTGAATCAAAAAAAGAGAGAAAGACAGCCTTAAAGAATATGTCCATCAGAAAAGGATGTGGTCGCTGAAACCGGTTTGGCTCAGTGGATAGAGCGTCGGCCTGGGGACTGAAGGGTCCTAGGTTCGATTCTGGTCAAGGACATGTACCTTGGTTGCGGGCACATCCCCAGTAGCGGGTGTGCAAGAGGCAGCTGATCGATGATTCTCTCTCATCGATGTTTCTAACTCTCTATCCCTCTCCCTCTCTGTAAAAAATCAATAATATATATATATATATATATATATTAAAAAAAAGAAAAGGATGTGGTCATGAATGGTGCACAGAGAAAAGACAAAGCACCCAGCACCCATGCAAACAATGTCCAAGGCAGTTGTACGAGGCATACACAAGAGTTGTTCTGGTAAGGAATGGCAATAAAGGATAGTGTACAGAGGAAGCAGACTGATTTTGTGTCCTTTGAATCTGGGTTCAAATTCTGGTTCAGCAATTACTACTTGTGATAATTTGAGAAGGTTATGCTGAGATATTTGATTTTTTTTTAATTCTAAAATAAGACTAACAATACCTACTTCATAGGGTTTTATAAAATAAAATAATCAAAGTATATAAACTGTGTATCATGATGCCTAACACAAAGTATACACTCAATAAATATTATGTATGAGTGAAGTAGGCTTAATTCAGAGATAGCTCCCAAGGTTCCCTCCCCCCATGTACACACCCCATAATCACCTCCCTTGAGTGTGACAAGGACTAGTGAATATTATGGGTTATCCCTTCCATGATTAATCTTAATAAGTTTATCAAAAACAAGATTATTCTTAGTGGGCCAGGCTTAATCATCTAAATCCTTGAAAATTAGAAGGATTCTTCTGCTGGCTTCAAAGGCTAAGCTAATAGCCATTTTGTGAGAGGAGATAGTCGTGGGCAAAGATGTGAGGGTGATCTCTAGATGCTGAGGGTAGTCCCAAGCTGAAAATCAGTAAGAAGATAGGGGTGGAGGGGGTGGGGGGGATTGGTCTTAGAGCTGCATGGAAATAGATCATATCAATAATGAGTGAAATTGTAGCAGGATTGCAAACCTCAGGCGAGATTGCAGTCTTGGTGAGATCAAGAGCATATGTCTTTGGTAAGCCATAATTAAACTTCTGATCTATGGAAATAGTAAGATAATAGCCACTGAGTTTGTGAAAATTGTTATGCAACTATAGAAGATTAATACAAGTAGTACCTGTTGTTCTCCTGATATTGTTACTTGCCAGGATGTTATCCAGGAGTTCATGAATCTGGAGAAGGGTTGGAAGTAAATTAATAAAGAGACTAAACATGAAATATAAATTTGGAATACATGGGGGAGCCAGAGGAGACCTAGCTTCAGTAAACAAGTTCTCTGAATCTCTGGACCCCTAGAGTTTTATTAACACAAATTGCCCTAAGGCAAACTAGATATCAAACATATCAAAGGTTAAGGTTTGATATACAATAGACACTGTCAGAATGGAGGAACTGCCTTTGGCTGTTCCAATAGCAGACAATACTATATACAAATCTTTAAGTTTGGAGAAATGCTTTTGGCTATTCCAGCAGGCAATAACTTGTATTCAGCCCTGATGAATATAGAAGACTATCAACTTTTTCAGGACTTCTTGCATTTTATTATGACACTAGAAGCCTGGTGCACAAAATTTGTGCCCTGGGGGGGGGGGGGTTGTCCCTTAGCCCAGCCTGCACCCTCTACAATCTGGGACCCCTCAGGGGATGACTGACTGCTGGGTTAGGTCCTATCGGACAGGGATGGGGCTTAAACTGGCAGTTGGACATCCCTCTCACAATCTGAAGCTGCTGGCTCCTAACTACTGACATGCTTGCCTGCCTCATTGCCCCTAACTGCTTCTCCCTGCCAGCTTAATCACCCTCTAACCACTCCTCTGCCAGCCTGATTAACACCTAACTGCTCCCCTATCAGCCCAAACCCCACATCTGCCCTTCCCTGCTAGCCTGGTCACCCCCAACTGGCCTCCCCTGCCGGCCTTATCTTGCCCCCAACTTCCCTCCCCTGCTGGCCTGATGGCTCCCAACTGCCCTCCCCTGCTGATTTTATTGCCCCTAACTGCCCTTACCTACTTGCCTGATCACCCCTAACTGCCCTCCCTTGCAGGCCTTATCTTGCCCCCAACTGCCCTCTTCTGCCAGCCAATTTGTTCTGATTGGTCGGTTTCTATGCCAGTCAGTGTCAAAAGCTCCACCTTCTAGGCAGCCATTTCCCCCTCGCAGTTGATCGAGATTTGGTTCTGATTGGTCGGTTTCTGTGCCAGTCAGCATCTCCAGGCCTATCTCCAGGCCTGATTATAGAGGTGGGTCTGATCAGCAGCTGCCTGAGGCTGCTGGCCAGCAGCTGAACTGCTGACTTCTGAGAGAGAGAGAGAGAGAGAGAGAGAGAGAGAGAGAGAGAGAGAGAGAGAGAGAGAGAGAGAGAGAGAGTGTTGGCTACTGATGGGGCCCAGAAAGAGAAGCAGGGTTTAATCACCCTGCTTCTCTCTCCTAGCACTCCAGCAGCTGCTGCCACTGCTGATTAGCCCCACCTCTCTCTCTCCAAGAGGTCAGCAGTTCAGCCTGCTCACCTGCTGCATGCACAGCCTGCAAATGGTTGAGCCTTCCGGTCATTGCTGATGTGAAGGACCCAGGTTTTTATATATTAGGATGCTGCAATTAGCCTCCAGCAGTTAGTACCACTGTACATTAAAATGTCACTATACTCCTTTTTCTGAGTATAGACTCACCTCAACTTTCTGATAACTGGCATCTCATACAGTTTGTTTAACAACCAGAAAGTGCTGGTTAACATAACAATTATAGAATATATTTGGCATTTACATTTCATATTAATTTACTGGTAACACCTGGAAAATCTCAGCTACTTAGGGTAAGTAATAATTAAATAAACAATCACTCCATTTTTCTTTTTAAAAAAAAAATATATTTTCATTGCTTTCAGAGAGGAAAAGAGAGGTGGAGATAGAAACATCAATGATTAGAGAGAATCATTGATCAGTTGTCTCCTGCACCCCAGCTACTAGTGGTCGAGCCTGCAAACCGGGCATGTGCCTTGACCAGAAAACAAACTGTGACCTCCTGGTTCATAGTTGATGCCCAACCACTGAGCAACACCAGCCAAGCTTCATTTTTGTTATTTTCTCCATTTCATCAGTGGATCTTATTCATATACAGGGTGTCCCCCAAAATAAAATGTATGCACACTTTAACATCTGATAGCTCAATTTTGAAAACTAAATGTAATAATTATAAATGGCTTTATAATTATTCAAAGTGTGTGTATACATCTTTGGGGGACATCCTATATTAATTGGAGAGCCACCAAGGAGGATTAGTTTTGGTCTTTGTATTAGACAGTTATGCACATAGTTTCAATATTATTAAATCTCAATAGTATTAAGACTGATGGGATTTCTACCTGACTAACTCCCTTCTCACTAGAAGTAAACCACATTTTTTTTTTTTCAGATTCATGAAACTCCCGTCTCACTAGTTAGTAAACCACATGAATTCAGATTCATGTATCCTCAATGACAGCATGGTTGAAACCACAGCGTACAAGAAAGGGTGTCATATTTTATTTTCAAAAACTAAGGATAGGCAGCAAGAACTATATCAGCAACTGATGACTGGAAAAGATTAGAAGACTTAGTGATCCTGGCCATATTTCCACTAGAAATGACAACCAGAGCTATCTTTATCTTGTTTATGATTTCTAAAGGCAATCTTCTAAATGTTTCACCATTATGACATGAACTATTGGCCAAAGTTGATATTGTTTATGATCTTAAGTAAGCTTTTTTTCTTCCTGTTTTCTTAGAGGTATTCTCAGGAAATAACATTTTTAGATTTGACTGGGATGATCATAAGACATTTTTTCCCTTGACAGTTTGAAATGATGAATTATATTAATAGATTTCCTAAGCTTGAATCATCTGTGCTTTCCTGGAATAAACTCTATTTGGTCATGATAGATGATGGTTTTCAATGTAAAGCCAAATTTGATATGCTTATATATTTATTTATAATTTGACATGCTCATATTTTATTTATAATTTAATATTTTATTTATAATTTACTTATAATTTATATCACTAAATTATATTGACCTAAAGTTTATTTTGTATTTTTGTCAAGTTTTGGTATCAAAGTTTTCTAGTTTTAAAAATCAATTTGGATAGTTTTCTCCTTTTTACTATGCTATGTAATGTATTATTTAGTATAAGTATTACATGTCTTTTGAAGTTTTAAATAATTGGCCAACAAGCCATCTTGCTTCAGAGATATGCTAGAAATAATTATTTTATACAATTATACATTTTCTATGTTGTTCTAATTACATTTTAAACATTATCCCTGATTCAAACTTTGCAACTTATACTTCCCCAGAAAATAATCCATTTCATTAAAGTTTTTCAACTTAAACTTTTATTCGTTTTATCATCTTTCTTAATTTTAATCTTGTTGGCTTTCTTTTGAACTAAAATTGTTAAGTAACTCACCTTAGTTATGCTATCAAGTCAGAGTTGAAATATGCAAACTGTTGCATCTATGATAAAGGTACTAATGTTTTATGAACTTAATTACCAGAAGTATCTTAATAACATTTCCATTCCAAGATTTCTGCAAAATACTCCAGGTAATGGCAAGGAGATACCTTAAACTATTAAATGACAATGAGTGATAATAACTCAATGTGTAAAGAGAATTATGCTTAAGTTTTTTGTAACATGTAGAATATGAACAATTATGCAAATTATAGTTGAAATATGGGAGAGTTCAAGTACCATATTCTGCTAAATGACAAAGGATCCCATTCCATGAGAATAAAATTAAATAGGTGTAAACACAAAATTGACTCTAAAAATGGCTGCCACTTTATATGCATCCTTTTCAGAACATAGAACTAGAGCATAAAGTAGGATCACCATCGATCAAATATTTATAAAGCCAATTAAGAGATAATGTTTTAGAGTAATATTATATTCAGGTATAATGCAAAGAGTAAAATGAAAAATAGTCTTGCTAATCTGATTAAAGTTTAAGATAAATAGATTGACAACTCAGATTCAGAAAATAATTTGTTTTTCCCAGGAGATCTGCTCATAAGAACACAAAGCAATGTCTCTACTATGTCTGGCAATATTATTTATGGAATATCATCTCAATATATTAAGTTAATCATTTGTAATTTGATTTAAAATGAGCTTCTTGATTCCTATCCAACTCTCTTCCACATCAGAGAGGTAGAGACATGGTCTTTGGGGGATTCAATTTGGATTCATGTAACCAAAGTATAATGAAAGCTCATATAACTACCAAAGCTATTTTCTGATTTTATCATCATTCTGGAAAACTTTGGTGGGGAAAAAACAAAAACCACTGGGAAAACTAAAAGGTACAGAGACTGCATTCTTTTCTTTTAAATGCTCACCTGAGGATATTTTTAAATGATTTTTTTTGAGAGCGAGAGAGAGCGAGAGAGAGAGCGAGAAAGAGAGAGAGAGAGAGAGAGAGAGAGAGAGAGAGAGAGAGAGAGAGAGAGAGAGAGAGAGAGAGGGAGAGAGAGATACATCAATGTGGGAGAGAAATATAGATGGGTTGTCTCCTGTAACCACGCTCACCAGGGATCAAACTCTCAACCTGGGTATGTGCTCTGAGCAGGAATCAAACCCGCAATATTTTGGATGTATAGGATGATGCTCCAACGAACTGAGCCATTTTTCCAGGGCTAGACTTAATATTTTTAAATGAAAAGATATTCAGTAATTTCTGTATATAGTAAACTAGAAATTGTGATAGTTAATGTTAAAGGGTAATACACATAGATATTAAAGTACTTGCAGTGATGGAAGAATTTGAAATGAAAAAGAAAAAAAAATGTTTTATGTATCTAAAGCTTAGGTGAATATTAGGGGAATAACCAGGAGTTTGGTCAATGAGTTATGAGTAGAAATAAAGGCTGACATATACTTCAAAAAGAAATAAGAATTATTATACCAAGGCAGAGGGTGATAGAGTGTGTAAGTGACAGTGATGTGAAGGATGATAGAGAAATGACTGGATACAGAGAGTTCAGGTGGAATCTATTGTAATAGTCCATAAAAAAAAATCTTTGGTTCAATTCAATAAACATTTATTAAGCACTGACTATATACCAAGTACTCCTCTAGGTGCTTAGGCTAAATATTGTGAACAATAGACTAACATCTTTGTCCTCTGTGACTCACATTTTAGTAATTGAAGGCAAAAGAAAAGGACTATGACAGCAGGAGGTATTGCAAAGATTGAGTTGGCAGGACCTACTTGATATTGATGGTCAAGGAAAGGAAGGATTTCCCCCCAAAAAATTCTATACTTTAAACCTAAGTAGCATGTAATGTAAAAAGGCCATGGGTAGAAAAAGAGCAACATATTATTGTGACAATGAGAAAATTCTTATATGTCCTAAATTGATGATAGCAGTCAGGAGGGTGGAAAAAAGAGACAGGAGAGGTTAACCAGCTAACAACAGGGAAAAGCCAACAAAAGACTGCTTGCATTCCTGAATATACATTAGAAATTTGAATGAACTTCCAGATGGCCATATTCATGATTGTCTGAAAGAAAATAAATAGCCAGGTACAATCGCCCACCAGAAGCTTCTGCTTCTTACTTATATGATAGCTTTCCTAGTGTTGCACACCACCAATCCAAAGGAGGAAACAGCTCTTCCTTACAGACAGTGTACCTGTTCCAGAACTAGCTCTGCTTCACCTTTGCCCACCCCCTCTATTCATAGATAGTGTGAATTCTTTCTTCATCAAACTATTTCCATTAAAGAGCTCATCAATTCCAGCACTAAGACATGTATGCCTTGTTCACCTGGTCCTGCTGCTGCTGCTTCAAACTGTATGCCCCAGGACCTGGTCTTTTTTTGAGGGGGTTTGGGTGGAAAAGGCTAGCATATGACTTAGTAAGTCCTTTATTTAGAGAAGCTTCAAGCCTTGCAAGTATTTTGTTTAACTCTTGAGTTCTTCCCAGTGCCAAGTAATAGGAATACAAAGATGAACAGGAAGGAGCAGCATTCTGAAAAAGTGACTTGTGTGATGATGGGGGGATTTTGGATATGATGAAACTTTGATTCAGGTAGATTATCCCTCTGAAATATGCAAGAAAAAAGTTGAAAAGGAGTTTTTGTTGTTGTTTAATTCAAGAGAGGAGTAAACCAAAAGAAATCTATTTAGGAGGTTATTTTTCCAGCTATCATCATATATGAAATTATCAAGCAAAAGAGAATAGAATAAGAGAAAACACCCAAAGACAAAAACTAGAACACTGCTACTTATAAGAATACTATTGTTAAAGTAAACCAAGAAGATATAAAATAGAAGTTGATATAAAATAATAGAAAAAGAAAAATTCTGTGATATCACCAGAGTGATATTGATCTATGTAAGACAGTTCCCAAATGGATGGAGTCAATGCCAAAGTTTGAATAGGAAGAGAAAAGACAAGAAAGAGAAATGGTTCAGAAGAAAAGTGGGAGCTTATAGGAGGAAAAGCTAAAATATAGGGGATTATTAGCAAAAGATCTGAAATGGAGAAAGTTTATGTACACTAACCTTTTAGAAAACTTGATGGTAGGAGGAGTAGTCAGCAGGTGCAGGGAGTTTTTATTGTTGTTGTTGTTCTTTTTTTGTGGGAGAATTAACTAAAAGAGACTTAAGTGTGTTTATGAGATGGAGGGGAACAGAATGTACCACCCAAAAAATATGCCTCTTTGACAAAGGATTATTTTGAGCTGATTATTTTGAGAAATCACAGACACAATGGAAGCTCTGAAAAGTCTAGAAATTCCCCTTTTGTAAGAGAAATTCACATTAGGAGGGGGGACTGTGCCAGGAAAGAACTATTACCAGAGAACACTTATTTTACCAGAGAGTCTTATGTGCATGGCAGGGGAAATTTTGTTTACTAAACATTTCCTCTTCTCACCTTCCCATAAACTGCCTTCCTGCCTTTGAAACCCCAAACTCCTATCCCTTTCCTTAGTTTTGTCCTACATGACAATTAATTACCTGGCTGCCTTTTGAATCTCATTCATTCTTGTGGCTCTTGTACTTATGCACGTAATAATTTATGTACATTTTCTCTTGTGTTAATCTGTTATTTATTATAGGGTTGTCTCAATCAAGAATCTAGAAGGGTAGAGGTAAACTGAATTTTCCTTTCCTACAAAGTTAAAGAGAAAAAGTTAGTAGTCAAATTGGAAATCCAAAAGCAGGTGGTGATAGAACAGTTACGAGAAGAGGCATGATCATCTGGAGTTGACCAGAGCCAAATAAATGAACATTAAACCAGTAAGACATTTCTCCCTCGGGCAAGCAGGGGATGCTATATGAGTACACTTTGAGTTGCAGAGAAGAAATCAGCGGGGGTTTATTTATGTGTGAGGGCTTAGGTTTTACTCAGTAAAATAGGAGGGAAGGTCATATGCCATGTCTTCAGATGATAAGGGTGATGATAAAGGTGATGAAGGTTGTAGAAATTACTTAAGCCATCACTTTTGTCTTCCAAAACCTTAGTGAAATTCAGAAGAAGAGGAGAGAGTATAGGAAAGAAAGGGTCAAGTGCTTATAGGAGATATTAAAGGAATATCTGAACTTTAGAGAGAAAAACACACCTGCCTTTCAATTCATTGGATGGTGAATTTGGAAGATATAAAGTCAAAAGAATAAAAAAAATATTTCCTGGAAAAAAATTGTATGAAAAGGAGTGGCTCAAAAAAATAAAATATCTAATATATGTTGCACTTTCAACCATATTATCTAAATTATATGATCTGAAATTTACTTGTTTGGTAATTATCATTTACAAGTATTATCATCACCTATATTTTGATATTGATAAATTTCAGTAAGTGTCATATAAAATGTTTAGATTTCAAATGTTACTTTGCTTTTATAAAGCCAATGTTTCCATATAGTGGTCATGAAAATGTAATAAATTTAAATTATATTGGTTTATGTGACTGGGTATGTGAAAGTGAAGCTGGGTATTCATACTCATTTATTACCACAATCATTGCTACTAGTGGTAATTGAAAAGATTTATTTGCATTTCACCAGGAAGCATATTTTATATGGGTCACAATTCCTGGAAAGAGTATCTTAGTTTGTATCTACTGCCTTGCTTTTCAAAGGTGGCATAACCATGAGGGAAATTCACTGTACATTTGATTGTCTCAGTTGAAATGCACAATTTTCCCCTTTAAAGTGTTTAATACTTTCCAGAGGCAAGCAGGTTTTAAATTAATGATGAGGTAAAAGGGCTGAAAAAATAAAATATGAATATATTGAAGTCACTAAAATTAAAAATGGATGAAACAACCCTATTTCAGAGTGATTCCAAAAATTGGTGTCTTAAAAAAATTCATTCATTTTGAGTGTGTTCCTTATTAGGATACTATTTTTCATTTCTCTTCATAAATCAAGTTTTTGGCTCTGCATGTAAATGCTACCTTATTATCTCAAAATACAATGGTTATTTCACCGTACTGTAGCATCTATAACACTTTCTTTATGTTTTGTACCCTGATTATTAATAAGTATTAATAAAGGCAAAATGCAATAACTGTTCATGGCATGCCATCTCAGTGAAGAATGACTAATGTAAATCAAACAAAATATAGTACAGATGGGAAAATGACAATTTTAATAATGATGCTCAAAGAAATAGAATAAAAACTCTTTAAGAAAATGAATTCTTCTTTAATAGCTGTCTTGTTTTTTCATGCTTTATCTTTCCCATCCAAAGTTGCTTTACATTAAAATAACTTGCCATTTTCAAAAACAAGATAAAGTGGGTCTCAAATCTGGTTCTCAAATATTGCTTTAAATGCTACTGTCTTTCAGTTCAAACAATGCTTCAATATGTACTCCAGGCTTTACATAGCTTATGTAGCCACACCAGACTGCCAAAATCACTACATAGATTTTGAAACCATAGTGGTTTTTGACTGTGAATGCATCAGAATCACTATTAAAATACATACTCCTGGCCTCTCTCTAAGAACTATTGAGCCAGAATTTCTTAGGAGCGGTAGCCAGCAATTCAAAAATTTAATAATTTTCCTAGGAGACTCAGTCACACAAGATCGGGAGCCACTACCTAGCGTTGTGTCATAGTGTTATCGGTGGTGTGCCATCTGCAACCCTATCTGTTGCCAGAGAAAGTGGAGTTCTTGCAACGTTGCAAGGAAAGGACTTTCCTATGACTCACATGGGAGGATGAGTGATCTTAATTTCCATGGAATTAAACCCCTGGGCTTTCAATGTCATATTTCCCTCCAACCTGCCATGAAAAAAAAGTCCCATCTTACCTCCATCAGGGCTAGAATGAAGGCCACTGCCCAAAGTCTTCACTACATATTAAAGCATAGTTCAGCCTAACAGCCTGCGTGCGGAGTCCAGGTGCCCATGGGCAATGTGACTTCTAAGGCCACATGGCTATTGAGAGAGAACAGGCAAGTGTGGGCCATGAAGCAGAAGAAGAGAGAGGGAAAACTTTGTTTTGGGGATTTTACCCTTTCAAGATTTTGTACACTTGCAGTGGCTCCACCCTCCTAGCCAATCTGTTGTTCGCCAGGCTAGACTGATGGCCAAACACATTTCCTATGTCACCCCACTTCACTGACTTCACTGCATATGTGTCTACCTCCCCCTTTGTTTGATCCCTTCTCCCAGTAATCTGCTGGGCAATATGAAGTTGTAGCTGCCTGGTGAAGATATAAGCATAGATGGCTATGCTTATAATGTCTTCTCCCCTTTGCTCTCTTTTTATTAATAACTAGAAGCCCGGTGCACGAAAATCTGTGCACTGACGGTGGGGGGGAGGGGTCCCCTTAGCCCAGCCTACACCCTTTCATAATCTGGGACCTCTTGGATAGGGTTCCTAGGCCTGACCTAAGATCAGGGCCTATCAGGCTTTCCTTTCCCAGGCTGTAGGCAGTTGACCTCACCCCCTGACTCCCACCACTTGTGGCCTCCCTCTGCAGGTAACAGGCTGGGGTGCAATGGCTTGGCTGGCCTGGGCTTCCCTCTTTCTTTGCTGGGGGACAGGATCAGCCCTGCGAGGGGCCGTCTGCCTATCTGATCACTCCTAACCCCTCTGCCTACCTGCCTGATTGCCCCTTACTGCTTGCTTGGGATCAGAGCCAGCACTGACTTCTGGTTGGTCAGCCTCTGGTTGTTACTGGTCATTATGACCCAGGGTTTTTATGTATTAGGATATTAATAACTAGCTAATTACAACAATAACAATAGTTTGAAAAGTTTCATGGTTGGGAAGGCAGTAACAGATAAGTGAAAATAGATTGAAAACTGGAGTGTTGATTTCTATGTTTGAAATATATACCATTATAGATGTAGCCACCTGCATTTAAGTAAAAAAAAAAAAAAGATGTTATCCTCCCTGTGGTAGGCATAATTCTAAGATGATCCATAATATGTACATTACCTGCATAGTCCCTGAAACTGTGAATATGATGAATGTTTTATACCATCAATAGGTTATATTATATATAGGATGGATGGTTTTTAGAAAGAGAGCTTATCCTGGGTGAGTCATACCTAATCAGGTGAGACCTTAAATGGAACTGGGCTCTTTCTGAAGCCTGAGTCTCTCTTTAACACTTAAGAGAGACTTCACAGGATTTCCCACTGCTGGGTTTGCAGGAAAAGGGGGCCATGTGGCAAGTTTTGCTCACAGTCGCTAGGAGTGGAAAGCAGGCCCCAAGACAGGGACTGCAGTCTTACAACCACAAGGAACTGAATTTAGTTAGCAACATCAATGAACTGATTTCTTTCCAGAGCCCTCAAATGAAAATACAGCTGGCCAACACTTTGCTTTAAGCTCCGAAAAATCCTGAGCCGAAAATTCAGTTATTATATGTCTGAAACTCTGGCCTACAAAACTGTGGGCTAATAAATAGGTTTTATTTTAAGCTGCTGAATTATAGTGATTTGTTTCACAGCAACAGAAAACTAATCCATACCTATGTTGCGCCAAATTGACTCTGGCTTGATGTTGATAGGTGCTCTTTAAGCACAGCCACTCTGATCCAAACTTGGCTTCTCTGAACCATGCATATGAATGAGATTGGTGTTATGAGTTATCAGATTTTTAAAAAAATATATTTTATTGATTTTTTACAGAGAGGAAAAGAGAGAAATAGAAAGTTAGAAACATCAGTGAGAGAGAATCATCGATCAGCTGCCTCTTGCACACCCCCTACTGGGGATGTGCCTGCCACCAAGGTACATGCTCTTGACCAGAATTGAACCTGGGATCTTTCAGTTCGCAGGCCGACACTCTATCCACTGAGCCAAACTGGTTTTGGCATGTCATCAGATTTTAAATAGCAAAGTTAGGTTTATAGAATCACTATGGTCAGTTGTATTTAGTTTTTAAAAATTCATTAAGAAATTATTGATAGGAAAAGAAAATTCAAAATACTTTAAAACTCCTTTATCAGGAGTGATTTTTTAAAACTCTTTTAAGTTTATGTTATAGTCAACATTGTAAGGTCCATTAATATTTTAACCTCTATAACCAAGGAGGCATAAGAATGTGATGGGAGTCCATGGCCCAAGATTGTATCCTAAATCTGCTAGCTTAAGACCTCATTCTCAGAACAACTCTCTTCTTCACCAAAGAATCTCATGAGCCTGTTCAGCCAAAATAAATCCTTTTTTCCCCTCTTAATGTGTTCATGAGTTACATCTACTTGCCATTATTTCTCGTAGTCACACAAGCATTTCATTGAATATTTCTATAAATAGTTCCCACATGCCCATGCTTCCTTTAATGACACTGGGATTCTAATAAAGTGATTAGAGCTTCTTATCCCTGCTGTGGCCTCTGCTAAACGATGTGAAAATACCCCTCCTGCTGGGGTTACCCCGCCAGCAAAATTCAAATGACCCACCAACAAGTACATCTGTTGTCATTTGACTTTCTTTGCCCTTGCTACTTTTTCCTACTATGCTATAAGATTTTTAATTTTTCCCTTGAGGCTCTGAATTCTTTTTAAATTATTTATTTGTAGAGAATCTCTTCTACAGATAAAATCAGGTTGATTGGTCTTCTAGTCTTCCTCTAACTATTGGAGTTTTTAACGTGTCACTTGCTCTCTGAAAGCTCACCGCTTTCTAATTCATATGTGCTCAAGCCTGACAAAGCCGGCTGATTTGCCTTACGTTGTTTAATTGTTCAGTTACGGGTCCCAAATGTCCAGATGAACACATGTGTACTTGCGATCTTGCCAAGGAAAAAATGGGGCAGTGAATCTCTGAAACACAGACTCAGTAAGATTTTGACAAGCAGTTTTGCTAAGTTTCGGAGGTAATTTAGAGTGGCAGAATATTTAAACACAAACTGTTCACCGTTTTCTCAATCTTCAAGAAAGGTTAAAAATAAAAGTGGGTTTGGTGGAAGAATTTCTCTTTTTAGACTTTCTGATTTTATACAGGTGAGGGGAATTTGCCTCTTCATCAGTTTTGCCTTTAGCCTTACCATCTGGTAGCAGCACCTGGTCTTTGTCTGGGTGGCCAGGCTTTTCCCACTCTATCAATGGATCAGCCAATACTGAAAACTGTTGGCTTCAGAATACACTGGAGACCCAGTCCTGGCTAACAAGAGGCCACATCTCAATGACCGTAGCAGGGAGCACATTGCTATTGAGGACTAGTAATAATCTGGAGACTTTCATAAAACTGTGGGGAAAGATAAGCTGCTCTTTTCCTCTGGGGTTTCCATAGGCTTGAGAAACTTCTGAAGATGTTAATTGACCAAACCTGCTCTTACATAGGATCACCTATGTGAGAATGACAATAATCTAGGAGAAAACAAAAACTGAGAAGAATGACTATTTTGTTATTCCATTCTTTGAGACTCTACACTTAGCCATGCCTAAAGGTATACCACCCCAGACTTTCCTTCCCCCCCTTTTTCTTTTTTATATATCTGTCAATAATTACATTTTTAAAAAATATTTATTATTGAAAGTATTACATATGTCCCCACTTTTCTCCCATTGACCTCTTCTAGCCAACACCTGCCCCCAACCCTGGCCTTTACCACCCTATTGTCTGCGTCCATGGGTTATGCACATATGCATACAACTTTTTTAGTTGAACTCTGACCACTCACCCACCCTCCCCTGCCTTCCCTCCAGCTTTGATAGTCTAGTCCTTACTTCTAGGATCTATTTTGTTCTTCAGTTTATTTTGTTCATTAGATTCCACATAAGAGTGAGATCACATGATACTTGTCTTTCTCTGACTGGCTTATTTCACTTAGCATAATACTTACCCTCCAGGTCCCTCCATGCTATCTTAAAGTCGGAAGCCATTTCAATTACTGGAGCCAATCAATTTGCTTTAATAGCTAGCTTCTTTGGGCTGGGTTTTCAGACATGCCACTGAGAAAATTCTGCCTTATAGAAAAGGTCTCTTTTTACAAAAGTTAAATCAGTTCAAAACTCTACCCTTTTAATTTAGTAAAAGCGACATTATAAAGCTAATTTATTGACATAATAATTTTTGAATGGAATACAATCAAACTCCCAAAATACACCTTTGGTGATCATTTTAAAGTCATAACCACTCACATAGCTTGAATATTCCAGTATTTAAAGTACTTCCATGATATAATCTCATTAATTCTTACAATGTCCTTTTGAACTAGCCAGGAGACAGGTATGCTTATCTAGTAATATAGTAGAGCTGTTCTCTCTTACACTTCATGACACATTTCAGTGAAGGTTGAATAACAAAACATGAGGTCACTTATGTAAGCACCTAGAGAAAACAATAATTACTTCCTTAATAGTATAGGTAGGCTATCTCTGTGGAAATCAGAATAAAAATTACTGTATAATTTCTTCACCTCTGAGGAACTGTGTGGTCAATAGAACTTTTAAGAATATAGTTAGTTGGTTATAAAATGTACATGATAAGTATTATATGCATTATATAGACATTTAATAACACATTTTTATGGAAGTCCTTTTACTTGTACTTCATTATATGTATATTACATCTCAGATAATGATAAAATTCATAATTATAGGAATACTTTTATTAAATAGTCCCTATATGTAAATCCTTATAAAATGTATATTTAAAGAATATGAAAATATAAAGTTGAAACATGCCAAAAGTAAATTTATGTATTCCCCATTATATTTTTCCTCACTATATAAAATGTTGTTTCCCCTTCACTCAATAAAATATTAACTATTTAAATTCCTTAATAAAGCCAGATTGGGGTAGAAGATATTCCTACATTGCAAATATTTTTTCTTATTAAGATCCAAATTACATTTAAATTTTTAAAAATATATATGTTATTGATTTTTACAGAGAGGAAGGGAGAAGGATAGAGAGTTAGAAACATCAATGAGAGAGAAACATCAATCAGCTGCCTCCTGCATACCTACTACTGGGGATGTGCCCGCAACCAAGGTACATGCCCTTGACCAGAATCAAACCTGGAACCTTTCAGTCCACTGAAAGGCCAATACTCTATCCACTGAGCCAAACTGGTTAGGGCACATTTTAATTTTTAATAATTTATTTCTAAAATATGTTATACAAATCTGATTATTTAATTTTCTCTTGATGAACTGGTGGTCTCTTTGTAAGCGTCCTTCTGGGTATAAAACTCCAAATGCTTCTGGATATATTAAAGCATAGAAATGTGTAAACCCAAATGCTATGCCTTATGAGTTCATATGTCTGCTTTTGATAGTTTCCTATATTTTTAATTATGTGGAATTTGTGTATCTTTCAATAAGATCCTTTTTACTGAGTGTTTTTCTATTTCTAATTAGATGGTTTAGGAACATTAATAGGAGGCAAAAATTAATTACATGACCCAGTAATTCCACTCTCAATAAAATAAGCTATAAGACAATTTCAAAAATGTTCAGTGAAGCACTAATCATAGTAACCAAAAAACTGGAGGTAACCCTAATGTCTATCAACAATAGAATTAATCAATATATTTTAATATATCCTTACAATAGAATATTACATAGAAAATGAACTAACTACACAAAATAATATGGGTGAAATTCCCAAACAAAAAGTTGAGTCCGTTAAGCTGAGTGCATGACAGCTTGGTGTATGAGGTTTGTAGTGACCTGAACCAGATGCGGGGTGCTGAGTGTCAGTATTATTCTATTCTTTGATCTTAGTTCTGTCTACACAACTTTGGATGCTTTATGAAATGTCGTTGGGCTGTGCTATGATGTACACACTTTTCTGAATGTGCTTTATAGCTCAGTAAAAGTTTACTCAAAAATAAGTTAAAAATTAATTGATATATCCCTTTATTTGTACTGAACACCACTTTAAAAGCACATGTATTTTCTCATTTCACTCATCCAGATAATTGTTTATTTTCTGTCATGATCCAAGTAGTAGACAAGAGGCTGGGAATGCAGCACAGATTAAGGTAGATACATATGGTCCCTGTTTGCATGGAGCTTACAGTCATGCCATCTTCATGACCATCCAGAATATTCCTGTGAGATAGGTAGAAAAGGTGTGGTCTTTCGAGTTTTGTTTATTTAGATGGAAGACTATTAAAAATGCTTATGTGCTTCAGAGAAGAACCCATTTGAGTGGCAGCAGATGCAGTAGGTGAGAGGGAGGGGAAGATTTAAAAATCAGATCCCTGAAGAGGACAAGAAAAAGGAACCCAGAATGTGGGAGAATGAAAGAAAAACTTCAAACTGGGGTCATATACTATTAGCAGAGCATGGACTAGAGCCAAGAATCTAACCCTCAACCACATCAAATTAACTTCCTTCATTGTTGCCATTGATAGTATGCACATCCTTTTATACTATGCCTGTTTCAAGTAATAAGCTTTGGTCCTGTGTACTAGTTCACCACCATCTGCTGGTGTGCTGTGTTCTCAAAGGCGCATGCAGGCCGTTCCCAGCACAGAGTTCTGGTCCCACTCCTGAACCTGCAGCTAGAGACCAGTGCTGTGTTGTCTGGATTGTGGTCTTGGATGTCAGAGTGCAGCAGCGAGGCCATACGTGAAGGATATTCTCTACAGTTAGGGATCTGAGAGCATATTCACCACTACATCACCTTATATCCTAAAGTTACCGTTTTAGATAAAAATGAGACAATACTCATTTTGAGGATATTAGAGTCTGGGGATTTTTTAATATGGTAAATCTTTATCTTGGAAATGCTATTCAGACCAAACAAAAGCCATTGTGTGTGTGTCTGACTATGAGGTCCAGTTTTTAACATAAGTTCTGTCTATATACATCTCTCTGATGCTGTCAAGCATTACTTAGGACCAGTGGTACCTTGTATTTTAGACGGCTTGTCTTTTTAGCCCTACATACATAGAAAGAACATCATAATTAACAGTCACACTTATCTACCCACAGGAATATCAAGCTTCAGATGTCAAATATTAAATTCAGCACTTTTTACCACTAAACCTCCCCCTCTCTTATAGTCTCTTTCTCAAAGAATGACAAGGTAAAAAACCTGTGAGTCATTTTGTATTCTTCACTTTAGCAAATCTAACCATGTGTTAAACCTGACCAGTATTTAAAACTCTCAGGTGTATGCCAACATTTCCTAAATAAATCCCCTTATCTCTATCTGTATAATAGATTTATATATTTTTCTAATAGCAGCCTTTATATACTAAGCATTAAAACTCTTTCAAGTAAATATGTTATCTCATTTAGACTTTATTATTAGTGTGAAATAGGGTCTTATTTTAACTTCTAAAATAGTGCATGAGAAAGGTCTTGGGTAAAAAAGCAGATGTAAGGGAATGAGAAAGAAAAGCCATTATAAGGAACATTATCATGGTTACTACTATAAGCAACAGGAGCTGGAACATCTGAGAAGTAAACAAAATGCCTCCAATAAATGACCATCTAGTAGGTAAAAGGTTAGGGTAAACTTCAGCTGCTGTCTCCCTTGCTAAAGAACTGCCCTTGCACCAAGTTTGCATTGATTGAGAGGCTCCCACAGCCCAGGGTCAGAAAGAGAAAAGATAAACAGCATACACTTAAGATATGCAACACACACTGTTACCATAGCAGGTGAGTCTGAGCTCAGCTGGAACTTCGAAGCACAGCTGCATCTAAATCCAAGGTAAGCAGGGGAAGTGAGAGCACCAAAGGCATCTGTTTCTGATAAAGAAAGTAAATCTTTGCGATTAAAGTAACCAAGCAACGTAACCACACTAGGATTTATACCCAGGTCGGACTCCAAAGCTTGTACTGTGTGCGAGAAGTTTCAGCTAACTTCAAAGTAAAGGGTGCAGTCCCAAGTCTGCCCTCAATTTTGACACCAATTGCAAGATTAGGCAAGAGAGACTCCCAAAGCTGCACGTAGTTTCAACAATTCACTAAAGGGATTCACAGCACTCACTGAAACCTATTATATCCGTGGCTACAATTTATTACAGGGAAAGTACAGAAATTAGAATCAAAAAATAGAAAAGGGCAGAGCCTGGGAGAGCCCCAAATGTGAGCTTCCTTGGTCTGCTCCCCACAGACGCAGGTTGCTTTACTCTCCCAGAATTAACATGTGACAATACTCATGGAATATTGCCACCCAGGGAAGCTCATCTAAGTATCAGGATTCAGGTGTTTTATTGGCCTTGCATTATATAGAATTAACTGGTTTCCCATGTGATGAATCTCAGCCTCCAGCTTCCCATGGCCGCACCACATGCTTGCTGGAATAGCAGGTGTGCCTGGCCCCACCGTACAATTTGGTAAAGCCATCCCCCACCCTGGCCAAATGCACTCCTGTCATGTTTGGCATAGAAGCCTCCCAAAAGCTGAGGGCAAAGGCCAGACCCCTCTATGAGCAATGCCAAGTTCTTTACTATACATTATGAAATATGATTAATTATGTCCATTACAAAATGTCGGTTTGAGTGTGTCTTTCCCTTCCTCAAACAACTTCTGTGGCTCTCATCAACTTCAGAGTAACATCTATATGAGGCATCTCAATCTCTGATCCCTATATAACTTTTCTACCTCATGCCTTGCACTCTTGCTTCTGTGTAATAGCCTTTCCAAACCACTGGCACTTCCCCTAATGACCCTGTCCTGTTCTCAGCAATCTGGCTAGTAAAAATGGGTGGTGGCACTAGACACTTGGGGGAAAAAAAATAGTGACTTTTCTTCTTTTTTCTATGAGCAGTTCCAACAGAATAAAACAAACTCCTGGGACCAATGGGTTTATGTGAAGAAGGTGCCTTTTGATGAAATGTCTTTTGAGGAGAGAAGGAATCATAGAATAGAAGAGACGGAGGGATGTACTATAATTTGGTAGGTGAGTAGGCAGAAGTAGGATTGAAGCTCCCAATTTCTTTCCCACCATTTGAAGCAGATACAGAACACTAGACCATCATCAAACTCCCACATATGGCCCTTTCTTTGCTTCAGGACTTCTGCAGAGGCAATAACTTCTCCCCAGAAAGCAAATACCAATGCACATGTGCACACACATCTGTGTTTCAATACTCAACTTAGAATGCCTTCCCTAACCATTGTCCCTTTCCTCTCTCTTCTCCAGATGGATCATTCCTCTTTCTTTTTATTTCAAAATTCCCCAAAAATACTTATCAAGGTGTATTATTACTGTTTGTGTCCTTCCTGTGTCTATGAACTCGATAATAAAACCATACTTTTCATCTTTGCATTCTTATAATCTAGAACAGGGCTCAATAAAATTGTGATTCATATTTATAAATGACATGGGCAAATAAAGAAGGAAGAACAAAAGAAAGTCAGGAAAGAAGAAAGAGAAGAAAGCAGGGGAGGAAGGAAGTGTTGGATTCATTTGGTTTTCAGATATGCAGAGAAGGAAATAAAGCAGAGTTTAATAGAATACTATTTTTTGAAATCCCCCCAATCCCCAAGCCCCAAGCAGCAGCCGTGATTCTGATGGCAGAGTGTAGTTAGCTCAAGGATAACACACGGCAGCAGTTGAATGACATTAAGCTGCTCATGAGTTCATGCCCAAACCAATTCCCTCTGCAGGGACATAACATTTCTGTAGTCTTCTGTGGTACTTTTAGAATCTCTCCAGGCTATGGTGGCAACAGATTTAGTAGACAAGAGGGAGCTAGCAGCACATCACATGAACTGAACTGGAAAATGTCCTGGCCAATTAACGGCAAATGTCTGTGGCAATTAACAAACAGCCTGGGAACAAAGACTATCTATGTTGTTATGCTCAGTCTTGAAATGTTGATTGTCTCTGTATCTTTAGTTTTATAGTTTCAACATTTGAAAGAGGAGTATACCACTCTTTCACTGGTTTGTAAGCTCCCTCGAGGACTCAAACCCATTTAATATATCTTTTATTCATGCAATACCTAGCATAGTATTTGACTCAAAGTAAAAATGCCATAAGTATTTTTCAAATAAATTTAAAAAATTTCTCCCCCAAACCTGAAGCTTTAGTTTAATCTCCTACCAGGTGTCCTCAGCATGGCTGGATCTATAAATGAAATAGTGTGGCTTACACATTTTTTTATACTTTTTAGTTGCTTTTATCAAAATTAAAACAGGAAAGTTAGTTTTGATGCAGGAAGGACTTTTAGAGGTCATACAGTTCAGCTTTCCCTTTTCATATGAGAAGCCTGTTAATTTGGCTTGACTAACATAATGAAGCTGGGAATATGGTGAGACTGATATCAGCAGCCAGTCTCCAGACTCCCTCTCAGTCTAGTGCTCCTTCTTTTACAGCAAGTCTTTTCTCATTACATCTTCTAGCAATTAAGACAACAGTTAGCTTTATAAAGTTGCTTAAGAAAACAGAAAGCATTCTAGTACATATGGTAGTTTTTCTCACTAACACACATTAACCATCCTTGAATGGTTAGTTTACATTTAAGAGCCCCTTTTGTTGGTTTGTCATCAACCCTTCCATCCGATCTCCTTAAAAGAATAGAGGCCAGCAGTCAAGTTCATGTTTTATTCCTGATTTCCTTCAGATCCACTTCTGATTGCTTCTGTCATATAACTTTATCCTAATTTCCTCTTAGTTAACCTAAGAAAAAAGGTGGAGCTTCTTTTTTTGTAAACCCAGCCTGCCATCCTGGCACTTGATCTAATTATCATCAATATCTATAACCTACCCTCTCTCCTGAAGCTTAGATGTCTCTCTAGCTACTGGTCCCACAAGCAGGCTCAAGTGTCTTCCTTCTTAAAACCTCCTCCTCCTATGTACTTGAATAACTACTACCTCCAAATGATATCCTCTTCTTCTCATTCAAACAGTTGGGAAAAAAAATGCTCATCTCACTTTATTAGCTTCATTTGTTTCTCATCTCATGACATTCTGCCCTCCACTCCCAGAATGATACCAAAAAGGCTCTTACCAAGGGCACAGACTGCTTCCTCATTATCAAATACAGAGGGAATTTTCAGTCTTATGTGACTGTCTCATTTCTTTTCTTTCCAAAAACTCCCCATTATTTCAGTTTCCATTATTCTGTGCTCATTGATAACCTGAAATACTTTTATCAAGATCATTTTTTTCTGCCTTATGTCTGGGTTTCTCTTCTTCGGCCTACAATTAAAATGCCTATTTCCATAAGAAATATAATCAACCGAGCCAGCATGCCTCAGTGATTGAACATGGACCTATAAACCAGGAAGTCACAGTTCTACTTCTGATCAGGACATATGCCTAGGTTTCAAGCTTAATCCTCACCGTGGGGCATGTAGAAAGCAGCTGATCAATGATTCTCTCTCATCATTGATGTTTCAGTCTCTCTCTTCCTCTTCCCTTCTCTCTGAAATCAATAAAAATATATTTTAAGAAAGAAACATAATAACTTCAAGTATCAATATGTCAAAATCTGTATTTTCATCTCTAACAGTTTTGACATTCAAATATATGCATTCATATAACTATTTAATGGGTTCTATGTACACTCAATATCAAAACTAAATTCAACATCTTTGACCCTCTCTCCTTCCTATTCAAATAGAGCCACACCAAAAATAGACCAACACTGATCACTCTAAGTTGACATCTAGATAAGAAACTAGCAAAAACATGTGGATGTCAAAAAAATTGTGTTAGATAAAATGCAAGGTCACATTATTGTAATGTTAATTTTTAAAAAATCCCCCCAAATTGTAATAGGCACAAGAGTGAAGATAGTAAAATATATTTATATTTCTATAATGAGTGCCTCATGATCATTTGAGACTTTCTCAGTGTGTGGTCACTTATATTATAATTATTATTGCTTCTGATATATATATATATATATATATATATATATATATATATATATATATATATGCCTATTCCCTTTTTAAGACTAACCTGCAATTTTATCCATGAAGCCATCCCTGTTATATCCTTTCTCTATTCAATGAATACAATTGACCATGCCCCGTTTTTAGTGTCAACTGTTTATATATATTCATGTGTCTTTCAAAATATTTATAATACTCAGTCAATTTTTTTCTCTTTCCCACTAAAAGTGTAAATTTATTGAAGATGGGGCCACATGTGATTCAGCTGTTGGTATAGATAGTATATACATGGTATGTGTAATTATTTTTAAAACTACATTACATTGTACGCATTGTATAATATACTAACCTTTTTTTTAAATGAGACAGTGAAAGAGATTACAAATGCCACTAAGGTCATCTGGAAGGCAGAGGTCGAATTAAAAACTGTCAGCAAGAAAAGGGAAACTATGACAGAAAACCTACATAAGGCAAAGAGAAAGACAGAATCTGTTGGTTGCCACTTTCCAAATCATGACCTCTCTTTTGAAGTGAATCTTTTGCCATATTTTCTACTCTTCTTTCTTATCTCCTGAGTGAGTGAGAGGAAGCCTCATTGGCCAAAAACATAGACCAACACTGATCACTCTAACTCAACATCTAGATAAGAAACTAGCAAAAACATGAAGCATGAAGTAAAAGAGATAATTTACCCCAAAATAAGTTTAGAAATTTAGGGGAATAACAAAATTGTAACTTTACCTTGTTGTCATAATTTAAATAATAGGTTATTACAAATAATACATATTCAGATTTAATATTTTCTCATCCTCTGCAAGTATCAACTTGAAGAACTAGAACATTTTTATAGGAAGCTAGGCATTTCAATGAAAATAACTTAACAGTGACCATGTGAGAATTTTGATGCAGAAAGGACTTAAGGGCAGTTATTTGACTGAAATCCGAGGCTGAGAAACTTATCTGAGGGATATATTGGGCATGAATGCTCACTGATTTGTTGGAGAGTATGTTTTCTCTGGGTAAAGCTCAAGGAGAGAAATATGGTTGATAGAGATTGTAAAGGGGATAAATCTGCTCAAGCCACCCAGGAGTGCTGACACTAAACACTACATGTGCCCACCTTGTTGAGATTTTTGGGTTTGATTTTCACTTTATGAACACATCAAAAATGACAAAGCAAAGAATTAGAATCAATATGTCTAAACATATTTTTTGAACCAGAAAAAATGAAATTATATAAAATAACAATGATGGAATCAGTGTAAAAGTTTCTTCATACTATATTCAAAGGCATAGGAAAATTAGTAAAAGAGCCCTGCTTCTACCTCCCTTTATATTCAAGCTTTATATATAACTAGAGGCCCGGTGTACAAAAAACTGTGCACTGTGGGGGGTTCCCTCAGCCTGGCCTTCCCCCTCTCACAGACTGGGAGCACTCAGGGGATGTCCTACTGATGGCTTAGGCTCACTCCCTCAGCCTTGGCTTCTTAGCGCTGGCCCTGGTACCCACACACTTGTGGGTGTGTGCGGGTGCTATCTAGGGTCAGGCTGGCTGTGGGAGGTTGAGGCACTGCAGTAAAACCCCATCCAGCCTCCGTGGATGCTCCAGGACTGCAGACTGCCCTGCCTCTCCCAGCACTGCCTCTGTGGAAGGAGGGGCCACACAGCTTGGGTGGGATTGGCCCAGGCCCACCAGCACCACATCGCCTCTCTTGCGCGACCAGCCCTTGACCCTCACAGCTGCTGCAGCTTTGTCTGGAAGGACATCCAGAAGATGTCTGCTCTAATTAGCATATTACCCTTTTATTAGTATAGACTAGAGGCTCAGTGCATGAATTCGTGCCTGGGTAGGGTCTGGCCAGCCCAGCTCCAATCAGCAGCTTGGGGACAGGCCTGTCCGGAGAAGGAGGCAGCAGGAAGTTGGCTGGCCAACCCACCCTGATTGGGGCCCAATCAGGGCCAGGCCAGCTGGGGCTATGGGTGGTTGGCTAACCAGCCCTGCTCCTGATCAGAGTGTGGGTGGGGTGAGGAGGGTCAATCTGGACACCGCTGGCTGGGGGAGTGGCTAATGGCCAATCGGGATGGTGGGGGCCCATCAGGGGCAGGGCCAGCTAGGGGAAGGGCTGCAGAAAGTTCTTTGGCCCCAGTGGGCATCATAGCAACCAGACCGGTCACTGGCTATATATATACATACATACATATATATATATATATATATATATATATATATATATATATACACACACACACACACACACACACACACACACACACACATATATATATATATATATATATATATATATATATATATATATATATTATAGATGACTAGAGTCCTGATGCATGAAATTCATGCAAGTGTAGGCCTTCCTTTCCCCGGCTGCCTGCATCATCTTCCCTCTGGCACCCAGGACCCTGGGTTCTCTGGCAGCCCCAGCTTCATCTGGAAGGTTGTCCAGAAGGAAGTCCAGTCTAATTAGCATATTATGCTTTTATTAGATTGGGCATTATATCTACTTCATAAAACTTGTGTGAAAGACAGGATTGCATATATTATCTATGGAAACATTATTAAATTGTGGGCTCTGCCTTCATCAAAAGCCTAATAAAATGGGTGGAATCGCTCACTTGCCTTAGCTTTTATTTGAAAAGAATTTGAAGTGCCATAAGATAACCCCATTTTCCCTAAACAATATTTTTTATCCCCTAAACTCTTTTTAGTTGTAGGGTGGCATAATGTGACAGTAAGTGTCTCCAAGTACTAGTCAAACCAAATTACACTCTTGAATCTGTGCGTGCTCTGCCTGCTTATGGCAATGTGCCTGTTCTATCGCCCTTCCTCATCAGCTGTCTTGCTAAAGTGTGCAATGAGTAATGACTACAGGGAGATATTTAATGAAAATGCTACCCATGACTCTGAGCCAATTGTGACCCCTACTATTCTTCTACGATTAAAGAATAATTACCCATTCTCCATGCAAACGCAATTGCAGGTCACAGAGATCTTGGATTGCCAAAATATGCCAGTAAACTATTTAACTTTTAAATTTCTCAACATACGAAGGGCTAATATTGATATAGAAATACATAGAAAGTAGAAAGCCTGGGTCTTGGGAATATTAAACATAAATAGTCTTGCTTCCACTAATTTGGGTGAGAGTTGCAACAACTTTTAAAACCAGTTTTTACATATGAGATGAAAGGAAGATGCCAAAGATTAATACTGTCAATTTAAGTGGCCAGGATGTATCCAAAAGGCAAACATATAAATCTAAAGCAAATAGAATTACATTGCTTAATTTCTGTTGATCATTCATTACACAATTGCCAGGAAGTTAACCATTACATTTTTTTAAATCCATCACATCTTAAATTCATTTTGGAGAAGTTCCTTCTTCCATTATTGTATTGAGCTTTTATGGACCTTTGATGGCTCTCATAGTAATTGGTATAGAGGATCTACAAGCATAACATAGACTATAGTTCTGAGATAAAAAATTATGAATGTATTCAACATTATTCTCTAATTTTTTTCAGTGCCTCAAAACAAAGAGTGTGATCTCTTATCTGGACCATGACAATTTGTTTTCAATAGTTATAATTCTAGCAAGGAAAACAAATAAGTTCAGGATTTCCAGTCACTTTTTGCTTGACATGGACAAAGTAGTAAGCAAATTGTAATTTTCACAATGCCCAAAATCAAATGTTCTTAGCATTGGAAAAAATAATGTGATATTATTTTAAAAAGTAAATGTCTTCTGTAAGAAATTAATATTCTAATATCAATAAGCTTCATATATCCCCTCACATTTTTAAATTTGATATTCTATTCAATTCATTAGTTTTTCAATGAACACACCTCCCTTTTTCCAGGCACTTGGCTAAAGAAGAGGATATAGAAATGTTTCTTGCTTTTATGATATTTGAGTTTTAATAGATCAGATAAACATAAACTAATATAGATACAAAAAAATAGCATACATATGATAACAGAAGGAAAAGTAGAAGTACAATGGAGCAAATGGTCAATTTGAGACAGGAACAAGTAAGGTGGAATGGGAATATGGTCCAAAGGCCTCATAATGAAGATGTCTGTTGAGCTGTCTTGAGAGGTAACAGGTTTTGCCATGTGTGTGTGTGGTGATCTAGAAACATGTCCACACATTCATTGACACTCCCTCCACCAATAAATGAAGTCAAGTTCCCCTGCTCTTGAACATGGGTTGTCATTAATTCTAATGAGTAGAAGGCAACAGAAGTAATACTGTATTACTTTCAAGACTAGCCATACAAGATGATATAGCTTCCATCTGACTCTTGTTCTGATGATAACCATCTTTTGAAGGCCCAAGCCATCCTGCAGAAGTCTGACTCTCCTGAAGCTACCATGCTGAAGACACCATTTCAAGAGAACACATAAAGAGAGGTGCCCAAGGAGACTGCTGTTTCAGAGTCCAGTTGTTTAAGTCGTTCAAGTCTAGGAGCCAACATGTGAGTTAACAAGTCTCAGACAATCCCAGTTCCAGCCACCATCTGATTATGTCTACATAAGAGACCTCACTGAGTAAGAACCACCTAGCTAAGTGCCATCAACTCCAGGACTACTCCTAAGTGTTGGCATAACTTATTATAAAGCGGAAGATAACTAGAACAGAAGAACTTGAGAGCCTACAACATGCTGGTGTTTCCAAGTAGCTGAAAATAATCAAAGGATAGAGTTTGAGTCAGGGCAAGGCAAGATATAAGACTGAAGAGATTAGCCTAAGTCAGATCGTAAGATGTCCTAATAATTTATGTCAAGAGGTTGATTTTTTTTCTGGAATCAATGTATATTCATCCACATTTTGAAAACATATGCATATATATGAATATTAGTTTATTACTTGTGTAAAAGTCAGGATACTATTTATTAATTTGTGAACACATGCACAGTTTAAGAAATAACATGCGCCCTGGCCAGTGTGGCTCACTGGGTTGGGTGTTGCCCCATGCATTGTAAGACTGCTGGTTGCTGGTTCAGTCTCAAGTCAGGGTACATTCCCAAGTTGTCTGCTTGATCCCCAGAAGGGTGCAGCTGATTGATGTTTCTTTCTTTCCCTGTACCTTCCTCTCTCTCTAAAAATCAATAAAAAAATATTTTTTAAAAAGAAAGAAAGAACATGCTTTGTAATTGCCTTTAAGTCTCTGAAAACTCTGAGGAATGAACTGCTTAGATTAGCACTTCACTTTACTCAAATCAAAGCAACCCCTCCTGGATAATGGCTTGTCCAGACATATTACCAGTCAGAGGTTATTTTGTAGTCGGCAGCTTCAGTGGCCCTGGCTTTATTTAGAAAGATTTCAGTGCTTCATTGAGATGGTTTGTCTAAGCACTATGAGCATGGTTAACCTTTTGAGGCTATGGAGATTACTAGCATGAGTCTTTAATTATAAGAACCCTGAGTGGAAGAGAGATTAACATATTTGCCAAGTTCACACAGCTTTGTAGCACTAAGGCCAAAAATAAGATCTACACCTTTTTTCAAAGAGCGATTCTCTGCAGATGCTTTTGACTGGCCAACTAGTGGCTAAGTTGAAAAGAAAGCAGAATTAAGTAGCAAAGTCCTTAATGCTTGCTTACAATTATGTCCATAGAAATGTTTTTGTTGTTGTTGTTGTTGTTTTGTGTTTTTTGTGTTTTTTTTTTTTTTTTGGGGGGGGTTGGCAAATACTGACATTTGGACAATCTATAACTGCTGTTCACTATTATTTGTGTAGCAGAAAACATGTCTTTGGTGTTCATAAATGACAACAAGAAGAAAAGAATTTCACAATATAAGGTCTGTTCACTTTACACATTACATTAACATGTATTGTCATATAATAGGGGGGCACTTGAAGAATGTGAGTAGATCCACTTAAGGTAAAATTGGGGAGATAGCACATTACAATGAAATCATTATGAAGACTATTAACAATTTTGCAAGGTCTTGTCTTATTGCCTCTAAATTTCAGCTGGAGCCCCAAGACTGAGAAAAATGGATATAGATACTCCCTACCTTTTAAAGAAAAGTATTACCCACACCCATATGGACTATAATTTAAGGCAGCAAAATCACTGAAGCAACTTCCTAGAAAACTAGTTCGTTACAAAGGTTTATCATGGTGAAAGTTATCCGCCTGAGCCCAGCTGGGTGGTTCAGTTGCTTTGAGCATCATCTTCTCCATCAAAACATTTCAGGTTCCGTTCCCTGTCAGGGCGCATGCCTAGGTTGTGGGTTCAACCCTCAGGCGTATGGGAGGTAACTGATCTATGTTTCTCTCACACTGATGTTTTCTCTCACTCTCCCTTCCTCTCTAAAATCAGTAAACATATCTCCTCTATTAAAAAAAAATATATATAAAGTGTTATCGCCCCTGAAGAAGTATGCCACCACACCAGTCTCACCCCCACCCTCAAGATAAGTGAGAAGATTTTTATTTATTTATTTATTTTTTAAAATATATTTTATTGATTTTGTACAGAGAGGAAGGGAGAGAGATAGAGAGTTAGAAACATCGATGAGAGAGAGTCATCAATCAGCTGCCTCTTGCACACCCCCTACTGGGGATATGCCCGCAACCAAGATACATGCCCTTGACCGGAATCGAACACGGGGCCCTTCGGTCCCCAAGCCGACGCTCTATCCATTGAGCCAAACCGGTTTTGGCGAGAAGATTTTTTTTTTTTAAATATATTTTATTGATTTTGTAGAGAGGAAGGGAGAGAGATAGTTAGAAACATCGATGAGAGAGAGTCATCCATCAGCTGCCTGTTGCACACCCCCTACTGGGGAAATGCCCGCAACCAAGGTACATGCCCTTGACCGGAATCGAACCCGGGTCCCTTCAGTCCCCAAGCCGACGCTCTATCCATTGAGCCAAACCGGTCCCGGCTGGCGAGAAGATTTTTAAATAGCAAAAACATCAGGTGTCTCTAAAAGGGAGCACTGACTAGAGCGAGAACCTGACCTAACCAGGGGACCTATACAAACATGGAGACTGGTCCCTGCCTCTCAGCTGGGGAGTTCTAGAGGGAAAGTGCTTAAACTGATTTGATGGCAAGGCAAGTCGAGAGGGCAGCAGTGGGGAGCACTCTACACGTGACTGTTTAGTGAGGCAAGTTAGCATTCCTTTGTGCAATACTCGGATTACTCGGGAGGGTAGGTAGAGTTAAAAACATATGGTTGGGCCCCCTCCAGAAGGGCATGCCACAGGAAGGAGCCGAAAATGTTTCTGACTCTGGGGGAAGTGCAGTGTAAGAAGTCAGCCAGGAAGTGAAGCTCCTGTGCCCGCCAGCTTTTGGAAGTTTACCATCAAAGAGGACACCAAGATGTGAATCACTAGAGCCTTTCTGCAAAAGAGACATTACTTTTTCCTCCTACCCCCATTCCTCTCCACATCCCCTAGCTCCCCATCCTGACTCTGAAGCAGCCAACTACAAAGTAAGTGGAGAGAAGGAGCTAAAGGCCTAGGGCAGCTTTATCACTTCTGATCTCTGATGCCCAGCTCAAACCTTTGAGGAGACTTGGGGAAAATTTAGTAATCGGATGGATGTTTGAAGATTTATTAAGAAGGATTTGACTTGGTAATACTGGAAATCAAACATATCCTTAAGCTGAAAGGGACTTGAAAATTGTGCGATTTCCTGATCAAGTGATGGGGAGACACAAGGAATCTTTTTTGAATGCAAACATGGAAGGAACAAAATTCTGTGTCCTGATTATAACCTATCAGAGTATAGCTCATTCAATAAAGTCAATATATAGAGAGAAGTTTGAATACTAATACTATCACTCCAGATCTGTTTGAACCCAGCTTCACTCATGAAAGTGGGATAATGAGAACTATCGCATGGGCTGTTGGGAAGAATAACAGAGGTAATACATGTATAACATGTGGCATATGCTCATACTAGCATTCTGTTTCTTCTTTCTCTTTTCTTAGTTACCATATTTTTTTTTAAAAAAGAATTAAGGCAGCTTATAATTAAGTTTCTTTATTAGGAATTGAAAGTCAAAGTAATTAAAAGAAATGAGTGGCATATTAGACAATGCAAGGGCCAGTTTTGTTAATATGATTAGCCCTCAGATTTGAATTTATTAAAGATCAAAACAAAAGAGTTACAAAATTCTTATCTGATTAAAGGAAACTTTCCAGTTCTTCCAGACAGAAAATCCCCTGGAGTATGAAACTATAAAATAATTTAATTATATACAATATTATCCAAGAGCCTTCCCTTTTATTTATTGCTGCTGAGAGACTCCAAAATTTATAATCCAATTAGATTGCAAAGGCTCATTATATTTGTCTGTAATTTGAAATTCACAAAGATGTTCTAGACCAGTCCATAAAAGTTGTTTAAGATATAAACTAGCTCATTGTTATAATTTATAGGAATGTATTATATTCCCTGAGTTCTAGTTCCTGGTAAAACAGAGGTCTTGAATATATCCTCTGCATGTATGTGTGTGTGTGTGTGTTTGTGTATGTGTGTGTGTGTATGTGTACATGCATGCACCCACAAAGAAATCAGAGAACAGGTTTTTTAAAAATCTCTTTCCTTTTAATTCATCAAAGTTATCTTCATTGTCATTCCTGTCCTACAATATTGCCCACCTAGGCCTGGTCCACAACAACCCAAATGTTCTGTTTTCAAATGATTTACTTTCTTTTCTGCAAACAAAAACTCACATTGTCAAGGGCTGGGTGACTTCAGGATGAAAACAGCCCAATTAAATAAATCCATACTAACATGCAAATGCCTAAAAGCCATTTACAGTTTCCAGAAAGGTGGCAATTTTATCAGAGTATTCTTTTGTGAGCTCAAATATTATAAGTATAGGAATTTCAGGTGGGATAATAAAATGAAGCGAAGAACATTTACCAAAACCCAATCAACATGGCCTGCACCTTTAAGAACCAAGTACTTGTACAGCACCCATCCAGTGATTTCCAGTGCTGGAAAGATGGGCCAAGAGGGATAAGAATCAATTTATTCATGGGCTATGTATGAGTTGGGCCTTTCTCATTTAAAGTTGGTCTACCTTTATTACAAAATCCAATTCAATATATGCCTCTCATCTATATTGTATTTTTAATTAAATTGGATCATTTGCAACATGTGTAGATATTTCTAAATTGCTAATAATGAAGCTAAATGAGAAAGGGAAGTCTGTGATGGAATAATCCCACTGGAAAAAAATCTACTTGATTTTTCAAATGGAAAGGAGCTATGGGTTTATCTAAACAGAAGCCAAATGCCCCCTTTAACTGTTGAGGTCCACACAGCAAAGACACTATACACTTCAAAAAAAATTTGTCCTTTCTTTTCCAATATTTTCTATGTTTTGAAAATATCAGGCCATTCATTTATGTGTGATGAATGATTTTCAGAGCACCTCAGCTCTAAATTTAGAGGACGTTGAAAGAGGTTAAGTTGTGCCAGCAGTCAATGATGCTAAACAGGGTCCCAGGAGCAGAACAGTAGAAGGATCAAGAAAACATTTGTCAGCCTCCCTTTATACAATAGCTTACCATTTTCCCTATGAATTAAGGCATTTAGTTTAATAAATGCTAGTGTTTACTTGTTTGGAGAAAAGCATTGTTAAAGTGGTTTTCAAACAGAAAGTGTGTCCTTAAATTTCTTTAACCCTCCTTATTTTTAGAGGCTGCTTGGTATGATGGCCCAGAAAACAGAAGTCTGGATTTTGATACTTTGTCTCTATTGACTTTACTGAATCAATAAAATTCTTTTGTTTTTAAAATATGAAGAGTTACACAATACTCGGTATGATTTTCTCACTGAGCCCTGGTTCCCTCCTTAAGCTGCGCTGCACGTCCCACAAATTATTACTACCCAATCCATGAACCCCACTTCTGACCCAGGCAATTTTTTCAGGCTTTGCTTCCAACATTGTAGCGGATGCCTCTCAGTGAGTTAGCCTTAATATTGTTAAGTCATCTGCATACTCATCTCATTTTGTCACTTTATGATGTCATAATAGCATACTTTATGACAGATTCAGAAATCCTGATGTTTCTCATTGTCTGTCATTGTTTTCTAGTTCCTTCTCCCTACCTCACAAGCTCCATAGCCAGAAAATTTAATCAGATGACATTTTATGTTATTTAGCACAAACCACAGGGAAGCCACAGATTAAGAGCTTCCTGCTCCTTCTAGTGAAGAAGGGGTCATATTTTTGAGCTCTAGAAACTAAAATGACTCTTTGATCTTAATTTTAAGAAGTTCTATGTTCTACATCCTCGACAGTGTGTTGAGTTATTTTCTTTAATAGCCAGAGTATATAAATCTACATTGTAATCAAATAGATTTAGTATACTTTCATAACCTTTCTAAAATTATCCTTTCACTTTCATGACCCAGAATGTCCAGGATTTTTTTAAAAATTAATCTAACTTTCCTTTGTCTGCTCTGCTTAGGTTTGGGATTTATCAGCAACCCTCGTAATAGGAAAGATCACTCAGCAATGCCACGGATTGAAAAGGCTAGGAGAGCAAACTTTAGGGTCAGGCATAGAGGAGGCATCAAAGAAAGATGAAAAACATTCACAAAGGAACAAAAAGCTTCGTAAGGAAAAAATTACAGTGTAACCCAGGAAGCCATGAACATAGGAGATATTTCCTGTGGTAAGCAGGAGCAATGTATACATACAGGAGACAAAGTTCCTATCAGAAGATAATTTTAAAATATCTGACAATATTAAGGTTATAGATAATGAAATAAAAACAGTTGCAAATGAGAGTCTGCAAAAAATTGCACCATAAATGATAGATGAGTAAGGTTATACCATGTTTACAAGTGAATGAACTGAAGAGTTATTATACAATAGACAGAAGAGAAGATATTCAAAGGAAGTTGCTTTATGAACCAAGGTTATTTAAGAATGTTTATAGAAGTAGCTGACAGAGAGAAAAAGATAAAAGGTATAAGAATGAGAAGGGAGGTTAGCATTCTAAAAGGGGCCAGACCCAATGGAATCTGGAATTGGATAATAACAATCTAAGTAAGAGTGTGTCCCCTCAATAGAAACTTTTTCCCAATTAACGTTTCAGTTCTGCAACTATTGTTTTCTTTCCACTCTAGTTACTTAATGACCACTTCTATATTTGAAGTTCTGTTTCACCTTGTCTCTATGTAAGTGAAAGCAATATCATCCTATTGTATTAGTGTATCACGAGGTTTACTACTACTGATCAATACAAATGTTGAAAGGGTGTGCTTTCTTTTTCTTTTTTCTTTTTTTTTTTATCGATTTCAGAGAGGAAGGGAAAGGGAGAGAAGTGGAAACATCAATAATGAGAGAGAATCATTGACCAGCTGCCTCCTGAACAACCCATACCCAAGATGGAGCCCACAACCCAGGCATGTGCCCTGACTAGAAATTGAACAGCAACCTCCTGGTTCATAGATCCACACTCAACCATTGAGCCATGCCAGTTAGGCTAAAGAGTCTGCTTTAAATATAAACATTTAGGTTTACATAAGTACTCTGGTGATTAAGCTGGTATTTTTATCTTGTCCTCTTCAGATCCTAGGTAATAAATAAGAAAAGAATGCCCTCAAGTTATAATACACTTTAAAGACACAATTATATGAGAAGAAATGTATTCCCCTGGAAATTAAATGCACTACAACAGAGGTTTGATGAAGGGAAGGACATACTTTGAAAAATGTATTTCTCAGTTAAAATATCTGCTTACTACTCTGAAAGGGGAGTTGCTAAAGCTCTCTTAAATTAAATAATACCCTACTAACAAATACCAAGAGGATAATGTTCAGTTTTACTGGAGTTTACTTGATACCTGACAAAATAATTGGATCTAAGACAATCATATAATCATAGGCTACTAAATTACACAGTGAAGAGTATATAGGTCTTGGTCTTTTAACACAAGAAAAAGGAGCCTCAGTCATCTTGTCAATCACTTCCTAGATATAGCCTCCCATTTGGGATAAAGTGTTATAAGTAATGGACGTGTTGCAAATTATGCAGCAGCTCTGTTTATAGAAACAGTACTTGAATGATTATTAAAACATACTGTAATTTAAATGTGACATTTGAACCTTAGTTGCGGGCGCATCCCAAGTAGGGTGTGTGCAGGAGGCAGCTGATCGATGTTTATCTCTCATCAGTGTTTCTAATTCTTTATCCCTTTCCCTTCCTCTCTGTGAAAAATCAATAAAATATATATTTTTTAAAAATGTGACATTTGATGGAAACAGTTACATAGAGTATGACTACAAACATCTTTCTTTGTAGGCTCATTTCACAACAATTCCAGGTCAGCTTCTGTGGGATGCCCCAGGATGAGTTCAATGATAAGAACCCACACAGCTTACAGCAGGGAATCTGTAGTATATCTTTCCCACTTGGAACAAATTAGTGCCCCCCACTCCCCAGTTCTAATCCTCAATGGGGTGAACATAGATTGGTTTTCTGTTTAAACCTAATATTGTCTAAGGTACCCACCAGTACTGCTCACTCTTCTTGTGGAAGTGAGCACTGCAGGGCACCAATTGACCTCTCCAGAGAATAGAAAGTGAAGCCAATCTTAGCTAGAAAAACAACTTCAGGCTTGATGAAAATATATTCCTTTCAACCCATAAACCACCTATCTAAATAAATCTGGAGCCACTTGGCTGTTATTTTCTTACTCATTTCAGAGAGAGAGGAAGGGATAGGGAGAGAAAGAAACATCGATGATGAGAGAAAACCATAGATTGGCTGCCTCCTACATGCCACCCACTGGGGATTGAGCCAACAACCAGGGCACATGCCCTGCCTGGAAATCAAATCTTGACCTCCTGGTTCATGTGTTGATGCTCAACCAGGGATGCATACTGACTGGGCACCATGCTGGCTTTTAGGTGAAACTAGGAGAGTAACTGGAGAGCAGCAGATATTTGTGACCACAGTAGAATGGCATTGTATTAAAAGAAGAGACTAATGTCAGTAGCTGGGATCATATTCCTTATTATATACTAGAGGCCTGTAGCAGGAAGAGATTTGTGCAGTAGGCCTTCCAGCACCGGTTTTCCTCCAGCACCCGGAGCCCAGGCCTCTGCTCCAGCTGGAGTCTGCCTTCTTCGTCTTGTCTTTACTGGCACTCAGATCCTGTAGATCCCTTTTCCCCTTCTTCGCCCCCTCCCTCTCATCACAGGTATACTGCCCTGCCTGGCTACTCCTTGCCTGGAGCAGCGGGGTGGCCGCCATCTTTGGCCTTCTAATTTGCATACTCACTCTGATTGGCTGTAGGCATAGTGAAGGTATGGTGAATGTACATGTTTGTATATTATTAGGTAAGATATATATGTAAAACAGGATTAAAATAAAAAATGTGTATTGTTAACAGGTCAATTTCTTTTCTTTTTTTTAAAAATATATTTTATTTTTTACAGAGAGGAAGGGAGAGAGATAGAGAGCTAGAAATGTCAATGAGAGAGAAACATCAACCAGCTGCCTCCTGCACACCCCACATCGGGGATGTGCCCGCAACCAACGTACATGCCCTTGACCGGAATCAAACCCGGGACCTCTCAGTCCACAGACCGATGCTCTACCGCTGAGCCAAACCAGTTTCGGCTAACAGGTCAATTTCTTAAATTTCAGGAAAAAGTCAGAATTATAAAATAAAATAAAATAAAATTGAAATCATACTTAAATCTTTTATTTTCTATGCATTTCTGCCAAATATGATGTTAAGAATTCAAAATAACCAAAACTTCCCCTTTAGAATAAGTGATGATTTTAAGTTTTCTGCATGTATTTATGCAGAAATTATAGTATTTATAAGCATTATCTGGTACATGTGCAATAGGGAACTAATTAAACAATTTTGTTATTGTCTATAGGGAAAGATGTTACTACAACTTTTTATATTTATTGTACTGATGCTGTGAAAACCCAAGAAAGAAATGTCTGTTGAATATCATTTTTTAAGAAAAGCTGGCTATCTGAACAAATAATTTGGCTTTTATATATGCTTATATACACTAGGAGTTTTAGAACTTGCTTCAGGCTCTGATTTGACTGCTGGGATACCTGGAAGAAATATACAGTCCACCTACAAAGGCATGGGAGACTAACAGGCAATTTTGTACTAACTGTACCGTGGACATTACTATTTTATTCTTTCACCCCAAATCTTTATCTACTTACTTTTAAAATTTTATAACAGTACTAGGGACCCAGTGCATGAATTTGTGCACCTTGAAAGGAACTGTGGGCCACTAGGCTCTGGTGGGCACAGGGGCAGGTCTCAGCCCATCCTCCATGCCACCCCCAGTCCCCCCCAACATGGCCCCTGGTCCCCTCTCTGCCGGCAGCTCTGCTCCTGCCACCACCAAGACACAGTGGGTGCGAGTGGTGGCACTAGCAGTGGGTGTGAGTGCCAGGTGGGGCCTCAGTGGGCAAAAGCAAAGAATTTTCAGTAACCATCAGAGGCTCACCCCAATGACAGCGATTGGCACCCCACCATGGTCTGGTGCCCCTGCTTACCTCCTTTTCCATCCCACTGTGGCCAATGCCTGCCACCTGCTGCCAATGCCACTATGTTTCATGTGTGTCTCCTGGTAGTCAGCACACATCATAGTGACCTGTTGTTGGGTTGTTAGGTTGTTCTGCTGTTTGGTCTATTTGCATATTCATTTTTCATATATAGATAGTCCTATGAATATTTTAGAGCCAATTTCAATTGGCTCCTGTGTCTCATTGACATGTACTCATTATCGTTTTTGTGGATTTTTATTAAACCCTTTATTTCTGGCACTATTAGATTCTCCAGGATCTTCATATATATTCCCTGTTCCAGTTTTAGAAACAACCATTTCTCCAAACGACCCTAGTTTATTTCACTGGGAACTAGAAATAAAAACAAATTTCAGAGTTCTAGGGGTCCTTCTAGGTCCAAACTACAGAACAAGGAAATGTTTCTGACACTAACCCATATATACACACTTAGCTATAAGCCTTTCTCTTTGTAATCATGTGCATCTCTATCAACTAAATGAAAGTTTATACTGATGTCTTCCTTTCATTACCACACGGATCATTCTAGCCTCCTTAGCTTGCTTATCTCTATGTTCCTATTCCACCAGTGAGATATTTGGCTCCCACTACCCACCACATTTACTTAATGTTCAAATCCAGTATAGAAGTTTCCAGCATGTATAGACGTTTCAGAATCATCAGCCGATCCCCTCCTGGAACATTTTTGTCAACTTGAGAATGTACAGTGCTTATATGAATTTCTTTTGCTGTTAGTCTTACAGAAGCCACTCATCTCCAAAAGTAGTCATGTCAGCACCTTTCCTTCCCACCCTATACAATGAGGTTATTTTATACATTTGTAATAGAGTTAAATTTTCTTGTCACAGTGTGCAATTTTTACTGAGAAACAGTAACCTCCTAATTTTTTAAATTATAGTTCTGTACATTAAGGTTCACTTTTTATGCTATAAAGTTCTATGGGTTTTGACAGACAGAAGTATAGTGTCATGTATCAGACATTATAGTCTCATCTATATAATTAAAGGGTAATATGCAATTAGAATGGCAGAACAACCAAACAATCAATCAAAGCATAATATGCTAATAATATGCTAAGGATGCTCAACCACTCTCTATGACATACGCTTACCACCAGAGGGCAGATGGTAGCCTGGTAGCTTGACTTGCTGCTAGGGGCTGGCCAATTGGGACTAAGAGAGGTGGGCCAGACACACCTTGGAGCCCTCCTGAGGTCCCTCCCCGGCAGGATCATGCACCAGTGGGGTCCTTCAGCTTGGTCTGTGCTCTCTTGCAATCTGGGACCCCTTGTAGGATGTCTGAGAGCTGGTTTCAGCCCAATCCCACAGGCCACTTACCTTGCAGGAGTATGAGCCTCTTCCTATCTATCGGGACTGACTGGGCACAAGCCCATGGCAGGCACAATGGGGCCAGGATGAGTGGTGCCAGGAGCTGCAGGTAGAGCTGGACTGTGAGTTTTGCCCTATCCCTGCAGGCCACCAAGAGGGACCCCACCTGTGCATGACTTTGTGCACTGGCTCTCTTGTAATAAATAGTTTAACTGCTCTAAATGTGTCCTCTGTGACTTACCTATTGCCACCACCACCAAACCCCTGGAAGCTACTGAATTTTTATTGTCATTATAGGTATGCCTTTTCCAAGTGTCATAATTACACTCATACAGTATGGAGCCTTTTCAAATGGATTTTGTCAACTTAGCAATATACAGTTCAGATTCATCCATTGTTGTTTTTCTTTTGTGTGTGTGTGTGTGGTTTCTTTTCATTTACTACTAAATACCATTTCATTATATGGAGCACCTCACAATTTTTATTTATTTATTTTTTAATATATTTTATTGATTTTGTACAGAGAGGAAGGGAGAAAGATAGAGAGCTAGAAACATCGACGAGAGAGAGTCATTGATCAGCTGCCTCTTGCACACCCCCCACTGGGGATATGCCCACAACCAAGGTACATGCCCTTGACAGGAATTGAACCCGGGACCCTTTAGTCCACAGGCTGATGCTCTATCCACTGAGCCAAACCTCACAATTTTTTTTTCATTCAACTAGAACATCTTGTTTTTGCCAGTTTGGGGTAAATATAAAGGCTTTATGCATCTACACTCAACCACTAACAATTCATCACAATTATCATTTAGGTGTCCTACCAGATTATGGTTCCAGATGCTTCCATTTCGGATAAGATCTTTTTTAAAAAAATATATTTTATTAATTTTTTTTACAGAGAAAAAGAGAGAGGGATAGAGAGTTTGAAATACAAGTGAGAGAAAAACATCGATCAGCTGTCTTCTGCACACCCCAACTGGGGATGTGCTTGCAACCAAGATACATGCCCTTGACTGGAATTGAACCCTGGACCCTTAAGTCCGAAGGCTGACACTCTATCCACTGAGCCAAACCAGTTTCGGCTCAGGTAAGATCTTGACAGTGAATTTCTGAATTTATCTATCTTTACAGGTTTCCAGTGTCACATTGTCCTGTGATCTCAATTATTTTATTGTTTCAAGGAAAGTTGTTTTTCTATTTATTTAGCTCTTTCTTGCTATAGGTAAAAAAACAAAAAACCAAAAAACTAAAAAAACTAAAAACTACAGACTTTCAAGATCCTTCCATCTTGGAACTCAGAAAGAGAAATCAGAAGTTCTATTTACTTTTTATCTATTTATCAAACCTGTCCACATTATAAGTTTTAATAAATAGAGAAAAATCTAGTCATTCAGGAAAAATATTAACCTATAATTCTATCCCTTAGAGCCACAGTTTCCTCCTCAAGATTTATTTGTGTTCAACATTTAAATCTTAATATATTTTTGCAGGCTTTGAAAAATTACCTTAAGTATTGATATATGTATTTTATCTTATGTAATAAATATGCCAAGTTCTGCTTCATATTATCCAGAATGTGGAACTAAGCATGCATTATTTTCTCTTTTTATAATTTTGCAATAGGTAGAAATTAATCCATATATTGCCATATAAAGTTAAATATTTTTACAAAGTTCTATTCAATCACCTATTAAATTTACTGGAAATATCCATTTACTTCATAAAACTTGCTAATATTTCCAGTGCTTGCACACTCATGTTCAGTAAGCTACTCAACTCCACAAATATTTGAGACATATAATTGCTTAAAATAGTGAAGCATAAATATAATACATGAATGCAAAATGAATGAGAGTTAATGTCTTTATAACAATTCATTTACATAAAAACTAAGTGACTGTTTTAGGAAATACTAAATAAAGATCATCAAATATGGAGTGAGCTATAGAATAAAAATATTTGGAGGAAAAATACTAAAAATAAAACTAGGAAGAGTTTGCAAGTATTATTTTACTGTAGAAATTATAAGAAGTAAATAATAAATTATGTAATATTATATTTTTAATATGGTTATATAATGCTTTTGTTAGGAATTTGACATGGAATTCCAATCATCTAAACATACTCCATAATAAGAGCTAATGTTACTTAATACTCACACATATTAAGCACCATTACAAATATTTTACATATCGCAACTTTAATTCTTGCAACAGTCCCATGATAAAAGTTCTAGTTGTGTTCCCATTTTATAAATGAAACAGATGTAGAGGCCATAGAAACTGACTCCAGGTTGCACAACTTAAGGAAGTCAAAGAGGTAGCTGCTCTTATCCCACGTTTGTATAAATCAAAAAACAAATTACAAAGAAAAAATAGAGCAGTTTCATGTAAAGTTAAATATAAGACACCCAGTAATTCCACTTTTAAGACCCTACCCAAGGGAAATAAAACCATAGGTCCATACAAAGCCTTGCATGTGAATGTTCATAGCAGAGTTATTAATAATAGGCAAAATGTCAAAACAATTCAAGTGTTCTTGAGGTTAGGTAGATGGGTTGGCATGGAGCAATGTCTGTATTGGACAAGACAAATATCAAGAATCTTTTGACATGGATCAAATGGCTCAGTGGGTGTTCTGGAGGGGAACAAATATTGGCTAATCTTAAATCAACTACCACTCTATCTATGCCATCTGCTATGGACTGAATTGTAGCCCCTCAAATTCATACATTGAAACTGTAAATCCAATGTGACTGTATTTGGAGACAGGGACTATTAGGAGGTAATTAAGGTTAAATGAGATTATGAGGGTGGGTCTCTAACCCCATAGAGTTAGTGTCCTTATAAGAAAAAATACCAGAGAAATCACTCTCTCTCCTTTATGTGAGAGCACATTGAGAAAGTGGCCATCTACAAGATTGGAAGAAAGCCTTCATCAGAAACCTTGAGTATCATCAGCCAACACCTTGAGCTTACACTTCGCAGCCTCCAGAACTATGAGGACATAGTTTCTGTTATTGAAGCAACCAGTCTGTGGTATTTTGTTATGGCAGCCTGAGTTGATCAATATAACTTTCAGACAATCTTAATTCCCGGACTAATTAAGAAACTAAGCAATAGTCTTTCTTGAGTATGAACTATTATATCCCAGGCATTGTACTAGGTACTTTAGATGTGTTACTTCATTGTATTCTTAGAATCTCATGAAGTCATTTTACAAATGAAGAAACTAGTGTTCATAAAACAAGAGTCAGTCATTCAGTTAATAAATGCTGAAGTTTCAACTTGAACTCAGGCTATGTACATGGAGCTGGGAGACTATGCTAGGAATTAATAAGACAGGATGTTGCCAACATAAATTTGTATTTAGATTATGCTTTTATCGATCACCTGCTAACTACCATTTATGAAAGGCCATAAATGCCAGGCTGTAGAATTGTGTTTTATTTTTTAATTTTATACTCTTATCCAGAGGTCAGCTAACTTTTTTTTTTATTTAAAGGGCAAGATAATGCATAATTTAGGCTTTGTGGGGTATATGTTGTCTGGAGCAATTACTCAAATGGACTCTATAGCAGTAGAACAACCATAGGCAATAGGTAAGTGAATAAGAATGTCTGTGTTATAGCAAATTTCATTTACAAAAACAGAGAGTAGATTGGATTAGGTTCTCATGCCAAAGTTTGCCAGCTCCTGCAGTAGTCAATAATAAATTATTGAAGGTACTTGGGATAGATTTGATCATAGAAGGTTTTTTGAAGGTAGGCTTGGTGGTGATATACATGATGAAAGAGGAAGGAAATAGAGGTAGATAGAAAAAGCTTAAGAAAACTGATACTCAGCAGACTTGGTAGAATACATGAAGAAAAAGGAGTAATGTATATCATGTGCGAATAGGTCAGGTGTTTGGGTTGTGTGTTGATTCCCTATAGAACTTAGAACTTCCTCTTTTGAAAACTCACAAAAATAGATCATATGTCAGAGTAGGTCAATATTGATTTTTTTCTTTCTATTTTTTTCTTTCCTGGCAAAAGAAAATATACAATAACCAAAGAACTTATAGATGTTCAAAAGCAAGTCTCTCTATCTCTTTTTTTCTCTTTCTCTCTCTCTTTTTTCTATGTGTGTGTGTGTGTGTGTGTGTGTGTGTGTGTGTCTGTGTGTGTGTATGTGTGGTCCAAGAAACCAAACAAATCAAAGAACCTAAGAAACCATAAAAAATATTTTTATTTTTAATCGCATTACTTAGTAATTCAAACAAACAATGAGGATATGAAAATAAGAATGCTGCTGAGGAGTTCATGTCTCACAAATTGCTATAGTTCTAACACAAAGCTCGGTTGATGAGTTTGAATAAAATCACTCATTTACAGAATCTTCTTTGGGAGGAGACAGGAACCAGGCCACTTGGTCTTTTATTTCTCTATATAAAATCCTCTTTTATAAAAATGTTGGCATGGCAATTTCCTGTGTGTCAATGAGCGGGTAGACTTGACTACACTGTTTAGCAGATGGAGAGAAGGCCCAGGGGGATTTTAATTTACTTGGTCAAGATCACTCAATTAAACATCGCTTTATCTAGAAAAAAGACAAAACACTATAAATTCCTAACTACATGATCTCACCACCACAAACTGGAAAGTGAACAATCCAGTTAATGAGCCAATTTTTGTCTATGTGATGACAAAGCATTGGTTTGACTCATATTACTTTTAAATTAGCCAGCTGTTTGAGTAACGTCATACAAAACAACTGGCATACCAAATCACCCATTACTTCTTCCAATTTAATTGTATTGCTTTATAACAGTTAGTGGAAGAGCATTCACTCATTTGTTCATGCATTGTTTATTGGTTAAACCCTTCGTAAGCACCAACTTTTTTCCAGGGCAGGACATTGTGCTTAATAATGAAGGAAATATGGAGATGAGTGAGACACAACATCTGCCTGGAAAGTGTTTACAATTACATAAGGAATATAAGACAATGAAATAAGTATTGATAAATAAATGGCAAAATGTAAAAAGTAGCATATATTGACAAAAAGTCAGGTGCTTACAACCTACAAGACTTCTCTCTTTGGGAAAGGAGCATTTGCTACAACTCTGGTATATTGGATTCAGTATTTATTTATTTATTTTTAAATCTATTGTTGAAAGTATTACATATGCCCCCACCACCACTTTAACCCCTTCTAGCTCATCCTTGCCCTCCCCAAGCCTTCAACCCCCTATTTTCTGTGTTCCTGGGTTATGCATATATGCATACAAGTTCTTTGGTTGATCTCTTCCTAACCACCCACACCCCCACTTTCCCTCTGAGATTCCACAGTCTGTTCCATGGACCTATGTCTCTGCCAGTAAATAGCTGTCTGCCATCTGCTTAGCCACAACTTTCTGAACAGTAGTATCTTCATCTATGAAATAATAGATTGCATTATTTTTTAATAATGTTTTTTCCGGATCTTAACTAATGGAGATTAGTTGGACACACTCTTTAAGTAAAGGAAACAACATGAGCCAGTTGCATATGTAAAAAAAAGTAAAATCATAGCAAGGAGAACAATATCTACATTGTTGAGTAAATGTCTGAAATTAAAACCTGCCCAGAAAACTGGATGGAAGTCGCAGGCTTACAGTGGATAGAACTGTCTTTGACCCGTATTTGGTGGGAAAAGAAAGAATTCTTTGAACCAAAACTGGTTTGGCTCAGTGGACAGAGCATTGGCCTTCGGACTGAAAGGTCCCAGGTTCAATTCTGGTCAAGGGCATGTACCTTTGGTTGCCAGCACATCCCCAGTAGGGAGTGTGCAGAAGGCAGCTGATCGATGTCTCTCAACGATATTTCTAACTCTATCCCTCTACCTTCCTCTCTGTAAAAAATAAATAAATAAATAAATAAAAATATATTAAAAAAAGAATTCTTTGGGTCAGCCCCTTTGCTACCTAGCCAGCTGCATGGGGAAGTTGGGAAGGCCATCCAGTGCATGAGTTGACATCCTAGCAGGTCACTCCTGGGTGCTGATAAGCCACATTGCCCTTAGAATAAAGGATTCTTATCCCACAGCACAGGGCAATGGAAAGAAGCACAAGGATTTCTCAGGCTTCAGTTTCTATAGTTGTTATGATATAGATGGCTGGGACCAGCTTATGGAAATCTCTAGGCCTATAGTTGACTAGTTAACCAAATGAGTGAAGATTATAAGAAGGATTTGGAAGTTTAATCCACACCAGGAGTAAAACATCTTCAGTTCAGCATTTGTGCTAGAAAGTCTGCTGTAAAGAGCAACAGACAATTTCTCTTTTGAGTTAAAATTAACAAATCAGTATTATTTAAGGCAGCAAAAACAGGAACTTTCTCATTAACATGAGCTTCGAAAGCTGTGAAATCTTATGAATATATGAGGCACTAATAATGATTTTTATCCCAGAAGAAACATCAAAAGCAGCAAATTTAGAAGTTTAAGGGACTTGCTGAAACAGGTTTAGCTCAGTGGATAGAGCGTCGGTCTGTGGACTGAAAGGTCCCAGGTTCGATTCCGGTCAAGGGCATGTACATTGGTTGCGAGCACAACCCTGGTAGGGAGTGTGCAGGAGGCAGCTGGTCGATGTATCTCTCTCATTGATGTTTCTAGCTCTCTATTCCTCTCCCTTCCTCTCTGTGAAAAATCAATAAAATATATATATTTTTTAAAAAGTTTAAGGAACTAAGTCAAACAACAGAACTAGTAGCTGTGGCATAGTCTATGTCTGGGTCTGGTGATGGGCATTGCTGAGGATATGGATCTAGAACCTGGCATCAAATCTATGACATAGAAGTTTCTGTAAGTATGAGTGGCCAGATGCCTTTCCCTCTCTCCCAAAACAACCCAATTCCCTTTCTTTTCCTTAACTCTTCCCTCAAAAGAAAGAAACTAGGCCTGGAATGTCACTATGAACCTTTCTTTTTGCTAGAGATGTAGAGACATTTCCAAGAATAAATATCAGTGGTAATACTTAGGAATCTACCCTCTGACTATCAAGATTTAGAGACTACAAAAGGCCATTCAGAAAGTTACTACAGTAGTTTAATTATGGAATAACCCTCTGGAACAGAGGAGAACCTTCCTAAGAATAGACTCAGCTCAGATATTTTGCCTCTAACCTCAGGAACTGCAGGACATCCAGAAATTAGGAAAAAGATCATGCCACATGAATCTGGATAAATATGATGTTCAATTGCTTTAAGATTAAACATCTGATCCAACCAAGACTGGATCATGAGCATGTCCCACCAGGTGCATTATCATGATATTGGAATACCTTCAAGAGATTGTGGTCTTCCACAGCAGTAAGAAGCTGTGTGATATGCACTGCTTCACCATGTTGGGTAGTAGTGGGCCTGTGTTGCAGGATAATTCTCTCTATAGCTTGTAGAACACAAAGGCCTAGCACCATGCACCAGGAGACATTTAACCCCATAGAATATGTCTAAGGTATAATACCTGAATTGTGGGGGAGATAGGGAAAAAATGGTCCTTTGTGTCCTTCTCTTTAGCATTGTTTTAGAAACACCTAAGACATAGATCTCCTCTTCTTGCATTTATTTTATTTTATTTTATTAATTAATTAATTTTATTTTTTAAAATATATTTTATTGATATTTCTATAGAGAGGAAGAGAGAGGGATAGAGAGTTAGAAACATATCAATCAGTTGCCTCTTGCACCACCATCCCCCTCCCCCACTGGAGATGTGCCCTCAACCAAGGTACATGACCTTGACCAGAATCGAACCTGGGACCCTTGAGTCCAAAGGCCAATGCTCTATCCACTGAGCCAAACCAGTTTCAGCTCTTCTTGCATTTTTTGATATCTTCAGCATCTGAGCATAAGGTGAGATTGAGGTGAGAACTGAAGTCAGTCTCTACAAGCCTGGCTGTGGGATATGCCCAAGGGGAGCAGCACATCATCCAGTTAAATGACTCAAGGGCATTTCCAGAACAATCTAGGAGGATTACTTTGTGGGAGATTAATGACCTAAGGGATCATTTCAAAGAACTGTTGGTTAATAGGATCATTACAGAATCATAGTCCATATGCCTCTTCAATTGTGATAGCGAAAAAGGAGTCTGGAAAAAAAATTGAATGTGTGAATTATCATACTGTTAATTGTCCAACTAAAAGCGATCAATAGATTTCTTGTTAAGAACACCTAGAGTTCACCTTGTCAGATTTGCAGAGTGAGTATTATCAGATAGCAGTTATAGCTGATGATGATAAAGGAAAGAGAGCTTTTACCCGAAGAGCAAGGTTGCATCTATTTGAAAGGTTGCCTTAGCTTCTCCCAGGAGGCCCTGCTATAAACCCTCACTACAAAAGGTTGTTTGTGACAGGAACTTTCTTTGCTTTGTAGGAAACATCTACAGTTTCTTGAGGATAATATATACATTATTTTTCACCTATGTGTTAGCAAAGGCCTCTGCTACTCAGGAGCACTTGCTATCCATGTCCCATCCATATCTTCTCAGTGCTCACTTCTAAACTGAAGGCTGCTTGCTGTGAATAAGTGCTAATTCTTATTTGCTATCCTGACCCCCTGCACCACCCACTCTGCTTTGTAGCACAGTATGCCACTTATCATGGCAAGACAAATGTGATAGTTCATTCTCCTAGAAGCAGGCTTCAAACAATGAAGAATGCTCCTCACCCTCTACAGACAGTTCTAAGGTATGATCTACAATACTCCCAGAGTTCCCTGATGGACTCAAGCTCCAGCTGCTCACAGTTATAAAATGTGCTGTCTATTGCCTTCCTTTTCTTTCCAGCTTCACTTCCCTACTCCCCTAGTGGTGTTTCCGGGGACTACCTCCCTACTGACTCAAATATTTGAGTGTTTGCTTTCAGAGGATTCCAAACAAAGACACTCAATAACAAATCTTGTTATAGACATTAATCTCAACTATTTTCTTGCTCTTGGATATGCCTAAAGATTGGGAACACAAACATATGGATATATTTTAATTTAAATGCAAAGCTTCAATCTTTTTCTAACCTATTGGCCCAAAATAAAAAGGAAGGTCAAAAGTCTATAATTTTAGGATAAAATCCACATATTACTTATCTGATGGTCATCTGGGCATCTTGCCTAAAGAAAAAGGTAATGGGAGCTCAAGTCTTCAGCCTCTAGGTCCTTTAAAAACTTGCTACTCAAAGTTTAGTCCTCAATATCACCCTATAGCTTATTAGAAAAACAGAATGTCAGAGCCCACCCATACATACTGAATAGTCCTGCTTTATAATTTATTTTTTACATTTTAAAGAGTGATTTATTTTACTTAATTTGTATCTTGTATTAGACCACAGCTACTCAGAGCTGGATAATTATATCTCTGGTTCATGACATTATTTTTCTTATTGAATTTACTGGATTGACATTGGTTAATAAAATTATATAGATTTTAGGAATACAGTTCCACAATATACCATGTGTATATTGGAATGTGTGTTTACCACCCCAGGTCAAGTTTCATCCTTCACCATTTGAGCCCCTTTACCCTCTTCTTCTACCCTTCCCTCCTATTTTTTTCTCTCTCTGGTAATTACCATGTTGTTGTCTGTGTTCATGTGTGTTTATTATTATTTTTTTATTTCTTTGTTTAATCCCTTCACTCTTTTACCTAGCCTCCAAACCCCTTCCCTGCATTTTTTTTTAAAAAAAAACAGGATCTCCAGATGATTCATATGCATATTATGGAGTGAACACTACTGCTCTCAGACACAAGGCTGGTCTTTTGGAGAAAAATGGAAGCAGTATTTCCATCAGCAGATCTTGGCCGCTGCAGCTCTCTGCTTAGTTGTAATGTATTACTGCTATGTCAAGTAGCACAAAGAGTTCTAGAATTTCCCTTTATGTCTGGTTACCTGGGTATAGATGAGATTTTACCATTGCCACCAGGTGTAATAAACAGTCATGTATAACAATGTCACGTCCTACAGCCAAAGAACCAAAACACATATAATTGAACAAGTTAAGTTTATTACTGGTTTCCTGAAGAGAGAACAGGCATCATTGGGAATCCTGGGGCGCCTCAGCAAGAGGTTGTCAGAAAGGACTTATTAAAGGATTTAGATGTTGGTTGAGTGATTTTGGAGAGGGTCTAAGGAAGTCAGGCTTTGCAGTGAATTGATTTCTATCAGAAAGCAGGGCTAATTCTGTAATTGGGTATCTCCATAAATCTTATCTATCAGGAGGGCAGAATAAAGTGAAGCTAAAGCTATAATTGGAGAAACCACAGAGTGAAAGTAAAATAAAATGTTAATCTGCTTTTTCCTTTGTGGGGCTCAGATCCCCTGTGCCACATTTTATCACTCTTAATTTGAATCTAGGAATTAAAGATATACACTATTTGTATAGCACAGCCTTTTTATAGAGCAAATATTTCCTTTAATGCTCAACACAAGAAATAGTGGTATGTTCTACAGTTTAAAAACAACAACAACTGGTTGTATTGGATTTCTTTCAAAATGGTATTATTCAATCATTTGAAGAAGGAAAAAAATCTTATTGTGCAGCTATGTGTCACACCGTGCTTTCCTGTTGCCTAAAGATATGTGGTAAAGAAGACAACGTCTCTGCTCTAATAGTGCATGGAAATAGTGAAGAGGGACAGAGAGAAAACAAGTAAATACAACAGACACTCAAACAGTGAAAAGACTATGAATAAAATAAAGCAGTGGAATAGGTTGTTGTGGCAGAATGCACGGGAGAATGATCAACCAGTACTCTGAGGGAGGGAAGTTTAACCTTTATTCTGCAGATCTGCTAGTCCAAGGGAATTCCAGATCCAAAGCCTCAACTGAACTCCGTGAAGAGGCTCTGACCTATAGATCTCTTTCTGTTGTGGGTCCCCGAGGGTCCCCACAGCTCTGCCCAAGTCAGAGTGGGGAAGTAGGACTACATTTTAACCAGACACTGAACTAGATTGCAAGCCCCCTCACTATATTCCTTTTCAAGATAATAATGGAGAAGGGGCTGCTTCAGGTAGTATAGTCCGGAAGGGTCTTCTGAGGACATGCCATTATCAATGAGACCTGGGTGATGAAGAGAACCCCACAATGTGCAGATCTGAAATAAGAGTCTTCATGGTGGAGAGAAGAGACAGTGCAAAGCCCCTGAGTCTGGAACAAGATACTATGTGTTTTTTAGTGTCATGATCTAGGAAGGGTCACAAAAAAAGGCTGGAAGGTAGAGAAATGATACCTACAATTTTATTTGCAATTCTTGAACCTGTGAAATTCAAGATGCCTAACAAATAACTGGCATTTGGATTTTTGAGATTGGGATTTGAGGGAATGGTTCAGAACAGAAGATAATGCATTTACAAACTATCAGCTCTACTGTGTGGTTTGTGGTTTAATCCTGGCTTCTGCTCAGGATATGTTGCCCGGGCTGGCCAGCAGACCCTGAGCAACGGATGAATGGATTATATGACACAACATTTGCCATGAAAGAGAGGGCTAAAGGGCTGCCTGGCTAGAGGAACCAGACAGCCTCATTCACCTGCCTCTTCAAGCTTTTATTGTAACAGCAGTTTGGGATAAAGTTTATCTTTTAGATACAATCAGTAAGGTAGGAAATCTTGGGAGGATACATGTGTCTGAAGTATCCTGTAAGCAAGGACACCTAAAGATTAAGCATAAGGATTCTGGTAAACATCCAAGGGTCCCCACATGAACAGACTTGTTTGGAAAGGTCAAGGAAAAATTAGGGGTGACCACCTTCAGCCAACTCTCCTAGGTCTGAATTTTTTCCTTTCATACTTTCCAACCAAGTCTCCTGTGCTTCCCCACAATAGATCTTCAGCATATAAGTTCTGGAAAGCAGCAACAGCAACTGCTAGGTAAAGAAAGAGGAAATAATGAGAAAGTATTTTTTAAAAATATATTTTATTGATTTTTCACAGAGAGGAAGAGAGAGGGATAGAGAATTAGAAACATCAATGAGAGAGAATCATCGATCAGCTGCCTCTTGCACACCCCCTACTGGGGATGTGCCCGCAACCAAGGTACATGCCCTTGCCCGGAATCGAGCCCGGGACCTTTCAGTCCGCAGGCTGACGTTCTATCCACTGAGTCAAACCGATCCTGGCGAGAAAGTATTATTGCCAGTGGATGAAACTCCCCTGTTGTTTTGGAGAATGAGGTTCTTGGGGTGCCACCCTCGGTCTGATACAGCAGCATCTAGGCTGCAAAAAAGCAGAGAGGGGGGAGCAAATTGCCCACATAGATATTAGAATGGGAGAGACAAAAAGGGATGCATGATAGAATTCCCAGGACAGAGAGGCTAACTTCCATTTCTCACCTGGCTCCCTAGAGTCTTGGTCAGCCTTCCCCTTCTTGGCTTTTTTTTTTTTTTTTTTTTTTTTTTTTTTTTTTTTGTGCTGGCTTTGGCAGGCAGGGTTCACAGGTGAAGCTGTCCATAGAAGAATCCTCACCCCTGGCTGGCTCGCCATCAATGGATGAAACTCCCCTATGGTTTGGGGGAGTGAGATTTTGGGGGCACATCTTTGGAAACCCCCATGGGAGGACGGAATGTGAAAGAAGGCTTTATTTGTTCCAAAGTCCCCTGCCCCTAAAGCCAGTCTTGAGAGAGTGGCATCTGGGAATTCAGCAAAGTCAGAAGCAGGCCCAGTGTCTCGAGTTTTTGTTCCATATTGCAGCCGGGTGTGGTTCAACATCCAAGTTAATGAGAGTCCAGGAGTTCACATGAGGAGCCCACATGGCCAGGAGTCTGTGGGGTGCAGGGGAGCGTGCCACAGCATCAGGAGTCCCAAGAGAGCCTGGAGCCCTTGAGCCAAGAGAGAAAAGAAGAAGAAAAGCTGGACTTCCTTTGTTCAGAAGTTTACTATATATTTAGATTTTCCATGCTTACAAAATCTGGCCAATTATTCTAGATGTTCCTCTAGTAGCAATGTTATTTGACTTTTAGGATTTTTGAATTTTTCTCTTTTATGATTTTCCTCATTATTTCTAATTGTGGGCATTTGTTTGTTTGTTTGTTTTTACTTTGTTTTGAAGCACTTTTGTAAATTTAATACCACTCATTCAAGTCTTAACAATGACCATTATAGTTTCACAATAATGTATTAACTTTTTATTTCAAACACCAAGTTTCTCAATATCAACAATGTTATTTATCTCCTGCTGTGCTTATTCGTACCTCCAGCAGTTCTTAGTTAAGATCCACCATCGGTGGGGGGTCTTAATTTTCTCAGAGGTGTTTCCCAGCCTCTAATCAGCCTTAATGTGATAATACCATGGGTGAAGAGAAATGGAGCTGTCTCTGCAACTGTAGGCTACTAAAGCTTTACTGTGCCTATGGCCACCTGGAAATCTTATTAAAATCCTGGTTCTAATTCCATAAACCTGTGTTGGGGCCTGTGATTCTACATTTTATTAAGCAACCAGGTGATACCATTGTGTTGGGGGGGTCAAGGACAACATTACGCATAGCGTGGAGACTATTTCTGCTTGTATCCAAGTGCAAACACTATAATTTCCTAGGCTTTGGTATTAGAATAAATGCATACCACCTGTTTGGCTATTCTTGCTAGCTGGCAGAGACCAGTAGGTTTTCTGAGGAACACTCCTCTTTCCTCCTGGGCAACTGTTGGTCTCTGTAGGGCCAACTCTCCACAATTTTGATCAGCACCTCATAGCTTTCCATCATTGATCTCCAGAGGCATCCTAAGACCAGAAGGACAAAAGGCCTTTCATTTCTCTCCATCTGTTCTTGGAAGAGCCGAAGCCTATCTATACCCTCCAGGCCCCAGTCAGTTGATCCAACAGCTGCTTGGCTCAGGCAAGGTAGTTTGCTACTGATTTGGATTTGGGGGACATGCTCCAGTTCCCATCTTCAAATACAAAGAAAGCCTCTATCTACTATATTACTTTTAGCCAGGGGTGGTGTTCACGATAATAAAAAATGCACACATATTTTTAAGTTTAATACCTGTGAGTCTGATCTAAGTTTTGGTCAAGAGCCCAGATTTTCTTTTTTATGCAGAAAAAAGAAGGGGGAAAATCAGATGAAATTGCATCACTGAGTTGGAAGGGGGAAAAGTTAGCATTCTGAGGAAACTCCCTTTGACATTTCACTGAAAGTAAGATGGTGTTTTAAAACTTGGGGCCCTGAACAACTAAAAAAGAAAAAAAAATATAAATAATTGAAAAGAGGGCAGGGTCACCATACTCTTTACTCCTTGTTCTTCGATGGGAGGAGCCTGACATTGCTTGGCATATAGGTAAATAAGAATAAACTTTGAACACTGGGCATTTCCCTTTCTTATCCTTCAAGGCGTGTGGCATCATCTTTATACCTTCCCTGTGCACCATGATAGAGGAAGCTAAGCACATGTGCTGTGCAAATGCTAGCAGTCTTATTTCGTGTCTATTTATTCCTAGAGTTGTCCAGATACAACTTGTAAGACAGTGTCTCTTATTTCCCAAAATTCAAAACTATGTATTTTATATTTATACGAAGTGGTTAAGCCCACAGTGATAGACATTCCATAGGAACCATTTTTACCCTGTTTTAATGAGGTTTGTTTGCATGGAGTAGAAGGGAACAGAGCAGTTGCAGGCAGAATTTAAGGGGCTGCTATGAACCAGGAAAAGTCTCCCTCAGGAAAGAGCTGTGCCTTTAACAGTGTGACCTAATGGAAGAGCTACAGACATAAAAATGCAGCATTCCCCAGGCCTGAGGCTTTCATTCTTCCGTAACAGCTGTGGTGAGAAAAACTCCCAGAGAGACTGTAAAAGAGCAGTGGTGTTGTCATTATCATTCCTGTGTGAAGAAAAACTCTTTTATGTTTAAGGGTCTTTTTCCATTTTATTTCCCTCCTTTTGTAATAGTTCTATCCATTTTATAAGATATCACTGAAAACTTTCAACTATGATTTTCAGGACTCAGTTTCTAACCAATACTCTAGCTCTGGTACAGTAAATACATGTTTTCTGCTATTCAATGCAGTGCTACTTAAATTATTCTCTTATAAAAGTTCAAAAGTTTATCTACTTGCAGCCTTGATGCCATCTCTGTGTTGCTAGGGCACATGTGTGAACCAATAGCAATGCAGTAAGATTTCATGAATCTAAAGATAAATTATGCAACAATGAGCACTTATTTCACCTACTACATTTGGGACATAATCATAAGCCATTTTTTACCTACTACATTGAGGACATAATCATGAGACTATAGATCTAGAGAAGCCTCTAGAGACTATCAAATTCATACATTTCTCTCCAAATAGCTCAGTACTGTTCAAGATGAATGGTTGTTTGTTTTCTTTTTTCATATAATGTATATGTTAATCCTCACCTGAGGATATTTTTCCATTGATTTTTAGAGAGTGAAAGGGAGGAAGAGACAGAGAAACATCAATGTGAGAGATATACATTAATTAATTACCTCATACTGGCCAACCTAGGCCTGGGATTGAACCTGCAACTTAATTATATGCCTTTGACCAGAATCAAACTCTGGTCTCTTCAGTCTGTGAGTTGATGCTCTATTCACTGAGCCAAATCAGCTAGGGCTGTTTGTTTTCTTCATAAACATATTCCAGGGCCGAAATCCCATGATTATCCATGGTTTTAAAATCATCCAATTATAGGAAGAGGTTCTATTTATCCCTCTAAAACACCACTTATTTTAATAATTTTTATTTCAAAAACTGTAGGATTTTATTTACTAGATGAACCAAGAACATAAAATGATAAAACTAGGTCCTGAAGAGTGGATTGGAACTCTGTCTTCTGTTAACCCAGTGTTCTTTCCAGTTATTCTGCCTCAAAGTGAACAAAAAATATAATGCATATAATAGTAATGTTAAATGCCTCCCTTCTTTACTATTTAAAGTAATTTTGTCTTTTACTTTTTACATTGTTTATTTGTCACTTTGTAGATACAGTTAAAGAAAAGATGATAAAGGAGTATATTAATGCAATACAAATTTATTTATAGGTATGCTGCAATTGACCAACAAGTTTAATGAGTTAAAATAAAATTGTTGAACTTAGGCTATTTTACTCACAAGCAAAATGAAGAAGTTGAACTGGATGATTTCTAAAATTTATTTGTATTGATTATATTTGAATCAATTCAATTTTGCTGTATGAAAGTTCCCTAATACTTTCAACACTAAATGTTACCCACCAAATCTAACATGAAAAGATCCAGGGCTTCCTTTATAAAAGGAAACTGATGTGAACTTTATAATTTAGTGGTGTGATATTCATAGAAAAGATATTTCTGAACCAAGCCTGTGTTTCATTAATGTCATGGGTGTTTTGATCTTATACTTTATGTTTTCCAGTTCTTTTCTGAGATCCTAAAAACTTATTTAGGAATCAAGGTTAATCAATCCATCAGAGATCAGTATGACATTTGTTTGCCAATTAGAATTTCTTTTTACACTTCAAAGTTTCTCTCCCACCCTCAGGAATACACAATAATTTCAATGACATGCTCTTTATAAACAGAACACAGAAATGAATGGGATTTGGGGAATGGATTAGAATTGGTCTTTGCAAAATAGAAGGGCCTCAAATTGCACATTCTTAAGATAATCTGCACTGAATGAATACCATTGTGGGTCTCCTGCAACATGCTGCAGGATTTCTTCCTTGTAATATAACTGAGAAAGGAATGGTATCTCATCCCAAAGGTTTAAGGACAAAGACTTTAACAAATAATGTCAAAATCATCATCACTTCCTTTAATTTCTTCCACTCTACTCAAGGCTTCAACTTGACTTTCCCTCATTAATTCCCTCACAATCAACAGATGGCCCAATCTTAAAATGTTGCTGTAATATAGACTCTCGATTATAATTTATTCAACTTCCTCTTCCCATCTGAAAATCTCTATGATCACTCATTCTATGCTCTGCATTATATAGAGATAGCTACCAGGACTTATCAGTCAGACAGATCTGCCTGGATCCAATACTTCCTAGCTAAACAGTCTCATGCAAATTATTTAATCTCTCTGATCATCAGTATCCTTAAAATGGGAATAACAATACTTCCACCACAGGATATTGTAAGGATTCAGGATAAAGTATACCTCTCTATATAAGTGTGTTTAGTAGATTGGTTCTAGTTGGCACACCATAAGTGCTCAAGAATTAGTTATTATCTTTATCTCTGAGGAAAAAGTGTATTTCTTCCTTAGGAATGCTAATTTATCCCATCTTCTCCAGGATCACCAAATGCCCTCCACAACTGCTCAGCTTTTTAATCATTAAAAAAAAAAAAAAAAAAAAAAAAAAAAAAAAAAAAAAGGTTCCTCCTGGGCTTATAAACCTGTTTATATACAACTCTATGATATCCAATAAATGAATACCGACATATAACCACCACCACAAGAAAAATGAAGTTCAATTACCCCCAAAAAATTCCTTTGAGCCTTCTCTTTAACCTCAGTCTCTGGCAATCATTGGTCCATTTTCTAGTCTTATAGTTTTGCCCTTACAGAAAAAGTCATATAAATGGAATATGCAGCCTTTTAAGTCTAACTTATTTCATTTTGTTTAATGCATTTGAACTTTCTCCGTTTTGCTGCAAGTATCAGTCATTTGTTCCTTTTAGTAGCATTCCATTGAATGGATACAGTATCGTGTTTTCCAGTTGCATGAGTTCTCCATTCTTTCATTGAGGGACATTTGAGTTATTTACAGTTTGGGGCAATTATAAATAAATTAAGGCTGAGTTTTAAAAAACTTTTGTTCAAATTATTTTTCATTTTTACACTTAGCTCTTTGAAGTTGAGGAGCAGTTTTCTTTCTTACCCCTAAAAATTTACAGATTCATAGATTCTATAATTTTTTGTTTATGCTTGCAATGTAGCATTTTCTATCTGAGTTAGCCTTTTCCTACTATTTTGCCAGACTCAGGCTGTGTCAGCCAAAGCCTGATCCTATCACTCTGTTTTCCAATATTTCCCCCTTAGGACAAAAAGTTCATTAGATATGTAATTAGTCATGCACATCACTTTGAGCAAAAGTTTTGTGGTTTTATTACAGCAGAGTAGGGAGAAATATTCCAACATCAAATAACATTTTTCTTTCCACCTGCTTCCCAACCTTTATGCCAATGCCAGAAATTTTGGTTTTTCTGTTACAATGCCTCCAAATTCTAGATAACAATTTTTGCACTAATCATTTTATTTTATTTTATTTTATTTTATTTTAAAATTTATTTTTATATTTATTTATTTATTTTTATTAAATTATTATCTGAGTACATATCTTACCATCCCCTTCCCCCCGCACTAATCATTTTAGAGTGTAATAGCAAACCCACCCAAACTCCAGTGACTAAACACAATAAAATGTACTTTTCCCTAGTGCCTTCTGTCACATGCAGTCAGGTAGAGGGCATTCTGCTCATTGTATCACTCAAAAGAGCCAGTCTTACAGAAGTCCTCTCTCAATATAGACTTCAGTTATTACTGCAATAGCAGGAAAGAATTGGCCAAAGTAAATCACAGAGCCACACCTAACTTTGAAAAGGGTGAAGAAATACAATCCAACCATGTGCCCTAAAATCGAGAATTAACAGTGTATTAAGTACAGTACAGCTGCAAGAGTGTCTAAGATCCCCCTAAGTATTTAGATAATTTTCCTAACACCATTTATTTATTTATTACATTATTTGCCAGCAATTTTAAATACCACTTTTATCATCTACTTAATTCTCACATGTAATATGTCCGTTATTGGACTCTTTTATTAGGACTTAAGTTCTTCCTATAATTGTACCTCACATACCATAGCTATCTAAAACTCTTTGATAGAGGTAGGGCAGGTCCTTCTTCACTGTGCTGCTATTTCAAATATTTTATGGACTCTTGTTTTCACTTATTTATTAGTTACAAGACCTATTGTTTCAAAAAGTGATAAGGAAATAAAAACAATCTAAAATAAAAATATACATATAAATAAAGCATGAATGTTTCTCTTCAGTCTCTTTTTCACTTTCATTCTATTGTTAAGATGTATCTTTGACCTATATGTTGCCAGTTATATTTTATACATGTATGTGAATATTTTTATAGCTTAATAGTACACTGTTTCAGAGAATTAATTGTTTAACCTCATTTGGATCACATTATCTATATGTTGTTTTACTACTTTTTAAAATTTATTTTGGTTGTGGTTGGGAAATACGATTTCAAAACTTTGAAATTTGTAAACGCAGTGCATATGTTTTATAGTTCAGCATGTGATTTATCTTAGTGCATGTTCCATGTTTTCTTGAGATGAGTATTTTGTAGTTATTGGATATAGTGTTCTATAAATACCACTTAGATCAAGTTGATTGATATAGTGTGTGTTTTTTCTGATATAGTGTTTTTTAAATATTCTATGATGATCTGTACTAACATTTTGTCTACTCATTATACACTGAGAGAAATATTAAAATATCTAACTTTTGGAATGTATCCATTGCTCTCATTAATTCTATCCATTTTTTAAAAATATATTTTATTAATTTTTTACATAGAGGAAGAGAGAGGGATAGAGAGTTAGAAACATAGATAAGAGAGAATCATCGATCAGCTGTCTCTTGCACACCCCCTACTGGGGATGTGCCCACAACCAAGGTACATGCCCTTGACTGGAATCGAACCCGGGACCTTTCAGTCTGCAGTCCAACTCTCTATCCATTGAGCCAAACTGGTTTCAGCTATTCTATCCATTTTTGCTTTGTGTATTTTAAAATATTATTATTGAGTGCATTCATGTTAGGATTGTTATGACTTGATGACTATGTTGTGATTATAAAATGACACTTTTATGTCTAATGATACTTATTGTCTTAAAGTCAATGTTGTCTGACATTGAAGAGCATAGCAGTTTTCATACGCTTACTGTTTGCATAGTGTATTTTCTATTCTATTATATCATATGTATCTTTATTATTATACTTACAGTGGTTCTCTTGTAGGCAAGCAAATAGTTGGTTGTTTATTTTTTTATGCAGTCTGATAAACTCTGAATTCAAATTATTTGTGTAATTGAGATCAAATCTCCATGATGCTATTTGCTTTCTATTTGCTCTTTGTTTCTTTCTTCTTTTTATGTCTTTGGGGTTAGTAAAATTTTTAATATTTTATACTATCTCTTCTATTGGCTATTTAGCTAATACTGCTTTGTGAAGTGTTTTGCTCATTTTTGTTGTTTGTTTATTTATTGTTGGTTTTGGCATGTTTCCTCTAGGGGTTACAGTATACATCTCTAATTAATCACACTCTTCTTGAATTAATAATATATCACCACATATTATGTACTTTCTAGAAACAGTGGTAAAATTCAGTTTGCACTGCTCCTATTTTTTTTTCAATAATGTGTCATATATTTATTTCTACATGTATTATAAACCTCACAATAGTTTGCTTTTTTTTCTCAGGGATCACAATTACATATACTAGAGGCCCAGTGCATGAAATTCATGCATGGGAGGGGTATCCCTCAGCCCAGACTGCAACCTCTCCAATCTGGGACCCCTTGAGAGATGTCCAACTGCCCGTTTAGGCCTCAACTGCCTTCCCCTGCTGGCATGATCACCCACAATTGCCCTACCCTGCAGGCCTGGTCCTCCCCAATTGTCATCCACTGCAGGCCTGCCCTCACCACAACTGACCTCCCCTGCAGGCCTGGTCCCCACAACTGTACTCCCCTGCTGACCTGGTCTCTCCCAACTGCCCTTCTCTGCCAACCCAGTCACCCCTAACTGCCCTACTTGCTTGCCTGATTGCCCACAACTGCTCTCCCTTGTAGGCTTTTCCCCCCAACTGCCCTTCCTGCTGACCTGGTCCTCCCCAACTGCTCTCCTCTGCAGGCCTGGGTCCCTTCCAACATCCCTTCCCTGCAGGCCTGGTCTCCCCCAACTTTCCTCCTCTGCTGGCCTGGTCACCCCTAACTTCCTACAACTACCTTCCCTTGCAGGCCATCTTGTGGTGGCCATCTTGTGTTCACATGGGGGCAGCCATCTTTGACAACATGGGGGTGGCTATCTTGTGTCTTGGTGTGATGGTTAATTTGCATATTACTCTTATTAGATAGGAGTGTATTTCAGAGAGGAAGGGAGAGAGAGATAGAAACATCAATGATGGGAGAGAGTCATTGATTGGCTGCCTCCTGCATGTGCCACACTGGGGATTGAGCTCAGACATATGCCCTAACAGGGAATCAAACTATGACCTCCAGGCTAATAGGTCAGCACTCAACCACTGAGCCCACTGGCTGGTGGTATTGATACATATTTAATAATGTATCTCTCTGGCCCTTCATCTTTCAATATACATAGGCTTTAAGAAACTCAACCCAACTCAATGCACCTGCCCTCCTTCTCTCTGACTACACTTTGCTTGATGTGCACTACTGATGGTTAGAGCCATCACATTCAAGAACTTGTGCCTCAACTGGGCCTTCAGCGCTTGTCAGGAATCCTGTCTATTTGAGTTGCTTCCACTTTCAACCATTGTCAACAGTTATTACCATAAACTTTCTTCGGCTAGCAAGATACCTCTTCAAATTTCACTTTCAGAACATAATCTCAGTCATTACTTTATAGAAATTAGCAGCCAACTTTTCCTCAAGTTATTGTCACTCTGTTATTGTACACTTTCCCATTCTTCTTTTTTCCCTGACACAGTTCGAAAGGGGTTCTTTCCCCTAACTAAAGTTAATGGCCCCCATTCTTGCTTCTTTGCTTTCTCTGTTTCATAAATCATCCAGGTCTCTCCTGTGTTTTCAGCATCTCCAGTTATCAAGGTGATTTGTTTTTGTGAGCATGTTATTTAGGTTTTTCTCATATTTAGAGTGTTAGAGGAAAGAAAGAAGGAAGGAATGAAAGAAGCAAAGGAATGGAGTCAGAGAGGTCAAAAGGGAGAAAGAAAAACTTCACCCAGTATTTCACTAGATAATATGCTTGGCAAATAAAAGTTTATGATAAACATTTGTGGAATAAATGTTGAAAAGCGTTAAGTTTCAGAGTGATAAAACTTGATTTATGAGCTTCCTGGTGTCAAGGAAGAAAACTATATCATCCTTCTGGAACTGGAACTGTAAATCCAAACAATGTCTTAAAAGACATATCTAAACCATTCCACCTATTTTGTGACAACAAAGATCACACACAAGCAAAAAGTAAAATATATACACATTATGTTTCCTAACCATATGATATAATGGATATAAAGTGTAGCTCTTTTGGGAGAGCTAGAAACATTTCCAAGGGACAGAGAGCATCCTTAGTTGAATTCAATAAAATTCCTAAATATCAATTAATCATACATTCTAATTACATTATAAACATATTACTTACATGTATTAGTATTTTATTTTGTTCAGATTTCACTGGCTTAAATTAGAAAAAAAATTTGTACTTCACAAACCATAAAAATATTTAATGTGTAGCAGCTTTAAGGGTAACAATTTGCTTTTTAAAAATACTATCATTAGTACATGTCAATATAGCACTTCTTCCACAAATCTATTAATCTTTTCTAATTACTTGGCTTTATCAATTATTTAAATTAAAAAAATATCTTCAAATTAAATCTTCCAAGTGAATACATTTTATGTTAATTTTAATATTAAAAGCAGGAGAGCCAAAACCGGTTTGGCTCAGTGGTAGAGCGTCAGTCTGTGGACTGAAAGGTCCCAGGTTCAATTCCGGTCAAGGGCATGTACCTGGGTTGCGGGCACATCCCCAGTAGGAGGTGTGCAAGAGGCAGCTGGTCAATGTTTTTCTCTCATCGACATTTCTAACTCTCTATCCCTTTCTCTTCCTCTCTGTAAAAAAATCAATAAAATATATATATTTTTTTAAAAGCAGGAGCTATAAGCTGATTGTACATAATGATTCTTATTAGAATAAGATTACAAACTATCTTTAAGAATAGATTCTTTAAAAGTTTTCAAATATACACTAAGACCTGAAATTTATTATTTTACGCACCAGATGTCACTGTTTCTCCATGCTAGTAAAATGGACCAGCAAATTTTGGCAGTTAAAAAAAGAACAATTGACTCTATATTTCTATTCTTAAATACATATCCAGCAGAAATGTGTGTGTAAAACAAACAAACAAACAAAAAATAAGACTACAAATATTCATACTGATGCTATTCATAATATTCAAAACTAGAAATTTCCCAAATGCCAATCAAGAGTAGGATGGTATGTAACTAGCAACATATTAAAAAGATCATATACCATTGCCAAGTGAAATTTATTCCAGGGATGCAAGGCTGGTACAATATTCACAAGTCAATAAGTGTGATACATTACATAATCAAATTGAAAGACAAAAATCACATGATCATATCAATTGATATAGAAAAAGCATTCCTCAAAATCCAATGCCTATTTTTTATAAAATCTCTTAGCAAAGTGGGAATAAAAGGAACATACCACAACATGATAAAGTCCATATATGACAAACCTACAGCCAACATTATGCTCAATGGGCAAAAAGTAAAAGCATTTTCCCTAAGAACAGAAACAAGACAGGAATGTCCATTCTCACCACTCTTATTCAACATAGTACTGGAAGTTCTATACACAGCAATCATCCAAAATAAATAAATAAACAAATAAAAGTAAAAATAAATAAAAGACATCCAAATTGGAAAGGAAGAAGTAAAACTGTCATTCACAGATGACATAATATTGTACATAGAAAACCCTAAAGACTCCACCAAAAAACTACTAGATTTAATAAATAAATTTTGCAATGTAGCAGGATACAAAATCAACACCTAAAAATCAATGGCTTCTTTATATACCAATAATAAATTCTCAAAAAGAGAAATTAAACAAATAATCCCATTTACCATTGCAACAAAAATTAACATATTTAAGAATAAACTTAACCAAGTAAGCAAAAGAACTATACTCAGAAAGCTACAGGACATTGAAAAAAGAGATAGGAGATATAAACAAGTGGGAGAACATACTGTGTTCATGCATTGGTAGAATCAACCTTATTAAAATATCCACCATGCTACCCAAGGCAATCTACAGACTCAATACAATCCCCATTAAAATATCAATGGCATATTTCCCAGAGCTACAACAAATACTCCAAAATTTATATAGAATCAAAAAGACCCCAAACAGCTGCATCAATTTTGAGAAAGAAAAACAAAGTTGAACGAATCACAATACCAGATTTCAAGATATACTACAAAGCCACCATAATCAAAAAACCTGGTACTAGCACAAGAATAGGCATATAGATCAATGGAGCAGAACAGAGAATCCAGAAATCTACCCAAGCTATTATGCTCAATTTATACCAGGTATATAGGTTAATAATGCAGACTTTATAATCAAATAAAACACGATAATTTCAAGAGAAACATAAAAAGTGCGTAATTCGAAGTATGTCCATTGCTAGCTACACATTTCCCTCATGTTTCAGGTAATTTGTAGATACGGTCCCAATAGAACTTTTCTTGCTTTGAGACAAACCATTCAGAGAACAAATTTTCCACTTCTTTGTACATTTTGAACTGCTGCTCAGAAAGTGCATGTGTCATGGATCAGAACAAGTGGTAATCTGAAGGAGCATGGTCTGGTGAATACAGCAGGTGGGTTAATACTTCTCAGGTAAGATCTTGTAATGTGTCTTTAACTGGTTTTGAAGTGTGTGATGATGCATTATCATGAAGCAAAATTACTTTGCAATGTCTTCTGGCCCATTCTAGTCATTTTATGATCAAAGTGTGGTTCAGATTGACCTGGATGTTCTTTATCTTTCACATCGAAATCATCACTTTTAAAGCATTTAAATCACAGTTCACAAGTATCTTGAGATGGAGCATGTTCACCATAAGCTACCTGAAGTGTATGATAACTTTCAGCAGCACTTTTCTTCAAAATAAAGTAATGAATTATAACTTCCCACAAATGTTCTTTTATTTGGCATGAAATTTGACATTTTTAAGAGTAAAAATATCTATGATGTTAACACCTTCAGAAAATTTGGCATGTGAAGTTTTGAAGCTTGTTGTCAATACAGCAAAATAGCATACATATAAAATCATATATATCAACATATGGGTAACTCTATTGAAAAAAATTTGCATTATTAACCAGTACACCTACCTAATATTTGACAAAGGAGGCAAGAGGATACAATGGAATCATTTTATCCCTGCTTTGAAGGACATACATATTACCATATCCATTTTACAGGTGAGGAAATGTAGACACAGAGAAGTTCATTTTAATTTACATTTGGCAAAATAATTCCGTTGCAAATCTGAATTGCCAGTGTCTTACTTATGTCTGGGAAAGTTCTACCTAAGTATGAGACTCAACGTGATATAGACATTTAGCATAAACAGTATTCCTATTGGTGTAGGATGAGTCTTTCTAAATTATGGTTCAATATCAGATGTTGCTGAATCTATATTTTCATGGAATGGAGGTATAAGGCATAGCTGACCCTATCAAACTCAGTTTCTGCTTGTTGATTTTTTTTTTCTTTGCAGAATTTTTGTTTAACAGTCTGGATGAAAGCATGTCTCATAGTATGTGTATCTATTTTCAAAAGCAAAGAATCTGAGCAGAGGCACTTCAGTAGCCCTAGGAATGGCTTCAGAAAGTGTCATTTTTCTTTTTCAGCTTCAGATAGAGATTCAAAAGAGAAGTTCGTAGAAAACTACAGTCTTAACCATACAGAGTGACTATTCAGGTAAGTACTTTTAACAATAAGATCTTTGAAAAGTTATTTCATGTTTCAGACAATTATTTTTTCTCAGTATTATAACTTTATTTTTTAAATTCCCAAACACCTTAAATAACTTTTGCACATTAGATGATTCCTTAACATTATGGTTTTAGGCAAAGACACACTAACCTACTTATTGTAAGATTGTCTAGTGAGAGAATATCATATGAACAAATTTGAATTGTACACTATGTTTGGATTTACTCAAAATAAGTGAAATAATATGTTCTTGATCTAATATTTTTTGATCTATTGTGAACTTGGACCATTGCCAACTATTTTGTACCACGCACATTTTGGCTCCATTTTGCCCTAAATTCTTCTGTCCTAAAACTGTTTGTCTGAGCTATAATTTAAATGAAGTTTTATATAAAGTATACATGAGCTTTAGAAGGACTGAAAAAAGAAGGGTGTTAAATGATATAAAAAGGAGAAAAGCATTACAAAAAAAAAAGGTATAAAAAGGAAAATATATCTGTCAAAGAATGAGTCTCTCATACTTATTCTCTTAACTCTACTATTCACCAGATTTTATTAAATCTCTCTCCTTCTATTGGCAGGTGCAATAAATGGTAGTAACATTACATTTTGGTACAAACTGTGCTTGCCTTCATTTTTATTTGTTATTATTTATATTACCTTGGTTTTGTTGTTTAATTGAGAAGTATTTTTTCTATCTGTGAACATTTTTTGTCTACCTTTCGATTGAAAGGGAGCACATCATAAAATTTCTCATTCAAATGAACAGTAAAATTGTTTAATATAAGATCCTTTATATTATAGTTTTCAGGAAAAATTGGAGTTGCTTCAGTACATAAAAAGAATATTTTGGCCTCTAAACCCAAACTCAGACTTGCTTCCCCTCAACCCAATCAGGGCCGTATGTACAGAGCTCCCTGCTAACCCTCAGGTCTTAGTACAAAATGAATCTCAGGGAAGTGCTACTGATTTGACCTGGGAGAGCAATTGTGATTCAGTCCATTATTCCCACATAGAGAAAAAGTGAAAAGAAGCTTCACTGTAAATATGACACCAATTGAACATTTTCTCTCTTGTTATCTAACAATTACAGTTAAGAATTCTTGGCAGTATCTTCTATATTTTCTATATTATAGGTATCACAATTTTGATAAATTAAGGAATGGATAAATGGAGGAATTTGGGTACAAATTAATATTGACAGTGATAAATCTCCTTTGCTTGTTAATGAAAGTGAAGAGTAGAAAGTGTTCTAAGAACTATAAAAAATGAGAATACAAAAGCTTGACAAATTTCTCCTCTGTAATTGATTTTTTTTTTCATCCTACCATACTAACCTGCTTTCTCATACCTAATTTAAAATAAAAATATCAAGGGAAAACAAATAAATAATATTACACCAATATCAATGTATATAAGTGGGCCTAAGCCTACAGGCAGACATCCCCCTAGGGGTCCTGGACTGCAAGAAGGCGATGGCTGGGCTGAGGGATCCCCCCAGTGTACAAATGTCCTGCACCAGGCCTCTCATACTATATAACACTGATTGCCTGCTTCTTTGTTCTATTTAAAAGGTGCTGGTTGACCCTAGCTGGTTTGGCTCAGTGCATAGAGCATCAGCCACGGAATGAAGAGTCTCAGGTTCTATTCTGGTCAAGGGCACATGCCCAGACTGTGGGCACAATCCCCAGTGGGGCATGCAGGAGGCAGCCAGTCACTGAGTCTCTTTCATCATTGATGTTTCTCTTTCCTTCTCTCTTCCTCTCTGAATTAATTTTTAAAATTAAAAATAAATAAATAAAAAATAAAAGATGCTGGTTGGTGAAAGTGTCCAAATGGAATACCATTAAAAAGAGGAAACTTTAGATGAGAAAAAAATGGGGGTGGGGGAAAGCATGAAGAGAAGTGAGAATTTGTTTCTTAAACAATAAGACCGATTAGTGGCAACCTACCATTGCAAGATTATCCCACCTAATAAAAGAGTAATGTGCAAATTAACCATCACTCTGCTATATCCACCAGTCATGCCCACCAGCCAATCAGAGTGAGTATGCAAATAAACCCAACCAAGATGGCTACAGCCACAGAGAGCAGGAGGGAGTCTTTGGTTTCCCAGGCAATGAAGGAAGCCAAGCTTTCCACCTGCCCTTGCAAATCCAAACAGAAATGGCGGCAACCACAGAGCTGGAAAAAGTGGGAGGCTGAGGTTGCCCCCAGCAATAGAAGAAGCAAAGCTTTCTGCACACCCTGGCAGGCACAGGCCTCCGCTTAAGGCTACAAAGTTTAATTATAGAAGACACATAAATTCCAACAGAAATGACTGCTGGCCAGGAAGCATGCAGGAGGTTTGGCTCCTCTCCAAGCTACAAAGTTTCAATTGCAGAAGGTAAATAAATTCCAGATACCAGGGCCTCTGCTTGGGTCACCAGGGGGAATGGCCAGCCTACAAACCACCCCAGGCCCCTTGCTCAGACAGCCTCATGCCCCAAGGAAACCCCCACCCTGATCCAGGACACCCTTCAGGACAAACCAGCTGGCCCCCACCCATGCACCAGGCCTCTATCCTGTCTAATAAAATAATTATATACAGATTGACCATCACTCCAACATACAATATGGCTGCCCCCATGTGGTCAAAGATCCTGTCCCCATGTTGACACAAGATGACACTACAAGATGGCCAGCAGGGAAGTGCAGTTGGGAGGTATCAGGCCTGCAAGGGAGGGCAGTTGGAGGTGATCAACCCTGCAGGGGAGGGCAATTAGGGGTAGCTAGGCTGGCAGAGGAGGGAAGTTTGGAACAAAAAGGCTGGCAGGGGAGCAGTTAGACATCTATCATGCTGACATGAAAGTGGTTAGGGGCTGATCAGGCTGGCAGGCAGAAGTGGTTAGGGGCAATCAGGAAGGCAAGCAGGTGAACAGTTGGGAGCCAGCAGTCCTGGATTGTGAGAGGGATGTCCAACTGCCCGTTTAAATGGGCAATCAGACATCCCTTGAGGGGCCCCAGATTGGAGAGGGTACAGACTGGGCTGAGGGACACACCCTGCCCCATGCACAAATTTAGTGCACCAGGCCTCTAGTTTCTAAATAGGGCGTGTGTTGGCCAACAGAGGCAATCCTAGGATCTACAGATAGTGGAAAGCTAATAAGTAGAAACAGACCTTGCAAGTACTGAATCCAGAATAACTTTGGGGAAGAGTGCCCTGATCAGCTGTAAGGAAGATAGAGAAGACAAACCTGATCTCACACATGGGTAAAGAAAGTAAAGGGATTCTGTCTCTGTTGCCTAATTTTTGGATCTCCTCGTGGGTATTGAAATGAATATTAATTTTATTAGATTAGAGCATCAGATATAATTATAATGAAAACTGCTTTGTTAGCAGGCACTATTCTGTTTTATATTTTTCATATCACTGAATATTATTTTATTAATTTGCTTACTGAAATGTAATTTCCATGAGAGGAGGGAATGTTACTGTCTTGTTTACCTCTGTATCTTCAGAGCCTGCAAGAAGAACTGACAAAGAACAGGGGTTCATTAAATAAATATTTCTTAGGTAACTGACTGATGGAATTGATTAATCATTAGTGGTGGAAAAATACTCCATGGAGTCTTCCTGATCTTTGGGAAAAGGAGAACAAACAGAGGTGGTAGGAATGAGTGTAAAATAGAAATGTTTCAAGCTTATAAAAAAAAGAGAAGAGGCAGCTTCAGCCTTCCCATGTCACTGAGACGGAGATGGGTATTAACAGTTCCACTGCCTTGAGAAAAATCACTACCTGGCCCAGCCACAATACAGTGGGTTTGACTGATTTACCAGTCTCAGAAAAGAATAAGAGCGTCCTGAGTCAGAAAAACATAGGGGCTCAGTGCAACACTTATTGATAGCATCAACCACTTTAAGAGAGAAAAGCTGGATTAGGGAAAAAGGAAGGAGCCAGGATGGGAATAACTAGAGATGTGATTCTATTTGTAGCATTTCACAGGGAGACTAGAGGCCTAATGTATGAAATTCATGCAGGTCAGGGGGATGGTCCCTCAGCCCAGCCTGCGCCCTCTCACAATCCAGGACCCCTTGCTCCCAGCTACCTACCTGCTCGCTCCTCACAGCTTGGCTCACCGCTCCTTAGCACAGCCGCAGATGAGGAGAGGCTCCCGCTACCACTGTTGTGCTCACCAGCCTTGAGCCTGGCTTCTGGCTGAGTGGCGCTGCTGCTATGGGAGTCTACTGATCACCAGAAGGCAGCTCCTGTGTTGAGACTGCTGTCCCCTGGTGGTCAGTGCACAGCATAGTGACCAGTCTTCTGGTCATTCTGGTCATTCCACCGTAACAGTTGCTGTAAGGAAGATATTAAAGCCATAACAAACACCAAACTGGTACCCTGTTAGGAAATGGAAGTGATTTGGGAAATATTAATATTCTTAAAATTATTATTGGTTGAGAGCTTTCACTAGAGATAATTATGCATTTCTATTGTTTTCTTTTTAGCATGTTATCAATATTGATTGATTTTTGAGTCCCCTTATGCTGATGGACTGTGGGGGTATACCTATTAATTTGGTTATTCCTTGGTGAGCTGTGATCTAGATTACTGATGCAAATCTCTTAAATGACTTTAAAGATAGTTTTTATTTAATGGAGAATTTTATTCATTTTATTCCTTCTTTCCATGTCTTTTCAGTATATGTGTAAAACAGCATTTCAGACATGGAAAATCAGAAACCTCAGACATTCATGTTAAATTTCTAAAACATTGACTCACTTTCAAGAAAGGCATAATCTTCCTTTTCTCTCCCTTGCAAAATTAGGTGCACATGTTATAAAGTTTGGTATTGTTGATAACTTGGGAGAAAATATGAAGTAGCTTTTACTTTCTGAAACCAAAGAGGAGTTTTAGCCAACAATATGAGATTAATACCTAGCTGAGGTCTTAGTTACTACCTGGAGTCAATGTTCTAATACCATTGGGCCATAAAGGCATTTCCTGCCCTGCTCCAAGGATACAATATCTGCAAAATCTATACCACCTGTTTTAGACTGCACATTTTTAAAAATATACTTTATTGATTTTTTATAGAGAGGAAGGGAGAATTATGAGAGTTAAAAACATTGATGAGAGAGAAACATCAATCAGCTGCCTCCTGCACATCCCCTACTGGGATGTGCCAGCAACCAAGGCACATGCCCTTGACAGGAATCAAACCTGGGACCCTTCAGTCCACAGGACAATGCTCTATCCACTGAGCCAAACCAGTCAGGGCAAGACTGCACATTTTTAATACAACTTTAACCAAAGGTGAATGCTTAAAGATCAAATAATTTAATTTACGCTTCTCTTCTTTCCTACTTAAGCATACCCAAAATGCAGATTCTTTTGGCATAGTACTCTGTTCTCTTATTTGAAGATCTGCTCTGCCCACACCAACCTACCCCCCATAAATCTTTGCACTTTCTCCATTGTCAGCTATTCCTATCTGCATATTCAGTCTCTTTAGAGAAAGTTCTCTTTATCCCCTTTCTGTAAAGTAATACATCAAAGATAATTTTAAGCTGTACATTGGATGAATATTTACATTTCAATAGTATCTTATTTTAATGTATATTAGAAAAATATATATCAGTCATTTTTGCATATTGATTTCCCCCCAAAAAAATGACAGTGGTGATGAGATGGTTTAAAGAAAAATATTGAGAAAAACAATAGTATATGTAGAAAGTGGAAATGGCAAATATCCAGAATGACTTCAGGCTAAGAAGTGCTACCTTAAGGTAATCCTGATTTTTATTGAAAACTCCAATTTTCCAATTTCATTGTCACTTCCTCCAGGATGCGCTATGCTTTCTCTTAGATCCCAGCTACCGTAAGGCCAGGAGATGTCAGCTGCAGTCTCTCATTATCTTTTCCAGATCTAGACTTTGTCTTCATTTAAAAACTGTCCTCCTTTGAAGCTCACATCTTCAAACTATAATAGTCTCTATAAGACATGTCTTTTCACTGTGGGCTATTGTCCTTCAGATCAGTCTCTTATAGACATAAAAAGCTTGAAAATCCAGCTCACAAGCTTATACTCCAGTGGTGTGTGTGTGTGTGTGTGTGTGTGTGTGTGTGTGTGTGTAGGAATGTTAACGCAAAAAAAAAAAAAAAGCTCATTGAAACTTGTAAAGAATTTTTGTGAGTTTATTTGAGCCAAACTGTCGACATATGCTATGCTGGGAAGCAGAACCTCAATGAATTGAGATAATGCTCCATAGAATGGCGGGTTACATTTGTATTTATATATTGCAATCAAAGGAGACAAGTAGGTGGGTTACATGAAATTCATTTGTGATAAATAAGGAGGTGGGATAAAGCAAATCGGGGGTGGGGGTGGGGGGGTAGCACCAGGGGAACTCCAGGGATTGGATAAAAAGTAAAATGATGGACACATACTTAGGTGGGTGCAGGAACAATGAACATGATAATGAAAGAATTTGTGATTTGTGGTGTCTGTCCTGGAGCCCACCACATTTGGTTGTGCCCCAGGGGCTCCAGAAAAAGGAAAGTTACAAGTTACCCAGATATTTTTAAGGGCATGTTATCATAAATGCAAAAGAACAGATAGGCTCAGTTAAGGTAAAGGTTGACCTTGTCAGTGAAGATACTGGCCTAGGACTTAACTGCCCACCATTACTGCTTTTAGTTAAAGTTTAATTTCAGACCATCCTTTGTGGTTACTTTAGGTCTCTGAGTTTGCAAGTCTGCCATGCAGGCCTCCCCTGAGCTTGTCAGATCAGCATGTGACCCGTTTCGTCCACGCTACTATTGAAAGTAATATATCTCCACTTGCAAAAATTTGGAAAATATAGATTTTAATGCTGTTTATCATTATTAATGATTTTTTAAAATACTGTTAATAATTGATATATTTTCCTTATATATCACTTTATACTTTATTACTAAGAGTTTTTTCTGTTATTAAGATGTCTGTGTTTATAACATAATATAACTAATATAATATAGCCTATATAAGTAATCCTTAATAGCTTAGTATAAGTATCATCATTTAATCATCCTCTTATTTTTGTATACTTAGGTATAAATGAACTTTCATTTTCATATAAAATTTGCAATGAACATCTTTGTGGACAATTTTTTTTTATACCAATTCACATTACTCTACTGGACTAGATTCTCAGAAGAGAAGTTACTAGTTCAGAGGTCATAAGAAATTTGAAGTGTAAGTGGATAAACTGAGGACTCCCAAGGGCATATTCATAAAGAGCAATGGTGGTTAGAATGTGGCTAATAACCCAGTTTTGGTACTTTTGTTTCTGAAGCTAGTCCATCTGCTATCAGCCTTTTGTTATGCTGAATGGGCCTTGAGCTAGCTGAACAGACTTTTTGAGAGATTCCCAGACACACGGAGGAATGGGAGCTAAAGTAACAGAGGGGAGAGAGCTATGTAATAGTCACTGAGGGTAGCAAAAATGTGTGAGAACGAACAGGCATGGTTCAAGGAGATATAATGGGATTTAGGAAAAACCTTTTATATGGAGCCTACGTTCTCTTTCACAAAAAGCTTATAATGTTTGTTCACACTCTGTCTTCAAGAAGTTCAGGCAGGTCACATGGAAATTCACAGAGGCTGGTACACAAAGGCTTATAAATGCAAACTTCAAAAGAATATCTGCAAAGCTTGCATGCTATGCATCTATAAAGTAGGTATCTGGATTAAGGCTATAAGCTTTGGAACACAAAGAACTATAAAAGAGGCTTTTAACAGCTGCTTGGTGGCTTTGAGTTGCAGGGGGCGGGGTGGTGGTGGTAAAGGAGGTGAGACTTGTGGAGAGCAGTGGAATGATATTCTCCAAGTGTACATAGTAAGAACTAGCTACAAATATACAGGGGTGAGCAAAAGTACGTATGTTGGCAGTTGTTTGTATGGAAGACAATACAATAATTAATGAATGATAATACAAGAATAAACTCTGCATTTTGAGGACTCACAACTGTAAATCTACTTTTTGCTGACCCCATATATAATTTTCAACTTCACCCCACCCTGACCCCTAAAAAAAAAGAATTTGGTAATTTCAGATGGAGCAGTTTCACTCTATTATTTTGTTTAAGGCCTTGGACTAAGGAAACACACTATACCCGGGTTTGAATCCAAAATCCAAAACAATAGGAAGCCAAAAATGAATTCAAATGCTTTACCTAAGGAACATGGAGAGAACAAGAGAGTCAGCCCACGATGGAAGCTAGTTCTTTAATTTTTTAAACATATTTTTATTGATTTCAGAGAGGAAAAAAGAGGGAGAGAAAGATAGAAATATCAATGATATCACACTGGGGACTGAGCCAGCAACACAAACATGTGTCTTTGACCAGTATTGAAACCTAGACCCTTCAGTCCACAGACCGATGCTCTATCCACTGAGCCAAACTGGTTAGGGCACATAAATATTTTTGAAAAAAAATAATAAATCAAAGAATGACAGAATAAACCAAGCCTCAAATTTGATAATAAAGTAAAATAATTCAACCTAAGTGTAAAATTGGGTGGTGCCATAACTGCACAGACCAGAATTATTTCAAATAACTTTAAAACATAGTGTTTTGATACTACATCCCTAATGGATATATCCTAAGGAAAATAAAACCCTAAAATTGTATTCAGTGGTCTTATTAGTAGCAATGTTTTCATCACTATTTTAGTATGTGGTATACACATTATTTATACATTTATATTGATAGATATAAATAGATAGATAGATAGATAGATATAGATACATAGATTTATAGATAAAGCAAATAAATAATTCTATTTATGCCATTAGGAAACATCATTTCTCAAAGGTGAAGAAAATATCCTATATAATAAAAGTCTAATATGCTAAGTGTCCGACAATTCATTTGATGGTTTGATCAGTCGCTATGATTCACACTGACCACCAGGGGACAGACCCCTCAGCCAGTAGATTAGCTTTCTGCTAAGGTCCAGTTGATCAGGACACACCCTGGAGCCCTCCTGCAGTCCCTCCCAGGCCTCAATCATGCACTGGTAGGGTTCCTCGTCCTGGCCTGTGCCCTCTCACAATGCGGGACCCCTCAGGGGATGTTTGAGAGCTGGTTTTGGCCCAATCCCCACAGGCCAGACTGAGGGACCCCACTGGTGCCCAAATCCACGCACCAGGTCTCTAGTCCTATATAATAAAAGCCTAATAGGTTAAGTGTCTAACTGTTTGATTGTTCAACCAGTTGCTATGATGCACACTGACCACCTAGGGGAAGACATTCCAATCAGTAGGTTAGTTTTCTGCTGGTGTCCAGCCAATAAGGACTGAGCAAGAAAGGCCAGATACATCCTGGATGAATCCATGCACCAGGCCGGTTTTGGCCTGATCCCCACAGGCTAGGCTGAGGAGTCCTACCAGTACATGGGCCTCTAGTAGAAATATAAAATCAAATAAATTAGTAAAATAATAACAAACTTATGTTTATTTATCTCTAAAATATTATTTCCTAGCACCATTTTCAAATGATAGAACAAACTGAGTAGTAAAAAGTAAGTGACTGCAAAAATCAAAATGTCTGATATATACAGGCTGAGGCAAAAGTAGATTTACAGTTGTGAGTGCATGAAACAGAGATGATTCTTATTACTTATTAATTATTATATTATTTTCCATATGAACAGCAGTAAACCTACTTTTCCCCCACCCTATTTAATATATATATATATATATATATATATATATATATATATATGTGTGTGTGTGTGTGTGTGAGTGTGTGTGTGTGTGTGTGTATATATCTTTAACTATATAATTTTATTTAAAATGGTTGTTGACACAGAAACTCATTATTATAATAATAAAATTAAAAATTATGCATTTATTTATTCTTTCTTATTTAGACTGTATTTCAGAATGCTACCCTCAAATGATGAAAGGTCTTCTTCAAAAAGAATCATAACTAGTAAATTCAGGAGAAATACTAAAATTGTAATATCACCACTTTGTAGAACATAATAAAATAATAAATGTTAAAACTATTAGGTAAAAGGTTTATAGAAAAAATATGTTAATGGCTGATGACATTTGAGCCATCTTAAACTGAATAAAAGTGGGACAATCATATTATGTTCTTTGATGAGATGTGATAGAAAGTACATATCTCTGTGGTTTATTATTGGAGAGAGAGAGAAAGAGAGAGAGAGAGAGAGAGAGAGAGAGAGAGAGAGAGAGAGAGAGAGAGAGGCAAACGCAAATCTAATCAAGTCAGGATCTACTGCCAAATTAACTGAAAATGTGGGTTTGGAGGAACATGTTAATCCCACACTAATATAATCAGTCCAATGGAAAAATGAGAAATTCTGCAGTATACATGACCTGGTAGTTTTAATGAGAAATTGAGAAATTTCTCATTTTAGAGAAATTTCTCAAATTGAGAAAAATGAGAAATTCTGCAGTATAATGACCTGGTAGCTTGCAATGCGAAGAGGTTCACACTGTATGTCCACTCCCATAGGTCTCTTTTCTAGACCTACTGGACCCATCTTCCAACCATGCTTCTTCCAGACTTCTGATCAAAAGGATGAACCGTCCACGGCCTAAAGCCCAGCCATACTCTTACTTTGGACTTCTCTACACAAAGTGAATTACCAGATGAACTGGCTGATGTCCTGTCCATTGAGAGGATCACATTTACCACTTTTTCAGTTGGTATTTTTGGATCATGAATTTGTCTTTGATGGTGGGTGGAAGCAGTGTCTTTTTCTAGATAATCTTATCAGATTCATTTGAGGTAAAGAAAACCATTTCCCAAACACAGGAACATAAAGTAGGAAAGAAAAAATGTAGCATATGCTCATTGTACAAACCAGAATGCTAGGATGGAAAAGATAAATCTTATATTTACTAGAAAAAAATCATGAAAGTGATGAATAGAAGAAACCTTAAATATACAGGATGTCCCCCAAAATGTATAAAATTTTTAATAGATAAAAGCTCAGTTTTGAAAATGAAATGTATTTAAATAAACACTGATTTTATAATTATTCAAATCATGTATACATAAATTTTGGGGGGACACCCTAGATATACTATAAAGTAAATTTGGAAGAAAAATGTAATGTAACATTTGGAATGGCTTATTTTGTCTTTGCCTTAGAAAACTTACTAAGTCCTTTAAACCATTCAGTATTATAATAGTCTTTATCTTTCTCAATCTTAGACAGTCATTTTATTTCTATAGTGAAGTGAATTCTAAATCATATTTAGGACTGTTTTGCTATAGCTATTTAAGACATGCATTAGTATGGAAAATTCTCACAGATATTTAAGCTAAGCCATCCAAACAACAGCACTTGGGCTGCACATACCATTTAATATTTTTCTGTTTTGTATTTTTATTTTTTGTACATTGACACAGCAGGATTCTCAAGTCTTCTTTTCACCTTACAGTCTAGTCATTTAACAATAATATGTTGAGGTATGATCCCTCTATTCCCACTGTGCTGAGAGTTTTTATCAAGAAAAGGTGTTGGATTTTGTCAAATGCCTTTTCTGCATCCATTGATACGATTATGTGATTTTTGTCTCTTAGTTTGCTTATGTAATATATTACACTTATTTATTTACAGATATTGGATGATCCTTGCATCCCTGGTATAAATCCCACTTTGGTCATGGTTTTTTATAATGTATTGCTGAATCCGATTTTCTAGAATTTTGTTGAGGATTTTAGCATCTATGTTCATCAGGGATATTGGCTTGTAGTTCTCCTTTTTGTGGTGTCTTTATCTGGTTTGGGGATTAGGGTAATGCTGGCTTCATAAAAAGAGCGTGGAAGTGTGCCTTCCTCTTGAATTTTTTGGAATAGTCTGAGGAGGATAGGTTTTAGTTCTTCCTTGAATGTTTGGTAGAACTCCCCTGTAAAGCCGTCCAGACCACTGCTTTTGTTTGCTGGAAGATTTTTGATCACTGTTTTAATTTCTTCGGTAGTTATTAACCTGTCCAGTTTTTTTGCTTCTTCTCGGTTAAGCTTTGGGAGCTTTTATTTTTCTAGGAATATGTCCATTTCATCTAGGTTGTTTATTTTGTTGGAATAGAGTTGTTCATAATATTTTTCCATAACCGTTTGTATTTCATTGTTATTTCAACTATTTCACTTCTGATTTTTGTTTATTTGGGTCAGCTCTCTTTGCTTTTTGGTGATATTGGCTAGAGATTCATCAATCTTGTTTATCCTTTCAAAGAACCAGCTCTTGGTTCTGTTGATCTTATGTATTTTTTTTTTTTTGTCTCTATGTCATTTATCTCCACTCTGATCTTTATTACTTCCTTCCTTCTGCCTACACTGGGCTTTCTTTGTTGCTCTCTTTCTAACTCTTTGAGTTGTAGGGTTAGGTAATTTATTACCATTGTTTCTTGTTTTTTGCTGTAATTGTGTAGAGCTATGAACTTCCCTTTCAAGACTGGCTGAGATGAAAGGAACATGCAATGGGTAATAGAAGAATAGTTATAATCATCTCCTTCCTTCTGGCTAGTTACAGAAACAAATACTTTAATAATTTTGCTTATAATACTTTTCCTCTTACATTAAATAAGGATTGGTGGTGGTGATTAGTGTTTTTACATTCATGTTCTGTTATATAGCATCCAAGGTGGGGTTGTGACTGGACCAAAACAGGCACTAATCTAATCAATAGATCAAGAAGGTAATGTTGACATTCATCCCTGTGTCTCCCTTTTTTTTCAGGAGAGGGTGAGAGTATTTTTGTTTGAATAAAAGCAGAAGCATGTATCTGTTGCTACAGAATTTTTAAATTTTTTGAGAAAGGATGTGAACAGATGCTGAGATGACAAAGGTGAGGAGTGTGTTGGGTATTTGCTCATTGACTCTGCTCCTACTTCCATAGTGTCTTCTGTAATGCTGAGGCTAGAATTGGTTACACTTTGGAGATACCATCCAATTTTTGCTAATAGGTGGCACTAAAAGGGAAAAGGAGAAAAGGGACTTTCTGTTTTCTTGTCAGCATGATTTGATCAGCAGCAGTTTGACATGGTCTCAATTGTCTTTTGCCATTCCCAGAATTGGTCTTGTGTTCTCAGAGGTGTCAGCTGCAGCCAGCAGTGCTCCTGTCAAGAGATCGGAGTTCCATCTTTGTGGAGTCCCTCTCTTATATGTACTATATTTTCTCCTTTACTTACAGACCTTTTCACTTAAAGGAATCACTTCATAGCTTCCCCTTCCCAGTTCTGAATTGCCAGAATCACTGCTCTTGCACTTTGGTTCCATTACTCAATAAAATAAGGATTACTTGAACTGTAAATACTACAAAACCATGATAGTTAATCTGATAATCTAGATAGCTACTAAGTGACTACAGAAAGGGAAGCATATGCAGTGTGGATACACTGGACAAAGAGATGTTTCATATCCTGAGCAGGATGGAGCTAGATGGCAGGAGATTTCATCATGCTACCTAGAACTGCACACAACTTAAAACATAAATTATTTCTGGAATTAAAAAAAAACCACATACATGTTTTTAATTTATTTGAGAGAGGAAGGGAGAGGGAAAGGGAAATAGAAACATCAATGATGAGAGAGAATAATCCATTGGCTGCTGCACACTCCCTACTGGTGTTCAAGCCTGATATCCTGGCATGTGTCCTGACTGGGAATCGAACTGTGACTTCCTGGTTCATAAGTCCAGTCTCAACCACTGAGCCATGCTGGCTGAACTGGAATTTAACATTTAGTATTTTCATACAAAACTTGACAACAGGTAACTGAAATCATGGAAAGCTAAACTGTGCATAAGTGGGGAGAAGGGGAATACTGCACAAAGCTATTAGTGAGACTAACAGTTTCTGCCACACTACTTAATTTTCAGTCATACACACATTGTCAACACCTCCTGAATACCACTTTCTCAGCTAAGTAACTTCTGCTACACAAATAAATTTCTGCAAAAATTCAAAACACTCTGTAAGCAGAGTGAATTGATTTATTTTTTTTTATCAGCTTTCTCACATTGAAGCCATTAATTTCCTGAAAAGCGTTGGAAATAGAAGAAACTTTATATAGTTAACCATAAAGTCTGTGTTTCAAAGGTACTTTAATATGAAAATTATTTTCTTTTAGTCATTATAAATTAAAATTCAGTAGTTGTTGCTAAATAGCGTTTTCAGCAAAATAATAGTAAATTGTGGAAACTCCGATAATTATTTTATCATAAGCCATAATATGTTATCCATAATTTCTCTATTATTGGAGAAAAATGGAAATTGATTTTATTTGGTGTTTATAGTTTTGGTTGTTACCAAATTATTCTTCATTGGGGATTGTAACAATTCACACTCCAATTAGAAATAAATGGGAGTGCCTATTTCCTACAGTTGTTTATTTTTCCAATGATAATTTTAATTACCTGAAAATTTCTAGATGTGATATTGTCTAAAAATCCAAACCATAAAGTGACCATTCTTTAATTGACCTTAAATGCCAAAAAAGACCAGAGTGCTGTGGATTTCAATAGTTTCAAGCAGATCTTTTCTAAAATATGTACAACAGGTTCCATTAGTATGTATTGTATATGCTGTTGACAATGAAGAACAATGATCTGTATCTTTAAGACTGTCCTCCTTTATTGAGCTAAAAGCTGGCCATCTTGAAACATGTTCTCAGTTGAAGTTCAAATTTGGCTCATGAATCTCACTTCAGCTTTAATACAGTCTTTAGTAGCATTCCTGAAATTGATTTATAAAACTTTATAATTTTTTAGGATCTCTGGCTAGTTACCTATTGCTTCTGTTATGTAGTGATTTAGCAACAGGTAATATTGTAACTGTGCCTGGAGTGTGGCATTGCTGGTAGTGTGAAAACGACACCAAATAATAGACCAGAGGAGTCAGACCAGACCTTGGTTCAGTGACCTTGGTACTTGAGTTCTGGCTAAGAAAGAATTCACAGTCAAGACTCAAGCTAAAATAAAGTTTATTGAGAAAGTAACAGAGGTAGAAGAAGCAAGCTGTAGAAAAAAAATGGGGTTAGGGAGCAAGTTACGGATGGCTCCTTAAGACTTAGGAGAGAGAAAAGTAAGGTAATCCACCTGTAATACACCTGCAGAGAAGAAGAGAGGAGAAAGGCAGGGTCGTGCCCCCAGGAGAGAGCGAGTAGAGCTGGGTCCTCCATTTTAAAGGTGTTTATCTGGGGGTCACAGGGAAGGATCCCAATAGAATATTCACCAGCTTTTCAGGTGTGTCCTTTCAGCGTTGTGGTCAGTCTCTATTGATTGTTCAATCCCAGGACAGGGGTCCCTTTTAGTCAATTTGACAGCATTATAATAATCTGGTTATGATTTAACATAAAAGGTGTGAAAGGGAAAAGTAAATACAGACATGCCATGTATGAAGCTTTGTGCGAAGCTGCATTTTACACTTTGCAAGTCTGTTCTCTGCTGGTCCATAGGGGAAGGGACTGAAGAAAAGCAGTTCAGATACATGCCCAATAAGGTCTGAGTGACACGGGAAAGTGCTTGCCTGCCAATCACAACTGGAAAGGGGTAATTGGTCAGGATAGGTGTGGCCATTGCAAGTGTGTGAAATCTCAATACATCTAAAACTTCTAGACGAAGGAGCCATGCTCTCTGGGCTCTCCTGGCTCCAAGGCGGGGGCCCTCTTGAGGTTCCTGCTTCAGAGGGCTGCGCTCTCCTGTGCCCGCATGGGGCACGACCACGTTAGGCTGCACACCTGGACTTAGAGACTTTAATCTGGCCTCAAGGCTGAACCACACCAGGCTGCATCATGGGACAGAAACTCTGGATACTGGCCTTGTTCCTAACTCTATTGAACTCCCAGCTGTACCTTTTCTAGGACTGGCTTACGGGACAGGGGACTTTGGAGCCCGAGAAAGGTAATTTTGCCCAAATAAAGCCTTCTTCCACATTCCATTCTCCCTTGGGGACTTGTGAAAATGCTTCTTTCAGTGGCACCTCAAGAACCTCGCTTCCCCAAAACAGGGGAGTCCTGATATCAGCCAAAGCGTCCCTTGTCTGGTTTTGCTGCTTTTCTGGACCTCAAGCTGAAACACAACGGAAGCCTAATGTTATTCCTAGGGTTTAATGCTTAAGGGATTGGTCACTCAAGGGGGTTTGGGACCCTTGTTCCTCCTCCAAGTGGGTCTACCATATGACTAGAGACATACCAGGGAAGGACCGTTGTTGTGATGCGCACTGACCACCAGTGGGCAGACACTCTGACGGGTAAGTTAGCTTGCTACTGGGGTCCTGCCCATTGGGACTGGGTGAGACAGGCCTGACATGCCCTGGAGTCCTTCCACTGTCCCTCCCCAGCTGTCCAGCCCCCATTAGAACTGCGCAAGATGGCCCAGTTGTGCCCTGATAGACGGCAAGGCGGAGGGACCTCACCAGTGCATGGATTTGTGTACCGGGCTTCTAGTCTTAAATAAAAATCATACTAGCACACTGAGGTTAAATTCAGGTGTGCAACAGAGAATTGTAATGTCATCAAATTGATATATAGTTTAATTATAACTATTATAATCTATCCATAAAAACAACTTGAAAAATAGATCTCTCTATGCTTTACATTATTAACATGAACTGATGATGCATTTAAAAGCTTCAAAAGCAAATGTTAGTCAAAATCCACCTTTGGATAAGCTCACAAAATGCTCAAAAGCCAAGCTACAGAATGCCATGAGTTCAACTAAAAAGCACATTGAAGTGGATTCAGATGTTACTAGTATTGCTCACAAACTTAACTGGTGAGTTTTCATCTCCACCCAAAATGAAGAGAATTATCTTCTGAGACCAAAATATCTCAGTCAAGGCAGGCTTTAAGAAAAATCTGATTTGACCAGGTCTTGGTTCCCAGCATTAGTTTGTATCGCCTGTTTGTCTACAGCAAGTCACATGCATTCACATGACAGCCAAAAGTTCAAAGGTTCTCTTAGAAAAGCTTCCTAATCTCTGTAGTTTCTGGGCTTTGGTTTTGTTTTCTTGCTTTTAGTTTAAGGGCTTCACACCATTTAAGGTTTTAACTCTTTGTTTCACATTATTAAATGTTTAAGGACAATGGTTGCTTCAGGCCCAAGGCTTAGCAAAACTGGAACAAAGAGTAGGTGTCTCATTTTACTTAGGGTTTTCCCAATTCTGGAAAGGTTAATCCCCTCAAATATTTCACTTTCAGAGGCACCTTCAAGTCTTTTAACCTGCAGGAGAACTCCTAGGAAAATGCAAATTAGTACAAGAATCTGCTAGAGGTAGTGTTTTTTTTCTCCTCTCTTTTGTTTCTGTTTAAAAGGCTGGGTAGTAGAGCAAGGCATCCATTTTTTACCTGCGAGAGAAAACTATGCTCTACCCTTTGGTGCTTACAGTAATTAAGAAATAGAATTGTTTCTAATTTTTATTACATGCCAGTCTTATTGTTAAATATATGTTTATTGATTTTTTACAGAGAGGAACGGAGAGGGATAGAGTTAGAAACATCGATGAGAGAGGAACATCTGTCAGCTGCCACCTGCACACTCCCTACCGGGGATGTGCCCACAACCAATATACATGCCCTTGACCTGAATAGAACCTGGGACCATTCAGTCCGCAGGCCGACGCTCTATCCACTGAGCCAAACCGGTTTCGGTGTGTTTTCTTGTTTGTCTGAAACAACTTGTGATTTCACATCTGCCAATTTACCCTTGCTCTCATTAAAACTTTAACTGAAAAATTTTTCTTTCAAAAAGTTTGACCCTATTTAGACAGGCATAGCTAAAATTCTTTCCATTCTTTAGTATTAACTAAAAACCACCTTTCCCTGAGGCAGTTGCATTGTATAAAAAGTAATATAATAAAAGTAAATAAAAATAAATACAGTGAAAGCAGAAACAAAAGGGAGGGAGAATGAAAGTAGGATAGATGGCTACTTGTAGGGAATCTTTAGCTGTATCCTCACTATGTGTGGATATTCATATAGCAAGTACTGTAACTAGTTTGCCTTTTAACCTCACTCCTCAAACCTTGTCAGATCTCCTTCTTCTAAACTGACAGTGCAGAGGGAAGGAGCATCATAGTTATTAAGACTAAGCAGAATGCTTCCATCTGGCATGCCTTTCAGGAATCCAGCCCACTAATTTTTGCTGTGGGTTTGATGACTCACCCCAAGATGCAGCTCAGGGAAGAAAAATTTCCTCATTTTGCAGAACTGCCAAATCTCATTCATTGGAGCAGAGGCTCCTCATTTGGGGCTCATTTTAAGATAGTTGTTTATCTGCTTATTTTATTTTTTTAAAATCTCTCTCAGCAGAGGGAGATTGCCATGATTCTCTAAATAAGCATACTCTTCCTCCTTTGCCCATAATGCTCCATCTTTTTGGCCACTGAGCCTAGTTCCCTTTTTTCCCCCCCCAACCCCAACTCAATCTGTTGGGACTCATTTGTTCCTGGAAGGCTCCAGTTTCTGTTTTCTATTGAGACATCTGTCAAGCTTACAGCATTTGAAAAATAAATCTTGTTTTTCTCTTCTTGTCTTCCTCCCCTTTAATAAAAAGCTGTTCATCTAGGCTCCTTTTCACTTATCATCTGCCCGCTTTATTTTAAAATCAGCATCATTCACGTTTGCTGAGTGCACAGTGCAGGCACAGTAGGCAGTCCCCTCCCAGCATCCCTTCTCCTGGGGGAGGTGCCTCCACCATCCTGTTCCACGGATGAGACATCAAGGTACCGAATTCAAGGGTTGACTCTAGCCTAAGGTCCCAGAGCTGGAAGTGACAACACAGAGCCTTATCCATCTGGCCCCGGAGACAATGCACTTTTGGAAAAGTTTTACTTTCTACAAAGAACATCTGTACCACAGAAGCACATTATAAAAGAACTCCTCTCCCTCCCACCCTGAGACAAAGTTTCCAGCTCTGTCCACTTAAAAAGAAAAGAAAAGAAAACCCTATTCGGGGGGCCTCTTGCCATGTAACAGGGCTCCTCCGGGCCCCTCTCCCAAGTTCTCGGCCAACGTGTCTTTTCTTATGACTCAGCTCGGCCGGCCCGCCAGGCGGGGGCCGCTCGGAGGCGCCGCGGCCGCTGGGGGCGAGGGCTCCGCGCCGCTCCGCTCCGCCCGCCCGCGCTCCGCAGCTGCCAGCCCGCCGCCGGCCGCCGCACCCGCGCCCGCGCCCGCCGCTCAGGTAACGGAGCCTTTCTCTTTGCAAAGTTTCCCCAGAGCCGCTGGGCGCTCCGAGGCTGCGCGGTCTGGGCGCAGCCTTCCGGCCTCCCCGCAGCCCCGACGGGCGGGCCGCACCCCTGCCCGGGTCCAGGGCGCCGACCGGGCATCTGGTCCCGGGGCCCAGGGGCGCTGGGGCTGCGGCGGCGGCGGGGCGGGGGCTGCTCCGAGGGGAGGCGCGGGGCACCGGGCTCAGGTCCCTCCAGGTCAGAGCCGGCCCCAGCGCTTCCAGCCCCGCCTCGGGCCCCCCGCCCATCTCGGCGAGCTGCTGGTCTGCAGAGCGGAGCCCGGCGGCCCCCGGGGCCCCTCTCTCACGTGGCCGCACCCGCGCACGTGCCCGCTGCGCTGCCCCTCGAGGCGCCCAGCGCTGCGCTCCTGACGCCCCCGCGCGGGGAATGCGCCAGACCCCGCGCCAGAGGAAGTCTGGGAGACGCTGTGGAGCCTGCGCCGGACTCTCCTAAGGCCTGGCTGACTCCCACATTTGCCATATGTTCTCCTTCTTCCACTGCTCTCCATCCTCCAGTCCGCCCCCAGTTCTTACCTGCTTATCTTCAGTTTCTCCTCCATTTGGGGTATCTGACTTTTTGGTGTACTGAGTGTGTTCTTTTGTCCCCCTCTGTTCGAATAGCAAGGGCACATACAGTATTCTTTACTTTTACTCTAGTTCTTAGCAGTTAGTCTTTGGTTATCATGGCTTGTGCATTCCTGAGGAGCAGTGTGATGGATCCTGGGCCTGTACATGCGACTGAGTTATTATTGGAGCGTCCTGAAGCCTCCATTAGCCAGGTAGGACATAGGACATGGGTGGGTATGAACCCACTGACCTTAACTGACCTTAAACACCTAGATAATGGTGCTACATCATAGGTTGGTGTAGTAGTCACTCCATTCACTTCAACCCACTAACAGTTCTTTGTTAATCATCCATGGCTGATGCAGATTAAGAAAGAGACTCAGCCCTAACTAGTTTGGCTCAGTGGATAGAGCGTTGGTTTGTGGACTGAAGGGTCCCAGGTTAGATTCCAGTCAAGGGCATGTACCTTGGTTGTGAGCACATACCCAGTGGAGGGTGTGCAGGAGGCAGCTGATCGATGTTTCTCTCTCATTGATGTTTCTAACTCTCTATCCTTCTCCCTTCCTCTCTGTAAAAAATCAATAAAATATATTAAAAAAAAGAGAGAAATTCAGTTATTGTCCTCCAGTATATATGTTGGAGTAATCTCCAATCTCTCAAGACTTCTAGGAAATATAAAAGTTAACTTCTCTTCATCAAGGTAATCTAGTGTATTATAGACTTTTATTATAAGACCAACAAAAACAAAATTATACAATTTATTAGTTGCTTACACAAAGCATTTTGAGGTTCAAGTCTAGAGGTCAATATTTATTTAGTCAACAAGTATTTGTCCAGTGGCAGGCATTTGTTCTTGGCACTGCCTTCTTGGAATATACATTGCAGTAGAGGGAGAGAGTATATATACAATAAATAGAAAAACACTTAACATAAAGCGCAAAGGGTGTGTGTGTGTGGCAGTTTAGAGTAGAATTGTAAGGGAGTGAGTCATGTGATACTTGGAGCAAGAGCTTGCCTGGTTCAGAGAACAGAAAATGCAGAGGCCCTGCATTCTGGTGTGTTCAATCATCCGCAGAGAAGCCAGGGTGGATGGAGTGGAGTGGAAAAAGGGGGGAAGTGAGATAAAATAGAGACTAGATAGTTCTGATGATTTAATAAGCCAATGGAATGAGTATCTTTTACTTGAAGTGACATTGGAAGCCTTTGGGGCATTTTCATCACAACTGTTGACAACAGAGCTGTTTACAGCATCACTCTGGCTATTGTGTTGAGACCAGATTGAAGGAAGGCACTGGGGCAGTGCAGGGGTGCCAATTAGGCTATAATAACATCCACGTGGCAGATGATGGTGGCTTAGACCAGGATGGTAACAGTGAGTTGGTGGAAAATTCAGATTCTGGCTATATAGGGTGGGGCAAAAGTAGGCTTACAGTTATTCATATGGAAAAATAATACAATAATTAATAAAATGATAATACAAGAATAAATTCCGTTGTGTGTACCCATGACTGTAAACTTACTTTTGTCCTGCCCTGTGTTTTTTGATGGTACAATCCACAGGATTTGCTGACACATTGTATCTGGAGTGTGAGACCAAAAGAAATGAAGGACTTTATTGCCTAAGTTACTGAACAGATAGAATTTCCATTTACTGAGATGGGGAAGAGAGCAGGAGAAAGATGTGGTTGTGAGGATAAAGAACTTGGATTGGGATATATTAAAAATTAGATGGATTTTAGATATCCAAGAAGGGATGTCCATCGTGGAGTCCGAAGGCCAGGTTAACTATATACATGTATGACTCTTCAGCATACAACTTGTTTTAAAAGCCAGGAGATTGGATAAATTCATTAAAAATGCATGAGATTAGAAAAGTGAAGAGGACCAAGGACTAGACCTTGGGGCACTCCAACATCATGAGATGAGGAACACCTACCAAAGGATGCTGGAAAGCTGTGTGCTAAGTAAGAACAGCAGAAGAGGGTGGAATCCTAGAAGCTAAACAAAGGATGTGCTTGAAGGGCCTGGTTAAGTGTTTTAATTGATTTACTAAATCAGTTCTTAATTAGTGACTCTGATGGTTGCAGTTTCCAGAGTGGTGGGTGGTTAAAGCTTGATTAGAATGTTTGACAGAGTAAAATAAGAGATATTGAACAATTTGATAGTGTATCTCTCTTGAATTTTATTATGAAGGGAGAGAAATGGAACATTAGTTGGAGGGCTATTGGATATATTGTAGTAAAGAGTTTTAAACATATGCAAACTAATGGTATGTTGTGATGCTAATTAAAAAGGGCCACTAGAGATACAAAATTGATGATATAGGAGAGGGGGGCAGTGTTCATAATGTTAACTGATATTAATTGAGGTCAATTCAATAACAACAGGACTTCCCAGTTTTGGGCATAGTGAAAAAGGAAACTTTATTCAGGGCAAATAGCTCAAGTGTGATACAGCATGGCTTATGCAACAACCCTCCTGTGAGGCAGCCCCAGAGCAAGACCCCTCCCTAGCTAGACAGAGTGGTGGCTCCACTCTACTCAGTCCACACGTCTTTGGTGTTTCATCTCTGGCCAGGAATCTCAGTCTTCAGTAGAAAGGGAAAGTGCACTCAGTAGCCAGAAGGTAGCTGATTTATATAGACAAAAGTCCCTATCTCTAATCCCTGATTGGTCTGTTCTCATGCAAATGAGGACTCCAAATCCTCACAGTTTGGTTGGTCTAAAAAGCACTGTTCTGAATGGTCAGAATGGAGCTGCTGTGATTGGTTGGTGACAATAAGGACTGGCACAGATGGCATGAACATAGTGCAGGCAAGCATTTCTGTGTGGGAGGCAGAAAGCATAGTGCAAAATTTTCCCTGAAGTGCCCTTTGGTGTGATAGGATCCTGTACAGAAATGGCTCCAAGACTCTAGTTGTTTTTGTTTTGTTTTGTTTTGCTTTGTTTTGTTTTGTTTTTTTTAATTGAGCCCAGTTGAAACACTGAGAGCCCTTCTTAATAGGTATCTTCTTTCTCAGGGTCCACCATAGGGAGAATTCAACAGAAGAGATTATCTGTTGTTAGATAATGGTATACTTATCTGTAGTAAAGAGAAAGAAGGTAGACTGTATGGACACGGATGAGGTGGAGGGTGTGGATGTTCTCTTTGGATCATTTCTCTTTTCTCATTATGGTGAGTGGCAGGCAGTTGAGGTCCAGGATAATTTGTAGGAGATGTTCTTTTTTTCCAACTTGGTCAGGGATCTATTTGATGAGAGAGTACGTTGAGATACTGAAAATTCCTTGAAACAAAGAACTTAGCATTTTATTAAGGAAAGAAGTGGAGCAACTGCTACCTTGATTGCTCCTTGGGAGAAGACTTAAAAAGGAAGTTGAGATTATGAAATAAAAGGTCAGTGCAAAGGAGGAAATATGCAAGATCACATCGTGAAATCTGGGGAAGGCTATGATGAGGAAGGTAAAAACATTGACTCTTAACTCCAGGGCTGTTATATAACTGTAGTAAAGTTCTAAGAATATTAGTCATATCACTGAGATACTTTTTAAGACCAAAGTGATCTAATCGACAACAGTGTTGGTGGTGGTGAATCTACTTATTAAGAGGCAATATCAGAGTCTAATACTGCTGGAAAGAGCTGATAGCTTGGGATAGATTCCAGGTTATATTTTGAAAATGACATGGTAAGAATGGATCAACAACAAATTGGGTGTAGAGGAAAGATAATATTTTGATAACATTGCTCATAGATATTGAGCAATTTGACAAGATGGAGAGAATTGTTGCAGTTGGAAATAGTAACTTGTTTGAGATGACTTTCAGTTACTTAGGGACCATTTGTTTATTGAATCCTAATTATAAAACAAGTTCCTATATGAGGTCTTGGCAGGAAATGGTGATACCAAGGTGGAAATGGCAGGATCCTGCTGTCAAATTACCATTACTACAGTAGTAGAGGTAAAAGAAAAGAATGTACACCAGCATTCTGAGAAACTTGATGAATGCCTTATGAAGAGCACCGAGGGCTTTGAGAGATTTACAAATTATTATGGAAATTATTAGACACTCAAAAATAGAGAAAATAGTATAACGAACTCTAGTGTACTCATCCACCTTACCAGTAGTCTGTTAATCTTGCATGGTGCGGGAGAGTAGGGAAGGGAGACTTTTTTTCAGTTTTTACATCAGGAAGGACATCATGAAGCCTCTCCTATATGGAAAGGAAGAAAGGACATCAAAGTAAGTTGTAGAGTTTTGGGCTGTACCTCCTGGGCTTGCTGTGTAACTTTCTGTTGCTCATTTGATCTCTTTATTCTTTCCTTTCTCTGTTAAATGCGATTGTTGCTCTACCTACATCAGGAGGTTGCAAGCTACGGGCCTCAGGTCAAATCCAGCCTGCTTGTGTACCAGTATTAAAGTTTTATTGGACCACAACTACCTCTGTCTGTTTGTTGGGTGTGTCTGCCTTTGTCATAGATTTAGAGTTGAGTTGTTGAGACAGAGAAGGTATGGCGAGAGAAGCCTAACATATTTATTGTCTAACCCTTTACAAAATGCTTTCCCAATCCTGTTCTGCATGTTCTCTGAGATTCCTTTAGCTCAATTTAGTATTAATAGCTAATATTATTTGAGCATTCACTACGAGGCAACACTGTTATTTTGTTTTGTATGTGGTAGCTCAATTAATTTCCCAAATTCTGTGTGGTATGTTCTGTTATTTCTATTAATGAAACTAAGGTATAAGGTGGGCCAAGTTACATAGTAATAAATACTGGATCCAGGCAATCTTTCTTTCAGCATCCATATCCTTAACAATAATGCTGCATTTTCTTTAGATTCACAGAATAAATACGTATATATGTAATAAGTAGTTTAATCCAATCATAGAATGGAAATTAATTCATAAATCAATGGTTTGCACTCAAGTAAAGTCCTATATTGTGATTACAGATGCATAGGCTTTAAGATGCTGACTAATCCTGAATGTACATTACAGCTGAAAAGTGTATGAAATTCAAATGTGCCTGGATAGAAAATTCTAGTGCATCATCATTTTCTCATGAAGCCTCACTGGATTTTTGAAAGCAAAACACTTTACTTAAAAAGTAAGTAAATATAAAATGATACAACACTAGGAGCCTATTATTGACTCTTATGGCAATATTTATCAGTTTTCAGGAGCCCATCCCTAGCATGTGACGTGATTGAGAAAAAAGATTAGGAGGTAGGGCCCCAGGGTTTTGGTCCCAGTTCTTTCCCAACTAGTTTCTGTGGCCCTGACTTGTCTGGCCATCATTCTTTTTTTTTTTTTTTTTAACTGCAAAATGAGAGGTAGCACATTTGAGGGCTTCCTGCATCTCTTAAATAGGAATGTATAATTTTTATAGGGTACATTCAGAGAAATAGTCGAGGTAACAACAGGTTTGTTAAGTCAAATATTTAAGCTTCCTTTTTTCTCTCTCTCTTCCCACATAGACACATGTACAGATATGTATAGAAATGAACATAAGCCTGTACATCTAATTACAAAGTCAATGTGATTTACAGTTGTATTTGGTGTATAGGCATTTAACCATCTATTCTTATATTTGTGTTTTTGTATTTGTTTGAGGAAATAGGTAAAACCCCGCCCTTCCCCAACCTGAAAACAGTTATGAGGAAAGTGAGGCTTGATGAATTCCTTGACCTCTGTGATCTGGAAGCGTATCTTATATTTTGTTGAGCAAAATTTGATTCATTGCTCAATTTGTTTGCCAGTTAAAAGCAAGCAGTATGCCTGGAATCAGGGTTTTCTGTTTTGCACTGTTGTCTGGGATATTGATGTCAGACAAAATTGTAATTTAATTGTTTTGACATTTTGATCTGAATGATTCAGATAAGAAAGGTGATTTATCTTGCTGAGAGACCTGGTATTTTGAGCTCAGCATGGTTTTTCCCTAACTACTTATTTATGAATATGGTTTCAATTTTTAAAAAGTTAGGTTTTCATCATAATGGAAATGCAAGCTCTCAGTATTAATTACCAAAATGTGATTTGATAGGAATATATTACAGGTATTTTATTTCTTAGATATTTCAGGCATGAAAAAACTTTAGGAAAGCTATGAATCCTTTAAACACAGATAATGAAAATTTATTCCATATTTTGACTTACTTTCTTGGTCTGTAATAAAATGTTAAGTGTTTTTTATATTACAGATGGCTTTTAGTCTTTATAAAACCTTGACATTTAAAATATTATTCATGAAATTCTTCAGTTTTAGGACTTACCTGTTGGTAAATTTATAATTCTGTGTAATCTGTGCTCATTTATTCCTACATAATAAATCCAGTTATCACTGGTGATAACATAACCTCAAATAATGCATTCCTAAATGTACTTTTAGATTCCTTATCTTTTTTTACATTTAGAAACTAGAGGGGAAAAACACAAACCAGAAGCATTTTTATTTATTTAAATATTTTTATTAAATTTATTGGGGTGACATTAGTCAACATGATCATATAAGTTTCAGGTATGGGTTTCTATGTTACAAAATCCACCCCAAAGTCAAATCTTCTGTCACCACATATTAGGATCCCCTTTTCCCCCATCACCTTCCTTCTGGCAACACCTACACTGCTGTATGTGTTCACTAGTTTCAGTTTTCTATCCCGCATGAGAGTGAAATCATATGGTTCTTAGCTTTTTCTGACTGACGTATTTCACTTATCTTGATGTTCTCAAGGTCTATCCAAGTTGTTACAAATGTCAGTATTTCATCCTTTCTTATGGCCAAACAGTATTTCATTGTGTATATGTACCACATTTTCTTTATCTAGTCCTCTATTACAGGACACTTAGATTGTTTCTATGTTTTGGCCACTATGAATAATGCTGCAATGAACAGCATTGCAACCAAAAGAATAAAGTCCTAGGAATGAACTTAAGGAAGTACATGAAAGATCTGTATCCTGAAAATTACAAACCATTATTAAAAGAAATAGAAAAAGACACATAAAAATGAAAAAAATATCCTATGTTCACGGATTGGAAGAATCAATATAGTTAAAATGGCCATAATATCCAAAGCAATATACAGACTTAATGCAATTCCCATCAAAATCCCAATGTCATTTTTTTTAAAGAAATAGAACGAGAAATCATCAGATTTGTATGGGACCATAAAAAAACCCTTAATAGCTAAAGCAATCCTGAGAAAAAAAGAACAAAGATGGAGGTATCACTGCTACCCAACTTCAAATTATACTACAGAGCTACAATAATCAAAACAGTATGGAATTGGCAGAGAAACAGATACACAGATCATTAGAACAGAATAGAGAGCCCAGCTATAAAACCACATGTACATGGACAGATAATTTTAGACAAAGGAGCCAGAATCACTCAAGGGAGTAAAGATAGTCTCTTCAATAAATGGTGCTGGGAAAACTGGAAAGCCACATGCAAATGAATGAAACTGGGAAAACTGGAAAGCCACATGCAAATGAATGAAACTGGATTGCAGTTTGTCCCCATGTACAAAAATGAATTAAAAATGGATGAAAGACCTAAATATAAGACCTGAAACAATAAGTTACAAAGAAGAAAGTATAAGTACCAAACTTAATGACCTTGGTCGTAGGGAACATTTTATGAATTTGATCCCAAAGGCAAAGGAAGTAAAGGAAAAAAGAAAAATAAAGTTGGGACTATGTCAAACTAAAAAGCTACTGCACAGCAAAAGAAACTGATAATAAAACAGAACAAAACAAAACCAACAAAGAGGCAGCCAATAATTTGGGAGATGATATCTACACTCCGACAAAGATTTAATTTCCAAAATATACAAAGAACTCATAAAACTCAACAACAAACAAAACTCAATCAGAAACACTTTTAAACAAATCATAATGCATCTGTAGTAATAGTGGTGTGTGTGTGTGTGTGTGTGTGTGTGTGTGTGTGTGTGTGTGTTTAACATGCTACTCAGTAACTTGACAACTTCCTGGGTCATATCCTGGTTCTAAGAAGCTCTTATATCCTAGTCAGCTCTATGAGGGCACCATTAATTTTTCTGAACAAAATCTGAAAGGTATTCCCCTCCAGGCTTCAGGACTTGAAGAGTGTAACCAAAGTGAACCCCGTCTGGAGCATTTGCAATAAGTCTTTGAAATACGAGTCATAGAAGTTAGCTTGACATTTTTAATTACATTTAGGTGATGAAAGCATCCTTAATCCGACCTCCTCAAGTGATGTGAATCTGATAGAAGAAGCCTTATAGTCTTGGGCCATTTCCCTGAATTTAATTTCGCCGGATTCCCAGAAAACATGCCAAATAAAAACAAGGTATTTTCAAGCAAAATGGCTGCTAATCATGCAGGAAGCCTATGACTCTTGTGTGTGTGTGCATGTTTGTAAAAATGCCGCAAGGCTTTACTGTTTCTGGTGGAGGTGAGGCTGTGCAAGTGATGTTTCCCAGGCAGGCTTTGGTTCCTAGAATAAGCCCCTTTCTAGTAAGTCACAGCTGAAATCATACAGTGCCAGTGTTATTGGTGAGGGTGGAGTCCTTAGGATGATGCGAGGAAAATAATTCCTAAGGCCCCCAGGGAGGATGGGGTTTTGTGGAAAACTTTATTGTTGATATAAAACTAAGGGAGTTCCTTACAGAGTCTCATCTCTGTCTCTTTCTCCATGGCAGAAGTCCAATCTTGTCTTCAGTAGGGCCAGAATGAAGGCCGCTACCCAGAATTTCTGCTCCTTATTATAGTCCAGTCCAGTATCTGACTCGCTTAGCTTAGTAAATTTATGGGTCTGTCAAGTTCAAAAGATTCATTCAGAATCTATAGAGCTATTTAAAGAGAAAAGACCCAGATGAGCCCTCTTAATAGAAGATTGAGAGATATGAAGGATTAGATGCCTGGAATGAGGAAGGTGAGAAAAGATGATATGTTTTAAAAGAGAGATGTCAGGTTTGAGGATCATGGGGAAGTGGGGAAACTGAAGGGTGTTTGTTTAGTTGGCTTTCTCGGATCCAGTGTCAAATACGGTGATATGGGAAGAACTTGCAGTGGACAGTGGCTAGGAAGAATGGTTATTTAGAATTTTAAGTATCTGCACTGATTTCATTCAGTTATCTTAGTTCAGTTGTAGAATCTCTGAGTGACTCACCCTCAGAATGGGAATTGCTGATTTTTAAAGCCCTTTAGGATTCTCAAGTGAAGTGTACCACTGTCAGCTTCAAAGGTTCATTTGGATAGTTTCTTCACTTTGAAATGGGATCATCTGGAGCTTTTCAAAGTGGCATTAGAGTTCATAATGACAGCAAACTTTTAGTTTATTCATGTTTCCAAAACACTTGGATGTTATATCATATGTGTTCTATAGTTATGAAGTGATGTGAAAAAAATTACTTAATTTTTTTGTAATTAAAAAATTACTTAATTTTTTTGTAATTCACATTGTTAATGCCATACTGGCAACATTACTGAGATTAAAGTTCAGAGCTGCTTTACAGATGTTCTGGCTTTATAGGGACATATATGCATGCATAAATAATGACAATGACATCCATAAATAATCTCCAACAAATGAGAGGACATACTTGAGTACATTCAGAGTTATGGGCATCTGGTATTGAACATAGAATAAAGCATACTGATAACTACTTTTTTTCATATCATTGAAGCCCTAAATGTGTTTTCCTCTGATCGGGAAGATAAAGAATTCAAAGTTTAATTTTGTGTTTGGTTAACAGTTTTGTTTGTGTATAAAAGCAGTGTGGGGGGAAATGGGAATATTTAGCATTCTTTTTTTAAAAAATATATTTTTGTTGATTTCAGAGAAGAGGGAGTGGGAGAGAGAGAAATAGGAACATCCTATATAATGAAAGCCTAATATGCTAAGTGTCCAGTGGTCTGGTTGTCCGTTCAACCAATCAAAGCGTAATATGCTAATGATATGCTAAGGCCACTCAACTGCTCACTATAACGTGTAGTGATCACCAGGGGGCAGATGCTTAGACCAGTAGGTTAGCTTGCTGCTGGGGTCTGGCCAATCGGGACTGAGTGACTTGGGCTCGACACTCCCTGGAGCCCTTCCATGGTCCCTCCCTGGCTGGCCAACCTCCTGCATCCCTACCCGGCCCCAATCGTGCACTGGTGGTTTCCTTCGGCTTGGCCTGCTGCCTCTCGCAATTTAGGCTGAGAGATCCCCCCACCCCTGAGTACACAAATTTTGTTCACTGGGCCTCTAGTCTGTATTTATATAAAAGCCTAAGTGACCTGGCAACAGGTCGACCAACCGCCATGGCATGCTGACTACTCCCTGGTGGTCAATATGCTACCACAGCGGGAGCACCACTCAGCTGACCAACAGGTGCCAGATGCAGGTCTCATGGCTGGCTGCCACAGCATGGAGGCTGCAGCCTGGAGGCCATAGCCCGGAGACAATAGCAGAGGGGCAACTAGCCTAGTGAGTGAGTGGCAGTGGTAGGCTCAGTGGGACCAGGATGAACAGGAGCAGCAGGCAGGAGTGGCAGGCAGCATTGTACTGTTGTTTTGGCTCAATCTCCGCAGGCCCCGCTGAGGGTCCATACCATCCATGCACTGGGCCTCTAGTCAGTGATAAGAAAGAAACATTGATACACTGCCTGCTGCATGACCCGCACTGGGGATCAAGCCCAAACTCAGGCATATGGCCTGATCAGGGATCAAACCTTGAACTTTTGGTTTCATACATCAATGCTCAATCACTGAGCCATGCTGGCTGGGCCAGCATTTATTCTTATTTGAAGAAGTGTGGATGGAAAGATCCAAGTGATATAGGTTATGCTTTTAAGACTTGTTTACTTATTGTGCCATTTTCTGATAGCAAAGTACAGCTATTTAAAAATAGAGTATTACTCTGATTTTTATTACATTAAATTCAAAATGAGTTTCAGTGAGCATTTTTTTTAAAAAAAATAACACACAAACATTTTATGTTTACAAACATTTATTTTTCTAATTAAAACAATAGTCATTGCTGAACGTTCAGAAAGCCTAGAAAAGTATAGATAAATGTACTATAAGAGTTGCTCTTTATTATTATTATTTTTAATATTTTATTGATTTCTTATAGAGAGGAAGGGAAAGGGATGGAGAGTTAGAAACATCGATGAGAGAGAAGCATCAACCAGCTGCCTCCTGCACACCCGCCGCTAGGGATGTGCCCACAACCAAGGCACATGCTCTTGACCAGAATTGAACCTGGGACCTTTCAGTCCACAGGCCGACACTCTATCCACTGAGCCAAACTGATCAGGGCAGAGTTGCCCTTTAAAATTTCACCAGTTTTCTTCTGATTTTTTTTTCTTTTCTATTTTGGGTTTTTCCTTATATTTTTAGATTATGTCAGAAATTTTAACATTCTGCTTTCTCAACATAACATATATAGAATATTTTAGATATTATTTTGTGTAATTATTCATGACTGCATGATACAACACCTCACTTGACCAAAATAAACCTATTTTCCTGTTGTTGGACATTAAATTACTTGCATAACTGTTGCAAGTTTAAATTAATGTTTGTTTTGTTGAGTTTTTCCTATTCAATTGAGCAAGCTTATTAAAAAGACTTTTTAAGATTTGATTTTTCATTTCTCCTTTCATCCTCTCAATTACATGCTAGCTAATTCCTTGAATTTTTCCTCCCCATTCTTTGTAATATGAAAAACTCATTGTTCTCCACTGCTGGTATGCCAACTTTATCTTAGCTGCTATGGATGTATTGCAGTTATACAAAGTATATATGGCTCCTTTCACTTAGTTACCATGAACCTTAATAGAACATCTTCATGCAGCTGGAGAGCCATGAATATACTTGAGAGAATATATTCAAAGGACCTAATTAGAATGTAAGGAATCAAATACTCCTTATTCACTATACAGTTTACATTTTTTTTTGCTACTATCAAGCATTTACCTCAGCTAGTTATGCAAAAGGAAGTCTTTTATGTCAGTATTAATACCAATGACTGCATGAATTATTGATTTTTAATGTATAATTTATTTTTTATTGATTTCAAGAGTACAAGAGTTTGTCAATATCATAAACATTCTATTGGCTATTTGGGTCATATCTGAGTTTAATAATTATATTTTTTTCAATAGATTTTATTGTTTTGTAGAAAAAGATGGATAGATAGTATTGAGGACAAGATTATTGAACAAAAATGCTTGCTTTTCAGATTCCTTGATAAGGATTTTTTTTTCTGCTTTAAGATCTTTGTATTTATATTGGAAAGAATACTGCTACTTTGTGCCAAAGTAGGTTACTATTCAAATGAATATGTATATTTTTGGGAAACTTGACTAAACATTTCTTACTCTAAGCTCAATGGTAGTTATTTTGAAAAAACCTTTGTGAAATAAAATTTAATTGAGTGTTGAAATTATTTTTGTAAATAGTCACAAAATATGTTTATAAATCAAGGTTTACATTTTTTGATGTTATTAGAGTTTCTCTTCCACATTTATCTTATATCCTTTATACCACATTTATCTTATATCCTTTATCTTATATCATTTATCTTATATAATAAAAGCCTAATATGCTAAGTGTCTGGTCATCCAGTTGGCTGTTCAACCAATCAAAGCATAATATACTAATGATAAGCTAAGGCTACTCAACCTCTCACTATGACGTGCACAGACATTCCAACTGATAGGTTAGCTTGCTGTTGGGGTCTGGCAGGTCGGGACTTAGTGAGATGGGGTGGACATTGGACATGCCCTGGAGCCCTCCCACGGTACCTCCCTGGCTAGCCAACCTCCCATGACCCTCGACAGGTCCAATTGTGCACCAGTAAGGTCCCTTGGCCTGACTTATACCCTCTTGCAATCCAGGACCCCTCAGGGATGTAAGAGAGCTGGTTTTGGCCTGATCCCACAGGCCAGGCTGAGGGACCCCACTAGTGCACAAATTTATGCACCGGGCCTCTAGTACTTAAATAATTCTAAGACAATATTCTCTGTGTGTATGTACACACATGTATGTGTGTATGTGTGAGTTTTGTTCTTCAAATATCTCTGTTAAAATTAGTGTAAAGAATGAAGAGCTTATCTGCTACTATGTACTCTACACTTCACATCTCATTAAAAGGATAATTTGAGGTGGAAATAATGATGCATCCCCTATCTTTCCAAATGGAGAATTTGTTACCAATTTGTTTTCATAAATCTAATAGCATCGTAATTAAACTTTCTTTTCCTATGATTTTTTAGTTAATTTAATAATAAAGTAATTCTCAAAATATTTAACAAATATCCATTACTATGAAATCTTTTATAGATTTTTATGAACAGAAATATAAGTACTACGAAAATCAATGAAAAGTTGCCAAGATGAAATGGAAAAATCTTCAGTATTGTATATGTTTCTCTATGTGAAATGGCTGATGCTCTGAAAAATATAGATCTGGAGTAAAAATTGACAAGTCTGTATAATTTAAAGAGTGTTGATAGAGAGGTGTCACGATATTCTCCTTGGAGTTACGAGTTAATTGTTCTCATGGCACACTCTTGAAGTGCAAGAAAGAAAGAAAAGGTGAAAGGACCCTTTAGAACAACACACAGTGAAGTTAGCTAAAATGAGCCAGATTACAGAGTTAGATTTACGAAATTAAGTGTTTGTTTTCCTTTTAATTGTTTGATTGGTTTATAACATAGAGATACTTGTAGAGCCTAGTTTATAAAAATGGTAATCCAATAATCCTAAATCACTGTTCTGTCATATAGTTATAAAGCTATTTGTGAACAGTCTATGTACCTCTGGGCTTTAATTAGCCATGAGAACCTGCAGAGCTTAAAGTGAAAGTAATTGTTCAGCCTCTGATAACTTGGGCAAAGTGAATCACCTTCTTTAGATGAATGCCACATAAAACAAACTGTTGTACAGAACACAGAGGAACATACAGTTTTGTTGCTAGGTCTGGGAGGGGAGATTTACAGATTTTTGTGAGGTCCTGCAGAGAATCCAGCAAAATCTGCATTATAGCACATTATCTCCTACGGGGAAGAACCAGCAGGACTGCTTGTGGTTCTCAACTGTCTCTGCTCTGTATGCACTTGTCCTGCTCTGTAAAAAGTCCTTCACTTGTTGGAAACAGGAGCAATGTTGTAACACTGAAAGAAAAGGATAAAAAGATAATGGAAAATATCGACTACATGAGAAGGACCTCACAGCCAAGCTTGGCAGGAAGACTGGAAGTCAAGTTGAAGGGTGGTTAGATAAGCTGATATGATTTGGCATACATTTTTTTCTTTTAATTTCAGTCAATTTTATGTAGCTACCAGTATGCACTGGTATTGTATGGTGGTTTTATTTCTATTTTTAAAAATGTATCTTTATTGTTCAGAGTATTACAGATGCCATCCCCCTTTTTCCCCACTCATTCCCCCCTTCCACTTGGCTCCCACTCCATCCCTGGCCTTCATATGCTCTTTATTTTAAGAAATAGCTATCAAATTGAAAGGGGAGAAAACCATTAAGTTGAGTAAAGAATACCTGATTTACAGGTTTATTTTGTGTAATAATACTACATACTAAATTTAATGCTACAGTTTAATATCTCCCTCCATTTTTAAAAAATTTGTAGTCAGATTTTTAAATTACTTTCTCTCTTAAGCACCTGTTTATATAAAGAACTAGGCGTGACTTAACGAATGCAGTTGATTAAGAAATAAATTTAGCTGAGACTGGTTTGGCTCAGTGGATAGAGTGTCAGCCTGCGGACTGAAAGGTCCCAGGTTTGATTCCAGTCAAGGGCATGTACCATGGTTGCGGGCACAACCCCAGTAGGAGGTGTGCAGGAGGCAGCTGATCGATGTCTCTCTCTCATCAATGTTTCTAACTCTCTATCCCTCTCCTTTCTTCTCTGTAAAAAATTAATAAAATATATTTTTAAAAAAAGAAATAAATTTAAAAGTAATCACTAAAGGTTAGAAGACCAATTTTGGAAATTATGAAGCTGATATGTATGGGTAGGAAAAATAAGGAATTCCAAACAACTGAATATTTCTGAGTTACAACATTTCTTGTTTTTTTGTTTTTTTAAAACTATATATTTTATTGATTTTTTATAGAGAGGAGGAGAGAAGGATAGAGAGCTAGAAAAGTCAATGAGAGAGAAACATCGACCAGCTGCCTCTTGCACACTCCCCACTGGGGATGTGCCCGCAACCCATGTACATGCCCTTGACCGGAATCTAACCTGGGGCCTTTCAGTCTGCAGACTGACACTCTACCACTGAGCCAAACCGGTTTCGGCAACATTTCTTGGTTTTAATCTTTATTATTTATCTTGATTTAGACCTTATTGTCTTCAGTTTGAAGGTTGATTCCACAAACTAATGTTCAAGTCCTTTATTAAGTGTTTTATATTTAAAGTATGTGAGACCTTAGTGCGTTATTCTAACCTATATCTGTAACAACTTTTAGTTTAAACAGTGATCAGTTTTTTAGTAGAAGAAATTTATCCATAAGTTAAACTATGTAATAATCTTAAGGTTAGTTGTTAGATACTTTATTTGGGTGTGATTTTACCCAATCTCTTATACTTACTTACTAGAAGCCTGGTGCACGAAATTCTTGCACAGGAGGAGAGTGTCCCTCAGCCCACACTGAACCTTCTCCAATCTGGGACTACTGGCTCCCAACTGCTCCCCTCCCTCTGCCTGATTGCCCCTAATGACTTCTGCCTGTCAGCCTGATCACTGCCTAACCACTACCCTGCCAGCCTGATCGACGCTTAACTGCTCCCCAGCCAGCCCGATTGCCCCTTAACTGCCCTCCCCTGCAGGCATGGTCCCCCCCCCCCCAACTGCCCTCCCTTGCTGCCCTGGTCTCCCCCAACTGCCTTCTTCTGCTGGCCTGGTCAACCCTAACTACCCTCCCTGCTGGCCTTATTGCCCACAATTGCCCTCCCCTGCAGGCCTGGTGCTCCCCACAACTGCTCTCACCAGCAAGCCTGCCCCCCCCAACTGCCCTCCTCTGCTGGCCTGGTCTCCCCCAACTGCCTTCTTCTGCTGGCCTGGTCAACCCTAACTACCCTCCCTGCTGGCCTTATTGCCCACAACTGCCCTCCCCTGCAGGCCTGGTGCTCCCCACAACTGCTCTCACCAGCAAGCCTGCCCCCCCCCAACTGCCCTCCTCTGCTGGCCTGGTCACCCCTAACTGCCCACAACTGCTATCCCCTGCAGGCCATCTTGTGGTGGCCATCTTGTGTACAAATGGGGGCAGCCATCTTTGACCACATGGGGGCAGCCATCTTGTGCCTTGGATTGATGGTCAATTTGTACAATACTCTTTTATTAGATAGGATTGTAATTTCTGGCATTTTTCAAGAGGAGACAAAAGCTGTCTTGTCGTTATGCCATAAACATTGTCTTAAGGAAAAAACTTATTTCTGCTTCACATAGCAGTGGTAGCATAGTTTATAAACTTCACACAATTTTTTAAAATAAAATTGTTGCTATTATGTTTTCATTTGACAGAATTTGTTGAATATAATAACCAGTCACTCCAGGATTCTAATGCATTAAAGTCAGTTAAATGGAATGTTGGGTTTTGACAAAATTACAAGTAAATGTGCCGAAACCGGTTTGGCTCAGTGGATAGAGCGTCAGCATGCGGACTGAAAGGTCCTGGTTTGATTCCGGTCAAGGGCATGTACATTGGTTGTGGGCACATCCCCGGTGGGGGATGTGCAAAAGGCAGCTGGTCGATGTTTCTCTCTCATCGACGTTTCTAGCTCTCTATCTCTCTCCCTTCCTTTCTGTAAAAAAATCAATAAAAATATATTTTAAAAAAATTACAAGTAAATATTAAGTTAGATTATTGTATAGATTAGTTTATTGGATCAACTGTCACTTTCAAGAAGGTAATACTTTGCCGAGACCGATTTGGCTCAGTGGATAGAGCATCGGCTTGCGGACTGAAAGGTCCCAGGTTCGATTCTGGTCAAGGGCATGTACCTTGGTTGCAGGCACATTCCTGGTGGGGGGTGTGCAAAAGGCAGTTGATCAATGATTCTTTCTCATCGATGTTTCTAACTCTCTATCCCTCTCTCTTCCTCTCTGTAAAAAAATCAATAAAATATATTTTTTTAAAAAAGAAGATAATACTTTAAGATACACTATTATTTTTACCAGAGAATTGCACTGGTGGAATTTCTCCATTGCTAGTGGGAGTGGGATCCTTGGGATGCCTCTGAAATAAGAATTTCCAGAGGTCCCCATGGGCGTATGAGGTGTGGTAGAAAGCTTTACTTGTGAGAAGTCATATTCCTCAGTTTCAAAATTCTATTTCCCTTAAACCAGTCCAGGAAAATGTGCAGCTGGGGCTTCAGCAGAGCTAGAAGCAAAGCCAGTGCCCAGAGTTTCCATTCCATGGTGGGGTTGAGTCCAGCACAGCTTCAGGCTAATCGCAGGCCATCAGTGTGTGGGTCCACATGGCTGTGGGTGTGAGCACACATCCCCTGCATCCAGAGTCCCAAGAGAGCAAGAGGGCCAAGAGAGGAAACACCCTTTGTTGAGGAGCTTATGTAGCTCAGATTTCATACACTTGCAATAGCCACGCCTATTCTGGCTAATGACCTGGTTCCAGGTGTGACTGACAGATAATTACCTTTCCTGTCACCTACTCTTACTGGGCATGGGTCTATTCTCTCTGTGTCCAGTCCCTTACCTGAGGATCTGCAGGGAACAATGTCAAACTGCAGTCTCCTGGCACAGATTCACGCCCATATTATCTGGCCTTCCATGTGTTCCCTTCCTATCAATTACAACAGTATCATTATGATTCACTTTCCAAGTGAAAAATGTTACATGAAATATGAAATTATTCCTGATATTTTTCTTCTTGTAATAATTAGAATAAATTCTTGTAGAATATGAAGGAAGAAGTGATCACACTGTCATTTTTAGCATTTTACAACACTTATTGAGCAGTGCTTTATTTATAAAGATCCAAGAAATCTTGGTATCTTGCTTCAGGAACAGTACTTTAATGATTAAAAGATATTGATCATTTCAAAATTTATCTTTTCTCAAACAAAAAACTTTTTCTTGAAGAATCCTTACATTAAAAAGATTGGGCATATGCTTCTTAAAAATAATTGTTCAAATAATTGATCTTTAAAAAGTAATTTTACACAGTTGAACTATAAAGCTTTTATCTTCACATGTCAACACCATTAATAAAACTTGCTAGTGACCCTTTCCCAAACAGGAACTGGTTTTTATTCACCATCGCATCCCTAAGTCCAGCACAAGTGTCTCTCTAGTTCACAGTACATATTCAATGATGTTTACTGAATGAGTTTCAGCATCTTCTCTCCCAGCGACTGACTTTTCACTATTTAATCAAGCTAAGATACCAAATTTGTTATATAATCCATTGAAAGTTCAAACAAATTTAAATGTTTCCAAATACAGTTCTTAATTATATTTGAATTACTGTGCTTTTCTGCATGAGGAGTGATCATTTGAACAAAAAATCAGGTGTCTGAAATACCATGCACTTTTCCTTCTAATACTTTTCCTATATTATGTCAATTTTCTGTGCATAGTAAATATCTGTTTCTGATATCAATATTTTATTTTGGATAGTTCTTCAATATTTTCCTTCTGCTTATTAATGTATACTCACCTTTATTTCTTGTGGTCTTATGCCCTAATTCCTAAAAAATGCATGCACTTTTTTTCCTTTTATTTTTATTTCAAGTTTTTCACTTTTCTTAGCACTTCCACTGCTCAATCTTTAGTGTATGTGCCTGTTTGTGTGTATATTTGTAGAGATAAGATTGCTATAACAAAGACACCAAACACTGACATTGGGTTGAATAAGAAAGAAGCTTATTTCTCTACAAATCTATGGTACATAATCCAGGCTGTCAAAGTGGTTATCCTCACAAGGTTACTAGTCCCAAGGTTATTTTATCTTAGATGCTGTCCCTACCTGAAAGGTTAAATCTGAATCACTGCCATGTCTGCATTCTAGTTTTAGAAAAGGGAAGAAAGGGCAGAAGTGCAAGGCATACAGTTTCCTTTTAAGCAAGTGGCCAATATTTTGACATTTCATTGGTTAGAACTTTGTCACATGACTGCATATGGCTTCAAGGAAGCTGGGAAGGACAGTCTTTATAAGGTGCCCTTAAATTCTGTTACTATAAAACCACTACTAATTTTTAAATTGCACTTATACTAGAGGCCCATTGCATGAAATTTGTGCAATGGGGAGGTAAGGGAAAGTGTCCCTCAGCCCGGCCTGCACCTTCTCCAATTTGGGACCCCTCGGGGGATGTCTGACTGCCCATTTAGGCTCGATTTCTGAGAGATCGGGCCTAAACTGGCAGTCGGACATCCCTCTTGCAATCCAGGACTGCTGGCTCCTAACCACTTGCCTGCCTGCCTGATAGCCCACCTACCTATACCCCTGCTGGCCTGATTGACACCTAACTGCCCCCCTACTGGCCCAATTTTCCCTAACTGCCCTCCCCTAAGGTCTGGTCACCCCCAACTGCCCTCCCCTGCCGGCCATCTTTTGGCAACGTGGGGGTGGCCATCTGGTGATGATGTGGGGGTATCCATCTTGTGATGAAAGGCCATAAGGGTCAATTTGCATATTACCTCTTTATTATTATATATAGGATTATGCTAGTTGGTAGTCTTGTTTCATTTTTCCTATGGGGCAATTAAGAAAAGAATCAAGAGAAGGACATAGCATTCATTTTTTTATGTGGAATGTGTCTGCTGTGACCTAGCCGCATGGTGTGTTAAACATAATTAGTAAGACTCCCAATGAGGAAGGAAAATCTTAGGAAAAATTCATTTTGCTTCAGGTGTGGATGAGCCCATGTAAGTACTTGCCTTTTAGCATCAACCTCAATAGAATTTGGTTTGGAGAGGTAATATTAAGGGAGATTGGGTTTCATACACAGGGCATCTGAGTACCTTTTGTTAAACAATAGTTTTTCTTAATGTTACCGTTACTGGTATAACTTTTCATTTTCTTTCACAGAATTTTAATTCCCAATGATGCTTTTATATAGTCCATTGTCTACAACTTCTTAGATTAATGAATTCAGAACTTATTAGAATTTTTTTTTCTTTGTGATTTATATATTCCATCTGGGAATGCAAGGCTTTTCACATGGAGCTCTGTGGAACTCAGTGCATTGTAGAAGCCCATGGAATTCATGGACTCTGTGCATTGCTGGTGGGAGCCTAAAATATCAATCACTTGGGGAACAATTTGTTAATATTTATGAAACTTAGGAATGCATTTACCTCTTGATACAGCATTTCTGTTTCAATATGTATACTTGGACGTGAGACATGTTGTATTTATAAGGTTGCTTGTTGTGATATTGTTTATAATAGTAACGATTGGAAATATCCTGAATAACTATCAATTAGGGACTGGTTAAATGAACAACTTTATTTTTTTTAATGGAATACTGTATAGCTATATAAAATGAAGAAGCTGTATAAATATTGAACTGGGATAAAAAAAACAAGGAACTTTTACCAATTGCAACAGCATGGATGGAACTGGAGAGCATTATGATAAGTGAAATAAGCCAGTCGGAGAAAGATAAATATCACATGATCTCACTCATATGTGGGATATAATGATCAACATAATTTGATGAACAAGAATAGATCCAGATACAAATGGCAGGGGAGTTCATTAGAGAGCAACCAAAGACTTGTATGCATGCATATTAGCATAACCAGTGGACACAGACACTGGGGCTGTGGGGGCTTGACTGGGGTGGGAATGGTTGAAGGAGGGGAGGGTGTCAATCTGGGAAAAAGGAAACGTATGTAAAACTTTATACAATAAGTAAATTAAAAAAATAAGTATTGAAATGAAAAACTCTATGATTTAGTATGATGTGAAAAAAAAGTTCAGAAAAATATTATGTGATAAGACTCCCATGTAAAAAGGGAATATAAAATATATTCATATGTGTTTGTAAGCACCTAAAATATTTCCCACAAAATTACAAATAAATATGGTGGAACCAAATCATTTTTATTTAGGGATTACTCTCTAAGAAATCTCTTAGGAATCTTAATTTTATCCAAATGAAATTGCCTTTTTTTTTTTTGAGAATCAGGATTTATTTTCTAGTATCTATCTTCTGGCACATTCCGTGGTCACATCTGTACTTCATGAGAAAATTCTGAGTTAGAATTTGTCTGGAACTGAGGAATTGAAATCATTTGTGCAAGGCAGCCAGGCGCTCTTACTTAGCCTTCAGTTAGTTCTTAATCATGTTTATTATACCTTGTCCAGTTTGAAGATCATTCTGTTTGATAGAAGTAAATAGGAATTGAATAGTTTAATTTTCAGTATCATTTGTTTCCATTCATTCAGCAAGTGTTTATTGACCGACTAAGTACACAGCATTGCTCAGGATGCTTGAGGACAAGGCTCTGGAAGCCAGACTTGCCCTCTGAGAGTACCAGTGTTTGTGTGTGTGTGTGTGTGTGTGTGTGTGTGTGTGTGTGTGTGCGCGCATTTAGGCGGGATTAGTCAGAATCACAGAAAGAGGGAGGCATCACAAAATTCCATTCATAGTGTTTCTCTTTGTTTTCAGTTTGTAAGATCTCTTTGTTTCTTTGCTTTAGTGTATTTATGATTTTATTAAACTTGAGGACAACATCATTGTGTTCTGCCAACCTTCATAATCTCAGCCTCCACCACTAAGCATGCGTTGTATCTCATAGAGGTATGAATCGCAAGTGTTCTTCAGAACCAGATGTTCCCTTCTCATATTTGTGTTTACCTATTTTCCTATATCACTACCTTCAATGGATAGGATAAATGAAAATATCAACTCCGGTTGAATCCTATAGTTTTCCACTTAGGATTGTATAAATGTTTTTTTTTTTTAATTTATTTTTATTTTCTGACAGAAGCATGAATGTGGCCCAGTATAAAGGGCATAGTCTTTGGAATTAGAGGGATTTGAGTCCAAAGGCCAATTCCTCCTCCAGTTAGCTCTCAGATATTCCCTGTGTTTGTTAAAAACTTCAAACTTAAGTTTCCAAATTTGCAAAATGGGGCTAATAATACTTATCTTGGTGAACTTTCCTTTATCTCCTAATGTTTGCCCTGCCCTGCAGTCAACTTGAATCAATGGATCTGGATAGTGATTGAGGATTGTTACTATGTTTGATCTCAGCCAGAAGGCAGAGATGCTACAGGACTGTTGAATTTTGAAAACCTTAGGGCGTGAGTGGGGTGTTGGGGGGAGGCAGTGGATGGGAAGATAAGGATGCATATGTAATACCTTATTCAATAAAGAAATTAAAAAAAAGAAAATACCATTTTCTGCTTAACTAAGTCAATTCTACAAAGGACGTTCAGTTCTATACTCACTTTTCAGTGCTAAGAGCCATAATCACATGCTATTTTCTCCTCTGGCTACTAGTAAGAGTCGTCTGATTTTCTCTAAATGAAACCTTTTTTTCCTGTGACCTTGACTTATTTTATATGTCAATGGAATTCGGTTTCATAGTTGGGAGACTGAATTATTTCCCTTTCAGGATTACTCTGTTTACTTGCCAACCAGTGTTTCTTAGTGAAAAGATAATAATGTGCCTAGACATATTTAAGGGGCATTAAAATTAAGTTAATCATTAAGATAGTGCCTTATCTCATGAGAATGATATAAAAGTTGCAGGAGGTGTCTATGTTTTCTTTTGTCTTGCTGTGGGGGGTGATAGGGAGAGTGGGGTAAAAAGGACTGATACGATAATAACTTTGGGCTAAGAAAGATAACTGTTTTGGAATTCACTACTGAATTAAATGTTATTTATTAAATTCATATTTTGAGACTAATATAAAAAGCACCCTCCTTCACAACTCGGCTTAATAGAAATTATGTAACATTCTCTAAATAATGCCTCACTGAATATAACATATTTCTAGTGAAAATTTCTTCAGGCTATTGATTCACAGATTTTAATTAACAAAGTTGAAAGTAAGATTCTTTTAAAAACACTGAATGTAGTCATGAGGATTGAGTTTGAAAATTCAGGTCACAAGTTTCCATTTATAAATGAAGCATTCACAAGTCATATTAGAAATGAGCATTTTTGACTGAAGAATTATAATGTAGTAGTTAATGAGGAATAAAAGTTAAAGTGTATTTTGCCAGTGATTTTTGTCATTACTGTAAGCATGAACCAACCTAACCTATAAACCAGAGAATTTGAAAGTCAGTAGTATTTACATAGTAATTGGAGTGAATAGACAGTTGATGAAATCTATATTTTATACTTTTATTTCTTTTAAAATTTTACTACTACCACTTAATTTTTTATTTACTTGAAAAAATCTTTTACTTTCTTAAATTTACTTATTTTACATTTTTAATTTTTTTTTCACATAATTGCAGATGTCCCCTTTTCTCCATCCTTTGCCCACCTCCACCCACTTTCACCTTCACCTTCACCTCCCTGAGCCTTCAGCAAACTACCGTCCCTCTCCATGGGGTATGCATATATGCTCTTTTTCTAGAACCCATTCTTTCTTCCTCATAGGATCCTCTTTTTCAGACATCGTAATTATGTTCATTTCTCTAGTGCTTGTTATTCTGGGTCAGGCACTATACTAAGTGTGGGATCTGAAAAATGAGTGAGACAGGTGTTTTGCTTTCAAGGGTCTTCTAGAATGCTACAGAAGAACTACATAGGCATTTTCATCATTCTATTGAAATCTCAGAGCAGGTGAAATAGTTGAGAATTTCGTTAATAGGAAGCATTTATTAAATGCTCAGCAGTTCGTTTGTTTTTCACCCATCACATTGGATGTAGCACAGGCACCATTCTTCCCTGCTTATTAGTCATTCACAATTTGATACAGAGATTGTCCTTAGAAAAAGACTTGGTTATATATAAAAAACAAACAAACAGAAAAAAGATATTATCAAGGAAACAACTCAAATTTGGGAGGAGAGACTTGTTCATAGGCATTGGGAAAATATTTAGCTTGTCACTTAACAGTAAATAGCAAAATGAATTCAAAGATAATAGTTTTAAAAAAAAGCTACTGATGAATTAGAAAAAATAAAATTGAATATTTATTAAATACCTGGAAGGGAATTTTAAAGTCTAAAGGCAAAAGAGTATGTCATTAAGGAAAAGATGGACTGATTTGATTAAATTAAAATTTATTTACATAAAATAATTGAAAGGGAAAAAATGAACTATTTGTAGAAAACAAAGTGGACAATACTGATGTTGCAGCATATATAAAATCCATTTCAGAGAAAATATAATTAATAAGATATAAGGGATAATAATAAAAATAACCAGTCTACTATATAGTTTATACAATTTTTTTTTTAGTGTCATACAAAAGTAGTTGTAGGGACTAAGAACAGAAGGGATTAATTTATGGAAGGATTGACTAAGTTTCCAATTAATGATACAAAGTGTTACAGTGAAAGAATCACATAGTCTGTGAAATGCCAACATAAATCAGGCACTCATTCTGCAAACATTATTTGAAGAGTTAACATATTCCAGATACCATACTAACTGCTAAAATGATAAGTATCCTATATAATAAAAGGCTAATGTGCACATTGACCGAATGGTGGTAGGACTGGTCACTAAGTCCTGATGCGCACTGACCACCAGGGGGCAGCTCCCACATCAGTGTGCTCCCACAGGGGGATCATTATTCAGCCAGAAGCCAGGGCTCATGGCTGGTGAGCACAGTGGCAGTGGCAGGAGCCTCTCCAGCCTCTTCTGCAGTGCTAAGGATATCTGACTGATATCTGTCAGTCGGACATCCCCTGAGGGCTCCTGACTATGAGAGAGCACAGGCTGGGCTGAGGGGACCCCCCTACCCCAAGTGCATGAATTTCATGCACTGGACCTCTAATGAATAATAAAAAGCTATTTCTCAAGGAAACAGCTCAGAGATAGAACACCTTTCCTTCCATTTCTTCCCCACCCCTTTTTTAAAATAAGGCTAGTTCATCAATCCATCTACTTATCTGCCCATCAAAAAGTAAAACAAGACAAACAAAACAAAACAAAACAGATTAAGTCCCTGAATATAGAACCTGGTGGTAGTTGTAGGGATTTTAAGATAAAAAAATTAGACTATATTTAGGAGTTATCCAAAGAAATGGACAGAGGGAATGGACAGCACTTGTTGTTTGTTGATTTGTTAAGTGATACCAGAGATTGAAGTTATTCCAGGGAATATAATCCTAGCTCCATGAAGGGAAACTTACACTGAGTTGGTATAGTCTAAAAGTTAACAGCAAAATGTTAATGCATTTTACTTATTTACTTTCTACACTCTTAACAATTAAAAATGTAATTCTTCTTTCTAAATATAATGCATAATGAATGAAATACTCAAATCCTTGTGATAATAGCACATTACTTGTCAGAGACTCTGTTCAAGTTTATTAAGGTATAAGATGATTTTTACCAAAAATTTGTTCCTGAGATTGGTTATTCAAAAGCGAAAATTAGAAAATTAGAGCAGCCTTCTTTTATTTTACATAAAGGACACAGTTATTACTGATAGAATGTGCACATCAGGAGAGGAGCACAACAGCCAAAAACCTTTATATAGATCAGTTGTGTTTTATTTTTTTCTGTGTTTGGCTGTTATTTTCATTTAATACTTGCTTTTTATTGGTCCTGTCATATTTCTTGCTTGTCATTTTCAGTCTCCCTGTCTTTTTTTAGTTTTATTTCCATCTTATAATTAATTAATTGTCTCCTGTAATGTTATATTATAATGTTCCAATTCTCTCAACCTTTATTCAAGTGGTACATTATTTTTACATTTAAACTTTTTCTAGTATAGAAATGCATAGAAATGAGTATGATTCTTTTTTTTTAGAAATGAGTATGATTCTTAAAACATGTTTGTGTGCTGTATAAACTCTGAAATAAACTAGGCATGTACTGGGGGTAGGAGAGGCCAGGGGAGGTTAAGGGGGGGGGGAGAGATGAGGCATATGTACTACTTCAAACAATAAAATAAATAAATAAACAGATAATAAATAAATAAATAAAATTAAAAAATAAATCAATAAAAAAACTTTTGCCGAAACCGGGTTGGCTCAATGGATAGAGTGTCGGCTTGGGGACTGAAAGGTCCCGGGTTCGATTCCGGTCAAGGGCATGTACCTTGGTTGCGCGCATATCCCCAGTAGGGGGTGTGCAGGAGGCGGCCAATCGATGAATCTCTCTCATCGACATTTCTAATTCTCTATCTCTCTCCCTTCCTCTCTGTACAAAATCAATAAAATATATTTAAAAAAAAAAAAAAACTTTGAAATAAACTATATATTTTATATTTTACTATATTTATTTACTATACTTTAACGAGAGTAAATAAAAGTTCTGATATGAGTTAATTGTTTTTTAATTTAAATTATTTATTGTTTAAAGTATTATTTATGTCTCCTTTTTTCCCCATTGACATCTACCCAGGTGTCCCCATCCCCCAGCTCATGCCCTCACTTTGCTACTCTCTGTGTCCATGGGTTATGCTTATATGCACGCATACAGGTCATTTGGTTGATCTCTTACGTCTTTCCTCTTCTACTCTCCCATGCTTTCCCTCTGAGATTTGAGGGCCTGTTTGATGTTTCTGTGTCTCTATATCTATTTTTGTTCATCAGTTTATGTTGTTAATTATATTCCACAAATGAGTGAAATCATGTGATATTTATCTTTCTTTGACTGGCTTATTTTGCTTAGCATAATGCTCTCCAGTTCCATCCATGCTGTTGTGAATGGTAAGAGTTATTTCTTTTTTACAGCAGTATAGTATTCCTTTGTGTAGATGTACCACAGTTTTTTAATCCACTCATCTGCTAATGGGCACTTAGGCTGTTTCCAAATCTTAGCTTTTGTAAAATGTGCTGCTATGAACATAGGGGTGCATATATCCTTTCTGATTGGTGTTTCTAGTTTCTTGGGATATATTCCTAGAAGTGGTATAACTGGGTCAAATGGAAGTTCCATTTTTATTTTTTTGAGGAAATGCCATACTGCCCCCACAGTGGTTGCACAGTCTGCATTCCCACCAGCAGTGCATGAGGTTTCCTTTTTCTCCACATCCTCGCCAGCACTTGTTGTTTGTTGATTTGTTGATGATAGCCATTCTGACAGGTGTGAGATGTACCTCATTGTCATTTTGATTTGCATCTCTTGGGTGAATAATGACTTTGAGCATGTTTTCATATGTCTCTTGGCCTTTTGTGTGTCCACTTTTGAAAAGTTCCTATTTAGGTCCTTTGCCCATTTTTGATTGGGTGTTTATCTTCCTTTTGCTGATTTGTATGATTTCCCTGTAAACTTTGGAGATTAAACCCTTATTAGATATAACATTTGCAAATATGTTCTTCCATGAAGTGGGCTTTCTTGTTTTGCTGATGGTTTCTTTTGCTGTGCAGAAGCTTTTTATTTTGATATAGTCCCATTTGTTTATTTTCTCCTTAGTTTCCATTGCCTTAGGAGCAGTATCGGTAAAGATATGTCTGATATTTTGCTGTCTATAGATTCTTCTAAGATTTTTATGGTTTCCCATCTTACATTTAAGTTCTTTTCTTATAACTATTTCCTACTTGTCAGAATCTGTATTTTATTTACTGCTTTGTGTTCATTTTCTTCTGTTGATCGTTGGATACTTGTTTATGCATTTGAATGAAGTGATTTCATGAATTATACCCAATTGAACTTCACTCAGCAAATGTGTTTTAAATAGGAAATAGTATCAAAGAAACTAATTGTCTAGGGCAGGTGTGGAAGCCTCAGAAACCAGATGTCTTTTGAGCTAGGTCTGACTAAATATTTCCTGTTAAAATTGATCCCCTATGGCTTCTAATGAGGACTAAAGTTCTATGAAAATTAAAGAGCAAAACATTCAGAAAAATTATCCAAAATGTGCATACAGTCTTCATTTTAGGAAAGAGTCTCTTTATGGTAATTCTTTCATGTAACTAGTGTTGGACCAAATATGCTTTCCTTGATATGGAGCTTGGGTTGAACTCTCTTTTGAGATGTTCCTTAGCTCTGTGTTCTTTCTATACATTGTTGCATTTTGTTTCTAACAGGACATTGAAGAAATAAAGCCATATGACAAAGGTAGGATGTAAAAATAACTCAAGACTCATACTTAATGCGGGTGTCCCAGTGGAATGCTGATATAGGCACCATGAGTCATTTTTAAGCAGCTACTTGTTATGGTTGCGCACTTAAGAGATTGACATCTTAGAATCACAGAGCATCATGTTGAGTGAAAGTTAAGGGACAGTGATTTGCATTAAGTTGCTGCTTAAATTGGTCAATTAGCTTTCTTCAGAACTCCCTGGTTTAATTTGTTTTTGAAATCATAACTGCTACAGCATTAAAAAAACATATTTCCAGAGCAGGATTTTTGCATGCTCTAGCTTAGCTGTTCAGTTCTTATTATCAGGAACAAATCCGCCAGGACCCTCGAGCAAATATTACCCACACATAGATTTCCTCTAGGGAAGGATTAAAACTGGCAAGTCAGTGATCTAAAGAGACTTAGCATTCTTGGTTTATGAACAATATACAGTAGTGAATTTTGTCCTAAGTAACTGTTCTTTCAGGTATTATTTTTTCACTGCTATCCAGGAGTTTTTCTGTGGGAACTGTTAAGGAGCAACTGTAGTATAAACATGGTAGAAAAGAAAAGGGGCTACATTGATTAATGGAGAAAAGTCATTTGCTATCTCATCTACGCAAGAAGAGTATAATGAGGACTTCAAAGGAGGTTACTACATTTAGCTGAAAAGGAAATGGCCATTTTCCTCAATTATCAGTTGTTTGAAATATGGTTTATTTTTCCTTTTGCATTTGGAAACTTTAGGATATATTTATGATGAAACTTTTAAAATTATATTTAACAATATGTTTTACAAACATTTGGTTGTGTTTTAAGATATGACTGATTTAGAAGGGGAAATTTTGTGTTTTGACAAACCATGTATGTTCTAATATATTCAGAAATGTGCTATTGTAAGATTTATGGCAATTTAAATTTAACCTCTGGAAAAGAAGACTTCCCCCTAGTGACAATCTCTAACAGTGTTTCTGAGAATTTACTTTTTAGAAAACTAATTCTGATCCATATGCAGGAAAAGCTAGAATTGGAGCAATTAAATGTAGGAAGAACTGGGTTCAAGCTTAAGGCTATTAGGGCTTACAACCAGATAATGGCCATGGAAAAAAAGAATGCATTAATTTGATGTTTGTAAGATATATTTGCTTGGATATTATTATTCAGTATAATTTTTGGTGAGGGAGAGGGAAGTTTAGTAAATATTTTGGATCGGGAACTAGATAAATTATAATGCCCCTAATCATAATAGTTATATAGTAAAAGAAGCAGGTTTTGCAGAATTTACTTTGTACAAATTGATGTGCAGTCCAGTGGCAACTTGCCCAAGTCAACAATATATTACCAGCCACTAAAGACCACAGTTAAACCATTGAAACCGAATTTAATAGTATTTGATGAGAAATTCTTAATCATTAGCCAAAATATCTTGCAAGAGATACATATATATAATTGTGTGTGTGTGTGTGTGTGTGTGTGTGTGTGTGTGTGTGTGCATAGAGGCCTGGTGCACTAAATTTGTGCACAGGGGTCTGCGGGTGTCCCTCAGCCTAGCCTTCACCCTCTCCAATCTAGGGCCCCTCAAGGGATGTCGGACTGCCCATTTAATCGGGCAGTCGGACCTCCCTCTCACAATCCAGGACTACTGGCTCCCAACTGCTCGCCTGCCTGCCTTCCTGATTGCCCCTAACCACTTCTGCCTGCCAGCCTGATCATTCCTAACCACTCCCATGTCAGCCTAATTGACGTCTAACTGCTCCCCTGCCAGCCTGTTTGCCCCCAACTTCCCTCCTCTGCCAGCCTGGTCATCCTAACTGCCTTCCCCTGAAGGCTTGATCACCCCCAACTGCCCTCCCTTGCAGGCCTGGTCCCTCCAAACTGCCTTCCCCTGCTGGCCATCTTGTTCTGGCCATCTTGTGTCCACATAGGGGCAGGATCTTTGACCACATGGAGGCAGCCATATTGTGTGTTGGAGTGATGGTCAATCTGCATATTACTCTTTTATTAGATAGAATAGAGGACTGGTGCACGGGTGGGGGCCAGCTGGTTTGCCCTGAAGGGTGTCCTGGATCAGGGTGGGGGTTCCCTTGGAGTGTGGGGCAGCCTGAAAAAGAGGCCTGTGGTGGTTTGCAGGCTGGCCACACCGCCTGGTGACCCAAGTGGAGGCCCTGGCATCTGGTATTTATTTACCTTCTATGGTTCAAACTTTGTAGCCTGGAGAAGACCCAAGCTTCCTGCTCACTCCGTAGTCTGCAGCCATTTCTGTTGGAGTTTATGTATTTTCTATTATTGAAACCTGTAGCCTTAAGCAGAGGCCTGGGCCGGCCAGGGTACATGTAAAGCTTTGCTTCCTCCTTTGCTGTGGTCAACCCTAGCCTGCTCTCTCCAGCTCCATGGCTGCTATCATTTCTATTTGGATTTGTTTACCTTCTATAATTGAAACTTTGTAGCTTTGAGTAGAGGCCTAGGCAGGCAAGAACAAGTGGAAAGTTTGGCTTCTTCTGTTGCCTGGGAAACCCAAGCCTTCCTCCTGCTCTTTGTGGCCATAGCCATCTTGGTTGGGTTTATTTGCATATTCACTCTGATTGGCTGGTGGGCATGGCTTGTGGGTGTAGCAAAGTGATGGTTAATTTTCATATTACTCTTTTATTAGGTAGGATATATATAATAAATCCCTGTTAATTTATTCAACATAAATTATTTTGGCATTTATTTGTAAATTCAGAACCATTTTGGAATAACTCAAAGTTTTATCAATATGCATGGAATTGCCTAAGTAAAGCTGGTTTAAAAAAATAGCCTTCGTGAATTCATAAGGGATGCATTTCTTGAGCAGAATTCTTTCTTAGGGAATGGGCAGGGTGTCCATTTATTAGATGGTTTATTCAATTTAATTCAGTTCAACAAACATTTGCTCAACATCAACTATATACAATGCACTCTTAGTAGCTACACAGCCCTGTGAATACTTACATTCTCAAAACTTTTTTCTATTCTTCTAATTACTCCCTTGAGTATTCTGGCAGACTACTCTTGGTTTCTGAGATACCGCTAAGGTGTGAGTATATACTCGTGTCAATTGCAAGGGCTGCCAGAATACAGACATCACACAGGCTAGGCAACATTAGGCACTTGGACAAGTAAGGACAGTATAAATCAACTCATGGAGAGCTTAGTAAGTGATTACACAGGGGGTAATCTTTTAGAGAATCAGGGATTAGGGATTCCTGTTGTCTGTCTTTTTCTGCTGAAGTTAAGGTTTTTAATACTTAATAGGAGGCAATCTAGTAAGACAGGAAAAGCAAATAGTTCTGACTGGAGATTCTCTCTCCAGTTGAGAACCTGTGATCTGGGATTTAATATTAGTGGAACTGGTTCCTCAGAGTTAAGTGAAATTGTTGTGCTAGATCCATAGTTCTTATGAAAGTATACACAAAACTTTGTTTTTTATTTCAAGAAGTTCATAGAATCACTGAACTGCAGCAACTACATACAGACTTGTGGACACTGAACTACATGACCGCTTAGAGCCTTGCCAGCTCTAAAATTCTCTGAGGGTATGAAGCTTGTGCTCTTGAACTCCAGGGATGCTTTCTTTTGGTTTGCCAGATGCTCTAGGTGAGGCACCTCTGGCTCTCATAGGCTGACTAATGAAAAGTCAGAAGGCCAGCTGCATTGATGTGTTGTTGTATGGCATCCCTCAGTATTCCTCAACTCAGTCTATGCACACACTGTCCCCACCCTAACGTTTTCTCATTTGCTGTGCTATGGAAACATTGGCCACATTTCAAAAAGTGGAATATGCCAAAGAGTAACTGTAACTTCCATTAGCCCTTTGGCTCCCTCTGTGTTGAAATTAGATGCTGATAATGTATTTGACTCATTTCTTGGCTATTTCCATGATCATAAACTTTGCTTAGAATGTGAGACATTGAATTCTTCCTAAGGTTAAAGATATGTGTTCATTGATGTTAGCTTACTTTATATAGATACTAGTAGATACAATGTTACACACACACACACACACACACACACACACACACACACGCATGCATTAGAATTGAGTAAAGGAAAGGAATACTTAGGCCATCTATTTATTTATGCTAGGGTCTGTGCAATACTCAAAATTGGAGTTATTAAACTTTTTATAGATGTGGTACATCTATACCATCTTATTATATGGTATAGATGTAATACACTTCTTTTTTTTCAGTGAATGAATTATAGTTCTCATACCTGGCTTATTGGTTGTGATCATTTTAAAAATTAGAGCACTTTGACTTAAACATGTGACAATGCATTTAATTCTGATACTTTTTAGTGCTACAGTATAATGACAAATTGAAAGATGAATCTGATGAATAGTATCTTTGGAAGGAAAATAAACATTTTCAATCTAAACATGTTAAATGATTCAAGTGAAAATCAGTGAATCCTAACATTTTAGAAGCTTAATTTATTTTTGATAATTTTATTAAGGTATAATTCATAAATAATAATGTATATCTACTTAAGGGGTACAGTTTGTGAAATTCTGACGGGTATACACCCACAAAACCATCATCACATTGTAGTGAACATCCCCACAATCCCTTAAAGTTTCCTCATGCCTCTTTATAATCCCTCCCTCCTGCCTTGGGCCTTGTCCCCTGTTCCCAAACCTCTGATCTGCATTCTGACATTATATATTCATTTTTATTGTCTATAGTTTCATGTAAATGGAAATATATGGTATGTACTAATGATTTTTGCTTTTTTAAGCCTAAATTTCAGATTCGTTGACATGTATAGTAATAGTTTATTTCCTTCTTTCATCGCATAGCATTCCATTATATGAATGTGCTACTGTTTGTTTATTCCTCTGTTGACAACCATTTCAGATTTTCTAGTTTCTAACTCTCCTAAAGCTGCCTTGAACATTTATATATGAGACTGTATATGGACATATGCTTTCATTTCTCTTGGGGAAACATCTAAGAGTGGGATGTCTGGATTTATTAGTACTTACATGTTTAATTTTTTAAAATATATATTTTATTGATTTTTTTTTATTTAAAGAGAGGAAGAAAGATAGAGAATTAGAAACATCGATGAGAGAGAAACATCGGTCAGCTGCCTCCTGCACAGCCCGTACTGGGGATGTGCCTGCAATCAAGGTACATTCCCTTGACCGGAACTGATCCTGGGACCTTTCAGTCCGCAGGCTGACGCTCTATTCACTGAGCCAAACCGGTTTCAGCAGCATGTTTACATTTTTAAGAGTGCTAAACTAAGTTCCCAAATGGTTTTATCTTTGCATTTTATGTCTTCCACATTCTTGATAACACTTTCTATGGTTTAATTTTAGGCATTTCAATAAGAGAGTAGTAGTACATCTCTGTGGTTTTAATGTTTGTTTCTTTTACTTAATGTTGAGCATCTTTTTATTTGCATATTGCCATTTATATATAGTATATTCTTTGATGGAGTGTTTGTTCATGTCTTTTGCCAAATTTTCTATTTGATTTTTGTTGAGTTTTGAATATTTGTTATACTGTTGAGATTTGAGATTTTTGGACATTTGAAATACAAGTACTTTATTAGATATGTAATTTGCAAATGCATTTTTCTAGTTTGTTTTTTTCTCTTTTCATTCTTAAACAGTATCTTTTGAATAGAAGTTTTCAATATTGATGAAATACAGTTTGTCACTTTGTTCTTTTAGAAAGGATTTTTTTTTTTTTTTTTTGTGTGTGTGTGTGTGTGTGTGTCTTTTTTTGTATTTTGTTTTTGTATCACAGAATTTTATAGCTTTAAGTCAATTTGGAAGTTGGAGAAATGAAAATATGTTAAGTCCTTAATCAATCAGATTTCTGAAAGTTAAAGAGAGAAGTGCCATAGCAGTGAGGACATATAGTACATGTCTTCTATTTCCCTTGCCCTAGCTAGCATGCCTCAGTCCTGAAACAGTACAGAAAACATATGCCTTATTTCTGCATGTACATAGTATTTCCTAGATGTTACAAGCATCTGGTAAATGTATGATATATATATATTTTTAAGAAAACCTAACCGTAACTATTTATATTTTTCATGTTTTTACTTCAGCCAATGATAAAAACAACATAAAAAGAAGTTACTAAAATTAACATTTATATAAGGATATAAATGTAAAATTTTAGTAATTTTGGAGATTTGGTTTAGTTAACCTTATTGAGAAGAAAATTTTATTGTCAAAACTCTGTTTTTCCTAACAATATTTATGGTCCTTAAAAATATTTTTTTTGTAATGTTAGTTCAATAATTTATCTAAAATTTGTGCTTAAATTAATACTGGAACTGCTATTTTTTTAAAAAAAAATATATTTTATTGATTTTGTACAGAGAGGAAGGGAGAGAGATACAGAGTTAGAAACATCGATGAGAGAGAGTCATCGATCAGCTGCCTCTTGCACACCCCCCACTGAGGATATACCCGCAACCAAGGTACATGCCCTTGACCAGAATCGAGCCTGGGACCCCTCAGTCCCCAAGCCGACACTCTATCCATTGAGCCAAACCGGTTCCTGCTGGAACTGCTATTTTTAAAAGAATATAATTCTATACAAATGAAACTACTGTATAAAACATAAAATATAAAAACAACAAAATCAATTTATTTTAAATATTTACTTATTGTGTAAGAATGAAGAGATTTCCAAATTTTGACTCAGAATTTTCCTTATATTATTAGAATATAAAGGAGCTCTCTCTTGCAATATATCTTCCAATAAACTGCACACCATTCCTGTTTTCTGGGAGTTAATGCTCAGCTGAGTCATTGTATACTATTTGGTTTTTCAATTTTCAAGATTTCTTTGGAAGGTTCACATCAACAATTTTTGACATAAAGATAATGAAATGACATTATTTCTCAAAGAGTGAAAAAAAGATAAACAATATAGTTAACGAAGCTTGACATTATTGAGAGAGAGAGAGAGAGAGAGAGAGAGAGAGAGAGAGAGAGAGAGAGAGAGGATTAAAAAAAAAAAAAAAAAAGCTAGAGGTAGTTTTTTTCTGTAGTTTCTTCACCAAATGCTGCTGCCTCAAATGAATAGCACATCTGGGCTAACTTTTCTTTTCCCTGTTACTGTCTTTTATAGAAGAGAAAATCAAGGGCCCTGGCTGGTAGGATAAAAGTAGAGCTGATTCTAATCTTGGGAGGATTGTATTTGTGTCTTTAGAGTTTCAGAGAAATAAAGAAAAGAGCATTCCCTTCCTCTTCTTCTTTTTCCTTTTATTTCCTTTTTCTACTCCAGGGTCTGGAAAAAAAAAGAAATTATTAAACTGTGCTGGCTTGTAGTCTATTTGAAATTAATTAGTAGTTAAGAAAATATTTTATTGTCTTTCTGAAAATTAATGCAGAAACATCATTAAAATGTTTTATCACTTTTACATTTATTATTTATATTAAATAACTTCATTAGTCACAATTTTTACAACTTCAGTATGTACAATATGCAGTACAGATTACTTACGAAGATACATATTTGATGTTATCATTTTTGCCAATTTGCTCTTTTTAAAATTTAGATTTGCCCTCTTCTCCTCAATGTAATAATTAACCTTATTCCAGCATAATGTTTTAGAATTTAAGTTAAAACACAAGGTTACGTGTGCTAAGCTGTGGCTGCAAAAACACATGATCTGTTTGATCAACTATAGAGTATCATAGTCACACATATGCAGCTATTTTATCAATTTACATATTTTGCCACTGATTGAACAAAAAAGATGAGTTAAAATTCCCATATATATCGAAATTATATTGTAAGGTAATCATAATGTTCTATTGTGAAATAATGTATAACTCAGTTTTCTTCAGGGGAACATAATAATTTATTCCATAGTTAGATCCAAAACATCAAAGTCAGATACTTTGGAGATATTTAGCAATTTAATTTTCCTTTTAAAGAATTCAAAGACAATACAATGGTGATGACACACTTAAAGAACTTAGGGAAATTATAAAACTAAATGGTTTTCCTAGAAAGTAGTTGTTTCTAGTTTGATATTACCAACTTAACATTACCAATTGCGCCGAAACCGGTTTGGCTCAGTGGTAGAGTGTTGGTCTGTGGACTGAAAGATCCCGGGTTCGATTCCGGCCAAGGGCATGTACATTGGTTGCAGGCACATCCCCGGTGGGGGCTGTGCAAGAGGCAGCTGGTCGATGTTTCTCTCTCATTGACGTTTCTAGCTCTCTATCTCTCTCCCTTCCTCTCTGTAAAAAATTAATAAAAATATATTTAAAAAAAAACATTACCAATTGGATGCTAATGGTCAAATCCCAAGTTAAGAGGATTGGCGAGTCAAGTGGGCATTTCTTCATTTTTTTTCAGACTAGAGAAGACTTGTCTCAATTCTGTTCTGGGGAATTATTTCCAACTAGAGGCCCGGTGCATAAATTCATGCACCATTGTGGTCCCTTGGCCTCACCTGTGGGATGGGTGAAACTGGCTCTCAGACATCCCCCAGAACTTTTATTATATAGGATACCTTTGTTCTCTGATTTGCTGTACCCTCTGTTATATTCTCTTTATTTTTTAAATGAGTTTTCTTTCCTCTTTTATTTAAGGGAATGCCAACTTCTACTTCTTGAGTACCTACTTAATAATTTAGTAGCCATTTAGTAGTTGAGTACCTGTTTAGTAATTAGCATGCTGAAAGGAGTTTCTGAATGAGTATGGATATAAGTGGACATCAGACATCTGGCATTGAGACTCCTCTTATGGAGGAAAAGAAGTAGGGATGATGCACAAAAAAGAATTGCCATCTCTCTGAGACTAGTTTCTCATTCATTAGTAGTAGTACAAGTTTATTTTTCAGTTTGTATCACTGGACATCTCTGCCTGGAGAAGTGTGTGTGTGTGTGTTTTTGTTGTTGGCTTGTTTGCTTTTTTACAGACATTTTCATTAACCCTAGCAAATTGTTTAAAGTATGAAGTTGTGGAAAGGAGAACCAGCCCAAACTATCTGTACTAATGAAAATATTTTCAAGTACATAAGTTGCTTATCACATCAACTTTGTATATAGAGGAGCACTTGAAAAAAATAATGGTTTAGGTCATTACTGTTATCTTAACAGTTTGATTATGTATCTTCAGCTGATAAGTTATCTCAAATAGAGATCCAATATTATAGAGTAAGGGGGGGAAATCCCTTTGTAAAAAAAATCTCTACACTATCTCCATAATCTCTACTTCACTGAGTTTCATCCAAGTGCGAAAATGAAAAATTATAACCTGCCAAGCATCAGTGGCAGAGTGAAATGAAAAAATTGCAAGTTAATAACAGTGATGCCTCAAAAAAATTTCCTGGCCAATTTAACATTGCTTCATCCAAGGTCACTCCTCAGAGCTGATTATTTTTAGTAATTTGCTGATGAGACCTTTCTACCTTGGCCATGGTTAGTAAAGATCAAGAAACCACCAGAGAAGGTTTAAGACTCCAAGTTATCTATTTTTCTCAAATAAGACACAAGCCATTTTATTTCTTAAGACCCAGCAGAAAACAATTTTCGAATAAATGAAACTTAGAGCCGGTGCTCTCTTTTATTGGAGAAATAAAGTTATTCTAATGTATAACACCAGGGATAAGGGTAGCAGAAGGACACTATTTAGTAAGCCCTTAAATAGTATTTTTGTGCAAAATAAGTTCCCAGTTTCCTAGAATTTTAGTCTGATGATTAAAAATAAAATAATTGTAGATTGTGTTTTATATAAACACTAGAGACGTAGTGCACGAATATGTGCACTGGTGGGGTCCCTTGCTGGGCCTGCTATCTGGCCTGATTGGGGCCATCTTTCCCAGTCCTGATTGGGCCATCTCACCCTGATTGGGGCCAGTCACAGGGAGGCACTACGGGAGGTTGGCCAGCCATGGAAGTTGGCTGTGGTAGCACACTCACCACCAGGGGGCAGTTCCTGCATTGAGTGTCTTCCCCCTGGTGGTCAGTCTGCATCATAGTGCCTGGTTAACCAGTCAAGTGTTTGACCAGTTGTAATGGTCCCTTAGGCATATATATATATATATATATATATATATATATATATATATATGTTTATTAAGATGACTAGTCAACATCTAGGAAATGGAAATTTAATTTATCTTGCCAATTTGAAATTATATTATAACTAATCCTTTAAAAATTAATCTCATTTTTCTTAAACTTAAATAATTAATATAGACAAATATTAAAAGAAAATAAAGTTTTTCTTTAATTTTACCAATCACAGATAGATTTTGTTGAATTTTTTATCAATACTCCCCACACCAATGCATGTATCTCTGTATGTCTATGTACATGTATGTGGAGAACAGGATATATGAGTAGGAAACAGATATTTCTTAAATGATTTCACACTGATGATATATTAATATTTTATCTAGCAACTTGCCATAGACATCTTTCTATGTCAGTAATTACTGGTTTACATTCTCATATGAAATGGCTTCAGGTTGCACCCACTGAATCTGATATTGATGAAAATTTAGCATAGTTTATCATCATATAAACAGTTATGAAATAAATAAACCAGATTTATAAAATAAATTTAAAAGATGAATGAAATATATACATTTGTTACTGATAAAAAGGTATAAGTATATACTTCCACCAGGGCCATCCTATCTAATAAGAATAATATGCAAATTGACTATAACTCCACCATACCCACCAACCATTATGAACAGCAGTGAGCATATTTTACAGTGCTTCCTTGTCACTGTGGTAGGCTGTCATTCTTTGAAAGGGCAGTTATTATACCAGGTACTATATTGACAAATATCATAGGTATGTAGTAATCATTTTTAAAACAAATAATTATTTATCCAAAGTAGAAAAACCTTTAGGAGAAGTAACTGGTTGAAATCAGAGAAGAGATAGAGGAAAATCTTAAAGTCTTAGAAGGAGGGAGAAGCAGCATCCCCAAGATGGTGACAAAGGTCATTCTTGACCTTGCTGCTCATCACAGAAAAAAGCAACTATTGACTATTCATGGACAAGCCACCACTGAGAGAGATTTAGTACATGGAGGAGAGGTTGAAACACTCTTATGCACCACAGAGACCACAACAAGCTGCTTTCGAAGGGTAGGAGGAATGACTGCAGGCTGACCCCATTGCTGTTCCCCAAGCCTGGTGTAGCACCACGATGAATGGTCTACCCAGAACCTCTGGTTTCTCAGGTTGAGAGAGAGTCCAGGGGTGGCATCCAGCACCCTCTTCCCAGCATTGTGGTTTGCTTCACAAGAGCTGTACTCTGGTTTAACGCTACAGGGACCACAAGGAAATTTGTGGAGCCCACCCACTGGGAATCTTACAGTGAAAGAAGTTGGGAGAGGCCTGCAACAACCAGCACTTGGATCTTGTCCTAGGATGAGACAACCAGCAGCTTTGCTCATCTGTAGAACCAAGTTAGTGGCAGTCTTACCAGGGTACTCAATAGGGTGCAATTCTATCTAATTTGGGTCCCCAATTTAGGCAGAAAGGCCTAGCCATAGCCCCACTCACTGCTGATGATGGCTTCCAGCCTTTCAGACCAGAACATTTTCTCAGGAAAAATTGGGATTTTTCTTGAAGTGGGTTTCCCCAGTCTTGCCCAGGCAGGAGCGTGAGTCAGCCTCTCCCGCTTAGAGGTGTGGTCCCCAGCATCATCTCACGAGAGAGGCTGGTAAGAACACTTAGAAGTTGCAAAACCTATACACTTTTTAAAAGGCAGGCAGACAGAGCTGATTACTCCCAGATCAAAGCCAGTGGCCCTGTTTGTCCAGTGAATTTGGGACACAGGTCAGCATTAGTGAGCATGGAGTTGCTTCTCCTCTGTGCCCAGGCAGGAACATTAATTCATAGTTTCACTTATTGCTGAATATAACTTCAGCTCCCGCAAACAGAGAATCCTACCAGGGCACAGAGGACACTATGGAGGCCATCCAACTTAAATATGAACAAAAGAATAAGGCTCGTGGCTTTCCACGAGCAAAACTGATGGCCTCACCTTACCAGGAAGTTGAGTGCACACATTCTTGCCTGATTAAGGTAACCTTACAATGCCTCATGCAGGTCTTGGGTCTCATCCTGCTGCCCCACCAGGCCAAATTCATAGCCCACCCACTGCTGACTATAGTGTAGCACCCAGTCCTGATTATCTAGAAAGCCTGACCAGAGAATCTAAGCAACCATGAAGTTCATATTACAGCCGTACTTGGGCAGGGAATCAAGCCAGCCATCATATCCAGCTGTTCCTAGTCAGTGGCAGGGCCCCACCACATACATCAGTTCTTGATCCATCACATCACCCCAAAATAGGTTCTAATAGCAGTCCCCACATGCCCAAGGCAGTTACCAGCAGACACATCCGGCAACCAAAATGAATTGACTAGTGAAAATTTTATCTGCCAAAGTGAATCTGCAAAATCTAAAAGAGGAGACAATTTAAGGAATCAAGCATAATGAGAAGTCAAGTAAATATGATACTGACAAAGGAAACTAATAGAGCTGTAATAACTGATCTTAAAGAATAGAGATTTACAAACTGTCAGGCAGAGTATTCAGTTCAGAATAATCCACTTAAATAAGTTTGTGAACTATAAGAACACAAAGACAGCTACACAACACTAGAAAAACAATACATGAACATAATAAAAAGTGTGACATAGAATTGTAATTAGCAACTACTTTCCAGAAATCCTAGAGCCTAAAAATATATTAACTCAAATAACTCCACACAGAAGAACAAATAAATTACATGGGAGATAAGACATTGAAATTATCCAGTTAGAGGAGCAAAAAGAAGAAAAAAAAGAATAATATTTATATTATAGGAGTTCTGAAAGGAGAATAGAAAGAGACAGAGACACAAGTATACTTAAAGCCACAATGGCTGAAAACTTCCCAAACCTTGGGAGAGAGATTGACATTCAGATCCACAGACCCCAATAGCTAGATCCTGAATAGGGATAGAGAGAGACAGTGTGTAATTGTCAAAAGTCAATTTTTAAGTATATATATATATATATATATATATATATATATATATATATATATATTATTTCAGAGAGGAAGGAAGAGGGAGAGAGATAGAAATATCAATGATGAGAAAGAATCATTGATTGATTGCCTCCTGCATGCCCAACCCTAGGGACCAAGCCTGTAAGCTGAGCTTATGCCATGAGTGAGAATTGAATCTTGATATCTCAGTTCATAGGCTCACACTCAACCACTGAGCCATACTGGCTGGACAAAGAAAGAATATTAAAAACAGCAAGAGAAAAGAGATAAGTTTTATACAAGGGAACCCACAGAATATTATGGTAGATTTCAACAGAAACCTTTCAGGTCAGAAGAGAATTAAATGCCATATTAAAAATATTGAAAGAAAAGGAGTGTTAACCAAGAACACAGTACCCAGTGAAGCTGTTTTCAGAAATGAAGGAGTGATACTTTCCAGATGAAATAAAATCTAAAGGGACTTATCACCACTAGACTTTATAAGAAATGCTAAATACTAAAGGTAATTCTTTGAATGAAAATAGAAGGTAATTAATAACCTAAACATCTAAAAGGCAGTGCAAAAATCATCTATAATTGAAATTGTAAAAGTCAGATTTTGTAAATGGCAATGGTTGAGCATTACTCATATACAATTCTAAAAGTTAATAAACAATTATAGTAAAAATGAACATAACTACTGTAACCTGTTATTAGTTACATAAAAATAAAAATAAATTAGCATCAATAACCTAAACAGTAAGGTAGAAGTAAAAGTGTAAAGCTTAGAAATTCTATTGAAGTTTAACTATTATTAGTTTACTAGAGACCCGATGCATAAAGATTCATGCAAGAATGGGCCTCCCTTCCTCTTGCTGCCAGCACTGCTTTTGCTCTGGCTTGGAGCCACCTTTCTGCCTTCTCACATTGCCCAGAGGCCCAGAGTGGTGCTGAACACCTGTGTTATCGCCCTGGTGACAATGCAAGTGTCCTGCCCTGCCCTTGGCTGCTTGATGCCTGTGTATGCAAATTAACCCACCATCTTTGTTGGGTTAATTGCATACTCCTGATTGGCTGGTGGGCATCGCGAAGATACAGCCAATTTGTATCTTACTTTTTTTATTAGTGTATATAATCAGGTGCTATAATTTTAAGCTACCTTATGCAAGCCTCATGGTAACCACAATGGAAAATCCTGTAGTAATTACACAAAAGCTATGATAAAGAAGCCAGCACACTGATGACACAAGACAATTAAACACCAAAATAGCAGAATAAGAAACAAGAAACAATAGACCTACAAAACAACCAGAAAACAATCAACAAAAGGGAAATTGTTAAATCCTTATTTATTAGTAAGTACTTTAAGCATATGGATTAAATTCTCTAATCAAAAGACAGGGTAGTGTAAAGAAAAAAAAATAACAAGATTCAATCATTTGCTGCTTACAAGAGACTCACTTTAGCCTTAAAGAAACACATAGACTGGAGCAATGGAAAATATGTTAAGCAAATACACAAAAATCCACACACAAAAAAGCCCAAAGATAGATATATCACCTATTAATTGGCTTTTAACCTGATATGGTAAGAAAGAGACCAAAAAGGTCATTATAAAATGATTAAAAAGCCTGATATATCAAGAAGATATAACAATTGTTAATATGCACTCAACTTTGAAATACCTAAATATATAAAACTAACATAACTAAAGGGAGAAATAAGACACAGTTCATTAATAATTAGGGGCTTTAATAACCCATTGTCAACAATGGATAAATCATCCAGACAAAGAATCAATATGGGAATAGTGATTTTTTATAAGACTAGAGATCAAATGGACCTAACATACATACACAAAACATTCTCTCTGAGAACAGGGGGAATGCTTCGCAAGTGCACATGGAATTTCTAGGATAGATTATAGGCCACAAAAAGAAGTCTTTTAAAAATTTTATATATATATATATATATATATATATATATATATATATATATATATATATTTTATTGATTTTTTTTTTACAGAGAGGAAGAGAGAGGGACAGAGATTTAGAAACATTGATCCATCAGCTGCCTCTTGCACACTCCCTACTGAGGATGTGCCCTCAACCAAGGCACATGCCCTTGACCGGAATTGAACCCAGGACCTTTCAGTCCTCATGCTGATGCTCTATCCATTGAGCCAAACCGGATTCGGCAAGAAGTCTTTACAAATGGAAGAATATTGAAATCATACCAAATATCTTCTCTGATTACAATGGTATGGAACTAGAAATCAATATCAAGAAGAAAATTTGAAGATGCATCAATATATGGAAATTAAACAGAACTCATCTGAACAAGCAATAAATCAAAGGTGTTAAAGGAAAAAAGTTCTAAGAGAAAAATGTATAGCAATAAATGCCTATGTTAAGAAGCAGAAATATCTCAAATAACTTTATGCCATAAGAACTAGGGAAAAAACAAACAGCTCAAAGTTAGCAAAAGGAAGAATATAGTAAAATTTAGAGCAGAAGTAAGTGAAATAGAGAACAGGAAAACAAAAAAAAGATTAACTAAACTAAGAGTTGATTCTTTGAAAAGTAAACGCAATTGAGAAACTTTTAACTAGACTAAGGAAAAAAAGAGGACCCAGATCAACAAAATTATAAATGAAAACAGAGATATTAAAGTGATACCACAGAAATAAAAATAATCATAACATGCTACTATGAACAAGTATATACCAACAAACTGGATCACCTAGAAGATATGGAAAAATTCTTAGAAGCATACAAACTACCACCATTGAGTACAGAGAAAACAGAAAGTCTGAATAGACCAATGACTAGTAATGACAATCAGTAATCAAAACTTTCCCAAAGAAGAAAAGGTTGGGGCCAAGTGGTTTCACTATTTAATTTATCATGAAGAATTAACATCCATCTTTCTCACAACTGTAAACCTTCTTTTGTCACACCGTGTGTATGGAAGTTAAGAGAATAAATCCTAAGAGTTTTTGTTACTAGGAAAAATATTTTTGCTTCCTGTTTCTATTGTGTCCATATGAAACGCTAATTAAAGTTACTGCAGTAATCATTTCAGGTTTACAGTTGTGAGTACATGAAACACAGAGTTTATTCTTGCATCATGACTTATTAAGTATTGTATTATTTTCCATGGGAACAACTGTAAACCTACTTTTCATCTATCCTATATATGTAAATAAAGCCATTTTACTGAACATCTTAAATTTATTCAGAGATGTATGTCAATTATATCTCAATAAAATTGGAAACAAAGGGTGAAGGAATAGAATTTAATTGCATTAGAATTTTTGGTTATTGATGGAATTATGCTTGGGAAATATCCTTAGCAGCAGTGGGTTAAGACTGTCTGAGTATAGTTTGTAAACTGTCTAAATATGATGACTTAGAAAGAGGAAAGAACTCTCTTTAGATAAGTTCTAATACTATTCTCAGACAACAATGCACATTTAGCATGGACAAAAGAGATAAGAAGATGTAGAGTAGGAAAAGACAGTAAAATAAATAGGTTAAAATGTGTATATAGAGAAAAATGTAAGGTTGACCCCAGTACAATTTTTGATACCAGAATGTTTCAATATCAGCAAACAGAAACACATTTCAGTGATTTATGTGCTCTGTACTGCATCCCTTTGTTTTCTCTTAGTGGAGCTGTAAATGTTACATTCCAGGAGCAAGTACCTCTAAAATGTTGACCTATCCCCCGTATCCTTCCCCTGTGACAATCATTCCTTTGGTCTCTGTTTCTATGAGTCTGTTTTTATTTTTATTTTTTTAAATATATTTTTTATTAATTTCAAATAGGAAGGGAGAGGTAGAGAAAGATAGAAACGTGCCAAAACCGGTTTGGCTCAGTGGTAGAGCTTCGGGCTTCGGTCTGCGGACAGAAAGCTCCCGGGTTCGATTCAGGTCAAGGGCATGTACCTTGGTTGCAGGCACATCCCCAGTAGGGGGTCTGCAAGAGGCAGCTGATAAATGATTCTCTCTCATCCATGTTTCTAACTCTCTATTCCTCTCTGTAAAAAAATCAATAAAATATATTTTAAAAAAAAGAAAGATAGAAAGATAGAAACATAAACCATGAGAGAGAACCATTGATTGGAATGCCTCCTACTGAGGATGGAGCCTGCTACCCAGGCATGTGCCCTGACTGTGAATCGAACCATAACCTCCTGGATCATAGTTAGATGCTCAACCACAGAGCCATTCCTTCTGGGTGAGTCTGTTTTTGTTTAGTTTTAATTTTCATTTGCTTTGTTTTGTTAGATTCCTCATCTAAGTAAAAACATATGATATTTTTCTTTCTCTGTCTGACTTACTTTATTTAGCATAATACCCTCTAAGTCTATCATGTTGCAGCAAATGGAAAGATCATAGTCTTTGTTATTGCTACATAATATTTCAGTGTGTGTGTGTTTGTGTGTGTGTGTGTGAGTGTGTGTGTGTGTAAAGGGCTACATATATCTTATTTAATTAGAGTTTTTGTTTTCTTCAGATAAATACTCAGAAGTGGATATATAAATCCTGAAACCATAAACTCCTAGAAGAAAACATAGGGAGTAAACTATTTGACACCAGTCTGAATAATATCATTTGGATATGTCTTCTCAAGAAAGGCAAACAAAAGCAAAATAAACAAATGAGATTTAATCAAACTAAAAACTTCTGCACAGTAAAGGAAACCATCAAAACAAAAAGACAGTCTACTGAATAAGTGAATATATTTGCAAATTATATATCTGATAAGTGGTTGATATCCAAAATATATAAGGAACTCATACAACTAGATACAAAAATATAAACTATCCAATCAAAATATAGGCAGAGAACATGGAAATGACTACGTTGATATCAGTACACAGAGTTCACTTCTCTTCGCAAACATTTAAATTATACCTGATAATTTTACTTTATTAACCAAGACTTGTTTTTTTAAAGTGCACACGGGCCCTTTATGAATTCCCTGGGGAACTGCCAACTCCTTTCTCATAGCTGCCCTAGGAGAACCACCTCACTGAATGTATATCTTAGCATAATTCATTTGGATCATTTGAAAAGCTATCTGTGAAATTATTCATTGAACATATATGATAAAAATTTATCTGTATACCATTGTCTAATAAAAGTGGTTTATTTTTATATTATCTTCATTTAAAATCATGGGAATGAGTAGCTTGGAACAAGCTCTATGACATATAGCTACATTTTTGTAAAACTTCTATTAATTTTTATTCAATGAAAGGAGAAAGTTATGAAATGCATTTTTTTATGCTTAATGGGCACAATTGTCAAAATTAAGTCATTTTTAAATGCTGTTTATACACCCTAAAATAATAATTTCCTATTGAAATTTGAAAATAAGTCACACAATTTGCATAAGGAAAAATTTAAGAAGGTTATAAATTTGAAAGCCTATTATATGAGAATTCTAGAGGCCTGGTGCATGAATTTGTGCATGGGTGGGGTCCGGCCAGCCTGGGCCAGATCAGTGGATTGGCACCAGGCCAGTAGGGAGGAGGAGATGGCGGGAGGTTGGCCGGCCAGCACATCCCAATTGGGGCCCAATCAGGGCCCGGCAAGCTGGGGAGATGGGCCAAGAGAGATTGGCTGGTGAGCACTGACCCGAATGGAGTGGGAAGGCAGATTGGGGGTGGGACCAGCCTTTGGTACGTTTTAGAAAATTATAAATTCAAGATCAACATTTAAAATTTTTCTCTTTTGGGGAGCATTTGAAATCTTGCATCCTGGCACATGACATTAGTTTACCTCAAATAGATATAAAAATAAATATTTTTAAAGAGAAAACATTAGTTTTGGTTATAAGACCAACATGGCACCAAGAGATACATGGTGCCAAGCTAAAAAAAATGCCCTGGGATTACTCCTTAATTGATGGCACAGTAGATTATTATTCTATTAACTTGCTAATGTCCTTGTACATATTTTTATCTGAACTCCCAGTATGTCATGTTTTTGTCACTCAGTGATTTCTTCTTAAAACCAAAATGTCATTTAAAAAATGAGTGAAATGCAAATGTCTATTGAAACCATGTTGGTAAAATGGACAAGTGAAGTGTAAAGGTGATATCTGTTAACTAAACACAAGGCCTCTATGCTGGGAAAAAAGTAAGTAGTTACTCTCTAGGAAACTGGAGTACCTGCTCTAACCAGCTTCAGCCAGTCTTTACTTTATGGGCCAGATTTGTTAGATATTGCAGTTAAATAGAGAAGTTAAAAATCTGTGTGTCTGTATTATAGAATTGTATGCTTCAAACATATAATTTTATTAATGATCTAGAGGCCTGATGCATGAAATTCTTGCAAGAGTAGGCTTCCTTCCCCTGGCTGCCAGCTCTGGCTTCATGGGGAAGGTCATCCAGAACGACATCTGGTCTAATTAGCATATTATGCTTTTATTATTATAGATGTCACCCCAGTTAAGTCAATCATTTTTTTAATCCTCACCTGAGAATACATTTTTATTGATTTTTACAGAGATAAATATCAGTTGGCTGCCTCTAAGTATGCACCCCAACCAGGGATCAAACTGCAGCCTAAGTATTTGGCTTGATCCGAGAGTAGACCTGCAACCTTTTGGTGTGTGGCAAGATGCTGCAACCAACTGAGCCATGTGGCGAGGGTGAGCCTGGTAAACTTTTTAAGAAAGTAGAGCTAGCAACTCCTACCTTATATGGCTCTGTAGTCGACATTTTTTTTTATTATTATTAAACAATTTTAAAATTGATTTTAGAGAGGAAGGGAGAGGGAGAGATATATAGAAACTTCAATGATGAGAATTATTTAATGGTTGCCTCCTGCATGCCCCCCTACTGGAGATCAAACCTATAACCCGGGCATGTACTCTGAATGGAAATCTTACTATAACCTCCTGGTTCATAGGCTGATGCTCAACCACTGAGCGACACCGGCCAGGCTGGACTTGTTTTAAGGCAAAGGCTGTTATTTGAATTTTCCAGAGTAGGAAAGGCTCTGACATTATAAAGGTACTAGAGACCCAGTGCACTACATGCATGCACTTGAGGGGGGCGGGTGTCCCTCAGCCTGGCCTGGCCTGTGCCCTCTTGCAGTCCAGTAGCCCTCGGAGGGTATCAGCCACTACTGCTACACTTGCTGTCAGCCTCACTTCTGGCTGAGCAGTGCTCCCACAGGGGGAGCTCACTGACATGCAATGAGCATCTGCCCCCTTGTGGTCAGTGTATATCATAGCAACTGGTCATTCCACTGTTCCATCAATTGGCATATTACCCTTCAATATACAGATTTTATATTCTTAAAACATGGGATAGCATTTCCAAAGGAAATAATTTTCTCATAGTTTTTTTTTAATGCAAATAATTCAAAATCTTCAATATTAAGACAAAGGTTATCCCTCAGCAAAGTTGTTGAAATGAGTGAATGCAAGAAAGACTTTTTTATGGGGGGTGGAGGGGGTGAGTGGTGATGGTATGTGTTTTCTGTCTTTATTTCATTGCCCTTCTCTTACCCTTCTGTTTTCAGCATCCCTTAAAAAAAGTCACATACAATGGCATTCTATATATTCCAGAGTACAATGGAATCATTATTTTAGGGATAATATGGTTGAAGGGACTATTTTTGCCTTCATATCACATTAATCTGAACTTTGAGACAACTAACTTTATTAGGTGATAAGATTGCTCTTTAACAAACTCTGTTTTATTAAAATGCTTAGACAATGGCATCACAGTTGAAATCCATGTAGAGTGTCCCATGAGGAAAAGGAATCATTTGTGTACATAAATTCTGATTATATTTAATAAATTCAAATTTTTATAGTCACAACTCATATTCTGTCATTTCAAAGTAATTTTTAATTCACCCAAAATTAATCTCTGTAGAAACAGATCAATGATCATAACCTAAAAACAAAAATTTCATTCTGAAATCTCTTTTACAAAGGTTTCCTTTAAGCTTCCCTATAACAAACTATGTAATAGGTTGGTCTAAGTTGGAAAACAGAACTTAAAACAGGATGACAACAATGGAGCAACACAAAAATAGCTGCTTATTACCAGCTGAATGAATTGAAAACAGATGAAAGATAAGTTCTATCTCATAGGATTTTGCCACCTGCCGGAACTAATCCCATTTATTTTAACCCACCCGAGGCTTTATACTGCCTATTTATCTCATCTGTGAGAAAAGTCTTTCCTTATTTATGTCTTTGGTACTCTTATATTCCCAGGTCATTGCCAAATAGTGCAAAAATATCACTACATAATTATGTCTTATTATTTTATTAATTATAACCATATGATTTTGTAAGATTATTTTGTTTTTTTACTTTATGAAATTCAGCTTGTGAACAGAAGTACCATAGTTACTTCTCTCTCTTTTTATTGAGTAACTAGAGGCCCAGTGCATGAAATTCATGCACTTGGAGGGGGCGTTCCTCAGCTCTGCCTGCACCCTCTCACAGTCTGGCAGCCCTTGAAGGATGTCTGACTGCTGTGGAGGTGGGAGAGGCTCCTGCCACCACCACTGTGCTCATAAGCCATGAGCCTGGCCTCTGGCTGAGCTGCGCTCCCCCTGTGGGAGCACACTGAACACCAGGGGGCAGTTCCTGCATTGAGCTTCTGCCTCCTGGTCATCATTACACATCATAGCGACCAGTCGTCCACCTTTGGGCCAAAACCTGCTCTGCTCTTCAATATCCCCCAAGGGACCCCACAGATGCATAGTTGGGGCCAGGGAGGGACTTAGGAGGTTGGCAATCCATGGAGGGACTATGGGAGGGCTCCAGGCCATGTCTAACCAGTCTTGCTCAGTCCTTCTCTGCCAGACCCCAGCAGCAAGCTAACCTATCAGTTGGAACATCTGAACTCTGGAAATCAGTGCACATCATAGTGACTGGTCAGCTGGTTTACTGCCCCCTGGTGGTAAATGCACATCATAGCGAGCAGTTTAGTGACCTTAGCATATCATTAGCATATTATGCTTTGATTGGTTGAGCTGCCAAGAGGCCGACCAGACACTTAGCATATTAGGCTTTTTTAATATAGGATAATTGCTGTAACATTATGTATTTCATGTATATGATGTAATGATTCAATGTGTGTATATATTGCAAAATGATTATCACAGTAAATCCATTTAACATTAGTCACAATACATAGTTACAACTTTTTTTTGTATGTGTGATGAGATCTTTTAAGATCAACTTTGCTAGCTACTTTCAAATATGTGGTAAAGTACTATTTACTAGTGTCATCATGCTACACTACATTCTCATGACTTAGTCATTAACAGGTGGAAATTTGTACATTTTAACCTGTTTAACCCATTTCACTTACCCCTTCCTTATGCAACCACCAATCTTTTCTCCATATTTATGAGCTCATTTTTGTTTTTAGATTCCACACATAAATGAGATCATATGTATTTACCTTTTCAAAAAATATATATTTTTATTGATTTCAGAGAGGAGGGGATATATATATATATATATATATATATATATATATATATATATATATATATATAAAATCAATGATGAGAGAGAATCATTGATCATCTACCTCCTGCATGCCCCACACTGGCAATTGAGCCTGCAACCTGGGGAATGTGACCTGGCCAAAAATCAAAGCATGACCTCCTGGTTCATAGGTTGACTTTCAACCACAGGGCCATGCTGGCTGGGCTGGTATTTGTCTTTTTCTGTCTGATTTATTTCACTTGACACAATTCTCCCAAGGTTCATCTGTTTTGTTGCAAATGACAAGATATAATTCTTTTTATGGCTGATTAATATTCCATTTATGTAACCATTGATGAACATTCAGGTTATTTTCATATCTTGACTATCCTATATAACTAAAGTGTAATATGCTAAGTGTCTGATCAATTGGTTGACCATTTGGTCAGCTATTTGACCAGTTGTTATGAAATACACTGATCACCAGGGGAAAGATGCTTGACCTGTAGGCTAGCTTGATGCTGGGATATGGCCCATCAAGACTGGGCAAGAGGGCCAGCCATGCCCTGGAGCCCTCCCATGGTCCCACCATCCTCCTGTGGTCCCTCCATGGCCAGCCAGCCCCCATCAGACCTGATTGGGACTGGGCAAGATGGCTCAAATCGATCCAGATCACCTATCAAACCAGGGGATCCCAAAAGCATATACATTCATGCACCAGGCCTCTAGTCGTAAATAAAGTTTCCATGAAATGAGCATAGTTGTGCATATATCTTTTCAAATTAGTGTATTTCTTTTTTTGGAGGGTGGGGTGGGGAGGGGTAATTACCCAGAAGGGAATCACTGAATCATATGGTAGTTCTATTTTAAAATTTGAGGAACCTCTTTACTGTTATCTATAATGGATGCACCAATTTGCATTCCCACCAACAGTGCACAGTAGTTCCCTTTTCTCCACATCTTTACTAACACTTGTTATGTCTTACTTTTATTGATTAAGCTATTGAAACAGATGTAAGGTGATATATCATTATGGTTTTGATTTGCATTTCCCTGATGACTAATGGTGTTGAACATCTTTTCATGTCCCTCTTGGTTTTTTGTATATCTTCTTTGGGAACTGTTTATTCAGACAATCAGGGGAAAAAATCTCTATTTAGACTATACTTTTAAGAGAAAACAGCAAAAAAAAATATTTCATGAGTATGAAATTCTCTCTCCCCCATATCTGTTTTTTTTAATATATATATATATATATATATATATATATATATATATATATATATATATCACCTTTCTCCTTTTAAAAAAATATATATTATTGATTTTTTTTTTACAGAGAGGAAGGGAGATAGAAAGTTAGAAACATCGATGAGAGAGAAACATCCATCAGCTGCCTCCTGCACACTAGGGATGTGCCTGCAACTAAGGTACATGCCCTTGACTGGAATCGAACCCGGCACCCTTGAGTCTGCAGGCCTACACTCTATCCAAATGGTTTTGGCTCTTTTTTTTTTTTTTTTTTTTTTTTTTTTTTTAATAAGAGAACATTTATTGTGTAAATTACAGAGGTAAAGTAATTCCTAGAAGAAATTGTTACGCCCAGACTTCGTGATCCCCAAGGACCACCAGGGAGCCGAGTCTGATGCAATAAACAAAAGAGCCTTTTCCATGCTAGCATGGGCTCCGTCCCACTCATGCTGGCAGCATGGCAGAAGAGAGAGCGAATTTCGCCCAGTCCAGGGGTTTTACTCCGGTTGGTGGTGATGTCACTGCCTTGGCCAACCCTGATTGGTTGGGTGAGGGCTAGGGTTCAATTACAGAATGGAGGGTAACTCTGCCCTGCCCTCTCAGAAATGGGCTTAGGAAACAAGTTCTGGACTTACAGGAAAGGCTCTTGGAGCTCAGGAGTGAGGAAGCTCATGGTAATGTGCCTGTGGCAGGGGAGAGGAGAGAGAAGGGAAAGAGAAACGCACCTCATTTTTCTCTTTTGAGTTAAAAAAAATCTCCTTGTAATATGATCTGCTTCTTTATGATTATGCCCCATGTTATATGTTCAATATCACCACATGTTAAACATTTTACTGGAGTATGACCTTAACATATAATTGTCACTTCCTCCTTATTTAATGATGAACATATCAGATGCATTCAGTAGTACAATTCCTTTCTGTCTTTGGTGTATCAAGGTATACTAGGACAGTGATAAAAGGATATTTCTATGGCATATTGGGGAAAATGGAGAGACAAGGTAGGAAGCTCTGCAAATTGAAACATATTATACATATGTCTTTAGATGAAAGTGAAAAAAAATCAGTGAATCTTCTAAAGAGTTTGTCTTTTTGACTAATCAAAATTGTTTTTCTCCCAAATGTTATTTCTAACACATGATGAATAATTAGAAAAATTTGAGAAGCTCAAAGTTACATAGATAAAACATTCAAATAATTGGATATCAATTTTAAATTTTTAATCCAGAAATCTGGCATCTTTTAACTTGTTACCATAGCCACTATTTGCCACTTCTATAATTAAAAATAAAAATATAAAACCCTGAATAATAATAGCAGCTACCACTTGGGGGAACCCAGTAGTTATCAGGCCCACATGAACTCTTTTGATCCTTGAAACATCCCTACAAAATAACCATGATCATTTTCCTTAATTTATATTAGAGGAGTCTGAGTAATCAGAAATTACCTTCTAAATGGTGGATCCAAGATTTTTAAAAGGCCAACATTATTTCATAGCCTGAAATAAATGTGTTTGCCATGTCTCTAAGAAAGATTGCTGACATGCAGCCATTTTTGAATAATTAATTTTTGGATTCCCAGTTTTAAGCTTTTAGGAGTTTCCCTCTTTTTCTCCATCTTCCACGTTTGACTTGTACTTCTCTGCATTCACCACCAGCTCCTGTTTCATGATCCTTTTTGCCAGTGGTGTCTTGTCCAGACAAAGTGTAGGGCATACTGCCTGTGTCAACAGGCTGGTAGTTCTGTGAAGATATTGAATCATGGTCTTGGACTCACTAGCATTTAGAACCTAGAACAACTGCTTTTAAATCCAGCTTTGCTGCTTACTGACCTATGCCTTGGACAAGCACCTGTCTGAGGCACAGTGTCTTCATCATTATACCATGAAGGTATTAATAGTGCCTGCATTACACAGGATTGCTTTGAATATTAAATTACATTTAATTAATTAATAGTTAATAGCTATTATTATTAACTTAGAGCCCTGGTGCACAGATTTGTACACTGGTGAGATCCCTTGGCCTGGCCTGCACCATCTTGCAATTTAGGACCCCTCAGGGGATATTGGACTGCCAATTTCTGCCCGATTCTCACAGGCCAGGCCAATGGATCCCACCAATGCATGAATTTGTACACCAGGCCTCTAGTATGCATATAAGATCTTTGGTTAATCTCCTCTGCCCCTCCCCTCTGAGATTCATCAGTCTGTTCCATGTTTCCGTGCCTATCTTCCCTCTGGTGGTCAGTGCACATCATAGCTACAGGTCAAACGGTTGAATGGTCGAATGGTTGCTTAGGCTTTGATTATATATAGAGGTAACATCATGATCACTTCTATAACTTTTCTATAGGAAACAATTTCTTAAGAGAAGGAATGTTAATAAGCTGAATTTAACATTTTGTAACAGTGAAATTTTTATTAATGATTTACCACTGAAATAATTAAGAACCATATTATTTACTAACATTTTCTATTAAGAATTTTGAATGTGTTATATTATATGATGGAGGGTAGAGTTCAAAGAGAAAGTTGTCATGATGCTTAAGGTTACTTGTAGTAATTTTGTTCTGTTCTACTTTCTCAGGTAGTGAAATATTTGGATTTATAGGAAAGAGGTACAACATTGAAGCATATCCTAGAGATAGATAAAGGTCTTTTATTTTAATTTTAAAAATGTAATTAAGCTTTTAATTGTCAAAATTTGATGTGTAGACTTTTGTCAAAGGTATCTTAAGTGCCAAGGAAATTCATTGACAGCAAACTTAGGAAGAGCTTTGCCTAGTTGGCAGTTTTAAAGAATCTCTCTCAATGGAGAGAGGAATTTGCTTGGGTAATATAAAACAATAGCCAATAAAAACATCCATCACATTTTATTGAATTGTATTCAAATATAAGTGTTTCTGGTGTTCTGGGATTTCAGAGTATATCTACAAAAATTCCACTTGGCCTCAGTTCATTTCTTGTTCTCTGTTTCCTATTGAAAATGGGATGGATTACTTCTCAAAATGATACACAAGGCCGGGGACTGTCAAGTTATGTTCCTCAAAGCCACATTTGTTCCTCAGTCTATTTCCATAATCAAAGTTTTATTGGAATGCACACTACTATGCTCAGTTGTTTACATATTGCCTATGGCTGCTTCACATTGTAACAGCAAACAGCATAGTTGCAACAGAGACCATAGGGACAGCAGAGCCAAAAACATTTACTATCTGGACCTTTACAGAAAGAAAGGAAAAAAAAAAAACAACTTTGCTAGTTCCGCAGTAAACAGATTTAAATACACATTTGAGCACTTATTTCAACTTGATGTTTCATACTTTCTCTGCAGGGAAATTAATTTTCCCCATAAGATTTTACTCTGAGTATTGATTAGAAACTCTACTGTTTCATGTGTGCTAGTCTTTTCCTTTTCATTTATATGATAAACTCCCATAGGGTGATTAGCATTGTAGGAATATCCATATAGAAAATATAAAAGATTGCAAATAGAAAGTAGGAAATGTGAGTATAAAAATACTAAATGGAATAGCGGATTCATCATTTATATGATCACATTATTTTGTGAATCTCTTAATTTGTTGAAGCAATTTATTGAAGTAAAAAAATGGCACATTGACTTAATAGTTCATATGACTTGGAAAAAAGCTACAAAATTATGAGTATTACAAAGCACTAAAGCAAGCTTTTTATGAGCATCATCTAGTTAGTTCCCATTAACATTATTAAACATAACCCTGTTTATTGATGTTTGAGTTCATTTAGCCCTGTTTTTGTATAATATATATGGTGGTTTATCCTCAGCACTTTGCACCAATTTTCATCACATTTTCTTTCAATTTTGCTCATTTATTTCTATCCTTGTTAGATATTATTTTAATAATCTTCTACACACACACACACACATACATATATATATAATATGTATATATGTATATTTTAAAATATATTTTATTGATTTTTTTTACAGAGAGAAAGGAGAGGGATAGAGAGTTAGAAATATCGATGAGAGAGAAACATGGAGCAGCTGCCTCCTGCACACCTGCTACTGGGTATGTACCCACAACCGAGGTATATGCCCTTGACCAGAATCGAACCCAGGACCCTTCAGTCCGCAGGCTGATGCTCTATCCATTGAGCAAAACAGGCTAGGGCACCCTCCACATATTTTATTGGATTCTTTACATTCTCTCTTAGTTTGGAGCCAGAATTGAGTGCACTCTACTAGAGCTCTCAACAGTGTAAGAGTGATAGTGGGATTGGCCTTCAATCCCTGTCATCTTGTGAGAGGTATTGTGCATTATAATCATCAGCAAGTAAAATCCATGTAAAAGACACTTCCCTAAGTCTCCTTTCTCATTTTTAAAAATAAATTCGAATGAACACTGGGAGTGGACTTTACTAGAAGCTGAATCCAGTGAGAGTTAGCCCTCTGGAAGGATTTTAGCACTTCCTGTAGTTCATTTGCACATAAGTATAGTTTACCTGCTCTCAGGAGATGATGCTGATTATTTAAAAACCAGAGATGCAAAACCCCCAAAGCAACGTGATTTTTGCAGTCTGGCAAACTTGAGTCTGTTTTGTAACCTTTGAAACGTGGATTTTATGAGTGATACTATTAAAATGTGTACTCTAGAGTGTATTGTTAATCATTATTGCTCTGCTGGGCCTCAGGATTGCCTGTCTGCATTGTAATGCAATTTAATATTTACATTTGAAACACCAAAGGATCTTAAGACATCTCATATATTTCTATGTATCAAATAGGATTCACAAGAAGTAAGGGCTTGCCTCTGAGATAAAAATATTAAATTCCTCTTAGACAGATGTACAACTTTTGACCAGTTACACATGGTTAGAGTATCTCCAAAGCACTGAAAGGTCATTGTTACTTACCTGGGTTGTAGGTTTGATCCCCGGCCCCAAAGAGAGCATGTGCAAGAAGCAACCAATCCTGTGTCTCTCACATACATCTATGCTTCTCTCTTTCCCCCTTCCTCCTCCCCTTCCACGTTCTCTAAAAAAAAATTTTTAAAAAAATGTCCTCGGGTGAGGATTAACAACAACAAAAAATATGTAGAATTTTAAAAATCAATGTTATTTTTGCACTTCTGAAATAAAATATGTGACCCTAAGGGTTGTGTTTAAATGCTCTGCAGGGTAGAAGAAATCACTTTTCAAAGCTAGCTCAAGTATAAATAGAAACAGAGTAAACAATTGGTACTTCATTTATAATATAGTTCAATGCAACAGCCATTTATTAAGTGTCTATTTTGTGAAATCCCTGTTCAGATTTTAGGGAATGCAGTGATGATGTCAGATCTCCATGTGTGGCTGAAGAGGATTGAAGACAGACATGAGCACATACAACTTTTAGAGAGTATAGATCCATTGCTATGACTTAAGCTCCCATCTTTCAAAGAATGGAAACAATACTGGAAACGGAACTTGAAGTTCCAGATGAATAAACCAGCATTTATTTATTTGTTACAACAAATACAAGACACACTTTCCAGTAATTCAATATTTGTATGGAAATATCAGCAAATACATCTTAAGCTAATCTTTTAAAAACATGTTTAAACTAACTCTGTAGATAAATTATAACCTAGGGAGTTCCTTATTTTATGGAGTTCTATAATTAGGTCATTTCTCTGGGATCTAGAATTTGAGCCCTAGCTATGGTTGTGTTGGCATATAAAATGGCGAAAGCACATGTTCTTTTTATTTGCTATGTACATATTTTATTTTATGCAGTGTCCCAGTTCAGCAAATACCTATGACTAATAGGTGATAGGTACTGGGGTAATTCTTGGATTGAATTGCATTTTCACTGAACATTATACTTCCTGTGTGTTCTTTTTTCAAAAGTGGGTTTACAGTTACTTTGCTACTGCACCAAGCATTTAGCATATGATTAAAGAACAACAGAATGAATAAATAAAGTGAAATATTTAGACTGTTTATTTTGGGATTTCTCAAGTTACAAAGTCTTGTGAAATTTTACCTTGTTGATAATTTTGTTTTCCTTGGGAATTTAGAATATAAAAAAAATCAAAGCCTTCTAAGACTAAATTAAATTGTGTTTGCTGATATTTCCATACAAATACTGAGTTACTGGAAAATCTGTCTTGAATTGGTCAGTCACACTCCATATTGCTGTTTTTAATAAACACAGCACTCTTTCAATAAAAAAGAGGTAATTGGTTTGTATGGCTGACATTTATTTAGACACCTGCTTTAGAATGTTTTCTTCTAATTGAAAGACAAGAGGAAAATAAACTGGACAATGACTGCTGAGGACTGGTTAGTTTAGTTTTTCATAGAGATCACACTTTTTAAATTACTGAGTTATGATATTGAAAATGAAGGGCAAACTCCTTGTTGGGGGAAAGTGTTAGGGTAGCCCCAATGCAAAATCTTATTAAGAAACTGTCAAGATTCCTCTATTTTACCCTCCCCTCCCCTATTCTGTAAGAAGCAACTGTCGTTTTTGAGTGAGTGCACTGCCAAAGAGACATTTACAAATAAATGAAAAATGTCACAATTGATTTTACTCTTTCCCGAATACTGTGTGTCAGCTTTGTCACGAGCTGTCTTTTCTACTCTCTGTTTTAGATAGATCTCCCAGCTGGACACTGGAAATAGCTTTTGATGGTTTAGGGACTCTCTCACTTGACCCCAAGTAAGCCCTCTGTTGGTGACCTTTTATAAATGTTTATAAAACCATCCAGCAACTTGAGAATATAAAAACCTTATTTCCTACTTTTTTCTGAAACTGATATCTTTGTCAAAAAGCATTCAGATATTGATATCATTTACTTACATTTTGGATATTGGGGAAAATTACTTCATGCATTATAAAACATTGTCAAATTATACAATTTTATTTCACATTATCTTGCCCAGTACAATATGTGTGTGTGTGTTTTTTCTTGATTGTCCTCATGCTTAATCTAATAATAAACCTAACAACAATGTTACTTGTAAAGAGGATATCTGGGTATGCTTTTCCTATATTTTCAAAGAACTCTATAGATGTCTAAATTTTTATCACTCTTTCAAAAATAACTTTATCTTAAATACATAAATCTGTCATACAATTTATATAAAAGATCATTGATTATTCATTCATTATTGCCATCACCTTAAATCAATCTACCAGCAAAACTGCTATCATGTTAACATTATTGAGGCCATTTACTGTGCTAAGCAATTATATGAATTAGCTTATGTAAATGTTTCACAGTAGTACTTGAATTCTCAGTTAATATGGATTTGAAGAAAAGAAAAACTAATAGAAATTGCTAGCAGTAGTTTTTATTACGGATATTGCACTAAAGGAAAGTAAATCTTCACATAAATATATTTTAAGAGATTTAAATCAGTATAATTAGTTATAGATCATGCTATCATATGAGATTATTTAGCTCTCTATGTAAAAGATCATGGAATGAACTAATTAGCTATATTCTGTTTCTCTTGGAAAATAGAAGTTGAGGTAATCACTCTTTCATTCAACTAATATTTATTGAGCATCCATACAGTTTATCTACTTTACATTGATGACATGATGGTGAAATACATGTATCTACTTCTCCAGAGTTATAGTTTAGTGTGAGTCAGTCAAGAAGATTGGCAAGTACAGCTTAGTGTGATGAGTGAAAACAATAAGGGTAAGCACAGGAAATGAGGTGATCATACAGCCAGGCGAGGGGTAGATGTTCAGGGAGTGAAGTGGGAATGCAAGGTGGAAGAATATTTAGTTACAAAGTAGTTTATGACAACTAAGTACAGTATTTAAGATAGAGAGATACATCTAAAGAATTAAGGAAGGGATAGTTCATGAGTTCGCCTGCCCCACCATCCCACCACACCCAACGTTCACCATATTCCACAAGCGCCTCCTGGTAGTCAGCGCACATCATAGCGACCAATTGTTCAGTTGTTCTATCATTTGGTCTATTTGCATATTAGTGATGATATATATATAAAATTTGGTAATTTATGAACTACCATGTTTTTAAAGGCTCCTCATTAAATATAGTATCTTATAATATCAGATTAATTTAATGATTGTTATTATTTCATCTCTATATCTCATTACAAAATAAAACATTTATAATATATTTTGAGTATATATTTTCTGTAGTTAACTAATAAAAAATACGCCTGTTTGGAATAAGACCTATTTGAGCTGAAGGCAGTTGCCTTATCTGCCTGAAAGCAGAATCTCTCAAAAGAATCCAGAAGTCCTTACAACCTCTATGTTATAGGGTAGGAGAGGAGCTCATCTCCCCCTGGTGCCACTTGGGGTGGAGTTCTTGTGATATCCTGAGAAAAGGAATTTCCTGAGACTCCACAGGAGAATGCAGTAGAGTAGAAAACTATATTTCTGTGGAATTATACCCCTGGGTTTCCAAAGTCGTATTTTCCTCAGTCTAGTTATAAGTGTATCTTGGGTTTCAACAGAGCCCAAATCGGTGCCAGTGTCCATAGTTTCCTTCCCATATTTGAGCCGGGTCCAATACAGCATCAGGCTGGCTTAGCCTGTATTTCCCACTGCAGTCCATTAGGCCATTGCATGTGGGATCCACATGGCTGCAGGCCACAAGGACAAATGCAAGAGAGATGAGAGCCAAGAGCCACGTAAGCAACAAGAGTCTAAAATAAATAGGGGCAAAAAGAGAGTTAACTCCTTTGTTTAGGGGACTATGTGTTCCCACAAGTTTGCATGCTTGCAGTGGTCATGCTCATTTGGCCAACCATCTTTGTCCCCAGGTGTGATTGACAGACAAGTACCTTCCCTATGTCACCCCAACTTTACTGGGCATGTCTATGTTTTCCCTTTGTTGGGTCCCTGGGGAGTGCGAAATTACAGCTTCCTGGTGAAGCTGCTCAAATGACATGCCTATCTGGCCTTCCCCCTTTGCTCCTGTCCTATAATTGATAACCAGGTAATTTCAACAGATCATTTAAACCCAGACATTGTCCCAAGACTATCCTATTCCCCATCTATTCTCCTAAGAGCCTTTTTTATCTATCTATTTATCTATCTATCATCTATCTGTCATCTATCTATTTATCTATCATCTATAAAAGTCTATGTAACTTAACGACTGAAAGACTGAATGACTAAATGATTGGTCAACCAGTCGCTATGACACACACTGACCACCAGGGGGCAGACACTCAATGCAGGAGCTAATTCCTGGTGGTCAGTGTGCTCCCACAGCCACTTTTCCTAGCTGGCCGGCCCCCATGGCCTTGATTGGAACCTCCTTCAGCCCCTCCCACTGTCCAGCAAACCTCCATGTCCCCTTCCTATGACCATCTGGCCTTGATGGCCCTGATTGGACCAGCCAGTCAACTTCACATAGCTCCTCCCCTGTCCCTGATCAACCTCAGAGAGCAGGCCAGGCTGAGGGATTTCCCCATGCATGAATTTGTGCACCAGGCCTCTAGTCTTTGCTTTTCTGTAACTGCCCTTTCCTCCCCTTCTCTTCCCCTAGTAAGTTAGGTGGTAATAGTATGAGGCACAGGCTGCCTTGTCTGTTGGTTTTCTTCATTTGCTTCTACCTCTGATTCTGATAGCACCTCTTCTATATCATTTCCTTGGCAGGCAGCCTTACCATTTGTCTTTAACAAATTTTCTTCTTAAGTTACCAAAGGCAATTAATTGTTAAAAACAAACAAATGAATGAATGAATGAACAGACAAGCACAAACAACAATTTTTTTTTTTTTCAGAGCAAGTAGGATAAGACCAAACAGCTTTCTATGAGAACAAGTATACAACTTTCAGAAGACCTCTTGTAAAATTTTAACCACAGGATTAGAAGCTGGCTTCTTGACAAGGAAAACATCCATTGTCTTGACAAAGGAGTGGCTTTTCTTTTTCTTTAATGCAGCTATACCATTTCCAGGAACTGAGACAAAACACACACACACACACACACACACACACACACACACACACACACAAACAAAAACAGTTCTTTTATATTAGTTCAAAGCCTTTTCCCAGCAATACAGTGTGGCTAATGACAAATTCTTCTATAGAAATTTTCATAATTTTTTTTCTTCTAATAGTTGCCACCCATCCATATATATTTTACCACAAAGATGAAACAGGAGAATAAAAACATGCCTCAAAACTGGAATAATACAATTTTGGACACGTATCTTGCTGAAAATAAGGTTTTGTGCATATAACCACAACACTTCTCATATTTCTTTCTCTTACTACATTGCTTGACTATAACTCCAAATTCTTATTAGATATTTATTAAAATTCAGATAACATGAATTTCCAAGGAAACTTCAGAAATTCTTTCATATCTCTCAGTATCCATTACTTCACAGCATACCACATTTTATTTATTTAAAATTCATTTACTTTTTGGCCGGGACCGGTTTGGCTCAGTGGATAGAGCGTCGGCCTGCGGACTGAAGGGTCCCGAGTTAGATTCCGGGTAAGGGCATGTACCTTGGCTGCGGGCACATCCCCAGTGGGGGATGTGCAGGAGGCAGCTGATCGATGATTCTCTCTCATCGATGTTTCTGGCTCTCTATCCCTCTCTCTTCCTCTCTGAAAAATCAATAAAATATATTTATAAAATTCATTTACTTTTAATTTGAAATGAAATAAGAAAAAATTATGAAGATAATTGTATGAAGAATCCTGATAGAAATTATTTTTGATCACCATATAGCTGAATGATAGTTTGTAAAATTTTTACATACTGGTTTATTTTCTTCTAAAGTAGAAAATTTTAATGTGTGACAACATAGCTTGATAAGTACTAAAACACAAATTAAGGTCAGAAAGCTAAAAAGTTAAATAACAAAAAGGGTGTTTGTGTAAAGATTTGATGCATGTGAAAGTATAATATGTTTACTTATAAATTTAAAGTGAGTTAAACAATCAACCATTCAGTGTATCCTGAATATGTGGCATGTACATGAAAATGCACTGGATGCTATGAAACATTTTTAAAAAAAACATTCAGGATGCATTAGTGGACTCCATTTATGATTTTCATTATTATGGAAGGATCAGAGGAGTTCATTATGTTTTCTGCTACAAAGTTAATTACCATTATAGGAAAACAAAATAGTGACAAAAATAGAGAATAGGAGTATATTTAAGTAGATGCTTTTTATGAGGTGAAGACAACATTAATGAGAGTTATTAGAAAAGTGTTAGCCCTAGCTGGTTTGCCTCAGTGGATAGAGTGTAGGCCTGTGGACTGAAGGATCCCAGGTTTGATTCTGGTCAAGGGCACATGCCCAGGTGTGGGTTCGATTCCCAGTAAGGGCGTGTAGAAGGCAAACGATCAATGATTCTCTCTCATTATTAATGTTTCTGTTTCTCTCTTCCTCTCCCTTCCTCTCTCAAATCAATATATATATATATCCTAATATATAAAAACCTAGGGTCTGTAACACTGTAATGCACAAAACGACCGAAGATTTGACCGACCGGAAGTCAGTCCTTCAGTCAGTGCTGGCTTGCCGTGGTGACCCAGCACTGACTGTCAAGGGGGCTATGGATGAGGCCTGGAGAGAGGCCCAGGGAGAGAGAGGCAGGGTCTGATCTGCAGCCTCCATCGCAGCTGTTGATCAGCGGTTGCCTCTATCTCTCTGGGCTTCGCCAGCAGCTGTACCTCTCTTTCTCTCCGGGCCTCCTTTGGAGCTGCTGATCAGTCCCATCTCTCAGTTTAGGCCCAGAGATAGGCCAAGAGACAGTGACTGGCATAGACCCTGAAAAATCAGAACCATATCTGGGTAAACTGTGAGGAGCCAATGGCTACCTAGGAGGTGGAGCTTTTGACACCTACAGGCATAGAAACCAATCAATAAGAACCTAATCTGGTGAACTGTGAAGACAGAACCTAAGGTGCCAGCTGAGGAGGGGTTTAAAGGGTAACATCTGCTTGGTGTAAGGTGTAAGAATTCGGTTCAATTTTTTAATGACTGGTTTGGCAGTACAGTGCATATGGCTGGCTATCAGTCCAGATATAGGGATTATGTATTTTTGTCTGCCAAGAGCATCTTCTCCTGCTGAAAAAGGCTTCCTTCTGCCTCCCATTTAAGCAATTCAATCCTATTTAATCTATCTGTACTAATAAAAGGGTAATATGCTAATTAGACTGAGTCAACCAGCCATCTTCCAGATGTCCGATTTCCTTCCAGACAAAGCCATGGTGGTGGGGGCTGAGGCAGAGAGGACAGTAGGAGGTGAGATCAGGCTGCCAGAGGAGGGCAGTTGGGGGCAACCAGGCTGGCAGGGAAGAGCAGTTGAGGGTGATATCAGGCCGGCAGGAAAGAACAATTAGGGGTGATTAGGCAGGAAGGCAGAGGGATTAGGGGTAATCACGCAAGCAGGCAGAGGCAATTAGGGGTGATCAAGATGGCAGGCAGGTGAGCAGTTAGGACCCAGTGGACCAGATTGCAAGAGGGATGTCTGACTGCCAAAGGGTCCCATATTGGAGAGGGTGCAGGCTGGGCTCAGGGAATCACCCACCACCACCCCCCCATGCACAAATTTTGTCCACTGGGCCACTAGTGTGTGTGTGTGTGTGTGTGTATATATATATATATATATATATATATATATATATATATATATATATATATATATATATATGTGTGTGAAAAGGGTTAAATCTGTGTTTTGTAGAATTTTCAGAGAAGGCATTTTGATCACATGTCTTGAGCTATGTATTCTATGATAGATGGGAGAATTTGCATAGATGAGATAGGTAAATAGAAAACTTTATATTTTTTCCCCTTCAGTGACCAACAGCGTGAACCATAACGGCAATGGTTTATGAGGTATTGGGGGAGAGAATGGCAGTGTAAGCAGGAGACCTTTATGACTGGAACAAAAGATTTTTCCTGGGAAGTTACTGAATGTGAGGAGCTAGGCAGAGTAGTTTAAACCTGGGCAAAGGACTGCTGTACATGCTTGAGCTGAGCTTGACATTATGAAGATATGGTCTTCTGTGAGATGATCATGAGCTGGATGACAGGCAGCCTGGCTGGCAGGGACATCTGTCTATGCACATAGGAGTAAATTGAATTAAGATACTGATGGGAGGAGTGAATGAAGCAATGCAGTGTAAGCAATTAAGCTATATTTTACTGATACTTATTTCTTATTTACAAATTTAACACATTCCAGAGACAGTAATTAGCAATCAGGTTAAATTATTTTGATTACCTCTTTTACATTTAATGAAAAACATCTTTAAAAACTACTTTGTAAGATGTTTGATAATCTACTCTTTCCATCATTTCTCTTTTGTTATTGATTCATTCTTTCCCTCTCCCTCTTCCTCCCTTTTCCTTTTCTCTGTTCTTTCCACTTTTTCATCTAAAAAACCAAACTTTTAGGGTGGCTTTTATTAAATTATTTTTAGTAATCATTCATCATTTAATAAAGTATTACATAAACATATTTTAAAATCACATAGACTTAAAATGAAAGCATAGCAACCTTGTTATATATCTCCCCAGTTCTGCTCCTAAAAGACAACCATTTTCAACTGTTCTAATTCTTTCTTCTGCTAGCTCTCTGCTTTTATAGTTATTTCTTAATTTATAAATTATTAATATTATCATTGACTTCTTGTTTGTTTGTTTTTTTGTTTGTTTGTTTTGCTTTGCTTTTGGAGAGAATGCTTTTTAAGATCTCATGTCCTTCAACCCCAAATATCCTCTCTTCATTTTAATTACAAAATTATATCACACTTTGTGAAATTAATGTTTTTTTACATATATAATTACTAAGTGAATATTGTTTATTTCTAAATTCGGGCATGTTCTATGAATGTTTCTTTCTCAGATATTTTAAAACTTTTCTGAAATTAACATTTTCCTTTCTTGTTTGCTTAGTTTTCTTTATATCTGTTTCCATTTGTTCCCAAAATGTTCTAGGATAGTAAATGGCTACCAATAACATTTTAAAATTATTTTTGTGGTCATTGTTTTCAGAGAAAATGACCTTCCTCACCTTTATTGTTAAAGACAGAAGTACAAGATCTTAGTCCTAATCTTAGGAAATGAAGAAAACAAAAGAACCCAAGAGAAACTTGTAAAAGTTTTCTTCTGAAAACCAACAAAACAAAGTCCTCTTGAATTTGATGGGGAGAGAGACACAGATTATGAATAGGAAGGGAATGGATCAGACAAGTTAATCTACTGGTGATATTAAACATTTCTATGTTTATCCCTGAGACATTCTCTTGTGTCCCTTCCTCCTCCTGTGTAGGTTTTAACTGTTGTTTCTAAACATGGTACAGTGACCATCCTGGAACATTTCTGTTTTTTTTTTTTGTATTAGGAACCATGTTACCTGCATCTCATTTTTATTTCTCCAACAGCTTTCTAAAAAAGGGTGCCTGGGAAAGTTTTCTGACTCTTGAAAAGCTTGAAAGCTTTTAATTCTACTCTCATGCTTGATTGATAGTTTGTATGAGCATAGGCAGCTTCCTCTCAGAATTCCAAGGCTTTTATTATCTCGTAGTACTTGTGCTGAGAAGTCAGAGGAAAATGTAGTGTTTGATGCTTCTTTTCTAGGGAAATTTTATGATCTCTTTGTTGAACATCTGTGTGTCTTGCAAACTGTTCTTTCAGTTTCCTAATGTTCCTGCTATCATTATTTTTGTTATTGCTATTGTTATATTTTTATTGTAAATTTCTTCTGACTTTGCTCTTTATTTCTGGAACTCCTACTATAAAAAAATGCTGACTATCCTGGATTAATTCTTTGATTTTTTTTTTTCTCCTCTCCCTCCTACTTCTCATTTCTTTTGTTTCTGGTGATTTCCCTGATTTAATCATTTATTATATTTTTTCTAATTTTTAGGAACTTTTAGTTTTGTGATTTTTCTTATTTTATGATGTCATGTCCTTTATTGGTACAGTGTATTAACTATAGTTTGTTGAAATCTTTTCTTTACTTCATGGTTTCTTTTTGGGTTGTTTTACTCTGTGTGTGTGTGTGTGTGTGTGTGTGTGTGTGTGTGTGTGTATGCTGGAAGCATTCCTCATCCTACCTAATAAAAGAGTAATATGCAAATTAACTATCACTCCGCTCAAGCCATGCTGCAGCCACACCCACCAGAAAATCAGAGCAAGTATGCAAATTAACCCCAAGCAAAATGGCTGCAGTCACAGAGAGCAGTTGAGAGGCTTGGGTTTCCTTGGCAATAGAAAAAGCCAGGCTTTCCACATACCTTGGCTGGCCTAGGCCTGCACTCAAGGATACAAAGTTTCAATTATAGAAGGTAAACAAATCCAAACAGAAATGGTTGCAGCCATGGAGCAAGCAGGAGGCTTGATTCTGCTTCAGGCTACAAAGTTTCAATTGTAGAAAGTAAATTCCAGATACCAGAGCCTCTGCTTGGGTCGCCAGGGGATGTGGCTGGCCTGCAAACCACTATAGGCCTCTCGTTCAGGCCACCCCACACCCCAAGGGAACTCCTACCCTGATCTGGGACACCCTTCAGAGCAAACCAGCTGGCCCCCACCCATACACCAGGCCTCTATCATAAATAATAAAAGGGTAATATGCAGATTTACCATCTCTCCAACACACAAGCTGACTGCCCCCATGTGAGCAAAGATCCTGCCCCTATGTGGACACAAGATGGCCACCACAAGATGGCCAGCAGGGTAAGGCAGTTGGGAGGAACTGGGCCTGCAAAGGAGGGCAGTTGAGAGGGACCAGGTCTGCAAGGGAGGGCAATTGTAGGTGATCAACCCTGTAGGGGAGGGCAGTTAGGGGTGACCAGGCCAGCAGAGGGGGGAAGTTGGGGCAAACAGGCTGGCAGGGGAGCAATTAGACATCAATCAGGCTGGCACGGGATAGTTAGGGGGTGATCAGGCTGGCAGGCAGAAGCAATTAAGGGCAATCAGGAAGGCAGGCAGATGAGCAGTTGGTAGCCAGCAGTCCTAGATTGTGAGAGGGATGTCCAATTGCCCTGATCCCATCAGGTCTAAATGAGCAGTTTAATATCCCTCGAGGGATCCCAGATTAGATAGGGTGCAGGCTGGGCTTATTGACACCCCCATATCCCATGCATGAATTTCATGCGCTGAGCCTCTAGTATATTTACTAATTCTTAAATGCTTATTTTAAAAATGAAACAATAAAATATTATATTTTTCATATTTTAATGCTGAAGAAACAGAGTCAAAATGACTCTCCCTCTCTCTCTCTCTCTCTCTCTCTCTCTCTCTCTCTCTCTCTCTCTCTCTCTCTTTCTCTCCAAATCAATAAAGCCACAACTTTGCTTTATAATTAAGACTAGGGCTATAGCATTTAAACTAAAGGTTGGAATAGTTAATTACAAATAAATTGAAAATGCTTCACCAGGTTCTACTTTGCTGAGTCACCACATTCTTGCATAAAACTAGAAGTAGAAAAGGAAGCACCTTCATAAACTTGGTAATCAAATATCAATATAAATACAATCTTTTGAAAAGCATATTGGTAATATACATCAACAGCCTTTAGAAGTTGATACCTATATACATTTACTTTTAGAAATGACTTCTAAAGAAGGAAGTCAAAGGTATAAATAAAACTACAAATCTTCAAAACTATGTTGTTCATTACTAAATATGCAAACACAAAATTAGAAACAACTTGAATTCCTAAAGTGGAAATATTTTAAAACAAGTTATACTAAAACTATTATGATGAAATATCATGCAGCTCTTAGGCATGATGTTTTTAAAGGTAACTTAAAATGTCATAAGGAAATGTCTGCTATGTAAAGTGAAAAAGCAGAATGCTAAATTATGCTCAGTACAGTGCAAAGTAGGTTAAAATTTATGTACATGTGCATAGAAAAGAAACTAGAAGAAAATACAGCAAATTGCAAATAGCATTTGTTTCTAGATTCTTGAATTCTAGGAAGTTTAAGTATTCTCTGTGATGCTATTCTTTAATTTTCAGATTTCCTAAAATAACTATATATTACTTTAATACTGATAAAAGTCTTTTTAAATATATTTTTATGCACTTCAGATATGAAGGGAGAGGGAGATATAGAAACATCAATGATGAGAGAGAATCATTGATCAGCTGCCTCCTGCATGCCCCTATTGGGGATTAAACCAGCAATCCAGGCATGTGCCCTTGACTGGAATCAAACCTGAGACCCTTCCAGTCTGCATGCCAACACTCTATCCACTGAGCCAAACCAGCTATGGCAATAAAAGTCTTTAAAAGCACTTAAACTGAAAACAGAAAGTATCTCACCAGTTTTTTCTACATCATATTCCCATGTAAGGATAGTGCTAATGGGACAGAGCTGGGCTCTTTCCTGCACTGCATTGTTATTAAGAATGTTTTAGTTTAGGAAAAAGTGTGGACTCCAGTCATCTTTATTGCCCCATTTCTTCTATTCCCTAACTCCATTGTCTCGTTTTCTCTACCTTAATTAACACTCATCATTGGATTGTCATAAATATGGTTTAGGTTGCTAATGTATTTTTAAATTTATTGTACACTTTTATTTATAATATAACTATAAATATGATTTACCAATTAGAACTGGTTTCTGGAATATTTTGTGAACATCTAGCAAATTTTTTAGTGACAAATATTATATATTAGAGAGGCTCGTTGCAGGAAGATTCCTGCAAGAACAGGGCTTCTGGCTAGCTTCTCTCTTGACACCACCTCCCTCCGCCCCCCGCTGCCGCTCCATGATTTTCCTTCCCTCCTGGTGCTGCTGTCCCCACCTCACACTTTCCTTTCCACAGGCCACCTCTGCCCCGTGCTTTCCCTCCCACCACCACCTCACCATGCCTCACTTTCTGCTTCCCTCCCTCTTCCTTCTATGCTGTCTTTAGTATTCAGTCCCTGTCAGATTATGCAAATTAACCACCATCTTTGTTGGGCTAATTTGCATACTCAATCTGATTGGCTGGTTGTGTAGTGGGGTGATGGCTAATTTGCATGCTTCTCTTTTATTATTGTAGTTAAAAGAAGTTAAAGATGTATAACTGGGCTTTATGAATAATAAGGGGGGAAATCATCATGAATATCTATAATTAATACTGGTCTAGTTTTTAGACCTTTGTGCTATGTAGTCATTTTATGAAATTTAATTAGTAATTGCAGTGATTTTAAACACCTGGGTTTCCTTTGTAAGCTCTATAAAAATCTTTAGGAAATAAGAATTAAAGAATGCATGATGGCGGAAACCAGTTTGGCTCAGTGGTAGAGCGTCGGTCTGTGGATTGAAAGGTCCCAGGTTCGATTCCGGTCAAGGGCATGTACCTGAGTTGTGGGCTCATCCCCAGTAGAGGGTGTGCAAGAGGCAGCTGGTCGATGTTTCTCTCTCATAGACGTTTCTATCTCTCTAAATCTCTCCCTTCCTCTCTGTGAAAAATCAATAAAATATATTAAAAAAAAAAGAATGCATGATGGTGAACTGAAGTGAAGTGGATGGGAATATAGAATTACACTTATATGATTCTCAGCTATACTGAATTCTTCTGAAATAGAAATTACATAAGAAAGCATTGCCAGAACTTTGGAAACAGTTTTAATGACAGAATGTTTTTTGAAATAGTATTTTAATATGTATGCATTATAAAATTCAAAGCATAATTAATTATGTCAAATTAAATATTTAATTTGGAAGGGCAGAATATGTTCTTGAATATTTGAGAGATTGAAATGTGTATTTTCTCTCTAATCAATGTGCAAACATTTATTCAGCATCCAAAAGCTGAAGCCCTGCTCGCTTCATTGAAAACAGAATTATAAAACATACTGGCTGGTACTTTATATTACTATAATAAAATTTTGGCAGATTGCTATTATTAAAGCAGCAACATAAAAGTAGTGCTTAAGGTGAGAGGCAAAGAGCATTTCAGCACAGCTTCATTTATGAAATATGGTAAATTAAAAGGCACGGATACTTCTAATTTTGACACCTCTCCCTGTAGGTTGAAGAATGTTTTATTTGGCCTACCTCAATTCACAATTAATTATAAATTTGCTAGTTTACAAGTTTAAAGGGATGCTTTTAACTCTAATATTGTAGGTTTGATTTAAACAACTTTGCATTTTCATCCACCAACTGAGATGGACCAAATAAGTGGCCTTACTGAGGTAGTATATGCTTTTTTAATTGGATTTTTCAGTCAGCCTCAACATTGTCACAGACTGTAGGGCCTCCTGGGCACACCTCCTCATTCCACTCTGTCTCCCCATGTGATGATCCTCTCAAAGTTCTGCTCCTGCTCCCAGGTTCACTTTGTTTATTTTTTCAAAAAATATTTCTAAAGACCTCATTCTGTAATGCAGTTTAAAGAAAAGCTTAAGGCCACCGACTTATTTTCTGTTGCCTAAATATTAAACACTTTGTGAAGCAGGCAATCCCCCCCCCCTTTTTTTTAACACTGATAGCACAGCTTCATTTATGAAATATGATAAATTGTGACTAGTGATGTGTGTTATCCAGGATAAAGTCAGAGATTCAACTAAGCCTCTAATTCTGAAGTACAAGAAGTGTGTAAGGTATGCTTGTGATGTGTCCGATGAAAGCATTTTGTTTCAAAAAGAAGTTTTAGTTTGTTGTTCATCTTTCTGGGGTATCTTTCCCCTTGTATTAGCAGAGAATTCAATACAGGTTTCACAACATTTTAAATAATGATAAAACATACATGAAAAAATCAAATGTTTAGTTCTCTATATTTTTATTTATTAAATATGAATTCCTACAAAAGCCATAGCTTGAGCGATTTTAAAGCTTGGGAGGGTGGGGAGTAATAAAGATGATTTTAAATGACCATGTGGAAAGTGTAATATCCAAGTGTTATAATCATGGAGAACCTAGTCTGATAGGACATGTAAGGAAACAAAAGCAATTTGGATTGCATACTTAGTCAATGAAACTCCTAAAAGGTGTCATGATTTATGTGAAAGAAAACTAAAAGTGACCATTGTTTTCTTAGAATTTAAAGTTAGTAGGAGTTTCACTTAGTAATTAGAGTCTGTGCTAAGAACAGTTTGCCAAAATAATGCTTGGTGTGAATTAATCCATGGTGTTCAAATACTTCACCACAGGTTTTACATAATGTGCAGCTAATGGAAACACCAAAAACTAGACTGTTCTAGATAGAGTTGGCTGGTAGCATTTACAAATGACAAACTAAATTTTTGTTCTAAGGGGATTATGGACTTAATGAGTGCACTCTACAACGTGCCAAAATGTATGATAAGGAAAAACAATTAAGCAAGACAATGTAACTACCTATTGATGCTTAATAGAAATGCTTATGTATTCATTAAGTTTAGAAGATGGGAAACTTAGTTCTGTGTCTTAATTCATTCCACTTATGTGTAGGTGGGAATTAGGTTTAATGAGTTTTAATATTATCCTTGAATTTGATGTATTTATCTTTATCTAGGACACTTAGCTCCCAACTACCTTATATAATATAGTAAAAAGAAGATAAATTCTTCTTTTGCTTTCATCTGTTCTTGAAAAAAAAAATCATTGATTATATAGAGTTTGGAATTAGCGTCATTTTCTATTTCTTGGGATTTATTCAGAAATGGCAGACTGGGATTTCTAGGGACATTCTTTTCAGTAATGGATGGTTTCTTTTTTCTTCCTTTTCCCCCATTCGTGTGTGTGTGTGTGTGTGTGTGTGTGTGTGCACGCGCGCGCGCGCTTAGGAAAATGGGGCAGAACTTTAGAACTACATTTAGGGGCCAGTTTGTTTTTTTAAATTTTTTTTAAATTTAAATTCTTTATGGTATAAAGTATTACATATGTCTCCTTTTTCTACCATTGACCTCTCTCCAGCCACTCCCATCCCCAACACATGCCCTTGCCCCCCTGCTGTCTGTATCCATTGGTTATGCTCATATGTATGCATACAAGTCCTTTGGTTGATCTTTTAAACCCCCAGCCCCTGCCTTCCCTCATAGATTGGGCAGTCTGTTCTATGCTTCTATAACTCTGGTTGCATTTTTGTTAATCAGTTTATTTTGTTCATTATATCCCACATATGAGTGCGATCATGTGATATTTATCTTTCTCTTACTTGCTTATTTCGCTTAACATAATGCTCCCGAGGCCCATCCATGCTGTTGGCAAATGGTAAGAATTCCTTCTTTTTTTGCTATAGCGTAGTATTCCATTGGGTATATATACCAAGTTTTTTTTTTAATCCACTCATCTGCTGATGGGCACTTAGGCTGTTTCTAAATCTTAGCTATTGTAAATTGTGCTATGAACATAGGGGTGCATATGTCCTTTCTGATTGGTGTTTCTGTTTTCTTGGTATATATTCCTAGATGTGGGAAGCTCCATTTTTAATTTTTTTTGAGAAAACTTCATACTGTTCTCCACAGTGGCTGCACCAGTCCGCATTCCCACCAGCAGTGCAATAGGGTTCCTTTTTCTCTGCATTCTCTCCACCACTTGTCATTTGTTGATAATAGCCATTCTGACAGGTGTGAGATGGTACAGCATTGTTGTTTTGATTTGTAACTCTTAGATAATTAATGACTTTGAGTATGTTTTTCATATGCCTCTTGGCCTTCCTTATATCCTCTTTTGAAAAGTATCTATTTAGGTCCTTTGTCCATCTTTTGATTGCATTATCTTCCTTTGTTAAGTTGTATGAGTTTCCTATAAATTTTGGAGATTAAACCCTTATCAGAGATTACATTGGCAAATATGTTCTCCCATGCAGTGGGCTTTCTTGTTGTTTTGTTGATGGTTTCTTTTTCTGTGCAGATGTAGTCCCATTTGTTTATTTTAAGAAACAAATGGGACTACATCTAAAGGGCTTGTTATCAGATGAGTGTTATATAACTTTTGCTGTTAAATAAAATAAAAACTGCAAAATTTGCTCATTTTTTAACATAGTTTCTGAAATTTTACAGTTGGGTGGAGCTATCACATATTTTACAAATATATTTTAAAAAATGATTCGAGAGAAAGAGAAGAAGGGAGAGAGGGGGAAACATCCATTTGCTTTTCTATTCAACCATGCATTCCTTGGTTCCTTCTTGATTATGCCTTGATCAAAGATTGAACCCACAACCTTGGAATATGGGAATGACTCTCTAACTAACTGAGCTACTAGGCCAGGCCAAAATATCCTTTTAAATATTTATAGTTTTTCTAGGAAACAAAAGAAAAACTAAATAAAAATTGCACATTCTTCTGTCACTCATTTAGCTTTTCTTTCTTTCTATCTATCTATCTATCTATCTATCTATCTGTCTGTCTGTCTGTCTGTCTGTCTGTCTGCCTGCCTGCCTGCCTGCCTGCCTGCCTGCCTGCCTATCTATCTATCTATCTATCTATCTATCTATCTATCTATCTATCTATCTATCTATCTATTATCTATCATCTATAAAAGCCTATGCAACCGAACAACCAAAGGACTGGTTAACTGGTCACTGTGACACATACTGACCACCAGGGGGCAGATGCTTAACACAGGAACTACCTTCTAGTGGGCAGTGTGCTCCCAGAGCAGGAGTGTGGCTCAGCTGACTGATGGGTGCCAAACTCTGGGCTCAGGGCTGGCAAGTGCAGCTGCAGTGGCACCAGCTTCTTCCGCCTCTGTGGCAGCACTACAGGGCAGCAGCAGCAGGTACAGCAGGGCCAGGATTTTCAGGAATGGTGCAGCACTCATTTCGGGCTTGGGATCCTACCCAGCTGCCTGCCACTTTGAGCACTACTACATCCCTTGGGGGATGTCAGACTGCCAGCCTGCGAGGATTGGGCTGAAACTGGATGTCCAACATCCCTCCAGGTGTCCTGGATTGCGAAAGGGTGCAGGCTAGGCTGAGGAACCTCACCAGTGCACAAATCTGTGCACCGGGCCTCTAGTCTAGGGGTGTCGAACTCAATCAGAGAAGGGGCCAAAATCTAAAATCCAGCCTAAATCGCGGGCCGAATGGTTTACTGAACAGTCATAAACTGACAATGTCATAAACTGACAGCGGAGTGCAGTGATGACAGCGCAGTGTGGGCCACATTGCAAGGCCTGGTGGGCTGGATTTGGCCCGCGGGCCTTGTGTTTGACACATGTGCTCTAGTCTATAAATAGAATGGTATCATATATTGATACCATCAATATATGGTACATATATTGAAAGCCATCATAAATAGAATGGCTTTCTAAGGTGACATTTTTAGTTAACTATATTTTGAATACCTTTTAATATTATTAAATATTTTTCTAAAACTAATAAAATGGCTGCAGTTTAATAGATATACTATAGAATAGCAGTGGCCAACTTTCAGACCACCAGTGGTCCGCGGACCACCAGTTAACAATCACTGCTATAGAATAAATTCTACCACAATATATTTATCTAATATATCATTGAACATTGAAGTAACTTACTCATTCCCTTCCTCCCTTCCTTCCTTTCTTCCTTTAATACTACAAAGACTACTGCTGTGAGAATGTTAGTTAACTACAGGCACATGGTTAACTATGTCCCAGCTAAGTGTTTTATAACATTAACTTATTTAACATCACATATGTTTAGATACTACAACCATTATCCTGTTTTATCCATAAAGAAACCAAGACTTAGAGTAGTCTTTAAAGTCTCTCTGGCTTCAAAGCTTATAATCTTAATCAGCAAGCATACTGCCTCTCTTTTTAAAAAATAGAACTGTGCTGATTGAATGCTTTGATTAGTATGGTTGAATAAGAGGTTTCTTAGGAAGATATGTGACTTCAATGATTAATGAAGAAGGTCAGGAAGTAAAAAAGGGAATCAGAGAGAGTTCCTGTCTTGGCTTACTTAAGCCCAAGCTGCTGCAGGTTCCTACTATACACTATATAACTTCTTTCTCTGGCTCTCTCATTTCTGACTTCAATTATAATAGTTTAACTTCTCTGTCATGAGTTAGCCATAGTTCAATAAGGTTTTTCTTAATATAATACAAATTTAAGATGGTAGATAATTGCATCATGAAATTGTGAACAATTTTAGTTTAGATGTCAGGAAAAGGAATATCTGTAGCAATTAAGGTTAAAGGGTCCACAGAACAAAGTGGAATGATTCACCACCTAAATTAGTCTTCTATCTGCTATGTTTTATCCTTATATGAAAAAGGTTTAAAATATTTTGGGAAACTGATGCTGAATTTTCTTATAATTTTAGCAAGTATACATCACAATTATGTTATTTTTCTTTATAGATCAGTATTAAAATTTCTTACTTGAATATTTAACATGATTGGAAAAACTAGATAACATTCTTCCTTCATTTGCCTCTTTTCACTATAAAAATATTTTTTCTGCTTATTAATTAAAAAAAATATATATTTTCTGCTTTGAAAAGAAAGAAGCAATTTTAGAAAATATTGATCAGGTTTTCATATCTGGTAGTTGTCTTCCTTAATATTTAATAAACCACTTATAGAATTATAATTAAATTATTTTCAGAAAATAATTTACATTAAGGACAGCATGGTGTCTGTGAAGCTCAATTTTTAGAATATGTGTTTTTGGAAAGCAAAGATTCATATATTGAGTAAAATTATAAAATTTATATTGAATTTTTATAGAATTTCATTTGGTTTTAATAAAAATCTATAATTACATTATAAAAATAAACTTTGAAGTCATATATACTCATTTTGTTAAAATATTAATAATGATGTGCAAAACATGTTACAAATTACATTTTGTTTGGGCCTTTCTATCCTCTTGAAAGAAACTTAAGTTTCTTATTCATTGGCCTACATGAGATTATAGACCAAAAAGCACCATAAATTTCTGAATTGATTTAAAAAAAAAAATGCAACTTCACTTTTAGACTACTATGAATATTACTGTTGTAAATATAAGAAATTTAACTTTCTCAGAAGTTTCATCTCCTGTATTATCTCTTGAGAAAGTTAAAAAAATATATCTCAAGAGCCTATTATACTGTTCCTGTGTTTGATTAACATCATAAGATTTTTCTGTGTTAAAATGTGAAGTCTTTAAAATCATGGGGATCATTTCCTTGCTTGTTTTTTTTGTTGTTGTTGTTTGTTTTGTTTTTTGTTTTTTGTTTTTTGTTTTTTTTTTATCCACACTGTAATTTTTTTATTATAGAGGAATCCTTTAAGAGTTACATCTTCATTAGGTTTTTAGTAAATATGCCAAGGAATTTTCCACAGTTGCTCTTGGAGAAATGTTTTCATGTACTTGCTAGCCAGTTTCTAACATCTGGAAGGAGCCTGCACTACTAGTTGGTGTGGAGCTGGCATATAAAAAGTTGAACCATTTTTTTAATTTCTTTTAAAAGTATCTCTTTCTCAGGAGGACCCCAATATCACCTTAAGGTTTATTGACTCCCCAGGAGCAATCATAAGACTCAGCATTTCAGTCATGGCAATGATCTATTACAGACAAAGGAGAGGGTGCCCCCAGAGATGTCTGGGAGGAACCAAGCACCAGCTTCCAGAGTCCCCTTCCAGTGAAGTCACACAGGAAGTCCTTGATTCCTTCAGCAATGAGTTGACACAGGCATGGAACATTGTCAACCATGGAAGTTTCTTAGATGCTCAACAACCAGAGTTTTATAGGGTGATGGTTATGTAGTCTCCTTCTGCCTACCCATACAAAGTTATAGACACTGGAAGATGTTAAGTATAAACTAGATTATTTATACACAAAGTGTAGGCAGAGTGAGCCTTTCAACCACGTTGGGAATGGTGGAAACCCTCCTGAAATTCATGGTCTCCACCACGAACATATTATATTTTTGAGCAAATCACTTCTACATTTTCAAATCTAAATTTTCTTCTCTTTTAAATGACAATATATCTAGTTAATATTATAAATAATTTCTGATTATCTAGTAATTGAAATCTAAATTTTATATAGCTTTATTTTTTGGTCTATGTAGGTTTTTAATTACTTTTTACTCTAGCTTTCATTGGTGGTTTAATATACTAGTAGATGAGGGTTAGAGGCTTCTATTGCACTTAAGTTATTCCTGTTATGCTTTTTCCAACTTTAATACTTTTCATATCCATATGCAAAGTTGTGTCTCATATATTAAAAATCCAAATGGAGAAATTATATTATTGACTGCATAGTATTGAAGACAACAGGGCCCAACTGGTGTGGCTCTGTGGTTGAGCATCAACCTATGAACCAGAGGTCACAGTTTGATTCCTACTTAGTCAGGGCATATGCCTGGGTTGCAGGCTCAATTCCCAGTAGGGTGTATGCAGAAGGCAGCCAGTCAATGATGCTATGTCACCATTGACATTTCTATCTCTCTCTCCCTCTCCTTTCCTCTCTGAAAGCAATAAAAGTATATTTAAAAAAAAATAAAGACAATATATATGAAAGGTATTAAAAAGGCAAGTATTAAATTCCTATTTAACAGAGGAGAGCACAGTAACTTAGAATAATTAACCTGTAAATATCTGCACAGGTAATATATCATGTGGCCTAAATAGAATGTAGTTCTAACTACCTGACAGGTTATTCTTAGAGACTTTTTTTTTTCATGCTGTGCCTTTGGTGACTGGAGCATAAGTGTGGCTCAATAAATGGTAGATGGATAATAGTTGTATGAACTTGGGACAATTTATTCATTCTCTCATTCAACAAACCTTTCTGAGAACACAGTTATCAAAAAAATTCTTCATTCTAATATTCTGCTATGATTTGATTGATGGTTTTTATAATTACCTTTTGTGTTTTCAATTCATCTTGGACCTGGCTTTTGCTGTTAGAAACTTCATCCCTTTTCCTTAGAACATTAGTTTTGTGCCTTTTTCTACCAGTTTCTCCTTTACTAGACTCACTTCTCTCAGGGAACTGGGGGGATGGCTACCTGGTAAATTATAAATTTCATTTGGTCTCCTGGTTCACTTTTATGTACCATTCTAGTTTAGAACACAGAAACATTTCACTTTGTCCCTGTTCAAGCCGTCTTTGAGACAGAAGCTCCCAAAATCATAATTTCAAAGAAAAACCCTATGATAGAATAAAAGAAAGCAATTTACCATTTTCAAATCAGTGGCCACTCTGGTGGAAAATGTGTTCAAGGGTTCTTATAAGTGAAAGAGAATTATGGTGCTACTGTATTATTTCTTACAATACTTTAAATGTCCTGTACTTCCATTTCCCTTTTTAGCTGGACTTGGAAAAAAGCTCTTTAGGTACAGTTAGAGAATTTTATTTTGTTTAAAAGTTCTTTGGCAATATAGAAATAATTCTATTTTGAAAATATTTTTTTAGAGCTACAAGGTAAATAAACACTGTAACTTATTTTTTGGTATTGTACCTGTTAAGTTATTTCAAAAGATGCATATAATCTTTATTAATAAAAGCATAACATGCTATTTAGACCAAACGAACTTCAGGACATCATTCTGGACATTCTTCTGGACAGCCACATTGACAGAGACTGAGGCAGAGGTGGTTAGGGGTGATCAGGTGAGCAGGGGAGCAGTTAGAGGGCAATCAGGCCAGCAGAGCAGCAGTTAGGGAGAGATTAGGCAGGCAGAGAAATTAGGGGTGATCAGGCAGGCAGGCAGAGGCATTTAGGGGCAATCAGGCAGGCAGGCAAGTGGTTAGGAACCAGCTATCCTAGATTGTGAGAGGGATGTTCAACTGCCAGTTTAGGCCCAGTTCCTGTGGGATCGGGCCTAAACTGACAGTCAAACATTCCCCAAGGGGTCCTGGATTGGAGAGGATGCAGGCCTGGCTGTCCCCCTCTGTAAGAATTTTGTGCACCCGTCCTCTAGTGGAATATAAAAAGTAATTACAACATGAAAATATTATATGCTGACATCAAGAGTCTGTTTTGGAATTGTATCTTGTAATTTTAGTGCCATATTTAATAAAGCACATTTATAGTTCTTTACTTAACTATTTGGCATCATATGAAGGATATGTTTTTAAACATTAGTAATTTGAAGTTTTATTATTAAATCTATTCATATAAATTTAAATTTTATGCTTTGAGATGTTCTGTTCTCTCATTGATGTTTCTATCTATCTCTCCCTCTCCTTTCCTTTTGTCTCTGAAAATAAATGAAATATAAGTTTAAAAAAGTCTTGCATAGTATGTGGTCCCCAACATTTCCCCAAAAATTGGTTTATTATTATTATTATTATTAATAAATAGATACTTGTAAGATTTTTTCATCCTTTGAGTATTTTTCTTTGAAGTTACATAAACTTTACTACAAATGTGAAATCTAAAATAAAAATTACCTCAGCTGTGTTTATTCAATATTATTTCTGTTTGGAGTGTTTATAGTTACAAAATATATAAATAAATCCATATAAAATTGAAATTATAAGGTAGGTGGTATCAATTTGTGAATGCATTTTAAATGTTCATGTCATTTTTTAGCTACCATGTCCTCTTTTGAAAAGCAAAGAAGTTCATTGATATAGTGTTCACAAATACACTAATCTCTACCTTTTCTGTCCTCTGGTTTCAATACAACAGATTAATAATTTAATTATTGATATTAATAATTTGATTATTTGTGTACTCTGTAAAGATCACTACCCAGGTCTTATGAATGATTCTAAGACATTAGTTTTGGAGGTACAAGGAAGTTTTATTAGTACAATAGCACAGATTAGAACTCAGTTTGAATCAGTTACATAGAATTTTGTTTTGCCACAGTACATTGCCATAAAACATGGTCTCTGACCTGAAGTTTCATGCACATATGAAAAGTTCATATGTGATGAGTGATTGAGTGATTTAGTAACTGTTAAAAACAAAAGAAGATAAGTGAAAAGGACTTATCCATTTAAGAAGGCAATGCATGATTAGCTGTCAAATCATGCTTAGCAATGCAAAAGACACTATGACATGTTTTGTGATTTTTATTAGCACTGTTATATGTTTATATCTCTGGGACATGTTTGCTTTGGAATGTCTTATTTCCTCATTTAGACTGTAAGCTCATGTTGGTAGGAACCATTATTTTATTTTATTTTTTAAATATATTTTATTGATTTTTTACAGAGAGGAAGGGAGAGAGATAGAGAGCTAGAAATGTCAATGAGAGAGAAACATCGACCAGCTGCCTCCTGCACACCCCCTACCGAGGATGTACCCACAACCAAAGTACATGCCCTTGACCGGAATTGAACCTGGGACCTTTCAGTCCACAGACCGACGCTCTACCACTGAGCCAAACCGGTTTCGGCTCATTATTATTAGTTTTCTGTATACCCTGAGATATGACGTAAGGCACAATTATTGAAAATCCTTGTGGATTAGTCTTTATTATCATTATCCCTTTTTAAAAAGTAAGTTATTTTCTAACATATAGTTGAATTAGTCTTTATACAGGATACTTTTTAAATTATACTATAATTAAATCTATATTGAAATGTTTTCAACATCTTACATAAAAAAGTAAATCACCTCATTCATGTCACACCTTCTCAGTCAAAAAATATGCCACCAGTGATTGATAATATTATAACTTTAATGAATGTTATTATATTAAAATTTAATATTTTCAAACAAAAATTGCAGAAGAAAGCATATTGCAGCCAAAACCAATTTGGCTCAGTGGATAGAGCGTTGGTCTGTGGACTGAAAGGTCCCAGCTTCGATTCCAGTCAAGGGCATGTACCTTGGTTGCGGGTACATCCCCGGTGGGGGGTGTGCAGGAGGCAGCTGGTCGATATTTCTCGCTCTCTATCATATTTCTAGCTCTCTATCATGTTTCTGGCTCTCTATCACTCTTCCTTCCTCTCTGTGAAAAATCAATAAAATATATTTTTTAAAAAGAAAGCGTATTGCATACACATTATATTTGTGAAAAACCAGCTTTATTTGTATTTTTTAAATAAGAAATCCTCCTTTCAATAAGGAAAAAGTATCAATCCAAGCAGAACTCATTAAATGTCTAAAGTTAATAATGTAAGTATAACATAGAAATTAAAAATAGTGACATTTAAAAAAAGCAAACTATTTGAAGAATAATCCTATCTAATGAAAAAGTAATATGCAAATAGACCGTACCTCTGCAACACCCACGAGTCATGCCCACCAGCCAATCAGGAGCGGGTATGCAAATTAACCCAACCAAGAGAGCCACAGTCTTGGGTTTCCTTGGCAATGGAGGAAGCCAAGCTTTTTGCCTGCCCTCGCCTGCCCTGGCCTCCACTTTAGACTACAAAGTTTCAATTATAAAAGATAAATTAATCCCAACAAAAATTGCAGCAGCCACTGGAGAGAGCAGGAGGCTTGAGATGCCCCTGTCAATGGAGGAAGCCAAGTTTTCACAGCCCTGGCCTGCCTTGGCCTCTGCTTAAGGCTTCAACGTTTCATTTATAGAAGATTAATAAATCACAACAAAAATGGCTGCAGCCATGGAGCAAGCAGGAGGTTTAGCTCTGCTGAAGGCTGCAAAGTTTCAATTATAGAAGATAAATAAATCCCAGATACCAGGGCCTCCACTTGGGTTGCTGGGGGGTGTGGCCAGCCTGCAAACCACCACAGGCCTCTCACCCAGGCCGCCCCATGCCCCAAGGGAACCCCCACTCTGATCTGGGACACCCTTCAGGGCAAACCAGCCAGCCCCCACCCATGCACCAAGTCTCTATCCTATCTAATCCTATCGAATAAAATAATCATATGCAAATTAACCATCACTCCAACACACAAGATTGCTGCCCCCATGTGGTCAAAGATCATGCTCCTAAGTGCACACAAAATGGCCACCACAAGATTGCCAGCAGGCGAGGGCAGTTGTGAGGGACTAGGCCAGCTGGGGAGGGCAGTTGTGGGCAATCAATCCAGCAGGGGAGGACAGTTGGGATTGACCAGGACTACAAGGGAGGGCAATTGGAGGTGATCAAGCCTGCAGGGGAGGGCAGTTAGGAGTGACCAGACCAGCATATGAGGAAAGTTGGGGGTGACCAGGCCTTCAGGGAAGTGCAGTTGTGGGGGATCCAGCCTGCAGGGGAGAGCAGTTGGGAGGGACCAGGCCTGTAGGAGTGGGAAGTTAGGATGACCAGGCCTGAGGGGAGGGCAGTTAGGGGTGACCAGGCCTGCAGGGGAGGGTAGTTAGGGGCAAACAGGCTGGCAGAGGAGCAGTTAGGCTTCAATCATGCTGGCAGGGGAGTGGTTATGGGGTGATCAGGCTGGCAGGCCAAAGTGGTTATGGGCAATCCTGAAAGCAGGCATGTGAGCAGTTGGGAGATAGCAGTTCTGGATTGTGAGAATGATGACCGACTGCCCGTTTAGGCCCAATCCTGGGATCAGGCCTAAACAGGCAGCCAGACATCTCTCGAGGAGTCCCAGATTGCAGACTGGGCTGAGGCACACACACTCCTGTGCATGAATTTCATGCACCGGGCCTCTAATTTACATATAAAAGCACTCATTCTAATTATGAAGTTAAATTAATTTTGACAAATATGAGTAGCCTTGTAACTATCACTACATATTTGCAATAGATGTTTCAAAGTCCTGCCTACCAATGCCATAATTTCTCATTTCAAGACCTGTTGCTACTGTCTGATTTTTCTCCTGGTGATGGATGTTCTTTCCCTATTTCTGCACAGGTCTAATATTTTTGATTACGGGATAATGTGAGGTTTGTTGTTTTAAAGATTGTTGAAATTTGTTTTGATAGCCAGTTAAACTATGATAAGCTATTCAGATGGGTTTTAAATACAGTTTATCCTTGGCTGGTTTGCCTCTACTGCTGCCTTGCAATGTTTTTAGGTTCTCAACTGAATGCCTTGGGTATTCAAGGATCTCTCTTCATTTTCCCCAGTTAGTAAGAGCTTTGTGAACTATTCCGCTTACAACTCTCCCAGCTTGTTTTTTTTTTTTTTGCTCAGGCTCATGGAGTTTCATCCTGTATGTGAACAACTTATTATTGAACAGACAACTCAGAGAACCCCTGAGCAGCTTCCTAGTGCTTTTATTCCATGTATCTTTGTCAAGTGTAATTCTCAGCCCTGCAAATTCTAGCTTCCCCATCGTTCCCAATCACTAATGTCTGTTTCTTCACTTCAGTGATACTCTTTACTTTCTTGGTTTCTACCTTATGGTGCTACACTCTGGAAGGTGCTTTTGTAACATTTGTTGATTTCCATGGTGGGAACCGCTGGGCCATTCTCACTTGGTTAATTTCAAGCTCTCAGGATGACATTATTCACACAGGGTTGGGGAGAAAATCACACAATCAGTTCTTTTGAGCAGTGCAACCTGGCTCCAGTATACCTCTAACCTTAGAATTTATGCCATTTAAGTCCTTTTTGAAATAAAGTGCCTTTTTGAGGAATGCATAATTACGTATGAATTTTATTTATTTATTTATTTATTTATTTATTTATTTATTTATTTATTTATTTTTATAAATCTTTATTGTTCTTCCACTTCCTAAATAACCCCCTTCAGCAATTCATGTAATTCTGGTTTGGTGGTGATGAACTCTTTTAGCTTTTTTTTATTTGTGAAGCTCTTTATCTGGCCTTGGATTTTGAGTGATAGCTTTGCTGGGTAGAGTATTTTTGGCTATAGGTTCTTGCTATTCATCACTTTGAATATTTCTTGCCATTCCTGTCTGGCCTGCATGGTTTTTGTTGAGAAATCAGCTGACAATCATATGGGTGTTTCTTTATAGGTAACTACCTGCTTTTCTCTTGCTGCTTTTAATATTCTCTCTTTGTCTTTTGCTCTTGGAATTTTAATTATGATGTGTCTTGGTGTGGTCCTCTTTGGATTCCTTTTGTTTGGGGTTCTGTGCGCTTCCTGAACTTGTAAGTCTATTTCTTTCCCCAGGAGGGGGAAGTTTCTGTCACTATTTCTTCCAGTATTCTTTCAGTATCTTGCTCTCTCTCTTCTTCTGGGATCCCCATAATTCTGATGTTGGTTCGCTTGAAATTTTCCCAGAGGTTTCTTACACTATCTTCAACTTTCTGGATTCTCTTTTCTTGCTTCTGTGGAGGAGTGTCCTCTGGCTCTTTGTGTTCTAAATCTTTGTCTTGATTCTTGCAATCTTCCATTCTGTTTTTAGGACTCTGTGTAATATTTTTTATTTCAGACAATGTTTTCTTCATTTCTAGTTGATCCCTTATTATTTCTAGTTGCTCCCTTTTCATATCCTCATAGGTCTCATTTTATCTGCCTTTTTTAGGATATTCTTGAATAATCTAATAACTGTAGTTTTGAACTCAATGTCCAATCTTTTCTTTTCCTCCATCTCCTTCCTTTATGTCCTTCCTCTTGTCTGGATTTTAGTTGTTTCCCTGATTTGATGGAATAGTTTTGTGTGCTAGGTGTTCTGGTAGAGTCCAGTAGCACAGCCTTCCCAGTTACCTGTGGTGGACAGTCTTAGTGTAGCCCTTTGTGGGCTGTGTGTGCAGTCTTGTTGTTAAGCCTTGCTTATTGTTCGTATCACTGGGAAGTGTTGATCTCCAAGCCAATTGGCTGTGAGTATCAGCAGTGTCTCAGCTAGGAGGGCTTCTGTACTCCGCTTGGATGAGGCGGAGTCTCGGGGTGGCGCAGACAATCTTTGGTTCACTGTCAGTCTCGCCTTAGAAAAGTCCTGTTTGTGGAGAGTTTCAGAAGATTGGTTGCAGGCGCGCGAACCTCTTTGGTAAAGGCACAGACAAGCTTTGGATTCCGGCCAGTCCCTCTTTAGAGAAAGCCAGCCTCTGGGAGAGCTTCTGTGCTCAGCTTGGATAGGGCAGAGTCTCAGGTTTGTGCAGACCTATGAATTTTAAGTAATTTTTTCAGGTTTGCTTAATAGTTGTTGTTTTATTACAAAATTTTTATTCATCTTCTAACTAAATTGGGCCAATTGATATAGTTTTATGACTTAATTAGTACCTTATTAAAAGCTTTTTTAAAAATTCCAAGAAGAGGCAAGTTTTAAAAACATTTATATAAATTTGATAAAAGTTTCCTTACATTCATAATGTTACATAAAATTTTATCTTACACAGTACTTTCTATGTATTGTATTTTTTTTAAGCCTGTCTTGTAATGATTATTTTAACTTTGCATCAGCTATCCTTTCTGGAAAATTATTAGATAATTCTGTTACTTTATGGCAAAGTGAGTAGTAATGAATGCTTTTTCTTTTCTATGTGTAACATAGATAAAAGTATGTTACAAATATTATTTTAAGCATAATATTTTAGAATTGAATGTCATGATAAAGAAATATGATCACCAAATAATAGTGTTCTGTTATGCAATTATTTAGATAATGTTTTTTTAATTGAGTTATAATTTACTAGAGGCCTGGTGCATGAAATTCGTGCATTGGGGGGGGGGGGTCTCCTTAACCCAGTCTGCACCCTCTCTAATCTAGGACCCCTTGGGTGATGTTTAACTGCTGGTTTAGGCCAGATCTCTAAATTGGGCCTAAACGGGCAGTCAGGCATCCCTCTCACAATCCTGAATTGCTGGCTCCTAATAGATCACCTGCCTGACTGCCTGGTTGCCCTTAACCACTTAGTCCCCCCACCCCCGCCAGCCTGGTCACCCCTAACTGCCTGCTACCAACTGCCCCCTCCATGCTGGCCTGGTCACTCCTAACTGCCACTCCCCGCCCCCCCTCCCCCCCCCCCCGCCTGGTCGCCCCTTACAGACACCCTTGCTTGCCTGGGTGCCTCTTACTGCTCCCCCTACTGCACTCCCTCTGCTGGCCTGGTCATCCCTAACTGCCATCCCCAGCGAGCCTGGTTGCCTCTTACTGCTCCCCCTTGCTGGCCTGGTCTCCTCTCATGGCCCTCCTGCTGGCCTGGTCACCCCACGCAGCCTGCTCTTCAGTTATTTGTTCATCCCTCACTAAACCCCCCACTGTCTTGGTCACCTCGTGCAGCCTGTTTGTTCAGTTGTTTGGTCATCCCTCACTAACCCCCCTGTGGCCTGGTAGTAGACAACCATCTTGTGAGGGTGTGAGGGTCAATTTGCATATTACCTCTTTATTATATAGGATATGCAGTGCAGTATTGAGACATTAGGTATAGCTATCAATCAGATTTGATGAATGTATATCAAGTTTATAAATATTTCCATTACTTCATTAAGTGTCCCTTTCTAGTAAATTCTTTCCACAAAAGCAAATATCTTTCACAGTTAGGTGGGCCTTGTATAGGATTTCAAATAAATGTACCCTTGGCAACTTTCACTCAGCATAATATTTTTGAGGTCCATCTATGATGTTGCTTATGCTAGTAGATTGCTTCATTTTATATCCTAATATTTATGAAAGCAAAAAGTTTATGTAGCCATTTTCCCCTTGATGAATATCCAGGTTATTTCCAGTTGTGGACTATTATGAATGAAGATGGTTTAAATATGTAAGGGATTTCTGTTGACATATATTTTCATTTATTTTGAATATTAATGAAGAATATAATTATTGTGTCCTAAGGCTGATATATATTCACTTTTTTAAGAAACTGACAAATGTTTTTCCAAATTGGTCATTCAATTTAAGTTAAGGCCTGGGGTGGGGGATTGCTGGGAGAAGTCAATGAGGAAAAATATTGGACATATGTAATACTTTCAACAATAAAGATTTAAAAAAAGGTAACTTCTCAAAATATGTTACTTAACTTAGTATTAGACATTCTCAGTTTTCTCAGTCAAATCCAAAACTTTAAAACATAATGAATTGATGAGATTCAAGTAGTATTTTATAGATAATTTGGTCTGAATTAAAAATACAACAACATTATATCATTGGAAAAATTATGAAATCTGTAAACACTTAAAGATTTCTACCTAAAATATACATGTCTGGCTTTCTCCTATCACTTCCACTTCTTCAGTGTCTTTGGGACCTTGTGGTAAATTCTTTGAATTATGCTATGTGATTATAGGTTTAAGTAAAGCCTAAGAATTTCCTAATTAGGGATGGGTTTGCCTAATAATCACTACTTATCAGTGATTATAATTATTAGAAATAAGTGACTTTTCTTGGTCTGATTTTTAATACCTTAACTTTATGAATATTGTAACCAGATGTGTAAACTGGAAATTTTGTGCAAAAATGGCCAGAAATTCCAGAGATGAATATATTGGGTCGGCAACTAAGTAATTGCGGATTTTTTAAAGAAAATCAAAGACAATTTTTTCATGGAACTAAATAACTTTATTCTGTAATGTATTGCCCATTTTGATCAATGACCTTTTGCCATCTTTCAGGCAGCATCATAATCCCACGTTCAAAAAACTTCTGGTTTTTATTAGCAAAAAACTGAATCAGGTACGATTTGACATCATCATCATTATTGAAATTTTTACCATTCAAGGAGTTTTGTAAAGATCGAAACAAAAAGTAATCAGATGGTGCAAGGTCAGGACTATATGGTGGATGTGGCAAAACATCCCAACCAAGCTCCATTAATTTTTGCCGAGTGACCAAAGATGTGTGTGGCCTTGCATTGTCATGATGGAATACAACACCTTTTCGATTTGTCAATTCGGGCCGCTTTTCTTCAACTGCATTGTTTAATTTCGTTAGTTGTTCAATGTAGACATCAGAATTGATCGTTCGGTTGGGTGGTAAGAGTTCAAAGTAGACAATTCCTTTGTAATCCCACCAAACTGATAACAAAACCTTCTTTTGATGAATATCAGCTTTTGATGTTGTTTGAGTTGGTTCACCTGGCCTGCTCCACGATCTTTTCTGCTTGATATTGTTGTAAACAACCCATTTTTCATCGCCAGTTATCAGTCGTTTTAAAAATGGATCATTTTCATTACGTTTCTTTAGCAAATCGCAGCTGCTAATGCGTTGCGTTAACTGTAATTCTTTCAGTTCGTGAGGAACCCATGTATCGAGTTTTTGAACATAGCTAGGTTGTTTTAAGTGATTTTCAATGCATGTATGTGATACATGAAGCTTCTCTGCAATCTCACGTGTTGTACTGTGACAGTCCGAATTGATTATTGCTTTGATTAGGGCGTCATCAACTTCAACTGGACGACCAGAGCGTTTTTCATCTTTGAGTGAAAAATCACCAGAACGAAATTTGGCAAACCAATTTTGACACTGCCGTTCTTTTAAGGCTTCGTCACCATAAACAGCACATAACTTTTTATGAGCTTGCGATGCGTTTTCCCTTTGCGGAAATAAAAAAGCAAAATATGACGAAAATGTTCCTTTTGATTTTCCATTTTTCAACGAACGCCAAACAAAAACTACAAAACAGATCAAAAAACTTTTTTTACTGATTAACAGCTGAATAGCCAACTATCAAATAACAAAATGTGTTTTACATTTGTACTACGTCTGCAAACTAAAAATTCAACTGAAGCCATATATGTGTGAAACCCGCAATTACTTAGCTGCCGACCCAATAGTTAAATATCTTAAGAAAAATCTATATGGTGAACCGTGTAAGTTTTGTGAAAGTATCTTACATATACTTTGTATAATCAAATTAATGTAGTAAGGTATATGTTTGTTTTTGAGAGGGAATGAACAAATATTTTGCATGTAAGCATTCACCTATGTATTCATTAATTCAATTTATATTTATTAAATAGTTATAATGTGACAGACACTGAACTACATGGTAGATATATTGTGCCTAATGAACTATATATAACCACTGAATTCTAGAAGCTTATTGTTTAGTTGAGTAGGTGGAAATTAAAGAAACAAACATATATAGTGGGGATAAATGGTGATGGAAGGAAACTCAACATCAGGTGGTCAACACACAATACAGATGATGTGTTGTGAAACTGCACCTGAAACCTATGTAATTTTGTTAATCCTTGTCACCCCAATACATTCAATAAAAAGGAAAAAAAATAAAGAAGCAGATGCACAAATAAAAAAACTTGAAATAAGTACCACAAAGGGAAATTACATGAGAATACTGTGTGCAGAGACACTCTTGATTTTATGGCATATATTTATCCTTGGGTTAGATCCCTGCTTGGAAAGTGTGGAGTTACGTTCTTCACATCTGTACAACATCTGTGCTCTTCTAAATGGTGTAATTCTGTTGAGTTTCAAAAATTAAAAGAAGGGCAGATTCTCAGTAATCTACAGACAATATTGTGGGTCTAATCTATGTTTCTTTCTTGACATGAAAAACATTTAAATCTTTCTATTAGATATGATATTAACTATACACCCAGTTTCAGATAGGTTTGTATTTATATATATACTTATGGTTGAATGCATAACAGGCTAAGAGTTATTTACTTAAGTGCATTATATTTCTTCAGTATTTTTACCTAATTCTAAACTTAAACACACCCTCAGGGAATATGGCTACTCTGTTTTGGCTGATTTTTTGATAGCTTGGCGGCAGTCCTTTTTCGAGAACTTGTGAAATACAACACATCTATTATAAGGTTTAAATGAAAGCTTGCCCCATATTCTAAGAAAAGTACAAGTACTTATGTTCTCATTTAATTGGTATTGCCAATGCCTTTTCTGTGACAGTCAAAGCATTCTGCAATGCAAATAGAATGAAATATAGTGCTTTTAGTCTGAGGAGACAGGTATATTTTTTCAAATGGAGATAGCTGAAATGCCTGTCATAAAGAAACTGTAAAAACATTTGAGCAGATATTAAACATTATTATACAGAGAGCTCTAGGATAAATGTCTAAATTTCTCCTGCATAAATTAGCTCATGATTAGATAATCAAATGTCTAGGTAAAAAAAATAAATAAACAATTGTTATAATTTTATTGATAGTGACATAAATGATCATTTACTAACCTGCCAGTAGATATTAAATATAAATAAAAGCAAGTATTGGAAAGACAGGATTAAAAATCGACAGAAAATAAAGGGGATACTTACATTTATAGAATTGGTCACTCAAGGGCATTTGTCCATTTATCCGTTTACCTTAGGCAAGGTGACTGGAAACTATGAAAATAGTTGTCTGTAAATTCTGCCAAATCCTTGACCTCGACTATACATAGTATGCTATGGTCCAGAGCTCTGATGGGAAGGAACAGCTAGAAGATTAAAGGGCTTTCAGAGGATTCAGATGCTGACCTATGCAAGGAAGATAAGAGTTTCTCAGTCTAACAAAGTTAAATATCTGCTAGAATATAAATCAACCATTTTAGAGAATCATTATAGACCTACATTACACAATAAAGTTTTACTAGATATGGGAAGAAACAGGAAAATATTAGTCATAATCAAGAAAAACTAGAAATAGAGACTCTGAGATGAACTAGATGTTGAAATTATCTGACAAGAGTTTTAAAGCAGTACTTAACACTTATTGTATTTTTGTAAGGACTGAAAAAGGCCTTATTCTAGTGAGTGAAGATATGGAGAATCATAACAGATAAATAAAAACTGTATTTTTAAAAATAAACATTTTAGGCCAAAACCGGTTTGGCTCAGTGGTAGAGCCTCGGTCTGAGGACTGAAAGGTCCCAGGATCGATTCAGGTTAAGGGCATTTATATCGGTTGCAGGCACATCCCCAGTAGGGGTGTGCAAGAGGCAGCTGGTCAATGTTTCTCTCTCATAGATGTTTCTAGCTCTCTATCTCTCTCCCTTCCTCTCTGTAAGAAATCAATAAAATATATTAAAAAAAAACACAACAAAATAAACATTTTAGAATTAGAAAATACAATATATAAAATAAATAATTCATCAAGTTGGCCCCAAAGCAGCTACCAATGCAGAAGAATTGTAAAGATAATTAATGGGTTATCTAATCTGAAGGACAGATAGTAAAAGATTAAATAAAGAACACATTCTTGGTAATCTATAAGTAATATCAAGGGCTTAATGTGTGTATTTCACTTAGAAAAGAAGAAATAACTAATGTGGACTAACATGTATATGAAGATAATATTGGCCAATAAAGTCTCTGTTTTTGTGAAGTTAATTTATTTAGATATAAGTTCCGGGAACTGAAACAGTATAAATACAAGGTGTATCACACATAGACACATCATTGGTTAACTCCAGAAAAATAAGTACCAAAAGAAAATATAGAAAGTGGCTGGAGGAAAACAACTAATTATATATAAGGGAAATATGACATAAGTTATTGCTAAATTTTCTTGAGGAACAAAGGAGGACAACAGATAGGAAAATAACTTATAATGCTAAAGAAAAAGAAAACAACAACACAAAAATTCAATTTTATATTTTATGTAAATATTCTTCAATATGAAGATGAAACAAAGATATGTTCACTTAAAAAAATTGAATGGATTTGTTAAGAGCAGATCTGCAATTAACAAAAATGTGGAAAAATCGACTGTAACATTAATATGTAGGAAGAAATGAAGAATAGCAGATGCAATTAATTCTGTAAATGAGATTTCAACAAAAATAAAACTTTTGGTTACCTGGACCCCATTTAAAAAGGAGATGCTAGATAAGGAATAATAAACTGGGTGAAAGGAATTCACTATATATATAGTGGATTTGTCATGAAACTAAAAAAAATATATAATTAAAATTCAAGAAAATGTTTGTATACTTCCTAAAGAAAAATTTGTACTTATAAGTAAATAAAATCTATGATCTATAAGGGAAATAAGCACTCAAATCACACAATGAAAAGCAATAAAGACATTTGAAAAACAAACAAAAAGAATGTTAAATAGCCTTCTAGATATGGCATAAGAAAAGTGTAATCACTACAAAAAATCAGGGTGAGTAGGATGAATATTTTTAACGCATTTGTATATTGGATGGTAGTTATAGCTGAGATCCTTAAATGCATGACATGTTATTATGTAGACATGTCTGTTGTGTGTGTAGCCTACAAAAACCATGTACCTTATTCTAATATGTGATAATATATCCACTGAGAGGAAAAATTAATTTCTTTTTTCTCTTAAAGGTAATTATCTGTTATTATCAGACATTTTAAAGTTATTTTGTTTCAAAATACACAAATTTACATCCCAAGTAATAAATCAGTTGTCCCTCTGCCCACAACTTGAAGGGAAGCAGTGAGATAGGTCAGCTTTGTGTGTCTTAGTAACATTAGTGGGCTTGAGGACTGAGAACTGAGCACTGAAGGAAATATTATTTGTAAGTTGTCTCTAATTCCCACATGGAGTTGTTGAAGTAGTGTAAGGAGCTAACCTCTGTGGAAGTCAATTTGCAAATCATACTAACCCTGCAAGAACACACACAAGTCAATTTACTTCACAACTAGCACCTGATTTAATCAATTTTCAATGTTATAGCTGTGTTAATTTGAGACTAGACTCATGCTTCAGAATTGTTTAGAAAATTAAGATGATGTAGCACCAATTAATATATATATATATATATATATATATATATATATATATATATATATATATATGTGTGTGTGTGTGTGTGTGTGTGTGTGTGTGTGTGTTTTGTTCTATAGACATATGTTATAATTAAAAATAAAACCAAACATATTTTTATTAATTTCAGATACAGGAAGGGAGAGGGAGAGAGAGATAGAGACATCAATGATGAAAAAAGAAACATTGATTGGCTGCTTCCTTATGCACATCCTCTTCTGGGGATCTTGCCTGCAACCTGGACATGGGCCCTGACCAGGAATTGATTTGTGACATCCTGGTTCATGGGTGGACGCTCAATCACTGAGCCACACAAGCTGGGCCATACATTACAATTTCCATCTTAACCCAGGTTTTATAATTGCATCTATAAAATTTTGAACATTACAATGTTTACTTTTAAGTACATTTTATATTTTAGGATGCTAATGCCAGATTCTCAATAATTCAAATTAACTTTGTTTTCACCATAGTAGTGATGCTTTCTTTCTATTTTGATAAGCACGATTAGTATGTTTATTTTTAGCTTCAAGGCACACTACCTTTAAAAGATATTTCATTTTGGAGGGTGATTCTGACACAATAGTTGATATATACATTTCGTCTTAAGCAAATAAAATTCAAAGAATCAAAAAGTTAAGTATTAAATATTAAACCTGCTATTTGCACAAATTGTTTATTTTTACTGAAATCATTAATTATACAATTAGTACTAAATAAGACTTCACTTTTACATCACTGGATTACATTGTTTGTTTGTTTTAATCATTGGTGGATATTTAACATTATTTTATCTGCAAAAGAAAATAAGTATTTTGTTTGTCCATTTATTTTGTTCATTAGATTTCACATCTAAGTGGAATCATATCGTACTTGTCTTTCTCTGAGTGGCTTATTTCATTTAGCCTAAAAATCTCCAGGTCCATCCATGCTGTTACCAAAGTTAAGATTTCCTTTTCTCTTTTTTTGGTGGCATAGTATTTCATTGAAATGTACCACAGCTTTTACATCCATTCATCTGTTGATGGTCACTGGGGCTATTTACCGATCATGGCTGCTGTACATAGAATCAGAGGCATGGATACATGGAACCGAAAGACGGATGGCAGAGGGGAGACTGAATGGAAGAAGGTGAACAATGAGCCAAAGAACATACATGGATAACCCCTAGAAACAGACACCAGTGTGCTAGTGGCCAGAGGGAAGGGGGCAGGGGTTGGATGGGTGAAGTTTGGCAAACAGGAAAATGAAAATATCTGTAACAGTGTCAAAAAAGAAAAGAAAAGAAAATTAAATTAAATAATATGTAAGGATATAAACACAAGTATCTGATCTCACAGAAATGTATAACAGAAAATAACCATTTAATTAAAAAACATTCTGTGGAGCTGCAGAGTAGTCATGGTAACAAAAGGTTACATTTGTTTTAAACATTTGTATATTTTATCATGTGGAGAGGCTTTTAGTTCTCAACAATTCCTGTATTACTCTCAAAATTCTGTCTAAAATATATTCTAGATGAGAAACACATGTATGTTCTTATTTTAATGGTTGCATGAGAAAATTTACTAAACACTTTAAAAACAGATTTTAAAAAACAGAGTTACACAATATTTGATACATAGTAAAATATAGATAAAACCTGTACAATTTGTGAATTTTGACTCATGTATATAAATATGTGAGGTTATCACTGCAATGAAGTTAATGAACCTGCCCATCCCTCCTTTTAATCTTTCTCTGCCACTACTCGCTGCCCCAACATTTGTCCCAGGCAGCCACGCATCTGCTTTGTGTCACTATATTATCCTCCCTCTCTCTCTCTCTCTCTCTCTCTCTCTCTCTCTCTCTCTCTCTCTCTCTCTCTCTCTTTCCCCACACACATAATCATATAATTATTTTGAGGTTCATCCATGTTTTACAGTATTTTGAAACCTCATTTCTTTTTATTTCTGAGTAGTATTGTATGATATGCATATCCTACAATTTGCTTATTCATTTACGTTGAAGGATTTTGGGTTGTTTTCAAGTTTTTTCTGTGAACATTTGAGTACAAGATTTGTATAGGTAATATGCTTTCATTTCTCTTGGGGAAACAGCTAATAGTGAAATGGTTGGATTTTATTTTAGGTGTATTTTGACTTTTAAAGAAACTGCCAATTCCAACCAGCAATGGATGAAAGTTCCATGACCTTGATATCCTCACCTGAGTGTTTTAATTTTGTCTATTCTAATAGTGGCAGTGGTGTCTTGTATAATAGCTTTAATTTGCATTATCCTAATGGTAATGTGGTCAAGCATCTTTTCATATGCTTATTTGCCATCTGTATATTTTCTCTGGTGAAGTGTGTATATAATTGTGTTCATTTTAAAATTGTGTTTGTTTTCTAATTATTGATCTTTGAGGATTCTTATATTCTGGATACAGGTTCTTTATCAGCAGTATGCTGTACAAGTATTTTATACTGGCCTGTGGATTGGTGTTTTTTTTTTTTTTTAATTCTCTTAACAGTATCTTTTAAAGACCACAAATCTTGTATTTTTTAATCATTTTTCTCCTCACTTTGAATCAGTTTTTTGGGTCCTATCTAGATAGTCTTTGCCTAACCCAAAATAACAAAGGGTTTTCTTTTATGTTAAATTTAGTTCAAGGTCCCATTGTGAATTAATTTTTGTATTTAGTGTAAGTTATAGATCAAAGTTCATTTTGGGTATATCTATATACTAATATACTCATATATCCATATGATTCAAGATGCATTGCTCCAATGAATTGCCATTACATCTTTTTCAAATTAAATTTAATGTAATTATGGGTTAACTTCTTACTCTTTATTCTCTTCTACTTATTTTTCATTCTTGATGCCATTACACAGCATATTGGGACTTTTTTTCCCTACAATTTGTTCAAATAACTTAAAAACATTACTGAATTTTAAAATGATTGCAGATATCATATGCTTCCTAAAAATTAACCTTATGTTTTAGAAGGAAAATAGAATTTCTGTCACCTGAAGTAGATATATTTCAAGTAAAATAAAATTTCCAAATGTTCATAGAAGTTAATCTTATTTAAGTTGGAAATAGTTTAATGAAAAATCAAGAATCAAAATTTAATTATGTATGGATCTTGATAGCACTATCTAGCTAGATGTATAATAGGTAACAACTACATATAGAAAAATACAACAAATTATAATGCTTCTTATTTATTGCCATTTTTGTGTTTTGGGGATCTATTTTGTTTGTATGTTAGTTGACTCTTTTGCTCCCATTTTAGAGATCTGAGGGAAAGAATTTTCACAGTTAAGAAGGCTTTTAGAATAGTGACTACCACAATCACCAAATAATAGATGGTTTTCATCTCTACCTCTACATCACATTTCTTTTTATATCATGCATAGTTATTTGGAAATTGAAACAATGAGTAATAGCACAGCAAAATAAAGTAGAAAAAGGTAGATAACAAAATATAAATGAAATTATAACCTCTTGTAATTTGGAGTAATAAGAAAGGACTTATTATCTTTATTATGTTTGAGAATACATTTTAATAGCCAAATTATTAATAAGAAATTATTTTTTGGTGGCAATTGCTCATTCTCTTTGGAAAATCTGTAATTAAGTGACCTTTTGTGGGAACTATAATGATCATGAATATGGAGTGTATTGCTTTGGGTATTTGATATAAGTAAAAAATAAAGTTATATTTCACAATCTTTATCCTCTACTGTTCAGCATAGGTGGGTAAATGAGCTAGATCAAATGCTATTTTAGTGGTGAAGGAGTGGTAGTAAAAATATGCTAATAGAGCTGAGGGTCAAATCTTAAGGCACATGTTTGTTCAGTTAAATGTAAGAAGTATAATAAATTAATATTATATGAACTTAGCATGGACTTTGGATGGAAAAGATAATTTTCCTGCTTGATATGTTAAAAATTTATATAATTCTTTCTACCAGTAAACATACTAGACAATTTTATTATTTTAACACTATTAATTTTCCAATTAAAATAGGAAATTTATTAAAATGAGAAATGAATTTTTGAAGTGATATAACTTTCCTCAGTTTCATTGAACTTCATTTTTTATTAGCATTCCAAAAAGCCTAATTAATTTTCTTAGCTTTTCTCCCTTTTGCCACAATGCTCTTTAGAAGGAATGCAGGCTTCTTGTGGAAGTTCAGGCTTTTAAAAATCTGTTTCCTGTTTTTCCTTCTTTCCTATATATCCGTTTTCTTAGATTTATAAACACACACAGAATGAGAGAGAGAGAGAGAGAGAGAGGGAGTTAAGCAATTTGTTTATACTAGGTGAGCTGGATATATTTTAAGATACTAAAGGAAGAGTACCTAAACAAACCAAGCATAAACAATGGGACATATTTTTTAAGGGTTTTCACCTATTAGTCATTTTAGGAAAAACTAGAACTTATTTGGACTTTACATGGTCAACTATTTTTTTTTTTTTTAATGTTGAGTCATACTAGTAGATGGAGAAGACAGCCTATTCAGTTGATTGCTTAGGTGGGAGAGAAGATGCCAGCCTTTCCCCCACTGTGGGGGACCAGATGGTTTGAGCAGCTTTCTGGCCCTTTTGCATGTTGGTAGATCATGTGGGTGTCCTCATGCATCAAAGCCATGAGATAAGAGGGGAAGAAAACTTATGAAATGTCTGTTTTCCACACTGCTCTTATCCAAACATCTCATGTGTTAGAAGTCAAGGATTTTCTTGATAATTATTATGGGTCATTTATTTCTACCTTCTATCTCCCATTAACTGATACTTAATAGTTTCCAAAGCTAAACGAATGCAATAATAGTCCTCCCACTTTATATATATATTTTTGCACAATAGTTTATAGTACTTACTGACCTGTATTTGTAGTCTATTATGAACTCTTATGAATGCAAGGCAACTGAAGATTAGAGAATTTGTGCTTCTAAAGCAAACATAAATAATTAAAACACTTCTCTTTGCCTGCAACCAAACACATTTATTAAGCATGTTATTAAGCACATTTATTAAGTTATGTGCTAGGGACCATGCAAGGTGACATGAAACATTTACCAGTGCTAAATTAATCTCTCTGTCCAATAATTGTCCAGTTAATTACAGTCTTTGTCTCTGCCCTTTCTCAGTCATACATATGTCCCTAGGGATTTGTATTCACCGATTAATTGGCCTTCCCTCATTTTACCTTGTTTATCATGCATTTAACATTTGTAGTTTTATGCTTTAAAAAGTATTATATACCAACTAACACCAAAACAGATGTTTGCCAGGCCTGACCAGCAGACACTGAGTGACAGACAGATGATTGATTACTCTTACACATGTTTCTGTGAAACAGAGGGCTAAGGGATTGCCTGGCTAAAAGAACCAGACAGCCCCATTCACCTGCCTCCTTTGGCTTTTATTGTAGCAACAGTTTGAACTAAAATTTACTTCTAGATACTCTCAGCAGAATAAGTATACTTGAGAAAGCACATGCTTCTACAAGGTCGGGTCTAAAGACTAAACATAGAGATTCCAATAAAACACCCAAGGGTTTGGACTTGTTTGGAAAAGTCAAGGGCAGGGGCTGTCACCTTCAGCAAGGTCCCCCTAGAGGCCCCAAACCTTTCATAGAATAATCCTTACAGACTTTCCAATCAAGTCAGATGCTCCCCCACAGATGTTAAGTATGCAACAGTTTTCACTGTCTTTCCTCTTAAAGATGATGAATTCTAAGTGATCAGCTAACCAATGTTTTGTAATGGGTCTAGCAATATATTTCTTACAGTAGAGAAGAAAAATGTCCTTTCTTAAAAAAAATTTATATATATATATATATATATATATATATATATATTAAGAAAGGATATATATATATATATATATATATATATTTTAAATTAATTTATTGATTAAGGTATCACGCTTGTCTTCAATCCCCCATTCCAATCCCCCAACCCCCCACTCATGCCCCTATCCCCCTATTGTCCTTGATCACTGGTTAGGCTCATATGGGTGCACATAAATCCTCTGATTGATCTCTCCCTTTTATCCCCACCCTCCCTCTGAGGTCCAACAGTCTGACCCATAGCTCCTTATATCTGGGTCTGTTCTTGTTCATCAGTCTATGTTGTTCACCATTTCCCCTAGATAAATATATTTTTTATTGATTTTTTTACAGAGAGGAAGGTAGAAGGATAGAGAGTTAGAAACATCAATTAGCTGCCTCCTGTACACCCCCAGCTGGAGATGTGCCCACAACCAAAGTACATGCCCTTGACCGGAATCAAACCTGCAACCCTTCAGTTCACAGGCCCTATGCTCTTATCCACTGAGCCAAACCCGCTAGGGCAAAAATGTTCTTTCTTTCATTGATTTCTATATTTCCTTCTGTTTGTCTTTGAACTATTTTTCTGCTGCTTGACTTTTCCCTCAGTCTCTGAGATTCAGGGGAAATAGTTTCTAGGCATCATTTCTTATGTGCAGTTTTTGGTATCACCCAGATCACAGCTGCCCACTAACTGAATGTGATTTTACCTGGCTCTGAAATGAAGCACAGTTGTTTTCCAGCATCTTGTTTGTCAGACATTAAGACTGTTCACAAATGTGGCGCTCTTCCAGACAGAGACTTTATGGGGATGAAATTAATAATTTCTGTTAATAAGCAAGTCATTAACAGGAGAGCACCAATCCAATCAGTTTCTGTTCATGATCTGTGAAGTCTCTATGTCAGTCATGGACATTAGGGTCAATATCTATTTGATTTCCACTATTTTTCTTTATATAAATACAGAAAAAATGCAAAGGCATAATCTTTTCCATATTTATAAATAAAAGGTTACATACTTGAGACTATTTCTTTTATTTTCCTTTTAAGAATAAATTTTGAAAATATTTTCCTATCACTTATACAGTTTCCTTTTTTCTTGCAGTGTAATTTACAAAAGTTACATGTTTTGGGTATACAGAATAATGACCAAAATGACCACCACAATAATTCTAGTTAACATCTATCACTGTACATAGTTATAATTTTTCTTCTGGTGGTAAGAACTTTTAGGATTCATTCCATTAGCAATGTTTAAATATGGGATACAGTATTATTTTCTATAGTCATCACAGTTTAAATATGAGATACAGTATTATTTACTATAGTCATCACATTCCCATAACTTATTTATTTCATAACCAGAAGTGGGTTCATTAAAAAAAAATATTTGTATTGATTTTCAAAGTCAGAGAAAGGGTTAGGGAGACAGAAAGAGAAACATCCATATGAGAGCAGCTGCCTCCTGCATGCCCCCTACAGGTGTTGGAACCTGCAACCCAGGCATGGGCCCTGACCAAGAATTGGACCAGCAACCTTTTGGTGCCAAGGATGATCCTCAACCAACTGAGTCAGACCAGCCAGGGGGTGTCCTCATGCATCCTCATGAAGTTGGTACATTTTGATTTCCTTCACCCATTTTCCCCACCCTCCACCTCCTGCCTCTGATAATCACCATTCTGTTCTCTATCTATGAGCTTGTTTTGTTCTGATGCTACACATACAAATAAGATGATATAATATTTGTCTTTCTCTGTCTGACTTATTTTTCTTAGCATAATGTCCTTATTGCCCATCCTCTTTTTTTTTTTTGAAAATGGCAGGATTTTATTATTTTCATGACTGAATAAAATTCCATTGCAGATATATACCACATCTTATTTATCCACTCATCTGTTGATGGACATTTAGGTTGTTTTTATATCTTGGCAATTGAAAGTAATGCTGCAGTGAACATGAGGGTACATACATATTTTTGAGTTAGTATTCTTATTTTCTTTCAGTGAATACCCAGACCACCTGGTAGTCCTATTTTGAATTTTTGAGAAAATGCCAAATTAGGTTGATGCATCCAAGTGTCTTGTTCATCTTTCTTTATTTCTAAACTAAAGGCTCACTGCATGAAATTCATGCATGGGGGAGGGGGTCCTGCACCAATTTACATTCCAGTCAATCCAACAAGGATTCCTTTTCTTCCACACCCTTGCTGATACTTGTTATTTCCTTTATTTTTGATACTAGACAGTCTTAACAAGTGTGAGCTGATATCTCATTGCCTTTGATTTGTATTTTATTGATGATTAGTGATGTTGAACATTTTTTTAATGAACCTGTTGGCCATCTGTATGTCTTCTTTGAAAAAAAAATGTTTGTTCAAATCCTCTGTACATATTTAAATAGGATTGCTTATTTTTTGCTATTGAGTTCTATGAGTTATTCATATATTTCAGCTATTAACTTATTTTCAGAAATATAATTTTCAAATATTTTTCCATTCAGTAGGTTACCTTTTAACTTTGCTGATGGCTTTCTTTGTTGTACAAAAATGCTTTAATGTGACGTGGTCCCACTTGTTAATTTTGTTTTTGTTGCCTTTGCTTTTGGTATTTAAAAAAAAATCATTGTCAAGACCTATGTGAAGGAGCTTATTGCCAATATATTCTTCTAGAACTTTTATGGCTTTGGTCTTATATTCAAGTCTTTAATTCATTTCTAGTTAGTTGTTTTATATGGTGTAAGATAGTTCAGTTTCATTCTCCTGCAGGGGGCTCTCTATTTCCCCAGTATCATTGTTGAAGATATTTCCTTTTCCCAATTATATATTGTTGGATCCTTTATCATAAGATAATGAGCAATGTATGTGTGGGTTTATTTCTGGGCTGTCTGTTCTGTTCCATTGATTTGTATGTCTGTCTTTTTACCAAAACCATACTGTTTCAACATACACATATACATATATCTATCCATTATGTATCTACATTTAAGAGTTAATTTGATCAGGGCATTTGGGTTGTTTCTAAGTTTTGCTATTACAAACTTTATTGCAGTTTACATATAATTTAGCACATGTCAATTATATCAGTAACATAAATTCCTAGAGGATTGCTGGGCCACAGTATGTTACAGTTTTGAAGGTCATCTTTCTGTCTCTATGTGGTTGTTTCAATTTATACTATTCCAAATAATACATGGAATTTCATTTTCCCTTTTGCCAAACCATTAAAGTGTATTGTCAAATTTTATATTTTTTCCAATTGGTGGATATGAAAACAATGTATTAGTGTCGATCTCAACTGAATTTCTCTAAGTGAGCTTGAAAGCCTTTTTATATATTATGGAGGCATTTGCTTCTCTTTAAATTCTTTGGTAGAAAGCTTTATGGATATGGGTATTTCATACAGATTGAATGAGACCTTGAAGAATCACACTGAACACACCTCTTCAGAAACATAAATATATTTGTTCTAAGGACTTACTTTTATTTTCATTAGACAATGTTTGATATACACACTTACCTCTGAACTTCTCACCTTTATGCTATAGAGCAGCTGACTCTACATCTTTATGTTCACGCTAAGTTTTCTTCAAACAGGGGCCAATAGAAGATTTCTGCTTTCTAAGTTGAAATTAGGTTGATGCATCCAAGTGTCTTGTTCATCTTTCTTTATTTCTAAACTAAAGGCTCACTGCATGAAATTCATGCATGGGGGAGGGGGTCCTGCTCAGATCATCTTGCACCCTCTCCAATTCAGGACCTGTCAGGGGATGTCTGACTGCCCGATCCCTAAACCATCTGTCGGACATCCTTCTCACAATCCAAGACCACTGGCTCCTAACTGCTTACCTGCCTGCTTGCCTGATCACCCTAAACTACCTCCCCCCACCACCCCGGCCAGCCTGATCACCTGTAACTGCCTCTGCCTGCTGGACTTATCACCCCTTACTGCCCCTGCCAGCAGCCTGGTTGTACCCAATTGCCCCCCTCTGCTGGCCTAGTCACCCATAACTGCCCCCCCCGCCCCCGTTGGCCTGGTTGCCACCAACTGTCCTTCCCACCAGCCTGGTCACCCCCACCTGCTCCCTCTGCTGGCCTGGTCCTTCCTAACTTTCTCCCCCATTTCCAGCCTGGTTGACCTCTGCTGGCCTGGTTGCCCCAAACTGTCCCCCCACTGCCAGCCTGGTTGCTCTCAACTTCTCACTTGCAGGTCTGGTCACCCCTGAATGCCACCCCCCCCACAGCCTTGTTGCCCCCAATTGCCTCCTTCTGACAGCCTGGTTGCCCCCACCTGCCTCCCTCTCACAGCCTGGTTGCCCTCAACTGCCTCCTTGCTGGCCTGGTGATCCCCAAATGCCCCCATGGCCTGGTCACTCCCAACTGCCCCCTTGCTGACCTGGTTCCCTTCAACTGTCTCCCCCAGCCAGCCTGGATGTCCCCAACTTCCTCCCTGCCAGTCTGGTCACCCCATACAACCTGCTGTTCAATCATTTGGTCATCCCTCACTAACCCACCTGCCAGCCTGGTTGACCCATGCAGCCTGTTGTTTGGTTGTTACTGTTACTGTGATGGCATCCTGGTCAATTTGCATATCCTTCTATTATTAGAATAGATTCCTCAATGCTAATTTTATTATTATGTCTGTATTTTACTAGTTTTAACTCTGAGAGAGCAAATTCGTTTTCTTAAATCTGAGGTATTGACAGGAAATGGAACACTTCACTATTGTTCCCTCTCTAACATAATATTATTCTTTAGTCTTTTTGATTTGATTAAATTAGCTTTTTGTTTGTTTTATATTTTTAAATTTTTTGCTTAACAACATACAGTACAATAAAATAATATGCTTTGACTCCTATTATAATTACTAAGATCTGTTCATCTTCTCTTTCCATCTTTCTCCTGGCTTGTTCCACTCATCTAATTGTCCTTGGATTAATCAACTAGGATTAAGAAAATGTCATGTAAAATTATCTTTAATGTTGTCTTTATTTTTTTCCCCAGTTGCACGATCTGGCTAATAAATTGTGATGCTTTTCATCTTTGTACTTAAGCCTTAAAAGCTGATGCAACATTACTAGAGCTCTCTTTCCTTTTGGTCCAATGATAGGCAACACTAAGCATCATGGATACACCATTGCTTTGTTCTTTGAGTGACTACTATGAACAGAGTTTCCTGCCAACTCACAATAGAAGCAGGGTGCAAGCCACAAATATCCATTCTATTAAGCCATCGTGATTTGGAAGTTGTTTCTGTAGCATGATTAAGTCTATTATGACTGAAAGTATATGTTTTTAAAGATAGCTGGGTGGTAGGCTTAATAGGATTTATTAAAAGTACCAAGTGAAAAGGAGAAAGAGAAATAAAGGCTGATGAGTTGTATAAAATATTAATTATTGGTTTTAATACTTAGGTTGCCATTTGTGATCTTTAAGAGGCTAGTTTTGATGACATGATGAGGAAGGAAAATATACCAATAGACTACAGAGTAAATGTGGAGCATGGAAGTAGAGACAACTAGTATTGAAATCAACATCATGAATTATAGTACTAGACTAGCTGACTATGAAATATATGAATGTGCAAAATGTAATCATATTTGCTTCAATTTTAAGAAAAAAATTTCAAGCCATATTATCAGAAAGTGAAGTTATTGTAGTATAAAAAACAAAAACAAAAAATCTATGACTACATTTAGTAGAATATACAAACAACCCCAGGGAATAAAATATTCTCATTGGATAATAGGACTAAAGCCATTTCGGCTTTCTTTTTAAAATTCTATCTTTAATTTATATGACAATTATGTGAGGACACTTACCATTTATTTCTAACACTCCAGTTCTTATTTGACAACTTTTGAAAACATTAATTTTAGGTTTCTAAATTTGATATTTAAAGAAATGAAACAGGAAACATCTAGGTCTATTTAGCTAACAGTTCAAATATAATTTAAACTGCAAGGAGAACAAATTGTTCATTGTGGTTGTTCTGCAAATGCAAGTAAAGCCATATTTACAAGTTGTTTTTTTTTTCCATTTTCACCTATAAGTGAAACATGATGACTTAATTCAAGTTTATTAAATACAAAGCAGCTGAGATAACACTAGTGCAAAGTGATGGCAAGTTCAGTTCAAATCTATAATATGTTAAGAGCTGCCAATTATATAATTTCATTCTGAGTTTTATATAATCTATCAAACAGTTAACTGTGTACTCTTTTGAACATGCTGTTCCATGAACAATTTTTTCTATTAACTTTTTCAAATCTTGATTACTCACCAAAGTACCAGTCCATTCTTTTATACACTATATATATATATATATATATATATATATATATATATATATATAATCTTAATACAGATACTGGAAAATAATACACACTTGCAAGGAGAAAGCAAGATATATCAGATAATCAAAAAAAGTAGCATGGTATGATTCAATGTGGCTTATTTATTAAATATATAGTGACAGTTGTCAAAATATCTATTGTAGACTTGTATTAATATAGAATCTATTCAAGGTTGAGCATTTACAGTAAGTGTTTCCTTACAGCAAACACTGCATTATACTCCTTAGGGTCAAATCTGCAGGCATTTAATTTCAGCAATTGCAGTAATAGAGTCATTATGATAATGTCTCAGCCTCTTGGGCACACATTGGGGTTGGATGCTATTATATATTTTTTCTTTTCCTCTCTTTTAAAGCTTTTTTCTATAATCCACACATTACTTGAAAAAGTAAGGATTTATATCTTTCTTTACTTGAATGTTAGAACTTAGTTTTAAAGGTTGAAATGATCATAGTCTCAAAGGAAGAAATAATGCCATATCACATAAAAGGGTACGATTCTCCCAATGTTTTAGATCTTTGAATCTGAGGGACTCATCACAAGGACCACATTCATTGTTTCTGAGTTCCATCTTCAAAATTAATGAGCAGTACAATGTTTTATATTTCCCATAAGTAAACTTAAACCTTGTTATTCTGTCATACTTTTTTGTTCATCGATTTGTTGTTATTTTAAAGGAGCATAATTTAATGAGGTGATTGTTTTTTATCAACTAAGAATTAGGCATAATTACTGTCAGCAGGATTTTTACAATCTTAAGACATAAAATATAATTTTAGAATTTGGTATTGCTTGGAAGTTTCATGGAACTGTTTAAATCATTTATTTATTGAAGTTACAGCAAGAGGAATGTGAATCTATTCTTTTCTTCACTCAGATATCTGGGAAATATACAATCTTACCAAATTCTTACGAATTTCACTTATCCAAGAAGATATTATGATTTCATTATTGTGTGAGTGTGTGTATGTGTGTGCATGCGCAAATCCGTAGTATCTGGCTCAGTCAGAGGATATATTATGGTTTGGGTTCTATTTTGAATTTATTTGTGTTTTTGTTAAATAGTTTGCATTTTAAAATTGTAATTAAACCCATATACAGTAGTTGACCCGTGTTCTCAGTTATCTTCTTTCATTTTGAAGGTTGGAAATTTTAAAGTGTAAATATATGCTCAAGAGGAATATCAGTTATATTTTGTCAGAGAGTGTGTTAGATCACTCTAGTTCCAGGAAAACAGCATCAGCATTTTATCATTCTCATTTGTTTATATGTTTAAAATGGTTTTCTTAAATTAAGTGTTTAATTAGACTCACATTATAATAAAAGGCATGATGTAAGACATTAATATCATTAAAAACCAAAAATTATCAAAGTCTTTATTTGCCATAAGTAATTTTATTATGGTAGTTATATGGAACAGTATAATTGAACAGGGACCTGAATATTATTCCTATCTAAGTTTTCTGAAGGTTAACTATATACACTATTTTGAAAATAAATTTGAGTACTTTCCTGGACACAGTAATTAACATGACACATAAATTGGAGGTGTTTTCCTGACTGCCTAGTTTTTGGTTACTTTGAAAAGGTATGCAATTTAAGATCATGCATGTGTCATCTGTGTTCCTTAATTTATCTGTGCCCAAGGGTAATGGCAGCTTTCACCTCTGATCTTAGCAAAGTGGGAGCAAGTGAGATAATCTTTGGAGGCCTACTCCCTATGCTGATCCCCAATGAAAACGATGTCTATAAGCATATATTACATTTTCTGTGATTATTTATGATTAGTAAACCTAGGATGACAAAGAAAAATCTGTGAGGATAGGGAACTTATAGTCATAGTGAGGTCTGCATCTCTTGAGATAGTTTGTGTTTCATTGCAAAACTATACTAGTCAGTGCAGGTCTGCAAGTGGGAATTCATTCATTCATTCATTCATCAAATATTTACTGAGAGCCTACATTATTCAAGGCACTCTTCTCAGGAACAGGGATGCTATGGTAAACAGAAAAGAGAGCAAGGTCCATACTTTCCTGAATCATAATAAGAGGTGGAATATAGAAATAACAAAAATAGAAAAGTAACAAATAATAATGAGTGATATGCAGGGCATGAAAACGGGAGTGATATGACAATCAGCAATTTGAGAGATTCTGTAGATTAAGTTATCAAGAAGAGACTCTCTGAAGAGGTGACATGTATGGTTATGTAAAACATATATGAAGGATACAATGGTATCATGAAGTCTCTGTGGGTGACCCCAATTTAAAAAACACACCCGGGTTGTGGTCTATACTAATTCTCAATGTCATGCTTTTAGGAGATTAGGCCGTTGTGATGGGATTAGGTCACAGTGGAGCCCTCATAATTGGGATTAGTGCTCTTATAAAAGTGATCCCACATAGTTCCTAGCCTCTTCCACCATGTGAGACAGAATGGGAAGTCTGTGACCTGGAAGAGGGCCCTCACCTTACTGTGCTGGCACCATGACCTTGGACTTATGGCCTTAAAAACTGTGATAAATACATTCTGTTGCTTATAAGCTGGTTGGTATCTGCTATTTTTGTTGTAGCAGCATGAATGGATTAAGACACCTCTTTTTGTTCTGGTTTCTGAACAAATTGAAACATAAAATAGAATTAAATGTAGAAATAGCACATTTTTTCTAATGGGGGCCCGATTGGAGGAGATAGCGTTCTTTGACAGCCAGGTTTGCCAGACTCACAAGCCTAGAACCTGACAAATTCTTCAGGTAAGGAGGCTTTACCTACAGCACATTCCCTGTGCTCTACAGAGAGAGCTCATGTGCTCGGTGGGCAGGGGCACTGCCCAGGGGAAGGAAGGCAGAGTGAAGCAGAGCATGTCCAGCTATTCTCCTGAAACTTAACAATCAGAAGAGAGAAAAGGGCTGATGAAAGACAAAACACGTCATAGTAGTGGAGGTCATTTCACCTGTTCAGAAACATTCAGAATGAGAAAGAAGCACTATGATAGGTTACATTTGGGAGATGGGGGGTGGGGTGGGGAGGAAATCAAGGAATCAACTGTAGCATTAACATTTTTGTTTGTAATATCTGGATTCCATTTTCTGAGAAGACAACTTGTAGAAGAATACATTTCATTGTGGGAGAAGGGATCGAGTTCTACTAGTAAGCTGAGAAGCTTATTAGATATACAGATACTACTGCACAGTTGAGTCAGAGTTTTCTGGGAGAGTCCAGGGCTAGTGTCAAAAAATTTGATACCTTCTGCATATAGATGGTATTTAAAACCATGTTATTGAATGAGGTTATCCCCAAAGAGTGTATAGATCAATAAGACTTCCAGTTTTGTATTTTCTGAGAAAGTAAAGCTGGTGAAGTAGTTGGAACACTAGGGTACAGATGCAAAAGAAGGATATGTTCAAGAAAAAGACAAGACAATTTTATTTTAACCCCGGACTAACGCCTAAGTGAAAGAAAGTAAACACACACACACACACACACACACACACACACACACACACACACATACACACACCACACCTAGTAGAACTAGGAATAGGCTGAAGAACAAATATGTGATATTGTCTGTGCGTTTTAAAGATTTTGTGTATAGTATGTGATACTGTCTGTGTGTTTTAAAGATTTTGTGGATAGTTCAACTTTCTACAAATTTACTCATAAAATTGCTTTTATGCTTTTTTATTGGTACTTACAATATATTTTTGTTTTTTTCTTTACTGGCTCAAAATGTTATGGTTAACTACTCTTAACATACCTTTAAGTTCAAATTTGCACCCTGCATGATGGTTAAGTATCCTGGGAAAGAATATTATTAATTTTTATTTGCACCATTCTCAGGTATTTTTTTCTTGCTGCTATTTATTTGTTGGTCATTTTTGAATTGTCACTAAATCTTAGACATCACTGTGTGCATATTAACTTATCAAGCCAACATGACTTCACTTAGAACTGTTTCAGTTGATCAACGAGTCTGAGATTATTTACTGAAAATGCACTAACTTGGTCAACTTCAGAAATACCTTTCTCCTGGTTTTCAGTTTAACATTTATACTTACTCCACTACACTTTAATGAAGTCTACATTTTAATAGGATATAATTATTTATATTTAATAACCCATTCTTATTATTCATATTTATTTTCTCATTATAAGAGAAAATACAAATATTTTTATTATTTGAACACATAACAATATGCATACCAACAAATATTCTGAAACTGGTTGTTAGTGTCATTTGCTAATACTAAAGTACCACAAATAGATTGACAAGTTATGCTATAATACATATTCTGGAGAAACTTTCAATCAAGGCTCTCCATCAGAATCACTTGTGGCATTAAAACAAAAATACAGTAGCTAGGGTCAAGAAGCACTACATGAGGCTATATTTTAAGAGTATCAGCTAAGCTCACTATATCATAGAAATATCCTAAAATATTGATTTCAATCTTCTGCTAGTGAAAGGCAGAGGGCAGAAGCATAAAAACTTAAAGAAGAAAATAGACACCAGTAATATAACTTTGAATGGACAAGAGCAAGAGAACAACATTGTTGGATTAGGACAATATTGCTCTTCTACCCTGTAAGATGACAGGATTCTGAAGGAGCCATTGCCTAGATTCAAAGACATCTAAAGATGCAGAGCCCTGGGATATCAGAACTCCTACCTTGCAGCTGTGTTAGCAGAGCTCAGTCGTAAGACCCTAGTGTTCTTATGTCTAGCTCATTCTCATTCTGCAATCAACATTTTTTTTTCATTTAAAAAAGAATGACACAATGATTCACATTTATTATAAAAATAATGATAATAATCTGATAAGCAGAAATAACCACGTTCACATTACTCAGACTTTCCAATAGATACAGTAGAATGTTATATGAGGCAAGTATATTTCCTGGTTAAGAGCACAGACTCTGGAGCTAGATTTACTAGTTTTGAATCTTTGTTTTGTCACTGACTTAGCTATAAGACCTTGGGCAAGGTACTTACCTTGCTTATGCTTCTTTTTATTTTGTGTGCTTTTTTAGCCTATAGAGTGAGGATCATAATAGTATTGTCTCTAATTGGGATGTTATGAAGGGTAAATGCATTACTATATGTAAGGTATTTATAATAGTTGTATAAACTATATTGTTAAATGTATAAAAAAAATTAACAAGGTTTGGATAAAGCCACTTTGAGCAGCAGCTTTACCAACAATTGTAAATCTCAAATATCTATAGATTAAGTAATTATTTATTGAGCACTGACTGTGTGCCAGGCACTGTCCATCTACGTTAACTTTTTTAGTAGTATTCTATTGTATAGAGCATATTGCATTTTATTTATTCAGCTCCCTGGTAGTATTCATTAGAAATGATTTCAATTTTTGTAGCGAATTATGTACACACATCCATGATAAATTTATAGAAATTTCTGTGGCTAAAGATATGCAGATTTCAAAGGCTTTTGTTACTTACTGACAAATTATCATTTAGGGAATTCTCACACCATTGAATGAGAATGGAAGGCAAAGATCTTGAGCAAATGTAGTTGAGTGAGGCATACATCATTTCAGGAGGATAACTTGAGAATTTCAAACCAGAGTGAAACATTAGAAAGATAGGAAGCCAATAAGAAAGCAATCAATAAATCAGAACAGTTTTAAAAATTTTTGTTACCAAGCTAATCACTTTGGTAAACCTGCAGCAAGTGGAATACTTGATTATTAAATATTAGGGTCCAAGGTGTTTTTAAATATTTGTTTGTATTGCCTGTTAGGGTATTTTTAGAAGCTAAGCAATTATTTAAATACTAAAGGCCCAGTACACGAAATCTGTGCATAGGTATGGTCCCTAGAGGCTGCTGGCTGCCGGCCAGCGCCTTCCTTCATTCCATGCCACCCCCTAGTGGTCAGCACACATCATACACATCATAGTGAGCAATTGAACTCCTGGTCAGTCAAACTCCCAAGGGGACACTTTAAACAGTAGAATATATATATATATATATATATATATATATATATATATATATATATATATATATATACATACATACATATATATATATATGCACATACATATATATATATATATATGCCACAAATAAAAATATTTGTTTCACATAAAATTTATGACATTATTTGTATCTGTTTACATTTGTTGATAAGGCTCAAAACATCTTGTTACTTGGGGTTTGCCCTAGATATTCCCACCAAGCCCCAAAGAGTACCATTAGAAAAACAAAATTTCTTTCTTGGAATTTTCTTGGAAACTAGGCTTACTCTGTTTCCCCGAAAATAAGACAGTGTCTTATATTAAATTTTTTCTCCCAAAGTTGCTCTAGGTCTTATTTTCAGGGGATGTCTTATCTTTCCATCCGCTAGGTCTTATTTTCGGAGGATGTCTTATTTTCGGGGAAACACTGTATTTCTTAAAGCCCCCTCCTGTCTACAAGAGTGATTCTATCTACTTCTCCCTTTGGATCCTTCTTAATCAATTAATTAATGAGAGCCATAGACTTTTCTTCATGGAACTATACAATTCTTTTAAAGGGTTGTCTTGATGATCAATCCAACTTGATATTTTTTTATTTTATGTTAAATATGACAAAACAATGTCATTAACACATTATTTGCTCCATGTGGAAGTACATAGTTACAATTCCACCTTTAAACCTGGTATTCAAAATTACTTAATATTTAGCAACTCTCTGATAGGTAAGATCTAAAAGATTACTATATACTGCTTTTCTTGCTTGGATTTTAAAATTTGAAATAAAATTATGAATTTATTATAAATATAAATTATCCAAATGTTTTAAAGTCATTTTAAAAGAGAATTAAGTTTTATATTTTACTCACTCTGTCCATCTCAGTATTAAAAACAAACAAACAAACAGACTAAAAAAAAAAAAAGGAGTATGGCTTATTGAATTTCAACAAAACGAAAAGGACAATTACATAAATGAATAGAGTGTTATTTCCCTTTCAGTAAGGATAACATACTTTTTAACTTATTAGCTTCTGGTTTCAGTCTTCTGGGTCCATATTTCAGCACCACTATTTCCTTGGATTAGTTGTATAACTCCTCTAAACCTTAATGACTTTATGTGTAAAAGGAAGACATAGTAACAGGACTCTTTTCATAGTTCTGTAGTTTGTTTTGGTGGCGGAGTAGGGATTAATTGAGATAATGCATGGAAACATTAAACACTATTTGGCAGGAAACAGATACATGCTAGCTATAGCCATTTCAGTGAAATGCAAGGGGGGAAAACACTTTAAAAACAGGTTTCCATTGGTATCACATGTTTCCTTTCTCCACAGTTGCTGCTGGTACTGAATCCAGAGAGGTGAACAGATTTTCCTCCCTAATAATACAAGCACAGCAACAGCAGCTGTGGCTGAGGAGAAAGGAGGCCTAACATCTCTTCAAGAGGAAGCCCCTGATTCAACAGACATTACTCACTGTCTGAAGGCTGTGAAAGAAGTTGATAGACTCAGAGCGTTGGCTGAGCCTTTGGGGATAGACAAACCGAAGGATGCCCAAGAATAACTTCTCTTGTTAATCTTGAGATGGACAAGACACCTCAGCCTTCCGGAGTTCTTTTTAGAATAGGGCCACCAACTATATTCTTTTTCAACCTGACCCTCTGCATATGTTTCTTAAGTCCCTAAGCGGTAGATGGTTAAATAGGGAATTGTATTTAGATTAGTTGGACAGGTGCAAAAGAACAGTCCAGGATAAGTAAAATCACAACAGATGATTAAGTATTTCCTAATTCATGGTTCTATGGTAGTGTGTTACTGTGAATATTTAGTATTACTCTGCCATAATGAAGTGGTTTCAGAGGTGCTCTGTTGTGTCAGGCAAGAGAAAACTTGCGATTTGAAGTTGGTAGTAAACCTGAAGTATGGAAATGAAAACCTCCTCTCATCTTTTCTGCATAACGCCTGATGCTGAGATAAGTAAATGGAATAAGATTTGAGTGCAAATGTCATCATACACACTTAAAGACATTAGACAAATGTTGGTTATTTTTCAGGATTGCTGTAGTAAAACACATTTTGTACTTTTTTCATCTTTCGGAAAGTTTAGTCTTTTTATAGTCATGAGTTTCAAATTCTAATGTTAGAATGCAATGTTAGAACAGAATATACAGACATTTTCAAAGAGCACATCTCTAGTTTTGTTTGTTTAGTTGGTGTATGAGTTTTGGTGTTGTGGTTTTTTGTGTTTTTTTTTTCAGGGGGGAGTTAAATTTGTTTTTCTTGGCCATAATAGACCATTAACATAAGTCTGTGCACTACTCAACAATTATCATTTTTTTTTCTCTCAGCTGAAATGAATTTTAAACGTTGTACTGTTGCTTTAATACTATTCTTAATTGAAATGCCCTAAGTATTAAATAAGTGATATACCCGTGTGAGTTATTTTTTACTAGTAAAAGTGATATTCAGCATAAAATAGGTATAATAATGAATCATATTCAAATTTTCATAGTATAAATTGCCTGATTGACAGGTGTTATTTAGCAATTTATTATGAAGAAATATGGCCTAGACTTTTATAAGATGTTTTATAGGCTAATGGCATTTTACTTTTGGAATGGCGTATTTCTTTTTTAAAGACAGGGTACTAGGCTATATTTTTAGGCTTTCCTGAGGGAGCAATCCAGGAGAAGGTAATTAGAATCAGTAGTTAGGTAAGGATCTGGACCAGTGACCAGGTATGATCTACATAATTCTGATATCAGGGGATCTGCTTTTAGAGCCTTTTTCAGCTATAGGTGATTAATCAGGTATTTAAAGTTAATACATTTACTTGATCTCATCTAGAGAATGTATAACATATAAGAAGTTATTGCAGAACTGCAAAGTTTTCTAATGTGGCTCTTCACCAACAGAGATCTTTGCTTCTGATAAATTCTTGTTTCCATTATTTATCTGGACAACAATGTCCCTAAATAATAGTTTTCATAAGCCCTGAGAGTTACATCTAAATTCTTCCTGTAGGATCTAGTATGGAGTAATGTTTTTCTTGAAAGGGTAAATTATTTAGCTAAAGATTTGAATTTAATGTGCTGAAATGTGTCTCCATTTGTTGTGTGTGTAAGGTGGTGTGTATGAGTGTGTGTGTGTGTGTGTGTGTTTGTGTGTGTGTGTGTGTGTGTGTGTGTGTGTGAGAGAGAGAGAGAGAGAGAGAGAGAGAGAGAGAGAGAGAGAGAGAGAGATTTTTGTTTTCCCAGTAGTTCCCCTACTTCCAACTAACCAAGTAAGTTAGTAAGTGATTACAAATGTTTAATAAGACTGACAGGTGCCCGACCAGTGTGGCTCAGTGTTAAGTATCGATCTATGAACCAGGAGGTCATGGTTTATTTCTTGGGCAGGGCACATGCTCGGTTGTAGGCTCAATCCCCAGTGTGGGGAGTGCAGAAGGCAGCAGATCAATGATTCTCTTTCATCATTATGTTTTTCTCTCTCTCCTTTCCTTTTTCTAAATTCAATAAAAATATATATTTTTAAAAAGACTGATGGAATTATTTTTCTCTTTAGCTACTTTAGAGTATAGCTTAAAGGGATAAAAAATACCTGATTAGTTTTAGTATCTATGTCAAATACAATACTTGGACATAATCATTGCCAATATTGAAATTTGTTTTCTAAAACTGTAATCTATCAAAGGATGGAAAGGTAACCTGGCAAAGTGACTGGAAAATGGGACAACCCCAGTTGTTTAAATTCTGTCTACTATTTTCCCCTGATGAGACCATAAGCTAATTTCTTATTTCCACCCAAACCTTTCCTCCACTGTAAAATAGAAATTATTACATGGGCATTGTTGGGCGTATTTGCAAGGTCCTGATCATGGACCAAAGGATAATGCTGAGAATGGTCCTGAGTCTCTGCCATGTCTCTCTGACTTTTATGGGCAGTTATTCCTCCTCCTTCTTTTCCTACTCCATGTTACCAAGAACTATAATATATATTACTATCTGATACCAAGTTTTTATTCTTGAATTGCACTTAGCTCTGAGTTTTCTCTTTTTTAATATATTTATTGATTTTTTCACAGAGAGGAAGGAAGAGGGATAGAGAAATAGAAATATCGATGAGAGAGAGTCATCGATCAGCTGCCTCCTGTACACCCCGCACCAGGGATGTGCCGCAACGAATGTACATGCCCTTGACTGGAATCGAACCTGGGACCTTTCAGTCAGCAGGCTGATGCTCTATCCACTGAGCCAAACCAGTATTGGCAGCTCTGAGTTTTCTTACACTATTGATCCAGACTAGTAAGCCAAAGAAGGGCCAGTGTGCTCTGCTGTAGTGTTTTCCAGATTTGTCCACGGAAAAGAATTATGTAGATCATATATTGATAATTTCCATGGCCTTTTTATAGATTCTGATTTACTAGCCCTGGAGTGGGACATAGCATATATACATCAATAAAACCAATCCTGACAATAAAACTGCCATGAATATGGATGATAGATGATAGATAGATAGATATATAGATGATAGATGATAGATAGATATTAACCAGAGATCAAAATGATTTTAATAAGGCAAGCATGAAAACATAGGAATAACTTATAGAGATCATAAATCCCTGTGCCACTAAAGTGCTAAAAATACTTTTTGAGACCTAGTTTATAGGTGCCTAATATGGGTGTTAGTTCCTCTTTTCTTAGTTTTGCTGATGGAATCCAAAGTAAGAAAACATTAACAAGCTAATTCCTGGCCTCATTGTTCTGCCACCTCTTAGCACTTCTTAGTGGCTTGCTGGTAATTTTAAACCACTGGTTCTCCAGAAAGGCAGCATTGAGAAAATAGGTACATGTTCTGCCTGCTTGGCTGGAAGGAACTGTTTTCAGCACCAGTCTCATCCATCTGTTTTTCTCTCCTTCCCTTCTTATCCCCTTACTCCATCTCTCTCTCTCTCTCTCTCTCTCTCTCTCTCTCTCTCTCTCTCTCTCTCTCTCTCTCTCATTATCATATCATTTGTTCATTATTTTATTTTACTTTTTGTTTTACAGAACACTATATGAGATCTACCCTCTTAACAAAATTTTCTTTTATAACATTTAGTTATTTATTGACTCTACTGTATTAGATGCCAAGAATCATAATAAATTATTACAATTCAATCTATGCTTTATGTCTGCCCAACCTGGAAGGAAAAATCATGCAGTTTGGAAAATAAATATGGCTATGCTCTGAATGAGTGGTTTACACTCTAGTTGAACTCCCCAGCACTTCCTCTTATTCCTCTCTTCACTTCTCCTGTGTACATATTCTTTTTTGTGTGTGTCCTGTATTTTGCTCTACTGGGTACCTATTTTTTTTCCTTTATATGTTCTTAGTTTCTTTCTATCTGTTGTTGTGACCAAGTTTCTCTTACCTTAAACATCCATGAAACCAATGTCGACAACAAAAACTACCACGATTGCATCAGATTTACTATCCAATTCTGATCTTTTACACTTAAAATTTTTGAAAGAGAAGTAGGTTCTCTGTTTATTTCCTTGCCTTCATTTTTTTCTTCTTCACCATCTGCCATTTGATTTTAGCCCCTAGCACTATAGTCAAATTATTCTTTGTAAAGTAACATGGCCAAATGCAATGGGAACATCAGTCTTCTTGTTTTACTGGACTTTTCTATTGCCATTGATATGGCTAATTCATCCCTTGGCTGACTTCTCTTATCCACTACTATGCACATTGTTGGCCTGGTTCTCTCAAAATTTGGCTCTCAAAAGAAATTTCAATTCTACTATTGATATTTGGGTCTGTTGACTAATGAGTTTGCCAACCACTGATCTTGGAAGATTCACAACCTCAACATATAGGTAGATTGATGGCCACAATTTATTACAGTGAAAAGATAGCAAACAAAATAAATAAAGGTAGAAGATATTGGCTGGAGTCTGGAGGAAATCAAACACAGGATTCTAAGAATCCTTTTCTAATGGAGTCACATTGGACATGTGTCAGTCCTCCCACAGTGAGTTGTAACAACATGGGTAAAATGTTGACCATGAGGGAAGCTCATTGGAGACTTAGAGCCCAGGGGTTTGTTGGAGATTGACCACATAGACACCTTCTGCCTAAACACATACCAAGATTCTAGTCTCCCAGAAGGAAATCAAGTGTTCAGTATAAACTTTACTGTTTGTGTAGTTTATACAGTTAGCTATTCTTACCAGAGAATGACGGGAACTATCCTGAAATCAAAATTCACAGATGCCAGCTAAAGGCCAACCTTGCAAACAGGCTCTTGTAAGGACAGCCGTCTCTGGCATGTTACTCTACCACATGTGTCAAACACAAGGCCCGCGGGCCAAATCCAGCCCGCCAGGCCTTGCAATGTGGCCCGCACCGCGCTGTCATCACTGCACTCCGCTGTCAGTTTATGACTGTTCAGTAAACCATTCGGCTCGCGATTTAGGCTGGATTTTAGATTTTGGCCCCTTCTCTGATTGAGTTCGACACCCCTACAGTGAGTCTAACCCTTCTCTGTACTTTTTAATAAGCCTTTCTGTGTACAATCTTGTTCTCTGTCATTTCCATCTCCACACTGCCTCAGAGAGAGCCATTTAAAATGCAAATATGGCCTAAACCGGTTTGGCTCAGTGGTAGAGTGTTGGTCTGCAGACTGAAAGGTCCCAGGTTCGATTCCGGTCAAGGGCATGTACATTGGTTGCAGGCACATCCCCAATAGGGGGTGTGCAGGAGGCAGCTGGTCGATGTTTCTCTCTCATTGATCTTTCTAGCTTTCTATTCCTCTCTCTTCCTCTCTGCAAAAAATCAATAAAATATATTAAAAAAATAAATAAATAAAATGTGACCTTTTTAAAAAAATTAAAAAAATAATAAAATGCAAATATGATCATATCCTTCCTTGGCTTAAAACTCTTTACAGTGTATCTTCTATTTCTCAATAAATGGGCAAAAGGGGATTCACTGGGAGAGATCTTTGGGTTCATAATTATTATTGCAATGAATGTGTTCTGATTTTGTAATATGAGCTATCCACTCATTTATTTTAACTTTAGCATTCATAAGAGGTTCCCAATGAATGCTGTGGTTGAGAATTCTCATTATGACCACTGCCCATTTTCTACACAGAGTTGATCTCTCTTTACTTTGAGTTGTCTTAACAATTTCAGGTTTCCTCTCACAGCACATCACTTTCTCTTCTATATTATATTTGTTTGAGTGTATGTTTCTCCTCCATATTATAAGCTCTTTAAGGAAACCAGGCATGTCTCTCTCTTTTTATTACTCAAATATATCCCCAGAGCTAAATATGAAGCACTTAGCTTTTAGTAAATATGTTGGTGGAGTAAATAAATGACTAAAAGTGAAAAGTAATGGTCTGTACTTTATCCCGAGTAGTTATTTATCTAATTTTATGCTACGTCATTTGTAAATATTTTCCAGATTAAAAATCCTAATAAACTAAAAGGAGATTAGTAATATATTTAATTGGACATTAGTTACAAGTCTCTAATTTTAAAAGATCTAGTCATAGACTTTGATTTTGTAAAACTAGATTTAAGTGCTTTTTTTTTTTACCTCTTTGCATCAATTTTTAAGTAGAGGCTTTTATTTTCATTTTCTCCCTCTAAAACAGCATTTCAGTAGAATTGTTGTTTCATTAGAGTTGTGCTAAATTACATACACAGAACATATTTTTAAGATTAAGTGAAAATGGTGATTTTTTTACTCAGCTAGAAAATTATATTATTTCTTTATATCAGAAACCTAATTCATTCTCTCAAGTGACATTTTTATATATTTTTAATCAGTTAGGCAAAGATACATACTCTTAGTGTCCTAAGAAGGAGAATAAGGAGACTATGTAATTTGTTAATGCTAAACAATTTTTAGTGTTTATCAGGTCTTCAGGAGTAACCTGTATATATGTTCTTAGTAGTAAAATTAAGAGCACTTAGATTTGCATAGCAAAAGTTAACCGAAGAGTTGATTCACTATGTATATATGCATATATAATTTCTCTATATAAACATAAAATGAATATATATGGATTGTTAAGCAAATGTATATACTTACAAAGATATTATCAAGACAGGTGCCACTGTCTCTTTCGAAATGCTACAGGCGAAATGTTAAAATTCTCATGTCTATTATGGGATAAAAAAATCTTTTGAGGACATGCCATTGTTATATGTCTGTGGCAACCATGAGCATGTTGTTCTTTCTTCAATATGGAGACGTATGGTGGCAGACCCACGTGCCATTCTAATGGTGTCTTATCTAGTCTACTGTGACAAATAATTCTACTCAGCTTGTCAGTGGTGACAGCTGAGACTTTTTGCTTAGATGCCTTGACAGTGCTTGTATTAAACAGCGAGAGCCATATAGTCCATTAAGTTTTTGTAAAATGAACTGCCTGCTCCTTGCTGTTTTGCTGATAGTGGCAGCAGTTGTAAGCTAATCCTCTCCAGTTGTGGATTGCTCGACTGAGTGCCTTCACTCATCCACAGGCAGTAGATCTCTCAGTTTTAGTAGAGTGAGTACAAGGTTGATAGCTATGATAGGCTATGGCATAATTTATCTCATAACAGATTTTCTGGCAATTATTGACTTTTAAGTTAGGCTGCAGATATGTCCCTAAATAGGAGAACACTGACATTCTAGATGGGAAAGTAGTTGATAGATTTTTTTTCCCCTCAACTTATAATTATTTATAGTCTCTTGGTGCAAATGACATAAGCATGAACTAACTATATCTACATTTAAGTGTGTGTGCATTAGTGAAAGCTACATGCAGAGAACATGTGTTGAAGTGAATTTCAAAGAAAGTAAAAAGGGATATATATTTAGGCAATATCAGATCATTGGAAATACTAATACCTGTTTGTTTTCAAATATATGGGGAAATATAATTATGATTTTTTTCTCCTTTAAATGGATAGGAATTCCTTTAAGCTATTTCTTTGTATATTTATGTGTGTTGTGTGACATTGACTCAGCTCCAGTTCCTGGTGACTCTGTGAATGAGTGATGTTCACAATGTCCTGTCCTCACCAGCCCTGCTTAGCTGCTTTTACTCATGGCCATGGTTTCTTTTATGTAGTCAATTTACCTCATATTTGCTCTTTCTCTTTTCTTGCTGTCCTTTAATTTTTCCCAGCATTATTTTGTTTCCACAGAACTCTATTCTTATGGTGCGCCAGAAACAGGACAGCTTTAGTTTTGTCACTTTTACCTCCAGAAATATATAAGGCCTAATTTGCTTCTAGGATCCACTTATTCATCTCTCTGGTGATCCAATATATTTGTAGAGTGCTCCTCCAACACTGTATTTCAAATGAAGCCTTCCTCATCATCCATATAGTTGCATCCGCATAGTAATTGGGAATTCGAGGGTGTGGATGACTTTAGCCATGGATTGTGATGACACATCTTTGCTCTTGGTGACCTTTCCTAATTCTTTATTGCCATCCTCTGAGTCTCAGACTCCTTTGAATTTATTGGTTGCAGTGTCCACTTGAATTGATCACTGAGCCAAATAAGCAAAAACTTTAATAATTTCAATGTCTTCATGGTCTACCTTCAGTTATGTCTTTTGTAGTCATTATTTTTGTCTTATCTATGTTCAAATACAGTCCTGCTTTGGCACTTTCTTCTTTCATTTTCATCAGAACTTGTTTGGGGGAAAAAAGTTTTATTTCAATGTTCTCCCAGTAAGATGGGGTTATCTGCATATATCTTACATTATCAATATTTTTAACCAATTTTTACCCCTATTTCCTCTGGGTCTAGCCCAGTTTATTTTTTACTTTGTTTTACTCCATTTTTTTTTTGGAATAATGTACTGTTTACAGATTAAACATATAGTAAGAAAAATTGCACCTTTGCCTGACACGTTGGCCTATAGGAAACCATTATATCTGAACAGTGACTTCCTATCCACAACACAGGTTACACATCAGGGCCATTAAGTGTTGACTAAGCCGCACCCATTATTTTCAGAGCAACCCGTAGATTTTTCATGATCCATGCAGTCAAAGGCTTTACTGTAGTCTGTAATATGTGGACTAACCTTTTTCTGAAAATCTTTGGAGTACCTCAGTATCCAGCCAATGCTTGCAATTAGGTCTAGAATGTCCCTTCTCTTTCTGAATCTAGTTTGAACATCTGGCCTTTCTTGTTCCATATATATAAGTAGACAGCTTCATTGCATCACCTTTAGTGTCACTTTGTGTGGGAAATTAGAGCAATAGGTCCCATAGTTACTGCACTCCTTGGCATCTCCTTTCTTTCATTCTTTCTTTTTTTTTCTTTTTTTAAAATATATTTTATTGATTTTTTACAGAGAGGAAAAGAGAGAGGGATTGAGAGTTAGAAACATCCACGAGAGAGAATCATCATTCAGCTGCCTCTTGCACACCTCCTACAGGAGATGTGCCCGCAACCAAGGTATATGCCCTTGACCGGAATTGAACCCAGGACCTTTCAGTCCGCAGGCCGACGCTCTATCCACTGAGCCAAACCTGTTTCGGCGGCATCTCCTTTCTTGAAGATCAGGATGTTTATTGAATGTTTCCAGTCTGCAGGTTACTGTTTGTTTCCCATATTTATTGGCATGTTCTTGTTAGGATTTTGACAAATTTAGTCTCTGTGACTTGCAATATTTCTATTAGTATCCATCTACTTGTGATTTACTTCTTCCCAGTACTTTCAGGGCATCTTGCACTTTACTTTCTGGAAATATAGGTTCTTCCTTATAGAAGTTGTCTTCAAAGGTATCTGTCATCCTTTAGGCTCTTCTGTTTAGATTTTCACCTTTCCTGTATTTTCTCCTGGTCAGCTATTATGCTTCTTTGTCAAATAGTCAGCATTTGTACTCTAGGCTTGAATTTCCCTTTTTTTTCTTGAATCTTGTCACGGAGATCTTTTGTTGTTCTGTTTTGTTCCCTTACATTAACTGTTGTAATAGTTCTCTTTGTTTTTATGTGTCACTCATTATAAAGCTGTGTTCAGGTTTCTAAACTTGCTTTTATCACTTATAACTCTTGTCTCTTACCTGTTTTTAACAATTTTTAGTGTTCTTCTATTATCCATCTCAATTTTTCTTGCCTTTTTACTTCTGGCATTGTCTTTTCATATTCTTCCCAAATAATATTTCTAATTTCAGTCCATAGTTCTGCTTCTCAGTCAATTAAATTTAGTCAATTAAATTTACTCGTGCAAATATGTTTTTTATGGGGACTTTAAATCCATCAAGAATGCTATTTACATTACATTTTGGCACTACAAATATTTTAGTGCCCTTCTTCAGCTTTACTCTAATGTTTGATATTAACAGTTCATGGTCAGCACCACAATCTGCTCCTGCTCTTGTTTTGGCAGCTTCTCCATCTCCTGCTTCCACTTACACAGCCTATATGATTTCTATATTGGCCATCTGGTGACGCCCATGTGTCCAGTCATCTGTTCAGTTGTTTGAAGCATGTGTTTGTGATGGACAAGTTGTTAGCTTTGCAGAAACACATGAGGTGATTGACTGATTCATTTCTGACCCTTGGTTCAAATTTCCCGACATTTGATTCTGCTTTATTTTCTACTTTTTTCAATCTACTCACCTATGTTTACTAGCATGTCTTGTTTTGGTGTGTGACTCATTTCTTAAATACTTGCATAAAAGTTCTAAACTTCATTTTTTACAGTCTCTGTGGTTAGAGCATGGATTTAAATAGTTATGTTAATAGGTTTTCCTAGAAGTCTAATTGATATTATTGAGTCAGTCCTTGTATTATAGTTTCTAATTGCCCATACAATGCCTTGCCTCAGTATTAAAGCCACCTAGTTTCTCCCAAGTTTGCCATTTCTAGAGTAGAGCACTTTGAAATTGTCTGACTAGAAATGTCCACTCTGTGTTAGCTTTTTAACACCACGCACTGCAATGCTTGGACATTCCATTTTTTGCTTTGCAATTTCCAGTTGACCTTGGTCTGTGCATCTTCCATTCCAAGATCTGATTGTGTGTGTGGTCTGGCAGTTAACCTGCCTTTCACCTGTGCACATCAGCTGGTCAATGTCCTTCCTGCTTTGCTTGTTTTGTTGTTAGCAGCAATGCTATTCATACCTGTTCTTTGCACTTTCCCAGTAACTGTTTGAGTGCTTTCTGACCTGGGAGTTGCATGTTTCAGCACTAGCTCATATATATTTTGGACTGTCTCATCATCAAGTTTTCAAGGTAAAACAAAGAAACAAAAATAATAAGACAAGAAAACATAGCAGGGTTTATCATTAGCTTCTGCTGTTCAGTGTGAGTCCAAACCTTAAGTTCACAGGGCCATAGTTTCTCCATCATAAAGCACCTACCCAATGTAAGTATTTCTACAATATTGCACTTATGCGTTGTATTAAACTGTATTATTCCCTCATGTTCCTTTATTTTTTTCCTTCACAGAAAGATGTAAGTGTGACAGTTCCTCTCTAGGTGTTGCAAATACCACTTTTCTAAACACATACCTTGAATTTGTCATGAAAAGCCAATAAAAACCGTGGTACTCCAACAATAGACAATTTTAATATCCTACCTGTGCTCACTGGACATTACAGTGGTGGAAAGTTAAGCTGTTTACAAGTTTGAAAATTAATGTTGATGGAAGTTTAGAAATTGAATTCTTTAAGGAAATTGCAAATGGAGATAGCACATTCATTATAGTTTTCTGTTTGTTTGTGTGTGTTTTTTTTCTTCAAAAAAATTGTAAGTTCTTATAATATAATCACCCCTTATAATGCTTCATTGGGTATATTATGCCTAACAGCAGTTCAGTGAAATAGGAAAGTTTGGGTTTGGTTCTGAAACATACCTTTGCAGATGTTAATAATTATATCGACTTGGAAATTAACTTGCACTCTTGTCCCCAAAGCTTTTCAATCTCTAGCATAGGAAAAAACACTCTTTGGTTGTATATGAGGAATTCTTAGAATATTTTTATTTTTGTTCCAGGTTACATATATTCTTTCTGTTAATGTTCTAAAGATGAGGAAGAATTTTATCCAGTGGGGTGGGGTAGATTTTATGCTATAATAAAACTCTTCTCCAGAATGGAACTAATTAACTCTTCAACGACATAGCCAGCAATTAGAGGCCTAAAAGCAGTAACCTTACCAATAACTTAGTGCTCTCTAATGGTGCATTTGCCTCGTGCAGGTGACTATATCCTGCTGTTAGCCCATTTTGCAAGCAAGTTTTTCCTCGGGCAAGAAAAATTACTTTACTATTGTAGGAGAAGGGAATGTTTTTGTTGAATGACCCAGAAAAGGCTCACCCACATGTCCACCTGCGTGTGAATTGGGAAGACACTGTTAGGTGACTTTAAATAATTAAATGCATACCCTTTCTTTTAGGAGACACTGGGACCATCTTCTTTCAGTGACTAGAAAGCCATCTTCTAGTGATGGGCAAGACAGCATCCCACAAACCTTCTGGCCCCAGCCTATTCTGCTGGTGGTTCTCTGGTTTCCTTGAAATGTCAGTGGGCCAGCAACCAACAGAGGTGCTTTTTCTCTCTCCATTCCTTCCATGAACAAAAATACATGGAAAGACACATGGAATTCAGGAAACAGTCACAAATAATGAGTCCTACCAGAGAAAGGATGTAGAAGAATGTCCTCTGAGGTATTGAAGCATAATTTTTTAACTTCTGATGAGCCCAAGGAAAAACTGCAGGGAAATTTGGTTTGCTTTTTTTTGGATATCTATAGCATTGATTCTATTAGCAAAGCCTGTGAAACTTATAACTGACATTTAATCTCAGTTTCTCTCTCTCATCCCTTCACCTCCTACTGCCTCTCTTCCTCTGGAACTCTCTTTGTCTCTCTCTCCTACTATTAACCACATCTGGGATTTGTGCTAGGATATTAAAGACACTTGGAAGTAAGATTTATACCTAATTTGTAGGAGGCACTTAAAATTGCTAGATAACTAAAATTTCCAGAGGCACTTAAAATTGCTAGAACACATGAAACCATAATCTTATATAGTACATTGAAAATGTTCTGTGGAAGCTCAACCCCAGAGCACAGAAATAAATTGAAATGATATATGTTGCACTTATGCCAGTTGTTTAATAAAAGCATGTAAATCCCATATTAATACAAAGAAACTAGTTTCCACTCAAAGAGAACCTAATTTCACCTCCAGTGCACAGATATGAGTCTCACAGTATTTACAGAATGTCCACAGGGTACATAACATAGTATTTGAGATTGCAAATGTAAGGAGAACATGTTTTTTAAACACATAACAGATCAGATGGGAAATGTGAAATGATCATTAACTTTAACACTGTTTTTTTATTAGGGGATTTATCCCAATACTTTAGGTTACACTTAAGAAAACAACAGAATATATAAATATATAAATATGCAGCGGTTTAAAGTGAAGTTGAGAGTCTAGTGAAGATTGTAACATTGTGCTTTATTGTTTTTAAATTAAGAATAACAATGCCATTATTTACACAGGCTCTGAGTGGTGGCTGATTGTTTATATATCACCTCAGAGTATTTCTGTGGAGTTCTGGGACAATTCATTCAGGGCCATTGCCGAATTGAAGCTGGGAATTTCAATTACTGGTACCAAGGGGTGTGTGTAGACTCCCTATAGTATGACATAGGGAACTATCTCCTATTCATGTGAGTCTCCACAGTACACACTGGTTGGTTATTAAATCTGATGTCAAAATAACACAAATCCTCTTCTTCGTTGTTTAGCTGTTTGGGGACTGCCACAGAAATAGATATTGGAAAGTCTCCCACTCAGAAAACCTGTGAAGTGAGTGCCAGCTGAACCCACAATCCTTCGGTGCCTGGGGCCAATGCTCTAACCACTGAGAGACACCTAGGAAGGATGGAAAAGTGGATCCCAGGGATGGTCAGATGTTCCCCAGGATAGAAACATACCTGGTTTCTACTCTTGGTGTCTCAGCATTCTTGATTATTTATATAGACAGTTAACATTCCAATATACACACATTTAGAGTTTTGTGTGTTTAATTGTATGTATTTATATCACATGCGATATAGTTTTAGTGTTCATTAAATATTAATAGCCATTGTGAAAAAAAGTAAACATTAGTGGCCTCAGTATCAAGGGTGAATGATTAAAATAATACAATTTGAAGTTGTTAATTGACTTTAGTCATTTAACTTCTTTGGGGTACCAAACATTTTGGAAAAACTGAGGACTACAAAGATAGTTTTTGCATTAAAGCAATAAATCTAATGGGGATGACTTCTAGTCAACCATTTAAACTCACAAAGAGGGTCAACTTGGTGGACAAAATGTGATCCACTTTTTCTTATCTAACTCATAATACTTTGGGATCCATATGAAAATAATTTAGCATTTAAAAATAAATCATGTCTGCTAGGTGCCAAGCTCTGTGCTACTGTGTATCTTACAACAAGCACTAAAAACAAAAATAATTAATAAATGTAGTCATTTAAACATTAAGTATTTTTTGAATTAAGGTTTTGTATGTAGATAGAAACTTTTGGATATTTCCATACATGTTGTACAAGTCAATGTAAGAAATTGTGTAGTAGTAAAATGCTTCTTTATTGGAAAAATAATCCTCATATGAGAATATTTTTTTCTATTGATTTTCTAGAGAGAGTGGAAAGGAGGAAGGGAGAGGGAGAGAAATATCTATGAGAGAGACACATCAGTTGATTGTCTCCAGTATGGGTCCCCACTGGGGCCAGGGATAAAACCTGAAACCCAGGTATGTGCCCTTGGTCAGCAACTGAACCTACAATCCCTCAGTGCCTGGGGCCAATGCTCTAACCACTGAGAGACACCGGCTGGGGCTGGAAAATATTTTTTTTAATGTAGCATAGGATTACTTGACCTTCAATCTGACTTTGGGAAGTAATAAAAAACAAACTATACATAAATAATCAGAGTCCAAAAGAGATCATCCTGACATTTTAACTAGATCTACATCCACCCAGTAGTTTTTCCTTCTGTGATAGATATCAATGAAGCCTGAAGTTTCCTGGAAGGTTAGATGAAACAGGCATCTGCGATTCGCATAAAAACTACTAATTAGCAGTTGCAAGAATCTAGGCTGATTATCCAAGGAGAATTTATTAACTGGGTGGGAAATGGACCTATTTCTTACTAATACAATTTAAATAGTGCAACTATGTTTGCACACTTTAAATATTGATGTAGCCTATAGAATACCTAAGAAGGAAGTTATCACATGTGAACTTGTGTTTTTAAATGGATCAGAATGAGCTGTTTTCCCTCTCCACTGAAGTTAAGAGGAAAGTACCTTAAATTACAGAGGAAGTCTCTTGTTTACTAGTTTGGACACAAAGAAGGAATTCTTGATAGCATTAAATTCAGAACTGGCTATCAAAGAGGTTTTACATTTTTTTTCTTTCTTTGAGCTTTTTAAGAGTGCAGTAGGTAGTAACTCAGTATGGATGGCTTAGGTGTAGTCATTTCTTGAAGGGTATATACAAATGATTTCCCGAGGTCAGTACTGCTCCATAATTCTGTGCTTTCATTACCCGTTTTAAAATTTTTTCCATAAATTGCTTGTCCACTTTTAGTAAATGGCTGTATTTCTTAGAGAGAAGGTTGAATGAAGATTCTCATAAATTCAGTGATGCTATTGTGGAAAGAGGTGTGAGCTATGTATCAAAGTGTTAAATTCTATGAACTCTCCATGATCTCCACCCACTGGGGCTTTATAAATTTTTATTTTCTCTGTTTAATTAGGTATCCCAGACATAAATTAGATTGTTGTTTACTATAACACAGCAGTACCCAAAGGGAAAGGGTTTTGAGTTAAAGCAGTTATTTTCTGCCCTAAGGACTATAGGAACCAACAAGCTTATCACACAACCTTGAGTTGATCTACTGAGAGATTGTCAAGAATCACATGGAAATTTATGCAATATTATAGTCCAAAACAAACCCTTAATATCTTTTCATTTTTTATTGAGCCAAATACTGTTTTTTAAGTTTAAAAAATATTGGGGAGAGATAGAGAGAGAGATATCTTATAAGTTTTATCTTAGTTATCAGAACAACTGTTAAAAGAAAACTACACCTTGCTTTATGTAATTGTAACAACCTCTAGCACTAACTTCAGTTTCTAAAACTAACAATTGTTAGTAAACCTAGTCACAGCAATGGATATTTGAGAAACCAAAACAGTACCTTTGCCATTCAGTGCGTATTCCAGAAAGCTTACAAATAAATAATGGTGTCTCTCTATTTAAAAAAGGTAATGCAGAGATGTTTCAAAACAAGAACAATTGCTATCCTTTTCAACACTCTGGCCAAGGTTGAAGCAGAAGCAATCCCTCATGTATATTAAAATTAAATTTATGCCAGGGTTTACTAATGGGACACAAAAGGGTAAATCACATTACGTCTACCCTTTTGTTATAGATGTTTGGTCATATTGTTTAAATCCAAATATGTATTTTCTCTTTAAGTGCTCTGAGCAGGGTGTTCATTCATACATTATATTTGAAACTAGCTTGAACATGCTTTCCAATACCAGCTACCTGAGTTTTCTTGACTTTTCATTGTTGCCTTTCTATCTCTCTGTATTTACAGTTGAGAAGTTGATGGCTAATTTTATAAAACATGTTCTCTTTCATGCTGTGATCCTCTATGCCAACAATCTCCCTGGAGTGTGTGCTTTTTGGTAATAAGCCCTGAAAATGGGAACTGATAATGGAAATACTGGCAGCCCCTTCTACAAAGGGGTGCAAGCCTGTGTTTCTGTAATTAGGAATGTGATCAGAAATAAGAGATGCTTTTGGTCTTCAATTTCAGGCCATGCAATGAAAAGCTTTGAGTTTGCCTCAGTGTTGGCAGGCAGTAAATTTCAGTCACACTGCAGCTTTCTCAGTCTGGTCACGAAGAGCCTGCGCTTTGAATTTGTTTTCCAAACAAACAGGGACTGTGATTTCTTATTCCGTTTATAACCAGAGCTTCATTTTTAAATATAGTTATTTCCCTGCGTGTCTTCTTCGTGTTTGCAGGCTTTATTCTCTAACCTCTCCCCACCATTTCCAGAGTCCAATGCCTTCCCATCTATTGAGATAAGCACAGAATAATAACAATGATATTTGCCAAAACACTCATTGTGTACTGCGTACTATACTAAGTTACATATGTTTCTCATTTAATCCTCCTGTGAGTTCTATGATGTTCTTACTTCCATCATCCCCATTTTATAAACGATGGAAGCAAAGTTATATATCTAGACAGTAATCTAGTTCATATTCTCTATCACTGTGGTCTGTCACCACCCTTTATTACAAGGTGTCCCATCTAAAGATAACCATTTTACTTAACCCAACATTAGTCCCCTTTGTCATTCATCCTCTCTCATTCGACAAATATTACTTTACACCTACTATGTGCCAGATATCGTGTAAGTCTCTGGGGGAAGCAAACGTGAATGAATGAGTCCAGTCTCTGAAATGCTTACAGATCAATGACATAAATACAGATCAACAGTGCCTAAGACAGTGGATACCAAACTGGGCATCAGGTCATTCCATGTGCTGCAGCAAATGCACAGGGTGCTACAGAATATTACCATTTTTATGTCAAACACAGTAACATTGATCATATATTACACAGACTACTTTGTATTTCTGTGCTTTTTTTCAAGTGGCTACTCAATTAACAAATACTTCTTGAGGTATTTAGAGATGACCTTTAAAAAATAGAACTATTCAGCATTTCTTCTGGCTAGAATACTATGGAAAACAAAATGACTAAGGACATCAGGGACTGAGGGAGCTTGGGTATCTCTGGCCCAGGAAAAGTAGTTTGATATTTCCATCAGAAAATAATGTAAAGACTCCAATAAACAAAATGGAACTAGGGAACAATTACAGGACCTTAGGATTCAGAACAAACTGGGACTGTGAAATTGATTTTGAATACTTATATGTTGTTATCACAAAGATATTTAAATACATCTAATTTACATGATCTTGAGTGGCTTCAGGATAATAGCTAATGGGAAATCAGATTATAAAAGTTCTTAAGAAATAGGACAAAATGCTTTCTTTTAGGCAGCTAATTATATGATTTGGCTTATGTCTAAATAATAAAAACATAATGGGACATTAATCTTATTAATTTGAAGATGACATTTTTTATGCTTTCTTCCATTGCTTTTAACCTTAGGCAAACTGAATGTACTGAATTGGAAGAGCATATTATGCTGTCACTTTAAGAATATATGATTATAGCATCTCTGCGATGGGTAGACATCTCATAGAAAAATAACTGTAAATCTCAGGGAGGGATGTGTTTGACAGTTCAATGTCTACACTCATCTAGTCTTCTATGGTTCAGAATTGCTGCAAGCTTCTCCAGTAATTTGAGGCCTGTAGCATGTTCAAATTGATAGCAATGTTCCCCTTGTTACTTTTTTTTTTTCATGAAAAGATGATTATATGATGCTAAGAGGATTTGTTGACAAGAGGGAGAATTTTTATTGCGAAAGTTTGCTTTCAAGGAAAAATTTAAAAGAATCAATGAAAAATAGCAGTTGGATCATTTTCTGGAAGCTTAGAGAGATTACCACTGGGACTTGCTCCCGTTATCTCAGAGCTAAGACTTAACTATACGTTTCATATCACCACATGAGGGAGTGAAGAATGGGAAAATGTGAGTAATCCATTAGGTGGAACTGAGATAGGAGAAAATAATGTTTATAAAATATATGATTACATGCAGGGTGGCATTATAAGAAGACCTGGACTCAAACCCTGTTTCTGCTATTTATTTAGAAATATGACCTTTAACTTGCTACCTAACCTTGTTGGGCCTCAGTTTCTACATTATAAAACAACATAGTGGGATAGAGTAAATGAGGCAACATAGGTAAAACTTTTAGAACAGAGCCTTGTATGTAATAAACTTGATTAGTCACATTTGAATGCTAGTAAAAGAGTGACTGGTAAGATACACCTTAGTACAAGTTAATTTTTCTTGCATTTCAAAAAACAAACGAACAAAAAAAACAAACAAAAAACAATAAAACACAAAAGCTTGCAGTGCTTATCTGGTAAGGTAGCTTCAGAATATCATTTGCATTTTGCTTTCTGCTGCATTATCCTTGGCATGGAGATGTCAAGATCTCCTCCTGGCTCAAGATTGTACAGGATGAGGGGGGAAAGGAAAGAAAAACAAACAAACAAACAAACAAACACACACACACACACACACACACACACACACACACAAAATGTGACAGCTGTCTTTGCTCTTTTAGATGAAGTTTTCTGGGATTTGGGATCAAAGCTAAAGTCAACTTTAAGTATGAACCTACTACAAAGACTTCTAGGAAATTCCACCTACTGTGTATGATTTCTCTTGTACCTTCAACAATTTTGAGTGTTATAACTGATTTCACCTTTATCTGCCTGATATGGGAACCATTAATTCTAAGTTCCATTCTTTGGATATAATGAGATAAAGCTACATTCTATTAACTGACCAGCATTTTTATCAGTTACCTGTGTATATTTATATATTTTGCCTGATTTTCTGTTAGTATGCTACGGTTTTATGGTTTACAAAAATTCTTTGTGTATTTGACCTTTTCTATCAACATTTCTCCCTTTTTTATTTCCACCTTTATTAGTTTTAAAGCTTTATTTATACTAAACATTTTCCACATATCATAATGATTTTTTAAAAATACATTTTTATTAATTTTTTAGAGAGAAAGGAAGGGAGAGGGATAGACAGAAAGAAACATCAATTAGAGAAACATCCATGATGAGAGAGCCTCCTGCACACCCCCTACTGGGGACAGAGCCTTCAGCCTAGACATGCACCCTGGAATCAAACCAGCAAGCTCTTAATTCATGGATTGACGCACAACCACTGAGCCTCACCAGTTGGGCATTGGGATTTGTAAAAGTAGTTGAATATATCATGGTTAAATATATCATAACAGTTAATACTTTCATGGTTGTGGAACAAGTTTAGATGGGTCTTTATCACCAAAGAGTATACAAAATATTTACTAGCATATTCTAGCATTTTAAGTTTGAATATCTCCAATGACATTTTTTTTAATCTTTCTGGAATTTGTTTTGCTGAAATCAGCAAAGAAAGAAATGATAAATGCTACTTTTGCCTTTATTTTTCAACTAGAGGCCTGGTGCACGAGATTCGTGCACTTGGGTGGGGAGTGACCCTCAGCCTGACCTGCGCCTTCTTGCAGTCCAGGAGCCCTCAGGGATGTCCAACTGATGGCTTAGGCCTGCTCCCTCTGGGAAGCAGGTCTAAGCAGACAGTCAGACATCCTAATCGCTGCTGCAGATGCAAGAGAGGTTCCTGCCATCACTGCTGCACTGGCCAGCTGTAAGCCTGGCTTTTGGGCTTCTGGCTGAGCAGCACTCCCCCTGTGGGAGTGCACTGACCACTGAGAACAGCTCCTGTGTCAAACATCTGCCTCCTGGTAATCAGTGTGTGTCATAGCGACTGGTTCTGCCATTTAGTTGATTTGCATATCAGCCTTGTATTATATAGGATGAACATTCTGAATTATTAATACTAATTTTTGAATAATGGTCTTATTCCAGCTGATATGAAGGGCAAATTTTATCAAATATAATTTCCCTCTATACTTGATAAATAAAATAAATTCAGATTGTTAAATGTGAATAATGGACAAAAGAGATTCATTCATTCACAGAACTAGTGTCCCTCTTATTTTACTCATACTTTCATTACTGCAGTGATGATTTATTAAGAGCTGCTCAGTAATAGACAGTTATGGTTCAGGATCTCTGGCCCCAGAAATCTCAAAATTGAGGCCACTTATATTTATATTCAAATTAAAAATATAAATTTATAGAGATCTATATTGTGATAAACATTAGAATAATGAAGTGATGAATACATTATTTTAAGTGTGTAAAGAGGAGGTTTATTCTTGTTAAAAAGAGACTTTCATTCCTCAAGTATTTGAATATACAGGTTATTGAGTATTGGTGTTGGAAATTATATTAACTCTAACCCCTTATTTTACATAACAGAACACTGTGATACACAGAAATTAAATGGCTTAATTTAAATCAGATCTTGAGTTCATATCAAAACCTGGATTGCCAAATGATTCTTGCATTTAGGCTTATCAAGTTATTTCCATAATATGAAAAAAGATTCATGGTGATAGAGCTATTTTTGCTTCTTCATCTTCTAACATTTTGTAGCAAGATTACATTATTTTGAGAGCTGACCATGTTTTAATGTGCATTATAAAACTCTCTGTTCTCCCATCTTCCATATCCCTCTATTCTCATTAAGGGATTTTCTCTTCATGGATATCAGTTCTCTTCACTGTCAGACTCTGCCTTTTATGTACCCTGATTATAGACTTTCTGTAGGGATACCAATAGGGAGAGAAGACTCATTTTTTTTTTTCTTCCTATGTGCATTTGTAAGAGTTCTGAAGTTGGTCTTAAAATACCTACATGGTTGATGATGAAAAACAGAGACAAGACAGACAGGATTATAAACATAATAGTTTTTAAACATGTATTAAATCCTACTCAATAAAAAAAAATTTAAAAAACCTCAATAGGAAACTTTCTTTAGTCAATCAGTAGTATCTGATGCATCGCACACCATTATCCTCATCACAGAAATAAATGAACATACAGATGCTCTAATGTTATGTTTATATTTAATAAGTTGGCGTACTTTGCTCTCTAAACCAAATATTAGAAAGGGGGCAGCTTTATTTTTAAGGTCCTAAATAAGTCTGTAGTTGATTAATTAGTGAAGTACGACCTTTAGTTGCCATGCCCTTAAGATGAGGGCCGAACAAGTGCTAAGAGCAGTTTATCTCTTGATGACAGCACCAGTATTTCAGAATAGAGAAAAATAAATGGCTTGATCATTGACTTAAACATTTGACTTTTAAGGTTTATCCTATTTAATTCTGCTTGGTAATTCTTCAGTGGCATTGACGAGCACTCTTTTAATTTGCACACAATGTATAAAGAGTGTGAAACTGAATTTTATGATTGGAATACTCTTGAACTTAAATTTTATGCAGTGCTATTTTTATAATATAATTTTAATAATGGGTGAATTATGAAAAAAACCACAATAATCTTTCAAGAAGTATATTCTTTTAGATCCTAAATCTGATACCATTCTGCCCTTTATGTATTCCACAGGGTATCTCTCTCTAGGGACTGTCCCTCATCTCCCTTGTGGGCTGCTGCCCACGGGATTAGCATTCCTTTCTTATGAATTTATAGATGCATATGTACGAATACTCTGTGAGTCCTGTGCACGAGAAGCCAAAGTTCACATAAGCATGTAGTTCTTGATAAGTGGGCAAGAAAATGAGCAATTTCACCCTGGACCACAAGTGACTGATTAGCACTGGAATTCTGAACTTGAAAGGATAGTCATTAGCATAATGCTATGCATAAGAAATGGGGTGGATGTCACTCTACAACTTTCAATATGATATGCCATTTGGGGCACTTTTGAATATATCATGGTATAGTGGTTACTTTTTAATTAGATTTTCCTATCGTATAAATGAAAGGTAATGCATTATGTGTGTAATGCTTACTCATTTAAAAACCAAACTGCATATTTCTGAAACACCAATATTATTGTAATTTTTCATTTTGTTGGTTAAAATAAAATATAATATAAAACACCATTAAAGTATGATTTTCAATATTAATCATTTCGTGACTTGCCCTGAAGTCACTGCTGAGAAATTTAGTAGGTATTTTGCCTTTTCAGGAAGATTTAAAGGATTGCTCTTTTATTAAAGTACATAACAGCTCTTGGGTTATCCTTTTTTTGGGAGAGAATCTGATACATATTTTACCATCACTCATATCGTTTTAAAATAAATTTTACAAAGATTGTGTCCCAATTTTCAAACTCATTTAAAAGCTAATAGAATTCTGCATAAATTTATAATACATGATGCTTATGCAATTTATCCTCACTTTTCCTGATATTTTTCAAGTTCAAAACAACAGGAATGGAAGAAAATATTCAACCATTTTGATCATATTCACTTTCCTTTTCCAGCCTTTCTCTTTCATATTCTCCACCACTACAATTAACAAGATTTTGACACATTTCAAATTTGGTGTGAAAGAAATAGGTCAGTGGGAGGAGACGAGGATGGACAGAAATGATTACATTAATTTTTTCAGTCGCTCTGTCTATTTACTAAGTAATTTGTTAGACTGAAATTTGGAGGTTAATTTAAACCAATATTGTAAGCTGTAGCTTATCTCTAGAATTTTCTCATGTTGCCTGTTTTAAAATCAGGTCCCTTGGACTCTAGGTGGGATGTACCAACTCATAACTAAATGAATCTTCCTAGTAGAACTCGGTTATGCAATTTTCAGTTTTCCTGGGTAAAGACTCAGTTCATTCCACTGTTTTTTTCTGTTTGTTTGTTTGTTTGTTTGTTTTTGTTTTACTTTCAGGAGGTTTGGGTTTATTTTGGCTCTATTTACACCCCCCTACCCCACCCTCCCACCCCACTCCAGGAGACCTTACCTGGCATGATAGTCTTTTGTATGACTAATAAATTCTAGGGAGTAACCATTCTCAGTTCCCAAAGATTCCCTACATATTGTTAACATCATTTATTTGTCAGATTCTTTGTTTCTCTTGGTTACATATTCTGTACTATATCTGGTCAAATCTTCTACTTTATTTAATAGTGTCATAAAGAGTAAAAGATGCAGTTAGATGCAAAAGAATAGACTGAATGTTCAGGAAAACTCTTCCTAAAAAAAAGTTGTTCAACTGTATTCACTATAAAATTCTAGTTTTAAAGTCCCCACTAATGTTATAACTTTGTTACTCCAGTCCAGGGGAGTTATGAGAAGAAAAGACTCAGTAGGAAAAGTAGGAGCCTCTGGATGATTATTGATTCTTTCACCCTCCTTTTGGCTGAAAGATTTTCTTCGAAGTAGAACCTTTCAGAACTTAACCATCTCTCCCTGTTCTGGCAAAGGCAAAATACATTCTCCTCATCAAGTTCCTCAAATGCTGATGAAACACATGGCTCTGGTTATTGTTTGAGAGCAGAGTGGAGGGTGGGAAAAGAGAATAGCAGGTGTATATGTGCTGTGTGTCATGGGAAATTGAATTACTTGATTTTATTTTCAAAATGGGCCAGAGGTAGATAAATAAAAATAAATAAATAAAGACAGATGGAATGAATGTGTGTGATATTAAGTCCGCATGATATGGAGTTTGAAGACTTAAAACAGTGGTTGTTTTTCACTAGTTTTTAATTTCAAATAAAGTCCTTACATAAGCTTAAATATTGTGTATAACTTACTTCCTCGTGTCAGCAATGTTTCGTGACATTCAGGTTACTGGCTACGAGGGAAACCGGCTGCGACATCTGTCGCATGTTGATTCCCAGGGTCGACGCAGATGGTCTGCGCTGGTCCCCGGTCTCCCTCCCCACTCCGCTGTGTCCCTTCCAAAGCTGCCTGACCTTCTGGAAGAAGACCAGTTGTGAAGGGCATTGAAAAGGTGTATTCGCCTGATATAGTTTCCAGCCATGTTCACAACTTACTCAAAGACATATAAGTTTATAGGACAAATAGACAAATGTGGGTGGTGGGATGGCTCCTTTTTCCACAAGCGCAGTGGGTAGAGAGGATTGAACTTGAGTCCACAAAGCTGCATCCATAGTTACTTATCATATGACTCAGTGAGTTACTTCATCCTTTCAGCTTTAATTTCTTTCCCCCCAACAAAATAGGCTAATTAATATCAGCATCACAAAACCCTTGTTTTGTAAAGATTAAACACCCTCATTAAACTGATATGTTGGAGCCAGGCACTATTACAGGTACTGAGCCTACCCTACTGAAGAAAACAGGTATAAATAAATCATAAACAAAGTATCTATATCCTTATGGTGATTGCATCCAAGTTTGGAGAGATAGGCAATAAAAAATAGATCAGTAAAATACATTCTATGTATGACAGTGATAAATGCTTCGGGGGAAAAATAAAACAAGGAAGGACAATAGGGTGCTGGGAAAGAGAGAATTGTAATTTCAAGTACAGTGATAAGGAAAAGTTTAATTAAGGAGATTCTTTTAAGCAAAGGCTTAAAGAGGTGAGGGAGAGGTACTAGATATCATGGGGAAGAACTATCACATTAAGTGTGATTGTTTATGTAAAAAAAAGTCTTAGCACAGTTGCTGGCTCAAAGTGCAGTGTTGACTAAATGCTAGCAAGTATTGTTATAAATGAATTAATTATTTTGTTATTAAGAAAATTACTTTGATGTGAACTTTGTGGTTCCACTTTGTGATCATAGAAATGGCATGCCACTGAGTTGATAATACCAGTCTTTCGTTGATCCTCTCCTTGTTCTATGAAAACATAATACAAAGAATAAGTCAGACCCAAAATCTTGTCAGAGACACAATTTATTTTCAGGTACTTTTCCCAAAAAAAGCTTTAAAAATACTTAAAATATTAAAATATAAACTATTATTTAAAAAGTCCCTACAGAAACTGATAAAGCCAGGTTTTTTATTAGTTTGTTTTCTTACTAGAAGAGTCTTTTGAAGCAATTAAAGCTTGTTTTTAGCTTATTACATAAAGAAAGCATAAAATAGATGAGCCTGAAACATTGACTTTTATCCATCTTGAACTTCATGGAGCATCCGGAATGATGCATCTTTCCTTTCAAATATTTATCCATCAATTCCAGACAAGCTGTGTATGAGGCTATAAATAACAGACAGCTAGAACAGGAGAAAACAGTTTTTCTACTGCCTTGTGCTTAAACTGTCACTATGGCAGGAAATAATAACTGAATGCTGCATTATTCAAGGCAAGGTAATAGACTACTTCCCTTTAGAAGCAGATTGCTTGAGGATCCACTGCCTTACCCTCAGAAACCAGAGATTCCTCGGGGAAAGACCACAGTTACGAGGTTTGATGTGAGGTGATTGCCCACTGAATCCTTAAGCTTTGTATACCAGAGAATGACTTCCATTGAGGATTCTGGTCATCATTCATCATTAAACAAAAGTGTTACCAAATGCATCCTTTCCCATATGGGAGGCAATGGGGCGAATTATAAAAGCCTAGACTTGGAGCTAGAATGATCTCCATCTGACTCTACTACTTCCGAATTTGATTCTGGATAAATTACTTAATGTCCTGAGATACTTTTTTTTGCTTGTAAAATGCAAGTAGTAATACTAACTTAATTGAATTGCTAAGAGGATAGGTTAAATAGTGTTTATAAAGATCTGAACCTTATTTGTTAGTGTCAATAAGTAAATACTACCTATGGATGATTTAAAGATCTCAAGATACAAGATAAGTATATAGAAGTTTAGTTGTTGAGTTTGAAGAACAGGTCCTGCAATTTCCATAACCTGTTATAGAAGGTGCCAGGAAACATTAGTGCTCTTTCCTGTTCCCTCTCTTCCTCTGATGTTTTTTTGTTTTTTTTTTTAACTCATAGTCTGTTGCCCCAGAAGGTCATGTCCTATTTGAAGGCTTTACAGTAAGCCGCAGCCTACACAACTCTTTTGTGTCAAATGTCTGTCTATTTTTTTTAAATGAGGTGGTAAATGTAAGAGAGCAGAGCTGTAGACTATCCCACTTCTGCACAGGAACAGTCCTGGTTGACAGCATTCGGAGTTATTTGAGTGCCAGTGTACTTAAAATACAATTTCTATTCAATTAAATCATTATAATCTAATATTTAAAAATCCACTATCGAATACGCTCTACTCTCAAATACATGTATTTATTATATTATTTATGATTTACTTGCTATTGGATGATAGTCACTTCAGTTTCCCCATCATAACTGCAAAATATAAGTCTTTCATCTTTCCTTTCTGGCGGCAGTTATCACTTTGGTCTGTAGCAGAGGTGGGCCAATAAATAGAAAATGAAGTTTGTTGCTATGCTCTTCACTTTTAATTTTCCTTATTGTGGATAGATTAAATTTATAGGTGATTGAATTTTACTTTTTCCAATTTTTACTCCATATTAAAATATTGTTGTCACTTTCTTTGATGTGCTGTGAACTTAAATTTATAATAGGGTTTCTTATTGTTATGGGATCACACAGTGTCATTTTCAATATTTATTAGGGATTTTAATCACCCTTTCAAGTTCTAAATTATCAGGATTTTATAAAATGAAATCCTGTTTGATTTTTCATTAATACTATTTTGATATTTTTAAAAACTATTGATAAAAATATGTCATTGGTACACATTGTTTTGATACACATTTCTAAACTTTATTAATCTTTGAACATGTGAACATTAAAAAATTCTATGTAATTTTTTAATGTATAATGGTCTCTGATTTTATGTTCAGTGAATGTTTCATTTCATGACAATCTATTTTGAACATCAGCTGTAAAAAAAATTGGTATCATGTGGAGATTGGGCTCTGTTGAGCCTCTGCCAAGGAAATTAGCAGCTAATTACCTAGGTTACAAGTGCTAAAAAGCAAGGTTCAGACATGTTGCTAATATGTGGCTTTGACAGTGCCTAGTATTCAAATGTTTTTGGTACTATCTACTTACTTTAACAGTTTATTAGCTATTAATTAGCATTATTTTAAAATAAGTGGAATTTCCAAAATTAAGCAGCTTATTTGGAACATTGTTATGTTTTGATGTTTACATTGCTATTGTTTATCAAGGAACATTATATTTTGCAATCTCTTTAGGATGGTTTTACCTGTTGATGACATTTTTACATGCGATCTCAAAGGATGAATATTCATACACAGAATGATCTAGATAATGTCCTGAGAACCCTATTACTGTTAAGTTTCTGTGATTTAATAGAAATATTTTAAGTCATTTAACTTACTATCCGTAAAATAAATGCCATCACTGAAAACGGTCATCAGAATATTAAAATGCAAGTATTATTTTCATGTTGAAGGTATTTTGCTTTTACTTAAAAAAAAAAAAATCTGAAAAAAATGCCCGAATGGTTAAAAAAAGCAAACTCAGTTTTTCTTAGCCAGGTAATCAGAAATATATGTAATGTTCACTGAAGAATATTTATATTTTTGAAGAGTAGCCAAGTATAAGGACAGTTAAATAATTTATAGCATATCTGTATATTAGACATTATACATCTTTTAAGAATATTTTATGATTAGTTTATGACAAAGGAAATGTTCACCAAAAATGCTATGTTAAAAATATACAACTGTGTATTCACTTTGATCTCAGTTTACTTTATAGAAATATGCACATGAATACATACTTTCATATATATATGCATATATTTCAGGATTTAATAAAACTGGATATTACTTAATTTCTTCTGATAATGTTATTTTTACTTTTTCAAATCATTTTTAGAAATAATATGGCCTTGAAAATGGTCTTATGTACATTCCCATAGAACAGTAATCTTTTGAATATATGGCTGCTTGATCTTGGTAATTCTTTTATGAGTGTTGTTGCTGAAACAATCAAAGTGTGTAATTTATTATTAAAATAAATATTAAAAATGCACATTTTATGTAAAATAAATATGTATCAATAAAACACTAATTATGTTTTTAATTACAATTGCAGTAACTGGGTGATTATTGCATTTTACCCTTTCAAACACGCTGCCTTTTACTGCTATTTAAATGAAATAAAAATAAAGATAATTTCTGTTGTTTTGGTTATTCGGATGCATAACACAAGTGTATTGTGTTATTTTTTTTAAAAGAATGGCAAGATTTTATGCTTTTCTGTATGGCCTTCATACATAGGTAATTATGGCATGTCTAGTTTGTATCAGCCTCCTTGGTAGGTATTAGGATCTTTGGTACGCCAAGGAGATAATAAAAGGAATAAGAAATGGGTTTTCTATCATTGTTAAAGAAGAATTTACTAAAGAGCAATTTTACTACTATATTAGAAGTACGTATAGGGGGTTATGGGACAAAGAAACCTAACTCTGGCTGCAGTTATTAAGGAAGGCTATAGTGATGCATCTCACTCTGATTAAAAACAGGGGTCAGGAATGAAGGAAGAGGGTGAAGGGCATTTTCACATGCAAAACCATATGAGCAGAAATACTTCCATGACACTAGGAGAAATTAAAGAAGGAAGATTAGGCTGTTGAAAGAAACGGATAATATTATGTTAACAGTATGAGCATAATCAATTAAGGAAACAGTATGTGAGTATCATATTACAGTCATAAAAACATAAGTACAGTATAAAATATGCTTCTGCATATTATCACCATATTCAGAAATAGTGAAGGGATTGTTCCACGTGAATGAATTTTCCAATAAATGTTTACGGAGGGACACTTTATTCATTCTTGAAAAATATATATTGCACTGCTTTTTGCTTCATTAAACAAACATGTTTTTCCCCTGTGCCTGTTTTGCTTCTTTTGGAGTTTTTGAAGTTTATATATAGTTGTGTCTCCCTGGACTATTTATTTGGATAGCTAGAACTATTTGTCCTTTCTTTTAATGACTTTATTTTTGTCATTCTCATGATTGCTCTTTTTACTCATCTTTCTCCTGGTAAGAAGCCCTGAACCTATTTCTACTAGTCCTTCTACAACCTATCTCCTTTGACTTAATCACCTTTGGAATCTATGACAACTCCTTTGTCTTGTTAAAAATCTTTGTCACTTATTTTCTGGGTTGCTTAATTAAGGTTGGTAGCATTACAATATAGATTATTTCTAGACTAAAGGCCCGATGCACAAAATTCGTGCAAGAGTAGGCCTTCCTTCCCCTGGCTGCTGGCACTGGCTTCCCTCTGGCTCCGGGGACCTGGGCCTCCCTGCAGCCTCAGCTTCATCTGGAAGGTTGTCCGGAAGGACATCTGGTCTAATTAGCATCTTACACTTTTATTATTATAGATAGATAATTCTAATGTTTTTTTTAAACATTGTTCATATGCATTGTACAATGAGTTTATATATTATTGAGTTCTTTCATATGATGGAACTTTTCATATCATGTAAAAAAAAAAGGGGGGGGGATTAAACAACCCAGGGGTTCTCCTAAAAGAATTTTGAAAATTATGTATCTTCTTGCATATTTTAAAAATACATATTGAGGCTTTTCATTAGTTTCATGGTTGCAAAAGATGAAATTTCTTGTTAATATTGCTATGAATTGTATCCAATGGAATCTAAATATCATAATAATTTGGCACCTATCATCATCTATGTAAAAATACTTGAGCAAGCTCTTTATTAACTAGAAAACATACATATGTTTTTCCTCTTGAAATCGCGTTAAGCAGCTGGTGTTTAGAAGTCCTGAAGTAGGTAGCAGGAAGGAAGAGCGCAGCATATTTAACTTCCTTCCACTACTTCTCACACTGTCCTTTTGTAGCCTCTTGCCAAGGTTGGCTTGTTACTTGTAAACCTATAAAAATAGGCCAGGGGGCCTGGCTCTTGTAGCTAAGTGGTTTAGTGTTGAGCCAGGAACCAAGAGGCCACCGGTTCGATTCCCCTTTAGGGCACATGCCCAGTTTGTGAGCTAAACCCCCTTTGGGGTTTCTGCAGGAGGTAATCAATACAAATGTTGTTGTTTTTTTTTACAAAATACGTCAGGGGGAGGAGAGGTAGGCATACAATCTGATGTGGTCTAGAAATTCCAAAGGTCCTGAAGGCTTCTTAATCACTGTTGCCCATCTGAATCACCTGAACAGCAGCAGGCTCCCAAACCCTGTTCTTAGTTCCTGTCCTCAACTGCCTTTCATGGGCCCTGACAAATGTGCTCTGTAAAGTGCCTGGTCACAAAAGAGAGCAGTGGGTCTCCTTTAGCCCCACTTACCAGGAGAGCTCCCACCCTGGAAGGTCCTGTGTCCCAGGAAGTCCTAGCAGCTCCTAACTGGGGAACTAGTAGCTATTGGCTGATATTTCTTTAAACAGACAAAGCACCCGTCATTTTTATAAAGTCCTGGTCAGAATGTGGGAAGAGGAAAGGAGTGGTTGGCCTCCACCCAGAGAAGCCTAGTTAGGTGGGCCTCTGCTCTCCCTTCTCTCCTGAGCTGGACAGTGGGGACCAGCCAGCGGGACTAGCAGGAGTGCTGGCCTGAGGACTCCATTCAGGCTCAAAGGAGGGATGTATCACCAGGTGGGGAAAGCATGAAGGGTGTCCAGGTAGGAAATGTAGAGTAAGTGTAAGCAAGTACATAGGAAGGTATAATTGTGTTTTTATTGATGAGAGAGAGAGAGAGAGAGAAGGGGAGAGGAAGAGAGAGACAGAAATATCGATGAGGGAGAAACATCTATTGGCCGCTTCATGCACACCCCCTACTGCAGTGTTTTTCAACCTTTTTTGGACAAAGGCACACTTGTTTCATGAAAAAAATCACGAGGCACACCACCATTAGAAAATGTTAAAAAATTTAACTCTGTGCCTATATTGACTATATATAAAGTAATTCTCTTGAATAGGAATCAAATAAACACAAAGAAAGTATTTTATAATTACTTTATTCTGAAATATTAAGTAAACAAAATAGTGAAAAATTATAAAATTCTTGTCTTGTCTGCACCTACGGCACACCAGGCAACATCTCGCGGCACACTAGTGTGCCACGGAACAGCGGTTGAAAAACGCTGCCCTACTGGGTACCAAGCCCACAACCTATGCCTGTGCCCTGACCAGGATGCAAACTGGTGACCTCTTCTCAATCAACTAAACCACACAGTCCAGGCAGGAAGATATAAGACTGTTTAAGAAACACAGACCATGTTATCGATGCTCAAGAGGAATAATATAAACAATTTTGGGGAAGGTTAACCCATCCTCTGGGAGACCTCAGAAATATCCCCTGAGTGGACCCTGAGACTCTCTCTGCATGATTTTTCTTTCGTGGGAGATGCATATAGGATTTTTAAAAGCTGTGAGTATTAACTGTTGTTTGTAAAATAGGGTTTTCTAAGAGATGTGTGCCTGTTCTAAGAAGTAAGCTTCAAACAATGGAACACATGTCATCTGTAAATTCTTTATTGAAAGAACTTTTTGGTTAAAAATCATGCCTCTTTGAAAACTTTGTTTACAGACTGCACTTCTCAAAGAGATGACAGGAGACCTGAGTTGTGACTGGGATCCATGACAGGGGCACTTTCTCTGGGAAGTAATGGAAGGACGGGGATGCCTTCTCGTTCATTCTGCCAGCCTCAAAGGCAGGCAGAGTTCCTACCTAAAGCAAGGGCAGTTCCTGGTTACTCAGATGTTACAGAGAGAGCGGCTCAGCTCTGGGCTGAGTTTACACATATATAAAGGACCCCCCCATCAGGCTGCAGGAAGGAAGAGCACAGGATAAATTGAGGCATTGCTGGGTACTGTGTAAAAAGAATGAGTGAGGAATGAAACCCATCTCAGTCTTTTGGTATCATGTAATTTTAACATTGTTGTTAAATGAGGCGTGCATATAACATTCCCTAAATATTTGGAGTCAGATTTTAGTGAATTAAATACTAAAGAGTCTGGGCTTTGTTTTAACAGGTAAAGAACTGAAAAAATTGGCACTTTCTTGTTCATATTGTTTTAATTACAAGAATGCCTTGCTCAGAGTTGTGTATTAAAAGCATTTATTTGATGTTTAGGTGAAAAATTGGTTTGGAGGAGAAGAAACCAGAATCTATGCCCATGTAATTGATAATATTTTCCCCTTAGAAATACAGTTTTCTAATGTACTGTAAAACTTCTAAAGATAACTTGTTTTTTATAAAGTTTTTTTCATATATATATTAGAAATCTTGGGTCGATTTAAACATATTTTCTGGCAAGGCCTTTATACCTTTTATAGGTGTATTTTCCAATATCAGCCCGACTAAAAGAATTTCAACCTTATGTACTATGTCTGAAAAATATAATTCATGCATATATTAAAGGAAATTACAGTTTAGGGTGGATTCATAATGATATTGCCATCAAATTTTATGGATCAATGGAGAGTATTAGACTTTTTGGAACCATGCTGTTTTTATAAAGGCCTTAGGTGTAGAATGAATATATAATTTCTTTCTGCTAGCCACAAGAGTCTAGATAGTGGATGGAAAATAATGCAGGCAAGCTTTCACGTCATATTAATCAATATGAAAAAGAATCTTAGAAGCTTCCTTTATTTCTAAATGCACTTATTTCCTAATGAGTGAATTAGAAAATGGTGTTTCAACAGCTCTGAAAAATCAGTTTATCCACTGGCATTCAGCTGAGACCATCCACCAAATAAAACACTAAAGTGGTTTTCAATGAGGTTTTATAATCAGAATTAGAAGCTAGGTGCACAAAGTTTGTGAACGGGTAGGGTCCCTAGGCCTGGCCTGTGATCAGAGCTGATCTTCTCTGGCTGCTGGCAGCTGTCCCCACCCCTGCCCTCTGTGTGTGGGGTGTCTGGCAGGGGAATTGGGGCCCCAGGGCTGCCCATGTTTGCTGCCACCCACCCCTGGTTTTAGACCTGAAGTCAGACATCCCACTCACAATCCGGGACCACCGGCTCCTAACCATTCACCTTCCTGTCTTACTGCTCCCTTGCCATCCTGATTGACCCCTAGCTGCTCCTCTGCCAGCCTCATTGCCCCCAACTACCCTCCCCAGCTGGCCTGATCACCCCCAAGGCTTTTATTAGTATAGATATGACCCTTCACAGAAAATTTTACTAACCCTGCTTTACAATAAGGGCTTGAGGATTGAATCATTGGGACCAGACACCAAGATTTCCTTTCTTTAATAGTGGAGGGAATAATCATCTTGTCTTTAAGTTGCCCTGAAATTAAAATGAGATAATGAATTAGAAAAGTATAAAAGCACCATATAAAGACAACTGTCTTTTTCATGTACTGAAAAGACAATGAAGTGGTAAAATGAAAAACTGTTTTTATTCTCCCCTTTCTTCCTTTACAGCCTTTATTTAAACTTTGAAATTTATAAAAAAAAAAAATTCATTCCAATTTTTATTTCTTTACATTCAATATTATTTTGTATTGGTTTTAGCTTTTCTATTAATTACAGAATAGTGGTTAGACAATCATATACTTTACAAAGTGTTCCCCAATATCTCCAGTACCCACCTGGCATCATACCATCGTTACAACACATTGACTATATTCCCTATTTAAGTGACAGTAGGTGTACAGCTTCCTTCCTGTCTTTCTTTTGTGTTGTTAGCTTTTCCTTTTCTTTCTCACTTCTTCATCCCTTTCCTTATGTACTATCTCAATGGGCTGTCAAAGCTCAGTGAAGGCACTGGGACATGCTTAATCCATTTTACAGACCAGGACACTGCGGCCAATTCCAGTTGGCTGTGGTACTTGACTCAGTCTGCAGGGAGGCCTCACAGCCACACTCCCTGCTCTTCCTAAGGGCAGCAGCTGGGAAAACAGAACAAACCTTCCTGTCAGGCTTCTGAGCCTCTTTCTCAAGCACCTCTTCATTGCAGATGCTCCACATTCTTTCCTCTCCCCGGCCCCTGCCCTTATTCTTTACCCCCCCCGGAGCAGGTGGAAGGCTCCCACTCACCATCTAAGCATGCTCTGTCATGGGGCAAGGTGGCGCAGGCTTGCTTTTGGGTCAAGGCGGGAGCAGTAGTCGCTGCCTCTGTGCCTCTGAAGTGTGAAGGCCACCTGGTGAGGCGGGTTAACACTGGGAGCTTCTCTGAATCACATCAGTCAGTCCAGTACCCTGCAGTGCGGCACCCCTCCACTGATGGGGCACCGCTCTCAACGCCTGCCTCAGTGCTGCAGGTCCCTGCCCCTCTGCCCGGCTGTCCTTCCATGCCCCTTGATCCCAGGCCGGGTCCACTGCGTTTTGGACCACTGCAAAACCTCTTTCTGCAGGCAAGGCAGATCCCTGCCCTTAGTTCTTTGCCCAGAATGCTAGATGTTGCAGTAGCATTTGCAGATGTTGCCCAGAGCCTGTGGCAAAGGCAGTGCCTGTGTGGGGTGTCCTCACAGAGGGATGGTGAGGCACTGCTTCTTGCCCTTTGGAACACCCGCCTGCTGGCCAGCCACTTTGCCATAGTTGTGGCACTCGCCCTGGAGCCATCCCTCAGGCAGCCCTGCAGTTGGGCCTCTCACTTCTTCTTCCTCATTTGGCCTTCATCCACCCCTCTCTCCTGCAGTGCTTAAGCTCCAGGCCCGAAAAAAAGAGCCAAGACCAAGAAGGACAAAGCCCAAAGGAAGTGAGTCTTGAACCCCCCACCACCTCTCTGTGTCACATCTTGAACAGGAATACTGTGGCCCAGCCACATGGCCACCAGGCTGCCTGGTAGAGTGGGTATCTGTGAAGCTGTGAATCTGCAGACAGAGACCCTGTCTGGGTCTGAGCAATCCCATGCCTACGATGTTCCCAGGGCCCCACGGGCATGGCTAGGCAGGCTGCTGCCCCTTCCAGGGTGGTGTCTGGCACTGCCTACCCTGCTTCCCAGGGCCCTGATGGACTGGTACCTTGCCAGCAGCATCTGGCACTTCCTGCTGGCCTCTTCTACCCTCCCATGGACCTGGATTCCCAGGGGCAGGTCATTGTGCTGCATGCCCTGCCTGCATATGCACATTTACCTGCCATCTTTGATGGGTTAATTTGCATGCTCTCTCTGATTGGCTGGTGGGCAAGGCTTGGCATAGCGAGTGATGGTTAATTTGCATGTTTCTCTTTTATTAGTGTAGATAATTATATAATAGTTGTTCTTTTGTGTCTGGAATATTTAACTTATCAGGTATCAGTATTTTATATTTCTATTAACATTGCATATGGCGAAACAAGTATTTTCCAATAACATCAGTTCTTTGCCTGAAGCTACCAACTGTTTCTCCCCTTAAAACCCTTCTGTGATGTTTACTACACACCTCACATATCACAAAGGCTAAAAGCTAGCAATCAGTTATTTGCTTAATTTAACTCAGATGCAGAATGTGTGGTTTAAACTCAAAGTATAATAATTTAGCTTGGGAAGTCAAATATGATTCTGTAACAAATAGAAGTGAATTTAATCCATTCTTGTTAAATTGGAGCATTTGTATCATTAACATTTTTGTGGCAGGATTTTTGTGTTAATGTTGGTGGCCTATCCTAATAACTTACAAACATTACCCATGAATCATTACATATTCTGTGTTTATGTATTATTGTACATCCTTACTAATATTAAAAATGTTGTAATGTTTAAACATTTATCGAAATCTGAAAAATATTTTCAATTATGATGAAAGCTGAAGAGATATTTTGTGGATGCATAGGAGTAGGTATTGCCTTTCTTTTTTCTGCTGGCTATTGGGCCTCAAAGAAAAATTTAATATTCATTTTAAGTACATACTTCTTAATTTTAGTAGCCTGATTGCATGGATGCCTATCAACATGAGAAATCTGCACTCACTAATAATTTTTTTATAGCAAATAGAGTACAAAAATGAATGAATCAATAAATAGAGATACTAGTGAGTAAACTGAGTCATAGAGATATGTAAACTCTATATCTTAGATTGTTACCAATTTAGGATTAAACTGGGACATGTAGGACTAAAAGGAGAGCAAAGACCTCAGGACCAAACTTACATGTCAGGCTTTGGGGTTTGGATTAGAATTTGTCCTCTTACAAAAAGTCTACTCTTAAAAATGTTACTACTTTACACTTTTATGTAAACCTTGTAATAGCTCAGAAAGAACTCATAAAAAGTGATATTTAGATGTTATGTCTTTGAGTGAAATGTTATTCTTTCTTAATTCATGAATAAATAAAATGACATACAAAAATGCATCTAAGAACAAATATAGTGAAGTAAATATAATTTTTGGATTCCCTTTTCAAAATGAGATTGTATTGCCACTACAAGCATGTCGTTGGTGAAGAAAAATTAAATAGGCTATAAAATGTATCTCTTAATAATAAAATTACTCGTCCTTATTTTTTGAACTTACTCGTAACTTCCTGTTTTTGATTAAATACATGAATTGAAAGAAATTTATACATTATTTCACACATAATTATTTATCACATAAATTATGTTGCCTTCAAAATGGACTTATAAAACTGCAGATATTTTTTTTCAGCTCCTTCTATTTATATAAGAATATCTCTCTGATCACTGTCAGTTTTATGGAGTTTATTCACCCTAAAAACAGTGAATATAGCCTGAAATCAGTTGGGGCCTTGCTTGGAAGCATCTTTTGGAAAGAATTCGGGGCTTTGGGACCTGAAAGACTGGTTGTAATCCTGTCTCTGCCATTGGCTTATGAATGGTGAGGCAGTGACCAAGTTACTAAACCTTTATTGAGCTTCATTTTCCTCATTTGTAAACTAATGTGATAATATATATCTCATAGGGTTATGGCACAGATTCAGTGACTTACTGTGTCAATCCCCTGCTCAAGATAAGCACTCAATACATGGCAATTATTATGGCCAATAATGATAAAAATAACAATGAGCTCCTTGTATTCTAATATTCAGTACTAGAGGTCCAGTGCACAGATTCATGCACCTGTGGGGTCCCTCAGTGTGGCTTGTGGGAATTGGGCCAAAACTAGCAGTCCAACACAGCCTGCTGCTCCTGCTCATCCCGCCCCACTGTGCCTGCAGCTGCTGCTTGGTAGGCTTGCTGTCACTCTGCTGTGGCTTCTGGGCTGTGGCAGCCAGCCTTGAGCCCTGCATCTGGCACCTGCCCTTTGGTCAGCTGAGTGCCGCTCCTGCTGTGAGAGCTCACTGACCACCAGGGGGCAGCTCCTGCGTTGAGCATCTGCCCCTGGTGATCAGGGCGTTTCATAGTGAATAGTTGAGTTAACAGGTCAAATGGTCATGGTCTCTTAGGCTATTATATACAGAGATTGTTAATGGTACATCAAATAGGAATATATCATAGTAAATTATGGAGAATGTGAAAAATATGTCTTTGTACAGTCACATATTATTGAAGGTCTGATCATTCTTGCCAAAACTCAGTAAGAATCCAGAGAAAAAAAGGACAAGAGATTTGTTGTTATAGGAATCTAAAGAGTTCACTTTAGCAATAGGTTTTTTATCAAGCTAATGAAATCCATTAAGTAAATGAGAACCCAGTGACATTTATGTATTCAGTAATAATAATAAAAAAAAAAAGATTGGCCAAAGGGGATTTTTTTTTCTTAGAAATATATTACTATTATACATGACAGCATAGCATTTTTTGCATAATTTGGATGGAAACATCCATGTAATATCAAACAAATGTAAGTACCAGATACTAAGGATTTAAAGTAGGATAACCACTGTAGACAAGAAAACAAAGTCAATGAAAGGAAATGTAACACTATGAAGATGGAAAGCACAAAACTATAATTTTCACCTGTATGTCGTGAATAGGAATTAGTTTTTGAAATTTGTTCAAAAAGAGGGGTACAGTTTTTAATGCTGAATGCACATACCCATATTTATTCAAGAGAAAATTTAATTAAAACAAAAAGAATAGTTATAAAGAGTATAATAATACATTTAAAATTAAGACTATAGCATAAAAATTTAAGTGATATTTAGATTTTAATTCTATAATTCTTTATTGTAGAGTTTTTTAAGCATAGTTGCTTTTGACACCTGAACATTAAATGTGTTCAAAATGTATTATTACTGTTTCATACTGGAAGCAAATATTTATTTTGTAGATCAGCTGAGAATAATTAATTAAATTATTTATATATCCTTCCTACTGTATATTTTATTTTAATAATTGGTATTATTTTTCTTAAATAACAGTACATTTGATTAAATTTTCTGTAGCAGAAATGGATTAGACAAAAATAACCCTGATTCTGATTTTGTTTTTTTCTGCTTGCATTCCAGTTTTAAATTACACATCATAATCACTGTTAACATTTGCAGTTTCCCTAGCTTTTCACTTAAGGACTTAGCACTTTGTTTAGGAATATATTATACTTTAAATATGATCACTTTTTTACTTACTAGCACATTAATAACAAAAATAATAGCAGTTTAGATACACATGGCCTTTATAGTTCACCAATGCTTTTCATGTATGTCCGCATTCACTTCTCACAGCCTCTCTGGGATGTGGCAGAGGGTTACTTGCACAGTTTTATAGGTGATGAAATTGAGACTCCCTGAGGATAAATTACTTGCTCAGGGTTGCATTGCTAGTAATTATCAAAATTAAGTCGTGGACTCACCATGAGCGCTTTTATGTGCATAGCAGAATCTACAGAGTCAGATGCCTGCAGGGGTGAAAGCAAATGGTGAAGCAGAGGAAGCACAAGGTGGGGGGTGCAATGTGATTATCTGGGGACCCTAAACCCTATCTGAAGGGAACACCACATTTTGGGTATAACGGTATTGCTTTGAGCAACCCTGGGGACAGTCTTGCCGGATGTTTAATTTTTTAAGAGAAACTCACAATCCAAATCTTATGTGAACTGCATCTTTTTTAAATGTTGGCAATTAATTCAAACATTGAGGGAGGAAAAAAGACCTAGGGAAGACAAGTCTGAGGGCTGATGCTGCTGTCAATTTACAACTTGTGGTAGATCTTCAGTCTTCTGAGGAATGGGTGTGGGCCCCTGATTATTCATATCACTAGTGAGAGGTGGTGGTGATATCACTCCAAATCCCATTCTGTGGGGTAGTCCCAGCGTTAACTAGTATAACTACAAAGTATTTAGGGATGGTCTTTATCAGGTGATTTCCATGATGGAGTATTTATACTTTCATTTGTTTAATCCAAATATATTGCATGCCAATCATGTACCCGGTACTGTGAGGCAAAGAAGAATATTATGTACTATCTGTCCCAAGCATTTTAGTGGCCAGTGCATCTCCATAAACAGGAGTTGTTGCAAGCAAAATGGAAAGCTTCATGCTGAAGGTAGCATTTGCAAATATATATTTCCAGTGTGAAACCATATTCCCTTTTACACAGAATTAAATGGTGCTTTATCCATGTGTATGTTCACATGTGTGAGAAAATCAAAATTACTGTAAACATGTATTTCATGGTTTCATGCTACTTTCCCTTACATAGGCAACATTAAGATAAAAACTTTACCTTATTTAAAGAAAATAAAGTAAGATTCTATCTAGTCTAGTACTGTCTTTTGTTTCTGTGAAGGTAGAATAATACCAGGTGGAATATTTAATACTTAATCACAACCTGGATTTTCAATATCTTTGTATTTTCTAGCCATACTTTTAATACATTGTTTTTCTTATTTGATGCCACAGAAGGCTTCTACCTATATACTTTATCCAAAGATATATTAGCTCTTTGAAAATATGAAAGTATGAGATACACAGTAGATTAAACATTAAAATTGTGTATATTTAACTCTTGCATGGATATATCTGTAGAAATAATACACAAGAGTTGGTGTGTAAGTTGAGATTGGGAGAGAGAAGGAGGAAGGGAGTTAGAGAGAGATGTAGGGAGGGAAAGAGAGAAAATGAGAGGCATTTTATAGCATTTGATGAATTGCACTGACTCCAGTGATGAAAACCTCTGACTATATTTCTCTTTCCTTTTGTTAGAATTCAGAGCCTCAATGGATATATGACTTTAGATTGGCATACTTGAAGTTTTCTTTGGTTCTGGTTTTCTAAATGTATACATTTTTATATAACTTTTTTAGTATTATGCTAAGTGAAATAAGTCACCTAGAGAAAGACAAGTATCATGGGATCTCACTCAGATGTGGAATCTAACGAAGCAAATAAACTGATGAACAAAATAGATCCAGAGACAGAGAAGCATGGAACAGACTGTGGAATCTCAGAGGGAAGGCAGGGGCCAGAGGGCTGGAGGGAAAAGATCAAACAAAGACCTTGTATGCATAATGTGGATGGAAATACCCATGCATAACCCATGGACACAGAATAGGTGGTGAAGATCTGGGGCAGGGTTGGGGGTGGGGAGGCTAGAAGGTGTCAGTGGGGGGGAGGGGAAGGGACATATGTAATACTTTCAACAATAAATATTTTAAAAATAATAAATACATTACTTTCTACTTATATACCTTTTAATACATGCATATGCATGCCAGGCATTGAAAATCTTAGCTCTTCTTAGTTTCTGATAATTAGAGGCTTATTCTCAATTCCCTGAGAAATCATATGTATCTTTTGTTTCAAGCACAATTACATTCTTGTTGGAAATAGGCTAGGGGGAGAGAGGGAAAGACTAGCAGGGAAGGAAATAAAGCATTTCCTTACACACATCATATACAGACACACAGACACAGATGGTTGAGTTGAATATGAGCTGGTGCTGTTTTCTCCTGTGGCAGAATGAGTTCACATAGGAACTGAGATGCAACCCGGGGTGCCTATTTCTCATACCTCCTTTGGCTAAAATATGTCCTTGTTTTAGACTATTAAAAACCTTTTCTTCTGTCATGCCATTATCCCTGTCTATCATACATGGCAATAATATTTCCTGCACACTGTCTGAGAATTAGATATATGTTATAAAGATAATAGCTGAAGGAACATTTATAAATCTGCTCTTATAAAGCAGGCAGTCTCAATGCAAGCAGCAAGTCAACAATAATAGCCATGATACCTAACATGTTTAAACTATATTGTTTGTTGTTCTGTGCAATGATCTGAACCTTCTGATGGTGTTGGATTATGGACCAGGGGTTAGGAGGGGAAATATAACAATCCAAAGGTACTTTCTATTGATAAGAATCTATTTGTGTGTATATCCTTGCCTTTGAAATTGCTGTGAGTGTCTTTGAATGGCTATAGATTATTGTTCCTCAAATAATATTCTTAAGATGCTCCACTAAAAAACTGATTAAACAAATGTGAAAAATACTATAGACCCATTTCTTCTTGTGGAAATGGATAGACTATAGAAACATATTAAAGACTCTTAAGAGAGTCTTAAAAGGTAGGTTATACTATACCACTCTTAAGAAGCTGTTGAATTTAGTTTAACCCAGTGTTTCTCTACATGATTTTACCATTGCCCCCATTTATCCTAATAACTATATATGACTTTAGATTGCATACTTGAAGTTTCCTTTGGTTCTGATTTTCTAAATGTATACATTTTTATATAACTTTTTTTAGTATTATGCTAAGTGAACTAAGCTAGCCAGAAAAAGACAAGTATCACGGCATCTCACTCAGATGTGAATATGACTTTAGATTGCATACTTGAAGTTTCCTTTGGTTCATATTTTCTAAATGTATACATTTTTATATAACTTTTTTTAGTATTATGCTAAGTGAACTAAGCTAGCCAGAAAAAGACAAGTATCACGGCATCTCACTCAGATGTGAATATGACTTTAGATTGGCATACTTGAAGTTTCCTTTGGTTCATATTTTCTAAATGTATACATTTTTATATAACTTTTTTTTAGTATTATGTTAATGAACTAAGCCAGCCAGAGAAAGACAAGTAGAATTTTGTTAAGAAGAATATACTTAGCCCTGACCCGTTTGGCTCAGTGGATAGAGCGTTGGCCTGCGGACTCGAGTCTCAGGTTCAGTTTTGGTCAAGGGCATGTACCTTGGTTGTGGGCACATCCCCAGTGGGGGGTGTGCAGGAGGCAGCTGATTGATGTTTCTTTCTCATCGATGTTTCTGGCTCTCTATCCCTCTCCCTTCCTCTCTGTAAAAAAAATCAATAATATATATATATTTTTTTAAAAAGAAGATACTTAGTAAAAATCAGCTCTGGAAGTTTAGAGCTACTCTTAAGAAACTCATTTTCCATTAGTTTCCAATATAAGTGAACTCATATGGTACTTATCTTTCTCTGAATGGCTTAATTCACTTAGTAAACTAGTAATACTCTCCAGGTCTGTCCATGATGTCACAAAGGGTAAGATTTCCTTCTTGTATACGGCTGAGTAGTAATGAACAAAATAAACTAACAAACAGAATAGAAACAGAATCATAGATACAAAGAACAGACTGACAGCTGTCAGAGGGGAGGGGTGTTCCAGGAACTGGGTGAAAAAGGGGAACAGATTAAGCAAAGGAAAACCAAAATCTCATAGACACAGATAGCAGTGTGGTGATTACAAGAGGGAAAGAAGGGTGGGAGAGGTAGAAAAGGGTAAAGGAGGATAAATGCTGATGGAAGGAGACTTGACTTGGGGTGATGAACATACAATTCAATATACAGATGATGTATTATAGAACTGTACATCCAAATTTATATGGTTTTATTAACCAATGTCACCCAATAAATTAAAATTCAAAAGGAATTTATTTTCCTTTTCAGTATGTTTATAACAGCAAATAGGTAGTCATGGCTATAATCGCCAACTATTGCTGAGGAATAACTTTGTAGGTGGACAGTCACAGTTATTTGTGAAGGAAATCAACAATGTGTAATATGGGTATTGACATTGATTGACTGTGATATGATACTCTATATAAGTAATTTCATGTAAAAAGAATTGGTTGTATTTAGCCTAAGTTTTCTTTTTTTTCCTTTTTCTTTCTGCATTTGGCTCCATTCACTCATTTTATCCTTGCTAGAAGAATAACTGATTAGTTTTTAATAAAGTCTAGGTGTTCCCTTGCCTTTTTTAGGAGAAAACAAATACTTTTTTAGGAGATCTGTTATTTTTTGTTACTTTTGGTCATGAATCCTGTTCTTTAGCTTTTGATCATTTCAGAGTTTTGCTTCCATTTAGAACATGATTTAACAGTTGTTCAGGAAGTTTGGTGATATGTCCATGCGATGTCATTGAACTACATATTTTCTTCTTACATGTTATCAGTACTTGTAATTGAGCTTCTTGGTAACCAACATACAATTGTTAGTTAATGTCTGCTTTAGCATTATCTAGGCTATTCGCCTTTTTAAAATTGTAATTGAGGAGACAACTCTGTTGTATCATCTATCTTAGGGACAAGTTAAACTCTTGGATTGATATAATCTATGCAACCTGTAGTGAAGTCCATATTGCCTAGGAATGAAAACTATAGGAAAGGTCTAATATATCTTTGAATTTATATAGCATTCTTTAAAAATCTGATTATGTAAATGCTTTTTCTTTCTCTCTCTGTGTTTTTTTTTAATTAAAGCCATACATTAAGCATTATTATTCCCATTGTATGAGAGGAAAAAACTGGGACACTGTTAATATTTAGTGACTTACTAAATATTATAAAGGAAGCTAAGACTGAAACATTTTTTGGTTTCTGTTTATGCTTTTTCTAAAGTTAGACTTTTATGTTCTTCAACTCATATGCAAAAAAGTATATTCTATTTTGTAATCTCTATTTAATGTTTGAATTGGTGGCTTCTGCCTCCTTCTTTATTTTTAAATGATATTTTAAAGTAAAATCACTTAATGGATCATAACATACATAAGCAAGTCGATAATAGATTTACAACTTGATGAAATGTCACAAAATGAGCACAAACATGTAATTCATCACCCAAATCATGGAACTATGCATTACCAGCATCCCAAAAGCTCCTTTCATAGCCATCTGAGTTACTAGTCTTTCCTTCCTAAAAATAACCTCTATGATAAAGTCCAACATCATAGATTATCTTCATAATTCTGTGATTTACAGATATTTCTTAAAGAGGACAGAAAACACCAATCATAAATTTAAACAAAATCATACCTCATTCAATTAAAAACTTCTGTAAATCAAGACATTGTTAAGAGAATGAGAAGAAAAAATACAGGATGAGAACATATATCTGTTATACACATGGTCAAAAAGAACACATATGTAGCAAATATACAGAATTTCTAGAAATCAAAACAGTAAAAAATAACAGCAAAATTGAAAAAATGGCAAATTCTTAAATGTGTAGTTCACAGAGCATTCCAATAGTCAGTAGCCATATAAAATAAAGCATGGAACAGACTGTGGAATATAAAATATAAAACATCTCTATATAGAAAAGCTTCAGCAACCATTGCCACAGAATGGACCACTGGACAGGCTGCGTGGGGCGACCAGGCCAGCAGAGGGGTCAGTGAGGGGCGACCAAATGACCTAAGAGCAGGCTTCATGGGGCGACCAGGCCCACAGGTGGTGTAGTGAAGGGCAACCAGGCCAGCATCAGGGGCAGAAAGGGGCAACCAGGCTAGAGGGGAAGTTAGAGGCAATAAGGTAGGCAGGCAGGTGAACAGTTAGGAGCCAGTGGTCCCAGACTGTTCCTAAACTGGCAGTCATCCTCCGAAGGGTCCTGGATTGGAGAGGTTTCAGGCTGGGCTGAGGGGACCCCTCCCATCATGCACAAATTTTGTGCACCGGGCCTCTAGTTTATTTGTATTCATGATCAAGCAAATACAAATAAAACCATATTGAAATACCACTACACACATACCGTAATGATTCCATGTAAATTACTGACTTAAAATTTTGGCATCAATGTCAAGCAACTGGACTTGTCATTCAGTACTGATGGAAGTTTAAATTCATAAGACCATTTTCGAAAACTGTCACTATTTACTACAGATGAATGTATACATATCTTAACTTCCAAAGTACATATTTGCTTCAAAAGTCATATACAAGATTGCCCACAGCAGCATTGTTTAAAATAGCCCTAAACTGCAAACAACCCACATGTTCACCCACAGTAAAATGGATAAATCATACAATAGAATACTATAAGTAATCAAAATAAGCAAGCGCTCCTTTCATTTTTAGTCTGTTTATCACTTTTGGGATCTTCCCCATTTTCATGCCTTTGTTGTTGTTTAGTTAGTAGAGCCAGTATTAGGGTAGAATAAATTCAGGAATTTCTGTCCTTTGGGTGTTTATAATTTCGTAGGAAAGAAAAAGATGTAAAGGAAATACTCTAATGTAAGTATAATGTTTTAAGTGGTGAAAGAGAAGCTAAAAACTAGTACCTGTGATTTCAGTACATTAAATGATTTTTCTTAGTGATGTCAGTAGATTAAAAAAAAAAAAAAAAAAACAACCTTAAAAATAATTTATTTATTTTAGAGAAGAAGGGAGAGGGAGAGAAAGAGAAACATCAATGATGAGAGAAAATCATTGATTGGCTGCCTCCTGCATGCCCCCTACTGGGGGCGGAGCCCTCAACCTGATATGTGCCCTTGACTGGGAATCTAACTGTGACTTCCTCTTTCATAGATTGATACTCAACCATTGAGCCATGCAGGCAGTTCAATATCAGTAGATTCTATAAGGGAGGGAATATATAAGCTGATTCTTAAATTATGAATAACATTTGTATGTATGGACAAAGAAGAGTGGAACTTAGATTATCTGAGTTTAAGGAAGTATTCAGAAAAACATTTGAAAAGTATTTGCAAATAGATATTGGAAGGTTTTTAATGGCATTTGCCAAACACCCAAAAACGTATAAATTGAGGTAAACTTTACAGTTTATCAATCAACCTCATGTTCTGTTCCTCTTTCTTCTACTTAATGTCAATGATGCTTTAGAATTCTGAGCTTCTGTGAGTCTGATAAGTTCATTGAACACTTTTTTCCCCCCCTTTCACTTGTTTCCAGGAAAGCAGTCACAGATTATCTGAAGAGTTATTTTTTTTCTAGCCTTTCTCTCCTGGTATATCATAATATTTAGTAGTGGATGGTTTGCTTATTGTGTGGTAGACATGTGTTTTATATCATTTATGTCCTTAGCTAAATTCCTCTTGGTATACAAAAGAGGAGAAAGTGTTTAAACCCTTTTGTTTCATTCTACTCTGCCATGCTTTTGATCAACTAAATTTTACTAAAACTCTGCCAGGATGCGCCATATTTTCTATAAAATTTGTGAAGTACACGTGTGTCCAATAAATATTATAATAGTAAGAGTTTTCCCTACCACTATCAGTGAAAAAAAGGTATAAAGAGCATTTAACTTTTAAAAGCTGCTTTTTATTTCTGATTTTTTAAACAAAATTAATCTGAGATTAAGATAATGAAATCAATGCCCTTCCTAAAATTAATGAAGAATCTTGTATTTGTAGTGAATTGGAAAGGGCTAACTAGGTATTATTACAGTTTTCTTGTTCTCAAGTGTTATAACCATTCCTAAGAAAATAATTAGCTGCAAACTGCTAGATATATGAGATCTGGCAAAAAAGCAAAAAGAAGTGATTTTGCTATTTTAGTAAAAAATAGCAAAAAATGTATATATGTGTCAGAAAAATGTATCTAAACAATGACATTCCTTCAGAAAAATCTCAAATTAGGAAACTGCTTTTATATTGCACATCTTTTTGATTGAACCATACTCTCTTTTTTTAAAATGTATCTATATTGTTGAAAGTATTATAGATGTCACCATTGATCCCATCTCCACAAACCCCCACCAGGCCTATGAACCATATATTCTTTTGCATTGATTCCAGGACAAGTATATGAGTCTTGTAATAGAGTTACTTATTTTAGGATTTTATTTCACTTTATTTTTGACCAACACTAGTATTATACTGACTGACAACATATACTTGTATTTTTTTTTAAATATATATTTTATTGATTTTTTTACAGAGAAGAAAGGAAAGGGATAGAGAGTTAGGAACATCGATGAGAGAGAGACATTGATCAGCTGCCTCCTGCACTCCTCCTACTGGGGATGTGCCCACAACCACGGTACATGCCCTTGACTGGAATCGAACCCGGGACCTTTAAGTCCGCAGGCCGACGCTCTATCCATTGAGCCAAACCAGTCTTGGCAAACAACATATACTTGTATTTTTAATCCCAAATTGATTGAACATAAAAAAAATTCACCTTATATGCAAAGGCATAAAATAATATTAACTAAAAATGTTAAGTTTTTGCATATCTAGATTAAAATTTAGAATAGTAACAATAATCACTTAAATTGTTTTATTGTTGTCAGAAAATCACTATAATATTTTTTTTTAGAATTCCAACTAAAACTAGGAAAATCTCAATAGGTATCCTCTCAATGATGATTTTGAATTTGATTCATGATACTTCAGGTTTTATAAATATTAAATAGTAAATAGTTAATGATGAAGAGCTTTAATAAATAACAAATAACCAATTAGCGTTAACAATTAAGTTATAAGTCTATTCATTTTCAAATTAAACTATTAATATTTCAATAATTTTAATGTAATTAACTATAATATAACTTTGTTACAAAGTGAAAAAAGGGAAAATTTAGATATTTTAATATAAGATTTACTTTATTTTGTTTTATTATTATTTTTTAATTGTGAAATTAGTCATTTATTCTGGTCAAAGGAAACAGGTATAGTATAAAGTATTATTGTAAATTCATGTTGGCTCATAAGATTTTTTTTATATTGAAAGTTATTTTATATTTTTAGCTGCTGAACTTATACTTTATATGTTTGGCTACTTAACTAATAAAGATGATTTAAACTATAATATTTTACCAGTTGTAAAATGAAAATACTTTGATTTTATTTAAAAATTAAACAATATATATTTTTTATTGATTTCAGAGAAGGGAGAGGGAGAGAGAGATAGAAACATCAATGATGAGAGAGAATCATGGATTTGCTGCCTCCTGCACCCCCTCTACTGAGGATCAAGCCCCAAACGTAAGCATGTGCCCAGACAGGGAATCAAAACATGACCTCTGGTCCATGGGTATACACTCAATCCCTGAGCTACAATGGCTGGGCTCAAATGCAAATATTTTAAAGCATATTTTTAGATCTCTGAAATCAGATCTTGCCCTATTACCAAATGTGCTTTAAAACTGCTAGCATCCAGGCTGAGGGCTTGCATACACACTATCACCTGTGCATATATAAACTTGCCATGGCTGTTCATATTAACATCACATCAACTGAACAGTGTGTATTAATAGTACTTCACACACATTGGGTTTAATTGCTATTTAAAATGTCTTCAGGAGTATAAGTGTGATTTGACATTGAAATGAAAAGTCATTGTGTATACAGAAAGGCAAGGCAAAACAGTTGAACATGTATTTTATATCAATGGAGCAAATATCTGTCATTGAAGGAAGAACTACAACCTTATATTTTCTTACAAAGCAACCATAAAGTACTTTACATGGATGAAAAGAAAATATCCTGAAGAGGATGAAGGTTTATTACATTTTGTTACTAAGATTTATGTAAAATGATAGCCCATCAAGCACAGAGAAATGGAACTGAAGGAAGGAAAGAAATTGCCACATATCTCAAAATAGGTAAAAGAAATTTTAAAGCAGACAGACTAATATAACTGATTCATGTACTGTGCAAGTTGTTGAATTAGCAAACTTCCTACTGACTTTGAACAAAAGATGCTTAACTTCTAGATAGATGAGATTTAGTTGATAAAAAAAGAAAATATAAGTGAATAGGGTAACTTTGTCACCAAAACACATAGAATTAGTATTCACCACTGGGAAGAAAACTCCAGAGAGAAAATTGGAGCATTATTTTAAGAAACACTATATCACTATTACTTTTGATGGGACAGACCATAATGTGGAAAATTAGGAAAGTTTATAGCTCTGAGTCAAAAAGAAATTCAGAATATTTGGGCTCTAAAAGTGAAATTTAGGAGTATTTTAACAAATTTATTTAGCTTATATTTTACTTTTAATATATAAACATGTAATTATAAAAGTATTTCTAATGATACATTTTAATAGGTGAAATAAATATTTAATAAGTAAAATAAATATTCTAAGTGATAAAAAAGCATTTTATATGGTTTTATCAGTAGTCAGTTTTCATTCTTATATTGGTACATAAGAAATGGCTCATCCACAATGGATGGCATGTTGGAATTGATGCAATATAATGTAAACAATAACAAAAATTATAAATGTAGTTTTATAACATCATCCTGTTGTAAGCTCCATTATTACCTATTAGTAATAGTTTGCCTTCAATTGTCTGAGTTCCTTTTGTGTTGAAATTGAAGTAATTAAAGATCTCCTTTTTTCCATTCTATCAAATTTTAGTATGTGTACTTATTTGTATTGCTTTTTTAAAAACTATAGTTAAAGGCTGTGATGAATTCCAATATATTGCTTATTTATGACCTTAATCAGTGCATGTACTTTCCTTGCAAAATTTTGTGTGTACTCTTGTGGACAAAGTTTTTATAATTTTAATCATACTTTCAAAGAAATTTGCTATATAAAATAGACTAAGAATTATTGTTATAGCTCTGGTTGGGTAGCTCAGTAGGTTAAAGCATTGTCCTGGTTCAACAAGGTTGTTGGCTCTAGATCTCCAGTCAGGACACATACAAAAATCTTTCTAAAATATATATATAAAAAAAACCTCATGCAACTTAACAGAAAGAAGACAAACAATCCAATTTAAAAGTGGGCAAAGGGCCTAAATATACACTTCTCCAAAGCAGATATGCAAATGATCAAAAAACATGGAAAAAAATGCTCAAAGATACTAATCATCAGAGAGGTGAAATTAAAACCACAATGAGGAATTACCTCACACCTGTCAGAAGGGTTATCATAATAAATCAATAAATGACAAGTGCTGGCGAGGCTGGGGAGTAAAGGGAACCCTTGTACACTGCTGGTAAGAATGCAGACTGGTGCAGCCATTATGGAAAACAGTATGGGGCTTACTCAAAAATGAAAAATAGAACTGCCATTGACACAGTGATCTCACTTCTAGGAATATATCCTAAGAATCCTGAAACACCAATCAGAATATACGCACCCCTATATTCATAGCAGTGCTATTTACAATAGCTAAGATCTGGAAACAGCCCAAGTGCCTATTAGTAGGTGATTGGATAAAAAGGCTGTGGTACATTTCCAACATAGAATACTATGAGGCAGTAAAAAAGAAGGATATCTTTACCCTTTGAACCAGCATAGAGGGATGTGGAAAATAGTATGCTAAGCAAAATACGCCAGTCAGAAAAAGGCAAGGATCATATGAGCTCACTCAGATGTGGAATATAATGAACAAAATAAACTGATGAACAAAATAGGTCCAGAGACACAGAAGCATGGGACAGACTGAAGAATCTCAGAGGGAAGGAGGAGGTAAGGAGAGGTTAACTAAGAATTCAATAAACATGTATGTATAACCTATGGACACAGACAGTAGTGTGGCAAAGGCCTGTGAGGTGCCGGCCTAGTAGGGGCGGGGGGGGGGGGGTGGGGGGGGCGGGGGGGGGGTGGGGGGGACGGGGGGGTCAAGGGAAAAAAAGGGGAGATCTGTAATACTTTCAACAATAAAAATAAATTAAAAATGAATCAACCAATGAATGCATAAATAAGTGGAACAACAAAATGATGATTCTCCTCTCTCTCAAATCAGTTTTTTAAAAAATTAAAAAGAAAAATTATTAGAGTAACATATGTAAAATAGTATATGATTTTAGCTGAAATTTGTCTGTATAACTTTGATTTGTTTTTAAAATCTAAAATTTGAAACTGACCCATCTTTAATATATATATATATATATATATATATATATATATATATATGTAAAAATTTGAAACTGACCCATCTTTTATATATATATATATATATATATATATATATATATATATGATATTAAAAAGAAGCTAAGCTGATAAAGAAGCATTGGAGAGAAAAGGATAGCATCAAAGCCACTCTTTCTGCATTTTTGTTTAAGTGATTTCATTTTAGGAAAGATTTGCTCTATAGATTTCAAATTGAAATATATATTTATATATTTCTATCTATCTATCTATCTATCTATCATCTATATATTGTTGTGAGGTTTTTTAGGGGATGAGATAATTACTGTAGGGCTTTTGATGCAATAATTTCCTACAGATGACTGATATAAAAGTAACAAAAACCATTCCTTCAACCACATTAATAGCCTTCTATATCAGTAACAAGTGTAATTTATGGGGAAAAAAATGTCCTTATAACTAGAATCAAAACTACCAATTGGTTGGATTTCTATTAAGTCATATTATTTTCTTTAAGTTACCATAAAATCAAAGAGGAACAGAAACTTACTTTCTGAATTTTCTAATATGAATATATTTTGTTTTTAAATTTTGTTTTCAACTTAAGTTGAGATCTAGTTCCAATTCTTCACTATATGTATTTGATAGAAAGGAAAAGAACTTGCAAGACCTAATCCTGAAAGAGTAGGAACAATAGCATACTCACTTTTGTGTTCTAAGATGCCCCCTTAATGGTTATCACAGAGTAGCTATGCTGTTTATCCTGTTTTCCTTTTCCTCTCTGTCCTGCTCTATGCCCCCAAATTATCAATGAGTTGTAGCATCCAAACTGACTAGCATTCTAACTCAGCCAGGTACAGCCAGTAGGAGGCAGAAACAAGTGTTTGGTGTTTGAGAGGAGGGAGAGCTCAGGATGTTCATTTGCAATCCCTGTGGGCTTATGTTTGACAGATAGAAGCAAAGTTATCTATCTATGGTCACTTGTCCTGTCATGTGACCCTTTCAACAGCTCCCACTCTCAGTAGGTTCTAGTAATACTGCCCCATCTCCCTACAACTTTTAAGACCCAGAGAAATTCTATTTTTTTTAAATTTATCTTTATTGATGAAAGCATTACAGATATCCCTTGCATCCACCCTCCCAAGCCTTCACCACTCTATTGTCTGTGTTCATGGGATGTGCATATATGCCTTTAAGTCCCCTGGTTAATTATTCCATTCTTATTAGTCCTCATGTGCTTTATTGTTACTGTATTTTCCGGCGTATAAGACGACTTCTGAAATGAAAAAAAGCCTGCTCAGATTGGCCAGAGTCAGAGAGACTGTCTATTAAAAAAAGAACTGGTGTTGCCTCGGAAGTGGGGGCTAGTCTTATACAGCGAATATAGGCCTAAACTTATGTTTTAACTGTAAAATTATGGGAGTCGTCTTATACGCCGGAAAATATGGTAGGTCCCCTAACCCTACTCTTACCTCTATATAATATACCCTCTGTGTAGTTCCAGAACTTTTTTGAAACAGTTAATATCTATCTATATCTATATCATCTATATCTATATCTATATCTATATCTATATCTATATCTATATCTATATCTATATCTATATCTATATCTATATCATCTATCTATATAACCATAATATGTAAATAAACCTAATAGTGGAACAACTGAACAATTGAATAACCAACTGGTCGCTATGATGTGCGCGGAACACCAGGGGGCATGCACAGAACATGGTAGACTTTGGCAGCAGGTGGCAGAGCACAGAACATGGCGGGCACCAGCTGCAGTGAGATGGTGGAGCAGATGAGCAGGGGTGCTACACCAAGGCAGGGCACTGGTCACTGCCATGGGGGTGAGCCTCTGGTTGTTACTGAAAATTATTTGCTCCTAAGTGCCCGGGTCCCTCCAGGCTCTCACAGCTGCTGTCGGCACCAGAGCTGCTGCTCACACCCACTGTTGGCGCTGTCAGTGTCTGTGAGTGGCAGCATCTGGCCCTGATTGCCCCTCAGGGCTTCTCCAACTTCCCCTGCTCCAGAGGCCAGCAGCTGCCTCTTGCAACCACTGCCAGTGATAGCCCCGCTCACACCACTGCCAGCACCAGAGCCATCTCTTACACACTTTGCTGGTGCCCAGCGCCAATCCCGTCACTTGGTGCCATTAGTGGATGCAAGTGGTGGCTGCAGGCCCCTATCACCCCTTAGGGCTTCTCCACCTCATCCTGCTCCTAAGGGGTGATCGGGGCAGCAGCCGCTGCTCGTACCTACTGCTGGCGCTGACCCCAATTGCTCCTGTCAGCTCATGGGAACCACAGCAGAGGGAGTGGCACTCAGGGTGTTGCGGTGGGCCCAGACTCACCCCTGTGCCCACCACAGCCTCGTGTCCCACGGTTCCTTTCAAGGTGCATGAAATCATGTACTGGGCTCCTAGTTTGGTTTATGTTATCTGAGACAGAATTTTAAAATGAATGTAAAAATCAGAATATATGGAATATAACAAATATTTCATTAAAAATGATAGGATGCCTGTAATGCATTATAGGCTATTAGAAATGTAATACGTGGTTACTTTTCTAGAATATTTTCCAGTTTTATATTATATATATATAAATAACATGTTTTTATTATTTAAAAATATTAATAGAAGGCATTTATTTAAATGATTGCATTTTAAATTTTGTTAAGCTGTTTGTCAGATGTCTCAAATTCCTCAATGTTTTCTGCTATCCTTTTTGAATGACAGAATGCAATTTTCAGTGAATAAGATTATTTATTTTGGTGTTAAAATATACTTTTTTTTCCACTTAGAGAGTTTTAAGATACTCTACAATTGGTCATTTTACACTGAAAAGTTATTATTTATATTGATTACATACAAAAACTGTCACCAAGATATAAAGTGATTCAAAATCATAATATTTATATATTTTACAGTCATAGTATGTATTAAAATTTTTAGGTTGGTTTTGAATATTGATATATAAGACCTCTTTTCCATCTTATTATGATAACAATATGTTGCATCTGCGAGGATAAGAAAGAATGATTTATTAAAAATGTCATATCCAATATTAGAAGTTAATTATTGGATGCTTTTTCATCTTTCTACCTTCATCATCTGAAACAAATAGTCATTTTCCTCTGATCAGTTCTATTAAGAAGAAAGCACATTGTACTTTTTTTAATAAACAAGAGGAACATAAATTTTGTCTTATTATTAAAGCTAGTAAAGTACATTCATTTTTGGAGCAAGGGCATTAATATTCTCTATTAAATGAAAAGCCATTGACCCAGAGACCTTTGTTTAAGTACAATTAGTTTATCTTAAAAGTAATATGTGTTTGAGACTATAATTTCTTTCATGTTGTTAATAGAAAAGCATTATTTAAAACTGTCAGGAAAATCAATAGTGAAATGCTTATGAACAGGAGGAAAATGGTGTATCAGTCCTGATTGTTATTTGATAGGGAAAAGTGTGGCCTCTGCATGTATAGAGGTCTCACTCTCAATTAAATATGCTTAAAAGAAAAGATTCAGCTTCATTAAAGTCTTTGGCACCTAAATTGTTCATCCACTTGTGGTTGAAACATACCTGTAACTATTTTCTGAGGGAAATCTTGGCCTTGTCCACAGTTGTTGCCTCAGGTGGCATCAAGTCGGGAAGGGTTTGGATGAAAAGACTTTAGTGTCAATCCGAGTGCACTGACCTGATTTTTAATCAATAACAGAACATTACATTCAATTCTTAGAAAATATTAGAATTGAACTTGTAACTTCCCAACCTTTGTGATTAGGTTATTTTTATAAGTAACATTAAAGGATTACTTGAAGGATAAGCAGTTTATTAATTCTTTTGTATTATTGGTGTTGGCTAAAACTTTGTTCTTGACTGATACCTGTGAGGGACAGGACATTTTCCAATTAGTAGGTCTTTACTCTAGTGTTTTAGAACCAGGAGGAACCCTGCCTACACAGGACGTGTCTAAATGTTGGAAGCATGTGGACTTCCTGCAACTTGCCCTGATGCCTCTTGGTGACAGTTGTACTTCTTCTCCCACAAGTTGAGCAGCGGTGGAGATGTAGGGTTTAGGATGACACGGGCTATTGCTCAATTTCAGACAAGTTCTCACCTATAGGAGTGTTAAAATTACATCAACATAAAAAAAAAACCACATTTATTTTTATATTTTAAGAAGTTATCTAAAATTTCTAGCATAGTGCCTGTTATATGATAAACATTCAATATTTGCTATTAATTGTGATTATTATTTTATAGTTAACTAGAGGTCCAGTGCATGAAATTCATGCATGGGTAGGGTCCCTAGGTTGGGGCCTACCAGCTGCCATCCAGGCCTTCCTTCATTCCACACCACCCCCTGGTGTTCAGCGAACGTCATAGCAAGCAATCAAACTCCTGGTCGCTAGGTCAAACTCCCAAGGGAACACTTTGCATATTAGACATTTATATATACATATAGATGCTATTTTAAACTTTAGCTCAGATAAAGCTTTGTTCTTTTAAAAACACTTTTACTGAATTCTTTGAATTTCTTACTAAACCAGCTTGAAATGAAAAAAATATTGATACAAGGAATATGAAATTTGTTTCTAGATTTATTATAAAACATTATTAAAGATATCATCAAATTATATTTCCTCTATGAGGATTCATAGGAGAAACTTTAGACAGATTTATCACACAATTTCTTTCATTATAAATCAGAAAGCTTAAAACAAAACCTAACCTTTCCTAGCTGACTCATGGTTATTAACAGTTTCAGTTATTTTGCGGAAATATGATTGTGTCCTGAAGCCTAATGAGTTGCAAAAAAAAAAAAAAAAAATTTGGCCTGACAGTGAGGGAAAATTACTTCTGGAGTTAATAAAAGCATTTCTGTTGGGAGGAAAGATGGGAATAGATAAATGAAAATTATATTGATGAGATGATCTGCAGGAAAACAGTCAGAAAAATCATATATTGTGGTAAGTATGCAGAAATTCTCTTCATAGGAAATTTAGCTAGGCTGTGTTATTCCAATTACATTTGAAATATTTGCTATGACACTTATTTGGGGCCATTGCATACGGCATGTAGGGTGTGTTCTGTCCTATTGTAGTTGGTCCATTTTTAGAAGCCAATGAATAGCTTATGGCCCTTAAAATTGTTCAGGACAATCTTCATGACCTTCTATGTGGCCTTTTGGTTATAATGTACTGAAATCCATGTGTTTTACAAAATTACTCTCATATAAGAAAGGAAGAAAAGTTTGTGATATAAAGCCCAATTGCCATTATGTAGCTGCCTTTCCATAGCAAGTTTTAGTATTAAATAATAACAATTGCTTACAAAGTAAATTCTCTATACAAATTACTGTTGTTTAAAAATGCATTCCATTGCCCTTAAAAACAGCTCACAAATTTATATGAAAAAGTGAAAATTAAATGTCTTTCTAAATATAGCAGTTTATCACTGGAGAAAACCATGTTTCCCCCTGAAGTTATTGCAACTCATTTTCAACAATGAATGAGGTACAAATAGATAAATTGGCTTTTTTATTGTTTGAAGTATTACAAATAGTAGTACATATGTCTTCTTTTTTTCCCCATTGACCTCCCCCCAGTCACCCTCCCCCTCCCCCCCATATGCCTTCACCTCCCCCCCCTCCCCCCTTGTATCCATTGGTTATGTTTATATGCATGCCTACAAGTCCTTTGGTTGATCTCTTACAGCCACCACCCCCCCCACCGCGCCCCAACCTTCCCTGCCTTCCTGCTATAGTTTGACAGTCTGTTTAATGTTTCTTTGCCTTTGTATCTATTTCCCCCAGTTCTTTCCTTTAAAAAAAATCTTGCCTCTGCAGACTAGAAATAAACATATGATAACAAATAATGTTTGAGTCCCAAAAATTTCAATGTCCATCAGTTCTGAGAACCCGTTTCAATGTCAAACAGTTCCTTATGTGTACATATCAGCCATGATATCTGGATGATAGGCACATGGTGGCAATGCAGGTCTGCCCCTCTCTGGTTTGGTCCTAGGCAAACTGCAGCGACGCACAGCTGCTGACTGCTAGCATGGCAAGGCGTTGTCAGCGTCTTCTTAAATCTTGATAGATGCATGTCTTTGGAAGACAACATAACATATTGAGTTGTGAAAATGACACTGAAAAGTGATAGAGATTCTTGGTCAACTGCAATTCACCAGTCCTTCCAAAATGTGACAAGCAAAAAGTAGTAGTTGTAATTAAATGGAAAAGTACATGTGGAATACAAGTTGAAAGTGATTAATAAAGTGGCCTTGCTTCTTCATAACGGCTAAAATAGTTTAGTTTTTCCAAGTCATAAATCATAGTTTTCCATAACATATTATAGCTAGCTACTTGACATACTGCACATAAGATAGCCGGTTTGAGGTTAAGCAAATAGTCTCACATTGACTCCAACAGTTTATCAATGCATAAATCATGAACTATCAGAATCTTTTTATTGTTTTTTTAAAACATAGTGATAAGCAATTAATGACCTTTTAATGGCTGGTTTTAAATACTAGCATCAGTTGATGTCTTTTTGATGGCATCAGTGAAATACTGTATCTATTTTAAAATGTATACTCCAGTATATATTTGCATGTTATTTATTCAGTGTATCATGGTGGGCAGTTTACTGGTCTGCATGTTTTGTTTCTGATGTTTAGGTTGAATGACAATTCTGTTTGGCTCTCTTATCTCTGGCAGGTGCTATGCTCCTTTGATAGAGGCTTTGTCTCATAATTTAAGGGTATATTGATTTACTATCTCACTAGGTTGAATGTAGCTGGCATTAGACACGCCAAATGATGCAAATTTTTCAGCTCCTGAAGTTACTTGATAGATCACTGGAACCAAAAAAGCCCCTCAGGTCTTTCTTCTGTCTTTCAGAGATTAAGATGGGAAGGATTTACAGCATACCAAGCAACTTGTGCCATAGTGGAACATTCAGTTACTGAGCCACAAGGCTAGCTCGCTATTTTTCACTCTCTAAATATCAGCAACATTTTTCATTTCAAGGTAGTCTCAAACTTAGTCTTGTGGAAATTGTGTCTATGTCTGGAACATTTATGCAGCACTTCTCAGCAGACTTGGGAAGAAAGAGGAAATTAAAACTTGTTTACCCACAAATTAAGGGAAAGATAATTTCCTCAATTACCATGATAAGTATGTAGATAATTTTCTGCCAACAATTAAGAAAAAAAATAGAAAGTAATAGCCTTGTTCTTAAGAATGGAAAATCCTGGATTTCCAAGGTAAAGAGGGAAATCACTGGACATGAGGTCAGGTACCTAAGTTCTGGGCCTGACTCTGCATCTAGCTACTAATTAATTTTTAGGAAATAAAGCTCTTTTGGATCTCAATTTCTTTCCTGTAGTTTTCTTCTAGCCCCACTCTTGACTTTGTGAGATGCTTTTTATGGCTCCTTCAGGTTCTGATATTCTGTATTTTTTTTTTAAATCATTGGCAATATTACAAGTGGCCCCATTCCCCCCAAAACCCTGCTTTGCCCACCTCCATCCAAGCCCCCTTCCCTCTGCTAATATCCTGTGGTTCTTTTTTCTTTTTATAAAAACTCGTCTTAGAGATTTATTTTCAATTAATGTTAATTTTCTACAGATAATTTTAGTGTCATTTCCATTTGAAGATAATGTCATATCAGCACATATTTTCTATTTGGAAACACATTGTCATCTAGTTAAGTTTTATTTATTTTTTTATTTAAATTCTTTATTGTTTAAAATATTACATGTCTCCTTTTTCTCTGTTGATCTCTCCCTAGCCATTCCTACCCCCAGCACATGTCCTCACTCCACTACATCAGTGACCATGGGTTATGCTGATTTGCATGCATACAAATCCTTTGTTGATCTCACACCACCTTCCACCCTCCCTGCCTTCCCTCTGAGTTTGGACAATTTGTTCAACACTTCTCTGTCTCTGGATCTGTTTTGGTTCATCAGTTTATGCTGTTCATTATATTCCACAAAGGAGTGAGATCATGTGATATTTATCTTTCTCCAACTGGCTAATTTTACTTAGCATAGTGTTCTCCAGGTCCATCCTTGCTGTTGCAAATGGTAATAAAGCCTTCTTTATTAAAGCAGTGTAGTATTCCATTGTGTAGATGTACCACGGTTTTTAATCCACTCATCTGGTGATGGGCACTTAGGCTGTTTCCAAATCTTAGCTTTGGTAAGTTGTGCTGCTATGAACATAGGGGTGCATATATCCTTTTGGATTGGTGTTTCTGGTTTCTTGGGATGTAGTCCTAGAAGTGGGATTATTGGGTCAAATGGGAGTTCCATTTTTAATTTTTTGAGGAAACTCCATACTGTCTTCCACAGTGGCTGCACCAGTCTGCATTCCCATCAGCAGTGAAATTATGGTTCCTTTTTCTCCACATCCTCACCAGCACTTGTCCTTGGTTGATTTGTTGATGATAGCCATGGTACCTCATTGTTGTTTTGGTTTTCAATTCATGTATAATTAATGACTTTGAGCATGTTTCATATGTCTCTTGGCCTTCTGTGTGTCCTCTTTTGAAAAGTGTCTAGGTTCTTTACCCATTTTTTGATTGGGTTGTTTATCTTCTTTTTTTTCAATTGTATGAGTTCCCTATAAATTTTGGATATTAAACTCTTATCCTATATAATAAAAGTCTAATATGCTAAGTGTCCTGTCATCTGGTCTTCTGGTCAACTAATCACTAATGATATACTATGCTAAGGCTCGCTATGACATGTGCTGACCTCCAGGGGGCAGTCACTCCAAACAGTAGGTTAGCTTGCTGCTGGGGTCTGGTCTATAGGAACTGAAATAGAAGGGCTGGAAACACCCTGGAGCCCTCCTGCAGTCTCTCCCTGGCTGGCCAACCTCCTGTGTCCCTCCCCAGCTCTAATCATGTACCAGTGGGGTCCCTCGGCCTGTCCAGCGTCCTCTCACAATCCGGGCTGAGCACCATTTATTGAAGAGACTGTCTTGAATCCATTGTATGTCTTGCCTCCTTTGTCAACTATTAATTGAACATAATGGCTTGTGTCAATTTCTGGGTTCTCTGTTCTGTTCCATTGGTCTATATGTCCATTCTTGTTCCAGTACCAGGCAGTTTTGAGAACAGTGGTTTTGTAATATAGCTTGATATCTGGTAAGCAACATTTTACAAGTAATTTAAATGTTTTTACTATGTTTTGTTGGGATTAGGTGAGACATATAGATATTCTTTTCTGGATTTCCACATATATTCTTCAGGTTTAATAGATAGCAAACTAACTTTAAAAATGTAAACATAATATTGAAACATAACATATGTTAAATGTGCCAATTAAATATGTTAAGCTTAAATTATATTTTAGAGTAAAAAATTATAACATGAATTCTTCACCCATTACAAAGTAGAAAATTATAATTACTCCAGAAACTCTCCTTCCACTCAAAGTTAGTCATCATCCTACTTTTTAACACTGTGGATTAAATTTATCTTTTCTTGAACTCTATCATGTGTAATCATACAGTATGTGGTTTTATATGTTAGACTTTTTTCATTCAAAATTATATTTCTGAGATTTACTCATATTGCTGGTGGGTCAGCAGTCCATTTGTTTTTATCCTACACAATAAAAGGGTAATGTGCATATTGACCCTAAAGGCAGAAAAACCAGGAATAATTGGTAGCTATGGCATGCACTGACCACCAGGGGACAGATGCTCAATGTAGAAGCTGCCCCTGGTGATTATTGTGCTCCACAGGGGAGCTCAGCTCAGCAGGGCTAATGACTCCAAATGCAGCAGCAGTGGCAGGAGCCTCTTCTGCCTCCTTGGCAGTGGAATCAGACATCCCTTGAGGGCTTCCTGGCTGCCAGAGGGATGTCTGACAGCCAACTTAGGCCTGATCTCCTGGGGCGCAGGCCTAAACCATCAGGTGTACTTCCCCTGAGGGGTCCCAGACTGCGAGAGGGCACATGCCAGGCTGAAGGACCCCCATGAGTTTACAAATTTTCATGAACCAGGCTTCTAGTTAATATATATTATTCTATTGAATGAATATATAAGAATTTTTATCTTATTGACAGGCATTGACTGTTTCTATGAATATTATTGCTCTGATTATTTGTATACAGATCTTTTAGTAAATATTTATATGAATTTGTGGGAGATATATACCTAGAGTGTAATTTTAGGTTATGTTATATTCATATTATCAGCTTTACTAGACATCAGTGAGTTTTCCAAAATGGGTGCTCTGATTTACATACGCAGCAGCAATACATTATAGTTCCAATAATAATACTTGTTTATAAAGGCCTTAAATTGTCAGAATGTTTAATATTATCAATTTTGGTGGATGAATGGTGTTTTTTGTTGTTGTTTTTTTTCTAGATCGCCAATAAGTTTATCAATTTTTTATACATTTAATAGGCATCTTTTTAAATGTAACTTGTGAGTCTGGGAAGCCAAATTTTATCAATGGTTTTGCAGTGTAATGGTTGGCTCTATGAAAGTTTACATTACTGCAAGATAGATATCAAATGAGTTTCATAGCTCTTATCTGAAAATGTCATGAAATCATGTGACTCAAAAGTTTCCCAGCCCTATCAATGTCCTCAACAGATGATGATATCTGTACTATTTTTGAATCAGCCCATTCAATTTTGGGAGAGCTCAGATTGTTATAAAGCAATTTCTTTTATTGATTCAAAATTGGCATTGATATAATTTTGGTCTGATGACCCAAATATTTTTTGAGCAACGCAGAATAAATTGACACTCTTTTCCATTTGTCAAAGCTTTATGTATTTGAGCGGCATTATTTCTCTTGTGCCTTTAGGTTCTATGTCTGAAGGGTAAATCTACTTTTCTCAACCATTTCACATTTATCTTGCTCCGGCCATTCACTCTTCTATATATATTTCTATGGACATACTCGAATTTCTCATTGGCTTTCTAAATATGTGATGTCTAAAATTGCATTTAGTTTTCTATGTATCATCCTAAAATGCTAAATTGCAACCACTATGATCTATAAACAATTATTAATTTTCAAGGTTGAATAAGTACTATAATTAATGGGAAGCAGCTCTGCTATCAAGGGAAAATATTCTATAGAAATGCGAGTCATGATTTAATAAAGAGCCAAGGACATAGCCCATTTTTATAGAATATTTAAGAAATAATAAAGCATATAAGAGAGTAGTAAATGAAGGTGGTCATTGAAAACACAAGTATGTATTGGTGTTTGCAATCATTCATTTTGCATTAGACAGTTTGCGGTCTTAAAATATGTAGATATTGATTTTAGGTAAATGACCTTCCTTTTTTTTCCCTTGAAAAACTAGTTTTAATATATTTAACATGAAGAAAACATGAAGTTGAGTAAAAATACTGGCTCACTTGAGTGTAATGTATGTAACCTAGCTCTAATGTTTGGTGTTTTTACTTTTATTTGTTGACCTCATCCTGTGGAAGGTTCTTGTCATTACATATTATTTCAGTTAATCTTCACAATGCAATTAATTCAGCATTATAGGAGAAAATGGGTGTCAGAGAAGATAAGTAACTTGCTCAAAATCACATTGAAAATAATCAATAGAACAAAGTTTGAATTAAGGATTTTTAAATTCCAGTACCCATGCTCCTTCATGCAAATTTTGTTCTCTGGCCTATGCACTGTTTAAGCATTGTTTTACTTTTCTAGAAATGCCATATAAATACCCAAAAAGTATGGCTTAACACAGATAAATTCTTTTTTTTTCATAATCTGGAGGCTAGAAGGCCAAAATCAAGGTGTTGAGAATGTTCATTCCTACAGAAGGCTCTGAAAGAGGTTCTGTTCAATGCTTCTCTTCTGTCTTCTGGTGGTTGTTAAAATTTTTTATATTCCTGGCTTGTAGATGCATCACTCTGTTCTCTGAGTCTGTCTTCACATGGCATTCTGTCTGTGTTTAACTTCCTCTCTCTTATAAGGACATTAGTCATGGTATTTAGGGCCCACCATGATCCAGTATGACTTTGCTTTAACTTGATTACTTCTGTAAAGACCTTTTTCCAAATAAGTTCACATACACAGGTCTCAGGAATTAGGATTTCAACAGATCTACTTAGGAGATACAATTCAGTCTGCAACCTACACATACAGGAAAATGTGTAATAAATACACACTTGTCTGTATTTGGATATAGTTAGCATGGAACAGAAAAATGGCATTATCAATAGCAGATGCTTCTAAAGTAAAAAAATAGATTTTGATAATTAACATTCCCAGTAAATGTGTCTAGGCAGTAATCATAGATATACTGCAATTGCCAGTGCTAAGAGAATAAACCCAAATTATTTTTGATAATTCCCAAGCACCAACAGTGAATTTTAAAGTTTTACAAAATTAAATTTATGGAATTATCACTTCTAAAATGAATACATAGTCTTTTCTAATTTAAAATAACTATATTCTAGCATAAAATTTATTATCATTTTTAAGTCAAAGTCTTTATAGGTAATTGCCTGTGAAGAATGGCTTAAAATCCAGTTGTCATTCAAGTATTTTAGTTATGTGTTATATCTAATTTTAAAAAATAAACCAACATGAAAACAAACAAATCACAAATAAGCATTTGTGGATGTAGGTCTGAGTTATTTGCATCTGCAAAGTTATAGCCACCATTCCTTTTGTTCTTTATTTAAAAATGTTTAATTGTGGTTAAAAACACATGACATAAAATTAACCATTTTAACCATATTTTAGTGTACAGGTAAGTAGTGTTAAATATATTCACATTTTTGTAAAACATATCTCTAACTTTTTCTCTCCTGCAAAACTAAAACGCTATATATACCATTTGGAAAATGACTCCCCACTTTCTCCTCCCCTCAGCCAGTGACAATCACTATTCTGCATTCTGTTTCTACCAGTGTGACTATGTTAAATACTTCATATAAATGAAATCATACAGTATTTGTCCTTTTGTGAGTTGCTTATTTCACTAGTATAAGGTCCTCAAAGTTGATTCATACAGCAGCATGTGACAGGACTTCCTTCCTTTTTAAGACTTCGTACTACCCCATCATATGTATAAACTGCTTACTCTTTATACATCCTTCTGTCCATGGATATAGGGATTGGTCCCATCTCCTGGCTATTTTGATTAGTGATGCTATGAACATAGTTGTGCAAATACCTCTGAGAATTATCTGATATGTGTATATACATTACCTAAATTCTAATTTGAAGATGTCAGAAGCTTTCTTATTAAGGTAAGCCGAGAGTCAACTGTGATTCAGATGTTTTCTGTTCTTGAATGACTCTGCTGCCTCAACACAGAATGCATTTCAATGTTCAAGTTTCCTCTCTCCCATACAGGAAAATAGCTGAACTTTGGTTTTCTACCTTCCAGCCTTGGAATATAGCCATTTCTGTGAAAAGTTAAAGTATAACAGGGCTGAAAATGCCAACAAAAATCTGTTTGTCTACTCAAAGGCACTTTGCCAATAGATGTATAGAAGCTTTACTGATTCAAATAACATTTAGTTCCTATTTATTGAGGGCCTTCTTTTTTTAAAAAAATATATTTTATTGATTTTTTACAGAGAAGAAGGGAGAGAGAAAGAGCTAGAAACATCCATGAGAGAGAAACATCGACCAGCTGCCTCTTGCACACCCCCTACCGGGGATGTGCCAGCAACCAATGCACATGCCCCTGACCGGAATCGAACCCGGGACCTTTCAGTCCGCAGACTGACGCTCTACCACTGAGCCAAACCAGTTTCGGCTATTGAGGGCCTTCTATGGGTCAGACTCTATTAGGGAATGGAACAGTTAGTCTATGAGAAAAAAGAAATTCCTGATATTTTAGAGCTTGTATGTCTTTGAGATATATAAGTAAATATGAAAGTGATGATGATGATGTTGATGGTGATGATGGCAATGATGATGATGACAATGGCAACAATAATGATGTATCTGTTTGTGTAATATATTTCAGGCAGAAATACAAATGAGAAAAACAGAGTAGATGAGAGGAATAGAAAGTATCAGGGAGCATGATTTTATATAAGGTAGCTAAAAAAAGTTTTAACAGATGACTTTTGAGTAAAGATATAAGGAGGTCAAAGAGTGGACCATGTTTTATCTAAGAGAAGAGCTTTCTAGGCAGTGAGAGCAGCAAAGGCAAGAGCTCTTTGGTAAGGTACACCTAGTGAAGAGGTCACTGTGACTCAAATGGAGGGATGAGAAGAGAATGGAAGAAGAAAGTAATGGAAGCAATAAAGTCAGAGGTCATGGGACTTGTAGGTCATTTAAAGCTTCTGGCTTGTTGGTTATTTAAATACTCTGGCTTGTTCCATGAGTGAAATTGGAAACCATCCTGTGCTTGTGACTAGAGTAGTGTGACATACTTTGATAAATCCTTTCACACAATCACCCTGGTGGCTGTATTGATTAGGTCACTTTAAAGGATGGTTAATCTAAGTTCATGATGTGTGGATTATTGTTGATTTTTTAAAGAAAAGAAGACATATATATATATATATATATATATATATATATATATATATATATATATATATATAAAGGCAGCGACCATAATGCTGTAATGACCAGAACGAACGTCCAGTCGCATGACACCTACTGCAGCTAGCAGAACAGGCCCATCTGGGGGTGGGGCTAGCTGGCCAACCTCCTGCTGCCCCTCCCCCTAGCTGGCCCTGCCTCTGATCAGCCTCTCCCACCCTGATTGAGGGAGGGGGTAGCCAGCCAGCCCCAGCTTCTGTGGCCTAATCTTCCAGCCAGCCCCACCCATGATGGGTCCCTATCACCCTGATATGCCCACAGCCTCTCCCCCAGGGTAGACCCACCCTCATTGCCTCCCCCTACCCCAATACAGAGTGAGGCCAGCCAGCCCACATCCTACAGTCCCACCTGAGAGCCAGCCTCACCGCCAATCGGCCCTCCCATCCCAATTGGAGGCAGGGCCCACAGGCCAATGATCCTTGGTGCCTCCCACCAGCTAGTCCAGCCCTGATCAGGCCAGATGGGGGTGGGCCTTCCAGCCAACCTCCTGCTGTTTCCTCCTCCTGACAGGCCCAGCCCTGATCCATTGATTGGGGTGTGGCTGGGCTGGCAGGACCCCACTCATGCACTAATTCATGCACTGGGCCTCTAGTTTTGACATATGAGAATTAGGCCAACAGAATACTTTCTGCTGAAGTAATTTCAACACATAACAATCACCAAATACATTTTACAACATTATGTTGGAATTATTCAAGGTGCTGGTGCCAATATATAAATCCTCCTTCAAGAAGCAATTTCCCCCCCCCCCCCCCCCCCCAGTAATTCTACTTCTAGGGATATATCCCAAGAAACTAGAAAGAGTAATCAGAAAGAACAAACTCACCCTTATGTTAATAGCAGCACAATTTACAATAGCTAAGATTTGGAAAGAGTCTAAATGTCCATCAGCCAATTCCTGGATTAAAAAACTGTAGTAAATCTACACAACAGAATACTATTCTGCTATAAAAAGGAAGGAACTCCTACCATTTGCAACAGCAAAGATGGACCTGGAAAGCATTATGCTAAGTGAAATAAGTCAGTCAGAGAAAGATAAATATCACATGATCTCATTCATTTGTGGAATGTAATAAATAACATAAACTGATGAACCAAAACAGATATTGAGACAGAGAAACATCAATCAGACCATAAAACTTCAGAGAGAAGGTAGGGGAGGGTTGGGGTTAGGAGGAGCGATCAATCAAAGGACTTGTATGCATGCGTATAAGTCTAACCAATGGACACAGACACCAGGGAGTAGGGCATGAGTGGGATGGTGGGTGGGACAAGAGGGCATAAGGACATTTATATAATACCTTAACAATCAAAATAAATAAATAGCCAAAACAAGTTTTGCTCAATGGATAGAGCATAGGTCTGTAGACTGAAGGGTCCCAGGTTCAATTCCAGTCAAGAGCATGTACCTTGGTTGCAGGCACATCCCCTGTATGGGGTGTGCAGAAGGCAGCTGGCCGATATTTCTATTTCATGGATGTTTCTAGCTCTCTGTCCCTTTCCTTTCCTCTATGTAAAAAATCAATAAAATAATTTAAAAATAAATAAGAATAAATAAATAAATAAATAAATAAATAAATAAATAAATGTAATAAATATATGGAACAAAAAAGGGAAGCAATCTAACTCTAATACAAATTTAGTTTTATAATAGAAGTAATAATCAATGGTATGGGGATTTGGAAGAAGGAACATTTAATTTAGGCTGAGGGGGTTGGGATAGCTTCATAGATGGGAATACATTTGACTGAAACCCAGAAGGTATAGTAGAACATTGGCAGATTAAAAGGATGGAAGGACAGGCATTTCAAACCAAAGCACAGAAATGCCTTATTATTGAAGATTCTTAAAATGCACAGATACTGTAATATTGACCTTCCTTTTTTCAGGGGACAATCTTCTACTTTTGCCCAAATGCCCTCCCATCATGCCCATATGTATTTCAACATATACGATTTCAACATAATACTGAAAAGACATATGATCGGGTTGATGAAGAAAAAGAGTTTATTTTTATACTGTCCTTTTTCTCTCCTCTCTACTTCCTGTTTCCCTCTACTATCTTTCTTTGTCTCTACTATTTTGTCTGATTCTTTCTCCTCTCACCCTGGAATTCAATGCATAATGTGAATGTAATACATAAGTGTCTGCTATTACTTACATTTATAACTGACGTTAACCTTTAAAAAATGGTAAGCATTCTCTAATTTTTGTTTCCTCTGACTAAGCAAACCCAGACAGGACAAGTTTCTCAGTTTAGTTATATTATAGGTGATATGCATTATTGAATTATTGATACGTGGTGAAATGCAGTTTGTTTTTCAGATGTGATTTAACTCTTGGTCTACCCCTTTCTTGTTTTAATGATTTCTGCTATGAATCCATAAAAATGCTGTGAATTTGCCCTACCTTTATTAAACAGTTCTTGAATGTGTAAAGTAAATTTCTAGGGATGGATTCTTCATTTGATGGCTTTTGAAAATAAGTATCCTGTTTTTTGTTTGTTTGTTTGTTTGTTTTTAAATCTATTTATATTGATTTTTTACAGAGAGAAAGAGAGTGGGATAGTTAGAAACATTGATGAGGGAGAATCATTGATCAGCTGCCTCTTGCACAAACACACACACACACACACACACACACACACACACACACACCCCTGGGGATGTGTGCACAACCAAGGTACATGCCCTTGACCGGAATCAAACCTGGGACCTTTCAGTCTGCAGGTTGATTCTCTATCCACTGAGCCAAATCAGTTTTGGCAAGTATCCTGTTTTTAAATGCATCATTTAGGAGAAAAGGAACCTAAAGAAGCCATGAGGTTATTTCCAGTTCCAAAAAGAGACTATTGAGGGATGGCATGCTGCAGACATGGGCTCATGTAGTTAGCCTTCATCTGAATTGCCATCCTCTACTTTGTCCTAGGAAACAACTGGTGACGGAGAAAATGTCAATTAGGAAGCTTTTCAAGATTAATTTCTTTTCATTTTCAGAAAGTGAAGTGTTCACCACTTTCCATGTTAAATAAGGTTTCTCGCTTGGCAACATAGCTTTCCGGCGGCAATTGTGTGCTCCCAGCAAACACTTGATGGTGGAGAAGACAAGTGCAAAAAGCAATTTTTGTAACAGCCAACCAGAACAGCCTGTTCTGTTCCCAATAAATTAATGGATTTAACCTTGCAGCTTTAGCAGTGTTATTATGCAAATAGTCTCTGAGTGCTCTAAAAGCCAACTGATTCTCTATAGAGAAAGTTGGTTCTTTCTTACTGAGAATTCTAAGTCACTAGATAATTGACACATTGTGTAACCATGTTAAGTGAAGAAAAAAAAATATTTTCAGTAAGTGTACAGAGTTTTATTTTATTTTCCAATGTTTTCAGGAATTTACAGAGGCTTTTTACTTAGAACAGTATTATTTAGCACAGTAAATTCAAATGTCCGCAGACAACCTCCTAGAAAAGAAAGAAAGAAAGAAAATATTGTATGACTCTTTACTTCATATTATATTGATTTTAGTTCTGGCAGAGATAAAAATTCCTTCAATATTGTTCAAGTGTAGTGGCCTGATCACACCAAATGTCTTTGAAGCAATATATTTGCTTTCTAATCCATGATAGATTAGAGAATCATGAACTGATTATTTGATCAACTTGATAGCCACTTTGGTTTTAAAGCTGATCTAAGATTGATACCACATATAAAACACTTACAGTTGAAAACTCACTCTTGGTATTTGACCAATTATGAAGATCACTCAAAGTGCTCTTCACTAGATTGAAGTTCCATGGCTAGTGAAGTCTTTGATGATTTAAAAATATTTTAAAGGAGAATGTGTAAGAGTGGGACCATTGGCAAATTCATTGTGGTATCACTCAAGTTTGTTGATGGGGAAAATGATGGTCTTGGAACTTAGTTTAACTATCTATAATAATAAAAGTGTAATGTGCTAATTAGATTGGATGTAATTCCAGACATCCTTCCGAACAAAGTCATGGAGGCAGGGGCTGAAGCAGAGGCAGTTTGGGCTATCAGGCAGGCAGGCAAGCAGTTAGGGGTGATCAGGTAGGCAGGCAAGTGATTAGGGGTGATCAGGCAGACAGGCCAGGACTAAAGGGTGATTAAGCAGCCAGGCAGTCCAGTGGTTAGGAGCCAGAGGTCCCATATTGTGAGAAGTTCAGACTGCCAGTTTAGGCCCGATTCCACAGGGTCCTGAATTGTGAGAGGGTGCAGGCCAGTCTGAGGGACTACCCCTCCACCCCCTTGTATTAATTTAATGAACTGGGCCTCTAGTTTTATACTAACAATTTACAAATATTATTTCTTGTTTTATTATAGACGGTATTCATCATATGTGAATGATCAGGCATGCAGGGGCGGGCAGTTAGGGGCAAATAGGCTGGCAGGAGAGTGGTTAGGCATTAATCAGGCTGGTAGGCAGAGGGAGTTAGGGGCAATCAGGAAGGCAGGTAGGCGAGCAGTTGGGAGCCAGCAGTCCTGGATTGTGAGAGGGATGTCCAACTGCCCATTGAGGAGTCCCAGATTGGAGAGGGTGCAGGCTGGGCTTAGGGATACACACCCCCCATGCACGAATTCTGTTCGTGCATGGCTGGGGTCCAGCCAGCCTGACCAGGGGAGGGGACTTGGGCAGTTGGCCGGCCTGCTGTTCAAACTCCTAGTTGAGGGGACAATTTGCATATTATCTTTTATTATGTAGTATATATAGGATATACACTGATTGGCCAGATTATTATGCATTCAGAGATCATTATAATCTGGCCCCTCAGAGTGTGTGAATGTGTGTGTGTGTGTGTGTGTGTGTGTGTGTGTGTGTATTTTTTTTTTTTTTTTCATGTACCAGGTCCTTAGTATGTAGGGATGTGATCCAGTGATCAGGGGAAGTCAATGCCTCATCCCACCTCTGCTGCTGCCACTGCTGGCAGCTCCAGCCTCAGCCGACCCTGGTTACCTGAGCTTTGGTTTTCCCTGGGCTGCTGGGCAGCCACCATCCAAGGCTTGCTTGCACCTCAGGCTGGTCCTGGGCACTGAGGGACTGAGTGGACTGGGGGACTCCAGAGGCAGGTGCCCTAGTGGGGCTGAGGGGACTGGGCGCTGCCAACTTGTAGCTGTGGGTGCTGTCATCTTTGAGGGTGTGTCAGTCAATTAGCATATTTCCTCCTTATTGGCTGTGGCTGCTGCCATCTTTTGCAATGGCATGAGGTTAAATTAGCATATCATCTCTTTATTAGATAGGATATTTGTCAAAATTATTGATTCATGGTACAGTCATAATTTGTCATGCTTACCCTTTATTCCCTTACACCATTATTCCCTTTCTATATGTTTTTTACATCCCTCTTGCTTTTGTATACACTTTTATCTATCTAAATGCCTCTCCTCTGTCATATCTCTGTCCTCCCCTAGCCCTGCAGTGACTTATTCTAGACTTCTTATTTGTCATTTTTGGCTTTTAACCATCATGGTTTGACACATGCTTGCATCTGTAAATGTACATTGTTTAGTGTGCTTTTGGACTCTATAATCATATTAAATTTCCTCTCTTGGGACTTTTTTTTTCATTTAACATTATATCCCTTTGTCATTCAACCTGTCTAGTAAAGAGGGAATATGCTAATTGACTCTCACCCAGTCCTCTCAGCTACCCAGGGCTGGCCTGAGATGCAGGTAAGCCTCGGATGGTGGCTGTCCAGCTGCCCAGGGCCAGCCCCAGGCACAGGTAACCAGGGCTGACCAAAGCTTGCACTGCGGGCAGTGGCAGCAGCAGAGATATCATGGAGCGTTGCCTTCCCCTGATTGCCAGGTCACCTCTTACCCCTGAGGGCTCCCGGGTCAGACTGAGCTGAGGGACAATGTATGAATTTTCATACACCAGGCCTCTAGTATTATAATAAAATGAACTTATACATATATACATTATGCCATATATACTAATTAATGTTAATTAGTTTTCACAGCTGTATTGTATCTCAGCATATGAATATACCATTATTGATTTACTTCTTTTCTTCTATTGGTAGCATTTGGTTTCTTGTCATTTTTAAAAATTTATTGTTATTGTTGAAAGTATTACAGCTGTATCTTTCCCACCCACCACACCATTGACCTTCTCCACCCCACCCCTGCCCCCTCTTCAGACCAAAGAACCAAAGAGCTTATATGCATATATGTATGCATAACCCATGGACACATGCAATAGTGTGGTGAAGGCCTGGGAGGGGTTTGTTGTCCTTTGTATTTTTTTTTTTTTGGCTTGTTTCCTTTTGTATTTCAAATATAGACAGTGCTTATATACAGTTCATTCTTATTCATGGTAGTTATTTTTTAAAATATATTTTTATTGATTTTAGAGAGAGAAAGGGGAAGGGATAGAGAGAGAAATATCTATCAACTTCCTCCTGCACACCTCCTTATTTGGGAGTGACCCCATAACCCTAAGCATGGACCCTGACAAAGTATTTAACCATGACCTCCTGGATCGTGGGGCTGATGCTCAACCACTGAGCCACACTGGCTCTGCCAAGGTAGTTGTTTTTATAAAGTTGACTGGAACACTGACTTAGTCAATAGTAAATCACTGCCCCTAGAGGAGATACAGGGTTAGGTTCCTGGGAGCCTCAGGTCACATGTTCCCCAATCAGTCAATGCTTAAACTTGTTTGATGAGTGTTTCTGTTTAAAGACAATTTATGTAATGTGTATTATAGATTTATTAATGTTGAACTCATGGTCAACAGTATTATAACTCATGACTGAAGCTTATGTAACATAGGAATCTTCTCCATAAATACACTTTATAGTTTCTTGCATGTAGGAATACCAGACAGCACTCCGGGCCGTTATAAAAAGCAAAATCAGAAACACACAAAAGCACAAAAATGCAAGAAGGTGGCACAAAAAGAAAACTTGTTCAAGTCTGAGAGCTGAAACAGGAAACAGAACTTTTCTTTGTTCACCTCAACTGGGAATGTGCACATAGGATGGTGGGTAATTTACATCACTCGGCCCAAGCGTGAATCTTCAAATGACAATGGAAACACAGCAAGTTGCAAGTAAATTTTAGATAGTGGTGAATTCACAAATATGGAATCCATAATTAACACAGTTAGATTATATGTCTTTTACTGAAGTGCTTCTCAAACTCTAGATTGGTAAATGTTAGATTACTGGGTTAACCCCCTGAGCTTTTTATTTTGTAGGCCTGGAATAGGCGCTGAGAATTTGCATTTTTAACAAGTTCATTATCATAGCTAGATAGGAAAATTTTTACAGTTATAATCTAGAGGGCTAAGAAACAAAGGCATCCATCAATATTTTTACTCAACATTGCTTTTTAGGTTGTTGCTAATGCAATAGCAACGTATATACACAAAATATGTAATATTAATAATGAGAAAGAAGAGACAGAATTGTTATTTTAGATGATTTAATAACATGCATGAAAAACTAAAACTAGGCTAGAACTAATAAACAAGTGAAGTAAATAGATCAAAGGAGAATATTAAAAGAATTATGATCGTGAGCCTTTAAAAATTGAAATGGAAAATAAAGTTTTTATTTATAGTAAAGAAAAAAGTTACAAAGCACTTAAAAACAAATTACAAGTGGCCCAGGATCACGAAATTTGCTATATAATATTGTTAAAGGCTAGAAAATAATGTGAATACTGATAGATACTTGATTGGTATGAAAACATTTGGAAATGGAGTGAATTAAAATTAGCCTGAAATTATTTTACTGATATATGATCCTATATTTTGGAGTTTACAGAAATCATTGGAAAATACAGTAGACTGTACATGTCCATTGCTAAAAGCTGGTGGAATTAGAAGGGGCTGGGAAATGCTACTTATGCTTTATACATGTCTGTATTGAGTTCTGTAACTTTTTCACTATTGTCCAAATATAGTGGGGTTTTTGTTGTTGATAAGTATTTGTGGGCTTTGAATACAGAAAACCTCTCTGTACTTACCCAGCTTATTCTTTACTAGTACTTACTAGCTACATTTCCTTGGGAAAATCCCTTTACCTTTTAAGCCTCAATTCCTGCATCTTTAAAATAGGAATAATAATGGTTATGACCTGTTATGTAAGGATTCAATAAGCTGTATGAAAACCTAAGGGCATGAATACTTAAGCAGAATGTAAAGGAAGTGGAAGTTATTCTTTCTTGTACAAAGTGGGCCTTATTCAGATAGTGCTTTTTGTCCAAACTGTTTATGTTTATTTAGCAGTTTTTCCTAGGAAACCGTGGTATAGGGGGAAATGTGCCATGTTTTAAATGTATGGAACACTTAATTTAGTAAGTTTAAGTTGGCACATTTCTGCATAAGTAATAATAATTTTAAAAATAGTTAATGACCCAGCTATTATTTAGCTAATTTTCTTTTTTAAAAATATATATTTCATTGATTTTTTTTTACAGAGAGATAGTTAGAAACATCGATGAGAGAGAAACATCGATCAGCTGCCTCCTGCACCCTCCCCACTCCCACTGGGGATGTGCCTGCAACCAAGGTACATGCCCTTGACAGAAATTGAACATGGGACCTTTCAGTCCACAGGCCAATGCTCTATCCACTGAGTGAAACTAGTTTTGGATATTTAGCTAATTTTCTTAAATTTTTTATTATAGGCAACCTGGCAAGTTTATACCTGTAACCACTTAAAAAATACCTGTTAAACCCTGCAAGCTGTGAGAGTTGGAATTTTGCTATTTCTTGACTTACATGAGGACCTGTAACACTCCTGGCATGACGAGACATTTAGTTAGGGAAAATATACAATCTTACTTCCTCCTGGTTGTCCAAATGTTTTGATGAAATATGTACTTGGATTATAATTCTCATCTTTGTAATGCATGAAGATGGAAAGTGCTCATTCTTCAGAGCACTGGCACATCATTTTACTGATAGTGTTTTAGTTCATTTCCAAAGAGTTTTATTATTGAACCACACTAAAAAAAAACTAGGACAATAACTAGATATTTTCTATTGAGGGATAATATGAAAAAAGTTTCATTAATGATTAAAAAACCACTTCATAGCATTTTTTTTTACGATTTTTAAAGTATTATGAAACTCATTTTTATTTCTTCTTAGTAGGTTTAAAAGCACTTTGATTAAATCATGGGTAACATAATTCTAGCCTTAGAGTTTATTTACTATTTGAAAGAACCCCAACTTTTGAAAGGAAGCATATTTCCTTTTAAATTCAAGTTCCCAAATGCTTGGTCAATTCATGGCTATCCAGTGAAAGATGGCATCACCATTAATGAGAAACTTTTGCCCTTTGCTCTCACTATTTCATTCCCCAGGCATTTCGAGTTTCCCTCGTCACCATGGTATTCCCTCCCATTCAGAAGGGCAAAACTTTAAGTATATTTGTTTTATAATTTAATGGTTTTGTTTGTTTTGACAGTTGTCTGAAAAGGAATATCCCAGAAAAGACTCTTGATTTTACCCAGTACTGCAATTTTACAATGCGCTTGCCTACCATCCTATGAAGAAATGTGTCATTAATATAGTTTATCTCATTCTATTTTTAATTTGAAAGTCTAAACTAAACTGGCTATTACTGTTTTTGAATATTTTGTGCCATCCCCCCAATACTTAAAATGAACACAGTGACTGGGAAAGTAATAGGATAACATTACATGAATTTTGCTCATGATATTTTTTAAGTGTATAAGAATATTCATTATCAAAGAAATTTTTCTTTTTTTAAAATGCCAAAACTAGGTGCTCTAATTACACTTGTGAGGAGGGACACCCACATATTCACCTTTGTATCCCTTGCATTCTAATGTAACTATTAACATTGATCAGGTGAAACGTCCAAAAAAATAAAGGGGAGAGACATCTATTCTGTCCAGGGGTCTTCAAACTACGGCCTGCGGGCCACATGCGGCCCGCAGAGGAGTCTGATCCGGCCCGCCAGGTTTTTTGGGCAGTGAGCGCAGCCAAGGTGTTACAGTAGGGATTAGTAGTTCATATAGTCCGGCCCTCCAGCTCTCTGAGGGACCGTGATCTGGCCCCCACTTTAAAAAGTTTGAGGACCCCTGCTAGACCAAAGTGTGGGCAGGACTTATCTGAGAAGAATGGGAACCTGTGTTACAATAAAAAGGAACAGAATAAGTAGGAGGCACTGAGTGATGGCGGGGATGCTGGCTTGAGGGACAGAGGGGAAACTGGGAGAGATGAGGGAGGAAAGCAGGGGCCAGACAACCTTGCAGAAAGACAATGGTCAAGGAGAACCTGTGTCTGAGACAAAGAACTAAATCACTGTTCGATTCCTTTTTGTTGCTAATAGCTACCCATAATAAACTAATCATCTGGGTGTGTGTGTTTTTATGTGCAACACAAACATGTATTGCCATATACAAAAATTTAAAACAGACTGGCTGATGATTAAGAAGGGTATAATCACATTATGTGGTGTAAACTGAGATGCCCCTTAATTCATTTCTTCCCTCGCCCCCCTTAGAAATTTAGCAAGACTTTCAGCTAACTAGTTCAAGATGAACACAAAGCTTACTTTTCTATTAAAATTTAGCTATCTCTCCACGGTATCAACAATATGATTATATGTATTTTGGATATCATAGTAGAATATTAAATTCAATTTCCTCATTTTAAAATTCACAAGTAATTTAATTTTAAATATAATCTATAGTTAATTTTCATAGCTCATAAAGAAATGTTGGACATCTAACCAACTTGCATTTGAATTATCTCTCCTGTTGCAGAACACAGAATTCCAGACATATTAGGAGCAAGACTTAGCAGGTAATGGGGCTTCAGAATGCTTTCCATCTATCATGCAACGGTTCCTCAGTTTATTCTAAAAATAGTTCCTCCCTGTTGTTCTTCTCTTTGTTATTAGATGTAGCATATATGGAGGAAGTTGCAGTTCTGAAATTGAAGACAATTATTATCTTGATAATTTGGTATACTCCTGTGTGAGGGTGTATACCATTTAAATCTCTCAGCATCAGTGTATTGATTTTGTTCAGGGTCAAAGTCAGAAGCACCATCAATAATCTTAATACAACATAATGTTATGCATGGTACTAAGTTTAAATATTTACTCACTGAGTTGAATCTTACACTGTCAAGAGGAAAGCACAGTTAATAGGATAATAACTACCTTATGGCTATAATTAAAGCACATTTAACAAGTAGACTCATGGTATTTACATGTCTTAGTCATATTTTTTTGTTTCTTTTATTATGTGCAAGCATGAGATTTATATATTCTCTTTTATTTTAATATATTTTTATTTATTTCAGAATTGAAGGGAGGAGAGAGTGATAGAAACATTAATGATAAGAAACAATCATTGGTTGGTTGCTTCCTGCAGGCTCCACACTGGGGATGGAGCCCATAACCTGGGAAATTGCCCTGACTGGAAATCAGCCAGGCTCCTGTTTCATAGATTAACACCCAAGCACTAAGCCACACCAGCCAGGCTATTTTCTATTTTATATTCTTTATCTTACCATTGCAACAACACATATTATAAAGCAAATAATAAATTTTGATATTTTGTATGTTTTACCTATTGTGGCATTGCTTATTTGATGTAAGAGTCAGAAAGAAGCCCAAATGTCAACTGAAATAAAAAATTCAAGGTAGCTGGAAATTTAACCAGAGGTAAAAGTGCTCAAATAAAACCTATTATAACCACTTGTTTTTCCCTTTGGTTTTAGTATGCTTTTTAAAAATTGTATGTAATAAAAATCAAGATAAGAAGGAAACAATTTAAAATTCCAAAATAGCAAGTACCATATAAACTTTAATTCCCTAATACAATTATGATTTCTCTACAGGCTGGGGCAAAAGTAAGTTTATAGTTGTGTGGTGAAACACAGAATTTATCCTTGTATTGTTATTTATCAATTATTGTATTATTTTCCATACAAACAACTGTAGACATACTTTTGCCCCATCCTTTATATTGATAAACTAGAGGCCTGGTGCATAAAAATTCATGCAGTGTGGGGGGGAGGGTCCCTCAGCCCAGCCTGCCCCCTCTCACAGTCCAGAAGTCCTCAGTGGTGGGAGGTGACCCAGCAATCAGGGGAAGGTGATACCCCATCACACCTCTACTCCTGCCACTGCCAGCAGTGCAAGCCTTGGCCAGCACTGGTTATCTGAGCCTCTGGTGGCCCTGGGCGGCTGGGCAGGTGACTGCCATCTTTGAGGGTGTGGCAGTCAATTAGCATATTCCCTCCTTATTGACTGTGGGCGCCAACATCTTTGAGGGCGGGGCAGTAAGCATATTCCCTCCTAATTGGCTCCAGGCACAGGCATTTTTGAAGATAGGGCATTGAATTAGCATATTCCCTTCTTATTGGCTGTGCACACCTCCATCTTTGTTACTGAGTGAGGGCCAATTAGCATATCCCCTCTTTATTAGATAGGATGGATAGAGCTGGGATAGATAGATGATAGATAGATAGATAGATAGATAGATAGATAGATGATAGATAGATGATAGATATAAAGATGCTTGTGTATGAATTCAATTAAATATATTTATTTTTAGCATTTTTTAGTCATTTGGTATTTTCTGAACTTTGTCTTGGTAATATAAAAGAAAATAATAGGAAAAAAAAACATAAGTAACTTTTACAAAAGAAATGGTAGGTCAACTTGACAAATTTTAATCTAGCTTTAACACTAGAAGCTAATATTCATCATACTGTGCATGCAATTTAAAGTGAAAATAAGAATCTATTTTTTTTTTTTGAGCTATAGAATGTTCAAAGCTTCAGTCATTTAAAGTATCTTAGGTTTTTAATGTTGTATTAGGGAAGGTATTTATTTTATTTTATTTTATTTTATTATTGATTTTCTACAGAGGAAGGAAGAGAGATAGTCAGAAACATCGATGAGAGAGAGTCATTGATCAGCTGCCTCTTGTACATCCCCACTGGGGATGTGCCCGCACCCAAGGTACATGCCCTTGACCGGAATCGAACCCGGGACCCTTGAGTCCGCAGGTCAATGCTCTATCCACTGAACCAAACCAGTTTCAGCTAGGGAAGATATTTTAAAGAAATATTTGTATTCATGTCAATTTTTAATTTAATTTTTGTTAGGTTTCAATGCATTTCCTTAGGGAATATATAGGCTTTAATTTTCTCTCTTTTAAAAAAATATATTTTATTGATTTTTTACAGAGAGGAAAAGAGAGGGATAGAAACATTGATTAGCTGCCGCTTGAACACCTCCCTACTGGAGATGTGCCCACAATGAAGGTACATTCCCTTGACTGGAATTGAACCTGGGTTCCTTCAGTGCACAGGCCTATGCTCTATCCACTGATCCAAATCTCTTAGGGCTTTCTCTCTCTTATATGCAGGTACTTATTAACAGAAGTTTTCCATTTCAGTCAATACTTTTACATGTTAAATAATATACTCTCCTTACACATAAACTTCTTTGTACATACTAGATTCATATATCTCTCTCTAATAATATCTTGAAATAAAAAATGGTATTACTTATACAGTTTTAGAATCCATATACTTCATGCTTTTGGTATTCATGTACATTCAGTTGGAATATTACCTTTATTTGATCAATAGAGATTACAGATTATTTAAACAGTTCAAAAAGTTTAAAGGAATAATAAGTAGGCATAAAGCATTGCAAAATATGTTTTTCAAATATATAAATGCCATTCATAAATTAAGTTCATACAATCATTAACATTTTTCCTGCTGTATCTATTAATATTATCATAAAATTGAATTCTTAAAGTTCTGTAAGCTACTTTGGGTAACTGAATGTAATGATATATACTAATAAAAAGGTAATATAGTAATTAGACCAGATTGACCACAGGTCTTCAGGATGTCCTTCTGGACAAAGCCACAGTAGTGGGGGCAAAGGCAGAGGTGGTTAAGGGCTATCAGGCTGCCAGGGGAGCAGTTAGGGGCAATCAGGCTGGCAGGCAGAGGTGGTTAGGAGCAATTAGGCAGGGAGGCAGAGGTGGTTAGAGGTGATCAGGTAGGCAGGCAGAGGAGTTAAGGGCAATCAGATAGGCAGGCAGGTGAGCAATTAGGAGCCAGCGGTCCCTGATTGTGAGAGGGATAGCTGACTGCCAATTTAGGCCCAATTCTGGCAGTTGAACATCCCCCAAGGTGTCCTGGATTGGAGAAGATGAAGGCCAAACTGAGTGACCATCTCCCCAGCACCAGGCCTCTAGTATATATATATATACATACTAGGTATATATATATTTAGGCATAAGTTACCTTTATGACCAGAACAACTGCAGTTCAGTAACTATAATGCACACTGACTACCAGGGTCAGACATTCAGACATTCAATGCAGGAGCTGCCCCCTGGTGATCAGTGCGCTCTCACAGCCAGCCAACCTCCCATGGCCCTTCCCCCTGGCTGGCCCAGATATGCCCCATTCGGGACTGGGTGAGATGTCTAGATCATCCCGATTGCTGGCCAGGCCAAGGGACTCCACCTTAGCACGAATTTGTGCAAGAGGCCTCTAGTTATGAATTTATTTGAATTTCTTTAAACTATTCAGCCTTTGCAGTTTTTCTAAACATCCTCACCTAGATTAATGAGTTTTGTTATGAATTTTAAATTAAGCTCTAATCATATTAAACAGTGTTTCTATACTTTTCTAAGACTGATAGGGCAAGCTTACTGAGGAGAGACCATCTTTTATAATTGTATTCTATAATTTATAGATTGTACCTTGGCCTATGCCAGCTATGCACTGGTGAAATGTGTAGTTCTTTTGAAATTCAATACACATTCCTACGCAAAACTGTTAAAAGACTCTGAATGGAAGTTTATTTCCTTAGCCTTGTAAGGAACCTGACTCAGACCAACAAGCTGTATTATATTTAACATTGAGACATTAGGTGAATTTAAAAGTCAGGAAAAAAAAAAAAGACAAGGATTTTCTTGTCACCTGACAACTGTGAAAAAGTAGATTTTACCAAAAAACAAAAAACAAACAAAAAAAAAAATCCACATATTTTGCTTCCAGATTGTTACTCTAAGTTAAAATATGTTGTTTTGTGCTTCGTTTATAAGTGGTTACTGGAGACAGTGTTTTGTGGGGCAAAATAATAATAATAATAATAATAATAATAATAATAATAATTTTGAAGTTTGGATCCAGCACTGACTGGCTCTTTAATCTTATTCAACACAATTAATTTGTTACATTCAGAATCTAAGGATTTACAACATCAACAACAAAAATCTGTTATGAAGTTGTTACAAGAACACCCTGAGGATAATAGATATGAAAACACTTTATAAAGGCAATAGTAGACTTGGGATGATTATTAATATGAACAGTGATAAGATAAGCATATTATTTCTATTTTGTTACTTTTGAACCTATTTTATTTCCCCCTCATGAACTTTACATTCTGCTCATCCATATTTCTTATTTTTTAAATTTAATATATTACAAATAGTAGTGCATATGTCTCTTTTTCCCCCATTGACCTCCCCCAGCTTCCCTTACCCCTGCCCTGCACATGCCCTCACATCCCACCCCCCATGTCTGTGTCCATTGGTTATCCTTATATGCATGTATACAAATCCTTCAGTCTCTTCACCCACCCCCACCCTCCCCTGCCTTCCCACTGTAGTTTGACAGTCTGTTTGATGCTTCTTTGTATCTATTTTTGTTCATTGGTTTATGATGTTCATGATATTCCACAAATGAGTGAGATCATGTGATATTTATATTTCCCTTATTGGCTTAATATCTTTTAATTTAGTATTCTCTCCAAACATGCTGCTCCACCTGATATTTTTAATAGCCTTTTCCATGTGTCTGGATTGCCCTTTGTCTGTGATCTCTGTTCAATAAGTAGTTTTCATCTTTCCAGACAGATAATAGGAACTAGTCTTTACATTTCACACTCCCACCCTGTTGTTGTTAATCCTCACCCGAGGATATTTTCCCATTGATTTTTAGAGAGTGGAAGGGAGGGGGAGAGACAGAGAGACAGAAACATAGATGTGAGAGAGACACATTGATTGCCTCTAGGGGCAGGTGCCAGGGATTGAGACTGCGAGTTAGATATGTGCCTTTGAATGGAATCAAACCTGGGACCCTTACGTCTGCTGCAGGCCAACACTCTATCCACTGAGAAAAAGCGGCTGGGACCACTCCCACCTTCTTTACCTTCCTCACTAGTTGGAACAACCATTTCCTTTTCTTTCTTTCTTTCTTTTTTTTTTTTTTTTTTTTTTTTTTTTTTTTTTTTGCCTTTCATGAAGCTTCTTCCATTCTTCTAATTCATTATAGCATTCAGTATCTGAATCCCCTGCGTCCCCAGAGCAGTCTGAGTCAGCATTATGGACATCAGTAGGGAGCTTGTTAGAAACGCATTATACTAGGCACTGGTAAACCCAGATCTCTGGGTGATTCTTATGGATAGTGCAGTTTGAGAAGCACTGCGCTAATTAATTTTAAGCAACTTGGGAGTGGAGAGAAGATTAAGTCAGAGCTTCTCTTTCTTGCCTTAGAACCCTCCACAAGGTTCTGCATCATCCAATAATTTGCACCTATACTGAGTGGCCAGATTATTATGATACTATAAAATAAAATGCTAATATGCAGTGTCCTTTCAACCAGGAGTTCCACCAGCAGGCAGGCAGGCCAACCGCCCATGTACACTTCCCCTGGCCAGGCTGGCCAGACCACACCCATGCACGAATTTATGCACAGGGCCTCTAATATATATATATACTGAGTAGCCAGGTTATTATGCATTTAGAGATCATAATAATCTGGCCACTCAGTGTAAATACTAGTAGGTGCTCAGCAAATAGGTGTTGAGTTGAATTGAATTTTATTTTAATATTTTGAATTAAGAAAAATGTTGTTTTAGAAAACTCAGATATTAGAAAAAAACTGTTTTAAGGTTAAAGCAAGAAAAAAGCTGTTCATTATTGATGCTACTCATGTCCACTAATCAATATATCTTGATCACCAACTACTACTGTACTTTCTCATGCATAAAATATTAGTATAGATGTTTGATTGCATGAAAAGAAGGTCTTTAGTCTAACCTTCACCTTCAAAGAGTTCATTTAGATAACTGAATCAAAATGTGGTTGCTTTGTCATTCTTCTAAATATTTAATATATGCTATTAGAAGTAATGACAGAACTTTAAGGCATTGTGCATGCAAGTTTTACTGGCAAATATCAATATGTGACTTTATTAAATTATTTAAACAGATCAATTCATCACTTGTGTGAGTATGTGTGTTTTTTAATAAAATGTTGAATAAACCCAGAAACAACACATTTTCATTTATAATTACTAGTAAAGTAAGATTATTTCATCCTTTAAGATATTTTTTTTTCTGGTGTATGATTTTAAATCAATTGTGGTATTTTCCCCTTACATACTTACCAAATTTTTTCTGTGTAGCATTCCATTAAAAATGTAAGAGAATTAGGAATGCCATATATTCACCTTTACTTCTCTGTGCATGCTAGTTGTTGCGAATTTAAATGAAGCCCATCTCTTAATTGTAGGTGGTTTCTTTCCATTGCCTGTAAAGCTGCATGTCTGCTTATCCCTACGATCCGCTGATATGTGCTTAGGGAACAGAAACTAATTTTAACATTAGCCTTAGCAAAATGTAATTAGACCAGCTAATCTGATAAAAAATAAAATAAAAAATAAAAAAAACACCCCCGGCAAAAATCCTTTCCAAAAAACATAATGCTATTTTAATGGAAATGGCCTTTTTATGAAATGCAAGTGACAAAGACTTGAATAATGCCTGTGAGCTTGTTATTTAATTTTGTGTTCACTAATTTGTTAATAAAAGAGAATGGGGGCACTTCATTCCTAAATTTTAGATATGGAATCGATTTTTAAAGTGGATTATTATTCTTTTCTTTTCTTTTTTTTGTTAATCTTCACCTAAGGATATTTTCCCATTGTTTTCTAGAGAGAGTAGAAGAGAGGAGGAGAGACAAAGAGAAAAACATCAATGTGCAAGAGAAACATTCATTGGATGCCTCTCATAGGTGCTGGGGGATTGAGCCTGTAACCCAGGTAAATGCCCTTGATCAGAATCAAACCCAACCAAGACCAATCAGTCTGAAGGCTGATGCTCTTATCACTGAGACAAACCAGCTAGGGCTATAGTAAAATTTTTTATGTAAACATTCGCTTTTACTTAACATACCTAGATCCTAATTGATCCTCTAAAAGGGCTGTGTGTGTTTGTATTTGTTTAATGACAACCATATGTAGAGGAGCTTTGGGAATTGTACCATGTTTTTAATGTTTGTCTTCACTGCTCCTTCCCATTAAGTAGTTTTACTATATTCACATATTTTTGCAACCATCATCAAAATTGATTTTAGAAGATTTCATTACCCCCTCTCAAAAGAGAAGTGCCATAAACATTAATAGTCCTTCCTAATTTATCCCAGTTTTCTTCCCCAGACAGTTATTAATCTACTTCTGTCTCATAGATTTTCCTGTTCTGGACTTTCCATCTAAATGGAATCACGCAGTATGTGGTCTTTTATGACTACCTTGGGACTAACTTCTATAGCATGTATCTATTTCATTATTTTTATTACTGAATGATAGTCTAATGTCATTTGGTATTTTTAATTTATCCATTCATCATTTGCTCTTCATTTGGGTATTTCCACTTTCTGGCTATCTACACTAATAAAAGAGAAATATACAAATTGACTGTACCTCCACCATGCCCACAAGCCAATCAGGAATGAGTATGCAAATTAAACAAGCAAAGATGGTAGGTTAATTTGCATACACAGGTAGGAAGTGGACAGGCAGGGCAGGACACCTGCTCTGAGAGGGAGGATGGGGAGCTAAAGGAGCTACAGGAGCTGTGTTCCGGCAGAGAAGAGAAGACTGAAGGCTCTAGCCAGAGCAAAAACTCTGGCTAGAGCAAAGATGGAAGGCAGCAGCCAGAGCAAAAGCTTGGGTCCTGGGAGCCAGAGTAAAACTGGTGATGGCAGCCAGGGGAAGGAAGGCCTATTGCACAAATCTTCATGCAATGGGCCTGTCTTTATGGATAAAGCTGTTATGAACATCTGTGTGCCAGCCAGTTTTTGGTGAACATATATTTTCATTTTTTAAGGGTATATATCTAGGAGTGGAATTACTGAGTCTTAACTCTGTTGAGTTATTTGAGGAACTGTCAGACTATTTTGCAAAATATTTAATCATTTTATATTCTCTGTTTCTCCACATCCTCTCCAACACTAATAGTTATTTTTATTTTGGGTACAGAAATATCATAGTATAATGTGCTCTTTCATTGTGATTTTAATTTGCACTTACCTCATGGTTAATGATCATTTAATATGCTTATTGGAAATTTGTATGCATTTGTAAAAATATATTCATATCCTTTGCCCATTTTTTAAATTGAATTATCTTTTTATTATTGAGTTTTAAGAGTTTTGGATACTTATATGTAATCTGAATACAACTCTATTATTAAGCTTATGATTTGCAAATATTTTCTAGTCTGTGGGATGTCTTTTCACCTTCCTGATGGTGTCCATTGAAGCACAAAAGTTTAAATTTAAATTAAGTCAAAGTTATCTAATTTTTTCTTTATGGTGTCATATTTGAGAATGCTTAGCTTGATCTAAGGTCATAGAAATTGTTTTCTATATTTTCTAATAATTTTATTATTTAAGCTCTAACATTTGGTTTTATGATATTTTTATTAACTTTGGTGTGTGGTGTGAGAAAGAGGTTAAACTTTATTCTTATGCATATGAATATCCAGTTTGACAACAACATTTGTTGAAACAAATTTTCTTTCTCTATTTAATTATGTTGGCTTCCTTGTTAAAGTCAATTGACTAAAACTGTGAAGGTTTATTTCTGTACTTCCAATTCTATTGCACTGATCTATGTACTTACCCTTATGCCAGTACCATGCAGTGCTAATTTATAAAGTTTTTAGTTCTGTAGTAAGTTTTGAAATCAGGAAGTATGAACCATTGTCTTTTTTTCAAGATTGTTTTAGCTTTTCTGGGTCCCATGAATTTTTATATGAATTTAGTATTAGCTTGTCATTTGAACAAAGAAGTCAGCTGAGATTTTCATGGGGACTGTACTCAAATTTAAATAATTTGAGGGTAATAACATCTTAACAATCTTGAAAGTTTCAATTTATAAACATGGGGTGTCCTTCCATTTATTTAGATGTTTAATTTATTTTAATAATTTTTGTTGTTTTCATATAAAATTTTATACTAGTTTTGTTAAAAGTTGTTCCCCAGTGTTTTGTTATTGCTTTTTAAAAAATTTTAAATATTTAATGTATATGCTCCATCTTTGCTGAGCGTATTTTTTTTACTTCTTTTTGTTTTTATTTTGGTAAGAAAATTTAATATGTGGTCTAGTTTCAACAAATTTTTAAGTATACAATCCAGTATTTTTAACTATAAGAATAATGTTGGGCAGAACTCCAGAACTTAATAATCTTGTGTAATTGAATCTTTATGCACACTGAATAACACTCAATATCACCATTTCCCCCTCATCCCAGCCCCTAGAAAGCACCATTCCATTCTCTGCCGCTGTGTGTTTGACTAACTTAGATAACTCATGTAAGTAGAATCATGCAATATGTTCCTTTGGCAACTGGTTTATTTCACATAGCATGCTATCCTCAAGGTTCATCCATGTTGTAGCATGTGTCAGAATTTTCTTCTTTGTTAAGGCTAAGAAATATTCCATTGTATCTATATAATATTTTTTTCCATTTCTCTGTGGATGGACATTTCAGTTATTTTCATATTTTGGCTATTGTGAATAATGCTTCATTGAATATGGAAAAGCAAATATCTCTTAGAGATCTTAATTTCCATTCTTCTGAACAAATACTCTAAAGTGAGATTGCTGGATCATAGGTTATTTTTGCTTTTATTTTTTGAAATGATTCTATATTGGTTTTCATAGTGGCTGATCCATTCACACTCCCATCAACAGTATATATATTCTGAAAGTGTGGGGTGACATCTCATTGTAGTTTTAACTTGTATTTCCCTGATGATTAGTGATATTGAAAAATCAATGTAATCCCTATCAAAATCCCAATGACATTTTTTGTAGAAGTAGAAAATTATAATTTATTACCGATTTATACTCAGTTCACTTAGAAACAATACTGCTATAAGCTGTGTTTTATGTTATTACTATTATAAATGTATACTAGTGGCCCGGTGCACAAAATTTGTGCACAGGGATGGGGATTGTTCCTCAGCCTGGCCAGCACCCTCCCCAATCTGGGATCCCTCTAAGGATGTCCTACTGCCGGTTTACAGGAACAAGGCCTAAACCGGCAGTCAGACATCCCTCTCACAATCTGGGACTGCCCTTGGGACCATCATGTCTTCACAGCTGGTCATTACTTACCAGGATTTTTGTGACCTTGATATTATTGCCTAATGTGGGTACATTTAGAACTGAAAGCCAAAGCCCATGCAGCTTTAGTATAGGAGAGCTTGTTGTTTTACTGCTTTTCAGCTTCATAATTTATGTCAAATTTTCAAATATTTTTACTTAGTAGAAGAAGTCTCTAGGGTCCTAAGGCTTTCTTAAAATACATTTTATCTCGAAGCTCCAAAAATATTTTCTTAAATATTCTTTTAAAAAATTAATTGCCCCCCTTTTAGTCCTTATTTCACTACTAAGAAATGTTCCAACTCTAGCAATCATAATTTATACCCAGAAAACTAATGCAACTTATATTTCTTACTGGCAAAACTATAGATAAACAATGAAATTGAGATTCTATTGAAAAGGTAAATGTGACATGATGTCTTTGAATTGCCGTATAGTACTATAAAAATAAATAGTTCCTATTTAAAATTAGGGAGTGAAATTGAAACAATAAGATTTCCTTCTCTTAGTCAGGAATCATTTAGCTAAAGAAAGAGAAACCCACATCCACTCAAAGTAACTACACTAAAAGGGGTTCATTATAAGGATCCTACCAACATCATAGAATCCCACTTGCTAGTAACATGATTGGGCCTCATGGGGTCTGGAAAACTACTTTTCCAGTCTTTAGGGAATGTATATTCTCTCTCTCTCTCTCTCTCTCTCTCTCTCTCTCTCTCTCTCTCTCTCTCTGTTTCTCTCTCTCTCTCTCTTTCTCTCTGTCTCTCTCCCTCTCTCTGTCTCTCTCCACATTTCTTCCAATAACTACTGAAAACTAGTTCTCTTTTCAGGGCCCTCAGTATGTGTTTTTCTTATAAATTTAGTCCATATATGGCTTTACATTTTCCAAGCTCTAATTTCGACAGCCTTTTGCTGTACATTTTCCCATCTCTTCTCCATCACTCCTTGACTCAGAATAGGTGACCTAATTCCAAATTCCAGGTAGAGAAAATATAATTGACTGAATTTGTATAAGTTGTCTGCTCTTGGTCTAATTACTATGACTGAAATGATGAAGTCTGTGTTATATTGGGCTGTTCTTATGCAAGTTACAGGTACAACTGGTTCACTAAGGGAAGAAAAGGCATCTTTGCAGGTCAATTATGTGCTGTAGTGAACTCCTTAAGGGAAGATACCATGTCCTATTAATTTATTTCCCCAGCAGCTTGAACAGTTTTAAAATGAATATTGAATAAAATAATGCAAGGTCAATTTGCATTTCTGCCTCAAGGAGGCATTGATGTTGACAGAAATTAAACATTCCAGTTCCTTTGTGTGTGTGTGTGTGTGTGTGTGTGTGTGTGTGTGTGTGTGTGTGTGTGTGTTATTAAGGTAATTTTTTCCATGGAGCAGTGGTCAACATTTTTTGGGGGGGAGGGCGGGGGGGGGGGCCGCAAGTGAACTGTGAACTTCTTTGAGCCACCTTGAAGATATTTTCAATATCTGGGGATGGAGCAACAATGACAGTGCTTCCATAACTTTCCATTCTTATAGACTAGTTATTTCAACACTAGTTTTACTAGTTATTTCAACACTAGTGCATGTATACTAAAATGTTACATAAAACATAAATATATAAAATGGAATGCGTGATTAAAGCAGGTGTGAAAAGCCAAGCTCTGCCCATTAACATTCCTGCTCTGTGCATCCTCCTAAAGTCTCTCCCGAGCCTAAGGGGCACTCCTGTAGGGCTCCCAGGAACCCAGAGACTATGATTTTTAAATGATAGCTTTTAGATAAAAAGCAAGAAACTTTTATGTAACTGCTCATTTTTTTAAAATACATGTATATCTTTATTTACATGTATACACTAGTGGCCTGGTGCGCTGATTCCGGCACATTTAAAGGAAATCATTAATGTCGTTATTTGCCCTTTCTCTATAACAGAAGTGCCAGAGATGAAAGAAAATTAGTAAAATGTATGTGAAAATAATATGTGAATTGATTTATAAATAAATAATAACAACAAAGACATTATATACAAACAACAAAAACATAATACAAAAGCAACATTGGTAAAAAGCAATGACTAATAAATTGATTAAATTTATTCTGATATCTCCCTGTATACCACATTAAGAGTAAAAACACTTTTAGAGTGATTAACTAGTTTCCTTTGTGATAAAATATTTACAACTTTAATTTAATGTCACACACTGTTCGAACTTGAGAGAAAGCAACATATAACTGACAATGTCTGAAAATGGTTTTAGGTAGAAATATTCCTACTCTGTCTAGAGTTTGTCCTTGTGATTTATTAATAGTCATCACAAATGCTGGCATCATGGGAAACTGTCTTTGAATTAATTTAAATGGTAGGCCAGTGTCAGACAGGGACAAATAAATTCTTGGAATCAGAACAACCTCTCCTTCCACAGATTCTGTTAATATTTCAGCTTCAATTATGGTAAATCTTAATCTTTTGATAATAAATCTAATACAATTACAAAGACCCCATTTACTATTAAGATTTTTCAGTAGCATGATGATCGCACCTACTTTCAATTTTAATTTATGACACAGCATTCCAGAAGGAGTGATACTATTAAGAAATTCGATGGGAAAGTTTTACTTTTTGGCATCATCCCTTGATTCAATGGAATCATCACTTAAATGGTACATTGTGCCAATAGTTGGTCTTCAGACATAGCCTGTTGATGACACTTTCTTTTAGCTTCAGAATGTCAACATAAACAACCAAAATTCATGATCAACAATGACAGATCAAAACACACACATGTAATTGTTGCCAGCCAGAACTTTATATGTATCGTCTATGTGCAAGTTAATGTTTATTTTTAAATTACCAGTGTATATCATATGAACTGTCAGTTGGACAGTCAGATGTCCATTGTGGTCAGTCACCTTGGCTTTTATATATAGATGATAATGTGATGCAAAAAGTTTAATGAAGACATAGGAAATGGGTTGTCATTATGTTCCCATTGCTGCAAGTTTTTCAGAGGCTAAATTCAAGTGCATAAATTCTTTTGTTCAATGAACTGTTCCTGAGCATATATACTACATTTTCTTCTTGGCATGAAAATATTAATGAAGGGACTTCTATTATCAAGACATAATTGTATCCCATGAGAATATTTTTATTTTATTTTATTGTACTTAAGATAAAATAGTCACCATATTTAGAACCATCAGTGGAAAGAAAGTAGCAAATATTTTGGTGCACAGAATAAGCACAGTAGTCCCCTTTGTTCCCCCACTCTCATCTTTTTCCTGACCCGTGCACATAAGATCATGATTGGTATAACCGCTAAATCTCTTGGCTTCTATGGTGATTTTTGTTTCTCTGCCAATCCTAAATATGACTTGAAATTTTGATTTCCCAAAATGACAGAATGTTTTAAATGCTTTAAATTTACTTCGCTCAGTGTTGTATTGAAATGAAAAAAATATTTTTGCTTATATTGAAAAAGTATAGAATTTTTTTGCTTGTGAAAATAAATGTTGAAATAGAAAACTTTTATAAGCAAATGAGTATGTCTAATCCTAATGTATCTTCATAGAACTGTAGGTATTAGAACTGAAAGGGAACTTAAAATTTATTATAGTCACTGTGGTTGCCAAACAAGTATCCATTCCTAGAGTTCCTGATAAGAAACACTGGTTTAACAAATCCTTCTAATCATATTGTCCTCTTTGTCAAATTACTTTTTTAAAAACATATTTTTACTGATTTCAGAGAGGAAGAGAGAGATAGAAACATCAATGATGAGAAAGAATCATTGATTGGCTGCCTCTTGCATGCATCACACTGGGGTTTGAGCATGCAACCTGGGCATGTGCCCTGACCAGGAATTGAACCGTGACCTTCTGGTTCATAGGTTGACACTCAACCACTGAGCCATGCCAGCTAGGCTGTCCGATTACTTTTTAATTAGTATATATGTGTGACCATGTTCTGGATAATGAGATGTAAGGAGGAGTATCCTAGAGGGAGAGTATGATGAGAGACTTCAGGGAAATAATTTTTCTCGTATAAAACAGCCATATATGACTTGCTATTTACCTAAGCCTATGTAATTCTTGGAGCTGTGGCAACAATCTTGCAATGAAGAAGACAAAATGCCATTCACTAACTTTGAAAGAGTAAACATCTGGGTGTCTGTTGATACGCATGACATTTCCAGTTGTTTGAGTACTAGACTTCTTATTATGTGGGGAGAAAAGTAAGCCCTTAGTTAAGCTATTATTAGTTGGGTGTGTTTTTTATACCTAAAGCTGAAAACACTCATGACAGAGATAGCTATCATTTAACAAACACATGATCTTTGCCCCTCCTACAATCCCTTCATTTTATCTTTGAAAAAAAAAAAATGGGGTCAGGCAGGTATTAATCTTTGCCCCTCCTACAATATCTTTATTTTATTTTTTGGGGGAAAATTGGGTCAGACAGGTATAGTTTACCTGAAAAAAATTACATAGTTACTTCATGGCAGGTTTAAAGTTCAAACACTATTTTTCTTCAGTACTAATCTGCATTTCTAAAACTATGGCATATGGGGGTCCCTTCACCCATTTTCTTGAGAAAAAAAATGTTTATTTTACAATTGGTTGCATTTGAAGTCTACATATCTATACCTGATGAAAATTAATGAGCATACTATGCCATTAAAAATATTTTGAATGTGTTTTAAAATTACAAGTTTTACAGAGTTCACCCCTTGACTTATGAGGGTAAGACAAATAGTCTTTCTTAGCAAGTATTGCGAAATTCTCCTTTAGCAGGTACAACAGAATTCAAAGCAGTTGGCTTTCAGGAAAAAAAAAAAGTCTTCTAATAAAGCAGACTCTTAAAAATGAAAATTATAAAATATTTTGAAATGTAAAAGAAATTATCATTTGTCAGCTGTCTACCAGACACATAGATGAACAAAATCTAAAATAGTTTGATGATTATCAACTTCTAAGTGATTAGAAAGCTATTATTTTACTATTAATACTTAAAAATGTATCCTTCCAGAGCAGCCATTGGATCTATGAGGAGATAGGACAGAGAGAAAAATCAGAATATAATCTTCTGTTAGAAAGATGAGAAAACAAACAAGCACTTATATAGAGATTTTAACTGTGCATGCAACATAGACTATACAATCACGTAAAATCTTTTCTGTGCCTGGAATTCTTTTGAAAAGTAAAATATCATTTTTGCAGAAATATAATGTCCATTAGAAGTTTTGATAGAGATGAATTTGAAGGCTTCTAAAAGTCAATTTCTCAGATTCCTGAAAGGTTGAAGCATGCCTCTTTTTTCATTCCCACTAAACAGAATTAATGACAGCAAATTACAAGAGTAAGTTGAAGCTGACAAGGGAGTGAGTCTTTATATAACTAATTCAGAAAGGAAATCATGCAATTTTAGAACGATAGATGATATTAGGGTTTATTTATCATATTTAAATTGGTTCAAGTACTCATTTAAACACAAATAATATATCATGGACCCCTGAGTTTCACTTAAATTATTCTTACTAAAAATGACTTAAATATGTATAAACTTGAAAGTATATCTTCATTTTCTAAACTTATAGCTTTTTTTTATAATCATAATAATATAAACAGAAGTATCAACAAATGTAAGCCATAAACATTAAAATTAAATTTATTTCACATTATGTATAATATTTCATGAAAAGAAATGATTAATATTGAATTTAATACTAAAACAATAAAATTTCAGAGAGGGTTCTTTTTTAAATCTGTCTACACTAATAAAAGAGAAAAACGCAAATTGACCATACGTTGGTGACACCCACCAGCCAATCAGGAGTGATTATGCAAATTAACCCAACAGAGATGGTGTGTTAATTTGCATACACAGGTACTGAGTTCCTGGGGGTGGGGCATTCCACTCTGCCCTAGCTGCTCTGGGCCTCTGGGCAGCATGGAAAGTCGGAAAGGTGGCTCTTGCAAGAGCAGAGTTGGTGCCAGCGGCTAGGAATAGGAAGGCCCATTCTTGCACGAATGTTTGTGCGTTGGGCCTCTAGTTTTTATATATTTTACCTCATACAGCTTTGTTTATAATCACATATTGATGGTAAACTTTCAAAGAGTTTTTCTAACATAGCTTTAATTTTACCTTTATTCTTGAAAGACAATTTTACTGCTTTGGTGTTTCTAGATAGATCAACATTTTCTCCCAGAATATTCTATAGTCTGGAGACTTTTATAGTTCCCTTTGAGAAGTGTACTATCTTAAAATGGTACTACTATATATCTGTCTTTTCTCTTTAATGTGTTAAAAATATTTTGTGAAATTCTTTAGTTTTCTAATTATATCTCCAGTCTAGACTTTTATTTTTTATCATGTTTGATAGCCATGGTGATTCCTATGCATATAAATTCATTTCCTTTTATCCGTTTTGGAAAATGCAATGTTGAATAACTCTCTCTTTAAATAACCCCTTTCCTTCATAAACTTTCCCTATGACCACACTTAGATGAATATTAGCTTTTACATTTGATCTTAAAAACAGTTGAAACTCTCAATTCTTCATTACCTTTACCCTCTTTGATTCATAATGGATAATTTATTTATTATCATCCTATTGTTAAACATTATATTGGGTTGAGCCTAAGCTGGCATTTAGCCATACATTTCTAATTAGAATAATATTTCATTTCTAAGATATAATTTGGTATGCTTCAACTCTTCCTGGTAATTTTTGAAAAGAGATTTTTGGTTTGTTCTTTTTTATGTTGCCATAAGATATCTCTGTAAATATGTCACACAGAGTTATTCTATTGTGTCTAGCTGTGAATTCTAATTTATAATTTCCTTCCTACTGTAAAAAAAAAGTTTGTTGTTTCTGCCAAATATTGTTCATAGACATTTGTTTTTATTGTGTTTGTGAGTTTCATTTATGAACTCAAGGGTGACTAATTTATGGAAACATGAGACCGTAATTTGGAGATGCCTTTCTATAAAATACTTTACACTTGATTCTGTGAAGAATTTGGGGGAGTTGTTGACCTTAGGAAAATGTAGGTTCCCTATAGGGTCCTGAGTAGAATCTGGGGGTGTCAAGTAAGTTCTTTCTCTTGCACAGTCATTGCTGATAGTACCCATGTCAATTCTCTCTTTCATCTTGCAGACTGCTCCCTGTAACTGCTTACTTAGTTGTTGTTGTTGTTTTCGATATTTGCAGTTTCTGTTGCTTCTACTGAAACTTTAAATGTAGCAAAAAGTATACTTGGTGCAAGATCTAGTTGTTTTGTGAAAATGCCTCAGGTTGTCTAGTCCAAATGGCTCCAAGTGAAAGTTGCTTTGGTTAGAGCCATGGTGGGCAAATTGCGGCTCCTGAGATACATGCGGCTCTTTGGCCCCTTGAGTTTGGCTTTTCCACAAAATACCATGGCCTGGGCGAGTCTATTTTGAAAAAGTGGCATTAGAATAAGTTTAAGTTTAAAAAAATTTAGCTCTCAAAAGAAATTTCAATAGTTGTACTGTTGATATTTGGCTCTGTTGACTAATGAGTTTGCCAATTACTGGGTTAGAGCATTTTGACATAAAGTTTGTTTTTAGCAAACAAATATATGACTATAGAAGTAAATTGGTAAAGACTTCAATCTTTGAAGATAGCACCACTTTGAAAATAACTTGGACTAAAATTTGATTTATTAAACTTACATGGAATATGTTCACATCTAATCATTGTAATCTTAGATTCAATATATTTAATGGCCAAAGCCATTATCTTACTGTAGCCACCTAAATCAGTCCATTGGTTTCCAGGGGATAGCCACGAGAAAGTAACCTACCTATTAGCCATCAGGCTCGTTTGCCACACAGGAAACATGCTAAGTAATGACCTTTCATTTATTTTTAAATTTTTTGTTGAATTCCTACCTATTTTTCAGACATGCTCTAAGTTCTAGGGTTACAAAGACTAACAAAACCAAGTCCATTGCCACATTGTATTTACATTGTAGTGATGAGAGGACAAAAAAAAAAAAAATAAGTGCAATGCAGAAAATAAAACAGAGTGATGTGATTAAAAATGACTGAGAAGGAGTATAATTGACTGTTTGGATTGTATTATGGTGATGACTTCCCTGAGGAGGTAGAAGTTCTGAGGAAGAAATGGGGTGAGTATTTGTAACAAGGGCCTCAGTGCAATGGCCCCGAGGGAGAATGGAGCTGGCATGTATCTAAAGGAGAACAAAAAGAATGTCGGTATGATTGCAGCAGGGTGATCCATTCTTTTTTTTCTTTTTAAAATATATTTTATTGATTTTTCACAGAGAGGAAGAGAGAGGGATAGAGAGTTAGAAACATCGATAAAAGAAGAAACATCAATCAGCTGCCTCTTGCACACCCCCTACTGGGGATGTGCCTGCAACCAAGGTACATGCCCTTGATTGGAATCAAAACCGGGACCTTTTAGTCTGTAGGCCAACGCTCTATCCATTGAGTCAAACCAGTTTGGGTAAGGGTGATCCATTCTTAAAAGACGAGTGCAGGAGGCAGCCGATCAATATGTCTCACATACATTTTCTCTCTCTCTAAAATCAATAAAAACCTATTTTAAAAGGAAAATATCAATAAGTGAGTAATATGAAGAGATGAGTGAAGAGCAACAAAATTATTCACATTTTTAAAGAGCAAAGGATATGCTGAGTTAATTGGGCTGGTGAGGTTCCTGGGGATCCTGAGAGGTCAGGATACATGGTGTTATCCTGACCACAGGCATCGGATACTAAGTGAACAGTTTTTGATAGTTAAATAGGATTCTTAATTAACAAGATTATCCTGTAGACTTTATAACCTCTTAAACTGCAGTGCTCAGCAAGAAAATAAAGAAGACAGAGGCTGAACATTACATGGAAGTTTATGTTTAATTTTACGGACATCTTTAAAGTATATTCTACCTTGCTCTGGAAGTTTTATTTTTTCGTTTGCTTCATCCTGTAACAGCTAAAACAACATTATGAAATCCTGGAGCAGTGTGATCTCTGGCCTCATAGGGTAGAAGAATTTTTTAAGTCTGTGCATGCTCTGTGCTAGTTTGAACACTAAGTGCTTTAAATTAGAAACTCTCTGGAAAAGGAGAATCTGCTTTATTTATCTATCAGTTCAAAATGTCGAAGGGCATGAGCCATGGAATACCGGCAGTACTTATTCTAATGCAATTGACTAGAGGATGTGCAAGCTTCAAGCTGAAGGTCATTCACTCACTAATAAATACCTCTTTTGCTGTTGTTGTTCGTGATATGATAAAGGGTTCTAGTATTATCCACTTACTACAAAAGTGGGACCTTGGAAGAACAAACTACAGAAATAAATAATTGCCTTTTATGGATTCCTGTTTTCTACAGGTAGAGCCTTAAAAAATATAATCAGAGATTATTCTATAGTATTAATATGATAAGGGTATTCTCTCATAATTAAAGCATATCCACTTAAAGCAAAAGAGAAATAATTATTAGAAGTTATTCTTAATGTTTTTGATTATTATAGACATTTTTAAATTATCAATTGTAAATCCATAGAAAATAGATTTGTTTGTAATACCACCAAAACCAACCATGCCCGAATATAAATGAGAAAAGGTTAGAGACACAGACACACAATGTACACACACACACACACACACATACACACACGCACATACAAACATACATATACACACATATACAAACACATATACAATGTGATGAAAGCAAATGCAAGCTTCAGGAGATAGGGGAGATATAATCAATTGGGTTAATTGGGCTGGTGAGGTTCCTGGGGATCATGGGAGTTCAGGATACATAGTGTTATCCTGTCCACAGGCATTGGATACTAAGTAAACAGTTTTTTGGTAGTTAAATAAGATTCTTAATTAACAAGATTATCCTGTAGACTTTATAACCTCTTAAGCTGTAGTGCTCAGCAAGAAAGTAAAAAAGAGAAGATTAACTGGATTATATCAGACCCATTTATTTCATCATAGTTATCTTCTGAAGAGTGTAATTTATTCTGTGATATATAACTCTACATATATTTCCATAAACAGGATGGTGTGTCTATCCCCAATTTCCTATGTCAAACCTGATTTCCAATGTGATGGTACTTGGAGGTATGGCCCTCGGGAGGTATCAGGTCATGGGGGCTGAGCCCTCATGAATAAGATTAGTAAGTGCATTTATAAAGGAAGCCCAGAGAACCGAACCCTGCCCTCTCCCTTCTGCTCTGTGAGAAAGCATAGAAAGTATTGAACCAGGAAGCAGGCTCTAACCAGACACAGAATCTGGTAGCACCTTTATCTTGGACTTTCAGAGGGTCTCAAGTACCATGAGAAATAAACTCATGTTATTTATATGCCACCTAGTCTATGATATTTTGTTAGAGCAGCCTAAACCAACTAAGACAATAACTGATTGTTATAGCTTGTTAATATATTTCAGGACAAACTTCTCATGAAAGAATAACTCCTTTTAAAATTTCAGTTCTGGGTCCATTAAATTAACACAATGTTGGTTAAGATGAGAGGTTTTATGTGACCCAACTTGAAAGGCCATTTTCCTTTACACTTCAGACAAGTGAAGTATGTCTCCCAGTTAATTTTTGCATATAGCTACTGGCAAAAACAAAACTGTCATTCAGGTCTCAAGGTTCCCAATTTGGCATACTTTCCATTACTGTTCTCTTCTCCCTAACACCTATATAACCCCCACTTTTATTTTTATAATTCCTCTCTACTTGTTCAACAAATAAATTCAATAACTTCTTGTTGGAACTCAGTTCCTTTATCCTGTTCCACTGTCTTCTGCCAGGGACTGGACCTCCTGTGATGGTGGGTGTTCGATGGAGAAGCCATGGGAAGTTGCTGGAATATGAGTCTTTATTGTAGAAGCCAGTGACCATGCAGCCATTGCTATCAAGGATTCACTAGATAAAACAATTTTTAGAAGCAAAGACCACCAGGACCGGTTTAGCTCAGTGGATAGAGCAGCCTGCGGACTGAAAGGTCCTGGGTTCGATTCCAGTCAAGGGCATATACCTTGGTTGCAGGCACATCCCCAGTAGGGAGTCTGCAAGAGGCAGCTGATTGATGATTCTCTCTCATCAATGTTTCTAACTCTATCCCTCTCTCTTCCTCTCTGTGAAAAATCAATAATATATATATATATATATATATATATATATATATATATATGCAAAGACCCATACATTAGACATACACTGGCTAAGTAACAATACATCTTTCCTGCAAAGTAGCAGTAGCCTCTAACATAGGAGCTATACAGAAGCCATCCTTAAAGCTATAGCCTCACTAAGTAGTCGCCTCCTAGCTCACATCAGTAGCCTGCTAGTCCATAACACACTTTAAAACCAACTCAGACAAAACAGGCTTCTTTCCAAAAAGTGACCTCACTATTTGGGTTATAAAAGGGCAGACGTACGCGGTGTACATACAATAAGATGGCTGTATTCTTGCTTCTTGCACCCACTTATAGCATCTTAGCCTTGAACACTTTGATTAGGATTCCCATGCTCAGAGTGGCCTTGAATATAGGTGAACTCTGAATAGGGAGGGCCTTCATACTCTAATTGGCCTTGAGCATCCCGCATACTCTGACAGGGTTCCCACACTTCTACAAATAAATTCAATAAATTTACAGTGTAAAATTTAGCCAAAGGAAGTGGTTGTTATTTGAGACTAATTTGTAATGGTAGAATGCCAGTAAATGTAAACATACATGAAATAGCAATAAATATTTTTGTTATAAACCTTCACATTTATGGTCAGTTTATTTATTTATTTTTTTTGACAAGGATACTAAAATAATTCAATAGGGAAAAAATAGTATTTTCAGCAGTGATACTAGGACAACTGGATAGCCACATGCAGAAGAGTAAAGTTTGATTCTTAATGCATACCATACACACACACAAATGCATCATGGCTCTAGATTTAAAAGTGAAAACTATAAAACATTTAGAGGAAAATATAAGAGTAACTTTATGACTTTGAGTTCTGCAATTGTTTCTTAGTTATGACACCAAAAACACAAACAACAAAAGGCAATAAATTGGACAACATCAAAATTAAAACCATTGTCCTATAAAGGACACTGTCATGAAAATGAGAAAACAATCTACCAAATGGGAGAAACTATTTGCAAATTATATATTTGATAAGAGAATACAAATAAAAGAAATGTAGATGTATATTTAAAGGCGGGATAGCTGTATTCTGTAATGCAATTAGCTAAAAACTTAATACATTTAACTGCATTCCATTGCATCACTCCCTTTTACTCAATATATAAAAAAAAAATCCAGCTTAACCTTCTAAGAACTTAAAATCATTGAAATATGAGACAGCATAGGCACCTGCTGTTGGAGAGGATATAGATAAGTTAGAAATTATAAGTAATGTGTATGGTAAAATTTTGGCACTCAAAGCAAGAAAAGAGACCTGATCTCTTCCATCATATTCACTGTTATAATCTTTAAAAGTATATCCTTTTCTGACACTTAATTCTCAAAGCAATTTTTCATAGAGGACCTTTTATAAAAGGTAATCACAAATTGTATGGTAATGGAGTTTTTGTAGTGACCGATTTCTTTGATTAAAGAGGGCCTGACACTGAATCATAGCTTCTGGAAGATGATTCTGGGTTTCTAAAAGTAATGTAATATGAATTTCTAGTCTTCAGGTATTTTGGTTTGATCCAAGGCAAGAATGCAGCATATGTAGAAGTGTGGCTAGATTTCAGTTTCTACAAATTGTCTTTCATAAACCAACTTTATTAGAGAGATCAAGATTCTCCTTCTAGAGTGGAGCCAGATAAGGTACTATAGGTAAAAATCTTGATATGTTGGCTAATCTGGTAAATATTATTATTCACTAGTGGCCCAATGCACAAAATTCATGCAAGAATAGGATTTCCTTCCCCTGGCTTTTGGCCATGGCTTCCCTCTGGCACCCAGGATCTGGGCTTCCCTCTACCCGCCTGCAGGTACCCAAGACCCTTTCCTCCAAGCCTTGGCTTCATCTGGAAGGATGCCTAGTCTAATCAGCATAATATACTTTTATTATTATAGATTATTATAGACTAGAGGCCTGGTGCATAAAAATTCATGCACTGGAGGAGGAGTCCCTCAGCCAAGCCTGCCCCTTCTCACAGTCTGGGAGCGCTCAGGGGAAGGAGGCAACCCGGCAATCAGGGCAAGATGATGCCCCATCACACCTTTGCTGCTGCCACTGCCAGCAGCACAAGCCTTGGCTTGGCCTGGTTGCCTGAGCCTTGGGTGGCCCTGAGTGGCTGGGCCATCGCCATCCAAGCCTTGCCTGTGCCTCGGGCTGGCCCTGTATGGCTGGGGGCCTGAGAGGACTGGGGGACTCCAGGGGCTGGCCTGGCCTTGCTGCATACCTGCCGCCCTGACAGGGCTGAGGGACTGAGTGCCATATTGTGGCTGTGGGCACTGCCATCTTTGATGGCGGAATAGTCAATTAGCATATTTCCTCCTTATTGGTTGTGGGCTTTGCAATGGCATGAGGATCAATTACCATATCCCCTCTTTATTAGATAGGCTTATTTCTGAAGGGTCCTCTATATTAAGCTACCATACTTACTTCCTGAAACTTTTCGGTAGTCATCTGTGGAAGAACAATATGGAGATTTTAGATGAAGTGGCCACTATTGTTTCTCATACTCATGAAGCCTGTACTCGGGGAATTGTTCCTTTCTATGATAAGTCAGTGTTCTCACAAATTGAATGTGATTAACGACAATTTGCTTGTCCCTTCTTTCAAGGAGTATACTAGTATTAGTCACAACCCTTTTGCTTATCAGAAACAGAACATGTGATTTGGACTGGAATAATATTAAAGTGAATTTATTTGTAAGCAGAATTCTGCGGTAGGCAGAATTCTATGAAGTTATCCCAAGATTCACAGTTCCTAGCATACTTTCTCTCAGTAATTTAGTTAAACATGAATCTAGGTACCACTGTGAAGGGATTTTTGCAAATATAACTAAAGGTCACGACTAAGGTCTAAAATAAGTTGACGTTTTGATTGAGAGATTATCTGGGTGCTTCTGAACTAATCATATGAACCCTTTTAAAATTAGAGAATTCTTTCCTGGCTGGATGAGGAAATTGGAGATTTGAGGCACAAAACAGATTTGAGCACCATTGCCTGCTTGCTTGAAGATGAAAGAGGCCATTTGGCACAAAATTCAGGCTGCCTCTAGAAGCTGATAGAAATTCCTCCTTAATAGTCAGCAAGGAAACAGGGATCTTAGTCCTACAACCTCAATGAGCTGAATCCTACTGACAACAAGAATGAACTTATTGTTGATTAAATGGATTTCCTGGTCAAGTTTCTGGGGAATAACTCAGTCTGGCCAGACACCAGAAAATTGTATTTTAGCCTTTCTATATCCTGAGCATGATGTCTATGATGAATCTCTGAAATACAGCACAGTGAGTTAATATATGGGTGTTGTTTTAAGCTGCTGTTTGTGGCAATTGGTTATGCAGCAATAAAAACTAGTGCAGCTACATCACTGAAATTTCCAGTGGTAGAGCAGTGAGGTCTTCAGATAAGATTTATAAGAGTTCCAGCTCTATTCCCCTGAAATTCTCATGGCTTTGTCCTCGTGTTCTCTTCTTAGGGGAAAACTGACTGCAGGAGCTGGCATTTTAAATTCATATACTGCATCTCCCAGAAACAAAGAGATAACCACTTCACACATTTCAGCAGAGAGCATTCCCCAATCCAGCTAGAGGATTCACTTTTTCTCAATCAGTGGGAATCTGGAATTGGGTTGATGAGGCAATACTGGAAGCTGAATTTCAAAATGGTCACTTGATTGAGATCATGTCAAGTTTCATACAAAATTTCTCATTCCTCCATCCCCTCCATGCAGATAAATATAGTTCTTATGAGAGGAGCCTGGTTTTTTTTCCCATTAACTCCATGACACCAATAGAGCTATGCTTCCCATTTAGACCTTCTTATATATTATGGCTAATTAAGTAAAATGCTCATTTTTTCTCTTTCAGGAAGGGGCAAATATATTTCTAATATCTGGTTCTTCCAACTTGTTTACCCAGAAATTGTAAACTTCCAAATACACTTATTTTTGTTTAAAATCAAACTGCAGTCCTTTTTTTTTTTTTCCCTCACCAGATCATGGTTTGTCATAAAAGACTGTAACTGAGGAACATCAGATGGAAGAGATGTATAGGGCAAAGTTTGGGGAAGGGGCATGGAGTTTCCATGACCTCTCCAGTTGCCACTGTCACCAAATTTCCATGTAGTCCATTCCAATTTAAATGACAAACTTCTTTTTTTTCAAATTATAGACCATTTAGCTTACTAGCTATTCTACCTAGATTCTACAAACATTTGTTCCTTGCTTGGTAAGTCAGAAAGCTGGGCTCCTTTGGTCAAAATTTTGCACGGGGATGTTTTACCAGTCTATTCTATCACTATGTGTAGAATATTTCAGGGTAAACATGAAAATATTTTCAGATTTGATTGACTTTTTTCTTACTTTTATCCCTAGACATAAAGTAATTATTATCTAGGGAGTTAGAGTTATTGATTTTCAGATAATCTTTAAACCACTTTGAAAAACTGGATTGATCAGAATGGTCTTTTGATGAAGTGCTTAATAATCTCTAATGGGATAAACAAGTTCCTATTCTTCTTAACATCATAATATTATGATAAAACTTTCAAATGATCTCTAATCATATGTTCACTTTTACTCCAACTCATCTGTAATCCATGTCAAAGAGAAAGTTATGCATTTGCCTTTCTACTGGTGACAACATTTTTTTAAAATTTCTTTATTGATTACGGTGTTACATATATGTCCTTATTCCCCCATTATGACCCTCTTACCCCTGTTGTCTGTGTGGTGACTACTTTTTAAGGTCAAAAGCTGGAAATGGCTATTATTAATCAAATGATTCTACTATCTGTTTACTGTCCAGAAAGAATAATTAAAAGATACAGGTATGTCAAATCCAAATCAATTTTGGAAGCGCTTCTTCAGTGTTTTACAGAATTAAATCCACAAAGCTTCTGCAGCAAGCTATTTATTCTAGACACTTAGATATGCATTTTGCAATGTGTTTATCTTAAAGGCTGCACTAGAAGTTATGTTGCACAAAGTCAGAAATTGCCCTGGGTGCAATGTTGAGATTATTTTATATATTTGCTAATTATATGGGCTTTAAATGTTTTCAACCAGATTATAATCTATACTAATAAAGAGCTAATATGCTAATAGTCAGGACTCCAATACTGGGTAAGGACCAGGTCATTAGCATATTAGCTGGTGCCTTGCTCTGGAGACTGGGCAGAGCAGGGAGGTGCCCAGAGGAGGCGGGACCATCCTTTGTCAGGGAGGGCAGGGGTGAGAGCCCATAGAGCCCCCCTCACCAGTCCTTCACCAGCCACCGCTCCCACTCCTGCCAGGGAAGGAGCTCAGAACAGCAGGCGGGAGACTTCCACGCTCTCCTCTGGTACTATGACGGGGCAGAGCCACCACGTTGCTCCTGAGAAAGGGCAGAAGCAGGAAGGCACACAGAGAAGTTGGGACTCAAAGGACTGAGGTCAGGGTTCGAAGCGGCCAGAGAAGGCCAGAGGGTTTGGGGGCTGGGCCAGATGCACTGGAACTCTGCGTGGACAGGTTTGGGCGTCAAGGCAGAGCTGCAGGTGGGTGGGTGACACTGCGTGAATTCGTGCGCTGGGCTCCTACTCCATACTGATAATAGAGCAATATGCAAATTATCCACCATAGTGTCATGTCACAACTAGATCATGGGCAGCTACAAGGCCCAGGTAGGATGGGATATGATAGGAGGAGATAAGAAAGGAGAGGGAGAGGAAGGCAGGCCTGCATGGAGACAGGCTGAGAGGAGAAACAGAATACATAAAGGGAACAAGAAAAAGGTGCAGAAATGGAAAAGGGAAGGAAATGTGAGGCTGCATACGGGGAAAGGAGGGGGGGCGGGAATAAGGAGAGGAGCAGGCAGGTGAGCCCAGTGAAGGGTGGAGCAGGAGCCCTGCCCAGATACAGGAGGAGGGTAGTGGCCCCTAGCATGGGCTGTTGGCTGGGAGGAGCCCACAGGTTTGGGACGGAGTGTTAGATGGTCCCAGGACTTCAGGCGGAGGTGTTCCTGCTTCTTGGCAGCAGCAGCAGCAGCAGTGCCTGGGCCATGTGGGCCTCAGCCACCCTGGCTGGGCAGAGCATCCTGGGTAAGGAATGGGAGCAGGAGAGGCCAGGGAAGGTGGGTGGCAAACACCTGGTGGAGGCTGAGCCCTGAGCTGGGGGTTAATGCCCTCCCCCTCCCCCAAACAGAAGCTTTAAGAAGGGAGGGAAGGAAGAACTTTATAAAAGATTCAGTAGAGAACAGAGTTAAAGAAGAAAAGAGAATGTATGAGTGAACTGTAGAGTCTCTAATGAAAATCAAGTATAGTTGTGTATTGGGGACAGATTTTAAAAGTAGGAGTCAGAAAAGAAAAGAAAAAAGATAAATGATAGTGAATAATTAAGCAGGTAGATATTAAAACAGTGGAAGTAAGTAGGGAAGAATGTATGGGAAAGGTAGGATGAGAGAGAAAGAGAGAGGGAAGAAAAATTCGACCATATTTCCTCATTCACATTTTTTTCTCATCACCTGGAATATTCTTAATTAATAAATAGCCTCCTATTTGGAAAGGCCATTCTCTCTGATGGAAGGTATAGCTATAGGAGGACAACGGAGACAAGCAAGCTAGAAAGGGATCTCTATTTAGCCATCCAGATCAGCCAGCTAACCCTGGTGGTGAATAACTGAGCAGATCTCTGAGGCAGACTACTATCACATCTAGTATTCCTTGTATTTGTTAGCTTTCTGTTTTTTGTATTTAGACCTTTACACAGACTTCACAATATCCTCCTCCTATATAATAAAGAGGTAATATGCAAATTGACCCTCACACCCTCACAAGTTGGCTGCCTATGACCAGGCAGTAGGGGGTTAACAAGGGATGACCAAAAGACTGAACAGCAGTCTGTGTGGAGTGACAAGGCTGGCAGGGGGTTTGTGAGGGATGACCAAACGACTAAACAAGCTGGCAGTTGGGGGTCAGTTAGGGGTGACCAGGCAAGCAGGAGGTCAGTTGGTGCAACCAGGCCAGCAGGGGGCAGTGAGGAGCAACCAGGCCAGCAGGGGGTGAGGGGGGCAGTGAGGAGCAACCAGGCTGGCAGGTGAGCGATGAGGAGCCAGTGGTCCAGGATTGTTGGACAAATGTCTGTCTGCCGGTTTAGACCCCCCATGCATGAATTTCATGCACTGGGACTGTAGTAATGTTATAGTGAGAGACAGGTGTTCTAAATGAATACAGTCTGTATAAGTAAAAATGAACTCCAGCCGGGACCGGTTTGGCTCAGTGGATAGAGCGTCGGCCTGCGGACTGAAAGGTCCCAGGTTCAATTCCGGTCAAGGGCATGTACCTTGGTTGCGGGCACATCCCCAGTAGGGGGTGTGCAAGAGGCAGCTGATCGATGATTCTCTCTCATCGATGTTTCTAACTCTCTGTCCCTCTCAATTCCTCTCTGTGTAAAATCAATAAAATATATTTAAAAAAAAAAAAAATGAACTCCACATTTGTGTTATAATTTCTAGAGAAATATAATATAAACCTTAATAATTAAACCACAATATAAATGCATTTACTTTCCATTGCATCAAAGTAATGCAGATTATGTTAATGTTGTGAATCTTCACCTTGGAGATAAAGAAAAACATGTCAGGGAAATATTAATCTAACAAGAAAAATATATGCTTGTCCCAGGACCAACTAATCAGAATCTCTATGATTTGGGCTGAATATATATAATTTATAATATATTATAGTATATAGTATATTTTATAGTATATTTCAATCTCCAAGGATTATTATGATGTGTAGGTAGGTTTGAGAATAACTATGTTAATAATGTAAATGTTATTAAAAATCTAGCTCTAGAAAACAACTCCATCTCTAAATTGTTGAAGGAGAAAAAAATAAATGCTGGTAGAAGTTATAGATATGGATACAGATATCGATATTTGAGGCAAATTACTATTCCCTCAGGCACAAATAAAATTAGTGTGAAACTTTGGATTTTTTTTTAAAGACCTCATTTTGTATAGAAACAGAGAAGACCATAGTACGTTTGGTTTTATAGGATTGGAGTTGAAAATGACTTTTCTTCCTCAGTGGTGTGAAAATCTAGGCTGTTTGAAATAGAGACCATCCTTAGAAGTGAGGTTTTACTTCCTGAATACTAATATGAGAGTTTAATGGTAAAAAGGGAGGAAAGAGTACAAGCCGTAAAGCAGCATCTTCCCCCATCTTGTGGTGACTCCCATTTTTTTAAATTGTTCCAATTACCAGAGAGACTCGTTATCAAGCTGAGACTGAAGGAAGTAATTAATTCTGGAAGTTTGATATTGAGTTTGATGCACCAGAGACTCTCGGTTTGTCTGCTGAAGTGTGAAAATAATGCTGTGGACTACAGATAGAGGAGGCAAAAGTGACATGCCAGTCCTTTTGTACTCATCTACCAATATACAGATCTTAAGATACCTTCCATTTGGAAGGAAACATCTTAATTAGAAGAAAGCTGGGAAAAGCTCAAACATTTAATCTTTCTGATTAGTAGACCAAATATAGCATTTTCAGAGACCTATGATAAAAATTGCCTTAGGCCATAGCCAGTTTGGCTCAGTGGATGGAACATTGGCCTTCAGACCAGAGGGCCCCAGGTTGGATTCTGGTCAGGGGCACATGCCTGGGTTGTGGGCTCGATCCCCAGTAGGGGGCGTGCAGGAGGCAGCCAATTTGTGATTCTATCTCATCATTGACCTTTCTATCTCTCCTCCCTTCCACTCTGAATTTAATAAAGAAATATATTTAGTTTATATCTTACTCTTACCTCCACCCTCCCTCTGAGGTTTGATGATCTGATCCATGTTTCTCTGTCTCTGGATCTGTTTTTGTTCATCAATTTATGTTGCTCATTATATTCCATAAATGAATGAGATCATGCAATATCTTTCTCTGACTGGCTTATTTCACTTAGCATAATTCTTTCCAGTTCCATTCATGCTGTTGCAAATGGTAAGAACTCCATTTTTACAGCAGTGTAGTATTCTATTGTGTAGATGTACCACAGTTTTTTCATCCACTCATCTGCTGATGGGCACTTAGGCTGTTTCCAAATCTTAGATAGGGAAATAAGGACATATATGTAATACCTTAATCAATAAAGAAATTTTAAAAAATAAAGCACTGACTTTAGTAAATAAAAAAGGAAATATATTAAAAATATTTTAAATATAATGTTACATGCATTAAACATTAATATCTCAAGAAAAATGATTTTAAATATGAGGATGTTACATGCAATAAACACCAATTATTCAAGATAAATGATCTTACATATAATTATATTACATGCAATAAACATTAAATATTTCAAGAATAAAAGGCTCTTAAGTATAATAATACTAGAGGCTTAGTGCGTGAAATTCATGCACAGGCAGGGGGTGTCCCTCAGCCTGGCCTGCACCCTTTCCAATCTGGGAACCTTCAGGGGATGTTCGACTACCTATAGGATTGGGCCTAAACCGGCAATTGAAAATCCCTTTCACAATCTGGGACTACTGGCTCCTAACTGCTTACCTGCTTTCCTGCTTGATCTCTCCTAACCACGCTTATGTTTATGTTTATTCATTATATTCCACAAATGAGTGAGATCAAATGATATTTATCTTTCTCCACCTTCTTCTTTTTTTTTAGTATGATGTATGTAAAGTCTATTTTGTTGAATATGAATATTGCTACTTCAGCTTTTTTTCTTTTCCATTTGCATGGAAATTTTTTTTTCATCCCCTCACTTTCATCCTTTGTGTGTCTTTTGTTTTGAGGTGGATCTATTGTAGACAGCATATAGTTAGGTCATGGTTTTGTATCTATTCAGCTATCCTACGCCTTTTGATTGGAGAATTTAATCCATTTACTTTTAGGTTTATTATTGAGAGGTACTTATTTATAGTCATTCTAATCCTGTACAGTTAAGTTTCTCACTTTGTTTCTTCTCAACAATCCCTTACTACAGAAATCCCTTTAGTATTTCTTGTAATGCTGGCTCAGTGGTGATTAACTCCTTTAGAATTTTCATTGTCTAAGAAGCTCTTTATTTCACTGTCTATTTTGAATGATAGCCTTGCTGGGTCTCAGATACTTGCTTTCCATTACCTTGAGTATTTCATGCCATTCCCCTCTGGCCTGCAGAGTTTCTGTTGAAAAATCAGGTGTCAGCCTTATGGGGCTCCTTTAGGTAACAGTTTTTTTCTCTCTTGCTGCCTTTAAGGTTCTCTCTTTGTTTTTATTTTTTATTTTTTGCATTTTAATTATGAAGTATCTGGTTGTGGGTCTATTTTGGTTCTTCTTGTTTGGGGTCCTCTGTGCCTCCTGAACTTGTGTGACTTTTTCCTTTACCAAGCCAGGGAAGTTTTCTACCATTATTTCTTCAAACACCTTCTCTATTTCTTTCTCCTGTTCTGCCTCTTCTGACACACCTACTATTCTAATGTTGTTATGTTTCACATTGTCCCACAGCTCCCTTAAGCTGTCCTCCTGTTTTTGTTTGTCTTTGTTTTTTTCTTTTTGGTTCTCTAATTGAGTGATATTTTCAACTCTGTCTTATAATTCAGTGATTTGATACGCAGCTTCCATAATCTGCTGTATATTCCTTCCAATGTGTTATTTATATGTGTTATGTCATTCTTTATCTCAGACTGTTCTTTCTTCATAGTTACTTTATATTTTTTCATACTGTTGAGCATTTTTAACATCAGTACTCTGAAATCTGTTTCAGATAAATTTATTATCTCTTGCTTCATTTATCTCTTCTTCTGAAGAATTCACTAGTTCTTTCATTTGGAGGTTGTTTCTTTGTTTTCTCATTTTGGGTGGTTGTGTTTTTTACTATGTTTTAGGTAGACCCTCTATTCTCTCAATCTCTAGTGCAGGACAAGTGTTAAAGGCTGTTTCTGACTTTTTGTATCAAGCAAAGACTCAAAGGCTCCAGAGAAGGCCTCTGTCTACAGGCTAATGGGATTCCAACTTGAGTTGCCCCCAGACAATCATTCTCAGGTTTGGTGAGAGTTTTTTCAACATGGTGGGGCAATTGCTTCTGCCTGGAGGCTAATTGTTCCTTTTAGTCCCTTAAGTGGCCTCAGGGCAAGGTGTTTTCCAATGGGATGTGTGGACTGTCTTCCACCCAGGAAAAGCAGATGTCTATGTGGGAAAGATGACATCTACTGTGTTGAGGAAATTATTCAGTCCAGGAAATGTGGATTATCTGCCTTCTGAGCTCTATCCCTCAAGTCCCCAGTCCTGAGTTCTGCTCTCAGAGCTCCTCCTTCTGCCAGAACAAAAGGTGGGTGGCACCATAGGAAATTTTTGTTCGTTGACCCTTTAAGAGATTGCCCAAATTTTCACCTGCCACTCCCTGGAAGACTGCACCCCACTGCTTTTCATAGCTAGATCTTATATGGGTACCCTAATCAGTTTTGGTTTTCTCTGCTGGGGAGCCCAACTTCAGGATTAGATCCCAGAGAACACTTCTTCTTTAGCTATAAGATATGCCATTGAAAAATTCTTCAAGTTAGCATTCTGTTTTTGGAGTTTAACTTTCTCATCGCCTAAATGGATTTGAGATCACGTATTGTTTAAATTCTGTCATTTTAGTTATTTATATTATTAAAATTTAGTAACTTTTGTCATTAATCCTGATTTAAGGGCATTTCTTTGGAGTTATTTATTAACCAAGATAAGAAGTAAAATCACTACTTTGTGCAATTCAAAATGAAATCATAGAAATTGAGACCCAAGGATTCAATTCCCTCATTATTTAATTGATATAGAACCTGATAATAAGAGTGATTAAATGATGCCTGCAGAGTAGTTAATAATACAACAAGGATGAAAAACCATCTTCCAAAAACAGAAGAAAGGGACCTGACTTTTGTTGTCCAATTTTTGCTCTGGAAGACATATACTATAATTCCAACTTAACAAGATAAAGTAATTAAGGTCTAGAAGGGTTAAGCAACTTAACAAAGTTCCCAGGATGATGGATTTCATAATTCAGATTAGATCCTCTGTCTAAATCCAGGTGTCTCTCTCTTTCCAAATCCTGTGGAATAGCAGTTATCTTTCAATGTCAGGATCCCTGCAATCAGCTCTAGTGTGAGTAAAAGAAAATAAGGATATATTTGTAAGGCTATAGTATTTAATTAGATAGCAGATAATGGTAGTAAGGTCTGTGAGAGCTGGAAGAACTGATAGGAGGGAAAGACTTTTTTTAAATGGAGTGTTCTTTTTCTTTTCTTTCTCTCTCTCTGTCTTTCTCTTAAATTCTTAATATTTTTTTTTTTCTTCTTGTTATACTTAAAGCCATTCTGTGATTAGAAAAATAACCCTGTGCACTTGAGGAGTCTCCCAAAGAAACAGAACAAAATTCATTTAAAATATCTCTATAAAATGTTAAAACATATATATATATATATATATATATATATATATATATATATATATATATTAAGCAACTGTTGCAGGAATATTCCTGCAAGACTTCTGGCGGGCTTCCCTCTTGCCACTCCCACCTCTCCCACTGCAGCAGGTAGGGTGGGGTGGATGGGAGAGGTGGGGTGCACCCTGCCCTCCACGCCTGTGGCTACCTCTATGTCTGCAGGCTCTGCCACCACTGCAGTGCGCCTTGCTCTTTCCCTCCCTCTTCCTTCTATGCTGTCTTCAGCCTTCACTCCTCCCTCTCTCCAAGTATGCAAATTAACCATACTTGTTTGTTGGATTAATTTGCATACTTGCCCTGATTGGCTGGTGGGCATGGCTGGTGGACGTGGCTTATATAGTGGAGTGATGGTAAATTTGCATATTACTCTATTATTAGGTTAGATATACATGAAAGACCTAGTGCACAGAATTCATGCACGGGGGTGGGGTGTGTCTTTCAGCCCAGCCTGCACCCTATTCAATCTGGGACACTTTGAGAGATGTCTGACTGCCATTTAGGCCTGAGGGTCGGGCTTAAATGGGCAGTTGGACAGCCCTCTCACAATCCAGGACTGCTGTATCCCAATTGCTTGCCTACCTGATTGCCCCTAACTGCTTCTGCCTGCCAGCCTGATTAATGCCTAACTGCACCCCTGCCAGCCTAATTGACCCTAACTGCCCTCTCCTGCAGGCCTGGTCCCTCCCAACTGCCCTCTTCTGGTGGCCATCTTGTGGTGGCAATCTTTTACTACATGGGGTCAGCCATTTTGTGTGTTGGAATGATGGTCAAATTACATATTACTTTTTTATTAGATAGGATAGAGGCTTGGTGCATGGGTGGGAGCTGGCTAGTTTGCTTTGAAGGGTGTACTGGAACAGGATGGGGGTTTCCTTGGGGCAGGGGATGGCCTGGGTGAGGGGACTGTGGTGGTTTTCAGGCTGGCCAAGCCCACCTGGCAACCCAAACAGAGGACCTGGTATCTGGAATTTATTTATCTTCTATAATTAAAACTTTGTAGCCTTGAGTGGAGGTCAGGGCTGGCCAGGAGTGAGTGGAAAACTTGGCTTCCTCTATTGCTGGGGAAACCCAAGCCTCCTGCTGGCTCCGTGGCCAGCCTTTTTTGTTGGGATTTATTTATCTTCTGTAATTGAAACTTTGTAGCCTTGATTGGAGTCCAGGGCCGGCCAAGGTGTGTGGGAAGCTTAGCTTCCTCCATTGCCAGGGAAACCAAAGCCTCCTGATATCTCTGTGGCTGGAGCCATCTTGGTTAGGTTAATTTGCATACTGTCTCCTCATTGGCTGATGGATGTGGCTTGTGTGTGTAGCAGAGGTATGGTCAATTTGTATATTTCCCTTTTATTAGAGTAATATATATATCACTGTAATGCTGATACAACCAAAGACTGGACAGGGGACCATGGGGAACCAGGTGTGTGGCAGTGGTGACCAGAGCGAAGCAGCCAGGGTCACCCAGAGGTGCATGGAGCACCTCTTGGTCCCTCCCCCAGCTGATGAGCCACTTGTGGCTGTGGGCAGGGCTGTGGCTCATGCAGCATGGCCACAGTCTCTAATTGCAATAAGGCTGAAAGCCAGAGGACAGGCAAGGCAGTGGGAAGGTGGCATGGCAGACAGGCATGGAGGGGCTATGAGCAGAGTGGGGTGGCAGGTGCGTGGACAGTGCAGTGAGTGTGACAGGGCAGCAGGCAGGGTCATGTGATTTCTTGTGCTGGGCTTAAATTTATTCAGGTGCCATTGGTTAATAAAACTATATAGGTTTCAAATGTACAATTCTATGATACCTCATCTATCTATATATTGCATTTTGTGTTTACCACACAAAATCAAGTCTCCTTCCATCACTATTTGACTCCCTTTACCCTCTACTACCACAGGCCTCACTCCCTTCCTCTGATAATCTCCATATACTTATCTGTGTCTATGAGTTTTGGTTTATTAGTTTGTTTATTTTATTTGTTCATTGTTTTTCATTTTATATCCCACATGTGAGTGAAATCATATGGTTCTTGACTGTTTCAATCTGACTTAGTTTGCTTAGCATGATATTCTCAAGGTCCATCTATCTTGTTGCAGTGGCAGTATTGCATCTTTTCTTATGGCTGAGTAGTATCCCATTGCCTATACGAACCACATTTTATTTATCCAGTTATCTATGGAAGGACAATCGGTTGTTCCCATTTCTTAACACCACACATAATGCAACAATAAATATAGGGGAATATATATTTTTTTGTGAATAAATGTTTTAATTTTTAAGCTTGCTACCCATAGGAAGGGTTGCTAGGTCATATGATAATTATATTCTTAATTTATTAAGAAACCTTCACACCGTTTGTTTTCAATGGTGACTGTACTGATTTACATTCTCACCAGCAGTGAGTGAGGGTTCCTTTTACTTGCCAACAACTTGTTACTTGTCTGATTGGTGACAGCTATTCTAGCAGGTGTGAAGTGGTATCTCATTGTAGTTTAGTGAAATTGAACATATTTTTATATACCTGTTGACATTTGTATGTCTTCTTGGGAGAAGTGTTTGTTCAGGTCCTCTGCCCATTTTTTTAAATTGGATTGTCCGTTTGTTGTTGTTGTTGAGTTGTATGAGTTCTTTATATATTTTGGATATTAACCCCTCATTGGGGGTGTTATTTGCAAATATCTTCTCCTATTAAGTTGATTGCCTTTTTGTTTTCTTGACAATATATTTTGCTATTCAGAAGCTTTTTAGTTTGAGATAGTCCCATTCATTTATTTTTTCTTTTGCTTTCTCTTCTTTGAGGTCAAATTCATAAAATTTTCTCTAAGACCACAAGTTTAGTATCTATATTTTCTTCTATGTAATTTATTTTTTCCATACCTTATATTTAGATCTTTGATCAATTTTGAGTTAAAGTTTGTTTATGATGACAAATAGCATCTAGTTTTCTTATTTTGCATGTTGCTTTCTAATTTTACCAGGACCATTTATTGAAAAAGCTTTATTTTCTCCATTGCATATATTTGGCTTCTTTGTCAAAGATTTTTTTGCCCATATACATGTGGTAACTCAATTATGTCCCATTATTCTGTATAAAACTATTTCTTATACCACTGATATTAAATAATATTAATAGGCCATGATGTATATTAAACTTCTCTTGAAAATCCCCAATCTCTTTACACGTTAATGTTGGAAATAAAGAGGTAAAATATACATAAATGGTACTCTGTAGTTTTTTCCCCCCCTGATATTATAAGTTTATTAGCACTGTGATTTTAAAAGTGGTTTATTATCTTGATATAAAAAATGTATATAACTTTAATGTCTATGTGCTACATATTCTTGAGTTCTTTTGTGTTCCATGCTTTCTAAGTGAAAGACTTAGCAACCAAGGAGGAAAGAAACTAATTTAAATATTCATAACAAAATATAAATCAGGTATTACTCTTAATATTATTTTGCCGCTATCTTGAAAGGTAAAGTAAGGGAGAAGCAACAATATCCTTCTTAATTTGATATGTTTGAAAAATATTATATTTAAACAATGGAGTGATGTGGTATTAAATTTCCTCTCTAAAGCTGACTGAATTTGACAGTGATCTTATTAAAAGTACCCAGAAATAATTTGCTTTATGAAAGTCAGTGTAATTTTTACATTATCTAAACAAAAGATTTCAGAGGATTCATTTCTACATAAACTTTTATTAAAGTATCTTTTGAAGTATAATTTCAAATTTTTAAAGAAATAGCATTTGTTTATTATCTTTTTTGAAAAGTAGGTTTCATCCTAGCCAGTGTGGTTCAGTGGTTGAGCATCAACCTATGATCCAGAAGGTCATAGTTCATATCCTGGTCAGGGCACATCCCTGAGTTTTAGGCCCAATTTCCATTAGGGAGTGTAAGTTGCAGGAGGCAGCTGATCAATGATTTTCCATCATCATTGATGTTTCTCTCTTCCTCTCCCTTCCTCTCTGAAATCAATAAAAATATACTTAAAATATAATGCTTATAATCTAGATTATTGTTAATTTAAATTTATGAAACATCATTTTTTTAAAGCTTGAGGCAAAATAAAGTTTTTTTTTTTAATTAAAAGGATGGAACCTTAAGGTGTTGGAATTCAACCATGAGCTGTTTATCAGAAGTGTGATAAACGATAAAAAAAAAAAGTCATTACAAAAGTGGGTGTTGGGAATACAGATGGGACAGCTGTTGTTCTGTAACTATGACTAGATTAATAAAATGCAGTTTTACAAGCCATTTAAAACATCACTGGGGAATACATTTTAGTACCAATTTGGGTGTCTTTTGCTTAATAAATTTTTGCCTTTTGAGTGTAAGTATTTGGCTTCAAATCCCAGATACAAGTTTATTAAAAATTGTAATGGTTCTTAGAGACTATAAAATGCAATGAAGTGCACAAAATGTGTGTTTCCAGTGATTGACTTTAAAATGATTTTTTACATCACTAATTTCAATATTTTCAACTTAAGCAGACTGTTGTTGAATTTAAATGATTATTAAATATTTAACCAGAGTGAGGAAAAGAGAGAACCATGGAGAGTTAAGAAGGTGTGTGTGTAGGGGGCTGGCAGGAGGAAGATATGGGTGTGTAGTGTATCATTTCTTAGTAAATTTTTTTTTCAATTTCTTGGTAGTTTTTAAATTAAAAAAATGTGTGCCCTATACTAAAATGTTGTGCTGATAATCATGAAACCAGTGATATTTATGCCAAACAATGTAACTTTAGATATGAATGGTAATAAAGCATAGTTAGTGGAGTTAGATATGTAGAATATGCTATTAAAGGATTTTTAAGTTATGATTAAAAATATACTTTTTTTAAAAACCAAAACATTTGTAATATGACATTGAGTATTTCTACATTTACCACAATTCTACTAAATGTTTTCCTTCTTCTAATAAATAAATAAGAGAGAATATTTAAAATCTATGTAAAGGAACAGATCTCCTACTGAAAATTCAGTGTTTACTGCTAGTGAGATGAACATTATGACGTAGGGAGGCAAGACTACAGTGGGAAAAGGTCCTGAATTCTGTAATTTTGCATGAGAACTGACCTATAAGGAACATGTGGCTTCTTATTGACATTTTTCCATCTTCTACACTAATAAAAGAGAAATATGCAAATTGACTACCTCTGTAATGCCCATCAGCCAATCAGGAGTGAGTATGAAAATTAACCCAACAAAGATGGCGGGTTAATTTGCATATGTTGGTGTGGAGTGGCCTGGCAGGAAAAGATGCCTGCTATGAGGGGGAGGGCAGATGGTGGAGGGAGCTATAGGATGCTCTGGCCAGGAGCAAGGATTTGCAGGTTCCTGAGTAGCTGGGAGTAAAGCCAGGGGAAGGAAGACCTATTCTTGCATGAATCTTTGTGCAACAGGCTTCTACAATAGTAATATAATAATTTTTGTGCCTGGCTAAAAGAAGTTTGATTTTTGTGGAGCAGAGCTAGAAGCAATATAAATCCTACTGAAATAACTATATAGCTAACAAACGAGCCTACCACAGTTCTTCAGATGCTGAAAGAAGACACAAGACTCCTGGGTCACTGGAATAGCAGAAGACAACATAGTTTTGCTCAGAGTTTTACAGAACCATTCAGAGAGCACCAGTTGGAGCACATAGCAGCAGTGGTATGCCACCAGTGGGAAACCTGAGAGCACAGGACTCACCACTTTTGTAGCAATCAGTGAGCGAGACTGCTTTTTGATGAGAAGCAGACCAGGTGCATCTCAGCACTACCTGATGAGTTCCTGTGATTTCATCTCAGTTCTCAGAATTCCAGGTTCATAAAGGATCCACAAAGGAGGCCTGCAGGAAAGAGCAGTCAAGGCCACGGCCTCAGAAAACCTGTAAGACAACAGGAAGCTTGTTCCAGAAGATGTGATTGGAATGAGGTTTGAAGCAGATATTGTTATAGGTAAGAAATGGGAAGAAACACTGGATAACAAAAGAAGAGAGAAAAGTGTAGGGGAGCAGTCTGCTTTAAATAAAAGAAGCTTGATGTAAAGTTTTAATTAATAGCTATTAATTATTAAGTAACCTTTCAGAAATCCTGCTTTCTAATAGTTGTAGGGCAAGGTTGTATTTTTCACACTGTTCTCAGCAATGACTATTTCTAATGATAAGCTATATGCAGACTATGGCTTACATGTGTTTATACTTTAAAATAGACTATTACAAGCAATTGGTAATTCTGAGAAAAATCTTTAAAAACACTGCAATCCCTTTGAATATTGTATTATAGTAAATAAATATTGATATGCTGATATGTTAATCCCATGTTCATATTTAAATGTATTTTACTTTTTAAGGAGCATATTCCTATTTCCGGAATAGGCAAATAAGAGATTGAAAAATATTGAGTTCTAAAGTATTAAAAAGGGATTGAAAAAAGTCATATTTAATGCTCCCTAGAGATAGGAAGGTTTTACAAAATACATTAGATTTATTTATTGCATTTATTGTAAACATTGAACAAATACCTATGATGCTATTTTACTTAAAATATTTATGGATGTAATGTACTTTGTTATAAGAAAGTTCTACAAAATTTATGTTCTATTTTAATGGAATGGTAGACCTATTTTGCAATATATTTCCATTATTAAATCATTCATGCATAAATGGTAGAGTATATACTATACCAGTAAATGACAGAGTATATATCATATTCAGTGCTTCTTAAAACTAGCCACCCATTAGAATCACTTGCAAAAGTTGATTTAAAATGCAGATTGTGAGCACCTCCCATTTAGACTCTCATTCTAATGGGACCAGAAATCTGACTTTTCACAAACCAAGAGTTGGTTCAGGGAGTAGTTTCAGCATATATTGAGAAGTACTATTTTACAATAACTGAAACTGGAGTCATTTCCTAAAATTTTAGCATTTTTTTCTTCTAAGAAACACAAATTGTGTTCACTTTATCATTTTTGGAATTTCCTTTTTAAACTATTTTCCAGTTCTGCAAGTGTCTTCTGTATTTTTTCTCATTTAATCATTGGTGCAAATGTGTCTTAGGAGGGAAGCTTTTGGTTTGTCAAAACTATAATCAATCAGACTTTAGTCTTAAGAATACTGCCACAAAACAATCAAAAATATAAATTACTTCTTGAAGTGTTTAATTCTGTTTTAATTAGCAACCTTTCACTTGTATTTACTTAGTCCTCCCTCGCCTGCATTAACATTGATACAGTTTTCAGTGCGTCCTTATAAATATGTCTGCATTTGTATATTTATTCTGGAAAATTCTAAGGGTAAATACATCATTAAGCTTCAAGGATCATTCTATACCCGAGGTCACATTTATAAACCAATTTGGAATTTCTCCCATGTAATATCTGTGAGTCTAAAAGGTTAAAAGTGGAGATTTATTACATGCTTCATACTAAATCTAAATATTATTGCAAAATTGCATTTATTTTTTCATAACAATAACCAGGTCTTAAGGAAATAATTCTTTATAGAAATTATTCTTGGGGTATGGTATGTTTAGAACAAAGGTATATTAACATACATAATTTCAGACTTACTAGAGGTCCAGTGCATGAAAATCCATGCCCTGCAGGGGTGTCCCCCAGCCCACCCTGCCCCCTCTCACAGTCTGGGAGCCCTCAGGGGCAGGAGGCAACCCGGAGATCAGGTGAAGGTGATGGCCCCATTACACCTCTGCTGCTGCCACTGCTGGCAGTGCAAGCCTTGGCCAGCCTGGTTACCTGAGTCTCCAGTGGCCCTGTACCTCGTTGTTGGCTGGGCACCTGCCATCCGAGACTTGCTTGCACCTGGGGCCAGCCCTGTGCAGCTGGGGGGCTGATGGCAGGTCCAGCTGCAGCATGTACCTGCCACCCCCACCCCCGATGGGGTTGAAAGGGCTAGGAGACTACAGTGTGGCTAAGGGGACTAGGCATCACCATCTTGTGGCTATGGATGCCGCCATCTTTGTGACGCTATGATGGTAAATGCATAGTCCCTCTTTATTAGCTAGGATGGGTGGTGAACACACAATACAATATACAACTGATGTATTGTAAAATTGTACACCTGAAACCTATATAATTTTGTTAACTAGTGTCACCCCAAGATATTCAATAAAAATGGGAAAAAGTACTTTAGAAATATTCTGTTTCAGACCATGGTGATTTGAGTTGATTGACACAGAGCTCAGGCAGAAGTAATCAATATAATGTTGTAATGAAGTTGATTGTCTCTAAAGCAGCATAGTCAAAATGACTGGTCTTTTGCTCATTTCTCTCTATTTTTTTTAAACTATATTTTCACCTCATTGAAACCAGATTTGAGTGGATCCCTTTGAATAAAAGAGCAGTATAGCAGTTGTGTTGTCTCAAGGATTATCTGCACTCTGTCCTCAAACATCTCCATTTCTGGCCCTTCGCCTTCAGCCTGTTCTCTCTTTGATCAGCTACAATCTGGCCTCTCCCTTCACTACCTCACTGAAACTACTCCTGCCAAATCACCAAAGATTTTAACGTTACTAAACCCAAAGGAAGCTTTCCAAGTCTTAATCAGTGTCATGCCAAGCCATATTGGAACCTTGGTAAAGGAAAAGACGTTCCCCTATATGCACGTAATATATCCTTCTGTCTGCATTGTGGATCAGAAAGAGGCCAGCAAGGAGATTAGAGAAACTTATTAGCAGCCTGTAGAACTGTTCAACTGAAATAATGAGAACGTGGAAGAAAGCAATAGCAGTGGAAAGGATTATATACATGTATCTCCTTTTTCTCGCATTGACTTCTCTTTGGCACTTCCACCCCTCAGCACATGCCCTCACCTCCCTAGTGTCTGTGTCCATTGGTTATGCTTATATGCATGCATACAAGTCCTTTGGTTGATCTGTTAACACCCACCACCTCCTTCCCCTGCCTTCCCTCTGAGGTTTGATGGTCTGTTCATTGCTTCTCTGTCGCTGGATCTATTTTTGTTCATCAGTTTTTCATCCTGATTTCTTATGTACAGTTTCAGAAGCAGCTACTATTTGAAGTAGGCAGCTTAATTATAGAAAGATATTAAACTATCTAGGAAAGAGTTAGAAACTGTCCAGGTAAGTGATCTACAAATATCTCTTTCTACAGAAAATCATAAAGTGATATTTTTAGCTCTACTGAAGATACTAGAAGATGCCCTGTATTATAACAATTCATACCTTAAACTTACATTCTTTTTTCTAAAATTTAATTTCAACATGACGCTTCTTTGAGTGCTTGTTATTTGCTTTCCTTGCCATATTTCATTAGCTAGCTCTTTTAGTGCAATGTTGAAAAGGAGTGATGAGAATGGATGTCTTTGTCTTGTTCCTGATTATAGAGGGAAAGCATCTAGTTTCTCAACATTAATATGATGTTAATTGTAGGGTTTTTAAAATATATATCAAATTGACAAAGTTTTTTTTTATTTCTAAATTAATGGAGAGATTTATCATGAATAGGTGTTGGGCATTGAAAAATATTTTTTGGCATCTATTGATATGACCACATGATTCTTCTTCTGTAGACTGTTGATGTGATGGATTGCTTTAATTGAACCAGCTGTATGTGTCTGGGATAAATTCCCCTTGGTATAATTATTTGTATATATTGATACATTGTGGGTTTCTTTGTTAAAAAAAACATTTAAAATTTTAGACATTTTCTAAATTTAATTTGAGCTTCTTTAAAGAACTGACACCCTGAGCTTATCATCTCTCATGGCAACATTCTGCTGGAGCTGATAGCTGTTGCAACAACCCACTCCGCCACAGTCCTTGTAGCTCTTTAGTTTGTGAATACGTGTAGTTGCTTTGTTCATTTGCATTGCCTGCTCAAATGTCTCAAGCCTATTTCTGCCTTGGAGCCAGCAGACATTCTCTAAGCACTGTCATTATTTGATCTCTCTGTGATCTAAACTTATGTACATTGTTGAGACTATTGACCCCTTTGCACTGTAACTATTTTCTTCTAATATTATTCCTGCTTCTTTTACCTGCCTCCTTCAATGATCATATTTTTAAAAGCTGAAATTCCTTGGAATCCTGCTATTTTTTTTCTCTGCTTACTCAGCATAGGTGATCATCCACTCACAGTGTTTTCAGGTCTTAGAATCCCTGATATTCCCCTCTGCCCATACTACTGGCTTACATTAATATTATTCAGATAGTTAGGGGGAATATGAATGGTGCCACATATACCAAGAAGCCATAGAAAATATCAAGGAAACAATGATTTGTGACAGGCTTTCAAAGGGAAGAGTGAGTCACAGATTTTAAATGTCAGTGGTAGAAGGAATGGGGGGAAAAAAATCTACATCATGAAACATATTGATTGTCTGGAAATGTGTTCTGTTTATTCTCACTAGTATAGTGAAAATTTTAATTGACAGGTGAAGAGATGAAGCACCAAAGTCTCCTATTTATTTAACAGCTAAAGACTGTTCTAAAATCCAACATAATCTTACAGACCAGCCTGGAAAGGAAATAACCTTAAGGTCTTCCTTTGTTGAAGGATAATGATATATAAATTTTAAAATAACAAGTTTAGCCAATGAGTGGAATATTATTGTCAATTAAAAATAGAGTATTGATACATACTACGATGTGATAAACCTAAAAAATAATAGGCTAAATAACGGATATCAAAAGCAAAGTCCATATATTATATGATTACAATATCATATATCCAGAAATGACTAGTCTAGAGATACAAAAAGCCAATCAGCAGCTGCCTGAGGCTGGGATTAGGAGTGGGAATTGACTACAAAAGGACATAGGTAGCTTTTCAGATGATAAGGTAGATATTCTAAAATTGGATTATGATGATGGCTGCATTATTGTATACATTTACTAAAACTTGTGTTATATACAATTAATGTATTGTGTACATTATTTCCACATAAAGCTATTAAAAATAGCAATCGCTAGCCCTTTTCTATACTGGTAAGGCACAGTGAGGCTAAATAAGTTACCCTAGAACACACAGCAAATAAATATCAGGACTAGAATTTGAACCCAATAGTCTCCCTACAAGGCAACTGTAAGCATTTTTTCCCCATGAATTAACTGAAAATTGATCGTTTATATAACACTATGACATGGTATAATTTGTATAATTCTCTCATTTTACAGATGAGAACATAAGCATAAAGATTAAGTAACTTAAAGTCATGGCTTAGCTAAAATCGAAACCCAGAGAGATTGACTTTTATCTTATATCTATTATCATACATAGTTGCTTGACCAAACCACAGCTGTTCCTAAAGCCACAGATGCAAGTTTTTTTATTTATGAACAGCTGCCAGAGACGGTGGCCTTGTAAGTGTAAAATCCAGACAACCAAGAGTTAGCCTAGAGTTTTATTAATAACTTTCCTTGCTGAGATCCAGAACTTGACATGCACCACAAAGCCTAGGAGGAGGCTAAGGCTAAGTAACTGTCCATGAACTGACACGTGGTCTGGGAAGGAAATAGCAGGCTTCTTTTAACTTGGCTGAGAATCACCACTTATTTCCATAATCAATCTTACGAAGGAACTGGTTGATTTTTAGAAGTGCATTAGTAAATAGGTCATGTACTAAGAATCTGTGGCTTGTCACTCCAACTTACCTTTCTGACCGTTTTTTAATTTCCTAAAATCTCCTACCTTATTGACCACTCTACATACTAGTAGCAGTTATTAATGATAGCTCACCATTACTGAGTGATTATTATCTAACAGGTTTTCTGCTCTACTGCTTCTGACTCATTAGTACTTAGAAAGACCTTAGGAGACAGCTAGTATATTAGAATCCTTCCTTATTTTTCAGATGAGAGAACCAAGCATAGGGAGGCTGAGTAACTTGCTCAAGGACACACAGCTGCTAAGTAGCAAAGCCAGGATTTGAGCCCAGGCTGTCTGTCTTGGGTCTCAGTGATTAATAGCTATAATAAACTTATATCTCAAGGATGTCAACCCCAGAGGGAAGGTGTCCACATATTCATTCATTTAGTGTTTATTGATTACCAACTCCATGTTATGCATCATACTGGGACATTGCTGGTAATTAAGTATGGTGCTAACTAGGCAAATTTTATAAATTAACTTGCTATCTTCTAATATTATATATTTTTCCTTGAATTTAATAATGAGTGGACTATTCAAGAGTAGTTTTTATCGCAATTATTTTTATCTCATTCATCTTCCTCTTGTTTTTAAAAAATATTTATGTATATATGAATTGATGTGGCATAGTAATAGTATGAATTACTTCCAGAGCATTTCCATTTCTCACTACTTATTTAATGTGTGTGAAATCTTGGCAGTTGGACATGTAAAAGATGAGTTAAAAAAATCATTCATTGTACATATGACTAGTTCTTCCCATGAATAATTCCCTATGGTATTTTGGCAAAGTCAGGTTCTTGTCTAGTTTTAAATGACTCATTTGAAGAAACTTCAGCTGGAGTTAATTCTACAGGTGAATGGACTTGCTGTGAAAGGTTTTTAACATTTGGCCTGCTTTTCCACTTCTTAAAATTATAGAGAATTACTCCTAATTACTTTCTCTAACAACCTCAGATTCTGTTTCTTCCTGTTTTATGTCATTTGTGACTCACGGTCCTTCTAGATAAGTATCATACCTTCCATGAATTATTTCTGAATGCAGCATAGCTTTTATCTTTCCATAGGATGGTAGTTCTTATAAAGAGAGTTCATTGTATATTTTTCCTATGGGGGGGGGCATAATTTATTTCATAAAGGAAAAAAGAGAGGGATAGAGAGAGAGAAACATCAATGATGAAAGAGAATCATTGATTGATTGGCTGCCTCCTGTATGCCCCAGCCCACCTCCCAGGCATGTGCCCTGACCAAGAATTAAACCATGACCTCTGGTCCTTAGGTCAGTGCTCAACCATTGAGCCACTTCCTCTATGAATGTGGGCTTTGTTTTGAATAAAAGTATAAATTATATGTTCATTAATCTTTGATTTAAACTTTAAAAATTTAAGTCTGAATCAGAATTCAAACAGATCATCTGAACAGTGGTCAATCATTGACTAAACTCATAGGTGGGAAACCCAGGCCCATATTTCCAAGTTTTCTATCACACAGAATATATAAATACATTTCCTATTTTACACAGAGATATGTTAATATGAAAGCACTTGTAAATGGATATTGAAGAAAATGTTTATGTACCTTTCAGGCATATTGAATCTATGTGCCATTTTCAAAAAGGAAATAATGGTCATACTATTGGGTAGAAACATGATTTTTTATGAGTAGGAAATATGTGAACTTTCTAGAGGTTGCCAGTCAACAGTTTAGCTTATTGATTGGCATATGTTTATTTTAACCTTTATGTAGAGACTTTCCAATAGGTTAAATAATTTTACTGTTCTTTCCTGCCTAGATTTCAGAATTAAATATAATTAAATATAAGACTTTGAGGCAAGGGTCTTTCCAGAACTTTATCACGTTTGTCTTTTATCAATACCTTGCCATATTTTTTCATATATTGTAACTCTTTCGTATCATAGCCAGAGCTTCTGGTGGTAGTCTGTATTTTAGAGAGAAACAATGAGAAGCTAGATTTATTGTAAATTTTAAACATGTAATTTTGTGAAAGTTATCTAATATATATATATATATATATACATATATATATATACATATATATATATATTTTTTTTTTCCCTTCACAAAGCTTAGTGTTGATTATTCCTTATTTCTACCCACACACTATCATAGAAATGCTATGCTACTTGGCCACATTTGAGACTTGGGGATGGAATATGCATGTTGGAACAAATCCTTGATTAGCAGAGTCCCATACTGAGTGGCAGTTCACTTCACCCGGCCCCTGCTGAGAACCATTGTGCAAAGATTTGCCTTAACAGGCAGTGCTATAGCAGAGATGGCTTTGATATTTCAATCTATTTTTGGATAGATTTTACACTTTGGTGTTTGGTATGTTTTCTTTCTTTGGGATAGACAGCTGGTGGCTGTATTAGCATTTACTAAGAATGTTACAGCAATTCTCACAACATAGTAATCCTATTTTTTAGTGTACACCCAAGGTATTACATTTCAGGGCTGGTGAAATATAATTGATGTATCTGAATCATTTAAAATCTCTATATACACTAGTAGCAGTTGAAAAAACTGGATATGCCACACCCAGGCTAAGTCATTGCGGTCTAATTCAGTAGTTCTTAGATTTTAGTGTAAATGAGAAACACTTGGAGAGCTGGTGAAAACAAACACAAACAAACAAACAAAATCAAACAAACTGATTACTGATTCCTGAGTACAGAGTTTCTGATCTGTGATCTGGGATGGAGGCTGATGTTTTGTATTTCTAACAACTTTCCAGATGATGCTCGTACTGTCCATCCAGGATCCACATTTTAAGAACAACTTTGATTATGGAGTATTGTCCAACCACAGTGTTTAATGATATGAATGGGCCACATCTCATCTAAGGACCACAATGGAGAATCACTGATCTAATGTAGTGATACACAAACTTATTATGTAATGGACCTGATGATAAATAGTATAGGCTTGTGGGCCAGACAGTTTCTGTCACAACTATTCGCCTCTGCTGTTATAGCAGGAAAGCTACCATAGACAATATATAAATGAATGGATGTGGCTGTGTTCCAGCACAAGTTTATTTATCAAATCAGACAGCAGGCTGAATTTGACCCATGGCTCATCGTTTGCCAGTCCCTGATCTAAATCATAAAAAGGGGATGTGTATCTTTCCCTAGATCACCAATCATCTATATCCTCCATAGTAGCCAGCAACAATGTGTCTGGTTTTTTAGTTAGAAGCTGTGGCGGGTGTATAAGAACTATTAATATGATATTTCTACTTTTTGTCCTGAGATTAAAGTTTAGTAAATGTCTAGGGTTGAATAGATTTCATGATATAAGTGAATCTTGGAAAATAAGTAGAAACTAGACAAAAGAGCAGAATTATCAGTGAGGACCAACTAGAGAAAAGGCATGGAGGAACCATTCAGTATGTTCTTTCAATGGGCAATAGGATCTGTGATAGAGAAAGGATTGGAAATGCTGAGTCACAGATGCCCTTTGGCTCACATTTATTGAGTATACTCTAAATTTTGGCACATTGATATGAGAACACCTCAATCAAGACACAGTCATTGCCTTCAAAAATCCTAGAGGTAGATCAAGATATTAAAGAACCACAAAGCCATACATAATTATTTGGAGTTGATAAGCTTAGCACATGCTGGGCTTTCAATGGATGTTAAACTGAAAATGACATTTCTGTGATTGACAATAGGAAATTTTTGGTAGTTCTTCATCAGTAGAGTGGTTTCAAGAAAAACTGTTTTAGGATAAATCATTCTCTATATGGTAGTAAAAAGGCAGCCATACAATAGAATTATATTTAATCATATTACATGAACCCCATAGAAACATTTCTAAATTGAAATATGTTATGTGTTGGGTTGTTCTTTTGCTTGTCATTTTTTGTTTGTTTGTTTGTTTGTTTTAATATACGCTGCTTAAGAAAATACAATCCCACTTGATTGTGATGTATTATTTTTTAATGTACTGTTGTATTGGATTAGCTAGTATTTTGTTTAGGATTTTTGCATCTGTATTCATCAGGGATATTGGTCTGTAGTTTTCTTTTTTTGGTATTATCTTTGCCAGGTTTTGGTATCAGGGTTATATTGACGTTATAGAAAGTGCTAGGAAGTATTGCCTCTTCTTCAATTTTTTTTTTGGAAGAGTTTGAAAAGATTGGGCTTTAATTCTTCCTTGAATGCTTGGTAGAATTCACTGGTGAAGCCATCTGGTCCTGGAATTCTGTTCATGATCAAGTAGGATTCATTCCAGGGATACAAGGATGGTTCAACATTCACAAATAAATCAACATAATACACCACATTAACAAAAGAAAGGACAAAAATAATATGATCTTGTTAATACGTGCAGAAAAAGCATTTAATAAAATACAACATCCATTTATGATTAAAACACTCAATAACATAGTAACAGAAGGAAAGTACCTCAACATAATAAAGGCCATAGATGATAAACCCTCAGCCAATAATATACTCAATGGTAAAAAACTGAAGGCTTTTCCTCTAGGAGTAGGAACAAGACAAGGATGCCCACTCTCACCACTCTTATTCAACACAGTCCTGGAAGTTTTTGCCAGAGCAATAAGGCAAGAGAAAGAAATAAAAGGCATCCAAATAGGTAATAAGTCAAATTGTCACTTTTTGCAGACGAAATAATGCTGTATATAGAAAACCCTAAAGACTTTACCAAAAAATTACTGGAAACAATGAACAAACACATTTAAGTTGCAGGATACAAAATCAATGTGCAAAAATCCATTGCCTTCCAGTATGCCAACAACAAAACTTCAGGAAAAGAAATGGAGAAAACAGTTCCTTTTGCAATTGCAACCAAAAGAACAAAATACCTAGTAATAAACTTAACAAAGAATGTGAAAGACATATATACTGAAAATTATAAAACATTATTAAAAGAGATTGAAAAAGACACTAAAAAATATCTCATGTTCATGAATTGGGAAGAATCAACATAGTTAAAATAGCCATTTTACCCAAAGCAATATAAAGATTTAATGCAATTCCCATCAAAACTCCAGTGTCATTTTTTAAATAAGTAGAATGAGAAATCATCAGATTTGTATGGAACCACAAAAGACCCAGAGTAGCCAAAGCAATCCTAGGGGGGGGGGAAAAAACAAACAAAAAAAAAAACAATGCTGGAGCTATCATACTGATTTTAAAATATATGACAGAGCTAGATACTCAAAACAGCATGAAACAGATACACAAATCAATGGAACAGAATAGAGTGCCCAACCATAAAACTTAAGGATTTTGGTGGTAGAGAATATTTTATGGACTTGACCCCAAAGGTAAGGGAAGTAAAGGCAAAAATACATGAATGAATGGGATTACAGCAAACTGAAGAGCTTTTGCATCGCAAATAAATGGACAACAAAACAATCAGACAGTCAACCAGATGGGAGATGCTATTTGCAAACAGTAGCTCTGACAAAGCTTTAATCTCCAAAATATATAAATAACTTGTAAAATGCAACACCAAACAAATACATAATCCAATCAAAAAGTGAGCAGAGGACTTGAAAATACACCTCTCCCAAGAAGACATACAAATAGTCAATAGATATATGAAAAGATGTTCAAACTCACTGGTAATCAGGGAAATACAAATTAAAACTACAATTTGATACCAGTTAGAGTGGCCATTATCAACAAGACAAGCAACAACAAGTGTTGGAGAGGTTGTGGCAAAAAGGGAACCTCATTCATGGCTGGTAGGAATGTAGACTACTACAACCACTATGGAAAGTAGTCTGGTGATTTTTCAAAAAATTAAAAAGAGCTAACATAGGGCCCAACAAACCCAATCCTGGTTATATACCCAAAAAACTTGAAATTATTTATTGACAAAGATATATGCACCTCTATATTCATTGCAGCATTATTCATGGTGGCCAAGAGTTGGAAACAGCCAGAATACCATATGATAGAGGATTGGATAAAAAGATGTGGTATAGCCGAAGCAGGTTTGGCTCAGTGGTAAAGCATTGGTCTGTGGACTGAGGGGTCCCAGGTTTGATTCCAGTCAAGGGCATGTACATGGGTTGTGGGCACATCCCCGGAGGGGGGTGTGCAGGAGGCAGCTGGTCGATGTTTCTCTCTCATCTACGTTTCTGGCTCTCTATCTCCCTTCCTCTCTGTAAAAAATCAATAAAATATATTTTAAAAAATGACGTGGTATATATACACAATGGAGTACTACACGGCCATAAGAAAGGATGAAACAGTGTCATTTACAACAACATGGATGGACCTTGAGGACATTATTGAAAGTGAAATAAGTCAAACAGATAAAGCTAAGATCTACATGATTTCACTTATATGTGGAATATAAAAACTGAAACTTATAAACACAAAAAACATTGTGTAGTTGCCAGAGGGGGGGGGGGAAAGAAAGGGGTCCTAATATGAGGTGACAGGAGAAGATTTGACTTTGGGTGGTGGGCACATGGTCCTATATACAGATTTTGTAAATTAGTAAACCACACATGAAATGTATATGTTCATATTGACTAATGTTACCATAATAAAAGAAAATTCAAAAATTTTGCTTTAATATGTTTGTACTAGAGGCCCAGTGCATGAAATTCATGCATCTAGGGGAAGGGTGTCCTTCAGCCCAGCCTGCACCCTATCCAATCTAGGACCCCATGAGGGATGTCCAACTACCAGTTTAGTCCTAATACTGGTGAACTGTTGCTCCCAACTTGCTCGCCTGCCTGCCTGCCTGATTGCCTCTAATCACTTCTGCCTGCCAGCCTGATTGACACCTAACTGCTCCCCTGCCAGCCCAATTTCACCCAATTGCCTTCCCTGCTGGCCTGGTCACCCCTGACCTCTTCCCTGCTGGCCTGGTTGCCCACTACTGCCCTTCCCTGTTGGTCTTGTCACCCCTAACTTCCCTCCCTTGCCAGCCTGGTTGCCCCTGTTTTCCCTCTCCTGATGGCCTGGTTGCCCCTAACTGTCCTCCCCTGCAGGCCTGATCTCACCCAACTACCCTCCCCTGCTGGCCTGACTGCCCACAACTGCCATTCCTTCCCAGCCATCTTGTGGTGACTATCTTGTGGGGCGGCCATATTTGACCACATGGGGGCTGCCATCTTGTGCATTGGAGTGATGGACAATTTGCATATTACCTCATTATTATATAGGATTACTTATAGGATCAAGCCATCATCAGAACTAAAGACAATTTCCAGAATTTTATGTACCATTTTGCCTTTCTGATACAAGTATATACCATTTAAAACACCATATGGAGAAGAATTCTCTAGACAAGTAGGGCTTTTCATTTCTGATATTTTATCCCTGGAACATTGAATATAGAGCCTGGGTGAAATATATTATCAAATAAAACAGTTAGTGTTATATCATGTAGAGAATTGTGTACTTTAAGGAGATAATCTGTAAGTTTCATCCTAGTTCTACTATTCTAACTAGATAATACTTGAAAGGTCCATAAGGAACTCATTCAAGCAACTTTTTCTAACAACCAGAAAAAAAAACACATCCTGAATAATGTATCTCAATACTTGAAACTAGAGTTAATTTCATTTAGTAAATAGAATCTTGAATAAGGTGGTAGAATAGGTAAGGATTAATCAAAGGCACTTTGTTAGACAAACTGACATATGACTTTTCAGCTCTCTAACCCAATCAATACAGTGTGGGTAGTTTTTTGGAGACTGGCTGGTGCTTCCTTTCAGTTTGATTTTTAATCAAATATAAGATGCATAAGGAAACATGCCATTTTTATCCAGTTAAATACCAAGAGTAGGGTTAGGAAAAAAGGCCCATGTAACTTAAGTTTTCATGTAACTTGATTTGTAGCTTGAAGACTTAAAAATCAGTGTGAGCATGACTATAACCATTTTTTTTTTTTTGCTACAGGTATTTCCTCATTTCCATGTTGAGGGAGAGGAAAAGCCTACATTTTTACTGAGACAGTAATTGATTTATTGAACAACCTTGCCCATAAATAGAATCTTGAAGCTCTTTTATTTTTTTATTTTTTATTATTTTAATATATTTTTATTGATTTTTTACAGAGAGGAAGGGAGAAGGATAGAGAGTTAGAAACACTGAAGAGAGAGAATCATCGATCAGTTACTTCCTGCACAACCCTACTGGGAATGTGCCCGCAACCAGGGTACATGCCCTTGACCAGAATCAAACCAGGGACCCTTCAGTCCGCAGGCCGATGCTCTATCCACTGAGCCAAACCGGTTTTGGCTTGAGGTTCTTTTAAATAAAAGATGAAAATTAGGTCCAGAACTTCAATCCTCCCCATTTCATATTCTTTTAGTCCCCCACAAATGAAATATTTGAAAGTGTCCTGAACTGTGTATATGGGTGCATGTGTATATTTACCTGTAATAATGATGTAATGTCAATAATCTTGAAAGAAGGACTTTTACTTGATAATAAGTTAGTCCAGAAAGCTTATAATTCACATATTAACAAAGTTAGGTTACTCTTACCAAGAATCTTTGAAATTCATGAGGAAAGAAAGAACAGTTGTTTGGGACTTCCAAACTGGACGAACCTACAGGATCTAACAGACATTTATTTTCCTAAAAGCAGAGGACTTTGAGATTAAAATTCAGAAATATTATTTTATTAAAGTATTTTGGTGGTTGATGACATATTATTATTTTTATTATGTAAAGCTTAAGAAAGCCTGGCCAGCAGTGGTTGAGCATCAACCTATGAACTAGAGGGTCACAGTCTGATTCCTGGTCATGGCAAATGCCCGGGTTGCAGGCTCAATCCCCATTGTAGGGCATGCAGGAGGCAGCCAATCAATGATTCTCTCTCATCATTGATGTTTCTCTCTTTCTCTTTCTCCCTTCCTCTATGAAATCAATAAAATTAAATTTAAAAAAATAAAGCTTAAGAAAGATGGGTAATTTTGAAATTCAGGAGAAAAAGATATAAATGCAAAAACAAAACAAAAAAAGTAAACTAACCTAACAAAAGGGCAAGAATGTTCTCCCTGTCACAAGCATGTGATAAAATGCATTATTACTATCACAGCCCACAAATGTGAAATATTGTATAACCAATCTTGGCATACTAGAAGAGGATATAAAGCAATAGGGTAAGGTTGTCAGTGTCCTAAAATACTATGTAATAATAATAAATTATTGAGTGCTTAGTACATGTTGGGCAATGTGCTAGGCACATTATATGCAATGTTTCTAACCACAATAGTTTAACCTACTTCTTATCTTTTAAACTGAAGAAATTTATATTTAAAGAGTTACATAAATTACCTGAGGTTGCACAGTGTTCAACAAAATTGCCACTCTCTGCCCTAAAAGTGCTCTTTCTACTAAGCATCTCTTCCTTTGGTTGGCCCTTTCTCTCCAAAGAGAAAATAAACTTTGTGTCTAGATATGTGTCTTCTGCTTTACATTTTATTGTGTGAAATGCATGGCACAAAGTATGTGTGCCATTGAGGCTAGCTAAATCAAAGTACATATGTATATTTGTATACATATGTACAAGTGAGAGCAAGAGAAGAAAGTATTTGTGTGTGTGTTTGAAATAAACATTTGTCCTTGAAATAAAATACTGTGCTTAAAAAAAAGTGGATTTATACATTCTTGACTTCTAAAAAAGAAAGAAGAATAGAGATGCTAACAATAGAAAGTAACTGATAAAGAAACTCTGAAAAGCATTAACAAAAAATAAATTCAGGAGCCAACTTTAAATTATCTAGCATAGCTTCCAATTTAAATTGATCATCTCTGTTTTTTTGTTTGTTTGTTTTCCTTTTGTTTTTATGAACAGGAAATGGGCTTTGACTATTAGGCACCTGGATGAAGAGCCTTGGGTTCAGCCTGTCAGAGTCCTGTAACCTGCAAAGACCCTCTGGCTGCCCTAGGATCTTTCAATTGAGGTAAGACCTAATTACTTTAATTAGAATGTTAGACTTTTACTCTTGAATGAACTTTTAATAAGGTAAGTTAGCATAACTCTACATTGTGCCAATAGCTGCTAACTTTGAAAAAAAAAAAAAAAGGAAAATGCAAGCATTATTCTATTGCAAAGGCTTATATATGCCAAATTATATTCAGCTTTTACTTCATGGATTTGAGCCCAAATTCTTTGTAGAATATTATCTAAATATTTAAATTTTGTGTGGCTGTTGCAGTTGTTACAATTTCCTTGCCTTTGTGGTATCAATTCATTTTATACAATTGTAAATTGCATTAAATGTGATCACATTATTCTCACTTTTTAGTTTAAGTTGTGCCAGTGGTTTTGCTTAAAAATGACAACACCATTGCTGTTTGTGCTATGATATACCATGACTTTGCATTGCTTATTTATCCCAAGTTAATTCGGATTTGTTAACCTTTTGTAATACCTGTTTCTCTACACCCTCACATAGACTGTGAACTTCCTTTTAGGCATTGGGTTTTGAAGACGTGTTCTTAAAGGAATTTATAACTCCTTGACACTCCCAGCTTGGAGGGAGGGGGGTTAATGCCAATATGTGATTAGAGTATTTTATTCTGTGGAGCATTAGCTACTGTCAATATTCAAATGCTGATTCAGGCTTATTACATGTAACACTTTACATGACATGGATGATGCAAAGGCCCCAGGGCAGCATGGAACCAAGATCTAGAGACCTGAGCAGACCCAGCATGACCACCAACACACTTTGGGAACTTTGATGTACCATTTAATCCTCCGAGTTTTTCCTTGATTTTGAATTTCCTAGATTAATCAGGGAAGAGTGACAAATGCATATGCTTTGAAGATCAGGCTTATAATTCACATCTGTGAAGTGGCTGGGAGTGAACAGTGGGCCTGTGGGAAAGAGACTGTGCTCCTTCCAAAACCATCCAGATTTAAGCATTTTAAACCTGGACAACAAAGTCAATTATGTGCAGTGGGGGGGGGGGGGGGGGGGGGGGGAGGGCGGCTGAACTTGGCCATTGGATTGAATAAATTCTAAGGTCATTTCCAATTCAATAAATGGTTATAAAATGTTGTAACTATGTAAAATACAATATTGCTGAGCATCTGTTGAGCTCTTGTGTTTATCACGCTTATGTAATTAAAAATAAGTAAAATAAAATGTTTTATTTTATGTTTGCTTTGAATTTCCCCTGGAATTATACAATAGAATTAAGGGAAAAGTTATTTTTTAACATAAAACAATCAATTCATCAGTGTAATATTTTGTGAGTTTAAAAAATTTTTGTTTTTATTAATTCACCTAGAATGAAAACTTTGCATCTAGAACTGTATTCCAAGAATAAGACCTATCCCATAAATTACTGATTAGCAGTTTTTTAGGTTTTTGTTTTTTTAAAATATATTTTATTGATTTTTTACAGAGAGGAAGAGAGAGGGATAAAGTATAGTCTCTAACAGTTTTTAGCTCTATCCACTTTCCCTCTTTATTTTTAATTTATAGTGATGACATATACATATCTCTTTTTTATCACCTTTTACTGACTTTCAAACAGATATTTTAGCTGAGAAAATAAATTCATTTTATCAGAGGCTAATGGCAATTAGGCAGCAAGCTTAGTGGAAGATGGGAACTGGGCCAAGTCAATATACTCTAGGGGTCTTAGCTATTCTCTTTGGCTCAATTTAAGTCAGAATTTATGTCTACTGGAAAATTGAACTCATGACTGTAGAAGCCACGTGTGTTGTCCAGTGGTAAATGGAAAATTAGAAGAACCCAGAATTTGCATGTCTTTAGTTAGGCCCTCCCATTAGCTTCTTTCTTTATTACTTCTGTAGGTTTTCACTTCATGATTATATGCAATTATGAACAAATTCAAGTTACTTCTGGTATAATAAATTTTGAGAATGGGTGTAGTGTATGATACATGCTTTATATCTTCAGGAAATCTTTTCCATGTGTTAATACAAACTGTTCCTGCTTAAGATATATAATCAGAAAAAAAATGTTTTAAGAGTCTTTTGCATTAGACTTCATAGTCCAACATTGTTGTAAGGATTTTAAGTATTTGCTGTTCTACTTCATTGATAGCCAAGTTAGAAAAAATACTTGGGTGTTAATGCTCAAACTGACTAGACCTGGTTAGATCTGTTGTATTTTTTTTTAATTTACCCATAATATCTGACATTAACAACGTGTCTCAGCTCTTTTATTTTTTTTAACAACAACAAAAAAAGTGATAATGTATCAGATATAATTTAAGTGAAGCCAGACATGGAGGCTTTATAATGATGCTTTTTATGTTTTATTGGCTTGTTTTACCAGTGTCACTAAGCATTTTTTAATTCTCTAGTTATACATGTTTACCTTATTACTTTGGTAACGCACAAAGTAGGCATTTATACAATAAACTCAATTATTTATTATTTTTTTAGGCTTAGAAAATTAATGACAGGAATGTCTAACCCTTTGCTTAGCTCACATTCCCAACATGAAAATAAGTAATGCAAGTTTCTAAATAGAGGTAGTTAATTGGCACCTTGCTTGTAAATACACCTCATAAGCAGTTCTGAAACTGAAGTCCCTCAGACCTAAATTCTTTTGTTCTACAAAAGATGCTCTGATATCCACTTAACATAAAAATCACCTTTAACATCTGACATTTATTAGTCATGGCTTTCAAATGAAGTGTTTAATTGAAATCAAAGTGCCATTGTTTTTAATAACCCAGAAAGAATGTGTATGAATATATTTAAGAGGAGATGACAGTGGAGTTAAGAATACTGTGGCTTCTACTTGAATATTGCAGTTGTTTGAACAATTCTATAAAATATCCTTATTATCAAAATCTAATTTAAGGTTTAATGATGCAGTAAAGTTGAGATGTTCACAAAGAAACCAGAATAATAACAGTAAAAATTTAGCCACAGCTTAGTACATTCTAACCAAAATTTTCTGGTCAATTAGATGTGACTGTGTTAAACAGAGACAAACTGCGAAAGTAATTAGAAATCACGTATCAGTGAATAGCTCAATGCTGGAGCCTGTTAAAGGCGTTTTGTGGTGCCTAAGATTTGCTACCCCTTCCTGGGTCTCTTTAAACCAAAGTAAATTCAATTATTACAATTCTTATTTTTCCGGATGAAGTTCTCACTAAAATGTTTAACAAATGTGATTTGTCCCATTATTTACTCTTCACAATTTTATTTTCTTAAGCCTTTACTTAGAGTACATGACTAATTTTTTTTAAAGGCAGTTGAATGAGCTAACAGCAGCAATTCAATGGAAAAATAAAACCTACTGTCATAAACATCCTTATAGCACTCAGGAGCTGTGCATTTCTAATCCACTGGATTACAGTAGAGTCTTGCTGATACTGTAAATCCCATACAAGAGAAAAATAGGGAAGAATTCTGATGACAAAATTATTGAGGCACTTTTTTATCTGTCCTTACATACCCCCTCCCCCAATGTAATTTCATCTAAACAATGATTTGTCTAGTTAATCTACTCAAGACATTAGCTTTGTTGACTGAATCTACAAGCATACCGTGTTTTTATGTGCCTTTAAGATATTGCGCTTTTTACAAGTTTTGTAGCAACCCTGAGTCAAGCAAGTCTATTGGGGTCATTTTCCAATAACATCTGCTCACTTCAGATCTCTGTGTCACATTTTGGTGATTCTTTCAATATTTCCAGCTTTTCCATTATTATACTAGAGGCCCGGTGCATGGATTTATGCATAGGTGGAATCCCTAGGCCTGGCCAGTGATTGGGGCTGATCTGGGCCAGCCGGCGGGGGGGAGGGACCTCAGGAAGTTGGCTGTGGGATTGCACTGACCACCAGGGGGCAGTTCCTGCATTGAACATTTGCCCCCTGGTTGTCAGTATGCATTATAGAGAATGGTTGACCAGTTATTTGGTCGTTTGGTCATTTGGTGGCCTAGGCTTTTATATATATATATATATATATCTATCTGTTATAGTGATCTTTGATGATAGTAGGGCAAGACCCTCTACTGGCAAACATATTACACCTCCCTGAAGGCTCAGAGCATGATTAGTACCTTTTAACAATAAAGTTTGTATATTATGTAGACATAATGATATTGTATTTAAAAGACTATAGTAGACATAATTTTAAATACACATGTAATACATACTAGTACATATGTAACACAACATGATTTTATATGCACTGGGAAACATTTGCAATTTGCTTTTTTTGTGATATTGACTCAGTTGCAGTGATCTGGAACTGAACCCACAATATCTCCAGGGTATTTCTGTATCTTTTTTAAAATAAATTTTAATTAAGTCATTGCCTTATTTTTGGGTTTATACTTTATCATGCAATTAACTAATAGAAAATCCATAAAAAAGAATTTAGATAGAATAAATATTTAAATTGTACTATTTCTGGTAGAAATGGTGATTTTTGTATCATTAGGATCTATCCTTGAAACTGAAATTATTTAAATGACTTTATATCTATTTTTAAGAATGTTGTACTTTAGAAGATAAACTTGAAATAGTTTTCTTTTTAAGAAACAGAAGAAATTTACTTATGTAGGAAATTAAGTCAGTAATCAAGAGCTAAGTAATATTTTAAAGGGAAAGAACTTTGAGTCATCAGTTTTTAGTTTTTATAAATGGCAATATTAGACATCTCCTGCCTAATTTTATAAGGTTTTTAAAGATTTTTAACCATAGTTTTTTATATAAATTTCAAATATATCAACTTTCAACCATATTAATCAGTTTGGCAACAATTCATTCAGGACTTCATGCTGAAAATTATCTTTATACAAGTGGCTTTATTTCCTTATATAACTGATATAAATCTGTAACATTTCCTTGAAAATTTGACATATGGTCTTTTGTTAACCTAACATGTTATGAATTTCATGCCTGTGTATTTATGAAGTACTGTCTTGTCCTTGAAACATCTTTTCATAGTTGTCTTTTCAAGAGAACTGTTTCTAAAATTGATCTTTTTCTAGCTGAATGTTCACCTTTTAAATCAAAGATTATGCCTCTGCAAAACTCATTCTCTTTTTTTTTTTGCTTTCTCTTTCATATATATAATATTTCCACCATATGCAGCATGTTAATACTTTTAAATGCTCTTTAAATTTTTATAAAGACAATTTCATGCATATATTTATGTGAGCATATTATATGCCAGATACTATGTTAAGTACTGGAGAAACAAAAGTAATTATGTTAGCGTTTCTTTCCTCAGGATGCTCACTGTGTAGTGGAGATACAAATGATTACAATACAGTATGATGTTGTAGTGTGAGAATTTAAAAAGTAGCACAAAGATGGATATGGTTTTTTTAAACTCCTAAATACTTCAGCCCAGTTAAATCTCTTTCACTTCATGTCCAAATACTAGGGTGACCAGCTTTTTGAGAGCTAACCTAAAACATAGATCACACACCAGTCTATAGAAATCAATAAAACATAACTTCTATAATAAAAGCATAATATACAAATCAACGAAATGACAGAACAGCAGAATGACCATCCAGATGACCTTCTGGATGACCATGCTATGACACCCATTGGCACCAGGTCAGCCAAGGTGGTCAATGCAATTGGTCGGGGGTCTAGCCATTGGCCCATGTTCACCCTGCAATCAGACATCCCATGAGGGCTCCTGCACTGCAACAGGGCACAGGCCGGGCTGAGGGACCCCAACAAGTGCACAAATTTTGTGCACCAGGTTTCTATTAGTATATAATTATTATATGCATGTGTATTATTACTTTACATGAAAGTATGAAAATTGGTCAAATTTATTTGAAGTTACATATTTCTTATTTTTCTACTACATAATTGCTATCCTTTAAATAAAATAACAGTATTAGAATAAAGGTAGCAATTAGTAGTAATTAATACTACTATGTGTAATTTTACACATATTAATTATTTAATTAGCTTTGTTAATTAAATAATAAAACTATAATATTTCTACAATGCTTTTTTGTTCTATTATCTCCTCTGATACACACCTTATTTCACCAAATTTTGAACTTTTATTGCGCATTTAAATTTTGTAAACTATGCACATTATTATGAATTTTTTAAAAAATATATATTTTATTGATTTTTTACAGAGAGGAAGGGAGAGGAATAGAGAGCTAGAAATATCAATGCGAGAGAGTCATCGATCAGCTGCCTCTTGCACACCCTCCACTGGGGATGTGCCCGCAACCAAGGTACATGCCCTTGACCGGAATCGAACCCGGGACTTTTCAGTCCGCAAGCCAACGCTCTATCCACTGAGCCAAACCGGCCTCGGCTATTATGAATTTTTAAGATAAATAAATTTGAGATTATAAATGAAGAATTTAAATGTGAGTGGACAAACTAAACTATATTTAATGCAATGACTATGGCATAGTTCTTCCTGTCCCATGATACAGTAAGCTGTTTTTATTTTTTATCCTTTTTAATAATACTTCTTTGAACTGCATGCAGCCTTCAGGTCCTCTTCCTTTCCATATAAAAACAAGGTAGTCATATGTAAAATTTCAAGTTCTGCTCTTATCAAGCTCTAATTACACTTATTCCTGGTAGTCCAATATGATAACATCAAGCTAATTATCCTCTCAACAAAATTATCTGATTACTTATGACTTTACTTCCTAGGAGCCACAGGTATTTAAATATCTGAGAACTAGATTCTAGACCTGTCTATCCATTTTGTAGCTATAGCCTTGTTTTGTAGACAAGCTAATGTGATAGGCCCTTCTCACCAAAAACAGAGAGGTGTGTAAGCTATAATATTTTTATAATGCATTTTCGTTCTATTATCTCCTCTGGTACATATAGCTGCCCCCTGAGTCAGTGGAGAGGGCTGTCCCCAACCTCGATCCTTATCTTTTCATATAAATTAATTTATAAAAGGGACCTTGACTGCATTGTGAAAAGCCAATTTATTAAAGCATGCACCTTTATTGAAAAAGCAAAGCAAGCAAACCTATACATCTGGCTTATGAAGCACAGACGAGCTCTCAGAGCTGTTTGTCACTCAGCTCTTTTATATTTATACATTTAACATACAGGCCATTCCTGTCTATATATCTATCATTTTTGGAAACTTCAGGCTACATTGCATAACATTATATTTAGACCTCTACTTCCTAGGGATAATGGTTTTAAAATACAGGGATTTGAACTTACAAAAATAAATTGGATTCCAAATACATTGTGGTCTTAGTAAAGGAAAGAGAAAGTCCTTTTAACTTGGTTCCCCCTTTCTGCTGATATTTCTTAGAGTTTTGAAGTAGTGTGAGTTTTTCTCAACCTAAACATCAAACATCTCTGGCTTAGTCACTTCATTTTTTTCTAGATTTCTTAAGGCCACTCAGAGTTCATCAAACAGACTTGGAGAAATAGCACATAAATGTCTATTTCATTTTTTTCCCCTTCTCTTCAAGGTATTTCCAAATTAGAGAAGAACATTATTCTTGCCCCATACTTTGAAAAAGAAAAAACGCACTTGTCTAACAAGGATATATTTTTCCATGTCTCTAATGTCCCAAATCTCATTAAGGCCTTCTGCACTTTTTGAGAAAAATAAAATAAAAATGATCCATAGCTTTTATTATGAAATTCTCAATATCACCGTTGAGAAAAGTATGCTCTCTTTAACAGTATTATATACAAGGAGTACTGGGCATTTACCGTAGTGGAGAATATCTTTGCATTTTCTTTGGTCACAAGTTATTAGGCTGAAGGGGCTTTGTCAAAATTTATATTTGCATTGTCTGCTAAATATGCAGGTAAATGAGTATGGCAGGCAGACTAATCACCTCATTAAATGTTCAAGACCTCATCCCTAAATTGTGTGAATATGCTATGTTACATGACAAAGCTGGGTTAAGGCAGCAGATAAAATCAAAGTTGCTAATCAACTGACTGTAAGATTGGAAAAATGTCCTTGTGACGACAAAAGACCTTCAGTGTGGAAGAGAGAGGCAGAGGAGTCAGTGTTAGTGTGATGTGTTCTATGAGACTCAACCAGCCATTTGCTGCTTTGAAGATGAGAGTAGGCCTCCAGGGAAGAAATGGAGGTGCCCCCCCAGAAGGGGGAAATCAAAACATTTCCCCTAGAGCTTCAGAAATGGAAGTCAGTCTTGCCAGTACTCTGATTTTTAGCTTTTGCAACTTAATTTTTAACCATTCAGACCCTTTTCAGAATTTTGACTTTTGGAACCATAAGATAATAGATTTGTGTTGTTTTAAGCCACTTTTTGTGGCAATCTGTTACAGCAGCAATAGGTAATTACTACAGTTTTCAAAGTCTACTGTTTATTTGGACAAGAAATCTGTGTTCTTTGTTTATGTTTTCTGCAGTTTCAATATATCCTCATTAAAATCTCCTGGGGTGGGGCAGGGACTGGGTGGAGGGGAGCAATGAGGGATGAAAGGAATGATCTGTAATACTCTCAGTAATAAAGGTGTTAAAAAATAAAATAAAATCTATAAGATGATTTGAAACTCCATTTTTTAACATCAGAATGCCTAAGAACTAGAGGATTTTTTTTTTTTTTTTACATTGTTGGCTCGATTCCATACATCACTTGAGTTAAGGTGAAAACATGATTGTTGTTGAAGCTCTGACTAAATCAGGTCTTCACTGTAATAGAATGACAAATATTATCACATTTTATTTTTGTTTGCCTATATGGTTGAAACCTTTGAGTCAGGAAATATAAATGTATTCATTTTTATAGAATAATCAAGTAGAGGTAGGAAACATGATAATTCTGTGGTGCACCCACAAACTAATACAGTGGCTATTTTGACTAAGCATTGCTATCTTTTGAGGAGAAGAAAAAACATTTTCCTGTTTCATCTAGGACTTGTAAAGATTTGACTTCTTATGTACTTTCATATTCCCTTTTCTACCATGCCCAATCCAAAATTCCTTTCTGCCTATTGAGTAGAGTGTTCTGTTTGGTTAGTTACCTCCCTAATCCAATTCTATGTGTCTTGCTATCTGTCATTAAAATAATACAGCTTCTGGTTTATGGTGACATTGGTATTGTAATCATTCTCATTTCATTATCTGAACTCAGTGTTAAGATTAAATGATTATTACTTCAATATAAAGCACATAGTTAAGCTGCAGGCAAAATCAAAGACAATTATAATGTTTCTGATTACAATGAACTTTGGTTGCACACATAAGTCACATCACTCAGATTAATGCAACAGTGGATGTTCCATTATTAGGAACTGCAAATCATGCTTGCCAATATCAGTGATTGAGGAAAACATAGTGATGGGTTACTTCCAAAAGTAGATAATCTATGCCTCATCAATCTAATACAATAAAAGTCTAACATGCTTAGTGTCTGGTCATCCAGTCATTCAACCAATCAGAGTAATATGCTAATTATATGCTCAAGTTATTCAACCGCTTGCTATGATGTGCACTGACCACCAGGGGGCAGATGCTCCAACCAGTAGGTTAGCCTGCTGCTGGGGTCTGGCCAATTGGGACTGAGTGAGATGGGCCTGACATGCCCTGGAGCTCTCCTGTGGTCCCTCTTGGACTGGCCAACCTTCTATGTCCTTCCCAGGCCCTGATCATACACTAGTGGGGTCACTCGGCCAGGCCTGTGCCCTCGCACAATCCAGGTACCCTCAGGGAATGTAGTAGAACAGGTTTCAGCCCAATCCTGCAGGCCAGCTGAGGTACCCCACTGGTGCATAAATTCGTGCACCAGGCCTCTAGTACGAAAATAAATAAGAGTGTTTTAGTTTTAGTTTTTTGGGCCATATGGGTTTTGTATTTTTCCCATAACCTTCTGTACCCATTGATGAAAATTGAGATGTTTTGCATCCTGAGGAAAGGTTTCTAGGATGTGATGTATGAATTTTAATGCTTAAACTTAAATAGTGCCAGGCAGACCTGAATTGTTTATTATCTTAAGACCAAATATAGCTTTTGATATAATTGGTACTCACATACCTAAAACATAATCTTATTTCCCATACATGCTTATGTTTTCTAACTTGGTGTATTGCACTAAATTTATCAAACCAAAAAGAAAGGAATCATCATATTTAGTATCCTTTTCTTAACCCCTTTTCTAGTAACTCAATAAGTCCTGACACTTTTTTTTTCATTTTATATGCCGAATATAGAATGTCTTCCAATGCTTACAAAAATTATAAGTACAAAAATGCACCTGGAAAAATCTATCTCCTTTCTAACTTGTCCCCAGGCTTCACAGTTTTCACCGAGGCTAAAGCGGTACTCATTAGTTTCATGTGCATGTTTATGGATGTAAATGCAATCACAGATACCATTTTTTATTGTCTCTTTCTGCAACAATCACTACAATTTGAAAAATAGAAGAATGAGTTACATATGGCAGTCTGAGGTCCTTAGCAATTGTGAAATGCATCAGGGTATATATTGTTTCCTGAGGGTAAAATGATAATCTTGAATTAAATCTTGGTTTTGCTCTTAGGATAAAGTTCACCAGTCTTTGTGCCCCATGGATATAGGCTGTATCCCTGGAAGGATCTTTTGTTTCTTTTATCCTCCTTAGTGATAATGAAAGCATTGGAAATTTGGAAGCTTAAAGGTCTTTTAGGCTTCTCATAGAGTTACAGTCTCTTGTAAACACATCTCTCACAAAACCATTTTCCCTCAATATGTCTGATTCTAGTCCAAAGCCACTTGACTTTCTTGGATATTCTATGCATACCGTTATATTTTTATGTTGACTGCAGTTAGTAGTGTCTTTAATTTAAATTATAATTTAATTTCCTCGTTTAATTATTTTGGCTGGTATCTCTAATATAGTGTGAAATAATACTTTTGTCTTGCTTCTGAGTTAGTTGCTAATGCTTCTAGTGTTGCCCCATTAAGCACAATGATGGCTTTAGGTCTAAAATTGATATAGCATATAGGAAATTGCCATCTAGTTTTATTTTACTGAATATTTTAATTCAAAATATTACTGAATTTTGACAATGGCTTTTTAGCACCTACAAAAAAAAATAAAATATTTTTTCTAAGATATATTAATATTATTATAAAAACATATTGATAGATATTCTAGTATTGAAAATTCTTAAATTCTTAAAAAAAACCTCACTTGGTTATAATGTATGATTATTTTTGTGTACACCTGGATTATTTAGCATTTTTGCTTTGATATTTATAAATAATGTTTATTTGAGTGTGTGTGTACAATCTTTGTGGACCAGGAAGTTTTCTTTTTTAATCTATAACTCTAGAGACATTTTAGAACATAGAAATTGTCCACTTTTTAAAGATTAATAAAAAATTTCCCTGTGAAACCATATGGGACTGATAATTTTGAAGGTATATAGTGATAACTTACTCTATTTCTTCAATGTAAATCTGCTTTTGGGTTTTCTATTTCCTCTGAAGTCAGTTTGTAAATTATATTTTCTTAAAAAATTACCTATTCTATCTAGATTTTCAAATTTATTTGCATAATATTTAGCAATATAGGCTATTATGGTTATTTTAAATTTATTATAACTGCAGTTATTTTTCTTTTCTCATTTATAATTATCTTTGTGATTTCTATTTTATTCCTTTTTAATCAATATTAATTAAGCTTACCAGAGATTTTTTTCATTTTGAATTTATTTGTTAATTCTATTGCGTTTTCAGTTTTCTTATCTTCCTTTCTATTTATTAATTTGTTCTTTTTTGCTTCAGTATCACTTGCCACTCCTTTTCCAACTCTGGAAGTAGATGCTTAATTTATTTTTGTTGACTTTTAATATATAAACTACTTAAGAATAATAATTACCTACTGAATAATGTGTTTAACTTTTAAGAACTACATTTTTCAGGAAGAATGGAGTTACATAGTTTATACAAACAAAAAGTATTTATACAGAGACAGAAAACAGCATGCATATTTTGCTGAAGCAAAGCATTTGAGTGCGGTACTAAATTGATCCAGATCAATTAAATATTACAGATTTAATAATGTGTATCTTGATATTGATTTTTTCTAGGCATATACGGTTTGTGGTGATGTATAATTATGTATGTAATTAACTTATGTGTGGAATTAACTTATGTATGTTCTGTGTATATATTAATCTCTAATTTGTCTTCAAATTAACTTTCTTGTTGATTTCTTTTTCTCCTTGGGATTTTGTTATAAAATAAGTGGGGAGAGTTAAATGACTACATAAATCTGTAATCCCCCTCTCTTTATAACCTTTAAATTTATTTTAAAATTTTAGACTTATAGTTTCAATGCTTTTGATTTATGAGGGGAAAGGCAAATATTGTATCCTAAGAGAATACTTTTTTTTTTTTTTTTTATAAAGTAGCAGTTCTCTGAGGGAATGAATAGCTATGCAACTCCTGGCAATAAAGAACTCTAAGAAGGAATGTATGGCAGGATTGAAAGGTGTGTGTGTATTTGTCTATGTGTGTGTGTGTAGAGCTGTTTGTATATCCTAGCAAATGGTTATATTTTTTCTGTTCCAGCAAAGTGACTACTATGAACTGAATTGTGTTCCCCTAAAATGCATACATTGAAGCTTTTACTAAATTTAAAGGTATTTGAAGGTGGGGCTTTGGGAAGATAATAAGGTTTAGATGAAGCCATGAGGGTGAGACCCTCATGGTGGAATTAGTGTCCTCATAAAAAGAGACACTAGAAACTTGCTTCTTTTCTCTCTCTCTTTTTTTTTGTCTATACCCAAATGCATCAAGGCAGTGGTCGGCAAACTCATTAGTCAGTAGAGCCAAATATCAACAGTACAATGACTGAAATTGCTTTTGAGAGCCAAATTTTTTAAACATAAACTTCTTCTAATGCCACTTCTTCAAAATAGACTCAGGCCATGTTATTTTGTGGAAGAGCACACTCAAGGGGCCAAAGAACTGCATGTGGCTCATGAGCCGCAGTTTGCCAACCATGACACCAAGGGAATGTTATATGAAGACACAGCAAGGATATGGTATTCTTCAAATCAAAAAGAGAGCTCTAACCAAACACAGGCCTGATTTCCAGCACTGTGAAGGATGTTCTTATTTAAGCCACTTAGTCTGGTATTTTGTATGGCAGCCTGAGCTGACTTAGGCAGTGTCATTCTCTTTCTTTTGTGGAAGCCTCTGCTAACTATTGTGTCTTTTCTCATTTAAAAATATTTTATATTATGGGTTTTTCAAAGTAGTAAACATTTATTTTTACCTAGTAGTTATTATAATGGGGAATTGGAAACAATTGGAAAACGAAGGTTTTTAAAATTTTTTTTAAAAGATACATATATATTTTCTAAATGCATGTGAAGCAGAATAGAGGTATAATAAAAATGTGATTTTATAATGTATATTGAAAGTATTTTAAATTCCTAATTCTGAAAGTATTACTTATTCTTAAGTAACTTCTTAGAAATTCATGATTCCTATATGAATACAGGTTGACAAAGTATAAAATGAGAACAGTATATTTCCACATATGCAAAATTACAGAGCTATTTTTTTTGTTAATCTTTACCAGAGGATATTTTTTTTCCATTGGTTTTTAGAGAAAATGTAAGGAAGGGAGAAAGAGAGGTAGAGAAACATTGATGTGAGAAACACATAGATTGGTTGTCTCCTGCACTCACCCCAACAGGGCCAGAGATTGAGCCTGTAACAGAGGTGCGTGCCCTTGACCAGAATTGAACCCTTCAGTCCACAGGCTGATGCTCCAATCACAGAGCCAAACTCATTAGGGCACAGCACTATTTTTAAAAATGTTTCTTATTTTTGAAAGTATTACAGATATCTCCTTTTGCCCCCATTGATCCCTTCCAGCACACACTCACTCATTCTCTATTGTTTTAAGATCAGAAATTAAGGTGTGCTTTAAAAAGCGGTGGGTTAGAATATGAATATCATTTTATTGAAGTGCTTGCTTTGGGATTCACTTACAAGTGTGATTTTTAATCTTCCTTTCAGCCCTGGCTCACTCAATAGTTATAACATTTTCATTAATAATGGGAGTTAAGGAAGCTTTTTATACATTATTTCTCACTACCACAATTTGTGAAAGGTTTTATTATTTTCATTATACAATAAAGAGATAGGGCCACAAGGACACATATTTAATACCTTAATCAATAAAGAAAAAAAAAGGAAAAAAAGATTATATAACTAGATTGTGACAAATCTAAGGTTTAAATTAAATCATGCCCTTAACCATTGAATTATTTTTTTCTTTTTCTTTATTTTTTTTATTTTTTTGAAATTTTTATTTAGGTATTATATGTGTACATACTTAACATTGCCCCCCTTCCACCCCACTTCCATACATGCCCTCACCCCTCAATGTTTTGCATCTGTTGGTTATTCCTATATGCATGGATATAAGTCCTTCGGTTGATCTCTTATCTCTCCCACCTCTCCCTAACCTTCCCGCTATAATTTGACAGTCTAACCCTAACCCTATTTTCTTTCTTTTTAATATATTTTTATTTATTTCAGAGAAGATATAGGGAGAGAGAGATAGGAACATCAATGATGAGAGAGAATCGTTGATTGGTTGCATCTGCAACCTGGGCATGTGCCCTGACTGGGAATTAAATTGTGGCCTCCCAGTTAAAAGGTCAACTCACTGAGCCACCCTGGCTGGGCAGAATTAATATTTTTTCAGAATCTAGCTAAGGAGGGCCTCTATTAGATAAAAAAATCTGCTCAAGTTAAAATCCAAAATGTGTTTGTATTTTTCTACTAACGACCACTTTGATACCTTTCAGTGAAATACCAAATATAATCTTTAATTAAAACCTTTTTGAGTGTTTCTACTTTGCTTATGTCCTGAATACATGCATTCATCCGATTCTACCAAAATGTTTAATAGAACAATACACATGGTAGGCTCTTGAGAGAAACAGGACACATTTCCTATTTCTAATGACTGCCAGAAATTATTTCCTTATCAAACTTATTTTATAAAATGATAAATTGAATAGTTCATCCATAGCTTCAATAATTCTTAAGGAATTTCATCAGACATTTTACCTAATATATAATAGAATTTCTAATCAAAGTATCTGCTTTCCCATCGTTATTTTTAATGCCTACAATTCCACTTACTGATGTGTTCCCAAATATACATCTGCATGGCCTACTCTCTATTGTCACAATTTCCAGGAAGTGACTTTTTCATAGCTCCATTGTGTAGGCAGAGATTTTAAGCCTCTGGCCTGTTGTGTTTATTGATCTATTTCTTAATTCCATATCCGGCAATCCTGAATGGTCTGGGAGGGAAGAAACTCGGATTGCATCAGTGGGAGATTGAAGTAGCCAGGCATGGAGAGGCTCCACTAAGAATTTCAGCCTCGTCTGTGTTACACAGAATGATTGACAAGCACCCCAGTGAGACTTTTAAACACGCATTACGGCTTCCTCAATCTAAAATATGAATGTTTCCTTAAAGAATCATTTTGGTATGTGCCTAAGGTTGTTTTCCCCTTTATTTTGAACAGGATGCAAAATCGTCTAAGTCCAAATGACGTGATTAGCCAAGCAGCACCCAGTATTGTTCAGTTGTTGCTCTCAAAGAAGCTTTTTTTCCCCCTCCTATTTCACAGCTCTACTTAGGATCTAGGCTTCTGCTGTGTGTTCTGTGCCAGACAACATGCAGCTCCTTTGGTGTCACCTCTGCTCCATCTCCTGGAGTAATGATTTTGATGACGACGTACCCTCTTTAGCAAAATCGCTATTTCTATAATGGCTTTTAAAGCAAGATTGTCCTAAGCATGGTGCCAGAGAGCATTAAAGTTACTTAGTTAAATGGAGAAGCCTCTGAGCAGAATTAAGAGAAAACCATTAAATGAGCCCTATCAGCGGTGCTCGCATACGTGCAGCCAGCACGGCCTCTGTCATGGGGAGACAGAGCACAGCTTTGCATGAGGGAGGAGCTGGTGCAAGAGGGCAGGTGGGTTTTGGAATGAAGCTCCGATTGCTGAGCTCACAGACACAGGGAGTTATTTGTTCTCAGACATGCCGTGACCTCTCATCTCTCTTTGCCTTTGTCCCTGCTCTTCTCTCTTCTCAGAGCCCCATTTCCAACCTTGCTTACTTAGAAATGTCTAGCTCTTATTTTTCAAGTACCTATTTTTCAGTTCACGGTATGTGTTTCCTGATACTCCTAGCTAAAAAAAAAAAAAAAAAAAAAAAAAAAAGAAGCTCTCACCTGTGTCCCTATGGTACCTCCAATGAATTTCTGTTTTAACATTTTTCCCTCCACAAAATAATTATCTCTGTGCATACCCGTCTTTCTTCCTTAAACTCTGGACTCCTGTAAGATGACAGAATGTTATCTTTATTATTATTACTTAAGATCAACTGCTTTTGCTAAGGAGGGGAAGTCCGAATACTTGGAGACCAATTTGCTTGCAAAGTGCTTAGATTTAAACACTCAAGTCCAGGAAGTTAAGGCAAAACACCTTTGTTCGGCATAAAAATACCTGCAAGGTTTGGGGTAGGTGGTGGCAGGGAGACCACATGTAGGGATGCCATTGCTGGAACAGCTGATGAGCAAGGCCTGGACTTAATGGATACGGGGGTCCTGGTGAAGAGCACTCTGGCTGGATGCTTAGGGAGAGAAGCTTTGGTACATAGACATATGTAGGACTCTCTTTCATGTCCTGTGTGGAAAGGGTTCCAATTCAGGGTCCAGGTCCTGGAGAAGGGCCGCACACAAATGTAAAGAGACTTGAAGAAATTCAATTTGGTGATATGGGGGGCCAGGTGGTAGTCCAACTCTAATGGGAGAACTACTCCCTGCTATGGCCCTGCCATCCCCTTTTATTGAGGCTTTGGGAAAAACATGTTAGGCAAGAAAAACAGAAATTTACATGTAACCCTTAGGCAGGAAATAATAGAAACTTACATGGGACAAACAAGGTGGAGGCTGCTTCAGCTAACAATGTCTCATCTAAAGGGTGAGTGATTAGAGCAATTAAGATTGTTGACCAGCCTTTATGGCTTTCTGGCAACATCTCTCTTTTAGTGAAACTGGTTTGTTTCCGGTAGACATGCCTTGCCAGCATTTTGGAAGTGGTAGTCTATGCCCTGTGAGATGTTTACATTCTTCTCTGACTTTTATACAAAATATTTACTCTCTGTTGTTCACCAGTGGTTTTGCTGCTAGAGGATATTTTGAAGAAACAAAGAGTGATGCTATCATTTTTCTCTCAAGGTTGGCCTGCGGTGAAAGCAGGGAACTCATCTGGGCATAGACATGTTAGTCTGCTTCTAGTGAAAGCCTGGGTTGTAGCAGTAGGAACATATCATGGTCCTCAGTGGTAGAATTGATAAAAGGATGCATGATGAATTCTTGGCAAAATGCAGGAGGAGCCAGGAAAGTAATTGACTCGAAGTTTTTATTTTCAGAAATTGAAACTTTTAAAAAGTAGCAAAGGAGGACAAAGGCACACAGTAGCCTGAAGAGTTACCACGATTGCTCTTTGCAGCTGCAGAAAGCAGAGGTCTGCAGGTTGGAATTAAGGGTGCCAGCCACTTGCCTTAAGATCTCAACAACTCACAGTAGGGACCAGCAGGGGCCTCCTGTCCTATCTTCCTTCAGTTCTCAAAAAAACAAAACCGCTGAAACCGGTTTGGCTCAGTGGATAGTGTCAGCCTGCGGACTGAAAGGTCCCAGGTTCGATTCTGGCCAAGGCCATGTACATTGTTTGCGGGCACATCCCCAGTAGGAGGTGTGCAAGAGGCAGCTGGTTCATATTTCTCTCTCATTGATGTTTCTAGCTCTTTATCCCTCTCCCTTTCTTTCTGTAAAAAATCAATAAAATATATTTTTTAAAAGAAAAGAAAAAGAAAACCTGTCTAACCTGGCATGGTTCTGTCTTTGAGCATTGACCTATGAACCAAGAGGTCACAGTTCGATTCCAGGTCAGGGAACATGTCCAGGTTGCAGGCTCAATTCCCATTGGGGAGCATGCAGGAGGTAGCCAATCAATAATTATCTCTCATCATTTATTTCTCTCTCTCTCTCTCTCTCTCTCTCTCTCTCTCTCTCTCTCTCTCTAACTCTCTGAAATCAATAAAAAGTATATTTTAAAAAATAAGGGAAAACCACACTGTCCCAGTTCCACATTACAGAATCTTTTCTTTCCTTTTGGTTGAAATACAAATATCCCTAGGGTATATATAATGTATTTTATCTTTCCATGGAGGCAGCATGGTTTAATGAAAGACGATGAAAATCATATGTTTGAATTCTTGTGCTAACACTTTTTCATCTTTACTAATTGCTTTCAGAGTAATTAATGGAATAATAACATATGAAACTGAAACAGAGCTAGGCATATAATAGGTGTTCAATTATATTCCTCTCTCCTCCCCCATCTTTCATCCATACCCTTGAAATAAAAAATATTTCATCAGAAATATCCAAGGTAAATATTGGCAATATAGATGAAGTGCACGTAGTAAGAGGACCTGAGGGTAGCATCCTTGGACATAGAATGAGTACCCCAAAAAAGGGAGCCTCAGACTCAAAAGACAACCCCCCCCTTTTGAATTTAGTCTAATGCTTGCCTTTGGGGTGGCCTTTTGCCTTGTAATTAGTTGCTTGTAGTAGAAGGAACCTATCCAGAAATAGTTCCTGCTCACCTAGTCCCTGCCTGAACTATGGAGATGGCTACATGGTTTTAATGTTTGGGTCCTCCTAAAATTCATGTGTAGATATTCTAACCCCCAAGGTGATGGTTTATGGAGGTGGGGCCCATGCGTGTTGACTGCATCAAGAGGACTTGGATTAGTGCCCTAAATGGCGAGATCCCGAAGAGCTAGGTCACTGTTTATTCCACGTGAAAGAACAGAGAAAAGTGCTGTCTGGGAACCAGAAAGAAACCAGACACTGACTCTGCCAGTGCCTTGATCTTGTAGTTCCCAGCCTCTAGAACTGTGAGAAACTTCTGTTGCCATCTAATCTGTGGTATTTTATTATAACAACCTGAAACGGCTTAAGGCAGAGCTGTTTCCAGAGTGTTGAATGGCTTAATGGCCTTGACATATAGATGATCATACAGACCATCTAGGACAAGCCTAACAACTTATTCTCATTTAGATCATGAAAAAGCAGATACTTTTTCATATTGTTGGATCACATAGATTAAAGAAAAAAATTTGAACATTCTGCAATGAGATTAATTATTTGTTTCTTACTAGGCCCTGCATAAACTCTTTTCTTTATCTATAAAATGCTTATTTCTATAATTCATAACAGATTTTAGAAAAACATGTGCGTGAAAATAATTATGCCCAGCAAGCATTCTATGTAGTTATGTTGGAAGTAGTTTCATCCACATTTTTTTTTCTTTTGTCAGTAGAAAACGGAAGATTGTTTCTCAAGATATTCAGAATTAACTAGAAAATCTGTTTTTCTTTTATACTACCAAAATTATTTGTGTATTTGGCAGCTGGGATTAATCTGTTTTATTTTATAATGGCTACAATTCAAGGCTCTGGTTTTAATTTGTATTCAGTTGGTTTATCGGGAATGATTCATATGTTTAAAATGTATCTGTTTTTAGATAAGGAATAAAAAGATCATTTTTTTCCTTTTAACAATTTGCATGGAAGATCCAGATGCAAATTCATTTGCATGTGCAAGTCTTGCCATGCTTTTTAGGAGATGAAATTCTCATTTTCCACCCAGATTGATTTGAACATGGTTTGTTGCCTTTTTAATTGGTAAAGATATAATTATTGATATAAAGATGCTGGTGTTTCCTGTTTAATGGTTTTTGTTAACTTTTGAAAAAGAGGAGTATATAGAAGATAGAAGCAGGAATTGTACGTATTGCACACTTTGATAGCTTAGAGGTTCATTGAGGATTACTTTTCAATTAAAGTACATTTTTATCATCAATGAACAGATGTTGTAGAAGTTTAGAAATAGGGCCAGACTAAATCTGGTAACTTTTTTTCTTCTATACACTCAATAACTTTTATTTGACTAACGCTTTATGGTCTCCAAAACATTTCAAGTGCATCTTAGATCTCCAATTCCCTATTACAGTAGAGAGAGTGGGAAATAATTTCCTGCCCAATTTACACTCAAAGAATCTGATTCTCTGAAGAGTGAAGCTGCAGGGAAAAATGGAAGGGCTGCAATTGGTCCTTCTCATCCTGATGTCTCAGGACACCCCCATGTTGGTGAAGCCTAGGCCTAGCACCATATGGCCAGTGAGTTCCCAAAGAGGCCTTCCCACCCAGGAGCTGCACTACGGATTCTGCAGTGAAATATAAAGAGGTGGTTGCACTTTCTAACCTACTGGGAAATACACTGGCTAGCTTCACTGTCAGAGAGAAATCATTCACTCATTCAGGATAGGGATTGTGGGCGACACAGATAAGTGATCCCCAGTTTTAGTGTGATTCTTGATTCTTTTTATTTACTTATTCACTATTAGTGGAGAATTTAATTACTCAGTTGTATATAGCATCACCAAGAGAGTCTACGAGACATTGTCAGGAGAGAGCTGCATGTTTAACATGTGGACAGGCCCTGGGTGGTCTCTGCCAGGTGCTTGCTGTTCTTATTGCAGCTTCATGGGTGTGCAGGTTAACTTCAGAATGCAGCCAGTTAGAGTGGATTTTGGGGTACAACTCAAAAGTGGCTTTCATTCCTGTTTGAGAAGAAATTCTCTCTTGTCATAGTTAGTTGATTTGAATTCTATTGTTTTTTATTTTTTTTAAATGTATTTTAATTTGTGTGTGTGTGTTTTTTTTTAATGATCATTTAATTCTAATAAACAGAGGTCAAAGAGAAAAGAAATGATTTTGGGGGGGGAAAGTGTAGCATGTAATCTCGTATTTAGTAATGAATCCCTTAAAGCTGATACAGTACCCAAGGGTCCTTCATAGGCCCTTTAAATATAATCTGGCCTTTCTAATCTCAGATCCATAATTCTTTCCACAATAGTGTGCACTGCAGTCTGACACTTAGTCTCACATGTTAGAATGTCTTATATCCCTTCTGCCTAAAGGAAATAATTGTTCTAAGAGAATGGTGCTGTATGAGAATTCACTTTCAAGAGGTTTGCCATATCTACCTAATAATGATAACTGAATTTGATTATTCTGATTGGAAAAATTTAATGGGGTCCCTGTTTATGATTATTTTATCAAAGCTCTTTGATATTTTTACTTTGATGGTAGTTGGAAAAACTAACACACCTGCAAGTTTTAATTGCAACCAAAAGGCAGTAGGCTCCAATTTTAAAATAAGTCTTCTTAAATGTTCAGTAAAATATATTTTTAATGTCTTTTGTAGTAGAAATACAGCAAATGAATACTTACTACATGATATGTAAAGTGGGTTATAATGTTCTAGAAACAGCAATTCAATGGAAAAAATAGATTGTGTGTGAATGGTTATATTTATTATGATTTATATAACAGAGAATATAAATCATTTAAAAATTCAATTGTATTTGAATTTTCTGTTCTATGTTACTCTTTCTAGGTAAACATTATGTTTCCTGTTTTGGAAAGTTTCATATCACCATGTCTGTGTGTTCAATGTTATACATTCCAAATGTATAGATACATATATGTGTTTTTAAACCCCTATTGAATTTTTCTGCTTTTCAAATGAAAGAAAATAATGTATCTGGGGAAGTAGTCTTTCTATGAACACATCTTTTAATTAATTTGGGACCTCTTCAAAGATACTTGTTGAGTAATTTAAAATGACTTTGATGTTATTTTGTTACATAAAAAGCATTTTTTATTTAAAAGTTTGAGATTTAACACATAGTAGTTTGGAAATAAATGATCTGAAATGATATTGAAAAATATAATCTACTGATACATATTTTTTAAAGAAGAAGTTTTGTGCTTCTGTATGTTGTGAAAATGTATCCTTGTGCCCCCTCCCCTATTTTGTGGGAGATGGGAAATGAAGGAGAGGGTTATAAATTGGGAAGACAGAGGATAAGAGTGACAAATTGAAACAAATTTTAAATCTACTACTTGAATATAAACTGCCTTGCCAAAAGACATTAGGAGTTAAGTCATATTTTTCTTTTTCTAAAAAGAAAAAAATTTGTCCAATATTTAGCTGCTGACAGAGGTCATTATTATGTGTTTGTAGTAATATTACTGGGATAGTCTTTTTTTTATTTTATTCAAATCTTAAAATGACTATTCTGTTTTCTGTAATTTCATGGACAGATTATTGGCATTTGTCTTATCTAGATGATCTGACATAGTACAGTTTAAGCTTTTGATATTTGGCAAAATAAGACATTTGGCTTATGATATATATACCTGTAGATCACAATTGAAATATATTTTAAGATCTTTACATTACATCAAAGAGCATATCACAGTCACTAATTTATTTATGCTCTATTTATTTATGGTTGTAAACAAGGCATGATATGGCTGAGAATCAATTTGTCTTCCTGACCTTTTCAGCCAAATTTCTAAAGTGTGGCATGAAGTACACTTGAAATAAACATCACTTACATGTGCAAATCGGATAATTGCTCACACAGCTACCTACCAATTAGTCTCTTATTAATGCAATTAGTTAGATTACCACTAATTTGGGGTAAGGAAAAAAATATGTCAGTTCAAAGTGAGGACAGCCTGCAATCTTGCTTAGTCGTTAGTTCTACTTAGGATAAGAAATTCTTATTCTTTGGCAAATATTGGAGTTTGAGCATAATTTTAGGCATGGAGGGGGTCATACACAAAAAAATATGGTCATTTGTTATGGCTACACATAGCAGTATTCATGCCCCAAATCTTGGAAGAAAGATTGCTTTGAGGAAATATGGGTCATTTTTACGCTGCCTCTCCCTCCTCCATTTAATTTATTTATTTGTGTTTATTTGTTGTTACTTTCCTCTATTGATAGGTGGTTACACATCAAATAGTAAGATGTTGAAAGTGTACATTGATGATTTGATTTACATTGTGAAATTTCCACATCCTTTAATTAATACATTCATTCATTCATTTATTCTGGTAAAAACATTAATGTTCTGTTCTCTTAGCAAAAGTCAATTATGTAATATGGTGTTGTCAACCATATTTTAATTAGATCCTCAGAATTTATTCATCTCATAGCTGAAAGTTTGTACTCTTTTATCAACCTCACTGTTTCCTTAATACCCAGCCACTGGCGACCACTTTTCTACTCTCTGTTTCTGAGTTGAACTCTGTCATTTTTTTAGATTCCACATATAACGGATCCCATGAGGTATACTATATGTCTTGCTGTGTTTGGAATTATGCCCTCCAGTTTCATCCGTGTTGTCTAAAATGGCAGGATTTCCTTCTTTCTCGTAGCTGCCTAGGGTTTCATTGTGAAAATATATATCTCTCACATCTTCTTTATCCGTTCACCTGATGAACTTAGGTTGTTTCCATATCTTGACTTTTTATGTAAGGCTGCAAGAAACATGGAAGTGCAAATACTCTTTCATATATTTCTTTGTATATATATCTAATAAGTGGAATTGATGGATCATATTACTTTCCATGGTGGCTGCACCAATTTACTTCCATGAATAGTACACAAAGGTACCCTTTTATCCACAGCCTCACCAATACCTGGTATTGGTTGTCTTTTTTATGAGCAATGAGAGGCCCAGTGCATGAAATTCAGGCACTGGTAGGGTACCTAGCAGCTGCCAGCTGTTGGCCAGGGCCTCCCTCCCTTCCCCTGGCTGACCCCACCCCCTGGGTGAACTCCCAGACAACTCCCAGTCAAGGGGACAATTTGAATACTATGTTTTTAGTATATAGGATATTAACAGGTGGGACCTAATAACTCATTGCGATTCTAATTCACATCTCCCTGATGATTAGTGATATTGAACACCTTTTCATGTTCCTGTCGGCCATTTGAACATCTCCTTAGTAAAATGTCTCCTCAGTTTCTCTGAACAGTTTTTAAACGCATTGTTTGTTTTTGGTATGGAGTTGTATGACTTATTTTTATGTACTGTATATTAACCGCTTGTCAGATATAAGACTTGCAATTATTTTATCTATCCCATTCTGTAAGTTGCTTTTTCATTTTGCTGATTATTTCTTTTGCTATGCAAAAGCTTCTTAGTTTGATATAATCCCATTTGTTTGTTTGTTTGTTTATTTATTTATATTGCCTTTGCTTTTTTTGTTTCAAATTTAAAATATATATATATATAGATATTGCCAAGACCCATGTCAAGACATTGACCTCCCATGTTTTCTTCTAGGGATCATGGGTTTTGTGTAGATTTGTGTTTAAAATTCTTTAAATCTTTGGTAGAATTGACCAGTGAAAACATTTGGTTTTGGACTTTGTTGAGAGGTTTCTTATTACTGTGAAGTTAGATTGCTTATGTGAGTTATTTCTTTGATTTTAATGTATCTGTTTATTGCTATGACTTTCCCCTCTTGGAAATGCTTCTGCTGCATATCTTAAGTTTTTGTATGTTGTATTTCCACTTTCATTGTCTTCAGATAGTTTTCTTTCTCTTTTGGGTTCCTCTTTGAGCCATTGGTTGTTCAGTGGCATGTCATTTAAACAGTACATTTTCTGAATTTTCTAATAATTGATTTCTAGTTTCATAACACTGTGGTTAGCGAAACTGCTTGATATTATTTCAATCTTCTTAAATTTATTAAGGCTTGATTTGTGGCCTTACATATGATAGATCCTAGAAAATGTTCCATGTACCTTTGAGAAGAATATGAATTCTCCCACTTTTGTATGGGGTGCTCTGAATATATATCTGTTAAGTGCATCTGGTCTAATATGTCATTTAAGTCCAAAGTTTCTTTACTGATATTCTGTTTGGATTATCTATCCAGTGTTGAAAATGGGGTACTAAAATGTCTTTCTATTTCTATTTTGTTGTCTGTTTCTCCCTCCAGATCTATTAGTATTTGCTTTACATATGTGTTCCTATATTAGATACATAAACATTTTAAAATATTATAACATTTGTTTGATTGGCCCCTTCTCTTATTTTCTACATTCTTTGTTCTATATTACAGTCCTTGGCTTAATGTCTCTTTTGTACGAAATAAATACAGCTGTTCTAACTTTCTTCTGGTTTCCATTTCCCAGGGATATATGTTCCGATTCCTTCACTTTCAGTATAGATGGGTCTTTACATGTATAACAAGTATCTTGTAGATAGAACATTGTTGGGTGTTTTCTTATTAATTTAGTCACAGTGTCTTTTAATTGGATAATGTAGTCTATTTACAAAGTAATCATTGTTAGGTATTGACTTACTATTGCCATTTTAGTAAATGATTTTGACTTTTATAATTCCTTTGTTTCTTTCTTCTTCTCTTACTGTTTTCTTTAGTGATTTGATGATTTTCTGTAGTGGTATGTTTAGATCCCTTTCTCTTTTCTTTTGTGTATCTATTATTTATTTTTGTTTGTAGTTATCATGAGGTTTACATAAAACATCTTATATAACAGTCTATTTTAAACTTATCCCTATAACATTTCTGGTAAGGACATTGTAGTGGTGATAGATTCTTTTAGCTTTTGCTTGTCTGGAAAATGCTTTATATCTCCTTCAATTATGGGTAGTTTTGCTAGTAGAGTATGCTTGTTTGGCATTTTATTTTACTTTAAGCACTTTGAATATATAATGCCACACTCTTCTGAAGTATGCTGGAATGCCTGTAGATAGTCTGGTGGGGGCTCCCTTGTAAGGAACAAGTTGTTTTTTATTTGCTGTGTTTAAGAGTCTCTCATTGTCTTTAACTACTGACAGTTTATAATGTGTCTTGGTGAGTATCCACTTGCATTCTTTTTCTTTTCTTTTCTTTTTTTTTTTTGAACTCTCTGAGCTTCCTGAATCTAGATGCCTGTTTATTCTCTCATGTTAGAGAAGTTTTTAAATCATTATTACTTTGAATAAACTTTCTACCCTTTACTTCCTCTTTTCTCTCTTTCTTTTTTTTTTTTTTTTGAACCTTTATAATGTCATTATTGATCCACCTGATGGTATCCCATAAGTCCCATTAGCTATCTATCTTTACTATTTTTCTTTCTCCCGCCCCCCCCTTTGATTGGATGAATTCCACTGCCCTGCTTTGAGTCCTTTAGTTCTTTCTTCTATTTGATCTAGTCTGTTGATAAACCCATCTACTGAATTTTTTAGTTCAGTTATTACATTCTTCAGCTCTGTGATATCTGTTTGGCACTTTCTTATATTTATTTTTTCTTTGTTGTTTATTGAAATTTTCACTTCGTTCATGTATTGTTTTCCTGACCTAAGTGAGCATTTTTTAATGACCATTATTTTGAACTCTTTAGCAGGTAAATCACAATCTCCATTTCTTTAACTTCTGTTTCTGTCTTTTTATTTTGTTCTTTTATTTTATTTTGTTTGAAACATGTTACTTGGTTCTTCATTTTTCTCGACTATGATTTCTGTGCATTAGATAAAGCGACTTCTCATAGTTTCAATGGAGTAATTTCATTTAGAAGGTGAATATTATTGTTCATCCCAGCCCTAGCTCTTGATTGTCCCTAAAACCTTTGTGATTGTCCAAACCACCTTCTTTATTCCTAGTGTTTCCCAGTAGGTGAGGGTTTGTCAATATATATTTTGATATGGGCATTTTCTTATTTGTCCAATTTCTTTCTGGACTTTTTTCAGATGGAATTGCTTCATGTATAGCTGTAGATTAGGTGTGTCAATGGGAGGAGATGAATTCAGGAGCCTTCTATGTTGCCCTCTTGGATCAGAATTTTATACTTTGCCTCAGAAGTTCTCAATAGTTTATAGCCAGTTTCTAACTATGAAGCTTCATAAAATATAAAACTACACGTTCTAACAAGCCCTATGACCCAACTGTGCTTTTATACTGCCTCTTAATTTTTAATAAAAATTACATAAAACTTTGTTTCTTATTTCTTATCTTTAAAAGAAAGACTCACAAAGAAATTATTAAGAAATAACAGGCCAACTAAAGCATATAGTTATCATAATGGTAACTGTCATTTACTGACCTGATTACTGAGTCCTAGATACTTCACTAAGTAATTAGGATGTGTTATCTCATTATCATGATCTCTACAACCCTTTGAAAATATACTGCTTTGTTTCCATTTTATAGGTTATAAGCTTATAGTTTACCTAATTTGCCTAAGATCACGCAGTAGTAGAAATCAGATTTAACTTAAGGTTAGCTAACTCCTGAACTCAAGTATTTTTAACAAATACCCTCTACTATGTCACCTTTTAAACTAGAACTTAACATGAAAGAGCTGAATTCATTAAATATTAGGTGAGTAAAAGGAGGAACAAAAGAAACTTATAGAAATTTTTGAATTTCAAATTGTTCTCAGTTAGAATTAGGGCCATCCAATTGCTAGATATTGCCATGAAAGCCATCCTGTTGGCAGTCTTGCAGCATCATTCTGTAACATACTAAAGCTTATTTAAAAATCAGATTGGCCTAAACTGGTTTGGCTCATGCCTAAACCGTTTTTGGCTCAGTGGTAGAGCGTCAGACTGCGGACTGAAGGGTCCCGGGTTCGATTCCGGTCAGGGGCATGTATGTTGATTGTGGGCACATCCCCAGAAGGGGGTGTGCAGGAGGCAGCTGGTAGGTGTTTCTCTCTCATCGACATTTCTGGCTCTCTATCTCTCTCCCTTCCTCTCTGTAAAAAATCAATAAAATATATTTTTTAAAAATCAGATTGATGTATGATGCTCATTAGAGAACAAATGAAGTAACTTCCAAATTTGCAATAATAATTCCATTAATAGAAAAATATCTGCTGAATGTTATAGCTTTAAAAAACCATTAATAATTTTAAAACATTTTTAATTATTGAGCTGTATTATTTTAATATAGAATTTATAATAAATATGTACTATTTACAGTGTAAGAGTTGAGACTCTGTCATGTAAGAGGGAAGATTACAACTAATGGCTGTGAATAAAGAAATATAGGCACAATTTCAGGAGAAATTACACAATATACAGTTACTTTGTACCTAAATGTGTTTCCAATTTTTAATGTACAATATTTGATTCTGTTATCGATAGTGCAGTAAAACATTGGCTTAACCTCATTTTATTATCTTAAATGTTCTACATTAATTTATAAATTGGACTTTAATTTGAAAATATACTATGAATTTAAACTTCCAATTCTGTCCAGAGGAATATGTGAATATAATAATTAATGTAATGAAACCTTAGGATTTTGTGCACTAAAGCAAATTATTAGAAAAAAATTAAGTGACATTTATCACAAGCTCATTCTTTGTACAGAGAAAGTTAATGAATTTGCAATATTAAGTGTTAATGGGATAAAAAATGAAATCTACCTATGAAAATGGTTAAGTTGATGAAAATTGTAAGGTGAAAAATAATTTGAAATTGGATTTTTTTTTTAAATATATTTTTATTGATTTCAGAGACAGATGGAGAGAGAGAAAGAGAGAGAGAGAGAGAGAGAGAGAGAGAGAGAGAGAGAGAGAGAGAGAAAGAGAGAGAGAATCATCAATAATGAGAGAGAATAATTGATTGGCTGCCTCCTGTGCTGGGGATTGAGCCTGCAACTGGGACACATTCCCTAACTGGGAATTGAGCTGTGACCTCCTGGTTCATAGGTTTACGCTCAACTACTGTGCCATACTAACCAGCCTGAAATTTGAAGGCCTATACATCAGTTTTCTTATTTTCCCTTAAGGTTGGAACACACACACACACACACACACACACACACACACACACACACACACAAAGATTAAAGTCCCGAACTGTTTTAGAGCCATAACATTTCAGAGATTATTGTGACTGAAGTTAATCAACTTGTGCTCTCTCCTGATTTTAAATTAGAGTCTTAGAAAGAGAAAATAGAATAATAGAGTTTTCAAATAATAAGAAGAAACCTAGAAAACCACAAAATATTACCTATTCTTTGTGATCCAGAGTGATTGAAAATTTCCCAGGAGCACAAAGATAATTGTCACCAGAGCCAGGGTTATCCACTGATCCCCTTCTTTCTATTATCTACTATTTTTAACAAAGTTTTTTTATTAAACATCATTATTCACTTACTGGCTGAGTTCTAAATAGAATTCCCAAATGTTAATTATTGTGATTATATGTACCATAGTTTATAATCTTTTGGTTTAATTCACAGATTTAATCTAGGCAACTTTTGTGTACCATATGTGCAATTCTATTTCTTGAGACTTAGAAATAGGAAACAAATAAAAACACGTATAATACTATTAGGTCAAGGTATATGGTTAGTTCTAAGGACAAATTTGCAAAAACTTTGATCATTAAAAAAATGAGTCACCAGTAACTTTTGGGATACATAAGGATAAAGGCTATGTACTCTGGCGGTGGTCCAGGAATGGAGAGATGGAGAAAAATAAGTGATTAAAGAGCTAGAAGTAGATGTGGTAATCTTTCCACAGTGTGAGTCTTGTAACTGGGAGCAATCAAGGGAAACTTATTTGTATGCTAAAGGATAACCTGAAGCAAATGTAGACCAAAAATTTTATGGAGATTTTGGAAGTTATACTTATAAAATTACTTCCTACCTGCCTTTGTTTCTTTTCTGCTTCTGTGACAGCATGAAAATAACACAAAGAGGTATTAAATGGCCAGGAAAATAAAAGTAAATCAAGTGGTTTAACTTGAACTGGATACACATGCACCCATGCACGCACATGTGAACACACACACACACACACACACAGCTTGTCAATTCAAATTCCATACATTAAATATATTATGTACTATACTAAATAGAAATGTTATTTAATAGTATCACATATTTTTGTGAATACTTAGACTTACAGTATTATCTAAAGAACAGGTTTTATTACTAGCATGGAGAGTGTGGAAGTTTATCTTTTTTTTTTTTCTTTATTGATTAAGGTATTACATATATGTCCTTATCCTCCCATTGTCACCCTCCACTCTTGCCTTCAAGCCCCTGGTGTATGTGTCCTTTGGTTAGGCTTGTATGCAAGTCCTTTGGTTGATCTCTCCCCCTAAACCCCACCCTCCCCTACCTTCCCCCTGAGGTTTGACAATCTGATTGATGCTTCTCTGTCTCTGGATCTGTTTTTGTTTATCAGTTTGTGATGTTCATTTTATTCCACAAATGAGTGAGATCGTGTGATATTTATCTTTCTATGACTGGCTTATTTCGCTTAGCATAATGCTCTCCAGTTCCATCCATGCTGTTGCAAATGGTAAGAATTCCTTCTTTTTTATAGCAGTATAGTATTCCATCTTGTGTATGTACCATAGTTTTCTAATCCACTCATCTGCTGATGGGCACTTTGGCTGTTTCCAAATCTTAGATATGGTGAAGTGTGCTGCTATGAGCATAGGGGTGCATATATCCTTTTTAATGGGTATTTCTAGTTTATTGGGATATATTCCTAGAAGTGGGATCACTGGATCAAATGGGAGTTCCATTTTCAGTTTTTTGAGGAAATTCCATTCTCTTCTCCACAGTGGCTGCACTAGTCTGTATTCCCACCAGCAGTGAAGGAGGGTTTCTTCACATCCTCTCTAGCACTTGCCCTTTGTCGATTTGTTGATGATAGCCATTCTGACAGGTGTGAAATGGTATTGCATTGTTATTTTGATTTGCGTGTCTCAGATGATTAGTGTCTTTGAGCATGTTTTCATATGTCTTTTGGCCTTCCTTATGTCCTCTTTTGAAAGTATATATTTAGATCCATTGCCCATTTTTTTTTATTGGTTTACTTTCCTTTGTTAACTTGTATGAGCTCCCTGTAAATGTTGGAGATTAAACCTTTATCAGAGATAACATTGGCAAATATGTTCTCCCATGCAGTGGGGTTTCGTATTGTTTTGTGGATGGTTTCTTTGCTGTGCAGAAGCTTTTTATTTTGATGTAGTCCCATTTGTTTATTTTTTCTTTAGTTTCCATTGTCCTAGGAGCTGTATCAGTGAAGATATTGTTTTGGCATATGTCTTAGATTTTCCTGCCTATGGGTTCCTCTAATATTTTTATGGTTTCCCATTATCTTTTGCCATTAAATAATAGTGTGTGTTTTCTTAATATCACATTCTTCTCCCTCACTGTTTTCACCTCCCTGTACTTTGTTATATTAAAAGGTAGACAGTTTCCTGTGGCTTTGAAAATTTCATAAACTTAGAGGTGTTGTTTTTGTTTTTTTTAAATTATTATTATAGGACCAAAAGGGGTGGGTAGGCAGTGAATGCCAGTCATATGTATGTATGTATGTTTGTGTATGTATATTTAAATATATATATATATATATATATATATATATATATATATATATATATATTTAAATAAATTGACAACAATGTTGTTTGAGGTGAATATTCTTGTGGGTGAATTCTTATTTATTTTTGAATGTAAGATACGGGACAGTTTTGCAGATGGCATAGGTTTTTACGTTATTCAGAAGAATGCCATTTTTGACAAAATAACAAGAAAAATTGTTTCTATTATTTTCTGTCACTTGAGTTTTCACACCACACAAGACCTGCCTGCCAAAATGAATGTGATATCCTCACCTATCCGTGTGACAGTGACAGGAGAGAGATCAGAGGAGAGAGAAAGCCTTCCTGGTACTGTGCGCCCATCTAAATGAGCAAATTACTGTTGCCACTTTGAATGGTACTCACACGAGACCCTTGAGGACCGCAACCTTACTTCCTCTGCAGGGTCTCCTTCAGGATCATTTCAGATAAGCTTTCTTCAGCAGTTTTAATGGAGTAGGCCTTTTGTCCTCCGTTTGTTATAGTGCTCATGTTATTTCAGAGGCAGCTTGAAAGGAGAGAGAGAGTTCTGATTTCTCTGGGGAATGACTCTTTAGACCACCCTCGTTTTTCTTACCCTCTTGGGCTGTTCCTGTGCAATGATTGCCTTCGGTTTTGATATTATGGTACCTTTCTTTGGTCAGTTCTGTTTTCTAGAAGTTAATCACGATTCACTCCTTAGATGTGGCTATTGGCCCAGGAGGCCTGGAATTTTGAGGAGCCATTCTGAAGCTATGGTTTTAATGTGTACTCAAAGGCACTGGTATTGTTGATTTCACCTACTGTCTCACTGAATCCCTGAAGTCTGATGCTTTTTTAAATCTTTCAGTTTATTCAGGCTCTCTCATAAGATGTGAGTCAGAAAGGTAAGGGATGGGTAAGGGTATTTGGTGTGCAAAGCTATGAACTTAAGGAATTTCTCTTTTTTTAATAACATATTTTTTTGTTTTTAAAATATACATTTAATTGATTTTTACAGATAGGAAGGGAGAAGGATAGAGAGTTAGAAACATCAATGAGAGAGAATCATCGATCAGCTGCCTCCTGCACACCCCTTACTGGGGATGTGTCCACAAACAAGGTACATGTACTTGACCAAAATCGAACTTGGAACCCTTCAGTCCACAGGCCAATGCTCTATCCAATGAGCCAAACTGGTTAGGGCCAGTAGTTTATTTTTCAAGCAAAATTAAAAGAGGCACCTTCTCCAAAGAGACTTAACAAATATTTACACCACTTCAGCCACTACCACAGTACCTTTGTTATTATGATTTCTTTCTAGCATTATCATTATTTAGACACTAGCTGAATCTTTTTTGCTTGTTCTAGATTTAGACGACTCCTTTAACTCATTCACTTATCAAATATTGAGTGTCTACTTTGGCATAGGCAATGTCCCAGGTACTTGGCATATATCAGGATTGGAAAAGGGACAAAAAACAAACAAACAAACAAACAAACAAACAAACAAAACCCCTGCCCTCTTTTGAGCTTACATCTAGCAGGGATTAGAGAACATAAAGTCCTCTATTAAGGACACAATGGGCTAAAATTACTTCACTGTCTATGGATCCTAAGAGAGCCAGCACCCACAGCTTTGAATTTTGTCCAACAGACAACCCCTGAGAGGGCACTCCCCTAACTGTGGATGTGAAATATGTTCCCTGTAATCGGGTAGCACACATCCTACGCATCTTGGATGGCAGCCCTGCTGTTGGGCCAAGTCTAGTTAGAGGCAACAGCTTTTGGTTTAGTCTCACCTAGCCTCTTGAGAGAAGGTAGGGCTGTGTTTTTTGAAGGAGTGGTTTTAAAGCTTGGTGAAAATAAGCACAGATTAGCATTTACTGGCTGTAATTTATAGAAATTAGAATCGACTGCAATGAAACAGAAATAATTCATGCAGTAGCGAAGGAAATCAGAGGGTATCAGACTTTTCAAGTCTTCTCAACCCCCAGAGAGAGACTTGGTCAAGTTGTGTCCAGGCTAATCTTCCTGTCTAATATGAAATCTTTCTAATTACTCATTAAATATATCTCTTGAAAGGTTGCCATAATTATCTTAAACTGCAAACAGAGACTTACTTGTACAGGCCATACCGTGTGGATGTCACAATGTTCAAGTTCTGAGTACAATGTTTCATTGCCTATCCACGTACCATCATGGTACATTGCTCCGAAGTCCCATGGTGTACACTAGACACCATACCAGGCACTGTCCACTGCTGGTGTAATGCTCAGAGGCAGACCATATTCTGGCTTATATATACCGGAAGGGCCAAGCCTGGCTGCTAATGCCAGCTCTTACCCCATTTACCCTCAAGAGACAGCTCCTGACTCTAGAACGGGTTTATATAAGTGTCCAGAGGTTGACTTTCTCTTGGAGCTTTTATTTTCTGAATCCTCCAAAAATAGATTATCAAGACTATCTAAATTAAGGGTAACTTCCTTATTCTCTTCTGCACGCACGTTTTTTCCCCTGTGAAGTTTCTAAGTGAACGAGCAAAGAATGCATTGGCAGTGAAGTGCAAAGGTTTTGGCTTTGATCAAATTGCAGAGTTTGTGGTTTTAATCTGGTCCAGCAAATAAAATAGCTGCCAATAGAACAGCAATATAAAAATAGAGGCATATTAGAAACCATTACCTGGACCCTAGTCTGGAATATTTTGCTATAGGTTTTGTCATGGTCCCAGGAAAAGCAAGTCACCTAAACAAGCTGGTGGAGATGGAGGAAAGAAAACTCTCAGATTGTACAGAAAACCTTTCTGGCAAGTTACTGTTTACTTAGCAATTTTATTTTGCTTTCCTTGAGTCAGAAGATGATACATTTATTTGGAGAGGGTGTGTTTTTCCTGGCAATTCATTCCGTGAGGAAATCATGGATTCTTTTATAAATGCCCATAATTAGGTAATAGAATAAGGAAATAATCATGTGTTAGCTGGGGGGTAGTATAATTTAGTGAAAATGAACTTTTGAGTGAGCTAGTGCTAGGATTACGATTTAGCTCTGCTAGATGATGACCTTGGCATGTAATGTTAACTCTGAACCCAGCTTCTTCATTTGAAAATGGAAATCATAACACCAGCATAGGGATGTTGTGTGGATTAAATCAGATAATATATAAAATAAAACACACAAAAAAACTGGTGCTTGATTCATACAAAGTACTTGACCAGATGTCCCTGTTACTATTATTTAAATACTTGGAGATATATTTAGTAGTTGGTGTTGTTGTTTTAAGAATCCTAATAATTTATTTAGGATAAATAATTCATAGAATAAATGAGAGAGATTACTACATTTTTTATCTATGACATAAACAGATTATAGGATATAGTTAAAACTTTTTAAAGTCTGTTGAACAGTCCAAAAAGTCTTGGTTTCTATGGTGGAAAGAATTAATATCATCTTAATTATTACATTATATTATGATAAAAATTATACATTTGATTGAAGTTGTTTGCCTTATTGTCAGATAATTAAACTTCAGAAATGTTTTGTTTATTAAATCCCATTTTTATTTTTAATTTTGCTGGCATATTTTTCTAAAAAACAAGTTCATTATTTTTAATGGAATTATACCAATTTTTTAATACATTAATATGAGTTTAATTTCAATACTTTATCCTACAGGTTGTTTGGTTTATATATTGAAATTTGGGGTGGATTAACTAAAATGAGTTTATTTTATGTTTATTTTAAAATTTAAGCAACCTGCCGAAGCCGGTTTGGCTCAGTGGCAGATCGTCGGTCTGCGGACTGAAAGGTCCCAGGTTCGATTCCGGTCAAGGGCATGTGCATTGGTTGTGGGCACATCCCTGGTAGGGGGTGTGCAAGAAGCAGCTGGTCGATGTTTCTCTCTCATCGACGTTTCTAGCTCTCTATCTCTCTTCCTTCCTCTCTGTGAAAAATCAATAAAATATATTTAAAAAAATAAATAAAAGATAAAATATAAGCAACCAAAGCTAGGAAATAGCATCTAACTACTATGTTGGCTCAATGGATAAATATTTGGAAGATACTGTTTTAATAATCATTTTTCCCTAAGTATTCTGTTATTTCTGCAATGGCTTTTTGTTGTGTGTGTGTGTGTGTGTGTGTGTGTGTGTGGTTTTTTTGTTTTGTTTGTTTTGTTTTGTTTTATTTTGGTTTTTTTTTGGGGGGAGTCCCTGGTTAATTATTATTCTCATTGATATTTTGTTATTTAAATAAATTATAAATTGTAGCTGTATTATACTGCTTTTAGGAAATGTTATTTATAACATTATTCGTATATGTATATGTTTCATTTCTTTGTTGTGATAAAGGCTAAATCTTATAAATGCTTTAACATACTGGTGAAATAATTTCCTGCCACTACTGTTTAAGTGAAGTCATGCACTAGTCAGGGTTCTCCAGAGAAACAAACTAATAGGATATACAGAAGTATGTAGAGAGATTCATTATGAGGGATTGGCTCACAGAATTATGGAGCCTGATAAATCCTTTAGTCTGTGTGTAAACTGGAGGCCCAGGAAAGCAATGGTATAGTGCTAGTCCAAACCCGAAGGCCTGAGAACCAGGGGAGCCATGTAAGTCCCAGTCCAACTCTGAAGGCCTGATACTCGTCAAAGTCCAAAGGTCAGAGAACTTGGAGCACTTGTGTTCAAAGGCAGGAGACAGATGTCTCTGCTCATTTTACTTCTGCCTTTGTGTTCCATTTGTGCTTTTTTTGTTTACATCATTTAATGTATACACTATTAACACATTGTGCAGAGACACAGTATTGTTAGTATAAATTTGGGTTTTAAAGGAACTCAGTGATGCTTGAGTGAGGAGGATCCTCCTTCCTTCCAAATGCTAATCTGTTCAAGAAACATCCTCACAGATACATCTGGAATAATGTTTGACCAGCTACCTGGGCATCCCTTCACCCAGTCTAGTTGACATACAAAATTAATCATCACAATATACCTGAAAGTAATATAATATTATCTGTAAACTGTAATTGAAAAATTTAAAAGAAATTAACAAACATTAACCATCACAAGTCTTGAGTCCAATTACATATATAAGCTTCTTTTTTTATAGCATATGTACTTAAGTATATTATTAGTATATCTACTCATTTTTTAATATTCCAAATATTCTAAAGTGGGATCAAAGGTGGACTATTAGCATATTCCAAATTATTTTTCTTTCCTTGTAGTTTATATCTTTTATATTTTGCAAGAGTGATTCAATCATGAAGATATAGCAAGGAAAAGAACAGAAAGTACAAATTGGATGATTCTGTATTATTAGTTTCTCCAGTAAAATATTTTTTCCGTCTATGGAAGGCTTCATTTTACCTTTTAAAAACAAGTATAATTTCCCTCTGATACATTTTCTTTATTTTATTTTATTTCCTTAAAAATTTATTTTAAAAATCGTAAAATATTTATTCCAGATTTGACCTTATTGCCTATCTTCTCTTACAATTGAAATAAAGCATATTTTTCTTTTCCAATAACCAAATTTTAAGGACTAGATGTCTCTACATTTTTTCCATAGACAAAAATTATCTATATTTTTAAATAAAAATTGCAATAAAATATTAGATGCCCATCTTTAGAAACTGCATGTCAGCAAAAACATTTTGTACTAATTCACATATGGGACAGGAAGTAATCTGTTATGCTATAGCTACAATATATGGACACTCATCAAAATCATAATGAATGTGTAACACACACTTATGAATGCAACTAATTCACAAACTTGCCTCTGAGAAATGATATTACTGAGTTCAAAGAAGGGAAACGAAACTTAGATTTTATCTGTACTCACAGTGCCTGCCAGTTTGGAATAGGATCCAATATGTGATGAAAGAATGATGTGCAATCATTAGTTGTGATCAGAGTTAACAAATGTTAAGATATTGAGCTGTAAAACAGCACTACATTGGAGATCTGAAAGCCTGGAATTGAATTCAGTGTGAAGTTGAATGATTCCATTATTTCTCACCTGTGAATAGGAAAGGTTATTTACATTTTATAAATTAATGGATTACATGTATTACTGAAGAATCAATTCAAAATACTAGTTAATATAATTCAGTAAGCTATTTGTATTAAGAAATATATAAATTATAATAGGAAATAAACATGCCTGAGACTTTGCTGCCTATAGTTTCTTCTAGGATTTTTATGGTCTCAAGTTCTACATTTAAATCTTTTGACCATTTTGAGTTTAATCTTGTCTATGTTGTAAGTTGGTGCTCTAGTTTCATTTTTTTTTTTTTTTTTTTGCATGAACCTGTCCAGTTTCCTCAGCACTATTTATTGAAGAGACTGTCTTTATTCCATTGTATGGTCTTGCCTTCTTTGTCAAAAATTAATTGAGCATAATGACTTTCTATCTGGGCCTTGTCTGAACCAGCATGAATTTAGAACTTATATACTCTGGGTTATTAAACTTATTTGTTATTTAAATATCTTTGTGGCTATTTGTATCACTTTGGTGATTTAATCATTGTTTTGTTTTCTTTTGTTTTTAATTAAATGCATTTTGCAAGCCCAGAAGTCTGCTGGGTGTTAGGGATGTGTGTGAGAGGCAAAACCTTTGATTTCTAACGGAAGAGCTATAGATATACACAAATAATTGAAAGACAAAAATTAAAGTAAACCAAAGTATAATAAGAACACCTCCACCTCTGCCTGAGGAAGCTGTGTAAAGCTTAAGACAAAGGTTACATCTGAGATGTGTACTGATATAAAATAACAAGTTACAATGTTAGGTTCTACCCAACACCCAGTGAAGTTCTAGGAACACAGTTGTCACTGAATGAAGATGGGGAGGGTTCTATGCTGATGCACAATAGCATGGATACAGCAGCTAGCATGGCTGTTTAGGGTTTAGGGAGACTCTGGGAATGGCATAGATGCATGTGATTTGCTGACAGAATAACCAGAAATAAACATGAAGAAGTAACTTGGAGACTGATCCTAAGGGCTGTATATGTTTTACTAAGATGAGCGTCAGCAGTAGGAGAGTGATTTCTATGCCTATTACTTAGGTTCCTGCAATGATAGTACAAGATAAACTAACTAACCAACTAACTAACTAACTAACTAACTGCTGGAGAGATTTTTGTAAGAACATAAGAGAGAATAGTTATCAGAATTTTGGAGGGAGTTTTAATAGAAGTGGACAATTCCAGAGCAATTTCTAGAGTAAAACTGACATTTCATGATTGACTGAGTTTAGAGAGTGACAGAAAAATAAGGAAAAGATTAGTCAATCCATGAACATAACCAACCTTCCATGTATAGTCCCATTAACTCTGCATGATCAGACATTGATTTAGGTATGGGGGACACAGGTATGTATTACATACAATTTTTGCCTTTTTGCTTGGCATTTCTCCTAGTGAGATTTTAGTTTTGATGATCATGATAATAATTTATGAATGCTTTTTTGACATAAAATAAGAGTCAACTTTCCAAAAAAATATAAAAATTGATCAATGGGGGAGGCCTGATTACTTTCGTGAAATCTTCAATATTTTGTCTTCAATATTTTGTTGTCCCTGGGCTGGTATACTACTCTGTTTCTTCCTAAATGACTTAGGTAATAAAAACGAAAATATGTGTGCAAGGCTTTTCAAAAAATAATTTATTACTGCATTAGAGACAAATAGAAATGTATTACCCCCCAGATTATCATTGCAGTTTGCTTTTGAATATTTGCAGATTCGAAATGAGTAGAGAGGATGCTAATTAGTGTGCAGATTTTTTAATTGTCTATAATAGGTAGCTAATTGGTGTTTTCCTTAAAGAATGAATTTAAGGGAATGTGATTTGAAACATGTAGTGTTGTTATTCATACTGATCCAAGTAGTAGAGACTATTGATTGAGTGAAATAAACAGTTTTTATTATTTAGCTGCAGATTTTATTCTGAGAAATAAAACACACACAAACAAAATGAAAGGTTGGTAATAATTTCAAAACTTAGTACATAATAACTCCGACCTAACTCTGGTGTACTTTTATAAAGATTAACTCATTAATTTACATGCCTGCATGATGCATTCTGCCCCTTGATCATCTATCCACTGCGCCCTTTCCGCTGTCCCACCTTCCTACTCCAAACATTGTTTATCTAAACCAGTGTTTCCCCAACTTTTGACATATGTGTACCCCTTCTATAATTTTCGTAATGCTGAGTACACCTCGTATTCATGAGAATGTAGAATTAGGTGCAGCTAAGCACGGTGCAGTGCATATCCCCACCAAACTCCGGTGCAACGTGTACCCCCACCAAACTTCCCGTACCCCTGGGGGTACGCGTACCACACTTTGGGAAACACTGAGTGGGATCCCTTTGCCCTGCATGTGGCCCTCTTTTAGGGAATGCAACAAATAGGTTCAACTTTAGCTATCTTGTGGTTGCACCAGAAATGCATATATCTGTCACGCTAAATGATGGAAATTTAGGCTGACCCACAGGTAGGACCTATCTTAGTTCTACTACTTCTCTCCAATGTCCTTTTCCCACTGCTTAAGCAGGATTTGAGATAGGTCTACTTCTTAGTTGCCCAAATAGACACCCAATCAAGAAATGTAATGCCTGAATCCCGGTTTTTGAAAGCACTCCATAGATTCCCTCAGCACTGCCTCCACATCCTACTCTTGGCTTCAGGAGGAGACAGCAGTCTCTCATTATGAGCATAGATTCCTCAGAAGACAGAGAGCATTGATGATAGCCCTGTTCTTTCACAGTTTCAACTGAGGAGATGATGTGATGATCAATGTCAATAGGGACAGTTTCGCCTCCTTAGTGTAAGCTCATGTCTTGCCCCTACTTTAGGTCACTCATAGACTGTTCTCTTTTAAAATTGTAGTATTTAGCATGTTTGAAAAGGTCTCACATAGCATCTTGTTGCAGGTACATACTTATTACATACTTACATACAGGTGGATTCTGGATACACTTTGCTATCCTAACCACAAACGTGATAGCAAAGTAAACTTCTAAATAAGAGAACACTCTCTCAGAGTGCCGTGAGTTTCACTTGGCCCAACCTTAGGTTAAAACTTTTAAATTATGTGCATATTTAGTTTAATGATTTTACAGATTTTGTTGTTTCATTTCAGTTCTTCCAAATGGAAGAGTTAGGCCACACTATGTTCATAGGTTGGGAAGTGACAAATGTGGGTAAAGAATGGACATACACCCCTCACAGTCCCCTGGTGCCATTGTTATGACTATGGGCTTTTCAAGGAAACAGGCCCTGGCCGGTGTGGTTCAGTTTGTTGGAGCTTAGTCCCCTACACCAAAGGGTAGCAGATTGAATTCCCAGTCATGGCACATACCCAGGATGCAGGTTTGATTCCTGTTTAGGCATGTGCTGGAGGCAACTGATAGATGATTTTCTCTCACATAGATATTTCTCTCCTCTCTCTCTTTCTCTATCTTTCCCCCCTTACTTAATCACTAATTATAACAAAAATTCCTTATAGCATATTCTTAAAAAATACATAGGAAAGCATATACTAATATTTTAATACATTATTGAGATCATTCATAAACATAAATTCACTTAATTAAAGTATACAGTTCAGTAGCTTTTACTATCCTACCTAATAAAAGAGTAATATGCAAATTAACCATCACTCTGCTGCACCACCAGCCATGCCCACCAGCCACGCCCACCAGCCAATCAGATCAAGTATGCAAATAAACCCAACCATGATGGCTACAGCCACAGAGAGTAAGAGGGAAGCTTGGGTTTCCCAGGCAACAGAGGAAGCCTGACCCTTACCAGCCTAGGCCTCCACTCAAGGATAAAAAGTTTCAATTATAGAAGGTAAACAAATCCAAACAGAAATTGATGCTGGCTATGAGCGAGCAGGAGGCTTGGCTCTGCTCTAGGCTGCAAAGTTTCAATTGTAGAAGATAAATAAATTCAAAATACCAGGGCCTCTGCTTGGGTCGCCAGGGGGCATGGCTGGCCTGGAAACCACCACAGGCCCTTTGTTCAGGATGCCCCACACCTCAAGAGAACCCCCACCCTGATCCAGGACACCCTTCAGGGCAAACCAGCTGGCCCCCACCCATGCACAAGGCCTCTACTCTATCTAATAAAAGAGTAATATACAGATTGACCATCACTCCAACACACAATAGCTGCCCCCATGTGGTCAAAGATCCTTCCCCCATGTGGACACAAGATGGCTACCACAAGATGGCCAGCAGAGGAGGGCAGTTGGGAGGCACCAGGCCTGCAAGGAAGGGCAAATCACCCTGCAGGGGAAGGCAGTTAGGGGTGGACAGGCCGGCAGAGGAGGGAAGTTGGGGGCAAACAGGCTTACAGGGGAGCAATTAGACATCAATCAGGCTGGCATGGGAGTGGTTAGGGGGTGATCAGGCTGACAGACAGAAGCAGTTAGGGACAGTCAGGGAAGGCAGGCAGGTGAGCATTTGGGAGCCAGCAGTCCTGGATTGTGAGAGGGATGTCCGACTGCCGGTGGGATTGAGCCTAAATGGGCAGTCGGACATCCCTTGAGGGGTCCCAGATTGGAGAGGATGCAGGCTAGGCTGAGGGACACCCCCCCTCTAGTAGTCACATAATTGTACAACCATTTACCACACTCAATTTTAGGACATTTTTCTCAACCACCCAAAATAACCCCATACCCATTCGCAGTCATCTTCTATCTCACATGTGTCAAATACAAGGCCCGCGGGCCAAATCCAGCCCGCCAGGCCTTGCAATGTGGCCCGCACCACGCTGTCATCACTGCACTCCGCTGTCAGTTTATGACATTGTCAGTTTATGACTGTTCAGTAAACCATTCGGCCCGCGATTTAGGCTGGATTTTAGATTTTGGCCCCTTCTCTGATTGAGTTCGACACCCCTATTCTATCTCCTTATCTTCCTGCACCCTGGCATTACTAACTACTTCTATAGATTTGCCTCTTTTGGACATTAAATAAAAATAAAATTGTATAGTATGTGGGTCTTTTGTGACTGGCTTGTTTCACTTAACATCATGTTTCCAAGCTTTATGCATGTGTAGGATGCATCAGTATCTTATTCACTTTTTTAATGCAGAATAAAATGGTAAACACATTGTAAAAACTCTCTGTTGCAAGTCACATTTTCCACGGAGAACCTTAGAGATGGAATTAGGCCTGCAAAAGGCTTACTGGTGAGTAACACCTCTGAAAAGGCATGAGCAGGAGCAAGATTGTATGGGGAGCTGTCAGACCATGAGGCACGTTACCCGACAGGGTCTGCATGAGAGGAAATGGCCAGGTTCACTGCCTTGCTGGTGATTGGCCAGGTGCTGTCCTGAGAATAAGCAGGGGTGCTGAGGCAAAGCCAGAGCCTCTAGCTGTTGGCTAACCACACTACTTGCAACTGGGCTTCAAGTCCTTTCTTTTTTTAAATCCTCACCCAGAAATACATTTTAACTGAATTTAGAGAAAGAGGAAGGAGGGAGGGAGAGAGGTAAAGGAGAGAGAGAGAGAGAGAGAGAGAGAGAGAGAGAGAGAGAGAGATCTATTGGCTGTCTTCAGCACAAGCCCAAAATCAGGGATACAATCAGAAACTTGGTGTACGGAAGGACACTCCAACCAACTTAGCCACCTAGTGTGGTCAGCAAGTCTTTTCTTAAAGAGCATTCTGAGTGTCACATTTCTGTAGCTATTGTAGCTAAAACAAACATCTGCTGACAAGAAGTGCTTCCATTATCTAGATGGGCACTCTGAGAGTGATGAATTAAACATAAGCCTCTTGTCTGGCCAGCATGGCTCAGTGGTTGAGTGTCAATCTGTGAACTGTGAATGAGGAATTCACAATTCCAGTTGAACCCTGTCAGAGCACATGCCCTAGGTTAGGCTGGATCTCCAGCAGGGGGCGTGCAGGAGGCAGCCAATCAATGACTCTCATCATTAATGTTTCTCCCTCTCCCTTCCTCTCTGAAATCAATAAAAATATATTAAAAAATAAATAAACGTTCAATGCATAGTCATTTATTTTCTACTCCCAGCAGTTGGAAGTCAGAAGCTCTCACCTTCTTCCTCTTTCTTCAAGTAAGAATATTTATACACTATGGCAGCTCAATAAATGCTGTTGATTGACAGACCTGGCCAAGTAAGACAAAGTCTCTTTTTTGTTAACACTGCAACTCCACAGCTCGGGAGCCCCTTCTTATTGAAACCTTATGAAAAACATTGAACCATATGTTCCATCCAGTCCCGAGGTGCCTGAAGTCTTCCTGAGTTCCTCAGACCTCATTGTGAACTGGGAAACGAATCTGTGCACTCTGAGCTATGAAATTTGCCACTCAGAAAACTACATATTCATAATTTGAGAACCTGTAATGATGCGCTGGAACTGACAGATGATCTAATCTCTAGGTGCATATTGCTTTTGATTTTACTTATTGAAGATGGGAGAGATTTTTCCCATTTCTGTGATGGATCATTATATACTTCTTATGAATCACGGTGGCAGTGTCATAAAATTAAGAAATTCCATTGATTCGGTTATAAAGGGCTTCATTGCTCACCACGCATGATAAACCTGCATTATTGTTTGCTCACAATATACATATTTAGGGACATAATTCATTTTAGAGTGCACAGTGCCCTGTGTGATCATAGAAAAAGCCTTTTAAAATTTTTTTCCTTCCATTTCTTTGCTGTGAAAGCAATGGGAACAGCTTTGGAAGATAGTGGAAAGCCATGCATCATGGTGAATTAATTAACTAAAATTTATTGCTTCATCCACTTTAATTTCAATTACAGTAATAATAAGTAAAGTGATTATGTGCCTTTGTCAACTATCATCATCTTTTCAAGGGACAGAATACTGCAGTCTCCTCTTTGATACTGTGGACAGGAGGCCAGAAACCAGTGTCTTATCTCTTTGTAAGGGTTCTCTCTCTCTCTCTCTCTCTCTCTCTCTCCCTCTCTCTCTCTCTCTCTCCCTCTCTCTCTCTCTCTCTCTCTCTCTCTCTCTCTCTCTCTCTCTCTCTCTCAAATATACATTAAGTTAAAGGAATATTTTGATCTCAACATACATGCATTTCATAGTTTATTTCAGCTAACATATAGGTAATATATACAAAATCACACCTAAATCCTTTACCATCAACTGCCTTCTTTCTTTTGTTCTGACACAAGGATGTGGTGGAAATAAATAAAACAAATTCAAGTCCCTCAAATGATTAAAGTGTTTGAAAATATTGAAAAAAATACATTTTATACTGAAAAAATTGCCCATGTTAGAGGTATGAAAACAAAAGTCTATTTCCTGGAGATGATGAAAGGGAAATGTACCTAATAATACCTAATGTCGACCTGAGCAACACTATGTTCTCCTGGGAGAAAACAATAACTTAGCTGTTACATTGCGTTACTCTTTCTGTCTTGATGGGAGGTTTGATTTCCTGAAAGATGGAAGGTTACAGGAATGAAAAACAGAATACAGTATCTCAGCGCTAAACATGCTCCATTGTGGAGCGTAGTCCTATCTACTGTTCCTGCGATTTGAACCTCTCCCTTCCACACACACAGGCATCTGCACACCATTCTTCATCGTCTCTTCGTGGTCCCACAGTTTTTATCTTCAATTTTCTGGTGAAATGTGGGCAACAGCTAGAAGGGAAATCAAGGTGGTCATCTGAATGCCAGAAAGTGATCTCACCATATTGCTAGGAATGAATACATGTGTCTTTCAGGTACAGGCTGTCCAAGGCTGTGCCAGTCACATCAACAGATTTTCAACCTGCATTGAGTGAATACTTACTATCTTCATATTGGCTCAGTGCTGGGTATTCCACTCTGTTCCAGGTGGGGAGACATTTCATACTCTCTGGGCATTCGGAAGAATATTGAACACTATTTTCAACACCATAGACCAAGGTGTTTTTGTTGTTGTTTTTCTTTTGTTTGTTTCTTTTGTTTTGTTCTGTTTTGTCCCTAAGAAGAGAGGACCTAGAAATGATCTTAGGTGATGAATGAGGAAATCCAACGTGGTCAAGATAGAACTCCTCATTATGTAATCTGGCTTGAAGTATGTGATTTCTGTTGTGTATAGAAGCAGGCAGAACTTTAAGGTGATTGTCATGAAGGAAAATGACAGAGAGCCACATTTCAGCTAAGTGCAAGGGTTGACTAGTACAAAGTTAGGGTTGTTCAATTTCAAAATAAAATATTTTTATTCACTCAACAGACATTTACTGGGGCTACTGTGCACCAAGGTATGTGCAGTATATTTATATTTAGTAAAGAAAATGTGCACTTCCCATCCTTGGAAGCAGGAGGGAAGTGGGAGCTAAGTAAATTGGATGAGCGTCTGCCAGTGGTGTGGAGATTGTCCTGTGCTGGTTAGCCTTTGGAACAGATCTCCCCTGTAGTCCCTTCGAGTGCTAAGTCCCTGTTATATAGTCACCAGTTAGCAAGGCAGGATGTGGTAAGTGCCCTTAGGTGAGGTATAAAAATAAGTTCTATAGGAGTTAATATAGAGGCGAATACTTCCTCTTTAGTTTTAGAAGGCTCTGTAGCAGTAAATAGGAGATATGAAGTGTATCTTTTTTAAAAAATTGATTAATTAATTAATTTATTTATTTAAATTGATTTCAGAATAGAGGAGAAATAGAGAGAGAGCTAGAAACATCAATGATGAGATTCATTGATTGGTTGCCTCCTGCACACCTCACACTGGGGATTGAGCCTGTAGCCCAGGCATGTGCCCTGACCAGGGATCAAACCTGGGACCCTTCAGTTCACAGGCCAATGCTCTATGCTCTCTGCCAAACTGGGTAGGGCATGAAGTGAGTCTTAATGGGTGAATAAGACTTTGTGCGAAAGGAAATAAGTGGTCTAGAAAGGGCAATAGAATGAGTGAAGAGTTGGAGACAAGTATTCACAATGTTCAGGCAGGATAGTGTTGAGCGTCCAGGCTACAGTCATGAATTCTCTAGAGGGATTACTGAGATTTAAGCTAGAGAAATAGGAGAGAGAGGTCTTTTCAAGGTGGAAAGTGAACGCTGCTCCTAGAAGAATACTCCATGATTTTATTTGCTACTTAATGCAAGGTATTAATGCCCTGGGAGACAGATCAGGGCCACTATTTCCTTTTACAAATATCGTTGACACTTTAGATATATATCTGAGTCTTTGGATATATCCCTGAGTCTTTTCTCCTTGTAGGGAAGTACAAGAATAGATACCCTTTGTTTTTTACTCTCAGCTGCTGTTTTTTGGTTCTCTACTGAGATGACAGTTGTTTTTTCTTCTTCAAGCTTTTAAATACTACAATAGATCACAAAACAGGGTTTAAGTAGCAAATTAATGAATAAGAGAATAGCATTGCTCCTGAGTACAGGGTTACACTGCAACGAAGGGTATTCTCTAAGTGAAGCACAATTCAAATAGAAGATAGAGAAGGAACTATTGAATAGTACAGAGGTAGCGAGTCTCTCGCTAGCGTGTTTGTTTAATAGATTCTTTCTCTTGCTTTTCAGTGGTAATTTTACTGCTCAGCTGGCTTTTACACAGTTGTCTAATATGCAAACATAATTGCAATATTTGCAATGACAAAAGAAGATAATTTAGAAATCTCTGTGTCTATAATGCACGTGTGTTAAATGCATGTGTGGTTAGTTTTTGTAAACTACTCACCCAATTGAGCAATAATGAAGCTACATTAAGCTACGGCATGAGCACTTTCTATCACATTGATGGTGAAGGTGCTGGTGTCTCTTGGCTGGTTTTCCTCTTTTCCGTAGATTCCATCCTGTGTGTCCCCATGTAAGGATGAGCTGAACATATAGACGGCCAAAATCTTTTGTAATGGAGCCACCATTCTGTTTTGCATCTGTATTCTAAAAACAGTTTGCATTATTTTAAACACGAATGCCTTTTGAAACTTCCATATTTAAGTGTACTAGTAAAATGGAAAATATCAGTTTTATAATTTGTGGTTTGAGGGTTTCTCCTTGGTGGAGGTATTTGCCAGCATTTAAGAACTGGCTGTAGCCTCCTTTCCTTTCCTGTCCTGTTCCTTTTAGTCTTCTCTGAATTTCTACTACAATGATATACCTGATAAACATGAGAATTGCTTCTTAGCATGAACAGCCCAATGATGCTGTCCAGGGGTATGCTCTCTGCACTGAGAGCTAAGGCTAAATCCCAGCCAATGCTGACCCTTTGCAGAGCTTGTCACTAGTATCAAAGTCCTCTGCAGTTGGTGCAATCAAATGGTGTGCTTTTTGTAGCCATGGCATACTGCCATTCCCTAGGCCAAATCCAGCCCTCAGATCTGTTATTTACATCTCCATGGGGCTTTCATATTTTTTGTTTTGAATACCTTAATGAGTGCCACAACTCCAATATTTGTTTCATTTTTGTTTAAATCTTTCCTCTTTTCCCCACTGACTCCTTCCAACCCATGACCACCCCCTACCCCAGGCTGCCTTAATTGGGAGCATCAGCCTTATCTTCCTGGCTCAAAAATCATTGCTGTGTGAGTTTTCTGCAGTGGCTAAAAAAGGCTGTGGAAATGACAACACATCCTCAGTCCTAACCTCAAATTTTTATATTGGACATTTCAGAGGGTTTTTAGGAGTATCTGCCTTTTTAAAATATTCCTGGTGATTCTGATATTCAGATAGGGGTAAAAATCATTGTGAGAGTACTTCCCTGGATAAAAAGAGTTTGTCTAGGGATATATTAACTAGACAAACCTAGTAATCAAGGCTTAGACAGCTGCAATAGTTATCAAGGAAAAAACAACAACCTTTAAAGATAAACAAAACCACAGCACCTCTGTGGAATGATTCCTGTGTGCTGAGCATTCTATGGGTGTTTTGCTATTGAGTCTTCATGCTAATGGAGCCTTTCCTGGTTCTCCCCTTCTTGGTTTCTCCATCTTAGTCTCTGCTATATCCCTCTCCCAAATCTGCATAGGCCAGGGCCCTCCTTCTTTGCCTCCTTGCCTGATCTATTTACTTCATAGTAGTTTGTTTTTCAGCTGAAATTATTTTACTTGTTTCTTGTTTTTGCTGCCTTTCTCCTCTGCTAGAATGTAAGATTCTTGAAGGCAGGTCTTTATTTTGCTCATTTCTATATTCCATGAACCTAGAATAATGGCTACTTCATCATCAGAACTAAGTAGATATTTCTATATTAATGAATGTCTACATAGTTATTGTTCTCTTTAACTTCCTGTCTTCTTTGCGTCTCCTCTGTTTCCTTTCCTTTTGATTAGAAAATTTGGAGATTATATTGAAACCAGATTGTGTGTGTGTGTGTGTGTGTGTGTGTTTAAAAAATAAAAACACCTGTACTATATCTTATTTCTATAGTTCTTATCACTGAACCTGGATTATCCTGCTGTATAGATTGATTTTTAGGAAGAGTAAAATGCATGATAAAATTTGTTCTTTGTTTTAAAACTTTCAAGCACACTTACCTAACGGTAGCTTTAAATACCTCACAGAGGTATTGTTATAATTTATGTCTGTTTAGTGATTTCAAAATAGTAAGGCACCCTAAATCCCTAAGGGGGAAATTGTTTCATAAATGTACATAATTAGTATTATACTTTTCTCATCTGTGGACCACAGAGAGAAAATACATATTCACATTCACAAGGGTAATATTGGAATTAATTAACTGTTTACAAAGTAGTGAGGATATAGGGGAAAATGCATTTACTTTGTTATTTAAAGTGTATTTTAAAGGTGAAGAGACACATTGCTTTTGTACTTTAGTTATTTACTTATTTATCTTGAATGTTCAGATAAATTTCTGATTTTGCACGTGTCTTCTTCAATTTCATATCAGATCCTAGCACCCTTTTCACTTCTGTCCTTGGGCAGTTCCTATAGCCCTTTAATTTTTATCTCTATAATGTAAAAGTAAATGGTCAATGTACAATATATTATTTCTCCTTTTCAAAGCTAGCTCTTTCTGAAAGACATAAAGATTATTTTGGTCTTGTTTTATTTTTCCTTTGTCGACATGGTAGACTTTATTTGGTCCTTTGAATATGACTTTATGCCAATCTACTGATTCTTGACATTTTCTGCCCAGGCAGATATGGATTTGATGCTATTGTTCAGGTCCTCTGCTGTGCCTGTTATCCATGACTTCCTACTGCTGCATTTCAACTAAGTGGATATTAATAAGTTGGCTCTAGAGAATAAGAAACAGATGGCCGTCATGTTCTTTTCCTGCTATCTTATTTATTTATTTATTTATTTATTTATATCTTATGATGTTTGAACTTTTTGAAATTAAAACTAAGTGTTTATGATGTTTTTAAATGGGTTCCACGTGTGAATTTTGGCTCTAAAACCTGGCACAGTCCTCTGCTTCCCAGTTAAGTTCGCCTCCTCCTCACCTCCTTCACTACCATGTTTCCAGTGGGTTATGGTGTTCTCTTCTCAGCTGATACTGATCCTTTTCTCCAGCGACTGTGTAAAGGCACAGGGGTTACATGATTTGCTGTGGTATCTTTATACCAATGTCTAGTTAGTTAACTGGTACCAAAAGACCAGGGCACAGCCAGGAGCTCGAGTGAAATTAGCATCAAGCTGCTATCTGATTATTTTTGCATGATCCCTTGGTTGGGTAAAACATTTTATAGTAAAAAGTAAAATTATGCTTGTTATTCTTGTATAGAAGAATGATTAATCTATTGTATATTTCTCTCCCACACCCTCACTTAGTTCTCCTATGACGAGTAGCCCTGAGTATTTTTTTAATGTATATTTTTATTGATTTTAGAGAGAGAGGAAGGGAGAGGGAGAGAGAAATAGAGAAAAAGAGACATTGATGTGAGAGAAACATCAATGGGCCACCTCCCATGAACACCTCAACCTGGGATCGAGCCCACAACCTGGGCATGAGACCTGACCAGAAATCAAACTGGCCATCTTTCAATGCAGGGGATGATGCTCAACCAACTGAGCCATACTGGCCAGGGCGCTAAGATTTTTTGTTGTTGCTGTTTTTCTCTTTTGTTTAGGGAACTTTTGTTGCTAATAGTACATAGGAAATTTAGAGAAAGATACGCCATGTTGATGAGGAAAGAAAGATCAGGTATCAAACTGAGTTGCAAAGTTATATAAATGGCATAGGTCCTTGGTGGCTTGAGGTAAACAGGGTTTGTTTGAAGGTTAGATAAAAGTTATGCCCTGCAATAGTAATACGTACTGACGGAACATAACTGAGTTTCTCTTCTACCCTCAAGGCACAAAAGCTAATATGCTTCTTGTTTCTTCTCTAGTGCGTTATCTAATAAACATAGATATCCTGATATGAAGTTAGAATATCTGGCTAACTATCACACTGTGATAGTTACACATCATATAAAAATTTACAAATCAGAAAAATAATACAGTGAAACTTTAAGTAACTGGTTAATATAGTTGTCTTTATTTTGCTTTAAGAACCAATGATGAGATGAGATGAGGTCTTTGGGTTTAGAGTTGGATTTGAATTCTTTAGAGGTGATGAGTCTTTTAAGTTTTTTTATTCCTCTCTCCAAACTGACAAAATATTTCACAAGTATAATGAAAACACCATGCCTAAGAATGCATAAATGTATCTTGTTTTATTTATATTTCTGAAATTTGCAAAGCTAAATTATTGAATTCATTGTTGTTTTGACAGATCCATGCTAAATTAACTTAATGATTCTTTTAAGATGCTACAAAAACCAGAGAACTAGATATGTGTCTCATTTAATATGGGTTTGCCAAGAATGTGCTTTGCTCTCTTGACCTCAAGATTTATTAAATATTAGTTAATTTGTTATTTTTCACCTTTAAAATAGTTTGACATGAGATGAAAATACACCATATCTATTAATATTTGGATCCAATATTTAAATCACTATGAGGCTATTGTCTGGTTGTGCGGCATATCCAGTTATTTGCTTGGTTAGTTGGCATGCATGTAAAGTAATATTGCCCACTTCTATTGTTGTTTTATAATGAAAGGTCCTCTGCCTTAAATCTAATGGTGACTTTTTTAAAAATATATATTTTATTGATTTTTCACAGAGAGGAAGGGAGAAGGATAGAGAACTAGAAACATCGATGAGAGAGCTACATCGATCAGCTGCCTCCTACACACCCCCTACCAGGAATGTGCCTGCAACCAATGTACATGCCCTTGACCGCAATTGAACCTGGGACCCTTGAGTCCGCAGACCGACGCTCTATCCACTGAGCCAAATTAGTTTCGGCTAATAGTGACTTTTTAAAAGTGTGAGATAGAAAAAGGTGGACCAATGAATATGAGCTTTGATGATGCTATCAGAGATACTAGTATATATATCTCTAAACAGCTCCCATCATCTTCAATATATGAAGATGAGTCATTGCAGTATAGCTCAACATTTGGTTGAATAGCCTATATCAGCTTTTACTTTTTGTGTCACAAACCATATCAACTTAGAGTCACCTCTAATCTGATTATTATAACCTGTGCACCCCAGTAGTTAGCATAGTACTAGATGAAATAAGGTAAATCTTTTTAATAAATTAATTAAAGATGTGATAGTAAATGTTGAAAGTTTGCTGGGAAGAAACCATGAATATTAAAGTAATTGAGAAATTTTAACAAATGTTCATGAGTTCATTGTATTGAAGATTTCATAATATAGAATCATAAATTTCACTGAAAACTCTTTATTAACTGAACAAAAATGTGATGAATTCTTTGTGCTTAGGCAGACATTTCTCTATTCAACTTGGAGAATAATCCTTTGACTCAGAATTGCTAAATGATTAGTCTCTTGTTTACCGTGAACCTTTTTTGTCTATACCCCTTGTTCAAGCAATTAATCATGCACTACCTTGCAGTGTTTCTTCTCAGGTTGTTGCCTCGTTTAGTATTTAACTCTTCTATTGTTTGTGGCCTCAGGTATAGCATATCTACAAGTACATTACTGAGGCAGGACACAAGGCATTCCTGTGTGTGAGTGAGTGAGTGATGGTGTATTCTCAACTCAGTAGGCATTAAGAAATATTACTGGTTTGATAGAGTTTTGAAGAATTCCAGAAGACTGAGTATTATGAAATAAGGTAGGACTATAAAATCTATAATAATAAAAGCATAATATGCTACTTAGACCAGATGGCCTTCCAGATGAAGCCGGGGCGGTGAGGGAAGCCAGGGTCTCAGGTGCCAGAAGGAAGCTGGTGCCGGCAGCTGGGGGAAGGAAGGCCTGCCTCTTCTTGCACAAGTTTCATGCATTGGACCTCTAGTATCCAATAAAAAAGTATTGTTGTATAATTATAAAAAGGACATAGCAGGTAAGAGTTGATCCCCACCATTACCTCCCCCCAAAAAGGAACTGAAAACATGAAGGGATCCTATGGACTTGGATGTAACCAAGAGTTGGTGAATATTGATCAGGAATGGGAGAGGGGTGACTTATCATAGACTTCCATGAGCAAAAGTGTCTGAGAAGCCTAAAAAACAAAGAAAGTAAATGTATACATTAATGGGAGAAAAGTGTTGCTATAGTAACAGGGCAGTAGCATTAGAGGCAAACTCATACAGTGCATTAAAACATGATCATTATGAAAGAATTGAGAAGTTATATTAGAAAATCAGCGAAGACTAAGTAAATTAAGAATTTAACCCTTCTCAGCTCAGGTAATTCAGAAGTAGCCCACTGAACAAAATTAAAGACTAAGAATTGTTGGACAAGTGTAGTTGTTAATGTCCATTTATTTTTTAAATAAGGATTAAATCTCTTTTTTAAATATGACCTGTACAGAGATTAATTAATAATAAGTAGGGAATTGATATATATATATATTTTTTTAACAAAATCAGTGATCAATTTCAGTGTCAATTTTTCCTATATTAGCTGAAATTTCATGTGCTTTCTAATCGCTTTTACCTATTTTTTTTCCTGAAGAATTTGAAAAGAAGTTAAAAAATAGTTCAAAATTAGTTTTAGAGTTATTGTGATATGAAGATTAGATAATAGGTAAAAAGATAGGTACATACAGATGAACATTCCTGCTGCTCTCTAGGGTCAACTGAAAAAGAGGGACTTGTATTTTTTGCTAAGTTCTTAGATATGAGTTCAGGCCCTATCATGAAAAGCTGATAGGCTCTTTTCTTCCTGAGGGAGAGAAAACAATTATAGATCCTAAAACCTTGACTTTAGCCAGAGGCATCTCATTGGAATTTTAGATCCAGCAAAATACTCATACAGCAACAGAGATCATGGATCCTGATATTGATGTCCCAAATCTATTTTAGCAGAGAAAAAGAAAAAGGCATGGGAATAAGGAAAAGGAGGCCGAAGGGTGCTTATATTTCCAATACTAACACATGGAAGTAAACCAAATACAGAGTTCTATGATGTTGCAGGCCAGCACAGCCAAGGGTTTAGTGAGCCTAAGGGAAGGAGGCGAAGGATGAAGAAAAGACAGACAAAGATAATAAGCTGGGTCTAGGTGAATCTCCTGTGCCTGAGACCACAGAGAGAGATCCAGAGGGCAAGCTGATGCTTTATTTTACAGCCAAAGGTAAACAAGGTAGTGGTCACCATAGTTACAAGGTTCTTGTGAGTTTCACTTGTTTTGGCAGCACTTGCTGCACCTCCCACAGCCCATTAGCTACCCAGATAGGATCTAGAAGGCTTCATAAGGTCAAGCTTAATTATGCTAAGAGGGCTGTGGCTCTAAGCTGGGGCTTGTTTGTGGTTTTTGCCAACAGGTCATTTGGAGACTTAACCCTATAGCTGCTCCCTACACTATGAAGCTGAACAGAAGGCCTAAGGGAGACAAACCTGCATAGGCATCACTCCTGGTTACCTAGATTATAGGTTCCCCACAGCAAGCTCAGGGTATTCTAATGCAAAAAATCAAAATCAAAACAAAACAAAACAGTAATTAGATAAAAAGTAACCAGGCTTTTGTTAAGTGCTTTGTGTTATGAGGAACAGAAAGAATCATAAAAAGACAAAGGTGGTCTTAAATAGAAAGGTCATAATGAGCCTTGTCAGATTTGGATCTTCTTGGGTACTGGAGAATTACTGTATCCTCAGCCACCCAGATCACTTTCATTGTAAAAACACGTTATCATTAACCCATATTGCTTCATGTCTTCTGTCTTGTGGCCAATAATGCATGAACAGAGCCCGGAGCCTGGAAGAGAACACAGATTGCAGGAACTGTGTAGTAGCTTCTAGGGATGGCTGCAATTGCTACCTGTTGAGGAAAATTATATTGTTCTGTTTACTTGGTCTGCATTCCAAAGAATGTTAAATCACCAGACGGGTTGCATTAAAGAGGGAAGGGGAGGTCAACAGACCCTGCAAAGTATTACTGAGTCCCTCACCCCAACTGTGACTTGAGAATGATGATAAGAAATGTATTTTAAAATGAAATTACTTTAAAAAATTGTGAAACATCCTAACTACACCTTTAACTTTCATGGGGAATCAAAGCCATAATCCAAGTACATGCCCTGACCGGAAATCAGACACACAACCTTTGGTGAATGAGGCATCACTCCAAACAAATAAGCCACGCAGCCAGGGCTAAAATGGCTTTTAATTTTCAACAATAGAAGTCAGTTAGATAATAAGTCATGGTAAATAATGGCTAGGCAAAATTAGGTTACTTCAGATTATTTAGCATGTGTTTACAGTATATTCTATTATTGATAACTATATCCATTGTGATACAGAAAACAGTTATATAATAGACAATCATACAGGGTATACACTTTTTATCATAATTTTATTGAGTTCAGAGAGGAAGGGAGAGAGAGAGATAGCTAGAAACATTAATGATGAGAGAAAATAATTTATCAGCTGTCTCCTGCATGCCCCTACTAGGGGCAGAGCCCATAACCTGGTTTATAGGTCAACACTCAACCACTAAGCCATACCAGCAGGTTAGGGTATACATCTTGATAGGAGGTTGAGAAACTCTGTAAATAAGATGCAAATTACCACCGAAGCTATGGCCAAATTATTTGCCCATTGGTAGTTCTGGTTATTTCTGGGTGAAGTCATCCAGAATCTTTGGCTGTTTTGTACAATATTTTACCAATATGTGTAGATAGTTCTTTCTCCTAATTACAAAACAAAACAAAATGCATAAAATCTAAGTATTGTTGAAAATTGGTTGTTTTATAAAGAATTTATTTCTATGGCTAGTTCTCTCATAAAGAGAGCATGGTTTAAATAATTGCATAAACTAAGACTTTAGTTGTTTTGGAAAGGATTTATATTAGTCCTGAGGTTTTTTTTTTTGTTTCCTTTTGTTTTTTTTCAGATCTTAACACATAAGACACAAAAATACATAATATAACTGGGTGCTTTTATATCTGCATAGACGTGATTTGAATTGTGCCAGTTCAAAGATACACTTGAGCCCATTCAGATTCAAAATGCTGCTGCCTTTATCCTCAAAGAAATTATTTGGTTTAACAATAACTTTTTATATAAAAAAGAATAATAAGGCTTGGAAGCATCTAATGTCTAATATAAGTGATCTAATACAATTGTAGTTGCTGAGCAACTAGAGAGAATCTAAGAAGTCCAAGTTTCAGAATAATAAAAAGCCCCATTTATTTTTACTATAGTTGCACATTCATTTTCATAATTTTCCAAGTGAAGTATATGGGGAAAGTTGATTTTGTGAGACTTTTAAATATATTTAATGAAAAGCAGGTTAGAAACAGAGATGAAAACCCTCTACCATATGTGATTGCTCTAATATTTACACAATAAGTCATGTCAATGACATTATCTATTTTACTTTATTTTTTTCTTTTGTTTTAGAAGCACGAGACAAACTTTTAGCTTTACAAAACAGATTCGTTGATTATGTACAAACTATATATGATTATAATCTTCTACCATATTTATCCTCTATATTGTGGTCCCATTAAAAACGAATAATGGGTGGAATGTAATAGGGAAAATATAATAATGAAATTTAAAAAAATAAATGACTAGTTTTCTACATCCATTGTATTTAATTGCTGGAGGCTGGTAACTCTTCTCCTCCATTGATTGGTTGCCAACCCATGGTATTATTATTTATTTATTTTTGTAGTGCTTAAGTTTAACCATCACAGAAAAATATCCTTTGTAGAGAGGCTAGCAAATGTTAGACAGTATGGTCCTTCCCATGTGGAGCTTACCATCCAATTTAAAATTTTTATTTTAAAAGACACTTATTTTTTATTACCTTTATTAACACATTTAATGCATATTTCCGTTGTTGAGAAATAAGTCACTGTGATTTGATAGAATTATAATTAAGATATTGCTATTGCTGATCCTTTAACATTTTTTTCCACTCTTGATATGGGGATTTTTACTTTTTTAAAACCAAAATTGTGATTTATAAAAAAAACTACTGTTCATATGAGAAAATTTGCATCATGTAAAATCTAAACAATGGGTTTACAAATGAGTGAATAACCGATTTTTCACAACATTAGGGAAAGAACTTAATCTTATCATCTAATTTAAAAGTTGAAATTACTAGTCCAGCATTTGTTAATATGATTATTCCAAAGTGCTCTAATAGTGAGGCTAATTGTTTGAGTATATCTGTGTAATTTCCTTAAGTATTTTTATATGCTGCAAATAGTCTAATGCTAAAATTGGAATTTTTCCAATTTCTAATGGGGAAAAAAACAACCATGTAAGGGTACTCTGTGAGATGATTTCACTGCTCTCTGTCATTCTCTCTTTTAGGTTTTGGGTGTGTTATCTCATAAAAGTAATGGTAGAATGATTATAAAATATGGGATTAAGTGAAAGTGTTGGACAGTTATGGAGAAGCTTGTATTTGAGATCTCAGTTCTTGTCTAGACATAGTTCTTTCAGCAATTATTCTATTAATTAAATCTTATGTGTTCAGTGTGGGAAGCAGGTAATGACTTGTAGAGATCCACTCAATTATGAGATTTTGTGGTGTCTTTGAACTAAAATTGTTTGCAGGAAAGAGACCAAGACTTAATTGTATTAATTTTTACTATTGATATCATTTGTAGTTACTTAATATTTAGGAAATAAAGAATAGAATTTGCTTTAGGAAATAGGAGACTCCTTTAAGTCAAAATTTGAGAAAAAAATAAAGACCAGTGGCTCTCCAGATGTTCTGTAATGCCAATATAAAAATGGGATGGCAATCTGAAAAATAATTGCATTATTAAGTGATTATTCCTTCAAATAAAATTTAAATAGCTAAGAAATAGCATTAAGAGATATCCACTTAGCATTTGAAAAACAACTAAAATACTTTACATGAAGAAATATTTTTCCCTCACTTGTTTCACACACATTAAAAAAAATATTTGGTATTTCTTTATAAGTAGAATAATAATTATGATTGAGAAGCCATATAAATATGTAGAAAATGATTTAATATAAATAAAATATATTATCTAGTTTTATTAAGGTTCTATGTCTCAATGCACAGGTACATGCACATTAAAAGAAAATTAATTAGAAGAAATATTTTCATATTGCTATTTGTGTCTTATTAATGAAAAGAAAATAGGATTTTATTGAGTCTTCTCTCTACCTACTGCAGGACTTCTATGAGGATCAAATGAGATGAGGCATGGGAAAATCAATCACAGACCATTAATCTACTTTGGTTAAAATGTAAAATGTTTGCACCTGGCTATAAAGCAAGCAGTGTTCCTGGGCTGAAGAAATTCCAAGGAGGCTAGTAGCTAGGGAGAGGAAGTTGGGTGTTGCTATGTGACGATGTCATAACCAGCACCCACAGCGACCATTTCCGGCCTGGGCTGGGCTGGGCTGTGGGCTGCATTTTGCACCATGGGGTCTTGGCAGCTTTGGCTGCAATTTGGTGGGGTGTTACTCCAGGGTGGTTACTCCTATGTCCCACTTGGGGGAAACTGAGTGTTGGTTTGTTGGTGCCAGGTCCATGGTGCCATTTGTTTTTAAATGGCCAGTGTGCATTATGGCAGCTCCTGTATTGAGCCTCTGCCCCCTGGTAATCAGTGTGCATCATAGTTATTGGTTAGACAAATGGGCATTTAGCCTTTTATATATATAGATAGTTCACATATTATACATTTATCATGTAATGTGTATAATTTAATGTTTTTAATTGATTTTTTAAATTTTTTTACAAAGAGGATGAGAGAGGGATAGAGAGTAAGAAGCATTGATGAGAGAGAAACATCAATCAGTTGCCTCCTGCACACCCCCTACTGGGGATGTCCCCACAACCAAGGTACATGCCCTTGACCAGAATCGAACCTGGGATCCTTCAGTCCACAGGTCAATGCTCTATCCACTGAGCCAAACCACTTAGGGAATTAATGTTTTTTAGTACATTTACTGAATTGTTCAACTATCTCCACAATCTACTAGGTGTACCGGTTAATAATGTGGATTCTTTTCAATAGATGGAGTTACACATATGTTGATATATATGCAATTTGATGTGTATGCTATTTTGTTGTATTAACAACAAGCTTAAAAATGTCATGTCACCCTAGCTTTTGTTAAAATTTTCTCTTTTGAGTTTTCAATATCAAACTCTATATAGCATATATTCTTTTACATTACATCATCATTATATTGATCTTTGTCATGTATAAAGTGAATTCTCTATTATTCAGGAGTAGATTTTAACTGGCTTATGATGTAAACACCTTCCTTTCTGACTTTTACTCAGACATTTAACAATAAGTGTCATTTCTCTACTTGGTACAATCCCATACCAAATGTTAAGGATACACTATAAACAAAATTAGCAGTATTTGTGCTTTTATAAAGTTTCCAGTATAGAGCAGAGACAAACATTAAACAGATGGCACAGAACTGAATTTGTAATTACTGATTGTGATATGTGCTATAAATAAAACATAAGATATGAAACTGAAATTAAATATTATTGAATATGGGGAAAATTGCTTATATCCATGACTACTCTTGAAAATCCCTTAGTTGTCTATAAATTATGATATACATAAACTTCCTTAGATAAGGCCCTACAGAAATTTTATGACATGGACTCTGAATTATAGTAAAGAAAGGATAAATTGGATATTTATATGATTATAGTTAAAGAAATAACTGCAATTCATAGGATAAGATAAGAATAGATAGAAAATTCTAAAATATCCTGTCATCTGAAAGATTTATCCTTTTTTCATTTGATTTTATTACTAAGTCATGAATATATATTTAATTGATTAATGTATTGGGAAGAAAAAAACAAGATGCTATTCTCATCTAGTTTGGTTTAGGTTTGAAAGTATCTAATCATATAAAGAGAGGTTCATTTGTGCAATTAATAAATATTTCTATTTATTTATTTCCTAAAAAGGCAATCATCAGAGTTCCTTCCCAGTAATTTATTTGTTAGGATTAAAAGTGAGTTAATCCACCGAAACTGGTTTGGCTCATTGGATAGAGCATCAGCCTAGGGACTGAAAGGTCCTAGGTTTGATTCTGGTCAAAGGCATGTACATTGTTTGCGGGCACATCTCCAGTAGGGGGTGTGCAGGAGGCAGCTGGTTGATGTTTCTCTCGCATCGATGTTTCTAACTCTCTATCCCTCTCTCTTCCTCTCTGTAAAAAATCAATAAAAAATATATTTTTTTAAAAAAGTGAGTTAATCCAAACAGATATTTAGTGTAGCATCTGACACATATTAAGACTCAATAAATGGTAGTTATTTCTACCACTAATTTGTTTGTGAAATCTTTTGGCCATCAAAATGAGAAAATTTAGAAAGGTAAAAACAAGAGTTTTTTTACCTACCCCATTAATGAATCTAAGATTGGACAAAATGAGGTCTAAGGAATGTTATGTATTTTATAGATTAGTATTCTTTCTGTGTTTAGTATCTTGGATATTGGTAAGAAAATTGATATATCTCAAAGGATCATTTATTGCTCTAAAGTTACAGCAATTAAGTATTTTTTATTTGCTTATTTGTTTTGGTGTAACACTTCTAAATATTATTTGTTGATTGCTGTCCAGCATTGCCGGAAAAAACTTAGCACAAAACCATAAACTTTTAATGCTATTTATGCTATCTTATTAATAAATTATACCTATCAAGCCTGTTCTTGTTTTGGTAATAAGATGTCATGTTAATCTTTCAAGAATTATTATGTCTCAGCTTGAGTCTATTTTGTCAAGTCTCCATTGTGTCTTTGGTTAAATTTTTACTCACTAATCTGGCTTAGGCATTTTATTACAAAAACATAATCAACTTACTGTGAAATAGAGACCACTGTCTAAAGAAGACCATTGGATAAACCAAATAATGATTTCATCAAAATTTGACATCTTAGATTATATTCACAATTGAAAACAGATGAAAATATGAGACATTTCATAACTATCAAAGAAAAAAAATTTGCTTCAGTTATGTAGGGATTTTATGTGAAAGTATCTTTTGACCTAAAGTATCCATGTGAAAGCCCTAGTTCTCTATAATTATCCTATGAATCATCAAAGTACTTTGTTTCTGATTATATACCTGGAATTCTTTGCTTCTGTAGCATTGATAATTATTAACCACTTGGTTTATAGTTTAAAATAATTGTGTTAGGCTAACCATACTTACTTATTGAATGGTGAATTTGTTATTAGATTCTTTCTATATACTCTCACTAATATCTTGTCATAGGTTAGCCTTCTCTCATAGTTGGAGCTAGCATACAGGATGTTTTATACAAGTGCCCTTAGGATCAACATCTGTGGAAGGAAGGAAAGGAAAAGGTAGTGGGCCAAAAAAGAAGTCACACTTCTTTCTAGTCTCAGTGAAACCTTAACCAACACTAGTAAGATATGGAGCTATCAATAGAATGGTCCTTTAGAGTTATCCTAAGTTTGGCCTAGAAGAACACAACTTTTTATTTCCATGTAAGTTAGTCATTCCAGGTGGAACACTAGACCTAGGTTGTTTTGTACCTGAGTCTAACATTTAAAGGGACAGAAAGCTAAATGCTGACTTCCAATAGCTCTCCTAGGAAAGAGGTCAATGAGTCCTCTTTGGAGAAGTGATCAGCGATTTAACATTCTGCCAATTCTGAATAGAAAATACGCTAATCCCCATTTTACATAGAGAAAAACTGAGACTTGTCCAGCTGCATAGATAATAATTACCTAATGGGATTCAAAACTAGGATTGCCTAACTACAGAGCCCTATACTTTTATAATGTAATTCATTGCTTTCTCAGATTTTTGTGCAGTACTAGACTTTTCAGAAAGACAACAGTTTTATTTTGTCTTGTTTTTCTCATGCTCAAGAAGGCCTAAATGACTTCCTACTGATTTAACTATAGCTACCTTTTGTTCTGCATTACATTTTATAGTACATTTTCTCTGATATAATATGATCAGATAAGGTTCTTACAGCCATTTGGTAAACAAGACAAGATAAGCATCATTATTTCCAATTATAGATTAGGGAGTAGACACATGTGATTTTGCGATTTTACTCAGTCAGAAGGTATATAAGAAACTTAAAATTGAACCTGAGTGATCTAAGTCCAGAGTATGGATATAGTACTCTTCATTAAGAATTCACTCATTGGGAATGAACTTGGTACTTTTGTGTTTCAACCTTGAGGATTTGAAATTTTATTACCTCACAGACCAGGTCTTTATGAAGTTCTACTTTAATTGATTAAGAATATATATCTCACATAAGCATTTTTACTACCTTACTTTTTTTTTCCCCCCTTAAGAATACCATAATAGCCGAAACCAGTTTGGCTCAGTGGTAGAGCGTTGGTCTGGGGACTGAAAGGTCTCGGGTTCGATTCCGGTCAAGGGCATGTACATTGGTTGCAGGCACATCCATGGTGGGGGTTGTGCAGGAGGCGGCTGGTCGATGTTTCTCTCTCATCGACGTTTCTGGATCTCTATCTCTCTCCCTTCCTCTCTGTAAAAAATCAATAAAATATATATATTTTTAAAAAAGAATACCATAATAGTCATTCTTAGTCATATTTAACTTCTGCTTCTAGTTGACAAACATGTATACAGAAATTTCACAATGAAGTGAAAAAACAAAACAAAACACATATAGCAGTAACTCTATTGGATAGTACTTCTATTTGCTATGAATAGGTTCTGGTTCTTGCCATACAACACACTCAACTGTGTCTCAATTGGAACATAAGGGCAAAAACCACCCCATGTTATTAGTTATGGAATTCACTGGATGAAGATTTACTTTGTGCCACAATATTCTTTTTTGTTTTGCTTTTTCTCTGAATATATTTTTCTTTTGTAATTGGCTCATTTGACATGTGGCCATGCTGCTAGCTTAAATGTCTTTTTTTTTTTTTTTTGCATGAATTTGTGATTTTAAAGTATATTAAAGTAGTCCAAGTAATAGGAGTAGAAATGAGCAGAAAAGACTTTAACAATAAAAATCTTTATTTCTTTCTCTCATTCTTTCTGTATATTATTTTAAATAATGGGCCTTTTGTTTCCTTTTTAACTGGATTATAGGTAATTGCTGCGAAGATTTGAAACATTCACATAAAGATACCTTCAACTTAAAATAAATTTAAAAAGAAAGAAGAACTATATTTCTATATAGCCTTAAAGTAAAAAATAAACTTTTCTTATCACTTCTATTTGCATTATTTTATATATATTCCAAATTAAGTTACTATGCGGTCTCGTTTAAGGCATAGTTTTATTTTGTTCACTAAAGATACCTGGCCTTTGGATTTTTATATTGTTGTATTATCCTTTAAAAAAATAAGGTTTACTTGAAACTTACCAGGTTTTTTTTTTTTATTATAGGAACATTATTAATGGCAAATGAATAATTTGGTATTCTGACTCTCTTAATGACAAACATACAGATATCATTTGATATAACAAACTAGGAAGAGTTAATACTTATGACATAACATCTACTATGAATGTTTTCCTTACAATATGTATAATAAAGGTAAAGTGACACTGAACAAGGCCTGTCTATATCTGATTAGTAATGCTGCCTTACAGTGTCATATAATATTCAGTTCTATTAATGCAATATGCCAAGATGCAAGTGGTCAAATGAAACAAAACTGAAAAATAAGGCAAAAACTGGGGAGTCTACTTTCTAGTGGAATTTAAAGAACTCTAGAATACCCTCGCTTATGAAACTATACAAGCCACATATTGTATTTAACATACAGTACATCACAATAAGAGGAAATGCTCCAAAAGGCTCGGTAGAAGAAGCACCCTTATTAAACAGGCATAATGAATAGTTGAGCTTGCTGAAATTCCCATCCTTCCAGGAACCTGGCCATCACTTTAATATCTTTACCATTACACATTTATGCTTGGTGAATTATTTTTCTCCTGCAGAGGAAGCTCTTCTGATTATTTAATGGAAGATAATGGAAAAACAGGATTTGCTTTAGAGAAAGCTTTAATAATCTACTTAATGGAACAATCAGAGGCCATTTCCTGAAGTGACATCAAGAGATGCTAGACCTTTATATTGATTCCAGAACTCCCAAGACTGTACAGTTAATGTAAAGTTCCCTGCGAGCACATTACGGACACTTCAGTTGGAACCTTGATCTGTCTTGTGTTCCCCTTGGAGCCTTGATTTAGATTGGGTGGCAATTCCAGCTTCATTTGGGGGGATAATATGAATGCTATTAAGATAACAGTATTTTCTTTTGCCATAAATCAGTGAAAAGATGTGTACATATATGCGATAATGAGTGTTAGACATTTAATATAATAAATTTCTCCTTTACCCTGATGATATCATTTGTGTGTGTGTTTGTAGGAGTTATGCTAATAATAATAATGTCCCGTTTAATTTTGTCCAGAAATATATATATATTTTAAGATTTACTACTTGGAAACAAACATTATGTTTGGCAGACATCTTCTAAAATTTAGCTGGCCAATTCTGTTCATTACTTAGAAGTATGTTTTGCAATTAATTCACCCAGGAACTTTGACTGCAGAGCTGCTTCTCAGAAAGAGGTGGTCTGTGGGCACATTTTTCAAGCATTTTTAAGCCTTAGATAAATGTCTGGTAAATCCAGCTTGATTAATGTCTGGGCCAAAACAATGTCACACTTACCCTATGCCACTTTATACCATATATTTTCATAGTATGTCGGATATGCTTCATATAATTTGGTATCCCATATAATAAAAGCCTAATATGCAAATTGATGGAACACCAGAATGACTGGTGGAACGACCAGTGGCTATGATGCACACTGACCACCAGGGGGCAGAAGCTCAATGCAGAAGCTGCCCCAAGCTCCCAGGCCCCAGGCCATCCCAGGTGGGTGCCAGCAGGGGTAGAAGGGTTGCCCAATTACCCCACTGGTCACCCTGCAGAGGAGGCAACTGCTGGTGGTGGTGGTGTGGGGAGGCAGTGCATACAAGCAGGTGGTGCCAGGCCAGCCAAGCAAATTCCAATGGGGGCCCTCAACCATCCTGCTGGTCACCCCAGAGACAGGCTCTGATCCTCAGCCACGCCTAGAGATCCTACCCATGCATGAATATCATGCACGGGGCCTCTAGTTAATGGATAAAAACAGAGAATCGAGTTTTTCTTTGCTTGTGCTGTAGGTGAACCAAGTTATTTTAAGAGTAATGGCCCTAGTTTTACAACATTGTTAGGTTCACCTCTTTATAGAAGTGGCCATTAATGAAGCAAAGATGTCATTTTAGCCGAAATCGGTTTGGCTCAGTGGATAGAGCATCAGCCTGTGGATTGAAAGGTCCCAGGTTGGATTACAGTTAAAGGCATGTACCTGGGTTGCGGGCACAACCCCAGTAGGAGGTGTGCAAGGGGCAGCTGATTGATGATTCTCTCTCATCAATGTTTCTAACTATCCCTCTCCTTTTCTCTCTGTAAAAAATCAATTTTATATATATATATATATATATATATATATATATATATATATATATATATATCAATAACATATATATCAATTATATATATATATATATATATATATATATATATATATATATATATATGTTAGTTTAGACAATGTATTAAATTAGTTTAGACAATGTATTAAATTGCTGGGGCTGCTATACCAAAATACCACAGATTTCATGGCTTAAACAACAGAACACTGTTTTCTCATGTTCTGTAGACCAGGAAGTCCAAGACTAACCTGTTGTAGAGTGGTTCCTGCTGAAGCCTGTCCAGACTCTAGCTTGTAGTCTGCTTTCATCAAATTGTGTTTTCACGTTAGTCTTGTCTGTTTTTCCTCTTCTTATATGAATACCAGTCATATTGGATAAAAGCCCACCTTAATAATTCCAGTTTAATCTAGTCATCTCTGAAAATACTCTGTTTCCAAATAAGGTCACATTCTGAGATACTAGGAGTTGGGGCTTCAACATGAATTGCTTGGGATTCAGACCACAACACCCATGATCACTCATCTGAAAAAAAGTTGTTGGTATGGGTTATATTTTTCAGTCTTCTCAGAACCTTTCTAAATAACAAAAAAATATTTTTCAGACTATTTTTCTATTACCTTTAAAACACTGTATAGAAGTCCCTAAGGTCTCTAAAAGTGGTTTTGAAACCAAATCGCTTCATCAAAGTCAGCACTGGAGCTGAAAAAGGAATAAGTGATTGATTTCATCCTGGCTCAGGCATTAACCATTGACTATGCCCTGGGCACAGTATTTAAATAATATGAGCAGTTCTTCATCTAAAAGGGGGAGTCTATGTCCAAATTTACACTTCTTATAAGGACATCAATTATATTAGATTAGGGCCCACATTAATGACCTTATTTTAACTTAATTACCTCATAAAGACTCCATCTCCAAGTGTGTTCACATTCTGAGATAATGAGTGTTAGACATTTAATATATGAATTTAGGAGAAGATATAATTGAGCTTCAACCCTTTACAGAAATTTAGACCCCTACATTATTTTAGAAATCTAAACAAACATTGGGCCTATTATTTACCTCATCCATTGTCAAAATATATTCCCATAGATTATGATTATATATGCCTTTAGGTTGTATATCATACTATATGCACCTCAGTGATACATAGAGAGATAAATTGTAGAGATAATTATATTGTCATCCTCTCACCTCCACACACACACAAGCAAATATTCTCAATCGTTCTTTTGGTGATCTGAAGTATGGTGTTACCATCAAGTACATGGATACTTAGGTTGAGAAATTAGTCCAAGATTACCCTTGTGGTAACCCAAGCAGGAGATTTCTAATTTATGTATGTTTATTCCCCAAACTCTTGCTTTTAACCACTGTTTATTAGAACCTTCTTGATTTTTTTCTTATCTGCTTTTCTCTTGTTCCCGACAGTGTTTTTGCTTATATTTTATAGTATTTGTTGTTGCAGGCCAGTACCAGATTTTCTGAAGCAAGCTCAGTGACTAGAATCATTGGCATGCCTAAACCACAGTCCTTGTGGTATTAACTGGCTTGGTAGCAAACCATACAGTGGAATATCTGGAATATCCCAAAGCCTTGCATGAACTAGAGGAGAAAACCATACTTAAAGCTGAAGATGTAACTTTAGCTCCTTTTTTTATTTATTTTTGGGGCAGGGTTACAGATATCAAACAGATATACAGAAAAAAGGAAACAAGTTGAGTGATTAAATAATCCACAGGATTCAAATAAAATGACAAAATCACCTGCAATCTTAATAATAAGTCTTAGAATTACATAGCGAGTTGTTTATTTTGCTATAAAGTACTTGGCAAAATATCCTGGCAAACACCTTAATATGAAAATATGAGAATGTGATTCTTATCAGAAGTTCTTTAAAGTAAAAAATTATAAAAATGCATAGTAAAAAAAACAAAAAACACACAAATACTTTCCAGAGAAGATTAGAAATATTTTATCACCCTCCTTAGAGCAATGCACTTAGGATTTTAATTTTATAAGCATAGCTATTAGCATCTTATAAACCCTCACTTTGCCTCCCTTATCCATCAGCATTTTAGAATTTTTTCCTAGCTTACATTTAGTTTATCTTTTAAAAATTGATTTATCAGGAAACTTGTGCTCTTCAGATTGTGGATAGCTACATGCTCATTGTCAACAATAAAAACAGTTCTGAATATTTCTATAATAACTTTACTCCACAGAAAATTCGTGATTGCATTTTGCTCTTCAAAACCCAACTCCCTGGGCTTCCTTCATCTGATAACCATTTCAGATTAGTCATTGATTTGTCTCTGTTGTCGGTATCAGGTTGCAGGCTCTTAAAGGACACAGACCCTGCACTCTGTTATACATCTTTACCCCATAGCAGTCTTTGAAATGCCAAGAACTCTGAAGTCGTTTAATAAAAATCACTTGGATTGATTTTTATTTTTGAAGCCAAGTAGGGGAGACAGGTGCCATTTCCTCTGACTTTAAGATGGTCAAACACTCTTGGAGCAGAGATTAGGAGTCATATCTCCAACTTCCAAGCCAATTCTGAACCTCTTATCCTGATGCAGGGCTTCTCTTTGAAATACTCCTAACTGCCCACATCAATGAAGACCATACCTGTGGTCAGGGCCTGGGGTCCTAACAGCCACTGTCTATAGCTAGCTAGAATTTTCTTTGAAATTATGTATTTGATCTTTAAAAAACTCATTGCATTTGTTATTGAATTTATTTGAATATAAAAGGGTTGCATGTACTTAAAGTAAAGCAGGTGTACCAGGAAGCTATGTTGCCTTTATCTTGCAGGTCTTGTCAGTTCCTTTCCGTAACTGTCGCACCCCTAATAAGGCATTTGACAAAAGTCTCTTTGCTTTAAGTTTGACTATAAAAATGTTTCAAATGCAGGAATTCACATGGATAGTACATATTCATGAGGAAGCTCTTGTTCTGTGGGATGTAACTTAGAACATTTATTTTCATGGGACCCTGAATTCTGTTAAAGTGTAAGAAGGTTCCTGCAGGGTGAGGGGGAAGGAGAAGCCAGACTTCTGGTCTTCTACCCTCTGCTTCCCACAGAACAGCTCCGTTCTCATCGGGTTTACTTTCGAGATTTTATTTTGTAAAAAAAGTTTTCTTTCTCTATTCTTTAAAAAGAGACACTAAATTAAATGAAAGAATGCAATTCACCATAGAAATTTGAATGTCTTTGAATAACTTAATTTCTTTATTCTTTTTTTAAAATAAATTTTTATTGTTCATATTATTACAAATGTTCCTTCCCCCCCACCCCCCTCCATTGCTCTCCTCCACCAGGTTCCCATCCCACCCTCTGCCCTTTTCCCATTATCCTCATCCATAGGTGCACAGTTTATGTTCAGTCTCTTCCCACATCCCCCTCTCCCCTTTTCCCCAGGAATCATCAGTTCACTCCCCTTCCATTCCTCTGATTCTATTATATTCACCAGTTAATATTGTTCATCAGATTTTTGTTTTAAATTTCCTTGGTTTTTAGATTCACTTGTTGATAGTTATGTATTTGTTGTTCATAGTTTTTATCTTCATTTACTTTCTCTTCCAAAAGAACCCCCTTCAGCAATTCATATAATTCTGGTTTGGTGGTGATGAACTCCTTTAGCTTTTTTTTTTATTAGTGAAGCTCTTTATCTGGCCTTCAATTCTGAGTGATAGCTTTGCTGGGTAGATTATCTTTGGCTGTAGGTTCTTACTATTCATCACCTTGAATATTTCTCTCCATTCCCGTCTGGCCTGCATGGTTTCTGTTGAGAAATCAGCTGACAATCGTATTGGTGCTCCTTTATAGGTAACTACCTGCTTTGCTCTTGCTGCTTTTAATATTCTCTCTTTGTCTTTTGCTCTCGGAATTTTAATTATGATTTGTCTTGGTGTGGTCCTCTTTGGATTCCTTTTGTTTGGAGTTCTTTGCACTTCCTGGACTTATAAGTCTAATTCTTTCACCAGGTGGGGGAAGTTTTCGGTCACTATTTCTTTCAGTATGTTTTCGATATCTTGCTCTCTCTCATCTTCTGGGACCCCCATCATTCTGATGTTGGTTCGCTTGAAGTTGTCCCAGAGATTTCTTACATTATCTTCAATTTTCTGGATTCTCTTGCCTTCTTGCTTCTGCGGAGGAATGTCTTCTGGCTCTTTATGTTCCAAATCTTTGACTTGATTCTTGCGATCTTCCATTCTGTTTTTTAGGACTCTGTATAATATTTTTTTATTTCAGACAATGTATTCTTTATTTCTTGTTGATCCCTTATCATTTCTCGTTGATTCCTTATTAATTCTAGTTGATCCCTTTTCATATCCTCATAGGTCTTATCGACCTTTTCTAGGAAATTCTTGAAAAGCCTTATAAGCGTAGATTTGAACTCTATATCCAGTCGCTTTTTGTCCTCCATTTCTTTTGTTTGTGATCTATTTCGTTGTCGCATTTTCGCAGGTTCCCTGATGGGGCGGGGTTTCAGGGTGGAGCCTACAGCCTTGGCTTCCGTCAGCCCTGCCCTATGCAGCTACTGAGTCTCAGTGTTTCTCAGGGTCCTTCAATACTCGCTGCAAGCCCCTCTGAGAATGAGGTGCCCTCAAGTTTCGCCTGCTACCAAACAGTCTAATCTCTTCCCCAATGGGCCCGGAACTGGGGCTCAGTTCAGTTGAAGGTAGGATTGGAGGTGGTGTTCAGAGCAGTCTGGAGCCCCTGTCTCCTTCCAGCCAGGGCAATCCCGTGGCACAGCCAACCATCCCTTCTCTGCGCACCTCCGGGACCTCCTTTCGCCGCTCACCCGGGGTTCTGCCTTACAGCCCAGCTATGAGCCTGGGTCCCCGGGGTCTGGCCCAGAACTGGGGTTCAGAGCAGTCGGAACTGGGGCCCAGCACAGTCAGAGCTTTTATCTCCTTCCCGCTAGGGAACGCCTGCCAGGCACTCAGCCGCCCTTCCTCTCCAGCTCCGTCCTCTCCGCGCGCGCTGCTAGTCTCCTTACCTTAGGCTTTTACAGCTCCTCCGCTCTTCTTTCTGGTTTTCTCCTTGCTTTTCGTTGTAGAATTTCCAGTCAGTCGACTTTCCTGTAGTTCTGGGTAATGCCCATTTTATATTTTAGTTGTATTTTATTGAAATTGTTGTGTGCGGCTGCGGCTAGGTGTTTACCTGTGCAGCCATCTTGGATTCTGTTTATTCTATTATAAATTTATTTTTATATTAACTTTTCTCATTTTTCAACCAATATTCTTATAAACAACCAGCGAAAAGGAATGGATATGTCAAAATGAAGCATTACAGTGACTTAGAGGTATTACTAAGTGCCATGCGTGTATTTTATGACTAATATGCACAACCTTATCCTTTCCAGATGTCATGGAGTTTTTCTTTTCAACTACTTTCAGTTGGGCACCTCGCTTTGTTAATAAGTTCTTTTTAAATATATATATATATATATATATATATATATATATATATATATAATCTTTATTTTATTGATTAGAAAGAGTTTGAAAGGAGGGAAGAGAGAGAGACAATCTTCAATTTTGTTGTTCCATGTATCTATGCAGTCATTGGTTGTTTTTTGTTTGTGCCTTGATCAGAAATCGAACCTGCAGTAGGGGGCATGCAAGAGGCATCTCATTGATCATTCTCTTCCTTCTCCCTTTCTCTCTCTTTAATATCAATAAAACCATACTTCAAATAAATAAAATTATTTAGAATAAAAACAGCAGTTAGGTCTTTTGTCTTCTATTTCCCAGGTAAACAACCTCAGGTGTTTTCCAATATGACTGTGCTTCCCAGACTTGTCATCAACCATTGATTCGTGACCCGTATGCTCATTCGCTAAGACCCCACTCCTCAGACTGGGAATGAGTAGACTTGAAAGCTTGGGAAAAGGTGCAGCATAGCTTAGCATAAAATAAGTACATGCTTGGCATCCAACTTTTATAAGTTTTCAGCCTAGAATTTCAAGTTATTAATTCTATTACATTAGGAAATACCTCTCACCTTTATTTTATGGTACAGATCCCTCATCTATAAAAATGGATGCCAATTCTTAGCTCCAGTTTGAGCAGTATAATGAAAAAAAAATATGTGCAAGTCACCTACTTCCTTACTTGGTATACAGTAGAGATGATCAGATAATATTTGCTATTATTTTTGTTCGTGTTTAAACAGAAACCCATATTCTCTTCTGTACCTTTCACGGGGACTGGGCAAAGTTTGATTGTGTTTTAAAAAAAAAAGGCACGTAATGTTTCTCATTTCACAAGTAATGAAAAGCCTGTTTTCTCCTGGTGAGCTCTCAGACAGATTGAGCAAATGAACCACTAGTCACTGCAATAAAGCCTAGCTAGGCCTGGAGGAGTTTCAGGCAATTGCACAGAATCCTGACTTCCCTGAGGATCGGTGGTTGTCAGCTGGTTCTGGAAGCTTATGGTAGAACTTCTGGTGCTTCTCTGGGCCGTCTGTGCTCCATGCTGGGCAGGAAGCCAATCATCTGGAAGGGAAGTAAGAATGTGGAGGCATTGTTTAAATTAATTTCTCTCTGTACCGATCAGTTATCCAGATTGCGAATCATCAATAGCTTTACTTTCTGACAGCCTCCCTTATGAGTCATTACATGTTCAACCCACTAAATTGTTAAAAAGAACATTTGAGGAGAACATTTGATAAGTAGGTATTTTTATTAACACTGAAAATGAATTTGAAGTCAGGGAATGAAGTTGTGGTTAAAATTAGCTGATATAAAAAAGATAACGGCAGTAGTAAATGATGTGTGTATTTAAGATATCTGTGATATTCACGTTTCCACTGCCTAGGGGTCTCAGAGTCACTTAACATACAGACTAAAATGACAGAAATAATTGAGATGATAGAGCTAAGTAGAGAGAAGTAGTTCATGTGATAAAAATGGGCATGCACACACACGCGCGCGCACACACCTACATATACACTTACTCACTCATTCACTCACTCACTCACTCACTCATTACAAATAGTAAACTACAAAACAGCTAACAGACCTGGATTGGGGAGACAAGAGACTGATGGCTCCTGCCTGTGCATGGGAGCTGCACTGATCCAAAGAATTTTGCCCAGTGAAAATGTGGCAGATTTTTTGTTCTCCCCCAGCAAAGCTGGAAATCTGGAATTTTATGGCAAATTATATAATATAAAAACATTGGACTAGCTTAAAATGAAATGATACCTTCTGGGCCAAATATAAAGTTACTCATGGCTGATCTGACTCCTGCATAGATATTTCTTACCTCTGCCCACAAGTGAGCTGCATAAGGGTTACAGGAACCCATAGCCCCACACAGGGCTGGGATCAGGGGTAAGGGTGGATGCTAGAGAAAGTCAGCTTAGAAGAGTGACATATGGCCTGCTATAGGTCTTGAATGATATGTGGTATATTATATATTTGACAATATATTCATCTGTGGTGTATGGATGTATCTTTGGCACAGGAAAATGTATGTGCAAAGGCAGGGACGTGTGAATGGTGTCTTGTTCACAGATGCTAAACCAAGATGTCATTGTGGGTATTTTTGAGGGTCTAGGGCCTGCTTTGTTGAAGAATATACAACATGCATCCTTATTTTGTTTTGCCTTATACTGACAATTTTATTTTAGTCTCTGTCTCTCTATCAAAGGAGTTAACTTTTACTTCTTGGTGTATTTATAGATTTTTTTTTTTTTTTTTTTTTTTTTTTTTTTTTTTTTTACAAATAAATAGGACAAAAATAAAAAGTGAAAAACACAATTCCCATGTCCCTGTTTTTCCACATAGCTATAATATTTAAATATACTTTATGAAAGTAATTTATGTTAAGACTATGAAGAACATATAAAAAATGCAAGTAGTTTATATCTTTATACATGCTTGCTTTTGGAAAAATTTACTGCGATCAAAGTCGATATAATATTAAACCAGGTTTGCTCTTCTTCCCGTGTCTCTTTTTTTAAATTTTGTTTTGTCTCTTTTTATTTTTTATAAACACAGAAAAAATACAACTTCTTTCCTTTTAAAAAACATCTTTGTAATTTTTCTCATTGAGACACCCTAATTAAAATGTTCCATTTGAAGGATTTTTTTGCCAACACAAATTCTCATTAAGCAAGTGCTTTCTATTCCTTGCTGGAGTATAAGGCTGTAGTATTCCTAGAGGGCACATTTGCAGCAACCCAAATATACAGCAAAATATATTATTCCAATATCTTAAAACAGACTGTCCCAGACATTTTTAATAGGAATGTATTTATCAACAGATTTTATACTTACCATTTTGGAAGAGAGAAATGATACTTTAACATCATCTTTAACAAAGAGTATTCCCATGTGGTATATTTAAAAACAATCCCACTCTCACATGCATCTACTCTTCTTTATCATAAGAGAAAGAAAATGTAAGAGATTTTCTCTTTAATGATTTTCTCTTTAACACTAATTATTTTGTTTTGCAATATTATTTTAGGATCTGCCTTTTTAGTGTTTTTATATTTTTAATCCCAGAGGATGCAAACAAATTTCAGTGATTTCTTTATAAAATAAACAAGTCTTTTAAAAATATATCAATTCTTAACATCTTCTGTAAGTCATTAATTTTCCCAAGTTTAACACTTCCTTTTATTCTTGGGAAACAGAGTTAGAGGGGAATTATCTTCATGGAGTAGGAGTCATAGACTAATTATTCATTACTCCTTTTTATTATTATAATTGCATATAATTTTGTTTAATAATTTAATTTATTTATAATATCTGCCATATTGAAATCATAACTAAACAATAAAGTTAATTTGCATACATTGTTCAATATTTTAACTTATTAATCATTAATAATTATTTTATTTCATTTGTAAATAATTCAAGCAAGAAGACATTCTGAACGTGTACCCTTGTTAACAAAAGAATATTAATGGTGATTCATTCTTTTTCACAAAATTTCTGAGCAACATCATGATTTTGACTATGAATTTAAGTACTAGATATAGTATAAGGAAATAGAGCAAGTTTCTGAAGTATGCAGTATATCTCATAATTGATTTTACTTATAACTAAAAATGAGAGTATAAAGTTAATTTAGTTTATTTATCATGAGCTAAAGCTGACCTGATAATCAGTAAATTAGGAGTGAACCGCCTGAAGATATATAGAAGCCTTTGGTCCTGCACCTGGAGCAGCTGCCATTCAGTCGTGCTGTCCCTGATTGGAAGCAAATGGCAAAGCTTCCAGTATACTGTAGATAAAGGTGAGGCACCCGAAATGATTTATTTTATTAGAAATATATAATTTATTTTGAAAATGGGATTTTAAATTAATTCTTATTAACATTTTGAGAAAATGTTGTTTCAAGTGATAAAAACATTATAAAGCCAATATTAAATCTGTTCATTTATTGCTGCAATTCTCATAGTTTAATCCTATTTAACTAAACCTTTGCTTCAGGCATGCTGGTTTTTCTTCAATTGAAAGAAAGTAACAAGTTGTTATTTACTTCTAGGCTTTCTCTCATGTTTCCCAGTATACACCTCTCAATGCCCCTTGAATATTTTATTCTTTACAGTTGGCTATTCAAATTTTATCTCTATGCTTGAAATGTTTCTTCTGTAGAATTATTTTGACATCTTGTAATCCTTTTATATCACATCCTGCTCTATTTTACATAACCCACTTACAATTAGTATTTATTTTATTTATTTGCTTTGTTATCATCTGGTTCTCCAACTACAATGAGAACAGAGACTATACAAGTGTCCCTCAAAAGTGTATACACAACTTTAATAGCTGACAGCTCAATTTTGAAAATGAAATGTATTTTAATAAACACTGCCTTTATAATTATTCAAAGTGCATGTATACATTTTGGGGAAGAACCCTATATTTGTCTATCAGCCCTGAGGAGAAACAGCAATAGAGCTAAGTGGTCACCAAGAACCACACTATCTGGTTTGAATCTTGGCTCTGTCATTGACAAGTCCGCAGGCAAGTTTCTCATCCTTTTGTGTGTCATCTGTAAAATGGATAATAATACAAGGTTTACATGCATTAACATATGTAAATTATGTGGCATATAATGAGGCCTTATTTTATATAGTAAGTAATCAATAAATATTTACTGAATGAATAGATGAATGCCTGCATGTATGAATGAATGTTGTAATAGAACTTTGTTATCAGAAAGACCAGGATCTGATGTAAACTCCATTATGACTTTGGCAAAGTTAATTAACTTTTTGAACCTTAGTTTCTCATCATATAATATTGTTTTGACATTCTTGAGGTTTTTGTAGGATTTAAATGAAGTGGTCTTTTAAAAAATATATATTTTATTGATTTTTTTACAGAGAGAAAGAGAGAGGGATAGATAGTTAGAAACACCAATCAGCTGCCTCCTGCACACCCCCTTCTGTGACCAGAATGGAACCTGGGACCTTTCAGTCCGCAAGCTGACGCTCTATCCACTGAGACAAACTGGTTTCAGTGAAATGAAGTGGTCTTTATAGCATGTTTTATGACTTACTTTTATTTGAAAAAAATTAGAAGCTCTAGATATTTTTCCCACTCTGGAACTAGGGAGTGTCCAACAGCCCTGCCTGACACTGTATTTACCTGTTGTTGGGATGATCACTGCTAACAGTTCTAGTAATTAAAATTGTTTGGTTATAAATAACAAAAACAATTCAAGCAGATTTAGCCTAAATGAATTAATAAATTAATGAATGCACATTTATTATAACATATTGAATAAGAATCATCCATAACATGTTCACACCTTAACTTTATTGTTTTCCATTGCCCTTTTAAACTTTATGGATTCAGTCTTTCCCTTTCTTGGATGAAAACCCTGGCAATGTCATTACTTTTATGTTAATTCCTGTGGAATAGAACAGTCTTACAGTCATTTTAAATTACAAACATAATTTCAGTATTTAGAACATACTATAATATTTGATTAGTTTTCTATTGTTGCTATAACAAATTAACACACTATGGCTTAAAATAAAACAAAGTCATTGCTTTATAGTTCTATAGGTCAGCAGTCTAACATGGGTAAGATCAAGGGATCTACAAAACTATGTCCCTTTCTAGAAGCCTGGGGAAGAATCTACTTTTTCCAGCCTCAGGAGCTTACATGCAGTCATTGGGTCATTCTCCCATCTTAAAAGAAACAGTAGCAGATCAAGTCTTTTTCACATCACATCTTTCTGTCTATTCCTCTTCTACTTCTAAGGACTCATGATATTATATCACTAAAATAATTCAGGGGCATCTCTCTGTGATTGCAACCTTAATTCCCTTAGTCATGTAACACAGGGATAGATACACAAGTTTAAGAGATTAGGACGTGGACATCTTTAGGGACCATTATATGGTGAAGGTCCTGATTTGTAGATTGGGATTTTCTGTTGAGTTAGCTTTATAAGGCATGAGCCAAGACACATCCTTTCTTACTTTCTGGTAGCAGCAAACACATTTTACATCCCAAAACTTTCCATGGGGTTCCCCTGAAGTCCCTCTACATTGGCTAACGACTCAGAGTTGCCATTCTCCCAGGTCCTTTCTCCCACCCCTAAAAAATGAATGAGTCTTATGACACAGTAATTTATTTCTACAAAGTAAGTTGTTCATCAATTCCTTCATCAAACTTCTTCTTATACTTTCTCAGGTCGATATAATATCATTAGTCAGGCAAAGGGATCTTGGGGTAACAGAACAGGTTCTTGAAGTAATTTTTTTATTAATTCAGATGATGTAGGGTCAAATATGTATTTTTCTTACATTTATTAATATGAGAATGGTACCTAAAGTTGAACCGCTGCACCTTGAATACAAAGTCCAGGTCTTAGGAAAGAATGAAACTAATGAAAAAGCCATGAGTAATTCAAACTAATTTCTCTCCTAATTTCTTATCTCTGTTTCTCAATACCAATGAGCTGTATGAATCTCCCTTCCGTGTAGAGCTGTTCTATGGTTCCTGGTCTTACATGGGTAAACATGGCTATGCATTTATCTCTTGACTTTGCATGTAACAAACCTGATTTTAATTCTCTTTCAGTCCCAAATTAAAATCCCAAAATCTCTGATCTCTCTAGTTGGAATTTTATGTGCATACTGATTCAATCAACATTAACCTATGGAAAGAGCTATAGTACATAGAACAAAGTGCTTCATACTTGTGGGTTTGGGAAATACATAAGAGAGAATCATTGTGATTTGGCAAAAATCTAAAATTTATGTATCATATTAATTTGTAAATCTTATAATAACAATAAAACAGAAATAATAATCATTATTATGCTTAAAGTTTGTCAAGAGCTTATTAGGATGAGGCCCTAAATTATTATGTGGAGTTATCACCTCCATCCCTTGTAGAAGTTGAGATGTTTTCTTTATTTTAATAAAATAAAATTGAGGCTCAGAGAAGTGAAATAATCTGTTCAAGATCACACTGGGAATAAGTAGTGGCCAAGACCGAAATCACATTTCTGTGATTCCAAGGTCCATCACAACGATGTCAATAGAATGATATCTACTCTATAATGTTAACAAAAAAGCCTGTTTCAAAATGTTAGCATATTATTAGAATTTATATATCTATGCATGTCTATAACTGTGGCTCTATCTCTACAACTATATATCTATACTGTCTACCCTTATGTTCTTATGTTCCCCCTTCCCTCTCTTTGTCACTAAGATATATATTTAAAAGTTAATGCTGGCTACCTCTGAGAATGGAATCATTTGTTATTAAATTCCATATTTTGGTTAATTATTATATAGTGTCAATAATCCTATGAAGACAATTTTGTTTGTTTTATAAAGATCAAGAAATGTTGAGCTTATTTTTTATTTTATTTTGCTATATTTCTGAAGGGTGAATGTGTTCCCTTAGGTGGCTTCTTGTCTGTTTTCTTCTAGAGCTCAAACAGAATTGTCCTGCTGTTTCCTTTTTCTAACATAAATCTTCCCAAACAACATGGTGGCTAAGACACTTGCATTATTCTCTGTAAAAGTATGGGTTTGTAAGAAACAAGCTGTGAAGTATTTGCTGAGTGACATTTATCTTCTCTCCATTCCCAAATAGTGTTATATGTTTTAAATTATATTATAGGTTTTCTTTCTAGGATTTCCTGTTAAAATTTACAAAAATATATTTCCTTATCAACTAAATTCCTTAACACTTAGTGAATACCTATTTAATTATTTCTTTACATTAGCTATTTAATAACACTAATAAGCTTAAGATTCCATATAGAAAGAGCAGAGATATAAATTATAGATAAATCATGTGAGTATCTTTGGCATTTTTTTGAAAGCACAGTTTAGATCCTCTTGTTTTTTACTTTGCTAAGTTAACATAAATAAGTCAAAAATTATAAATAAGGCTTAATTTGTTTCTTAAAAATATCAAGCAGATCTTTATTTTGATTCTAAAATAATACATAACTTGCTCTAAATTGCCAAAACTCAGTAAAGATGCAAGTAAAAATTAGAGAGCAAACAATAATCTTATAATGCAGAAATAATTGTTTTTATGTTTTATCATACGTCATATACTTTGATGAAACATAACACACAACATGTTGAAGATTATTTTATAATATACCCTCTAGTTCTATAATAATTGATTTTAAAATCTATTTTGTTAGCATTTAATTGGCTATTTTTTAATGTTGCAAACAATACCAATGAATGTTGCATAACCTCATTTTCAGACTTCTGATTGTCTTGGAAAAATCTCCTAGGAGTGCAGTTTCAAATGATATGACTTTTACTTAGTATTTGAGATATACTTGCTAAATTGTCTTCCGGAAATTTTACATCATTTCTTCTCTGCCTATAGAGAAATAAATTCTATTTGACTTGCTTTCTGGCATAAAATATAAGACAGAATATCTAAACAATTGTTTTCAGACATTGGAAATTGGGAGCTCAGCCCTGTGATTCCTGAGAAAGGAGAATTAAATAAGGAGAGCCTTATGCTCAGAGGCAATTTACAAACTATAACAATGGAAAAAATATCCTGAGTTGAAGAGCTTAAAGGATTAAACTTTGGGGAGAATGATCCACCTGCACTGTGTATGTGGATATGATTTTAGAAAAAAAGAGAACTGCACAAAGTAAGAGCTTCAAACATCTGCAAAGAACTTCAAACTCTTTAACTTAATTAGTGGAAAGTATGAAACTTCATGATGTTGAACAAAGAATGACTGTTAAGAAAAGAATGGCCAGATGGCTCCAAATTGAACAATTCCAGAACTCATAGTGGCTAGAAACTATTCATGTTTCCACCAACAAGCGTGGAGAGACCCTTGACTGCACAGAGCATCCAGTGGTGCTCCAAAAGTATCACACACCTCAGTGGTAAAGGCTTTATCATTAAAGCTACTCTAGGCCTCCCTAAAAGATTACAAAACAATTCTCAGGATGATCAGACTTCTCTACAAACAGCATCCTGCCCCAAAATAGTCTATCATCTTTAAAGGAATACAATAAAATGAATCACTCAACAACACAAGTAACAGTGTTAAAATGTCCTGTGTCCAATCAAAAATTATCAGACATGCATCCTAACTGGTTTGGCTCAGTGAATAGAGCATCAGCCTGTGGACTGTAAGGTCACAGGTTTGATTCTAGTCAAGGGCATGTACCTTGGTTGCAAGCACATCCCCAGAGGGGAGTGTGCAGGAGGTTGATGTTTCTCTCCCATTGATGTTTCTAACTCTCTATCCCTCTCCCTTCTCTATAAAAAATAAAATAAAATAAAACATATTTTAAAAATTACCAGACATGCAATGAAGCAGAAAATTGAAACTGGGAATTAGGAAAAAATTAATTAACAGGAATAGACCCATAATGATTAAATTAGCTCACAATTTTAAAGATACTATTATAAATATGTGCAATGATGTAATGGCAAAGACCTAATGAGGAGAAAATAGAAACTATAAAGCCATTTTCTCAAAAATTCCTGGTACTAGCACAAGAACAGACATATAGGCCAATGGAAGAGAACAGAGAATCCAGATATTGAGCCAAACCACTGTGCTCAATGATATTTGACAAAGGAGGAAAGAGAATACAATTGAGTCAAGACAGTCTCTTCAATAAATGGTGTTGGAAAATTGGACAGATACATGCACACACACACACACACACACACAAAAAAAAAAAAATGAAACTAGACCATTAACTTACATTATACACAGAAATAAACTCAAAATGGATAAGTTAGTTGTAAGATGGGAAACCATAAAAATCTTAGAAGGATCCATAGGCACCAAAATAGCAGATATATGCTATAGAAATATCTTTACCAATACAGCTCCCAGGATAATGGAAACTAAAGAGAAAATAAACTAATGGGGCTACATCAAAAGAAAAAGCTTCTGCACAGCAAAAGAAACCATCAGCTGGAACCGGTTTGGCTCAGTGGATAGAGTGCTGGCCTGTGGACTGGAAGATCCTAAGTTTGATTCTGGTCAAGGGCATGTACCTTGGTTGCGGGGCACATCCCTAGTGGGGGCTGTGCAGGAGGCAGCTGGTCGATGTTTCTCTCTCATCAGTGTTTCTAGCTCTCTATCCATCTCCCTTCCTCTTTATAAAAAAAATCAATAAAATATATTTTTAAAAAAAGAAACCATCAATAAAACAAGAAAGCCCACTTCATGGCAGAACATATTTGTCAATGCTATCTCTGATAAGGGTTTAAGCTTCACAATTTATAGAGAACTCATACAACTTAACAAAAGAAAAATAAACAATGCAATCAAAAAATGGGTCAAAGAAATAAATAGAAACTTTTGGAAAGAGGACATACAGAAGGCAAGAGACATATGAAAACATGCTCAAAGTTGCTAATCATCTGAGAGATGCAAATCAAAACAACAATGAGGTACCATCTTACACCTCTCAGAATGGCTATCACCAACAAATCAATAAAGAACAAGTGCTGGCAAGGATGCAGAGTAAAAGGAACCTTCATGCATTGCTGGTGAGAATGCAGATTGATGCAGCTACTGTGGAAAAGAGTATGGAGTTTCCTTAAACATGGAACTTCCATTTGACCCAGTGATCCCACTTCTAGGAAAATATCATAAGAAACCAGAAACTCCAATCTGAAAGGATAAATACATCCTATGTTTATAGCAGCACAATTCATCATAAATAAGATTTGGAAACAGCCAAAGTGCCCATCAACAGATGAGTGGATTAGAAAACTATGGTGCATCTACACAATGGAATACTACACTGCTGTAAAAAAGAAGAAGAAAAAAATTCTTACCATTCACAACAGCATGCATGGACGTGGAGAGAATTATGGGAAGGGAAATAAGGTAGCCAGAGAAAGATAAACATCACATGATATATCTCACTCATTTGTGGAATATAATGAACAATATAAACTGATGAACAAAAATAGAACCAGAGACATAGAAGCATCGAACAGACTGTCCAACTTAGGAGGGAAGGTGGGATAAGAAATCAACCAAAGGATTTGTATGCATGCATATGAGCATAACCAATGGACAAAGGAGACTCTTGTAACACTTTAAACAATAAATAATTTAAATTAATAACTAATATTTAGAATGTTAAAAATATTAGAAGTTTCAAATAGAACTTCTAGGAATGAAAAATAAAAAGTTAGAAATGAAAATTTTACTGGGTAATATTTACATTAAAACAGATATTGCAGAATAAACCATTGGCTAACTGAAAGACATAGAAAGAGAAAATATACAAACATAAATATAAAAGAGATTGAAAAACAGCTTTGGTGACCTGAATATATCTATATCTATATCATCTATATCTATATCTATATCTATATCTATATCTATATCTATGTCTATGTCTATGTCTATGTCTATGTCTATGTCTATGTCTATTTCTATGTCTATATCTATATCTATGTCTATATCATCTACATATATCTATATATCTATATCATCTATATCTATACCTAAACCTATATCTAATCATCTATGTCTATCTATCCTATATCTCTATGAATATTTATGACATATATGTTGAATGCCAGAAGGAAAGAAAAGTGAAGGAAGGAGATGCAAAATATTTGAAGATAACAATAAATGCCAAATTAGTTGTATGTGTTTTTAGAATTTGGTGAATATTATAAACTGACAGATACAAGAAATTCAACAAAATTCAAGCATAATAAACACAAACGATGTCACATAATAATCAAATTGATTAAATATGTGCTACCAATAGAATAAATAAAAACAGCCAAAGATATATGACACATGCATATAGAAGATAATGGATAAGAAGAAACAGTTTTCTTGAGAGATGATAAGGGAAAATATACTTAAAATGATGAAAGAAAAAGAAACATATTGGCCTAATATTCTATATATAAAAAAATATCTTTTAAGAATAAAAGCTAGCTGAAATAACTTTGGCTCAGTGGATATAGAGTGTCGGCCTGTGGACTGAAAGGTCCCAGGTTCGATTCCAGTCAAGGGCATGTACTTTGGGTTGCGGGCACATCCCCAATGGGAGGGGTGCAAGAGGCAGCTGATCGATTATTCTCTCTCATTGATGTTTCTAATTCTCTATCCCTCTCTCTTCCTCTCTGTAAAAAATCAACAATAATATATATAAATATAAATATATATATATATATATATTTAAAAGAATAAAAGCTAAATAAAGACTTTTTCAAGCAAATAATGAAGGAATTTATTGAGATAAGAACCACAATGAAATATTCAAGGGCACTTTTTAGGCACTAGAAAAGTTAAACTTGAGTCTACACAAAGGAACAAAGAGCATAAAATGGTAAATATGTAGGTCAATGTAAGAAAATATTTTTCATGTTTAATATAATTGAAAATGATTCACTAATTAAAGGAAATATAATAGCATTGTATTGTGATTTATAACATCCTATATAATAAAATCGTAAAATGCTAAGTGTCTGTACATCCAGTCGGCCATTCAACCAATCAAAACATAATTTGCTAATGATATGCTAAGACCACTCAACCACTTGTCATGATGTGCATTGACCACCAGGGGGCAGGCACTCTGACCAATAGATTAGCTTGCTGCTGGTTTCCAGCTGATTGGGACTGAGCGAGATGGGCTGAATATACCCTGGAGCCCTACTGCAGCCCCACCCCAACTGGCCAACCTCCTGCATACCTCTCCAGACCCAATTGTGCTCCAGTGAGGCCTCTTGGCCTGGCCTGAGCCCTCTCACAATCCAGGCTGAGGGACTTCCGCCACCCCCAAGTGCACAAATTTTTGCATGAGGCCTCCAGTATCTAATAATACATGAATGGTATCAGCATTACAAAGGACAGGAAGAAGGAAAGGTATTGTGCTGTTATAATTTTCTTATATGTGAAATTGTATATTAGAAAGTATAGGATAAAGAAACTTTTTTTTTTTTTTTTACTCTCCTGGGTGCAGTAGCTGAGTGTTAAACTGACAAAACATAGTATAACAAGAGTAAAAAAATAGATTTGGATGTATATACCTACATATATATATGTCCTTACAAAGGACTATGATTTCAGGACGAAGTTAGAATTTGAGGCTTATATAACATCTTGGGCTGGACAGAGGAAAAGGGGTTTGAGATTTCTATGGGGAGGAAGGTAAATTATGGTAAGATGAGAGGAGGAATCTATAATAATAAGAATAATATGCTAATTAGACCAGACAGCCAAACAACCTTCCAGATATCCTTCCGATGATTTTCCAAACAAAGCTGGGGAATTTCATGCATCAGGCCTCTAGTTGTATTATAAATTAAGGGTTACTTAGTGTGTTCTTTATTCAGATATGTCATGTCAGGTGCTAAGAGTTGTCTTTAAAGAATTTTTTTTCCCTACTAAGGAAGAAATAGACACTAGTACAAATGTTAACATGTCCTGCTTTTAAGCAGACAGTGCAAAGATAGAAAACTATTTGACTTCCACTCAAAACAATCCTTTTATAGATTTCTCCCAGTTCAGCTTATTATTTTGGTCTCTTCAGAGGAAAGCAGGGATACTAGAAACATTCTAAATTAATAATGTCCCGTATCCTCTTTATTAATTTTATTTTAAAGACTTTAGGAGAAAGATAAAATTTTGTTATATTATGTTATGTTTTTAATCAACATCAAGTGTTTATTGAACTAGAGGCCCGGTGCACGAAAATTCATGCTTTTGGGGGGATACCTCATCCCATCCTGCATCCTCTAGCAGTCTGGGACCACTCAGGGGATGTCCACCTGCTAGCTTCAGTCTGTCCCCTGAGGGATCAGGCCTAAACTGGCAGGCAGGCATCCCTTGGCACCCAGAGAGCCCTGGAACCCTCAGGAGATGTCCAACTGATGGTTTAGCCTAAGCAGCCAGTTGGACATCCTTAGAGCTGCCGAGGAGGCGAAAGAGGCTCCTGCCACTGCTACTGTGCTAGCAACTGTCAGCTCTGCTTGTGGCTTAGCAGAACTCCCCCTGTGGGAGTGCACTGACCACCAGGGGGCAGCTCCTGTGTTAAGCATTTGCATCCTGGTGGTCAGTGCTCATCATAGCAACTGGTTGTTCCTGGTCGTTGTTCTGCTGTTAGGGTCAATTGCATATTACTCTTTTATTATATAGAATGCTTATAAATCTGGCAAACCTGAAAGCAACACATGCTCTAAATGTGTGCCTTGAGAGTTGGAAGACAGACCCATGTTTGCACAGCATATTTCTTAAAATATTAAGGAAATATTAATTGTATTTAAGAAGATTAAAGGTTTTAGAAGAGAGGTGAGGGACAAATTGAAATAAGTACTCAAGTTAATTTTAGCAATGGCATATCTATAATATTTCAATTCTTATGTTTATTCAGTCTTAAAATTCCTCACATATTCTGAGCCCTTCATTGCTTAAGGTGATCAGATACCATATTTTCCAGTGTTACCCTGGAATTTAAAAAAAATATATATTTGTAATATTTGTTTTATTTATTATTTTAGAGAGCAAGGAAGAGAGAGATAAAAACATTGATGAGAGAGGAATCTATGAATCTGCTGCCTCCTACTCTCCCCCTACAGGGGATTGAGCCTGCAACCCAGACATGTGCCCTGACCAGGAACCAAACCAATGACCTCTTGGTTCATGGGTTGATGCTCAACCACTGAGCCACATAGACCCGTCTTCCTGTTTGTTTGTTTTTTTCTTTTTTTCTTTCTTTCATTATTTTCTCCCTATTAAGCTTATTATTTTTTTAAAATCCATCTAGAAAAGTTATGTTTGTCTCACTTCAATTGTTCTCTTTTTCCCCTCATTTTTGTAACTATAGAAAGAGAGCAGCTGTTCGTTTTAGAGAAAGTCTATTTTAGGTAGTAGCTACTTGTGGGGGAAGGTTGGAGACTTTAATCCTTTTTCTCCTTCTCTATAACAATGCTAGCCTAGGCAGGTGGTCAGCTGTGGAAGCAGAAGAAAACATTCTCAGTAGAAAGTAGTGGCCCATTATGATGTTGAACAAAAGTAGTTTTCCTGGAATCATTTTTCTAGGAAACCTTGTTATGCCATATTTTTACTTTATTTAAAGAGGAAGAAGGAGGACAAGGAGGAAAAAGAGGAGAAAGAGAAGGAGGAGAAGGAGGAAGGAGAAGAACAAGAAGGAAATTTAAAGAATAAAGTGGATAGAAGAAAGGGAAGAAAAATAAAAAAGAGCTACAAAATTAAAGGTAACAATGCAATATACTTCCTAAGTTGACCAAGACACTCTGTTAATTTTAATAAGTGATCATTATAATTACTGTATTTATTTTGGACACATTCATCTATTATTAATGTTTCAAGATGAGTAAGAGGAATTGAATGTTTCTAAAGACAATGAGAAGCCTGCTCTTTGATCTCAACTTTACCTTAGAAGCTGTTACCCCCTGAGTAGCTGCTGATGGCTTTTGTTTAGTGTTCAACAAATTCCCACAGCACCTTTGGCGTTATTTATTAATTCATTTAGTTATTTATTTGGGTTTATAGTGAAGAAGCTGAATGACTAGGCTGTACTAGCAAAATATTATCAAATTCGTTTCTGTTTCAGATCATTCTTTGTTATGGGGATGAAACTTCTGTATCCTGAATTGGTCATTTCAGGGTGTTCAGAGGGAAAACGTGTATCTCCAGCTTAATAATACTGTGTAAACATTTTCACTGCATTTTAAAAAGATAACATTGTATTATTATACTATTGCCTTCTTTCTATTAAACGTTGGTGTTCTAGAGTTTTAACTGTAGATTTCCCCCCCAACTTTATTGTACATTTTCAAATTGTCTTGAAATTTCACATGCAACACATGCTCTAAATGTGTTGAGTTCACCATTCTATTCTATAACAGGATGTTAGCATGCACATGCCTTATATTCCTTTCCTTTAGTGATGGCCTTAGGGTTTCTCTTGAGGGAGTTTTGCCTGAGTTTGTTGAACAATGGATTGCTATATATAAATGAGTCAAGTGTGTGTGTGTGTGTGTGTGTGTGTGTGTGTGTGTACACGCGCATGCACAGGCTCTTCATTTTATAGTTTCAGGATGATGCCTGTAGAAATAGGGTTCTTCCACCGAGTCTCAAGAAAAGCATTTTGGAGTCCCACACATGGAGGGATAATCTCAAGATTTATTGGAGCGAAAACAAAGGACCACCCCCAGCTGCCTGCTGTCTCATCCAGGACCAGGTGGCTCAGGTCCGTCTCTCTGTGGTAGAATTCCAGCTCCTGGGGCCTCAGACCTGCACTTGTTCTCACCAAGCCCAGAAGAAGGGCCAGGTCCCAGAGATGCTGCACATCAGAAGTTTCTACAGTTTAGTTCAGTCCATGCCAAAGTTTAGCCCACTCTCTGCCTACTGCCAGCCAACTTAGTCTCTGTTCCAGGCTCTGCTCTGGCCAGTGCTGAGCAGCCAAACCTAGGCCCATGCTCGACCCCCAGGGCTGCTCCAGAGAGAGTGTCTATGAACGAACATGCAAATGAACAAACGAACCTGGAGCTTTTTGCTAAGTTTTGATTACCTTGTTACCAATGAAAGTGGGGGAACCTTTTTCCCACTGAGTTCTGAGGGTTGGGTCCTTATGATATCTTGAGAAAAAGAATCCTCAAAGACTCACGGGAGAAAGTGGTCTTTATTTGTGTGGAATTGCTTCCCTTGGTGTGTCACGTCCCATTTCTCTTAATCTCCTTCTGGAAGATGTGCACTTGAGGTTCCAGCAGAGCTAAGAGCAAAGCCAGCTTGTAAAGTTTCCGTTCCCTACAGACGGATTCATTTGCCTCTCAGCATAACCATTATTGCTTGCCTCATTTTCAGTTCTTGTTAACTGTATTTCTTGTATCACATGATCTCACTCATCTAGGGGAAATAATGAACAACATAAACTGATGAACAAAAACAAGAAAGCATTAATCAGACCGTCAAACCTCAGAGGGAAGGTTGCGGGGGGGCGTGGGGAGGTGGTGTCAACCGAAGGCAGTATGCATGCATATAAGTCTAACCAGTGGTCAGGGACCACAGGAGGGTGGAGGCATGCATGGGGAGGGGTGGGGGATAGGAATAGGGGGATGAGGACAAACATGTGATATCTTAATCAATAAAGAAATTTTTTTTTTAAGTTTCTGTTCCACGGTGGAGTTGAATCCTTAGTAACATCAGGCCAGTCTTAGTCCCTTAGTTCATTTTGTGGGACCCTCACATGGCTATGGGAGTAGGGACAAATGCAGAGGAGCCAGGAGAGGATGCCCCCTGCAACCACAGTCCCAAAAGTCTCACAGACCAAGAGAAGGAACTCAGTTGTTTAGGAGTTCTGTATCTCAGATCTTCCTCTGCTCGCAGTGACCATGCCCACTTTGGCCAATGACCTATTCCCAGGTGTGACGGATAGACAGGCACCTTCACTGTTACCCAGACTTCCCTGGGCATGCACCGTTTCTTCCTCTGTCCAGTCCTTTCCCTGAGCCAGGGAAAGACTGGTGGTACCCTGGGGAGTGTTCAATCCCAGCTTCCTGGCAAAGCTGCACAGATGTCATGCCTATAAATTGTGGCCTTTCCTTTGCTCCTTTCCAGTTCTTAATAACTGGGTTCATTACAATGGTGTCAAAATTATGTTGGGCCAAAACCGGTTTGGCTCAATGGATAGAGCTTAGGCTTGGGGACTGAAGGGTCCTGGGTTCGATTCCGGTCAAGGGCATGTGCCTTGGTTGCGGGCATATCCCCGGTGGGGGGTGTGCAGGAGGCAGCTGATCGATGACTCTCTCTCATCGATGTTTCTGACTCTCTATCTCTCTCCCTTCCATTCTGTACAAAATCAATAAAATATATTTTTAAAAAAATTATGTTGGATTTGTGAAAGAACAGGCTTTCTTTCAAAGGATCCATTCTCTTTCCTGGCTCTCTGTGGGCTTGTGCTGGTCCTTCCCCCTGTGTATGTGCCCAGCAATGGACTTGCCCTTTTGTTCATTCTTCCTCCCCCAGTAATCTGGGGAAATGGCCAGTTGTTCCCTTGGGCTATTGGAAAGCCAGTTCTTCCAGGCTCCTGGGGATCAGAGTGCCTTGGGCTAAGGAGGGGCTTTCCTCTGGGGTGTCTGGAAGCTATAGGTTCCTAGTTAATTTGGCCTAATGAGATGTCTGCTCTCTTCCTTTAATATCTAGCTAGCTGCCTCTGCCTACAATAATATTATTAAATATACATTTAAATTTTAACTACTTTTTCTTTTTCAAATTACCCGTAGCTACCACAATGAGCCTTTCCAATGTCAGTAGACTCACGTTGATGAGGCTGAATTTGCTAACAAGAGTTTATCAATTTAAGCCAAGATTTCATGGGATCCTCCTAAAAGTGCGTAAGTCACTGTGCCCTATGATTACAAGCTTGGATTTAGTGTTCTAATACCCAGTCCTGACACAATCTTAAACAATATTGTTCCCAGCAGCAAATTAGAGTGCTTTCATGGTAAGAGGGGAGGAAACATTTGTCCTTGTTTCCTTCTAGTTTCTTTGCCTCTCCTAATATAAATTGGCATAAGACAGATTAGCAGCAGGAGATGAATTTAATTACAAGAGCCCCATAAGAATATGAGGCCTGAAGGGCAGCCAGGTAAGTGAGGTTTATATAGCATTCCGAGCTATAAAAGGATGTAAGAGAATACAAAGGGGAAGAAGGTCATTTGTAGGAGGGCAAAGGAGGTGTGTGGGAAACAAAGGTTGCCCTATAATACAGGTAAGTTTCTTTGGTTAAAAGTTATCTCTGGTAACAGCTCTCTTTGTGGTACAAGCCCTCTTTTCAATATGAATTTCAGCAGCTGAGGGGCGGGGAGAGGTGAAGAGCTTTTTCTGAATCTCCTCATGCCCAAGTGGCACAGTTTGGAATAGCCTGTTCTGAACCCTATCAGTAGTATCACTCCTGCCTGACTTCCACTTTGGCACCTCTGTGTCTGTTATTTTTAGATGAGTCATTGTCTTTATTATGTGAATGAATAACCCACAAAGCATCAGTAGTTGTTAAGCAACTCTGGTGGGTGTGTGTATGTGTGTTAACATATAATTAAATAGTTTCTTGGCTTCTTTAATTAATAAAACTGTAGTGGAAAGATCATTAAAATGATAATACTCTTCCTGCCATTAATTATGACTTATCTTTTTTTTCCTTGTTAATGGATGCTTATTACTACTGAAAGTTACTTTCTCCATCAGTATTGGCTTTCATAAGATTCTGTATGAAATTTTAGGAGGAGGGTAAAAGAGAGGGAATTAAAAGTTTAGTTAATAGTATTGGAAGAATACTTTTGCCTAATAGTCAGTCAATTCTAATACAAGGCACTGAGTAGGCCTTAATATTTTTTTAATCCAAGTTTTGCTATTATGTTCACATACATGGATGAATAAATATGATTATGTGCATATTCGATTCAACTATTTAGAATTACAGTATAAGTGTATTTGGGGATGTCAGAGAAGCTTGAGTAATTGAACTAGATGTTATTCGAGGATTAATAGTCAGTGGGATGGAAAATTTGTGATGATAGTGATATTATTGAGTAGGTTTGGAACAATGAACACAGGTGAGCATAGAAATAATATGACTATGTTTTAGAAAGATCATTCTGGAAGATAGAGAGAGGATGGATTAGAGGAAAGAAATAATTAATTTACGGAGTTACTGTCTTGGCAACAGATGATAATTGCCTTACCCACAGGAAATGGAAAGTTAAGGAGGTGGATTTCAATGACATTGATAGGACCTAGTGATTATTTGGGGAATGTGGGAAGGCATATTCAAGAATAAGTTTCTGTTTAGGGCAACTGGGCAGATAATAATACTCAGATCCAAAAGAGAGGAGGTGAAATATTTTGGACCAGCATTTCCCTGCATGAGAAAATCTTCTTTAATTTACCCCTAACCATTCTTCTTATATAGTGCACTTCCCCCTCTTTCCTAGCTAACCTAGCTATCTTATTTAGCAGCTATTGGGATTAGAAAATCTAAGCCTAGGAATTCTGTCTATAGCCAACCAACAGTGAATGATAATTAAAGGTTGTCTTTCACCAGGTGAGTTTCTCAGGTGATAAGAGGTACCTTCAGAAATAATTACCTTCCTTGTAAGAAGACACTTCTCCCTTCTCCATTTTATTTATTTAAATCATCTTTATTATTAAAAGTATTACAGGTGTCCTCTTTTTTCGCCACTGACCCCCTCCACCAAGCTCCCATGCCTTCCCTAGGACTTCACTACAACATTTTCTGTCCATGGGTTACGCATCTAAGTTCTTTGGTTGATTTTTTCCCATACCCCAACCCCTGCCTCAGCTTTTAAATTCCTCAGTCTGTTCCATGCTTTCATGTTTTTGAATCTATTTTTTGTCAGTTTATTTTGTTGATTAGATTCTGCATATTAGTGAGATCATGTTATACTTGTCTTTCTCTGACTGGCTTATTTCACTTAGCCTAATACTCTCCAGGTCCCTCCATGTTGTCTCAAAGGGCAAGAGATCCTTCTATTTTACAGTGGCATAGTATTCCATGGTGTAAATGTACAACAGCTTTTCTTTTTTATTTTATGTCTTATTTATTTTATATTGATAAATCTTTATTGTTCAGATTATTACAGTTGTGCCTCTCCCCCCCCATAGCTCCCTCCACCCAGTTCCCAACCCAACATCTGCCCTTACCGCCCCCCCCCCCCAACTGTCCTCATCCATAGATGTGCGATTTTTGTCCAGTCCCTTCCCTCAACCTCCACACCTCTTTCCCTTTGAGAATTGTCAGTCCACTCCCTTTCTCTGCCCCTTATTCTATTATATTCATCAGTTTATTCTATTCATCAGATTTTTTATTCACTTGATTTTTAGATTCACTTGTTGATAGATATGTATTTATTGCTCATAATTTTTATATTTACTTTTTTCTTCTTCTTCCTCTTCTTAAAGAATACCTTTCAGCATTTCATACAATACTGATTTGGCAGTGATGAACTCCTTTAGCTTTTTCTTATCTGTGTAGCTCTTTATCTGACCTTCAATTTTGAGTGATAGCTTTGCTGGGTAGAGTAATCTTGGTTGTAGGTTCTTGCTATTCATCACTTTGAATATTTCTTGCCACTCCTGTCTGGCCTGCATAGTTTCTGTTGAGAAATCAGCTGACAATTCTATGGGTGCTCCCTTGTAGGTAATTAACTGTTTTTCTCTTGCTGTTTTTAATATTTTCTCTTTGTCTTTTGCTCTTGGCATTTTATTTTATTTATTTTTAAAAAAAATATATATTTTATTGACTTTTTACAGTGAGGAAGGGAGAGAGAGGGATAGATAGTTAGAAACATTGATGAAAGAGAAACATCGATCAGCTGCCTCCTGCACACCCCCTACTGGGGATGTGCCTGCAACCAAGGTACATGCCCTTGACCAGAATCAAACCTGGGACCTTTTCAGTCCACAAGCCGACGCTCTATCCACTGAGCCAAACCGGTTTTGGCTGCTCTTGGCATTTTAATTATGATGTGTCTTGGTGTGATCCTCTTTAATTTCTTTTGTTTGGGGTTCTCTGTGCTTCCTGGACTTGTAAATCTATTTCTTTCACAGGTGGGGGAAGTTTTCTGTCATTATTTCTTCAAATAGGTTTTCAGTATCTTGCTCTCTCTCTTCTTTTGGCACAGCCATAATTTGGATGTTGGTATGCTTTAAATTGCCCCAGAGGCTCATATCTTCATATTTTTGGATTCTTTTTGCTTTTTGCTTTTCTGGTTGGGTGTTTTATACTTCTTTGTATTTCAAATCTTTGACTTGATTCTTGCAATCCTCTAGTCTGCTGTTGGATCTCTGTATATTATATTTTATTTAAGTCAGTGTATGCTTAATTTCTAGTTGGTCCTTTTTCATATCCTCGAGTGTCTTGCTAAATTTACTGGCCTTTTCTAGAAAATTCTTGAAAAACCTTATAACCATGTTTTTGAACTCTATATCCAGTTGTTTGCTTTCCTCCATTTCTTTCATTTGTGACTTATTTCATGGTTTCCACATTTTGGCTGCTTCCCTGAGTTGATAGAGTGGCTTTGTGTGCTAGGTGTCCTATAGGGCCCAGTTGCTCAGCCTCCTCAGTTACCTGAGGTGAACACTCTTGGTGCACCCCTTTGTGGGCTGTGTACACAGTCTTGTTGTAGTTAAGCCTTGATTGTTGTTGGTATCACTGGGAGAAATTGACCTCCAGGCCAATTGGCTGTGAGGATCATTTGTGTGTATGCTGGAAGAACTTTTGTGCTAGAGACACCCTTATGAGACAAGATTTGCAAAAGCCTCTGTGCTCAGCTTGGATGGGGCAGAGTCTCAGGGCAGAGCAGACAGCCTTGGCTTCCCCTCAGTCCTGCTCTAAGAGGCCCTTGGTCTCAGTGTCCAACAATAATCACTGTGGGATCAGGCCTCGACAGGCAGTCAGACATCCCTCTCACAATTCACGACTGCTAGATCCAAACCACTTGCCTGCCTGCCTGCTTGATTGCCCCTAACCACTTCTGCCTGCCAGCCTGATCACCCCTAACCACTCCTCTGCCAGCCTGAATGATGCCTAACTACTCCACTGCTGGCCTGATTGCCCCTAACTGTCCTCCCCTGTCAGCCTGGTCAACCACAACTGCCCTCCCCTGCAGGCCTTCTCCCTCTCAACTGCCCTCCCCTGCTGACTTGGTCACCCTTAAAAACCTTCCCCTGCCATCCTGGTTGCCCCTGACAGCCCTCCTCTGCCAGCCTGATCATCCACAACTGCCCTCCCCTGCTGGCCATCTTGTGTCCATCTGGGGGCAGCCATCTTTGACCACATAGGGGTGGCCACACCTTGTGTGTTGAAGTGACAATCAATTTGCATATTATCACTTTATTATCCTAATAATGCCATTATTATTTTTTCAAATTTTCATCTATAGATTCACTTGAAAAATCAAGTGAATTTATTATTATTTTTTCAAATTTTCATCTATAGATTCACTTGAAAAATCAAAACTAAATATTTCAACAACTACCCACAATTTTAAATTGCAATATGCTTTCTTCCTCTTGTGCAGTTTAGGTAGAACCTTCAAACAGAATAATAAATAATGCATTTGTAACATTTTCCTTTGCCCACATTCTTCCTGGAGTGTGCTTTAGAAGGTTGGAAACATAATAGGTGATGTGGTTAAATACTTTATATTTTTTCATCTAAGTTGTTTTCTTTTTAAATGTGCTCAGTCAGACCCAGCTGGTGTGACTCAGTGGTTGAGCATCGACCTATGAACCAGGAGTTCACAGTTTAATTCCTGGTCAGGGCATATGTCTGGGTTGCAGGCTCCATCTCCAGTATGGAGTGTGCAGGAGGCAGATGCAGCTATTCAATGATTCTTTCTCATTGTTGATATTTCTATCTCTCTCTATTTATCCATTCCTCTCTGAAATCAATAAAAATATATTTTTAAAAAATGTGCTCAGTAATTTTATAGTAGCCTCAAAATGCATTCAAAGACATATCCAGTCTCATAGACTTCCTTTCCACGATTCATAAAATGTTGATAATTTTAATAATTAGTTTCCTTTTCACCATTCAGTGAAGCTTCTCTGCCTAAAGCTATCATGCCCTCTTTGTGTGTGTGAGTATGTTGCTAAAAACAAGATCAACCAAGTAAATCTAATTATCTAATTGGCAATATTAAGCAATTCATGCATGGCGCAGGATCCCATCTAGCAACTAGAAGGGCTCTCTGAGGGGTTGTACAAAATGAAAGTTTTTGTAGGAAGAAGGGTAGAGCAAGGGAACTATTAACAAAATAAGATAACTTATTATTTTTTGCTCAAGACATCTTGTTTTAGGGGTGGTTCCAGAGGAAAAACAAGGGTTTTGTCATACAGATTGCTTCTTTCTATGAGGGATAGAGAGGGTTCATGGGACAGATTACCTCATTGGTATTGACAAGAAATTTCCAGACTGATGCATTAGAATTACGTTTCTGGGAAGGACTGAAAAATCGTTAAGGCTAAGTATTAAAAATTTACTTTTGGTAAATGGGCTTGAGCTCAAGTGACTCGATTTCGGCCAGTGGCTTTCTCTATCAGTGTATTTAAAGTGATGCATTTATTTTATTTTTTCTTTCATTTACTTGTATCTTTGAATCCTTTTTTGAAAAATTTCATAATTATCCTCATTCCTTTATCCTTGTAGCTCTTAATAATTTGCTCATGCAGATGAATTTCTAAATTCTATCATTTTAATTTCCTGGAATAGATTCTTTAACTCACCCTTTCTGATGATGGTAATTTTATTCATCTTTACAAAATCTGTTGAAGGCATAGTATGTAGTAGTAACTGTGCTAGGTGCTAGAGACACAGTGATGGGCAGAGAAATGATCTCTGACCTACAGATTGCAAGGGCAGAAGTCATTAAGCAGTGCATACAATACAGTGTGATGGTGAGAGAAGTTCCCTGTTGTTAAGGGACACCTGGAAAGTACAAAGAAGAGACTGTGGGAGGAGCAAATTTTCCCCTGCCTTTAAGGTTCTCCTGGCTGGTCTAATAAAGAGACATGAGACAGATTAGCAAGAGAAGATAACCAAATTTAATACATCCGTATGTGTGGCAAACCCACATACATGAGATAGTCCAAGACCCCACATGCAGGAGAGATTTAGAGATAGAGAGGGGTATCAGGTATATAAGATATTATGAGCCAGGAATGAGGAAATGAACCTTAGGGGCTTAAAGAGTCATTATAGGATGGTAAAAAGAACAGATGTTTAGTAAATAAAAGTTTGCCCTGTCATATAGGTAGGTCAAAAAGGTTATCAGTGATAATCAAGGCCTCTAATTCAAATTCTTCTAGGCAGTTAAGGTTGGGGGACATAAATTTCCCTTGATCCTGCAGATCAAGTATCCTTCAGCTCAAAACAATCTACATACCACAGAAGCACATCTTTGGGGTGATTCATTCTGGGCCCTACAAAACCTCAACCAAGAGGAGGATCAAGAAGATTCCTTGCATATGAATTAGGCAAAGGGGAAGTGATGAAGAAACATGTTTCCAGGCATTAAAGGCCAGAGAGAGACAAATGGAGTGTGGGGGCAATGACACAAAGGAACTAGAGGGGAAAACTGTGGGGAGGAAGAGAGAGAGAGAGAAGGTACTTTATTCGTATTGAAACTGTGTCAATATAGCTGAATGTATGTTCAGCAACACAAACATTTGATGTTTCTGATGTTCATATTTTTTACATTTTTCTTTGGCTCAGATAGAGAACTCTATTCTACTTTCATAATGACTTCCTACATGCCATAATTCAGTTGTTAGATAATGAGAGCTTTACAGGTGTTACTTTATAGGTGCCTAGGGCAGATATGTAAATACATGAGCAAGTTTGTCATAATGAGTGAGGATTGATATGTGTGTTTCTTCTCTTATGGGGAAGTCAAAATGTGTTGATTACAATGTTTTATTGGCAAATATTCAATTTCAGGCTACTTTTGGTGACCTATATAGTACGGTATATATGTTAACATCATGCAATTGTACTAGGCAAAGAAGTAAGCTATTATGAAGTGAACCACAGCCATCACTTTAAATCACATATTTGTGGTACTAAAATGATTGAATGAACCTTAGGTAATAAATGGTCCAGCTCCCTCATTGAACAGATTGGGAAACTGAGACACAGGGTCGTAATGAAAGGGAGGACTCTAAATTAACTCTGATGAGAATCTGCTAATGTTCTGTTTGTCTTCATTTCTTATACTTTTGAGAAAACTTGTCTAGGTGTTTGCCCTTTTTATTGTTGACATAACTTATGTAGTCAATCTTTCATTTAATAAGCTAGCAAATGTGGTATGCAGATATTTTTTCAAATTGAAAATAAAAGAACTGTTAAATGGTGAGGTAGTTGAGCCTTGGATTTTTTATTTTTTATATTAACTAGTCTGTTGAAAGCTAAAATTTAAGGAATTCTAGAGGGAGAAAGTAGAGATGTGTTTTTGTTTTGTTTTGCTAGTTTTAATTTTAGATGTCTAATGGGAGATAGAGCTTAAACATTATGCCTAATTTTTGTGGTCTACTTTTTCTCTCACAAATGAGTAAAGATGAATCTCCAATTTGCCCCTAATTTTTGCTAGAGATTATTTTTTTTCAGGCACAATAGTTTGTGTCATACTCACTGTGTGCATATGAAAAAAGCAATGCAAATTTTGGTATCCACATATAAATGAGGGCTTGTGACATACCGAGTCACTTTGTTAAGTCCCTCCCTTAATAAGTAACACCACTGATGTCGGAACATAGTGACATCAGACACCAATGCTCTATTTCAGCCTTATTTCCACTGGACAGGAGGAGAAGGACAAGAGGAGGGAGACAAGAAAGAAGATGATAGAGGAATAGAAAGAAGAGAAGGAGAAACAAAGAAGAAGAGAAAATGTTGCTTGTTTGCTTATTAGCTGCTATTGACAATGTTTAGCAGTCATACAGTATCCTCTCAATTTCTGTGACAATCCTCTGAAATAGATATTACCTCTATTTTATAGTTGAGGAATTCCAGTCTCAAAGACGTTGCATTCCTCAACTAGCTGCACAAGTAATAGTGTTTGTCTTTCTACCACTGCACAGCCTTCATTCCCAGGCTCTTCCTTATCTCTCCATATTTTTTAAAAATGCACATTGCAAAATTCACATTAATTTTATTTGATTTCTATAAGAGCAACAGATCAGAAACTCTAAAAACAAACAGGAATCTGTCTGTGCACCGTGGCGTGTTGGTAGAATCCACACACTTTCATGGGAAACATGAAAATCCATTTCGGGACTAAAGTGAAAGTAAGGAATTAAAAGTTAATATTAAAACGGAAACAAAGCCACGTTTTGTGAAGCTCACATTCATAGCAGTACATGGGATCAAAGGATGTGATCTCACTTCATAGTAAAACAGGTCCTGCAAGCCCAGGTAACTCAGGAAGCAGAGTGGTAATTATTCACAGAAGAAAGCAGGTAGTGTACTGTTACAATACTACAGCAGAAAGTCAGAAGGTCACGGAGCTAGCAGGGTAACTGGATCAACTTGGAACTGTTTGCCCCCCTTTAAAAAGAGATAAAAAATGGGAGAGAATGAAGCAAGTCTACCTAACACATCCTTGCAAGGTAAGTGCCAAGAGCCTCGGGAATTCCTGCAGTCAGAAATGTAAGCAGTGTCCATTACAGTGTGTGGTGTGTGTGTGTGTGTGTGTGTGTGTGTGTGCGCGTGTGTGTGTGCGCGCGTCCTGGGCTGTGTGTTTTGAGGGTGGGGAGAAAACGTGGGAATTGTTTCAGAAGGAGCTGAAGAATCTGGCTATCTCTGTTCTGCTCAGAAACGTGACCGACACAGACAGACACACTTAGGAAGCACAGGGAGATGCTTATGCTTACTCCTCCCCAACGTGGTGCTGGAGAAATGGTGCTACCAACCTCTGGTTCATTATTCATTTTAGGCCTTTTCCAACAGAGATGGAGTACTGATTTTTTGTCTCTACCTGTACAGTTTTTAGTTGTAATCAAGTTTTTCCATCTCTGGTTTTTGTCAGCGAAGTGTCCTTATAATAACGTCACTATTTTTAAAAGGTGGAAACCAGGATCCCAGTCCAGAGCAAATCGGTCGGGAGAGCGGTTTGTTTTACATGCCTTACCTAATCAGATACCTTTGTCCTCTGAAGGCACTGGCTTTGTTGACATTGGCTTGACTAGGCTGCTATGGTTAGGCTTGTTGATAGAAACAAGTACAAGGTTCCTCACACGTTTCACTTTTCTGAGTGAGAAAAATCTTTTCTTAAAAAAAAAAAATAGAAAGTGGGCTGAATGCTTATTTGTTACTATTATTTTTAGTAGTCTATTCTCTTATAAATTATTTACCACATTTACAAGTAACACTTTATTCATAATTTTTTAAAAAATCTACTTACAATGCTATTTTTTAATTTTATTGTGTTCTTGTGAAGATAGCAAGAAAATTCCCAAACGACCTAGTTTTCAGAAAGTGCACATAATCAAACATGTAAAACTACATCTGTGAAATACAACACATGCAAGAATAATAATGAGATGATCATAGACATGCCAGGTTATAAAGGTAGGGAATCCAATTAATAGATTTAATGATCTTCTTCATTCTCTTTAATGATTTCTCCACTTAACCTGCTTAAGGATCTCAGAAGTTTATTTTTAGTTCTGTATGTTTCCTAAAAATGTTTTTGAAACACTGTATAAAATGCTACTTAAAGCATTTTTAATATAAAGATTGCAACAAAAAAAAAAGTCATTTAGTACATTACACTGGAAAAAACAACAACTATGAGGTAAAAGGGATTTTTAGCATAATCCTATGAAATATTTTATTTTTATGTGTTTTATGGACAAAATGTTATGCATATAGTTCTTACTTGTATCTTCCTAAATTGTGTCTGTAATACATTTCCTTTAAAAAGTATATGCTGTTCATATAATGATGATTTTGTGTGGAATATAAACGACTGGTAGGCAGCCATCTGCACAGCCTGTCCTAGAACTTTGTGGGCGTATCACCTATGTCTGCATTCAAGGGACCAAAATAAACTAAGGGATAACTGGGCCTCTCCTCTTTCCCCTTATCATCCCTTTTGTGTCAGAATCATGGGTAATATTTATTTCTTATTTTAGAGTCTTAAAATATAGTTTTCCTGTGTGTGTTTTTCTGACACTTATATGTATGTTACATTTCTGGTACCATGTCCCACTGTAAACTTTTAGAATTAATAATTGGTGTGTATATATATGTATGAATTAAATATATATATATAGCACAAAGTCTATAACAAAAGACAGTAAATAATCTGAATGCCATGACCTCAGTTAGAAAATGATATACTTAGATCCATAAATCTTGTGTAGTTTCGGAATGCATGTGAGATCAGTTCTTTCCCAGGGCATTTTCCTGTGTGCATTCTATGAAAACTTTTCAGTAGGGAATGTATTCTTTTCTGATCTTATCTGAGTCAATGTATCCTCGGTAGATCTACAGAGAGCTCAGACATATCTTTTTGGAATATTGAAATGCTTCTATCCCAGTTGTATTTATCTTGATTATTAATAGTGAACCTATTAGTCAGGTGAGAGTTAATTAGAAGCAAAGGTACTTGGGTTGTTGGTTGTAAATTATGTCTGGATGTATTTTAAATAACAAATTAAAGCACGATGGGGATTATTTGCAGCTTTATTCATACATGTGAAGGTAAGAGGTTTTGATAAGTATGTTTAATATTTTGTAAAAGAAATCAAGATTTGCCCTCACCAGTTTGGCTCAGTAGATAGAGCAGCAGCCTGAGGACTGAAAGGTCCTGGTTTCGATGCCTGTCAAGGGCACATGCTGCAGGAGGCAGCTGATCCATGATTCTCTCTCATGGTTGATATTTCTTTCTCTCCATCTCCCTTCCTCTCTGAAATCAATAAGAATATATATTAAAAAAAAAAAAAGAAATCAAGATTTATCCTGGAATCTTCATTTATGTAATGCTCTAACACTCTGTTTTCTGGGCAACACCCTTTCCCTGTAACTGAGCTTGAATTTAAAAAGTATCGAAGTGGCTGAAACCAGTTTGGCTCAATGGATAGAGCGTCGGCTTGGGGACTGAAAGGTCCCAGGTTTGATTCCGGTCAAGGACATGTACCTTGGTTGCAGGCATATCCCCAGTAGGGGGTGTGCAAGAGGCAGCTGATTGGTGACTCTCTCTCATCGATGTTTCTAACTCTCTATCTCTCTCCCTCTCTGTACAAAATCAATAAAATATATATTTAAAAAAAAGTATTGAAGTGAATAAAAAGCCATTTTGAAACATTGATTAATTTTTCCTTGACTTGATAGCATTTACCAACATATTCTGAAGTTCTCTGAAATAATACTCATTATCATCATATCTACTTATGAATAGGTGTTCTCAATAGAAATGGCTATATAAAATACTGTTTTGTACATTAAACAATTGGATGGTTTAAGTGTTTTGGCCATGAAGATAATAAATGACAGTAGATTATTATTCGATGTCCATCATGTACTTTGAATAATGGCTTTCCAAGGCCATGCATCTTATCTAGATTTCTAGATTCATTGCCTCGTCTCTAATCAGAAATTGTGGGGCTGGCCATAGATATTGTCAATGATTATTCACTTTAGGACTATTTTTCTATAGGTCTCTGTCCCGAGACATTTTCATGCCCCGAAGCTGGTGGAGTGAGCCCTGGTTAGTGGAGCCCATACGCTATCAACATTTAATATTTCCAATGGTATTGGGAACTTATTTTTTTTTCTAAAAGAAAATGAAGGTTATCTTCAGCTTACTGCAAACACATCTCAGTTATCTTTTCAAACATGAAAAGCAAGCTCACCCTTTCAGTCCTCATGAAATGTAACCCTGCAGACAATTATGTAATTATTCCATACATGAAGATTTACAATATTCTCAAGATTCACAAAATAGAATTATATAGAGTAGGATAGAATGCCAGAATTTTCTTTCTATTTTTTTTAAAAAATATAAATAAAACATATACATAATATGATCCCAAAAAAGTAGGGATAAATGCTTTTTGAGCACTGTCATTTGCTGAGAAAAGAAAGTATCATTTCCTTGCATTATACCTGCAAACTCACATGTACCATCAAGTGGCACTTGGTCCATCCCTGACAGTAGTGAAAGCCATGCCTGGGATGAGAGAGGGTGGCAATTTCCTTCTTGGCAAGCAACTCCCTGGAAAATTCCTAAGGCTATGGTTTCTCCAGAGGCTACCCCCTTGACAAGGAAGGGCCACTTACCTTTTTTCTACTTCTCTCAGAATTTGTATTAACTGGTAGGGCAGACTCTAGTCAGAATTATTAAAAAAAAGAAAAAAAAGAGTAGAATCTACCATTATCCAGCTGTGTTCCTCATTCTCTGAGCCCCTCCTACCAATGCAATCCAGTCCTCAGGAGCTTTTTGCATTTTATTTCTTCCCTCTTCCTTGGTCAAAGCATGCCCAAGGTCACTTGACTCTTTTTAAAGGATATAATATGCAAATTCATCCTTGGAATTATTTGAATTAAAGGTATCTCTGAATTCAATACTGGATCAACTTTGTGAGAGATTTCTTTGGGTAGTATCTGCCCTGGGCTACTCAATAGTCTTGTTACTTAGGCTGCCTACTATCAGCTGCTTGGATGTGTTTGAACATTTCTAATTATAGCCCTCCTTCCTACCTCAATTCTCCTTAGTTCTCTAGATCTAGGAACCACTCAAGTCTAGAAAAATTAGAACTCGGAGGAAAATATTACAGAAGAGTTGGCTACATCCCATGGAATTCAAGGCCAGCTTTAGACAGCAATCAGCAGAGAAGATAGAATTCAGTTAACACACAGAAGGAGAATTTGCTTGTCAGAGTTTGGGGGGCGGGTATGGGAATCTGTAGATTATTAAAATTCGCAAGTTAAGAGGGAGCTTAGAGGGCCTCTGGTCCAATATTTCCACTCTGTTTTTACGGTATCAAACAGAGATCCTATGAAGAAAATTGTCCTTGATTTCTCAGAAGCAGTTGCCAGGGCTCCACCCTCGCTGTCCAGAACCTATAATTTTATAGAGGAATCTGGCACATTACTTTCAGGACTCACTTACTTTCCTTTTTCAAAAGGGGATCAGGTCATAAATGCTTTCCACATTGCCATCTTTTAGTTTCTATCGTTATGGCCTGGGGAGAATTGTCCAGTATTCACTCGGACTATTGAAACCTGGTCCATGCCAGTTTGGGTTTTCTCTTGACTCCATAAAAGTCTCATTGATCTCTAAGACATTTACTTAACTTTCACAGCAACCGGGAGAAGTTGGCTTGGAAGTCCATAGGCACATGCATTGAGTGTTGCTCATGCTACAGCCTTTTGTTAGAAGTGATACTCATTTTATTTGGCTAGTAAGAGAAACAAAGGCTGGGCAGAAGGTGCCTTAGTGTCTGTGCTTCTAAATTGCACCCGGAGGGCAGCAGTACTGTACACCCAACCTGTTATACTGGTTTGGTGTGCATGCTTACTCTCTGTGGTGGAAAAATATTTCTGCATTTATTGTCCTAAACCATGCCTGTGAGTGCCTTGAAATCTTTCTAAAACTCCAAAGAGGACTAACCAGTTTGGGAGTCTCCCTTCCTAGCTATCACCATTTAACAGCATTTTCAATTAAGAGACCTGCAAAAGTTCCTCTTTCGGGAGGAAGACTTTCACTAGCTCATAGTGATAGTTGGAACATGAAGAACTCAGACATTTTGGAATTGATATTTGCATATTGAGGTAGCAGGGCATTTTGGAGTTAAAGCTCTGCTGGTGAGGTCTTATCTAAGGACAGCATCGAGCACATTTGGAGCACATAAGATTTCAGAGAATGTTAAGGCATGAAACCCAAGGTGAGTGTGACCAACAGGATAAAGGTGCAGGATAGCTTGGGGCTTTCCCCAGGTGTAAGACAGAATCCTTGGAGCAGGCAAATGAGAGTCAGAGATGAACTCTGACATGATATATAAGAAATAGTTAATGAAAACAACTGGGCTGAGGTGGTCTCTTTTTCTCTTCTTAATAGAAATAGGACTTTGACATTATTAGAAATAAAATAGCAAGCAACATATTTGAATGGAACATGAGATACATGAGGTTAGAGAAACTTGGTCCTTAGTTGAAACCTGCTGTTTAGGGAGAAGCCAGTTCTTAAACACTTTGAAATTTAGAGTTTGTTCCTATGCTTCTAAATGATCTGAAAGGCACAGTTTAATCTCCCTTTGATTTAAATGATATTTTATGGCACTGAAATTGTTTTAAAAGGGAAAACGTGTTAAGTATCAATTAAAGTCACTATAAAATCTCCTTGAAGAAAAGGTGATGTATATTTACAGGGTGACTTGATTATTTAAACATTATTATTAATAATGCTATTATTTTTTTCATATATTTAAAGGGATGGATCTGTCTTTGAATCTGCTTTCTTTTTTTTAAAGAAAAGAAACAAAGGGTACAGTAATAAGTTGATTATACATGAATAAACACCATATAATTGTTACATTGCATGCCTACTATCTAGATTTTGGAAAGAGTTTAAACAAGTTTAGCCAATGTAGTAAGACCGTAAGCCAATCTTTGTATTGCAGGTTTTTGGGGGGAGGCTTTTTAACCAACCATGTACTTAAGTTATTATTGGAAGGTTTTGCACTTACATGAAAGTGAAGGAAAAGTGAGCGACTGAGAAGATTGAAAAGAAAATGTGATTAGGATGAAAAACTTAAAAGGGCATTGAGCTCCAATTGATCCCTTGAGCTTCTAGTCTCTCTTCAGGAAAAGTAAATGTAAATAGTTTTATTTGACAGGGTTATTTTGTTGCTCTGTTGATAGATATTTAACCATCTCCACAGTTGAACACTTAGGAATGTGCATTCATAAAAGCTTTGATAATATATATTAAAATGTAATCCACCAGTCCTCTTTAAACATCTAATCATTGTATTTGCAAGTTGTGTATTGTGTACCAAATAACTGAGTGTGACTTAGAGGGTAGGTATAAATCCTACCTACTAAAATAAAATCCCAAAGAAAAATATTTTAGAAAAGTCAACTACTGAATTTCATGTCAATGATATGAACATGCAAAAGATGTGCACATACACCTGCTAAACATCAAAATCAACTTGCTGCTTGGCTTTAGACAGTTCTCATTTTGAGAACTGATTAAATTCATGTATCCTTTTTATCTCTGTGATTCTTTTATTTTCTCCAAAATGAGTTCCTGTGAAAACATGGCAGGAGAAAGAGAGAATTGAAGGGTCACCTTGCTTATTTTCCTCTTTGTTTATGGACTTTTAATGCAATCCAGACAAGTCCCATCTTCCCTTAAACTATTAATAAATCTTGCAAAATTCTGCATTGCATCCATATTTCTTGGTGACACATTTCAGAGGTGGAGAAATGTGCTCAGGTACAAAGGGGAAGTTGCTTCCACTCTTGCCAATTCTTGGTTAGGTACATTGTTGTATTGAACTTGGCTATTGTTATAAATACAATTTTTTTATAAAGAAATCTAGAAATTTACAGAGAGTTTCATAGAGGAGATATGACATAAACTGACTCTGGCAGATTTGGTAAACAGAATAATTGACCTGAATGAAGAAAGTCTTTCCTGACAAAATTAACAGTAGAGAAAAGGTCTAGAAACTGAGTCCATCCAAGTATTTACTTGCTTTATTCCCCTCTTTTATTTGAAGGAAAAAAAAAGATTTCCCAAGAATATCTACTTTGAAATAGACTACACATTAGTAAGCATAAAAGGAGATAACGTTAAAATAACAGTTAAAATTTTTATACAAAATATATGCCGGAACATTGTAAACTGATACCAAATGGATCACATATTTGCCTTCAAACTTCATAGCAGCCAAAGGAAATTCAGAAATTGATTTTAAAATTGATGGTGTTCAAATGATATAAAAATGCATCCGTTATTAAATAAGATGCATAGATTTCTCCATTAGAGGTGGTGCTAGAAATCAGCATAATTTCCCTAGCTCCCAGGAAGCAGGCCTAACTAGAAGAGGGGGGTTTTATTAGGCAACACTGGGAAAGAAAGTTTGGAAAGATAGAGAGGTAAAGAAAGTAGTAGTATTTAACGCATAGCAGAATTTTGACATGGACAGTTTTCTTTTGAACTCCATAAGTCACTGTACCATCTTACCAGACATTTATAAAACTGAGCAAGCAAACAAAAACTTTATACAGAAAAATGTTAAACATAATTTGAAAATAAAAGAAAGAAAAGTAAAGTAATAAGAGCCCTCGCAAAGGGCAGGGGGTAGGGGTGGGAGGCTCAGTTGGTTGGAGCATCATTCCATACACTAGAAGGTGGCGGGTCTGATTCCTGGTCAGGGCACATAGCCAGGTTGCAGTTCGATCCCTGGTCTGGGCCCATAAAGGAGGAAACCAACAGGTGTTTCTCCCTCACATCGATGTTTCTGTCTCTCTCTCCAATAGCAACAACAAAAAGAATAATTAATACATATAGGCAATAAAATATGTAACCCAAATATTCACACTATTACTATTTCAAAATATAAAATAGGTAATTTGAAAATTAGGCAGCTATGTATATCTTATAATCATATGGTACTGCACCAGGTTCTTCTCTCCCTTGGAGTGCTTACTGGATTTTATATAGGTGTTTTATATTCATTTTGGTTACTGAAGGGTTCAGTATAGTCACTGGCAGATTTGCCTATGGAAGGGGAAATAGGTAGGGTAGGGACAAAGAGTAAGAATAAAGAAAATCAAATTGGTATTGATGATATCCATATTGCATTATAAATGTATTTTAGATACTTCACAAACTTCAGGTGGAGTGAGGTAATGATGTTACCTTAAGTTTTTAATTCGGACAAAGGTAAAGAGGATTTTAGAAGGAAAAAAAGAAAAACTTAATCAGAAATTAGTTATATTTTTATTCTTGAGTTTGAGTTCTCATCATTTTTAGGTTTACATTTTATATTCTTTTTAGTTTATCATTGGACTTATATGGATTTCTTTCAGGCATCATCTTTTTTTCTATATTAGAAAACATAATATTATTTATATTTCTAGGAATTAATAATAACTAAGTTGTGTTCATCAAAACACTCTTCTGTGCCTGTATAATATAATTTAAAGTGACATTGTTATTTAGATAATAGAATATTTTGGAAAAGTAGTCTTCACATGAAATTTGCATTTACCCACATTGATTAGTTAGTAAATAATTTATCTTTATAATCACATAAGTAGAAAGGGGAAATAACTAGTATTTATTTGCTACTAATTTAAGGTAGAAACTTACTGGGCTTATGTGGATTTCACAACTCTCTTGGCCTTCTCTCTTCCTCCAATAATCACACCAACTGATCCCCTTCTAAGCCCTCTATGTACTGGTAGTTTCTGCTTAGCTTCCTATGCTTTGTTCCTTTCTGTCATTCAGCCATCAGATCTGATGGCTGAATGACAGAATGAGTATAGCCAAATTCATCCATCTCAGGGAGACATTCTCTAGTCTCCCAAACTAATGCAGCCAGTCTCTATTTTGATGCCTGATTTTACTTCTTTTAATATCTCACCAAGTCATTATTTGTATATCTGTTTATTGCTTATATCCCTGCAGTACAAATTTCTCTCTGAGAGGAAAGACCATAGCTGACTTGTTTATGGCTGTATTTCCAGTGCCTAGAACCATAGGCACTATATATTTTCAAGTATAATTATAATATATTCAGGGGGGAAAATTCCACATAAAATGCAATTTATTTTTATTCCAACATGAAAATTAGTTGAGCATAAAGTAGCAGTCAATTAACCTGGTAAAGACAAAACAAAATAAAACAAGATGCCGTAACTAAAAAAGTTTTAAAAACTGGTAAATACAAATGTCTTAAAAATGAAGGAGACCTTTTTCTAGAAGAATCATTGGTGTGGCATATGGCAGGGGATTGGGAACAATGCATCACCATTCACAATTAGAGAATGTGTTCCTCCTCGTTTTTCTAGTCCTGTATGGCAGTGGCTTTGGCTGTGGTTTACCTAGGTGAGCTCTCAAGGAGTTTAAATATGAAATGATGATGCTGATGGTGGTGGTGGTGATGAGAGGAAATATTTATTAAGTGTATACCATGTCCCAGGATCTGTTCTAAGTGTTCCACATATATTATTTCATTTAATATTAGCAACCACCTAAGAGGAATTTATGCTCAAGACATAAACATACAAATAATTATATGACTATATCTTCCTTATATGAAGAAAACTGTCCTTCTCTTCTACTTGAAATTTAACCTCATTCATTATCACATAGTGATCTAGAGCTGAGCTTATTTGAAAAAAAAAAAAAATATATATATATATATATATATATATATATATATATATATATATATATAAAGAAATAAATTTGAGAGATATTTGAGATTAAATTTGTGTTTGTATTAGTGGGGCAGGGGAAAGGGATTATGAAAACAAGGTTTCTGGCTCACTGGGTTACTGAGAGAATCGTATTTTTAACTGATTTAAGAAATGTGCAATGGGCAACAGTTTCTAGACAAGAAATATAAATAATATTATTTTAAACTATATAACAATGTTCAGGACTTAAGTCGCAAAAATGACACTAGACCTTGGGAGAAAGAACTAGAATAAAATAATGAAAACATTTGATATAATTAAAAATTACATCATAGATGACACTGTAGATGGGAGAGATTATACAAAGATAGATTGTAAAATCAGAAGAGGAGAAGACTGATGGCAAACTAACATCTAAAGTCTGAACAGAAATAAAAGAAACTAAGATGGGCTCACCGGGGAGAGAGAGGATATAGATGACAGAGTTTGTAGGGAAATGCATGCTGAGAATTTATAACTGACAGAGAATGCAGTAACTAGGATTCAGTGATTCAAACTGGGAATAAAGGCAAAAAAACATGAGAAAGAAACAATTTCAGAATCATCGGAATGAATGAAAGGAGAAGACGAAATCATAAAATCAAACCTTAGGAAGCCTAACATCATAGAAGTTCCATCATTGTGCCTGGGCAATGACCACAGTGGAAGAAAGAAGAGTGAACAAAGGAGGTAGTTACAATATAGCAAGACCACGAGGTCTGTATAGTTTCCAGTTTTCACAAATGAAGAAACAGTGTCAATGGTGGGAGAATAGAGATGCTAAAAAGAAAAGGAGAGTCTGATGAATATGACTTGGGTCATGTGAATGACTTTCAAGAGCATGAGGACAACTCCTTTTCAATAAGGAAGAATAAGAGTGAGTATAATGACAGATTCATTCAGTCACAGGAAAGAGTGGGTGACAGTCTACATGCCAAATGTACTGCATCTTTGCACTAAAGGGTGATTTCATCCAGCCAAGAGTTAGGGTGAGGCTGTGTGTGGGGTGTTGAATCCAGGAAAGATAAATAAAAGGATTGGCCAGAAGCAGCCTCCGTGAAGTTAGGAGATAGTATCAGTGAATATGAGAAAACCAATAGAAAAAAAATTGTAGGCTGATTATTAAGACAGCTTTCATAGATACATGAATAAATTTGTATGTGAGTGAGTATTTATGTGTCAGTGTGTGTGTGTGTGTGTGTGTGTGTGTGTGTGTGTGTGTGTGGTTGGCTTGTCTGCAGATTTAGCTAGAGACTGTTCTTCTGGAATATTTAGGCTTTTAGCATGTAGTGCCACTCAATAAGCCTATTCCAGCTAGTTATCTTCAGAACTCATGCCACTGGACTATAGCCAAATTCACCCAGATCTTTTTTTTTTAATATATTTTATTGATTTTGTACAGAGAGGAAGGGAGAGAGATAGAGAGTTAGAAACATCGATGAGAGAGAGTCAACAATCAGCTGCCTCTTGCACAACCCCTACTGGGGATATGCCCGCAACCAAGGTACATGCCCTTTACCGGAATCAAACCTGGGACCCTTCAGTCCCCAAGCCGAAGCTCTATCCATTGAGCCAAACCGGTTTCGGCCAAATTCATCCAGATCTTTAAAAAAACATGAAATATGCAGGCTTCTTGACTGCCACTAAGTTTTTATAGTGTCCCTCCTGATCTATGTTATATATATATTGCTAAGTGTCCATCTTTCCCTCCAACCCGAAACTATGACCTTGCACACTGACAGCCAGGGGGCTGATGCTCAATGCAGGAACTGGCATGATGCACACTGGCCATTTAAAAATAAATAGCACCATGGACCTGGAGCCAACAAACTAGCACTCAGCTTGCCCCAAGTGGGATACAGGCCAACCACCACCCTAGAATGACATCCTTCCAAGTCACAGCCAACACTGTCAAGACCCCATGCACAAAATGCGGCTCACAGCCCAGCCCAGAAATGGTCACTGTGGGGTGCCAAGTAATGATATCATGTAGCAACGCCTGGCTTTCTCCCCCTAGCGACTAGCCTTCTTGGAGTTTCTTCACCCCAGGAACCTGACTTGCTTTATAGTCAGGTGCAAACATTTTACACTTTAACCAAATGTTTGTTAAGCATTTTTCCTGTGCCTCATCTTATTTGATCTTCACAGAAGTCCTGGTGTAGGTAGATAGGAGACTTGGTGAATCCTATTTTCTTTTCATTAGCCAGAAAACTGAGATTTAGAAAGTTTAAAATCTTGACCCAACTGAAAAGAAGTAAGAAATGGTGGGTCTTGAAAAGACTTCAGGCTTTCTCACTGTGCAGAATATAGTCAAACACTGCTGGAGTTAAATATTTTATCCTTTGTCTCCCTGCGTAGTCTATAATAATAATCTGCTTCGTGTTGATATTTACTGCTGTGTTGCTAACAATTACCTAAAAGAGAAGTTGGGGCGCTTCACTGGGCTGGAAAAAGTTTAGTTAAATCAGAAAACTGGTCTAATTAAGCAAGTTTATAAATATAAAAGGCTAAATTGACTTGCACATGTACAACACATAAAAGCTCTAGATGGCACCAATTACATGCCTGTGTTTCGATTATTTGTCATTGTCAATCATGAATTTGGTTGACACTTCTATTACAGAGAAAGAATGAATAGTGATATTAAAATATTTCTTCTAATTAACTTCCTTTCAAAGTGCTCCAACTGTGCACCAGGACACTAGTATTAGAATAATGCACATGTATACCACATGACTATACATTGTGCATGAAACAGACCTTTGAGACTTTGGGAGTAGGATTGCACTTCAATTTGACTTTGTTTTGAAGAAAGCAAAATAAGGTTGGGATAAATATTTATTCATTCAAAAATGTCAAGACCTTTGGATAATTAGTGATTCACATTAGAGTTTGGGTGATTATGTGATTATATTTTTATTGTTACTAATGAAAAGAACAACTAATACAATTGGGCATTTTAGTAAATATCAGTAAGGAACAAAGCTAGGATTGAAATGCAGGGCAAAAAAATAAATTAGTGACTATTAATTTTTGTTACTATAAAGATGAATATTTTATTTATAAACTGTTACGTAGCTGCTGTATCTGCTTTTCTATGGATACGGTGCTTAAAAAAACTGACATAACTTCATGTATGCAAATAATATTTTCTGTTTGGGTACATAATGAATTATCTTGTCCTACCTCACATTCTTATGATATTTTCATCATACCTACATTCCTGGCACTTTTATTGAGGGTGGTAAAGCTCTCAAGGAATAGTGTGAAGTAAATGAATTCTACTAAATTCAAGACTGTTTTGACAATTAACCTTCAGTTTGAAGTTTTAGGTGACAAGCTGATATAAAGGAATATAGATTTACCACTACAAAATATACTTTAAAGAGGTTTTTAAACAATAGAGGTTTTGCTGATGCAGAGGATATTTCTTCTTCAGTGTTTCTAACTTACCAAATTACATGTAAAAGCCATAAACTCCTTTATATCACCCATAAACAAAATAAAAAAATGTTATACCACATAAGTTTAACTTAGTCAGTAATTCTGGGCTAAGCCTTAGGGTTTGAAGAGAAAATTATTCCTGTTACACATTTTAATTATACTATAAACTTTGGGAAATAGCTATTGATCAGCATCTGGCATCAGAAAGTTGTTGCTTTCATGCTTTGTAGCCAGTGAAAGTCTGCCATACAGACTAAAAATGAGGAATTTCAGAGGAATCAAAGGTTGTAGATGGACAGCAGACAGCATTTTTGTTGTTGTTGTTTAAGTTGAGAAAGTTAAAACTTAGGAACTTAAAGATCATCTCCTAGATACAATTTTATGCTGGAAAAAAAGGAACCCTCATACAAGTTAAAAAATATATGACTATATGACTTCGTTTTAAGGAAAATCTATTATTTAATGATACTATTGCTTATCTCTTAATACAAAAATAGGAGGGCCTAATTAGAAACCTTTCTAAACTTACATATTTAAGTTCTCCAAAATTTATTTAGAGTAGTGAATATTGTGATTATTTTAGAAATGATAATCTCACTTTTTTTATATCTTCGAATCAGTAAAATAGGTAAACACCTCCATTCTTTTAAAATTGAACACATCTATCATCTATGATAATAGTGATGATAAAAAAAATAGTGATGATGTTGGAAATTAAGAAGAGAATAGTTACTGGTGCCAATTCAATGCCAATAGGAATCCCCAATTTGGGGAGAAGTGAAGAAGTGCAAATTCAGCTCAACTGTGATACAGCCCAGCTGGGAAAATAGCTGGGCTGTGAGGTGGCCCTGGGGCCATATGCTCCAGAGCCCCTCTCCTGGTACACAGCAGTGCTCCTAACAGGTCTGCTTTGCCTTTGTTGATCAGTCCCAGGCTTCTCTATTCTCTATCGGATTTCTCTATTCTCTATCGGAATTCTCTGGCCTCTGCTGGTCTGCTCCTTTAGGCTCCTACAAACCATCAGTATTCAGATCCAGCCAGGGAGACACAGACCTAGGAGGAAAGGAAAAGTAGACCCTTAGAGCCAGAGGGAAGCTGACTTATATAGACAGAAGTCCCGGCCCCTGGTCTCTGATTGGTCCATCCTCATGCAAATGAGGGCCATAAATATTCACAGTATGATTATCACAAAGACACTGTCCTGATTGGTCAGAATGGAGCTGCTCTGATTAGTTGGTTAAGAAGCTGATGGGGATATAACTGCATAGCTCCAATTGGATGGGGCTTTAAGCCTTAGTCTTATTGGTTGGAAAAGGATCCAGGGATTTCTTTTTAAGGGCTGGCTGAGATGCCAGGAGTGCAGTGCAGGCAGGCAATTCAGCATAGAACAGGCAGCCCAGAACTGGCTTCTCCCTGAAATGCAGTTTGTGTGAGAGACCCCTGTGCAAAATATGAACCACCAGGAGCCCTTCTTAGTAGGTGTCTTCCACTTTTCTACCCCCTCCAGGTTCACAACATATAGAGCTTCACAATTCTCTGGTTAAACATTCTATAATCATTCCCTCTTGAGTTCCAGAATCCAATTAAACACATGGTCATTTAACTTTGATGCTGTGTTGCCTTATCTAGCCAGTTTGGAGGCCTCAATATCTTTATGACCCCAGCCATCAAAGATGCTATTTTGAGAGCATCAGCAAGGAGTCAATATTACCTTTTCTTGCCACATGACACCTACTTCCTGCTCACAGTGGGAACTAATGAATAATAATCCTCATCCATTTCTTCCCAACCCCCTTTTTCTTAACCCACAATGTAGTTATTATAAATCTACTGGCTGAAGAGTCTGGTAAGCAGTCATGTATATAAAGCCCTTAATAGTGGTTTATATTAAGATGCAGTAACTTGCAGGAATCAACTTAATTTAATTTTATGAAAAACAAAACAAAATTCAAAATATGATTTTGAATCATAATATGCATGTCTGTGGTATCTATTTATAAAGAAAAACACAACAGTCTCAAATTATGCTTTAATTTTGGGGCTGCCACCTACTTTTCTTCATAACTTTTGGATTATCCTGGATGTAATCTGGTAAAGATAAATTCAAGGCAGTTAGTTTTAGACATGGTAGGTATAAACACAGTTTTTAAACCTGGTTAAATGTTGTTTTAATATTAAACATTGAAAGAGAAGCTATTGATAGGTATAAGTTGTCTTTCATACACATTATAACTTTCTCCAAGGATATATATTGCAAATTGTATAAAATAAGGTGCCTTAGTCAGTGTAGTCCCTATGAACAAACATTAGTCATGGAAATAAGGCATTTTACAAAGGTTTATGTTTTTAAAAGGAGGTATAGGAAGGCACTGATCCTGAGAAGTTTATTCCTCACCTCATTTTATTCTCACAACAATATTTAAAGCTATTACCAGCTCTCAAGTGACCCTGTGTGCTCAAGTCATGTTGCCAGGAAGCAAATGAATGGAAAGAGGGGAATTTAACCAGAAAGGTGATATTAAATTCCTCATTATAGAATGAAAAGCTCTCCAATTCAAAAATGGAAAGGTTATTGCTCAGATTTAAACACACACACACACACACACACACACACACCCCCCACAGCTGTGCAAAGGCATGACTAGTGTGTTGGGGAATTTCAAACACGTTTATACTAAGAGCCCAATAAACCTGTTGCTGGAGTTATAACTTTGCTTTTCAGGGCTAATATAAAACATATTTCAAGCCCACTGACTACAGTTGAGATCTAAGGCTAGTTAAATTTTAAACCTAGTGGGTGAGAGTATTCTGTTTTTACTTCATCTCAGTACTGTGTTGACAAGGCATTCTAGAAGTGGAGCAGTTGGTACAGAGGGCTAAATGTGTTCTTAAAATGAATTTGATTTTGTTTGATTTTTTTTTCCAATCATGAATTTTAACAAACCAGGATCTCTATCCTTCTGGCAACTGAATTACTTGTACATCAGTCAAAAACTCACATCACCCAAGATAGATGCTTATTGCATTTACCCATACCACTAGGGCATTTATAAAATACTTAAGTAGCGAAAATATACTTTGCATTGAAATGTACTTCATTTATGTAGACTCAGTCAAAGTTATTTTTCCCAGAGCACTCACCTTCTCAATGATGCTTGTATATTCATATATATTATTCTCACACCCTTAGGAACTGTAGGAGAAAACCTCTGGAGGCCAATACTTGCCATGACATATTCACATAAAATGCTTGCAGTTATATCACACATGTTTCATCAACCTGTACATTCTAAATCACTTTGTGGTGTACCTGTTGCCATGCAAACTGCCCGTTTGGCCAGGAATTCCCCATGCTACCTTCTTATCCAGCATGGAAGACTTGGGCACATTAAGTATTAGTAGGATACACTGGAGTTAAGGGACAGTGACATTCTTTTCTCAAGTGAGAGATAATTCTTAAAGAAAACCTGGTCCTTTTCACAAAAGCAGCTCACCTAAACTGTGGTTAACATCTCTAAAATTTGCCCATGTGCTCATCTGAATCCTGGAAGCACCCTCTCCACTTCTAGGATGCCTGACTTCTTTCACATGTAACAAGATAAACTTAGCATGAGTGCCATTGCCTTGATCACTGACGTTCAGAAATAAAATCAGGAGTGAAAAAGTAGATTTTTTTTAATGATACATAAAATAATTGTTCACCATGTACAGGCATGCAAACTTTTATGTAGAAATTCAAGAGTGACATGGACGGACCACCTTGTCTCAGACCACCAGTTGACACATCCCAGATTAAGAAGTTTTGTTTTTAGGTACAATTTTTTGAGAGATAGGATAAATAGGTTTAATAAGCTTTTCAAAGGAATTCATAGTACAAATAGCATTAAGGTGCTTTCTATTTTTTTTTTCCTAATTAAATATTATAGAATTCATTTGATGTCCTAATATATCCCTGTTAGGACTTCTTAATTTTTCTCCAGAGAATCAGGAATATGGTTTATTTTCTAAAAACCAAAAAAAAAAAAAAAAAAAACAACAAAAAAAAAACCTAGGTCCTTTAATTTATGACTAGAGTAACTATAATTTACAGTTAGGAAAATTGGACTAGCAAAAAATTTTTATGCTTTTGATCAGTATTTAAAAGCAATCTCAAATTAAAGTAATGTATTGCCAGTGAGAATTACAGTGGAGTGTTATTTCCTATTTTTCATTTTGCATAGATCATTAAAACTAAATATGAAAGTGCTATACTAGTATATATTACTAATAGAGAGATGTATACTAGGATACATTAAAATAGCTCTCTAGTCCTTATATTAAAACTTTGATTTTTTTTTAAGTTTCTTGTTATTAATCTATTTTAAAAATAGATCAAAGTGAAATCCTGTGATCTTTTGGAAAAATAATATGTATAAAATATTATTACAATAATATGTATAAAATATTATTATGTATAAAATAATATGTGAGGCTTGTATAAAAAACCCAATATTTCTACTAGATATGTTTTTATTTTATATGTTATTATGCATGCTCTACATTTTACTGTAATCAGATATTAATCAACAGAACAAATAATCTTGGACTTTAGCAGAATGATACATTTTATACATAAAAATATATATTTTATTATTATATGTGCAAAGGAAGAATAGTGATTAGTGTAGGGTTCATTGAAAACAATTGTGAAGTTTGCTTTCGGTTTTACTCTTCAACTTATTAGCTGCCTTTTCTTAGTAACATGGCTAACCACCCTCTAGTCCTTTTCCCCTTCTTATGATACTTGGGCCTATAAGGATCCAACAAAATTCTTCACAGTAAATTGTTATATTTGTTATAGTGGGATTTCAAGCATAAGTGGGAGTTATATTTTTGTGTGATAGCACCTTTTATGACCTTCAAAAATAATCACATAGGCGACACTGTTGAGATTTTTAAGGTTGATGAGGTCTTATTCTACCCTCTTCCTTAATTTTTCCTAATTGGCTTAGTCATATCTAAAATTCCATATCCTGAAAAACCTATATAGCTAAAGGATCCTATTGACTGCATTAATGATTTAGTGTCTTCCTTTGTTTTATTGCATTTTAATAGCCATCATTTGTGGGATGGCCTGAAGGAGAGGTATTTTGGACTAAGGTCTTCTTATAGGGACACTAATCTCATCCTGGGGCCCTACTCTCATGCCCTCACCTAAACTTAATTGCCTCCTAAAGAACCCCACCTCCACATACTATCATAGTGATGATTCAGGCTTTAAATCAGGAGATATGAGGGGATGCAACTAACTATTCAGCCCAGAACACGTGCCAGGCCAACAAATGACTTAGACTCTTACCTGACAGGCCCATTTTTATTTATTTTGCATCTACATAGATACTCCTTTCTCCATTATGTATCTTCTACATACTTTGTGTCTTGGTAATTGAATATAAAATAGCTTTACTTATGAAGTTGATCAATTTACTCTTAGAGTTAAATTATAGTGAGGCCTCCTTTCACAAATTGGCATGTGAGATAGAGATTTCCTGTCTCTGCCAGTATTAGGAACCCAGAAAAAGCTCCCCTCCCCCACACACAAACACCCCCAAATGCAACAACAGAAGTAAATATAACTTTTAATACAACCATTTCGCTCCAGGACTATTTATTACCTTTCAACTTTGTGTTTTAGGGTTCATTTTATCATAAATGCATTTTTCTGTAGGTCAAAGAACCATAAATATTAATGTTTGAAGCTATCATAAGTATTTAGAGATATGTAATGTAGAATATACATTCGAATTGTTGTGTAGAATTGCATGGAGGAACTATAATAGTAAGACCAATATATAGCAGCTGCAAGGCAAGAGATTTTAGCTGAATGTAAGGACTTTTAAAAATGGTGTGATTTTTTTTTTTTCCTCAAAAGAAAAAAAAATTAGTATTATACAATAGTGAATTCCGTATAAACAGATTTAGTCAAATTACCCGTAGTTAGGGATAATATGAAAGAGACTTACGGAGTTATAGATGACTTAGAGGCCTGATGCACGGAATCCATGCAAGAGTAGGTATTTCTTCCCCCAGCTGCCGGCACTGCCTTCCCCCTGGCACCCGGGACCCGGGCTTCCCTCGCAGCCCCAGCTTTGTCCAGAAGGTCATCCAGAAGGATGTCCAGAAGGATGTGTGGTCTGATTATCAGATTACACTTTTATTATTATAGATGGTATTTAAGTCATTTCTAAACCTAGAGTGTTCTATTCAAATGACAGCTTTTATGTATGCATTTGCCATAAAACGAACTTAAAAAAGAATACAGAATGACCCCTCAAATTTGGTCACTCAGCATCTGATTTTAAAACATCTTTGCAGTTAACTCTGGATATATAAAGTGGTAACTAGGTAGGCACAATTTCATAAGATCTTCAAAAATAAACAAATTTCATAAGGTACTTTGAGGAAAAACTGTTTAAATGATGAAATAACACTTGAACTGAACACATAGTGAATTACTGATTGGCAAATTGATAGCTCAGATCAACTATTTCTGTATATTAGGTATATATTAGTTAATGCAAATATTTTTTCCAAGTTAGTCTCTCTCTCTCTCCTCTCTCTCTCTCTCTCTCTCTCTCTCTCTCTCTCTCTCTCTCTCTCTCTCTCTCTCTTTTATACCTTTATGGAATTTAACCAATCTCTTCAATTATTATTCTCTAATCTTTTTAAAAATATATATTTTATTCATTTTTCACAGAGAGGAAGGGAGAGGGATAGACAGAAACATCAATGAGAGAGAATCATCGACCAGCTGCCTCCTGCACACCCCCTACCGGGGATGTGCCCGCAACCAATGTACACGCCCTTGACTGGAATCGAACCTGGGACCTTTCAGTCCGAAGACCGACGCTCTATCCACTGAGCCAAACCGGTTTCGGCTATTCTCTAATCTTTTAAGGACATTTATGGTCTAACCAGTTAAAACTGCTTAATATTGTATGAGATAAAGTGTTTCTGTGAAAAAAAAAAAAGAAATTAGAACACTGCATAAAGCTAACATGTTCTGGATTAAGATTTTAAAAGCACTTTATAGGTTTTGCTTTTGGGGATTGTCTCCTGGTATTCTATATCTAGGGTCAGTGGTAATTGTTTATCCATACATGAAAAGGAAATGACTGTAGTCTCCTAGAAATTTTTCTTTCTGGCAGAAAACCCAATGACTGCTGTGTTATTCTTTTTTGCCCCTGCACACTGTGGCAAAATAAGGTGAATTCTGATTTTTCCTCACCTCCCCTGCTCCTCTCTACTCTCCCGCCATTTATTGAAGATCACATATCTGATGTCCGACTCTCTCATAATTAGTGTGTCTCAGAAGACACACAAAATAAAAACAGCCGGTTAGATGAAAGGAGAGCCATGTGTCTATTCATTGTTGTTATTAAAGAACACAGAAAAGAAAACTCAATGTGCTGATGTATTCTAAGCCCCAAGAATAATTATTGCATTTTCAAACCTAATAATTTGCTACTGACTTTTGTAATTCAAACAATTCCTTTCTTTGTGTCTTTGTGAAGCGTTCTTAGTAAAAATGGAAAACTATCAAAATTCTGTAGAGAACTTAAAAAATAGGTTTTAGTCACTGACTATATGGGTGTTAGAAATTTTTTTTGAATAACAGTATTTTCATGAGACAATTATTAAAAATAAAACCACACAAAATAATTAACTTGCTATGGATGTTTTTACATTTTACAAAAATTTGATAATGACCTAGGAAACCAGGATAACTAATGTTTTTTTTCAATATTTTTAGTGGAATAGCAGACACTTAACAAATGAAACTATACAAGTATAAGGTTATATCAGCTGGTGATCAGTATTAAGAAAAAATATATAATAGAGTCCAGGACACAAAGGAAGGAGATGAGGGTCTGACCTCTTTAGAAACAATTGCCAGGTGGATCTCACAAAGGATGTAATATTTGGCCTGAACTGTAAATGACAGAAGTAATGGAGCAATGGGAGGATCATGGGGGAAAAAATGTCCCTAGCAGAGAAAATTGCAAGACTTAACACGCTCAAGCTTTTTGAGGAGGAAAAAGCATGTCAGGGAGTCTGGAAGGTTGTGAACAAGGACAAAGAGCTGTGAGACAATGCGGTGAAAGAGTAGGCAGCGGCCAGGTAATAGAGGGCTCTGTAGCCTTGGAAGTTTGGACCAGATCCTAAGTATAATGGGAAGTCATTAGAAGGTTTAAAAAGTGAGGCAGTGACATGAGCTGATTTATGTTTTGAAAAGATCACTCTGACTTCGTGTGGAGAATGAAATGAAAAGGGCAGTTTCTTTTCCCAAAAAAGTTTGCCATGTGCGTAGTTTGAAGTGTGGTATGTTGGGAAGCACAATGACCTGCTTTCATGGAGCTCTCTCATTAGGAGTCAGCCCTTCATAATTGGCTTAACACTTGGTCAACATTAATAAATGTAACTAATGGTCTATGAATACAACACAGAAGTGACTTTTAAAAAGTAGAATATGGGCCTGAACAAATGCCTGACCAAATAGCTTTTAAGTGAATTTACACGTGGTGCTTCTCATATTATAGGCTCACTCTTGCAAAGAAGCGCATGGAATACATTTAAATGTTCATTATCATGGATTTTAATTCAATCCTTCAAATACTTGAGTAGCTTAGCATGTGCTACATACTTTCTGGCAAATTGCAAAAATAAATCAAATATGAACATTTTCTTCCCTTGAGAAGCTTGTATTAAAACCTAAGGCTCAAAAAGGAAGAGTACATGTTTTATGACTGAAAAAATATTTTATCAATATTAACAGTTAATCACAAAAGTTTTGCTTTGAATTACACTTTAAGACATGAGGCAATTTATGTTTCCATATCCAAGTGAGAACCCAGGCTATTTCTACTGTCTTTCCCTTAATTTATTTAATCCCCTTCATTTTCTTTTGTAACAAAATGTGATTTTTTTCACTTTCTATATTTCAGGTCTTTGTGGTTATTTTTCTATGTACTGTTTGTGTTTGAATTACAAAAGACTTAAAAGTATGCTCTCAGCTACAATTTCTCTGTTAAGATCATTGTCATTTTCTATATTGAATGAGTTAGTTATCCCTTATCTATGTAAAAACATTTAGTTTCCTGTCCCTTCACTTATGGTATTACTTTTCCTTTTATTTATGTACTCTTGATAGCTAAATGCATTTACTTTTTAAATTATTATTTTTAATATTCACATCTATTTTTTCAAGATTATGTTTGGGATTTGCATACGATTTATAACTAACAATAGTCATTTGCATTTTGTTTTATGTCATTTCAGTATCAATCAATTCACATTTTTATATCATGATGGTAATTTTTTTGATTTTATTCTTTTAGCTTCCAGATAGAGAGTGGTTTTAATTAATTACCCCAAATAGAAATGTGTTTACATATTCTGCATATATTATAAATATACTTTCATTGGCTTCATACACATATACTTTGCCTGGGTAACAATCTTTTTTCTCCAAAAATTGTTAAAGACAATGCTCATTAGCTTTGTGGTATTTACTAACATCGGAACAAAATTGGAGGTAACTCTGATTTTTGTTTTTTAAATAGATAATTGGAGGAATTTTTCCTCCATCTTGAAATTTTAAAAATTCATTATTCTATGTCTAGTTATTACCCTTCATTGTTATAATTTGGGAGGGGAGATTTGGCCATTCAAATCTATACATTCAGGTCTTTCTTAAATTTAGAGAGGGTTGATTTCACTGGTTTTTGCTTTTTTATTGTTTTCCTGAAATAAATAGATTTGATCTTTTTGGATGCCTTTTGGGCATCTAAGTAATTTCTTACATCATTGTTCTTTACTATTTTTTTTCTGTGAGCTTGCAAGAATTTCTTGAGTTTGTCTTCTGGTTCACTTACATGATTTTCTGTAGTATCCAATCTGCTATTCACTGTCTGCTTTTCAATTTTGAATTTGAAGAGCATATATTGTCCAGCTGGAGTATCTCAGTTGGTTGAGAGAGTGTCATCCTGTACACTAAAAGGTTGCCAGTTTGATTCCCAGTCAGGACACATACCTGGGTTGCAGATTTGGTCCCTGGTTGGTGAATATACAGAAAACAACTGATCAATGTTTCTCTCTCACATAGATGCTTCTCTATCATCTATCTAAATCTATCTATCATCTATCTATCTATCTATCATCTATCTATCATCTATCTCTCTCTTTTACCCTCTTCCTCTCCCTGTCTCTCTCTCTAAAATAAACAAAACTATGTTTTTAAAAAACACATACTTTTATGCCAAGCAATTCATTATTTATGACCATATATTATTCTGATCATTTTTATTACTGCTTGTTTTAATTTTTTAGTGCAATATTCCCTTAAATATTATTTTAAAGGTGAATAAACATTTTAGTTTTTCTCATATTTCTTGATACGAATGCTTCAGATGCATCCAGTAGCCCTGACTCAACAGACTTTGTAATCTTTTACATTGCAGCATCCTCTCAAACATCTGACTTTTGTCAGTAAGTTTGGTCAGAGGTTGGCATGTTACTTGCCTCACTTTCATATTATTAGTTCCAATAGTTCAGAAAGGGGGTCCAGCGGTAAAACTATGGCCAAACTCACAAATATCAGTTTATTTTTTCCAATTGTTTCTTTTAACTCTGACCCATTTCCTGTGTTGTTCCTCCCTTCATATTATATAATGAGTTAACCAGGTTAGAGACACCACACTGTGGTGTCTGGTGTGTCTATCATAGTGCCAGTGACTTTTTACTGCACTGTGACATATTGCCAGCACTGTGACAGATTTGTTTGCAATAGACACTGGCATTTGAAAAGCTCTTTGGTACTTTCCTGAATAGCTGCTTCCAAACAGAGCCAATCAGCACCCTTGAAAAATAACTCATGTGCGTGGGGTCTGTTTGATTCAGGCCCTGGCTGTTCTCACCTGCTAGCTCTTTGAGTAAAGGGGTTTTTGAGGAAATCAACCAGAGGGTATGCCACTTATTTTTCAGGCAGACTGACTTTACTCAGAAGAGGCTCAGAAGATTTACCCTCAATATCTTGTTTAGCCTAGCTCCTCTACTTTTGAAAAGCTTTGATATTTCTGGCTTGGGAATAGTACCATTTCTTCGTTTTCAGCTCACATAAAAAGGTTTCTTTCATTTCTATACACCATTCATTTTTAATAGACAAACCGGGCAGGGGAGAGTAGGCACCTGTGCACGAATACAACATCTGGAAGCCTCCAGTTGAATTAATTTTAGCAACGTAAGTGCTCATTTACAAATTAAAAATCTGGCAAGAGGAACAATAGTAATGTTTGCATGAAAATTAGCATAGAGTCCAACTGAAATAGTGAATTAATATGGATTAATTCTAGGAAATATTGTTTCTTTATGTTCAGAAATAGTTTCATGAGACCTAGCTGTATCACACATTCTTTGTCTTCTGAGTTGCCAGTTTGTTAATATTTAAGTGATACCAAAATGTAAAGAAAATGACGTCATTTAAGAATGCATTGATCATCTGTGAACATCTATTCCTTAAAGCATTATTTCAGGCAAGAGTAACTGATGTTGCAGGCACAGTGAGTGTGGATGAATGTCTAACAGTGCTTGGTGGTGAGGGTATTGCATCAAACTTGAATCGTTTAGGTACCTGGATGATTGCATTTAGTTTATCAGATCTCTGTACACTCTAGGCTGAATTATTAAATTGTGTAGGAGTTATTTTTCCTTTTGGGGATTGTGATAATTATAAAGTATATTTCAGCTCATATTGCATAGAAACAAAGTTTGTTTTCACTGATATTTTATTATCAAATCAACTCACTGGACTTAAATCCAGAAGCATGATATTATGATGTAATGCTGATATTTGAAGGTCTAGTTGAAGCTGGAGTGAAAAAAATGAGAATCAAAAAGAGTAGAATGATAAAATAGGAGAATGCTCAAATTATTACAGCAAAGTGGTGCCTGTTACCAGTGAGTGCATTTGTCTTCCGTTCAAAGAGCAGACTTTCACTTCAAAGTCGATCAAATACCTTCCCTCTTTGCTTCTTCCAAAGTTGCTTATCTCGTGGTTTCTATTCTAGCCAATGTTGTCAATTTATATAGCGAAAAGGATGGGCTTCCTTGCCTTAGGATCAGATCCTAAGAAAAAACCTGGCATTTGAAGAATCTGAATTAGTGACCCCTATCACGTGGGGTGTTTATTATATTGAGCTTACCAACATTTGTATTCTGTGCCTATGTTGTATTGTCCAGCGGTAACTGGCATAACTGTGTAATTATATGGTTTGTTTTATTGTAATAGTTTTCAAAACACTCTATTATTATGGTGCTGTTTGAATTGTGTTTACTATAGCATCACAAATATGTAAATTGAGTCAAATTATTTACTTGGTTAACTGCAAACCACACGTTATTACAGTGTTGTCACTTTCAAAATGCTGGGTGACAATAAAACCATTTGATTTCATTTGTTCAGGCTTGAACCTCAAAAACTTTGAAATTATTACAGTTTTTGGAGCAGTAGTAGATATATCCTATAGATCATGCAAGGACACCACATAACTATTGATATTTAAACATGCTTTATAAATCTCATAGCAGCTTGTGGCTTAGTTGTCATTGATAACTTTTATTAAATTCCACAATATTTTTTTTCTCCCTTTGCCTAAACCTTAGACTCTTCCAGGGTGCAAAACAATTTTTCTTTTAAGAAAATTTACAGTATTTTTATTAAGAAGCTACCATCCAAGATGTTTCTTTACTATGAATTTTCAGTAGGCAATCTAATTATACTTTAAAGTACTGTTAGTCTATTAGGCAGTCAAATTGTTTATAAGCTTTGCTGTTTTATATCCTCTTTAACGGCTCCTCTTTTCTTCTTCTTCAAGGTTTTAAATGCAGACAAACAAAAGGATGTGGGATTTACATCTAGCTTCTTCTAGCCATCTGAATCTACCACCTGCCTTTGATTTTCTGCCTCCTCTCTTGCTGGCCGCCTTTGTTTGCCCTGCGTGTGCCTTTATTTTTCTCATTCTCCATCCCAGTCATTCGGCCTCTTTTGAATCTAAAGGACAAATTTAAAATCAGATTTCCAACATTCAGAGCCAGAAGACACACAATGTTTATTTTGTCATTTATGTATTAAAATTGAGCATTGTATTAATTGTGGATAAGACAAGACTGAATTACCATGCATTTCTATGAACGAAGAAAAGAAAGCTCCTAGAAATTCAATTGATTCTTTTCATTGTTTTTTTGACATTAGGATTCTTTTCCTCTTGCATACCTTCATTTAATTAAGAACAACTTCAGAGGATGATAGGACAGGTGTCTGTCAAATGGGTAAAAGGACATTCTTCTTAATGCTAAAGCAACTGTAAATTGCAAATTCGAAAGTAAGTTTCTCTGGGGACTGGCAGCTCAGGTGTAGGTGTGTGCAATTTTCCCCCTTAAAGTTTCTGAAAAGAAGTGAAGGAGAGAAATTCACTGTAGCATTCTCCCATTTAGTCCAGGCCATGGCTTCATATTTCAGGTGAGCTTGAAGTCATGAATGTCCTTTAAGATTTTATCTATATCATTACTCTATGGAACATTGCCTATAAAAACTAAGACAATGACAATAATATTCTATTGTCATATACCAGTGAAACAGAACATATATAGGCACAATGTTTTTCTTCTGTGTTAGACTTATTTTAGTTGAAATTGTAATCCATTTAAAGATAGGAGGGACATGTAGACAATATAGAAAGAACATATCGGAAGGTAGACATGATGTGAATAAAAACAGAGAATGTGAAAGAGTACAGTGACTAAGGGAAGGATGAATTTCCCAGTGTAGCTGAAACTAATTTGCCTGCGAGGGAGTGGCAAAGCAAAGGAAAACAAAGTTGTGAAAACCTTT